>NC_091282.1:615044903-616249545 GCF_032444005.1 Ranitomeya imitator
TCTCAACCCTATAGAAAACCTTTGGAGGGAGTTGAAAGTCCGTGCTGCCAAGCGAAAAGCCAAAAACATCACTGCTCTAGAGGAGATCTGCATGGAGGAATGGGCCAACATACCAACAACAGTGTGTGGCAACCTTGTGAAGACTTACAGAAAACGTTTGACCTCTGTCATTGCCAACAAAGGATATATGACAAAGTATTGAGATGAAATTTTGTTTCTGACCAAATACTTATTTTCCACCATAATATGCAAATAAATTGTTAAAAAAACAGACAATGTGATTTTCTGGATTTTTTTTTTCTCATTTTGTCTCCCATAGTTGAGGTCTACCTATGATGTAAATTACAGACGCCTCTCATCTTTTTAAGTGGTGGAACTTGCACTATTGCTGACTGACTAAATACTTTTTTGCCCCACTGTATATTGCTCTGCACCGTTGATTATGGCCCCATAGATGCTCCATATATAAAGCTGTACTATATAGAATGCTACTGGTGCTGCAATAAAAAAAAAAAAAATCACATACTCACCTCTCTTGCTCAGGACACCAGCGCTTTCAATATTTACCTGCTCCTCGTGCGGCTCCGTCTCCAGCATTGACGCTCAGCAGAGGGCGCGCACTGACTACGTCACAGCGCCCTCTAACCTGAGTGTCACTGCTAGAGGACGCTGCAGACGGAGCCGCACCGGAGCGAGGAGCAGGTAAATATCGCGCAGCGCTGTGCTCCCCTTACCTGCTCCTGGTGCGGTCCCTGCTTCCCCGGCGCTGCAGCTTCTTCCTGTAATTGAGCGGTCACAGTTACCGATCATTTACAGCAATGAATATGCGGCTCCACCCCTATGGAGGCGGAGCCGCCTATTCATTTCTGTAATGAGCGGTGCCATGTGACCACTCAGTACAGGAAGAATCTGCAGCGCCGGGGAAGCCAGGGACTGCAGGGACCGCGCCAGGAGCAGGTAAGTATAATTACACAGCCCCCGCTCTCCCTCACCTGCCGACCCCCGGGTATATGACTCGAGTATAAGCCGAGGGGGGGACTTTCAGCCCCAAAAAATGGGCTTAAAATCTCGGCTTATACTCGAGTATATACGGTAAATCTAATAGTCCCCTTAGGAGACTTGAAGCTGCTATCATGTGTAGCGTAAGTCATGATCTCCTATGAACGCTGGCCACAGCACAGCGGTCTTCTGCAAACCCCCGCTGTGATAATATCCTATCAGAGCTGTACAATCAAAGGTACCAAAGGATGTGTCTTCTGGCACCCTTCCGGTTTTCACAAGTTAAATGCCGCTGTCAGTTTCACAGCAGTATTTAACATGTTAACTGCCGCTGGTGGATTGCGTATCCACTAGTGATGAGCGAATATACTCTTACTCGAGATTTCCTCAGCACACTCAGGTGTCCTCTGAGTATTTGTTAGTGCTTGGAGATTTAGTTTTCGTTGCCTCAGCTGAATGATTTACAGCTCCTAGCCAGGCTGAGTACATGTGGGCGTTGCCTGGTTGCTAGAGAATCCCCACATGTACTTATGCTGGCTATCAGATGTAAATCATTCAGCTGCGGCAATGAAAACTAAATCTCCGAGCACTAAAAAATACTCGGAGGACCCCCGAGCATGCTCCGGAAATCTCGCGTAACGAGTATATTCGCTCATCACTAGTATCCACCCACAGCTGTTAGAGGCACATGTCACCTGATCAGATAAGCGGTTATGTGCAGGGAAAGATGCAGACTTAGTGCCGAAGCCACATCAAATGCAGGGAGACGATTTTAGACGTAGCTATACATCCAAGGTCGTAAAGGGGTTAAAGGGAATTTGACCTTTCCCGGCGCACTGCAGTACTTGGCTCTGCCCTCAACAGTACAGACAAAATACGCCTGCGCCAGAGCCGCGGCAGGAAGATGAGAAGAGAACATCATCATATGAAGATGGGAGACGCTGGACCGGACCGCGACGCCCATCTTACCGGACCGCAAGCGGACCGCCACTGGATGAGTATAATCTAACCTCTCTCTCTCATCTTTCAGGATACATCGGGGCCTTATCTACAGCATTACAGAATGCTGTAGATAAGCCCCTAATGGCGGTGGCCGCAGTTTATAGGCCCAAAATTAGGTGACAGATTCCCTTTAACCCCTTCCCGACCTTTGACGCGTACGCTGCGTCATGAAAGTCGGTGCCATTCCGACCCATGACGCAGCGTATGCGTCATGGTTTGATCGCGTTCCTGCGGGTCGGGTGACCCGGGGTCAATGAAATGTCACTCGACCCGCAGGTACGTGAGGACCTCTAGTTGACCCCAGGGGGGGTGGCTTTGCCCCCCCGTGGCCACGATCGCTCCTGTGCCCCCTGTTTCACCCCCCTCCAGCTCTGATTGGAGAAAGCGTCCATGTGACGCTTTCACTCCAATCAGCGGTGGAGGGGCGGAGTGAAACATGTCTGACATCACTCTCCAGCTTCATCCCGTCCGTGGAAGCTGGAGAGTGAGGTCCCTGCGTGCCGCACCCGCCGCCGCCACTGCCAGATCGCCGCTGCCAGATCGCCGCCGCCCGCTGCCAGATCGCCGCCGCTGCCAGATCGCCCCCTGCTGCCTGATTGCCGCTGCTGCCGCCTTCCGGTACTCCCCCCTCTGCCTCCCTCTCCCCCCACCCTCCGATCCCCCCCCCCCGCCATCCGTTAACCCCTGCACTCCCTCCCACGCCCCAGAAATCAGCCCCCTGCCCAGTGATCACCCAGGCTCCTACATCTACCCTGCCCCCTCCTCCCCCCCCCCTCCCGCTCCTGACAGCCACCTTCTGACCCCCCCCCCCCCCGTGATCACCCACCCCAGTGATCACTCTGATCACCCCCTGATCACCCCCCCCCCCCCCCCCCCCCGCTGCTGCTGGCTCCTGCATTACCTTAGGCCCCTTCGCTTGACTGCTCCCCCGTGCCCCACTGATCGCCGCCTGTCCGCCTTCCCATCCACTGATCGCCACCTGTCCGCCTTCTGGTGCTCCCCCCTCTGCCTCCCGCTCCCCCAACCGTCCGATTTTCCCCCCCCTGCCATCCATTAACCCCTCCACTCCCTCCCACACCCCAGAAATCAGCCCCCTGCCCAGTGATCACTCTTCCTTGCTGCAGGCTCCTACATCTCCCCTGCCCCCACCTTCCCCCCGCTCCTGACATCCACCTTCTGCCCCCCCCCCCCGTGATCACCCGCCCCAGTGATCACTCTGATCACCCCCTGCCCCCCTGATCACCCCCCCACTGCTGCTGCCGCCTCCTGCATCTCCTCAGGCCCCTTCGCCTGACAGCTCCCCCGTGCCCGGCTGATCGTCGCCTGTCCTCCTTCCGGTCTGCTGATCGCCGCCTGTCCGCCTTCCGGTACTCCCCCTCTCTGCCTCCCGCTCCCCCCGCCGTCCGATCCCCCCTCCCGACCGCCACTCTCTCCCACGCCCCGGAAATCACCCCCCTGCCCAGTGATCACCCTTCCCTGCTGCAGGCTCCTACATCTCCCCTGCCCCCACATTTCCTCCGCACCTGACAGCCACCTCCTGCCCCCCACCGGTGATCACCCGCCCCAGTGATCACCCTGATCACCCATCCCCCCCGCGCTGCTGCTGCCGGCTCCTGCGTCTCCTCAGGCCCCTTCGCCTGACAGCTCCCCCGCGCCCCACTTATCGCTCCCGCGTGATCGCTCCCGCGCCCTGCTGATCGCTCCCGCGACCTGCTGATCGCTCCCGCGTGATCGCTCCCGCGCCCTGCTGATCGCTCCCGCGTGATCGCTCCCGCGCCCTGCTGATCGCTCCCGCGCCCTGCTGATCGCTCCCGCGTGATCGCTCCCGCGACCTGCTGATCGCTCCCGCGCCCTGCTGATCGCTCCCGCGTGATCGCTCCCGCGTGATCGCTCCCGCGACCTGCTGATCGCTCCCGCTCCCGCGTGATCGCTCCCGCGCCCTGCTGATCGCTCCCGCGTGATCGCTCCCGCGCCCTGCTGATCGCTCCCGCGTGATCGCTCCCGCGACCTGCTGATCGCTCCCGCGTGATCGCTCCCGCGCCCTGCTGATCGCTCCCGCGTGATCGCTCCCGCGCCCTGCTGATCGCTCCCCTTACTGCTGCTGCCGGCTCCTGCATCTCCTCAGCCCCCCACGCCTGAAAGCCCCCTCCTGCAGTAAAGTTTCACTAAACACTCACACATACACACACGCACACTAATAAAGCTTAGTTTTTTTACACGCACGCACACACAATGTCCCGCTCGTCCCAGTCACAAAGGCTGTACTCGGCAGAGGAGGCATATTCTTTTATTGCCTCCGAAGCTGATAGTGAGGGAGAGGACCCTACCTTTCTCTATTCCTCCCACTCTTCCTCCTCCAGTGACACGGACTTGCCACCACCACGAAGTCGCAGGACGAGAAATCGTCCGCAGCCCAGGGAAGAAGAGTCGGAGGCCGGGGGAGAAGACCCACAACCAAGTGTGAGTAACCCCCAACCTAGTGCTAGTCACGCCCAACCTAGCACTAGTACCCCCACCTGGACCCCCGTCCCTGAAAATTTTGCTCCACGGATTCCTGATTTCATTCCCCAATCAGGAATCCAATTTGAGACTGCCAACCTCAGGGAAATAGACTTTTTCAAAGTCTATTTCTCGGAGTCAATCGTCAGTCTCATGGTGGAGCAAACAAACTTATATGCCCTGCAATTTTTTGCCCAAAACCCAGTTTCATCATTTTCTGCTTGGAGTCCCGTTGACTCTGCAGAAATGTTGAAATATTGGGGACTGGTCCTTCACATGGGAATTGTGAAGAAACCAGAACTTCGCCAATTCTGGAGTACTGATATTTTATATCAAACTCCAATATATGGCATGGTTATGATTCGCAAGCGTTTTGAGGCGATTCATAAATTTCTCCACTTTAGGGACAACACGGACATCCTTCCCTGCGATGACCCGAATTTTGATAGACTGTTCAAAATTCGGCCGGTCATCGAACACTTCAGCAACAAGTTTGCTGAAGTGTACATTCCCCAAAGGGAAATTTGTGTGGATGAATCCCTCATCCACTTCAAAGGGAGGCTTCAGTTCCGTCAGTACCTGCCCAGCAAGAGGGCGAGGTACGGGATTAAGCTCTATAAGATCTGCGAGAGTACCTCAGGGTACACTCTCAGCTTTAGAGTTTAACAAGGAAAGGACACCAGGATCCAGCCCCCAGAATGTCCACCTGCTCTGGGGGTGAGTGGGAAAATAGTGTGGGATTTGGTCCACCCACTGCTTGATAAAGGTTACCATCTGTACGTTGATAACTTTTATACAAGCATCCCACTCTTTCAATCCCTCTCTGCCAGAGCTACCGTTGCTTGCGGTACCGTGCGCAGAAACCAGAGGGGTCTACCTTTGTCACTAATTGAGCAGGTTCTCCCAAAGGGTGAGAGCCGGGCCCAATGTAGTGGCAACATGCTTGTGGTCAAGTTCAAAGACAAAAGGGACGTCTTTTTCTTGACAACAATCCATGGTCCCGGCACCACGGCCACCACCGTTCGAGGTACCACAGCACAGGTCCACAAACCGGACTGTGCGCTGGGGTACAACAAACACATGGGGGGAGTTGATCTTTCTGATCAAGTCCTCCAGCCCTATAGTGCCATGCGGAAGACAAAGGTGTGGTATAAAAAACTGGCTGTGCACATCGTACAAATGGCATTGTATAACGCATACGTGCTATCACGATGTGCAGGTCAGACCAACAACACCTTCCTTCAGTTCCAGGAGGCGGTGATAAAGGCCCTGATGTTTGGAGACGAGGAAGGAGCGGGCCCCAGCACTGCTGGAACTCAAGGTTCCCGTATGGTACCAGGGCAACATTTTCCCGGTGAGGGGCAAAAAAGAAAAAGGTGCCGGGTATGTTATAAAAGGGGGATAAGAAGGGAAACTCGTTTCCAATGTGAAACGTGTCCCGACAAACCTGGACTGTTTGGATGAATGCTTCAGAATTCATCACACGTCCGTGGACTAGCCACATCCTGATATTCGACTACAGCACTCACCCACACCAGGCTGATATACACAATACACCACACACACCAACCTGACGTACACTACACCACACACCAACCTGACATACACTACACCACACACACCAGCCTGACCCTACGTCAGGTTGGTATGTGTGGTGTAGTGTATGTCAGGTTGGTGTGTGGTGTGGTGTACGTCAGGTTGGTGTGTGGTGTGGTATACGTCAGGTTGGTGTGTGTGGTGTAATATACACCACACACACACCAACCGGATGTACACTACACCACATGTACACTACCCACCAACCTGATGTGCACTACTCCACACTCGCCAACCTGACCCTACGTCAGGTTGGTGTGTGTGTTATAATGTATGTCAGGTTGGTGTGTGGTGTGGTGTACGTCAGGTTGGTGTGTGTGTGGTGTAATATACACCACACACACACCAACCAGACATACTCTACACCACATGTACACTACCCACCAACCTGATGTACACTACTCCACACTCGCCAACCTGACCCTACGTCAAGTTGGTGTATGTGTGTGTTGTAGTGTATGTCCGGTTGGTGTGTGGTGTGGTGTACGTCAGGTTGGTGTGTGTGTGGTGTATACTACACCACACACACCAACCTGACGTACACTACACCACATCCTGATGTACACGACGTACACTACACACCAACCTGATGTACACTACTCCACACTCGCCAACCTAACCCTACGTCAGGTTGGTGTGTGTGTTCTAATGTATGTCAGGTTAGTGCGTGGTGTAGTGTACGTCAGGTTGGTGTGTGTGGTGTAGTATCCAACACACACACACACCAACCTGACGTACACTACACACCAACCTGATGTACACTACTCCACACTCGCCAACCTGACCCTACGTCAGGTTGGTGTGTGTGTTGTAGTGTATGTCAGGTTGGTGTGTGGTGTGGTGTACATCAGGTTGGTGTGTGTGGTGCAGTATACACCACACACATCAACCTGACGTACACTAGAACACACACACACCAACCTGATGTACACTATGTATGTCAAAAAGTCAAATGGCGCTCCTTCCCTTCTGAGCTCTGCTGTGCGCCCAAACAGTGGTTTACCCCCACATATGAGGTATCAGTGTACTCAGGAGAAATTGCTCAACACATTTTAGTATCCACTTTATCCTGTTGCCCATGTGAAAATGAAAAAAATTGAGGCTAAAAGAAAATTTTTGTGAAAAAAAAGTACTTTTTCATTTTTACGGATCAATTTGTGAAGCACCTGGGGGTACAAAATGCTCACTATGCATCTAGATAAGTTCCTTGGGGGGTCTAGTTTCCAAAATGGGGTCACTTGGGGTGCTCCAATGTTTAGGCACACAGAGGCTCTCCAAACGCGACATGGTGTCCACTAAAGATTGGAGCTAATTTTTCATTCAAAAAGTCAAATGGTGCTCCTTCCCTTCTGAGCTCTGCCGTGCGCCCAAACAGTGGTTTACCCCCACATATGAGGTATCAGTATACTCAGGAGAAATTGCTCAACACATTTTAGGATCCACTTTATCCTGTTGCCCATGTGAAAATGAAAAAAATTGAGGCTAAAAGAAAATTTTTGTGAAAAAAAGTACTTTTTCATTTTTACGGATCAATTTGTGAAGCACCTGGGGTACAAAATGCTCACTATGCATCTAGATAAGTTCCTTGGGGTGTCTAGTTTCCAAAATGGGGTCACTTGTGGGGGTGCTCCAATGTTTAGGCACACAGAGGCTCTCCAGACGCGACATGGTGTCCACTAAAGATTGGAGCTAATTTTGTCATTCAAAAAGTCAAATGGCGCTCCTTCCCTTCCGAGCCCTGCCATGCGCCCAAACAGTGGTTCCCCCCCATATATGGGGTATCAGCGTACTCAGGACAAATTGGACAACAAGTTTTGTGGTCCAGTTTCTCCTTTTACCCTTGGGAAAATAAAAAAATGTTGCTAAAAGATCATTTTTGTGACTAAAAAGTGAAATGTTCATTTTTTCCTTCTATGTTGCTTCTGCTGCTGTGAAACACCTGAAGGGTTAATAAACTTCTTGAATGTGGTTTTGAGCACCTTGAGGGGTGCAGTTTTTAGAATGGTGTCATTTTTGGGTATATTCAGCCATATAGACCCCTCAAACTGACTTCAAATGTGAGGTGGTCCCTAAAAAAAATGGTTTTGTAAATTTTGTTGTAAAAATGAGAAATCGCTGATCAACTTTTAACCCTTATAACTTCCTAGAAAAAAAATATTTTTTTTTCCAAAATTGTTCTGATGTAAAGTAGACATGTGGGAAATGTTATTTATTAACTATTTTGTGTCACATATCTCTCTGGTTTATCAGAATAAAAATTCAAAATTTGAAAATTGCGAAATTTTCGCCAAATTTCCAATTTTTTCACACATAAACGCAAAAATTATCGACCTAAATTTACCACTAACATGAAGCCCAATATGTCACGAGAAAACAATCTCAGAATCGCTAGGATCCGTTGAAGCGTTCCCGAGTTATTACCTCATAAAGGGACACTGGTCAGAATTGCAAAAAATGGCAAGGTCTTTAAGGTCAAAATAGGCTGGGTCATGAAGGGGTTAATTGCTATGAAGCACCTAAAGGGTTAGTAAACTTCTTAAATGTGGTCTTGAGCACTTTCAATGGTGCAGTTTTTAGAATGGTGGCACGAATGGTGGCACTTTTGGGTATATTCTGTCCACTTCAAATGTGAGGTGGTCTCTAAAAATTGATTTTGTAAATTTTGTCAGAAAAATTAGAAATCGCTGATAAACTTTTAACCTTCTAACTAAATAAGAGAAAAAATTATTTCAATGTTGATGCAGATGTAGACACACAGTGAATGTTATTTATATTATTATGTGGTATAACGCTCTGGTTTAAAATTGAAAAGTTTGAAAAATTGCTCCGTTTTTTCAAATTTTTTGTCAAGTTTTCAATATTTTCATAAAGTACAATGTGTCATAAAAAATATCTGAATTACTGAGATATGTTGAATTGTTCTAGAGTTATGACCTCATAAAGTGACTGGTCAGAATTGTAGGTTTAAGATGGCAGGTGGATGGGCTTCCTGCAGGCACCATATTGCCTACCAGTGCACACCAGCAATTCCATGATCTATGCTCGCTCCTGCCGCTGCTGCTACGGTAGGTTGGTGCCTGTGTAACACAGCTGACATCTGCCGGGAGTGTTGCAGTCTCAGCTGTTGAGCTTGCTTCATACCAGTGTACTTGATGTGTTACTACTACAGGGGTCAAACCTAATTTAACTAAAATTGATTATTCTTAGTAATTTCCTTTTTTCCCACCTGGTATCCACTTGACGCTTTCATTGATGCTCTGTAGCAAAATTTCCTAACTTGGCATCTGGTCTGTTTCCACAGTCCGTGCGCTGGAGAAAACAAGATCTAATTCTCGGCTTCAGTCAAACTACTCTTCCTCCGACAGCAGCCTTTACACCAATCCCAATGGCAGCACCATATCCGCCTTCGATGGAGGATCTGACTCTAGCTCCGAGTCCGAACCCGAGGAACCCCAAAGCAGAAAGAAGATTCGGATGGAAGCGAGTTAAGCAAACGCAAGCAATAAAACCAGCATCCTGTACCAAGCTTATCAACTTCAGACCCTCCATAGCCCTTAATAGCCCCTGTTCAGCTCCTGTAAGGACTTCTGCCTAATCTTATTGTTTGTCCACTCCCCCAATACTTTTTTTTTCTTTCCTATTCCCATTGAACAACTGGACTCCATCTTTTTTCACTTATACATCTCCCCCTTCCTATATGTTATTTAAACCTCGTTAACCCATCCATGCTTGCGATAAAACAATTCTGCACTCGGCAAAAGTTCACTGTTGAGCTGTTACCCCATAGCCCCTGTCTACATTTTTTACTTCTGTACAACAGGTATCACAAGGTGAACAAGGCAGATTAGAACAACACACACAGACCTTTTCTTTTTACAGTTTTGGAGCAGTTAATGTGCCACATAAAAAATAACAGTCCAAGCACTTGACGTTCTGAGCAAAAATAATTTGGCACAAATTCTGTAATTGCTAATTGTTTTATTTTACGTTATATAAATTGCAAACTTAAAAAAAAAATATATGTATATTTTTGCACTTGTTTTCACATCCATCAAACATCTTCACCTACGGCTTTGTAATCAAATTGAGAAGGCATTCATGGTGTTCTCTCATAGTCTCTGGTTGGGATTCTTATTACCGATTATTTCCTCTGCCAACTCTCGGATGTTAAATATATGAATCTACATCAACCAAAAAGATCAAGATTGTTTTCCTCTCATATTCTCTGGTTTGGCATTTTGAATTTCGATTACAGAATAGAGAGGGCAGAGGATGTGATAGAAAGTAAGAATTTCAACCAGAGGCTCGGCAGTCTTTGTGTTCTTGGCAGATGAGAAGTCAGGTTACAGATCAGATTCGGTAGAGCAATTAATCAAGACGACAGATGAAGATTCACCGTACAGATCGGTGTGGGCAGGGGAATTAGTGTGAATCCTCATCTACCAAGAAGACCAAGATTGTTGTCTTCTTAGTCTTTGGTTGGGATTCTCAATTTCAGGGTTGACAGGAAATAATTAAGAAGAATCCCAACCAGAGACTACAGGAAAACAACAATCTGGGTCTTCTTGATCACTTTACTACTTCTGCTCACTCTGATCTATAAGGTGAATCCTAATCCAACAAGATCAAGATTGCTGCCATTGTGCAGCGATAGGAACGCATCTCCTTGCTGAGCTTGGGCTATGGTGATGCTCAGGAAGATGCCCTCATATTTACAGATAGGACTTTCTTGAGAAAACACAACGGTATCTTACTACTACTGGCATTGAAGAAAACTTTTTGATTTGACCAACTTTCAAATTGTGCGTGCGTGTTTCTGTATGTATTTTCCAAAATTAAATGTGTTTTATTTGACAGGTAGTCGTCTTGTGTAATGTTTCCATGTGGATTATGCCTGGTGCCTCCTCAGTGAAAAGTCCTAGTTGCCTACCTGTTCTAGA
Organism: Ranitomeya imitator; assembly: GCF_032444005.1. Lineage (NCBI taxonomy): Eukaryota > Metazoa > Chordata > Amphibia > Anura > Dendrobatidae > Ranitomeya > Ranitomeya imitator. Next base: position 615,055,940 of record NC_091282.1, read on the forward strand.
AGAGGGGCTCTGCTTTGAGAATAGAACTTTGATCATTGTATCAAGCATCACTTAAGGTCTTGTCATGATTGGAGCAGCTCGATCACAGGGATCGAGTCACCATTAGTCTTTATTCTATAGTGTGAGATCGGAGGTGCTGTGTAGCCATTGAATTGATAAGTTAGGAGTATAATCTTCCTTCTCCTGTTTTCCAATCTTTAGAATTCATTAAGGGAGTGTTCTGTTAGTAATTGGCCAAGTCTATTTTTTTTTCCAGCTTTTCCCCTTTTTTTGTTTAGAATTTTTTATTTTGTTTTTTTAGCATTTTTCTAGTTTTGTTTTTTTAATTGTATTGTTTTTTGTCTTTTAATACCGCCATTTAATGGAGTCAGTGAACCCTTCCTTTCTGGCAAAAAAAAAAAATTGCCATAATGTAGTCTGTAGTCCTGGATCACCTAAAACATAGAATAATAGCTCCAGGTACCATAGCGAATGTAAATCCTTGCATCGTCCAGATAATTCGGCAGGGGTGAGGGGGTATGCTTCGTTATTCAGCACCCTATAGCCAAGCTAAATTTGCCACTTAGCAAGGTGACATTCCCTATGGATTGGTAATGGGCATGACTTTAATTTGCCAGCACATTTCTGTAGTAGTACCGTCTAGTAATCTCAATTAAAAAAAAATATATATATATATTTAATATGATTGTTTTATGTATAGGTAAATCTAATATCTTGTGGTATCAGGTGCACTGCGATTTTCGCACTCAATCAATAAACTTCTACTGACTTTCAAATAATTTTCACTATTTAAAGGGGTTGTCCATGATCGAGAAAATATGAGCCCTAAGAGGGTGTTGGGGGAATAAAATATAAGAAAATTACCATTACTAACCAATGAAATCCAGCATTGCTGTGTTGGTGCTCTCCACCAGTCTTTATTTACCAGCAATTGAGCAGGAAAGTAATGCTTCTTTTAATATTTTATCCCCCCCCCTTCCTCCATTGAGTTTTATTCCCTTGCAGATCAACAACCCCTTTAATTCCGCTATTATATAGCACATTATATGAAATTGGTGGCAGCTATTTTCCATTGAGCGTCTGAGAAGGACGTCTTGGTTCGTGTGTCCTTACGTGTGCATGCAGAAGATAAATTAGATAGCCTTCAATACAAGGCATCATTAGGTTATGTATATGTCTAGTTGTCAATCATTCGGTTGTTGCAGGTTATACAAATTATTATTTTTTTTTTATTTTTTTTAAATATTCTCTGCGACTGACACCACATTTGCCAGAGAGGTTCAGGATGGCCAAGCCTGTCACATAGCTTATATTATTATGGTTCAATGTTGGTGAATAGTAAATTATCATTTTCCTATTATTTTTTTAATTTCTTTACATTTTTAAAAATTTGTGTGCTCAGTAAAATGAGATACTTTTTATGTTTTCTTCCCGCCTCCGCCCCATCCTCTTTGAAATACTAGGTATATTGTATATAAGTCCAATTGGCCATCTCAAAGTAATATTCACCTTTACAATAAAACTATAAATAAAATCTTATTTTATCCTTAAAAGCCTTTGCTTGTTTTTTCTGAAAATTGTCATGGTCAGTTCAACAAACTTTTTACGTAAATTAATAGTACATGAGATTATAAGAAACTGGTGGCTCTTAATACGGCTTCCAATTACATACTTAAAACTAGCCATTCCGTCTACCAGATCCAAGGAGTTACCCTGGCCTCCAGGTATCTTGTCTCACACAGGAACTCGTGGGTTGTGTCCAAGGTTTTCCCGGTGGGACCGTCTGGCAATAAAGGCAAATCAATGCCAGGAGGTCAGGGACAGAATTGTCAGGCTGAAAGGTAGTCAAAAACGGGAATCAAATTGGCAGAACCAGAGGAGAAAAACGGAGCTGAACCAATAAAAACTATAACTGGCAACTACTGGGAGTTAAAGTAGGGTGTGGTGCTGTGCCACTGGCCACAGTAGGGAGCAGATTACTCCTGTTGGACAGCACACTCACACATAGGGTGTCATACAGATGTACAGTTGTGTGAAAGTGTTTACCCCCTTCCTGATCTCCTATTCTTTTCCATGTTTGTCAACTTAAAGGGACTCTGTCACCTGAATTTGGCGGGACTGGTTTTGGGTCATATGGGCGGAGTTTTCGGGTGTTTGATTCACCCTTTCCTTACCCGCTGGCTGCATGCTGGCTGCAATATTAGATTGAAGTTCATTCTCTGTCCTCCATAGTACACGCCTGCACAAGGCAAGATTGCTTTGCGCAGGCGTGTACTATGGAGGACAGAGAATGAACTTCAATCCAATATTGCAGCCAGCATGCAGCCAGCGGGTAAGGAAAGGGTGAATCAAACACCCGAAAACTCCGCCCATATGACCCAAAACCAGTCCCGCCAAATTCAGGTGACAGGTTCCCTTTAAATCCGGGGTGGGAACCCCAGGGCCATTTACGGCCCTCGATGACCTTTTATCAGGCCCCTGAGCAGATTCTCAGGGATTTGCATTCTGGGGCACGTGTATTTTGATTACTACCAGCTCATTAATTTCTTCTTGCTCTGTTAGCATACACACGCAGTGTTCACTACTGAACACTGAAGGGCATGCAATGAAAGATTACGTCCTGACACCAATGCCAGAGTCAGGATGTACTTTGTGGGTGGAAGGATAGTATAAATATCCAAATGGCCCTTGGCAGAAAAAAGATTCCCCACCCCTGACTTAAATGTTCCAGATCACAAAACAAATGTAAATATTAGCCAAAGATTACGCAAGTAATCACAAAATGCAGTTTTTAAATGAAGGTCTTTATTCTTAAGGGAAAAAGAAATTGATGCAAATTTATGATCGCAATTGCCAATACAAGTCAATGTGTGCGAGAAAATAATCGCACGGCACTCGGACCATGCGTGTGACATCCGATTTTTACTCACCCATCTCCTAGAAAGCCCAACCTTTCTTCAGCCAAGTACAGTAAAATCACAGCGTGACAAGTCAGAATAGAATAGATATAAATACAATACAAAGCTACAACTATATGCGAGACATATATAATTAGTACAGAGCTTGTGTAACTTACTGTACATTTATTTAATCAATGCATTTCTGAAAAAAATGTTGTGGGGTTCCCCAAAATTTGTTAACCAGCAGAGGGAAAGCGGCCAGCTAGGGGCTGATGTTTTATAGTCTGGGAAAGGGGTAATACCCATAGAGCTAAAAATAAAAAGACAGGCAGTGGATGGCACTAAAGTGTATAATTTTACAACAGATCTTTGGACTTAGTTTGACAACCAGGTGTCACGTAAGCTTAGGGTATATGGTGCTCTGCATAAATAGCTAAAGAGCTGTATAGTCCATATCAAAAGAAGAAAAATATATGCGGCACTCACCCCGAAGAAGCTGTATAAACGTGCTCTTTATTGGAACAGAAATGTGCATACAGTGGGGCAAAAAAGTATTTAGTCAGTCAGCAATAATGCAAGTTCCACCACTTAAAAAGATGAGAGGCGTCTGTAATTTACATCATAGGTAGACCTCAACTATGGAAGACAAACTGAGAAAAAAAAATCCAGAAAATCACATTGTCTGTTTTTTAACATTTTATTTGCATATTATGGTGGAAAATAAGTATTTGGTCAGAAACAAAATTTCATCTCAATACTTTGTAATATATCCTTTGTTGGTAATGACAGAGGTCAAACGTTTTCTGTAAGTCTTCATAAGGTTGCCACACACTGTTGTTGGTATGTTGGCCCATTCCTCCATGCAGATCTCCTCTAGAGCAGTGATGTTTTTGACTTTTCGCTTGGCAACACGGACTTTCAACTCCCTCCAAAGGTTTTCTATAGGGTTGAGATCTGGAGACTGGCTAGGCCACTCCAGGACCTTGAAATGCTTCTTACGAAGCCACTCCTTCGTTGCCCTGGCGGTGTGCTTTGGATCATTGTCATGTTGAAAGACCCAGCCACGTTTCATCTTCAATGCCCTTGCTGATGGAAGGAGGTTTGCACTCAAAATCTCACGATACATGGCCCCATTCATTCTTTCATGTACCCAGATCAGTCGTCCTGGCCCCTTTGCAGAGAAACAGCCCCAAAGCATGATGTTTCCACCACCATGCTTTACAGTAGGTATGGTGTTTGATGGATGCAACTCAGTATTCTTTTTCCTCCAAACACGACAAGTTGTGTTTCTACCAAACAGTTCCAGTTTGGTTTCATCAGACCATAGGACATTCTCTCAAAACTCCTCTGGATCATCCAAATGCTCTCTAGCAAACTTCAGACGGGCCCGGACATGTACTGGCTTAAGCAGTGGGACACGTCTGGCACTGCAGGATCTAAGTCCATGGTGGCGTAGTGTGTTACTTATGGTAGGCCTTGTTACATTGGTCCCAGATCTCTGCAGTTCATTCACTAGTTCCCCCGCGTGGTTCTGGGATTTTTGCTCACTGTTCTTGTGATCATTCTGACCCCACGGGGTGGGATTTTGCGTGGAGCCCCAGATCGAGGGAGATTATCAGTGGTCTTGTATGTCTTCCATTTTCTAATTATTGCTCCCACTGTTGATTTCTTCACTCCAAGCTGGTTGGCTATTGCAGATTCAGTCTTCCCAGCCTGGTGCAGGGCTACAATTTTGTTTCTGGTGTCCTTTGACAGCTCTTTGGTCTTCACCACAGTGGAGTTTGGAGTCAGACTGTTTGAGGGTGTGCACAGGTGTCTTTTTATACTGATAACAAGTTTAAACAGGTGCCATTACTACAGGTAATGAGTGGAGGAAAGAGGAGACTCTTAAAGAAGAAGTTACAGGTCTGTGAGAGCCAGAAATCTTGATTGTTTGTTTCTGACCAAATACTTATTTTCCACCATAATATGCAAAAAAATGATAAAAAAACAGACAATGTGATTTTCTGGATTTTTTTTTCTCAGTTTGTCTCCCATAGTTGAGGTCTACCTATGATGTAAATTACAGACGCCTCTCATCTTTTTAAGTGGTGGAACTTGCACTATTGCTGACTGACTAAATACTTTTTTGCCCCACTGTACATCCATTAGGACATCAGGTGTACAGGAGGGTGCGGTGATGGAGGCTGGACGATGGCCGTTTCGCACTACATGTGCTTCTACGGGTCCACAAGCTTGATTACTAACGTCATATCCTTATAAAGGTTTCTGACAAGCGTAGTATCACTACTGTCGTGTAAATATAATAACTCAAATTACCAGTGAATGTGCAAAAAACAAAAGTAACCAATTTACAGATTGTAACAATATTATTTTGAACATTTTTATAGCACTCTTTTACTTTATAGGAACACCGACATATCTAGTTTGTCATTCAATCCAATCGGACCTTGCGCGTTAGTATTTAAGATCCATCTGGCTTCTCTTTGTAAAAGTAATCTATTCTGATCACCTCCTAACGCTGGGTACTTGACAATCTCTAAACCAGCGAAATTTAATAGATTCGGATTTGCGTTGTGGACCTCTCTCATATGCTGAATTAACCTCAGACAGCCTTTACCCGTTGAGATTGACTTAGTGTTCTCTAAACCTAACTATTAACGGTCTTATCGTCTTACCGATATAAAAATATCGGCACGGGCAAAAAAGGACATACACGACAGATTTACTTTTGCAGAAAATAAAATCTTTGATATTATGGGTAACTGGACCTATTTGAATGGGGTTCTGTATGATATGAAGGTGGCAAAAATGGCAATTACCGCATGTGTGATTACCTATCGGTGCGTTATTAGTTAACCAAGAATTTCTAGGTGCTAACATTCTATTATGAACTATAAGGTCTGATAAATTATGAGCGCGCTTATAGGCAAATTTAGGAGGACTAAGATGTATCGAAGCAAGGTCTTTGTCGGATTGCAACACATGGCAATTTTTACGAATAGAAGAGTATATCATATTATCCATATTACTGTGTTTAAAGCAGAAATTAAATCTGTCTATATCTTTTTTAGCTGACAATTCTTTAATTTGTCTTTTTCTTCTCAAGAAATCATTTTGTGAGCACTTTTTGATGCGATTTTCAGCTTCTCTTAAAATATTTTGCGGGTAGCCTCTTTTTATAAAGCGTGTCTTTAATTCACTGATCTGTTCTGAGAAAATTGTATTACTATTATTTATTTTTCGTAGTCTAACCATTTGACTGAACGGTAGCCCTCTTTTTGTATGACTCGGATGGTCACTATCAAAGTGTAAAAAGTTATTAGTAGCAGTTTCTTTTCTGAAAACCTTGGTTATTATTTCACCTTCAACGATTTCTATTTTCACATCTAAATATTCAAGACTGTTGATTCCGAAACAAGACATGAACATCATATTCTCTCTATTAGACACATTTAGATATTCTACGAAGGCGTTAAATTCGTCCTCATTTCCATCCCAAATTAACATAATGTCATCCATGAATCTCGTGAAAAAACGAATATGCTTCAAGAAAGGGTTTTGGATATTATTAATGTAAGTGTCTTCGAAAACTGCCAAAAACAGGTTTGCATACGTGCAAGAGGTGGGCGTACCCATAACAGTACCAACTAATTGATTATACCACCTGTCCATAAATTTAAAGGAGTTATTAGAAAGGATAAAGTCCAAACTGTCAATAATAAAAGAAATTATATCTGCATCCAAATTTCTGTTAGAAAGAATTTTTTTAATTGCTTGTATACCTTTTTCTTTTGGGATTCGGATATATAGGTTTACCACATCGATAGATGTTAAAGAAATACCCATTCAGCTTCCCAGACTATTAATATTAGCTCACAGCTGTATACTTAGCCTTTACTATTTATTAAAATGGAGGACCCTCAAAAAATGATGTAGGGTCCCACTATAATTAATAACCAGCAAAAAAAAACCTGAATAAAGTACTTTTTATTTAAATTTAGACATTGACATTTTTTTTTTAATTAGAAATAAAAAAGCAGTTAATCACCTTGACGCCTTCAGGGTGTTTTTTATTTACAATATGACTATGGGGTTTGTAATGGGGGTGTCATAGACGCATCTCCATTACTATCCCTTGAGCTTGATTTCAGCTGCCATTACAAAGCTGACATTAACCCCAATTATATCACCCCACTTGCCACCACACCAGGACAAGTGGGAAGAGCGAGGCTGAGTGCCAGAATTGGTACTTCTTATGGATGCATAATTTCTGGGGTGGTAAAGAACTGATGTGTTTAATCTTCCTATGCGATTAGTATCAGCCCATAGCTGTCTGCCTAGCCTTTCTTTGTTGGTTATTATAGTGGGACCCTACCTCATATTTTTTTTGGGGTGGGGGTCCCTCATTTTAATAACCAGTAAAGGCTAAATATACAGCTGTGATCTGACATTAATCACCTGGGAAGCTCCATGTGTATTACCTCCTTCCCAGTCTATAAACATCTGCCCTCAGCTGTCCACTTTCCCTTTGCTGGTTAATGTTTTGTCTCCACATAAGGTGAATGGAGGTGTAGCTGACTGATATGGGGCTGTGAGAATTCTTACCTCCATTTTCCTAGATGGAGAGCAGACTGGACCATTTTCATGCTCTGAGTCCTCAGACTTGAATGCAGCGTTGGTACAATTCAGATGATGGTTTTATTAGAACCTGGATACAGCACAATACTTGTGGGTACAATGCAGTAACTTTCTATGAAGTCGCTGGCACAAGTTGCATTTTTTTTTGCTGATGTATGGTGGATTGCAGAAATTGATTCTTTCACAAGTCTAGTAAATGTGTGTCTTGTCTCACATTTATGAAGAAAAGAAAATGGCTGCTGAGGGCAAGTGACCCATGAACTGCAGTGAAGACACACCCAAATGAATGCTAAATTACAATTGCAGATATGAGTAACAAATATTGGCTAGAAGATGACGCATAGCGATATGTCTAACAATAGTAATGCACCTAACGTGATGAAGCAATACAAAACTTATACTGTAAAATATACAAACTGAACGGCTGAATAGTAATTACAGCTGTGCCCCAGCAACATTTTTTGCTTTCTTGGCATTTTTTCAGAGAATATGAATGGTAACACCAGAATTTTTTCTCCACTCATGGTTAGGCTGATGTCACACTAGCAGTATTTGGTCAGTATTTTACATCAGTATTTGTAAGCCAAAGAGGCTTAGAGGAAAAGTATAATAGAAACACGTCACCACTTCTGCATTTATCACCCACTCCTGGTTTTGGCTTACAAATAATGATGTAAAATACTGACCAAATACTGCTAGTGTGACGGCAGCCTTAGCGGTTGGGGAAAGCCATTTATTGTCAAACTACTATGTGTTCTCTTTTTAAATCCTAATGACAACCCAAAGCATCCAAATGTACCTGATCAAAAGTTCACATACCCTGGTGATTTTGACCTGATAACATGCCCAGAAGTTGACACAAATGGGTTTGCCTACGAAAGGTAGCATCCTGTTTGCTTGTAATCAGTGTGTGTGCATAAAAGCAGAGTGAATTTCTGGGATCCAGACAGATTCTTGCATCTTTCATCCAGCCACTGACGTTTCTGGATTCTGAGTTATGAGGAAAGCAAAAGAATTGTCCACGGATCTACAGGAAAAGGTAGTTGAACTATATAAAACAGGAAAGGGATACAAAAAGATAATGGAAAATCAGGGTCTCTAAAAACAAAACCATAGTCAGGTAGACCAACAAAAATATTGTCCACAACTGCCGGGAAAATTGTTCGGGATGCAAAGAAAAACCCACAAATAACAGCTGAAATACAGAACTCTCTGAAAACTAGCAGCATGACTGTTTCAAGGTGCACAATAAGGAGGCACTTGAAGAAATATGGGCTGCATGGTTGAGTTGCCAGAAGAAAGCCATTACTGCGCAAATGCCACAAAGTATCTCGCCTACAATACGCAAAACAGCACAGAGACAAACCTCAAAACTTCTGGAACAAGGTAATTTGGAGTGATGAGACCAAAATTGAACTTTTTGACCACAACCATAAACGTTACATTTGGAAAGAGGTCAACAAGATCTATGATGAAAGGAACCCCATTCCTACTGTAAAGCACGGAGACGGATCACTGATGTTTTGGCGATGTGTGAGCTACAAAGGCACAGGAAACTTGGTCAAAGTTGAAAGAAAGATGAATGAAGCATGTTATCAGCAAATACTGGAGGCAAATTTGCAATAATCAGCCCAGAAGCTGCGCATGGGACGTTCTTGGACGTTCCAACATGACAACGATCCAAAACACAAGGCCAAGTTGACCTGTCATTGGTTACAGCAGAACAAAGTGAAGGTTCTGGAGTGGCCATCTCAGTCTCCTGACCTCCATATCATTGAGCCACTCTGAGGAGATCTCAAATGTGCAGTTCTTGCTAGACATCCAAAGAATTTACAGGAACTGGAGGCTTTTTGCCAAGAAGAGTGGGCAGCTTTACCATCTAAGAAAATAACATCCACAACTACCAGAAAAGACTTCAAGCTGCCATTGATGTTAGAGGGGGCAATACATGCTATTACGAAATGAGGTATGTTAACTTTTGATCAGGGTCATTTAGATGTTTGGGGTTATCATTATGATTTAAAAAGAGAAAACAATAGTTTGACAATAAATGGCTTCACCCAACCACTAACCACGAGTGGAGAAAAAGTTCTGGTGTTATCATTCATATTCTCTGAAAAAAGGCTAAGAAAGCAAAAATTCTGCCAGGGTATGTAAACTTTTGAGCACAACTGTATATCTAGGGAAAAGCACACTCCCAGTCTGAATTTCCATAAGGGATTTCACTATAGAACTAATGTACTTTGAAAATAATGTTCAACAACCCGTAACAAGAAAGGCATGTTAGCATGTGACAATAAAAACGTAAACATATTGCCTTATTATTTACATTTTTGCAATAGGGAAGATCTTCAAAGCAGCATCTGGTCTTATTGATCCTACCAGAACATCCTCGATTGGCAGTATCAGAACAAATTTGTTAGTGAGCCTCACAAGTGTCTTATGCTCACCTTTTCTTATGCTCCACCTTCTGGACCTTACCATCTTTACTAGGAAGAGCCTTTGTAACTATTCCCATCGGCCAGTCAATCCTTTGAATTTGTTTTTCCTTCAGCAACACAATGTCTCCTTTTAAGCTTGGTTTACTGTGTTGCCATTTTCTTCTTCCTTGGAGAACCACGAGATATTCCTTTCTCCACCAGTTCCAGAAGTAATCTGCAATGTATTGTACGCATTCCCACTGTTTCTGGTAGATGTTTGCGTTCTGTCACCTCTATGTGAACAGCATGGAGACGCATGCTGGTGAATTGTATGGCCCAACATTTGCTGTTCGCATGGCCGCCACGAGTCCTGTATGCAGACACCATCCATGGCCCAAAGATGTCTAGGCCCACGTAGGTAAAAGGTGGCTCGGTACTCAGTCTGTCTGCAGGCAGGTCAGCCATCTGCTGGTGTACCTGTTTTCCTCTGGTACTTTGACGCTGCATGCAGCAGTGCAGTGACCTTGCTACACGTTTTTTCATGTCTAGAATCTAAAATCCTGCACAACGTAGCTTGCCCTCAGTGATTTGCCTGCCTCGGAGTTCAGTCTTTTTCTCTAGTCCCCTTCCATGACAGCATAGGAGGATGTCTCCATTCACTAATAGGGGACAGGAAGCGCAAGAGATTAAAAGGCCCCTCCTCCCTCCGAATCGCCAGTGTCTTGCCTGTCCCCCATGGGGCATGGAGAGGTTTTCGTTTGCTGCGTGGCCGGCGACTGCAGTATACCTGTTTTTTTCCAGCCGGGCAGTGGTGGTCGTGGGCTCTGCCTTCCTCCTCCTTTTGCTGCTCCCATCTTCCAGGGATTCAGGACCTTCCTGGCCCACCTGCGCCTCTGTGGGGTAAAGCGGGCCAGTGATCCACAGCGGTGGCCTCCGTGAGCTCACCGCCATTTTTTCCTCTGCAGTGTTCGGCGTTCCGGAAGTGACATCACCACTGCGAGCGTGTCACTTCTGGTCCTGCGTTTCACTTACTGGAACGCATCTACTTCGGCCTTCTAATTGGTTTTCGGGCCTCCTAACGGCTTGGGGACCGCTGACGCCGCAGAAAGCATGCGATCCACGTGGACGCCTGCTCTTATTGTTATATTAACCGGCTGGAAGACGCCTCCAGGTAAGACTAATCCCTGAAAATGGATGGTGCTTCCTGCCCTGCGTCTGCAGAGCCCAGCGTTGTCCTGGCTCCAGTAAGTGTGTAGCGGGTGGGTCCGAGGCCAGGGATAGTAGGAGCCCCTTCTGGTTACCTACACTCTCGCTCTCTTACAGGGAGACAAGTCTGCCCAGAAAATCCTGGCCAAAAAAACTGCAAAATGTGCGATCTGCAATCTGAAGCTTCCCTCTCTGGGAGAAGAAGCTGTGTCAAGGATGCACGGATAAAGTTGTTAGAGCTGAACAGCCTTTCAATGAAATCCGTGCCCTAGTTAAGCATGAAGTCCAATCCTCTCTAGCCTTCTTCAATCCTCATCCACCTCCACTGCTAGGTCCTTCTTCTAAAAAGAGGAAAATACAAATTGATAACTCTTGACTCTGAGTCTGACCACTCATTATCATCCTCTGACTGATGTGCTGAATCTTCAGCGTCTAAATTTGCGGAAGCGAGGAAATATTTTTTCTCCTCTGATTACACTGAAGGCAACACAATGGGTTTACAGGAGGAATCCTTTCCTCAATCTGTACAAGATGAAATGTTTGGAGGATTGAAATCGGAGAGGCAAATAGGCTTCCCGATGCATAAAAACATTCTAGACTTAATATCTCAGGAGTGGGAGCTACCGGAGAAACGCCTAACCACCCCCTCTGAAATGAAACACAGATTTCCTTTAGAGGCAGGTTCTCCTTCATGGGACATACCTAAAGTAGACATACAGGTGGTGAGGGTAGCAAAGAAAAGTTTGCTTCTCTTTGAGGACTCTTCACAACTGAGGGATCCGTTAAAGAGAAAAATGGAAAGTTTATTGAAGAAGTCAAGGGAAACATCCATCTCGGGGTTAAAATCCAATATTGCTGCCACCTGTGTTGCCAGAGCCCTTTCTCGCTGAATGGACGAGCTGGAGAAACATATTTCTCAGGGTACCTCAAGAGGAGATCTATTGGACTTTCTTCCCATGCTCCAAAAGGCTTCAGCCTTTCTAGCAGACGCCTCCATGGAATCTATTAGGATTGCGGCTAGATTTCTAGTCCAATCTATTTCTGCACGTAGGGCCCTCTGGCTCAAGATGTGGAGCGGTGACATTACCTCACAAATTAAGCTATGCTCAATTCCTTTTAAGGGCGATTATCTTTTTGGTCCCTCTCTAGATGAAATTCTGGAAAGGGCCACAGATAGAAAAGAGGTAAAGGAAAAACCGGGAGATGGAGCTATGCTAGGGGCAAGGGAAAAATATCCTTATTGACCAACAACAGAAGCAGGAGCAATAGCAGCAGGACAAATGACCCCGCCCCAGTTCATCCACCATTGGCGGGCCATTACCAATTGTCAGTGGGTTCTCAATGTTATTCAAGAGGGCCTCCTTATAGAATTCATATCTTACCCCCCTCGGAGTCTGCGGATTACCTCCCCAACATCCCAGGGAGCACATACTATGATGACAGGTCTTGGGAATCTCTTAAAATCAAATGCAATCTCCCCGGTACCCCCCGAAGAATGGGGTGCAGGCCATTACTCTCGTCTCTTTCTGGTAAAAAAAATCAGGGGAGGCACAAGTCGTAATAAATCTAAGAGATCGAAATCGCCATATTCTATACCGCAGGTTCAAAATGGAGTCAGTGAAATCTGCTATTCCCCTGATAGGTCAAAACGTTTTATGGCAACCATCGACTTGAAAGACGCGTACTTCCATGTACCAATTCACCCCGGCACAAGAAGTATCTAAGATTTGCAATTCAATACAACCAGCAAGTGAGATACTTCCAATTCAATGTGCTCCCTTTCGGTATCTCGTCAGCGCTGAGAGTATTCTCCAGAATAATGGCAGAAGCGGTATTGTACATTCGGAGACAGGGAGTCTGTATTGTTCCTTAACTGGACGATCTGCTACTTATAGCTCCCTCAGCTCAAATCCTCAGCAGTCTTGTTTTAAAAGACTCTCGACATTCTCAGAACCCAGGGGTGGCTCCCAAATCTGAGGAAGTCCCATCTCCAACCTTCCAAATCGAGGTTTCTGGGGGTTCTGTTTAGACTCTGTGAAGCAAAAATCTTTTCTACCGGAAGATCATTGCCGGACATTAATAGATTATAGGTTATAGATTTCAGAGAAGACAGATCTCCGACCCTCCGAAAAAGCATGTCGGTCTCAGGTTCTATGATGGCTTGTATTCAGTCAGTGTCCTGGGCTCAGGCCCATTCCAGAATACTTCAAGCCCACATACTCACAAACTGGGACAGAAATCCGGGCTCTCTGAACAAGAGTGCACACTCCAGGGCGTGTGAAGGCATGCCTAGCATGGTGGTTGATCCCCAGGAATATCCGCAGAGGTGAAAGCTGGTCACAATCCCCCCTTGTAACAATTACAACCGATGCCAGCAAACGAGGCTGGGGTGCCGTGGTATTGGATACTCCCTTCCAGGGACTCCGGAGTCAGGCAACGAGTGCCATGTCCTCCAACTTCAGGGAGTTGAAAGCAGAGGAGGAGGCTCTCCTAGCTTCAAGCGGCCTTATATCAGGGAATCCACGTCAAGATTTATTCGGACAACACGGCTACTGTTGCTCACCTAAGGCCACAATTTTTGTCATAGAAAGCTGCTTTTCTAGTAGCAATAACCACAGCAAGACGTGTGGGGGAGCTGCAGGCCTTATCAATTACAGAACCATATTTTTTGATTACAGATGACTCTATAATCCTCTGTCTTGATCCGTCCTTTCTGCTGAAGGTGGTATCTGATTTTCACCGATCTCAGAACATTGTTCTTCCTTCCTTCTGCCAGAATCTGGCAAACCCAAAAGAGGAAGAGTTCCATACTCTCAATGTTAAATGGACTATTCTTCATTATCTTGAACAAACTAGCTCTTTCAGAGTTGATCAAAACTTGTTTGTCCATCTGTCAGGTCAGAAGAAGGGGAGGAAGGTGGCAAAAAGTACCATCTCTAACTGGATCAAGAGGGCCATACATGAAACTTATCTGGCCCAGAATTTGACACCCCCAATCGGGGTCAAGGCCCACTCTACAAGATCTACTTCAGGTTCATGGGCAGAAAGAGCGGGCGCTTCCATCGAGCAGATATGCTGGGCCGCAACATGGTCTTCACCTCATACCTTCACCAAACACTATAGATTGGACTTATTGTCCAATAGGGATCTAGTCTTTGGCCGGAAAGTTCTCCAGGCTATTGTCCCCCCAGTGCAGAATTGGTTGGTATCCCTCCTATGCTGTCGTGGAAAGTGACTAGAGAAAATAGAATTAGACCTACCGGTAATTCGGTTTCTAGGAACCTTCAACGACCGCACTAATTCCCTCCCTTGGATTAACTCTGGGACCTTTAAGGTAGCTAGTGCTATGGTATCTGTTGTAAGTCACTGGCGATTCAGCGGGAGGAGGGGCCTTTTAACCTTGTGCTTCCTGTCCCCCATTTAAGGAATGGAGACATCCTCTTATGCTGTTGTGGAAGGTTGCTAGAAACCGAATTACTGGTAGGTCTAATTCTATTTTCATATTTGTATAATGAAACCTGGCACTCAACTTATGTGTGAAAGTGGTTTTTAATTTTCAGCAACAAAACGTTTCGGTCATAAGTCTGACCTTCCTCAGTTACTGTTAATACAAGCGAGATAGAAAATAATAAATGTACAAAAGAAAAAAGTGGTATACAACCCAAATAAAGTATTTACAATATCAAATTCGTCAACATACAGATGGCATGAACGTATATGAGAGATGGTATTCAATGTATATAAACACGAGTAGGAAAACATCCATGTCTATGGGAAATACATATGGAGACTACCAGTTATGGCACAGTATATGTGGTAAGTGGAGGAAGGAAAAAGAGGAAAAAAGGAGACGTACCATATAGGAGGAATTATCTATGGTGAATGTATGCTCCTGTGAGCAAAAAAGGGGGTTCTTCTGAAATGTAAGAATATTATGTTATGTATAAGGTGTAATTGGTGAAGAGCTACCACCGATATAGAAAGTAATTGCCTACCCCTGTTACAAATGGAGATGTGCGCAGCAGCCTGTGGGGAGGATGGGCACACTGTAAGTGACCAAGCTGCCGAGGATATACTTATGCTAAAGTGGGAGGAAGAATTAGACTTACCGCTGGCGTGTGGCATGACGCGGTGTCCACCGCTTGTCAGTGACCTATCACGCCGCTGCGCATTATATACCGGCCGGTGTTGTGGCAGTGAGCCGCGCTATGGACCGGAAGGGGTGTGTCCAGTCAGCGGCGGTGAAAGCCGGGAGGTAGTGACGCATGTAGAGGGAGTGTCCCGCAGCTAGGTAGGCGTATACAGGAGGGAGCGCTGTGATAGTGACGTCACCGCTATGGCGGTGCGTTCCAGGGACTAGGAGCTTGCGTGTCACTAGTGAATGCGGGGTTCTGCAGAATACTAAGTGTGACTAGGACTATGTTAGAGGATGCCAGACGTAGGCAGATTGGCCCACAGTAAGAAGAGCAAAATGGAACATACAGAGAAAAGATATAAAATCCATAGGGTAGTTATGGGTTTCTGTAAGGAAAAATAGGTAGACACACAGTAACGCAAATTACATGCAGGTGGATCGAGGTGTATCAACCGAAGTGGTGAGTGCCAGTGAGAAGTTCAGGGTCAATAGAGCCGACTCTAAAAAATAGAAAAGGGCAGTTGGAAACCACACAAAATATACCACATTGATTTATACAAAGGCTAACAGGTCATATTCCCTATTCAACCCTTTGGGAGGGTCTCTAAGGTATGTATCCAATAGGCCTCTCGTTTTTTCAATAGGGCAACCCTATCTCCACCACGTTTTTGTGGGGGAACTGAATCAATGACCTGATATTACTTAATGGTGATAACATCTCACAATGTGCACTAACCTTATGATAGTTCTGATGAGATTCATCCAACTGGAGAAGCGTTCGAAGCTCTGGCAACTAAGGCTGGAATTTTGTTTAGTGTTCGTGACTAGTGTTGAGCATTCCGATACTGCAAATATCGGGTATTGGCCAATATTCGCTGTATTGAAATTCCGATACCGAGTTCCGATACTTTTGCGATATCGGATACCGGAATCGGAAGTTCCTGTAGTACAATGATGCACTATAATGGAGTCTGGGCGGTGCGTGGGCGGAGACTGCGTGTATGTGTGCGTGGGGGGTCGGTGCGTGCCTGCCGGGGGTCTGTGCGTGCCTGCCGGGGTCTGTGCATGCCTGCCGGGGGTCATTGCCTGCCTGCTGGGGGTCTGTGCGGCCTGCCGGGGGTCTGTGCGGGCTGCCGGGGGTCTGTTTGTGCCTGCCGGGGGTCTGTTTGTGCCTGCCGGGGGTCTGTGCGGGCCTGCCGGGGGTCTGTGCGGGACTGCCGGGGTTCTGCGGGCTGCCAGGGCTCTATGCGGGCCTGCTGGGGCTCTGTGTGGGCCTACCGGGGCTCTGTGTGGGCTGCCGGGGCTCTGTGTGGGCCAGGGGTTCTGTGCGGGCTGCCTGGGGTCTGTGCATGTGTGCAGGCATCGTCCGATGGGACTACAAGTCCCATCGGACGATGCCTGCTACAGTGACTGACACATTAGCCAATGATGGGACAGTAGTAGTCCCATCATCCGGCTAATGTGTTGAATGTAAAAAAAAAAAAATACTACATACATACATACTACATACTTCATACATACATGTTATGAAAGGTAATTCAGTACCACAATGGACATAGAGGTCAGCGCACATACAGTGACCTGGCAATAACCCAAAAAACAAGAACGAGCTCTGAGACGTGGGAACTCTGTTGACCGCAATCCCTAATCCTCTCCAACCACACTAAAGGCGCCTAACGCTCCCTATGCAACTCGGCACGGCCTGAGAAACTAGCTAGCCTGAAGATAGAAAATAAGCCTACCTTGCCTCAGAGAAATACCCCAAAGGAAAAGGCAGCCCCCACATATAATGACTGTGAGTTAAGATGAAAAGACAAACGTAAAGATGAAATAGATTTAGCAAAGTGAGGCCCAACTTTCTGAACAGAGCGAGGATAGGAAAGGTAACTTTGCGGTCAACACAAAACCCTACAAAAACCACGCAAAGGGGGCAAAAAGACCCTCCGTACCGAACTAACGGCACAGAGGTACACCCTCTGCGTCCCAGAGCTTCCAGCAAGCAGCAAAAAATAAATTGACAAGCTGGACAGAAAAAAACAGCAAACAAATAGCAAAGAGGAACTTAGCTATGCAGAGCAGCAGGCCACAGGAACGATCCAGGAGGAAACAGGTCCAATACTAGAACATTGACTGGAGGCCAGGATCAAAGCACTAGGTGGAGTTAAATAGAGCAGCACCTAACGACTTCACCACATAACCTGAGGAAGGAAACTCAGAAGCCGCAGTACCACTTTCCTCCACCAACGGAAGCTCACAGAGAGAACCAGCCGAAGTACCACTTGTGACCACAGGAGGGAGCTCTGCCACAGAATTCACAACAGTACCCCCCCCTTGAGGAGGGGTCACCGAACCCTCACCAGAGCTCCCAGGACGACCAGGATGAGCCATATGAAAGGCACGAACAAGATCGGGAGCATGGACATCAGAGGCAAAGACCCAGGAATTATCTTCCTGAGCATAACCCTTCCACTTAACCAGATACTGGAGTTTCCACCTTGAAACACGAGAATCCAAAATCTTCTCCACAATATACTCCAACTCCCCCTCCACCAAAACCGGGGCAGGAGGATCAACAGATGGAACCATAGGTGCCACGTATCTCCGCAACAATGACCTATGGAATACGTTATGGATGGAAAAAGAATCTGGAAGGGTCAGACGAAAAGACACAGGATTAAGAACCTCAGAAATCCTATACGGACCAATAAAACGAGGTTTAAACTTAGGAGAGGAAACCTTCATAGGAATATGACGAGAAGATAACCAAACCAAGTCCCCAACCCGAAGTCGGGGACCCACACAGCGTCTGCGATTAGCGAAACGTTGAGCCTTCTCCTGGGACAAAGTCAAATTGTCCACTACATGAGTCCAAATCTGCTGCAACCTGTCCACCACAGTATCCACACCAGGACAGTCCGAAGACTCAACCTGCCCTGAAGAGAAACGAGGATGGAACCCAGAGTTGCAGAAAAACGGTGAAACCAAGGTAGCCGAGCTGGCCCGATTATTAAGGGCGAACTCAGCCAAAGGCAAAAAGGACACCCAGTCATCCTGATCAGCAGAAACAAAGCATCTCAGATATGTTTCCAAGGTCTGATTGGTTCGTTCGGTCTGGCCATTAGTCTGAGGATGGAAAGCCGAGGAAAAAGACAAGTCAATGTCCATCCTACCACAAAAGGCTCGCCAAAACCTCGAAACAAACTGGGAACCTCTGTCAGAAACGATATTCTCTGGAATGCCATGTAAACGAACCACATGCTGGAAAAACAATGGCACCAAATCAGAGGAGGAAGGCAATTTAGACAAGGGTACCAAATGGACCATCTTAGAGAAGCGATCACAGACCACCCAAATGACTGACATCTTTTGAGAGACGGGAAGATCTGAAATAAAATCCATAGAGATATGTGTCCAAGGCCTCTTCGGGACCGGCAAGGGCAAAAGCAACCCACTGGCACGAGAACAGCAGGGCTTAGCCCGAGCACAAATCCCACAGGACTGCACAAAAGTACGCACATCCCGCGACAGAGATGGCCACCAAAAGGATCTAGCCACTAACTCTCTGGTACCAAAGATTCCAGGATGACCAGCCAACACCGAACAATGAACCTCAGAGACAACTTTATTCGTCCACCTATCAGGGACAAACAGTTTCTCCACTGGGCAACGATCAGGTTTATTAGCCTGAAATTTTTGCAGCACCCGCCGCAAATCAGGGGAGATGGCAGACACAATTACTCCCTCTTTGAGGATACCCGCCGGCTCAGATACACCCGGAGAGTCGGGCACAAAACTCCTAGACAGAGCATCCGCCTTCACATTTTTAGAGCCCGGAAGGTATGAAATCACAAAGTCAAAACGGGCAAAAAACAACGACCAACGAGCTTGTCTAGGATTCAACCGCTTGGCGGACTCGAGATAAGTCAAGTTCTTATGATCAGTCAAGACCACCACGCGATGCTTAGCTCCTTCAAGCCAATGACGCCACTCCTCGAATGCCCACTTCATGGTCAGCAACTCTCGATTGCCCACATCATAATTTCGCTCAGCAGGCGAAAACTTCCTGGAAAAGAAGGCGCATGGTTTCATCACCGAGCAATCAGAACTTCTCTGCGACAAAACAGCCCCTGCTCCAATCTCAGAAGCATCAACCTCGACCTGGAACGGAAGCGAAACATCTGGTTGACACAACACAGAGGCAGAAGAAAAACGACGCTTCAACTCTTGAAAAGCTTCCACCTCAGCAGAAGACCAATTGACCAAATCAGCACCTTTCTTGGTCAAATCGGTCAATGGTTTAGCAATACTAGAAAAATTGCAGATGAAGCGACGATAAACATTAGCAAAGCCCAGGAACTTTTGCAGACTTTTCAGAGATGTCGGCTGAGTCCAATTATGGATGGCTTGGACCTTAACAGGGTCCATCTCGATAGTAGAAGGGGAAAAGATGAACCCCAAAAATGAAACCTTCTGAACACCAAAGAGACACTTTGATCCCTTCACAAACAAAGAATTAGCACGCAGGACCTGAAACACCGTTCTGACCTGCTTCACATGAGACTCCCAATCATCCGAGAAGATCAAAATGTCATCTAAGTACACAATCAGGAATTTATCCAGGTACTCTCGGAAGATGTCATGCATAAAGGACTGAAACACTGATGGAGCATTGGCAAGTCCGAATGGCATTACTAGATACTCAAAATGGCCCTCGGGCGTATTAAATGCAGTTTTCCACTCATCGCCTCGCTTAATACGCACAAGATTATACGCACCACGAAGATCTATCTTGGTGAACCAACTTAGCCCCCTTAATCCGAGCAAACAAATCAGATAACAATGGCAAGGGGTACTGAAATTTAACCGTGATGTTATTTAGAAGGCGGTAATCTATACAAGGTCTCAGTGAACCATCCTTCTTGGCTACAAAAAAGAACCCTGCTCCTAATGGCGACGATGACGGGCGAATATGCCCCTTCTCCAAAGACTCCTTCACATAACTCCGCATAGCGGCGTGCTCAGGCACAGATAAATTAAACAGTCGACCTTTTGGGAATTTACTACCAGGAATCAAATCGATAGCACAATCACAATCCCTATGCGGAGGTAGGGTATCGGACTTGGGCTCATCAAATAAATCCCGGTAATCAGACAAGAACTCAGGAACCTCAGAAGGGGTGGATGACGAAATAGTCAGAAATGGGACATCACCATGTACCTCCTGACAACCCCAGCTGGACACAGACATGGATTTCCAATCTAATACTGGATTATGGACTTGTAGCCATGGCAACCCCAACACGACCACATCATGCAGATTATGCAACACCAGAAAGCGAATAACCTCCTGATGTGCAGGAGCCATGCACATGGTCAGCTGGGTCCAGTACTGAGGCTTATTCTTGGCCAAAGGCGTAGCATCAATTCCTCTCAATGGAATAGGACACTGCAAGGGCTCCAAGAAAAACCCACAACAACTAGCATACTCCAAGTCCATCAAATTCAGAGCAGCGCCTGAGTCCACAAATGCCATGACAGAATACGATGACAAAGAGCAGATCAAGGTAACAGACAGAAGAAATTTTGACTGTACCGTACCAATGGTGGCAGACCTAGCGAACCGCTTAGTGCGCTTAGGACAATCAGAGATAGCATGAGTGGAATCACCACAGTAGAAACACAGCCCATTCAGACGTCTGTGTTCTTGCCGTTCAACTCTGGTCAAAGTCCTATCGCACTGCATAGGCTCAGGTTTAAGCTCAGGTAATACCGCCAAATGGTGCACAGATTTACGCTCGCGCAAGCGTCGACCGATCTGAATGGCCAAACACATAGACTCATTCAGACCAGCAGGCATAGGAAATCCCACCATGACATCCTTAAGGGCTTCAGAGAGACCTTTTCTGAAAATAGCTGCGAGCGCAACTTCATTCCACTGAGTGAGTACGGACCACTTTCTAAATTTCTGACAATTTACCTCTATTTCATCCTGACCCTGACACAGAGCCAGCAAATTCTTCTCTGCCTGATCCACAGAATTAGGCTCATCGTACAGCAATCCGAGCGCCAGGAAAAATGCATCGATATTATTTAATGCAGGATCTCCTGACGCAAGAGAAAATGCCCAGTCCTGAGGGTCGCCACGCAAAAAAGAAATAACGATCCTAACTTGTTGAACTGGGTCACCAGAGGAGCGAGGTTTCAAAGCCAGAAATAGTTTCCAATTATTTTTGAAACTCAGAAATTTAGTTCTATCTCCAAAAAACAAATCAGGAATAGGAATTCTCGGTTCTAACATAGAATTCTGAACCACAAAGTCTTGAATACTTTGTACTCTTGCCGTGAGCTGATCCACACATGAAGACAGACCTTTAATGTCCATTGCTACACCTGTGTCCTGAACCACCCAAATGTCTAGGGGAAAAAAAAGGCAAAACACAGTGCAAAGAAAAAAAAATGGTCTCAGAACTTCTTTTTTCCCTCTGTTGGGAATCATTAGTACTTTGGGCCTCCAGTACTGTTATGAAAGGTAATTCAGTACCACAATGGACATAGAGGTCAGCGCACATACAGTGACCTGGCAATAACCCAAAAAACAAGAACGAGCTCTGAGACGTGGGAACTCTGTTGACCGCAATCCCTAATCCTCTCCAACCACACTAAAGGCAGCCGTGGATTGCGCCTAACGCTCCCTATGCAACTCGGCACAGCCTGAGAAACTAGCTAGCCTGAAGATAGAAAATAAGCCTACCTTGCCTCAGAGAAATACCCCAAAGGAAAAGGCAGCCCCCACATATAATGACTGTGAGTTAAGATGAAAAGACAAACGTAGAGATGAAATAGATTTAGCAAAGTGAGGCCCAACTTTCTGAACAGAGCGAGGATAGGAAAGGTAACTTTGCGGTCAATACAAAACCCTACAAAAACCACGCAAAGGGGGCAAAAAGACCCTCCGTACCGAACTAACGGCACGGAGGTACACCCTCTGCGTCCCAGAGCTTCCAGCAAGCAGCAAAAAACAAATTGACAAGCTGGACAGAAAAAAACAGCAAACAAATAGCAAAGAGGAACTTAGCTATGCAGAGCAGCAGGCCACAGGAACGATCCAGGAGGAAACAGGTCCAATACTAGAACATTGACTGGAGGCCAGGATCAAAGCACTAGGTGGAGTTAAATAGAGCAGCACCTAACGACTTCACCACATAACCTGAGGAAGGAAACTCAGAAGCCGCAGTACCACTTTCCTCCACCAACGGAAGCTCACAGAGAGAACCAGCCGAAGTACCACTTGTGACCACAGGAGGGAGCTCTGCCACAGAATTCACAACAGTACCCCCCCCTTGAGGAGGGGTCACCGAACCCTCACCAGAGCTCCCAGGACGACCAGGATGAGCCATATGAAAGGCACGAACAAGATCGGGAGCATGGACATCAGAGGCAAAGACCCAGGAATTATCTTCCTGAGCATAACCCTTCCACTTAACCAGATACTGGAGTTTCCACCTTGAAACACGAGAATCCAAAATCTTCTCCACAATATACTCCAACTCCCCCTCCACCAAAACCGGGGCAGGAGGATCAACAGATGGAACCATAGGTGCCACGTATCTCCGCAACAATGACCTATGGAATACGTTATGGATGGAAAAAGAATCTGGAAGGGTCAGACGAAAAGACACAGGATTAAGAACCTCAGAAATCCTATACGGACCAATAAAACGAGGTTTAAACTTAGGAGAGGAAACCTTCATAGGAATATGACGAGAAGATAACCAAACCAAGTCCCCAACCCGAAGTCGGGGACCCACACAGCGTCTGCGATTAGCGAAACGTTGAGCCTTCTCCTGGGACAAAGTCAAATTGTCCACTACATGAGTCCAAATCTGCTGCAACCTGTCCACCACAGTATCCACACCAGGACAGTCCGAAGACTCAACCTGCCCTGAAGAGAAACGAGGATGGAACCCAGAGTTGCAGAAAAACGGTGAAACCAAGGTAGCCGAGCTGGCCCGATTATTAAGGGCGAACTCAGCCAAAGGCAAAAAGGACACCCAGTCATCCTGATAAGCAGAAACAAAGCATCTCAGATATGTTTCCAAGGTCTGATTGGTTCGTTCGGTCTGGCCATTAGTCTGAGGATGGAAAGCCGAGGAAAAAGACAAGTCAATGTCCATCCTACCACAAAAGGCTCGCCAAAACCTCGAAACAAACTGGGAACCTCTGTCAGAAACGATATTCTCTGGAATGCCATGTAAACGAACCACATGCTGGAAAAACAATGGCACCAAATCAGAGGAGGAAGGCAATTTAGACAAGGGTACCAAATGGACCATCTTAGAGAAGCGATCACAGACCACCCAAATGACTGACATCTTTTGAGAGACGGGAAGATCTGAAATAAAATCCATAGAGATATGTGTCCAAGGCCTCTTCGGGACCGGCAAGGGCAAAAGCAACCCACTGGCACGAGAACAGCAGGGCTTAGCCCGAGCACAAATCCCACAGGACTGCACAAAAGTACGCACATCCCGCGACAGAGATGGCCACCAAAAGGATCTAGCCACTAACTCTCTGGTACCAAAGATTCCAGGATGACCAGCCAACACCGAACAATGAACCTCAGAGACAACTTTATTCGTCCACCTATCAGGGACAAACAGTTTCTCCACTGGGCAACGATCAGGTTTATTAGCCTGAAATTTTTGCAGCACCCGCCGCAAATCAGGGGAGATGGCAGACACAATTACTCCCTCTTTGAGGATACCCGCCGGCTCAGATACACCCGGAGAGTCGGGCACAAAACTCCTAGACAGAGCATCCGCCTTCACATTTTTAGAGCCCGGAAGGTATGAAATCACAAAGTCAAAACGGGCAAAAAACAACGACCAACGAGCTTGTCTAGGATTCAACCGCTTGGCGGACTCGAGATAAGTCAAGTTCTTATGATCAGTCAAGACCACCACGCGATGCTTAGCTCCTTCAAGCCAATGACGCCACTCCTCGAATGCCCACTTCATGGTCAGCAACTCTCGATTGCCCACATCATAATTTCGCTCAGCAGGCGAAAACTTCCTGGAAAAGAAGGCGCATGGTTTCATCACCGAGCAATCAGAACTTCTCTGCGACAAAACAGCCCCTGCTCCAATCTCAGAAGCATCAACCTCGACCTGGAACGGAAGCGAAACATCTGGTTGACACAACACAGAGGCAGAAGAAAAACGACGCTTCAACTCTTGAAAAGCTTCCACCTCAGCAGAAGACCAATTGACCAAATCAGCACCTTTCTTGGTCAAATCGGTCAATGGTTTAGCAATACTAGAAAAATTGCAGATGAAGCGACGATAAACATTAGCAAAGCCCAGGAACTTTTGCAGACTTTTCAGAGATGTCGGCTGAGTCCAATTATGGATGGCTTGGACCTTAACAGGGTCCATCTCGATAGTAGAAGGGGAAAAGATGAACCCCAAAAATGAAACCTTCTGAACACCAAAGAGACACTTTGATCCCTTCACAAACAAAGAATTAGCACGCAGGACCTGAAACACCGTTCTGACCTGCTTCACATGAGACTCCCAATCATCCGAGAAGATCAAAATGTCATCTAAGTACACAATCAGGAATTTATCCAGGTACTCTCGGAAGATGTCATGCATAAAGGACTGAAACACTGATGGAGCATTGGCAAGTCCGAATGGCATTACTAGATACTCAAAATGGCCCTCGGGCGTATTAAATGCAGTTTTCCACTCATCGCCTCGCTTAATACGCACAAGATTATACGCACCACGAAGATCTATCTTGGTGAACCAACTTAGCCCCCTTAATCCGAGCAAACAAATCAGATAACAATGGCAAGGGGTACTGAAATTTAACCGTGATGTTATTTAGAAGGCGGTAATCTATACAAGGTCTCAGTGAACCATCCTTCTTGGCTACAAAAAAGAACCCTGCTCCTAATGGCGACGATGACGGGCGAATATGCCCCTTCTCCAAAGACTCCTTCACATAACTCCGCATAGCGGCGTGCTCAGGCACAGATAAATTAAACAGTCGACCTTTTGGGAATTTACTACCAGGAATCAAATCGATAGCACAATCACAATCCCTATGCGGAGGTAGGGTATCGGACTTGGGCTCATCAAATAAATCCCGGTAATCAGACAAGAACTCAGGAACCTCAGAAGGGGTGGATGACGAAATAGTCAGAAATGGGACATCACCATGTACCCCCTGACAACCCCAGCTGGACACAGACATGGATTTCCAATCTAATACTGGATTATGGACTTGTAGCCATGGCAACCCCAACACGACCACATCATGCAGATTATGCAACACCAGAAAGCGAATAACCTCCTGATGTGCAGGAGCCATGCACATGGTCAGCTGGGTCCAGTACTGAGGCTTATTCTTGGCCAAAGGCGTAGCATCAATTCCTCTCAATGGAATAGGACACTGCAAGGGCTCCAAGAAAAACCCACAACAACTAGCATACTCCAAGTCCATCAAATTCAGAGCAGCGCCTGAGTCCACAAATGCCATGACAGAATACGATGACAAAGAGCAGATCAAGGTAACAGACAGAAGAAATTTTGACTGTACCGTACCAATGGTGGCAGACCTAGCGAACCGCTTAGTGCGCTTAGGACAATCAGAGATAGCATGAGTGGAATCACCACAGTAGAAACACAGCCCATTCAGACGTCTGTGTTCTTGCCGTTCAACTCTGGTCAAAGTCCTATCGCACTGCATAGGCTCAGGTTTAAGCTCAGGTAATACCGCCAAATGGTGCACAGATTTACGCTCGCGCAAGCGTCGACCGATCTGAATGGCCAAACACATAGACTCATTCAGACCAGCAGGCATAGGAAATCCCACCATGACATCCTTAAGGGCTTCAGAGAGACCTTTTCTGAAAATAGCTGCGAGCGCAACTTCATTCCACTGAGTGAGTACGGACCACTTTCTAAATTTCTGACAATTTACCTCTATTTCATCCTGACCCTGACACAGAGCCAGCAAATTCTTCTCTGCCTGATCCACAGAATTAGGCTCATCGTACAGCAATCCGAGCGCCAGGAAAAATGCATCGATATTATTTAATGCAGGATCTCCTGACGCAAGAGAAAATGCCCAGTCCTGAGGGTCGCCACGCAAAAAAGAAATAACGATCCTAACTTGTTGAACTGGGTCACCAGAGGAGCGAGGTTTCAAAGCCAGAAATAGTTTCCAATTATTTTTGAAACTCAGAAATTTAGTTCTATCTCCAAAAAACAAATCAGGAATAGGAATTCTCGGTTCTAACATAGAATTCTGAACCACAAAGTCTTGAATACTTTGTACTCTTGCCGTGAGCTGATCCACACATGAAGACAGACCTTTAATGTCCATTGCTACACCTGTGTCCTGAACCACCCAAATGTCTAGGGGAAAAAAAAGGCAAAACACAGTGCAAAGAAAAAAAAATGGTCTCAGAACTTCTTTTTTCCCTCTGTTGGGAATCATTAGTACTTTGGGCCTCCAGTACTGTTATGAAAGGTAATTCAGTACCACAATGGACATAGAGGTCAGCGCACATACAGTGACCTGGCAATAACCCAAAAAACAAGAACGAGCTCTGAGACGTGGGAACTCTGTTGACCGCAATCCCTAATCCTCTCCAACCACACTAAAGGCAGCCGTGGATTGCGCCTAACGCTCCCTATGCAACTCGGCACAGCCTGAGAAACTAGCTAGCCTGAAGATAGAAAATAAGCCTACCTTGCCTCAGAGAAATACCCCAAAGGAAAAGGCAGCCCCCACATATAATGACTGTGAGTTAAGATGAAAAGACAAACGTAGAGATGAAATAGATTTAGCAAAGTGAGGCCCAACTTTCTGAACAGAGCGAGGATAGGAAAGGTAACTTTGCGGTCAATACAAAACCCTACAAAAACCACGCAAAGGGGGCAAAAAGACCCTCCGTACCGAACTAACGGCACGGAGGTACACCCTCTGCGTCCCAGAGCTTCCAGCAAGCAGCAAAAAACAAATTGACAAGCTGGACAGAAAAAAACAGCAAACAAATAGCAAAGAGGAACTTAGCTATGCAGAGCAGCAGGCCACAGGAACGATCCAGGAGGAAACAGGTCCAATACTAGAACATTGACTGGAGGCCAGGATCAAAGCACTAGGTGGAGTTAAATAGAGCAGCACCTAACGACTTCACCACATAACCTGAGGAAGGAAACTCAGAAGCCGCAGTACCACTTTCCTCCACCAACGGAAGCTCACAGAGAGAACCAGCCGAAGTACCACTTGTGACCACAGGAGGGAGCTCTGCCACAGAATTCACAACAGTACCCCCCCCTTGAGGAGGGGTCACCGAACCCTCACCAGAGCTCCCAGGACGACCAGGATGAGCCATATGAAAGGCACGAACAAGATCGGGAGCATGGACATCAGAGGCAAAGACCCAGGAATTATCTTCCTGAGCATAACCCTTCCACTTAACCAGATACTGGAGTTTCCACCTTGAAACACGAGAATCCAAAATCTTCTCCACAATATACTCCAACTCCCCCTCCACCAAAACCGGGGCAGGAGGATCAACAGATGGAACCATAGGTGCCACGTATCTCCGCAACAATGACCTATGGAATACGTTATGGATGGAAAAAGAATCTGGAAGGGTCAGACGAAAAGACACAGGATTAAGAACCTCAGAAATCCTATACGGACCAATAAAACGAGGTTTAAACTTAGGAGAGGAAACCTTCATAGGAATATGACGAGAAGATAACCAAACCAAGTCCCCAACCCGAAGTCGGGGACCCACACAGCGTCTGCGATTAGCGAAACGTTGAGCCTTCTCCTGGGACAAAGTCAAATTGTCCACTACATGAGTCCAAATCTGCTGCAACCTGTCCACCACAGTATCCACACCAGGACAGTCCGAAGACTCAACCTGCCCTGAAGAGAAACGAGGATGGAACCCAGAGTTGCAGAAAAACGGTGAAACCAAGGTAGCCGAGCTGGCCCGATTATTAAGGGCGAACTCAGCCAAAGGCAAAAAGGACACCCAGTCATCCTGATAAGCAGAAACAAAGCATCTCAGATATGTTTCCAAGGTCTGATTGGTTCGTTCGGTCTGGCCATTAGTCTGAGGATGGAAAGCCGAGGAAAAAGACAAGTCAATGTCCATCCTACCACAAAAGGCTCGCCAAAACCTCGAAACTAACTGGGAACCTCTGTCAGAAACGATATTCTCTGGAATGCCATGTAAACGAACCACATGCTGGAAAAACAATGGCACCAAATCAGAGGAGGAAGGCAATTTAGACAAGGGTACCAAATGGACCATCTTAGAGAAGCGATCACAGACCACCCAAATGACTGACATCTTTTGAGAGACGGGAAGATCTGAAATAAAATCCATAGAGATATGTGTCCAAGGCCTCTTCGGGACCGGCAAGGGCAAAAGCAACCCACTGGCACGAGAACAGCAGGGCTTAGCCCGAGCACAAATCCCACAGGACTGCACAAAAGTACGCACATCCCGCGACAGAGATGGCCACCAAAAGGATCTAGCCACTAACTCTCTGGTACCAAAGATTCCAGGATGACCAGCCAACACCGAACAATGAACCTCAGAGACAACTTTATTCGTCCACCTATCAGGGACAAACAGTTTCTCCACTGGGCAACGATCAGGTTTATTAGCCTGAAATTTTTGCAGCACCCGCCGCAAATCAGGGGAGATGGCAGACACAATTACTCCCTCTTTGAGGATACCCGCCGGCTCAGATACACCCGGAGAGTCGGGCACAAAACTCCTAGACAGAGCATCCGCCTTCACATTTTTAGAGCCCGGAAGGTATGAAATCACAAAGTCAAAACGGGCAAAAAACAACGACCAACGAGCTTGTCTAGGATTCAACCGCTTGGCGGACTCGAGATAAGTCAAGTTCTTATGATCAGTCAAGACCACCACGCGATGCTTAGCTCCTTCAAGCCAATGACGCCACTCCTCGAATGCCCACTTCATGGTCAGCAACTCTCGATTGCCCACATCATAATTTCGCTCAGCAGGCGAAAACTTCCTGGAAAAGAAGGCGCATGGTTTCATCACCGAGCAATCAGAACTTCTCTGCGACAAAACAGCCCCTGCTCCAATCTCAGAAGCATCAACCTCGACCTGGAACGGAAGCGAAACATCTGGTTGACACAACACAGAGGCAGAAGAAAAACGACGCTTCAACTCTTGAAAAGCTTCCACCTCAGCAGAAGACCAATTGACCAAATCAGCACCTTTCTTGGTCAAATCGGTCAATGGTTTAGCAATACTAGAAAAATTGCAGATGAAGCGACGATAAACATTAGCAAAGCCCAGGAACTTTTGCAGACTTTTCAGAGATGTCGGCTGAGTCCAATTATGGATGGCTTGGACCTTAACAGGGTCCATCTCGATAGTAGAAGGGGAAAAGATGAACCCCAAAAATGAAACCTTCTGAACACCAAAGAGACACTTTGATCCCTTCACAAACAAAGAATTAGCACGCAGGACCTGAAACACCGTTCTGACCTGCTTCACATGAGACTCCCAATCATCCGAGAAGATCAAAATGTCATCTAAGTACACAATCAGGAATTTATCCAGGTACTCTCGGAAGATGTCATGCATAAAGGACTGAAACACTGATGGAGCATTGGCAAGTCCGAATGGCATTACTAGATACTCAAAATGGCCCTCGGGCGTATTAAATGCAGTTTTCCACTCATCGCCTCGCTTAATACGCACAAGATTATACGCACCACGAAGATCTATCTTGGTGAACCAACTTAGCCCCCTTAATCCGAGCAAACAAATCAGATAACAATGGCAAGGGGTACTGAAATTTAACCGTGATGTTATTTAGAAGGCGGTAATCTATACAAGGTCTCAGTGAACCATCCTTCTTGGCTACAAAAAAGAACCCTGCTCCTAATGGCGACGATGACGGGCGAATATGCCCCTTCTCCAAAGACTCCTTCACATAACTCCGCATAGCGGCGTGCTCAGGCACAGATAAATTAAACAGTCGACCTTTTGGGAATTTACTACCAGGAATCAAATCGATAGCACAATCACAATCCCTATGCGGAGGTAGGGTATCGGACTTGGGCTCATCAAATAAATCCCGGTAATCAGACAAGAACTCAGGAACCTCAGAAGGGGTGGATGACGAAATAGTCAGAAATGGGACATCACCATGTACCCCCTGACAACCCCAGCTGGACACAGACATGGATTTCCAATCTAATACTGGATTATGGACTTGTAGCCATGGCAACCCCAACACGACCACATCATGCAGATTATGCAACACCAGAAAGCGAATAACCTCCTGATGTGCAGGAGCCATGCACATGGTCAGCTGGGTCCAGTACTGAGGCTTATTCTTGGCCAAAGGCGTAGCATCAATTCCTCTCAATGGAATAGGACACTGCAAGGGCTCCAAGAAAAACCCACAACAACTAGCATACTCCAAGTCCATCAAATTCAGAGCAGCGCCTGAGTCCACAAATGCCATGACAGAATACGATGACAAAGAGCAGATCAAGGTAACAGACAGAAGAAATTTTGACTGTACCGTACCAATGGTGGCAGACCTAGCGAACCGCTTAGTGCGCTTAGGACAATCAGAGATAGCATGAGTGGAATCACCACAGTAGAAACACAGCCCATTCAGACGTCTGTGTTCTTGCCGTTCAACTCTGGTCAAAGTCCTATCGCACTGCATAGGCTCAGGTTTAAGCTCAGGTAATACCGCCAAATGGTGCACAGATTTACGCTCGCGCAAGCGTCGACCGATCTGAATGGCCAAACACATAGACTCATTCAGACCAGCAGGCATAGGAAATCCCACCATGACATCCTTAAGGGCTTCAGAGAGACCTTTTCTGAAAATAGCTGCGAGCGCAACTTCATTCCACTGAGTGAGTACGGACCACTTTCTAAATTTCTGACAATTTACCTCTATTTCATCCTGACCCTGACACAGAGCCAGCAAATTCTTCTCTGCCTGATCCACAGAATTAGGCTCATCGTACAGCAATCCGAGCGCCAGGAAAAATGCATCGATATTATTTAATGCAGGATCTCCTGACGCAAGAGAAAATGCCCAGTCCTGAGGGTCGCCACGCAAAAAAGAAATAACGATCCTAACTTGTTGAACTGGGTCACCAGAGGAGCGAGGTTTCAAAGCCAGAAATAGTTTCCAATTATTTTTGAAACTCAGAAATTTAGTTCTATCTCCAAAAAACAAATCAGGAATAGGAATTCTCGGTTCTAACATAGAATTCTGAACCACAAAGTCTTGAATACTTTGTACTCTTGCCGTGAACTGATCCACACATGAAGACAGACCTTTAATGTCCATTGCTACACCTGTGTCCTGAACCACCCAAATGTCTAGGGGAAAAAAAAGGCAAAACACAGTGCAAAGAAAAAAAAATGGTCTCAGAACTTCTTTTTTCCCTCTGTTGGGAATCATTAGTACTTTGGGCCTCCAGTACTGTTATGAAAGGTAATTCAGTACCACAATGGACATAGAGGTCAGCGCACATACAGTGACCTGGCAATAACCCAAAAAACAAGAACGAGCTCTGAGACGTGGGAACTCTGTTGACCGCAATCCCTAATCCTCTCCAACCACACTAAAGGCAGCCGTGGATTGCGCCTAACGCTCCCTATGCAACTCGGCACAGCCTGAGAAACTAGCTAGCCTGAAGATAGAAAATAAGCCTACCTTGCCTCAGAGAAATACCCCAAAGGAAAAGGCAGCCCCCACATATAATGACTGTGAGTTAAGATGAAAAGACAAACGTAGAGATGAAATAGATTTAGCAAAGTGAGGCCCAACTTTCTGAACAGAGCGAGGATAGGAAAGGTAACTTTGCGGTCAATACAAAACCCTACAAAAACCACGCAAAGGGGGCAAAAAGACCCTCCGTACCGAACTAACGGCACGGAGGTACACCCTCTGCGTCCCAGAGCTTCCAGCAAGCAGCAAAAAACAAATTGACAAGCTGGACAGAAAAAAACAGCAAACAAATAGCAAAGAGGAACTTAGCTATGCAGAGCAGCAGGCCACAGGAACGATCCAGGAGGAAACAGGTCCAATACTAGAACATTGACTGGAGGCCAGGATCAAAGCACTAGGTGGAGTTAAATAGAGCAGCACCTAACGACTTCACCACATAACCTGAGGAAGGAAACTCAGAAGCCGCAGTACCACTTTCCTCCACCAACGGAAGCTCACAGAGAGAACCAGCCGAAGTACCACTTGTGACCACAGGAGGGAGCTCTGCCACAGAATTCACAACAGTACCCCCCCTTGAGGAGGGGTCACCGAACCCTCACCAGAGCTCCCAGGACGACCAGGATGAGCCATATGAAAGGCACGAACAAGATCGGGAGCATGGACATCAGAGGCAAAGACCCAGGAATTATCTTCCTGAGCATAACCCTTCCACTTAACCAGATACTGGAGTTTCCACCTTGAAACACGAGAATCCAAAATCTTCTCCACAATATACTCCAACTCCCCCTCCACCAAAACCGGGGCAGGAGGATCAACAGATGGAACCATAGGTGCCACGTATCTCCGCAACAATGACCTATGGAATACGTTATGGATGGAAAAAGAATCTGGAAGGGTCAGACGAAAAGACACAGGATTAAGAACCTCAGAAATCCTATACGGACCAATAAAACGAGGTTTAAACTTAGGAGAGGAAACCTTCATAGGAATATGACGAGAAGATAACCAAACCAAGTCCCCAACCCGAAGTCGGGGACCCACACAGCGTCTGCGATTAGCGAAACGTTGAGCCTTCTCCTGGGACAAAGTCAAATTGTCCACTACATGAGTCCAAATCTGCTGCAACCTGTCCACCACAGTATCCACACCAGGACAGTCCGAAGACTCAACCTGCCCTGAAGAGAAACGAGGATGGAACCCAGAGTTGCAGAAAAACGGTGAAACCAAGGTAGCCGAGCTGGCCCGATTATTAAGGGCGAACTCAGCCAAAGGCAAAAAGGACACCCAGTCATCCTGATAAGCAGAAACAAAGCATCTCAGATATGTTTCCAAGGTCTGATTGGTTCGTTCGGTCTGGCCATTAGTCTGAGGATGGAAAGCCGAGGAAAAAGACAAGTCAATGTCCATCCTACCACAAAAGGCTCGCCAAAACCTCGAAACTAACTGGGAACCTCTGTCAGAAACGATATTCTCTGGAATGCCATGTAAACGAACCACATGCTGGAAAAACAATGGCACCAAATCAGAGGAGGAAGGCAATTTAGACAAGGGTACCAAATGGACCATCTTAGAGAAGCGATCACAGACCACCCAAATGACTGACATCTTTTGAGAGACGGGAAGATCTGAAATAAAATCCATAGAGATATGTGTCCAAGGCCTCTTCGGGACCGGCAAGGGCAAAAGCAACCCACTGGCACGAGAACAGCAGGGCTTAGCCCGAGCACAAATCCCACAGGACTGCACAAAAGTACGCACATCCCGCGACAGAGATGGCCACCAAAAGGATCTAGCCACTAACTCTCTGGTACCAAAGATTCCAGGATGACCAGCCAACACCGAACAATGAACCTCAGAGACAACTTTATTCGTCCACCTATCAGGGACAAACAGTTTCTCCACTGGGCAACGATCAGGTTTATTAGCCTGAAATTTTTGCAGCACCCGCCGCAAATCAGGGGAGATGGCAGACACAATTACTCCCTCTTTGAGGATACCCGCCGGCTCAGATACACCCGGAGAGTCGGGCACAAAACTCCTAGACAGAGCATCCGCCTTCACATTTTTAGAGCCCGGAAGGTATGAAATCACAAAGTCAAAACGGGCAAAAAACAACGACCAACGAGCTTGTCTAGGATTCAACCGCTTGGCGGACTCGAGATAAGTCAAGTTCTTATGATCAGTCAAGACCACCACGCGATGCTTAGCTCCTTCAAGCCAATGACGCCACTCCTCGAATGCCCACTTCATGGTCAGCAACTCTCGATTGCCCACATCATAATTTCGCTCAGCAGGCGAAAACTTCCTGGAAAAGAAGGCGCATGGTTTCATCACCGAGCAATCAGAACTTCTCTGCGACAAAACAGCCCCTGCTCCAATCTCAGAAGCATCAACCTCGACCTGGAACGGAAGCGAAACATCTGGTTGACACAACACAGAGGCAGAAGAAAAACGACGCTTCAACTCTTGAAAAGCTTCCACCTCAGCAGAAGACCAATTGACCAAATCAGCACCTTTCTTGGTCAAATCGGTCAATGGTTTAGCAATACTAGAAAAATTGCAGATGAAGCGACGATAAACATTAGCAAAGCCCAGGAACTTTTGCAGACTTTTCAGAGATGTCGGCTGAGTCCAATTATGGATGGCTTGGACCTTAACAGGGTCCATCTCGATAGTAGAAGGGGAAAAGATGAACCCCAAAAATGAAACCTTCTGAACACCAAAGAGACACTTTGATCCCTTCACAAACAAAGAATTAGCACGCAGGACCTGAAACACCGTTCTGACCTGCTTCACATGAGACTCCCAATCATCCGAGAAGATCAAAATGTCATCTAAGTACACAATCAGGAATTTATCCAGGTACTCTCGGAAGATGTCATGCATAAAGGACTGAAACACTGATGGAGCATTGGCAAGTCCGAATGGCATTACTAGATACTCAAAATGGCCCTCGGGCGTATTAAATGCAGTTTTCCACTCATCGCCTCGCTTAATACGCACAAGATTATACGCACCACGAAGATCTATCTTGGTGAACCAACTAGCCCCCTTAATCCGAGCAAACAAATCAGATAACAATGGCAAGGGGTACTGAAATTTAACCGTGATGTTATTTAGAAGGCGGTAATCTATACAAGGTCTCAGTGAACCATCCTTCTTGGCTACAAAAAAGAACCCTGCTCCTAATGGCGACGATGACGGGCGAATATGCCCCTTCTCCAAAGACTCCTTCACATAACTCCGCATAGCGGCGTGCTCAAGCACAGATAAATTAAACAGTCGACCTTTTGGGAATTTACTACCAGGAATCAAATCGATAGCACAATCACAATCCCTATGCGGAGGTAGGGTATCGGACTTGGGCTCATCAAATAAATCCCGGTAATCAGACAAGAACTCAGGAACCTCAGAAGGGGTGGATGACGAAATAGTCAGAAATGGGACATCACCATGTACCCCCTGACAACCCCAGCTGGACACAGACATGGATTTCCAATCTAATACTGGATTATGGACTTGTAGCCATGGCAACCCCAACACGACCACATCATGCAGATTATGCAACACCAGAAAGCGAATAACCTCCTGATGTGCAGGAGCCATGCACATGGTCAGCTGGGTCCAGTACTGAGGCTTATTCTTGGCCAAAGGCGTAGCATCAATTCCTCTCAATGGAATAGGACACTGCAAGGGCTCCAAGAAAAACCCACAACAACTAGCATACTCCAAGTCCATCAAATTCAGAGCAGCGCCTGAGTCCACAAATGCCATGACAGAATACGATGACAAAGAGCAGATCAAGGTAACAGACAGAAGAAATTTTGACTGTACCGTACCAATGGTGGCAGACCTAGCGAACCGCTTAGTGCGCTTAGGACAATCAGAGATAGCATGAGTGGAATCACCACAGTAGAAACACAGCCCATTCAGACGTCTGTGTTCTTGCCGTTCAACTCTGGTCAAAGTCGTATCGCACTGCATAGGCTCAGGTTTAAGCTCAGGTAATACCGCCAAATGGTGCACAGATTTACGCTCGCGCAAGCGTCGACCGATCTGAATGGCCAAACACATAGACTCATTCAGACCAGCAGGCATAGGAAATCCCACCATGACATCCTTAAGGGCTTCAGAGAGACCTTTTCTGAAAATAGCTGCGAGCGCAACTTCATTCCACTGAGTGAGTACGGACCACTTTCTAAATTTCTGACAATATACCTCTATTTCATCCTGACCCTGACACAGAGCCAGCAAATTCTTCTCTGCCTGATCCACAGAATTAGGCTCATCGTACAGCAATCCGAGCGCCAGGAAAAATGCATCGATATTACTTAATGCAGGATCTCCTGACGCAAGAGAAAATGCCCAGTCCTGAGGGTCGCCACGCAAAAAAGAAATAACGATCCTAACTTGTTGAACTGGGTCACCAGAGGAGCGAGGTTTCAAAGCCAGAAATAGTTTACAATTATTTTTGAAACTCAGAAATTTAGTTCTATCTCCAAAAAACAAATCAGGAATAGGAATTCTCGGTTCTAACATAGAATTCTGAACCACAAAGTCTTGAATACTTTGTACTCTTGCCGTGAGCTGATCCACACATGAAGACAGACCTTTAATGTCCATTGCTACACCTGTGTCCTGAACCACCCAAATGTCTAGGGGAAAAAAAGGCAAAACACAGTGCAAAGAAAAAAAAATGGTCTCAGAACTTCTTTTTTCCCTCTGTTGGGAATCATTAGTACTTTGGGCCTCCAGTACTGTTATGAAAGGTAATTCAGTACCACAATGGACATAGAGGTCAGCGCACATACAGTGACCTGGCAATAACCCAAAAAACAAGAACGAGCTCTGAGACGTGGGAACTCTGTTGACCGCAATCCCTAATCCTCTCCAACCACACTAAAGGCAGCCGTGGATTGCGCCTAACGCTCCCTATGCAACTCGGCACGGC
Organism: Ranitomeya imitator; assembly: GCF_032444005.1. Lineage (NCBI taxonomy): Eukaryota > Metazoa > Chordata > Amphibia > Anura > Dendrobatidae > Ranitomeya > Ranitomeya imitator. Next base: position 615,092,977 of record NC_091282.1, read on the forward strand.
CTGAGAAACTAGCTAGCCTGAAGATAGAAAATAAGCCTACCTTGCCTCAGAGAAATACCCCAAAGGAAAAGGCAGCCCCCACATATAATGACTGTGAGTTAAGATGAAAAGACAAACGTAGAGATGAAATAGATTTAGCAAAGTGAGGCCCAACTTTCTGAACAGAGCGAGGATAGGAAAGGTAACTTTGCGGTCAATACAAAACCCTACAAAAACCACGCAAAGGGGGCAAAAAGACCCTCCGTACCGAACTAACGGCACGGAGGTACACCCTCTGCGTCCCAGAGCTTCCAGCAAGCAGCAAAAAACAAATTGACAAGCTGGACAGAAAAAAACAGCAAACAAATAGCAAAGAGGAACTTAGCTATGCAGAGCAGCAGGCCACAGGAACGATCCAGGAGGAAACAGGTCCAATACTAGAACATTGACTGGAGGCCAGGATCAAAGCACTAGGTGGAGTTAAATAGAGCAGCACCTAACGACTTCACCACATCACCTGAGGAAGGAAACTCAGAAGCCGCAGTACCACTTTCCTCCACCAACGGAAGCTCACAGAGAGAACCAGCCGAAGTACCACTTGTGACCACAGGAGGGAGCTCTGCCACAGAATTCACAACACATACATACTACATACAGTACATACTACAAACAGTACATACTGCATACATACTACATACATACATCCATTACATACAATAAAGACATACAGTACATAAAACAGAGTACATTCTCACCATCTCTTGTCACTTTGTTCCCTGAAGACAGTGCCATCTGTAAAAATTATTAAAATAACAAACAACCAATATTCTCCCTGTCTGCAGAAATCCACGCGTGTCCCACGACGATCTCCTGTGGAGAACGGCAGCATCAGCTGATGTGACCGATCTCGAGGGGCCCAAGGAACACAATGACGGGAGGAAGGTATTCCTCCACTGCTGTAAAAAAAATAGTCCCTAGTCTCACTTTTGGCATTGCTGTTTGAGTAATGGTGAGTATGTACTCTATGTTTAATGTACTGTATGTATTGTATGTAATGTATGAATGTACTGTATGTAGTATGTATGTAGTATGTATGTATGAAGTATGTATGTTTTGTTTGTGTTTTTCTTTCAACACATTAGCCGGATGATGGGACTACTACTGTCCCATCATTGGCTAATGTGTCAATCACTGTCACTGTAGCAGGCATCGTCCGATGGGACTTGTAGTCCCATCGGATGATGCGTGCACACATGCATAGAGCCCCGGCAGCCCGCACAGAGCCCCGGCAGTCTCGTACAGAGCCTCGGCAGCCTGCACAGAGCTCTGGCAGTCCCGCACAGAGCCCCGGCAGTCCCGCACCGAGCCCCAGCAGGCCCGCACAGACCCCGCCCGCAAACACAGACATGCACAGTGTCTGCCCACACTCCCCTTCCCCTCCGGAACAGGATGTAGAAGGACAGAAAGGGCTTATTTACATTTGGTTATTTGTGTCCCATTGACTTGTATTGGTATCGAGTATCGGTATCGGCGATATCCTATATTTTTTGGATATAGGCCGATCCAATCCAATATCGATACTTCTGGATATCGGAAGGTATTGCTCAACCCTATTCGTGACCAATACACTGACCTCGGAGTGGATTTCTGGATCATTATCCGGATCCTGGATCCTGAAAGCTTCCTGAATATGTTCATTCCTTTTCTGTTCTAGTAGAAACTTCGGACCTTGGGTGTTCTTAAAGGGAACCTGTCACCCCCAAAATCGAAGGTGAGCTAAGCCCACCTGCATCAGGGGCTTAGCTGCAGCATTCTGTAATGCTGTAGATAAGCCCCCGATGTATCCTGAAAGATGAGAAAAAGAGGTTAGATTATACTCACCCAGGGGCGTTCCCGTTGCGTCCCGGTCCGATGGGTGTCCCGGGCTGGTGCGGTGACTCCCATCTTCTTACTATGATGTATTTTTCTTGTCTTCACGCTGCGGCTCCGGTGCAGGCGTACTTTGTCTGCCCTGTTGATGGCAGAGCAAAGTACTGCAGTGCGCAGGTGCCGAGAAAGGTCAAAGAGGCCTGGTGCCTGCGCACTGCAGTACTTGGCTCTGCCCTCAATAGGGCAAAGTATGCCGGAGCCGCAGCGTGAAGACAAGAAAAGGATGTCATCCTATGAAGAAGGGAGGCCCCGGATTGCGATGCCCATCGGACCGCCCGCCCAGGTGAGTATAATCTAACCTCTTTTTCTCATCTTTCAGGATACTTCGGAGCTTATCTACAGCATTACAGAATGCTGTAGATAAGCCCCTGATGCCGGTGGGCTTAGCTCACCTTCGATTTTGGGGGTGACAGGTTCCCTTTAAGTAAGACGATTGCGGCTTCTTCAGTAGGTAGAGATTTGAGTCCATCGTCTACATAGAAGTCTTTCTCTTCAAAGTCTCTGGTGTCTGTTCCATTTTCAGATTCTCCTTCTAGCACAGTTCTCCGCAGGCCATAGATCGCCACAGCGGGTTAAGGGCTGTTCCCAAAAACGTGCACCCCCATGTGATGCTTTACCATCTTCTTGTTGGTGTCATTTTCCTTGTGCCACAGAAACCTGAAGAAATTTCTGTGATTCTCTCTATGAAAAACAATGAAACATATTTGATGTCGGCCGTGAAGGCCATGGGCTCTTTCCTGAGTCTCATCAACACTCCTACTAGTTTTTTTTGTCAGATAGGGACCTGTGAGGACATCATTGAGAGACACGCCTTGATGTTTAGCGCTTGAATTAAAGACTACTCTACTTGGCTTAGGTTTTCGCGGGTGCTATACTCCAAATTAAGGTAGGTACCAGCACTCCTCGGTTTCCTTCAAGGGAGGAGCTGGTTCCGCATGGTTGTTAGGGAATATTTTTCCCATAAAGGTGACGGTGTTCTTTCATCTCTCTGGTTTGTTGCTTAGTGTGCTCTGGAGAGAGTTGCATCTGGACAAGGCTTGTTCTTGATTGGGAGTCTTACCCTGGTAGCTTGAAAGGGTAAGGGAAAAAGCTAGTGATTAGTTTCATCTTTAAGGAACACATTGTCCATTGTCCTGACAAATTCTCTATCTTCCACTGACAAGGCTACGTTATTGCCATCCTTAGTTGTATGAAACAATGATCTTCCTAAGTTGTCTGCAAAGGGTAAGGGATGGCATCGGGCAGCTGTGCGGGATCTGGAGACTACTTTCACCTCATTGTGATGAGGGGATGGTTTGCAGAAAGTTGAGCGTCCATCCTTGCGCACATAAGTCTTAAAGGAATCAACTCCTGGTCGATCCAAGCATACATTTCCTATGACTACCCAACCCTAGTCCAGTGTTTGGGCATATGGATCTCGGTGTCCATATCCATAGGTGGGATAACGCTGGCTAGGTGCCTTAAGTGTGGTTGGTGATATGCAGCTTCTGGGGTAGGGATCTCATCCCTTTGGTCGGGTATTTACCAGCGTTGTTAAGGGTGTTTCTTTGTCTCTATTGATAGAAGCAATGAAACCTTATGCCCTTCTGCCGCTAGTCTCTATGCAGCCCGAGAAAGTGTTCAGAGTGTAGGGCATTTCTGGTCCCTTGATTCCACCAAAGGTTTCAAAGAACTTAGGTCCTGCTAAGGATCGATTGCTCTGATCATCGATGATAGCATGCATACATTTTCACTGCTTTTTCTGGTTGTCCTTCTGGGTAGACTCTGATTAGGCATATCCTGGCACAGCATTTAACACTCTTGTTCTCCCCACACACTTCTAAGCATGAGCAGAAACAGCCAAGGTAGAATTTGTGTGATTCTGTGGCTCCTCACCATACCTTGTAGCGGGACTAGAGGTAGCCTTGGCCAATGAATCTCTAATGACTGAGGGTGGATGCATGGCTGAAGTGTGTTTGTCACTACTACACTCCTCAAACTTAATGGCAGATTTTCTGTCTTTGGCCATGTGTTCTAATGAGGCGCAGTGCTTTAAACATACCCCAAGTTCACTGAGGATTTTCTTGCGCTTCTGCATGGTTTTGGACCAGAAACCTCTGCAATTGTTCAATGAGTGTAATTTTTTATGAATGGGACTTTCACAGTCGAAAGACTTGTCTCCCGACGACATAGTGTTCTATTTATCTGTAGGTACTGCAGATGGTGACAGGTTAGTCTTTCTAACGCTTACACTGTTCCTATGTGTGACACTTTCATACCTTGTTGACGATGTTGCTTGAGCTGCAGTGTTGGACTCCAGGAAGTTGAGGCTAGGGTCATTCCTCATCTTGGCCTGTTCGTCAATGAACTTGCAGAACTGACTAAATGGGGGAAAGGTGACATCATGTGTTCTTTTGCATCTCAAGGCGCATGCTGCCTACTTCTCTTGCAAATTGTGTGGCAGTGTTGTGACTATTGCGTTCACTCCATGGGCAGTGTCCAGGTAGCACAGTCCAGACAGACGAGGGTCTTTTTTGCAAGTTCCAGTTCCATGAGCAGATCACCTAAATCCAGAAGCTTGTGGGTTTCCTTAAGGTTGATCCTTGGAATATTCTGCAGTCTCTTGAATAGGGCCTTTTCTATGGCTTCAGGACTGCCGTAGGTTCTTTTAGTTTCAATAAATTTTATTTTCTCAATAAATTTTGACAGTAAATTTCCCTTGCAAGGGATTATTGTTCAATTGTAAATCATGTAACATAAGAACATGAGTCGTATAAAAAGAACGACTAAACTTAGACAAAGTAAACATTTAAAACAGTAAGACAAAGACGGAGAGGGAAGACACATGGGGAGAGGGGGGGGGGTTAAATAGCCATTATACATAGTGCAAATAGAATCAAAACCATCACAAAGATAATATTAAGGTCTGCTCTAAGTTATTATTGGTATCCAAGTCCATCCAGGGTCACCAAGTCTGGTAGAAGATGTCCCATGTATCATTTCTTGTGGCTTGAATACGCTCATAGAGATGCATGGTGTTCATCTTGTCCATTACTGACGACATCGAAAGCGAAGGAGTCCTCCATCTCGACGCAATGTGTAGTCTTGTTGCCATGCAGAGCTGAGCAACCAAATTGTGAAATTTATTAGAAAAACCCGGCACCTTAGCCCCCAGGAGAAACACTGTAGGATTTAATAGAACCCTTTTGCTGAACATTCTCTCCACTACGGACCGGACCTCCCGCCATAGAGTTGAGACCACCGGGCACCCTCACCAGATATGTACCAGGTCACCCAGTGCCCCACATCCTCGAAAACAACGATCTGATATGTTTGGGTATATGGCGTGCAATTTACTTGGAACTAGATAGGTTCTGTGCAAGAGTTTAATAGATGTCTCAACTAACGATGTTTGACAACTTCCCCTGGTAAGTGTAATACAACTTCTACGCCATTCCTCTAGGGACATTGATACATTCAGATCTGCCTCCCATTGCTCCATGAATTTTAGTTTTTCTTCTCCCTGGGTGTCATTTAAGGATGAGTAAATGAGTAAAATGGTTTCTCTACCCAAGGGGTCCATCATACATCTTTGTTCATAGTTAGTAGGGCGCAGGGGAACTTTATGCCGTAATATCTGATTAGCGAAGTGAAATATTTGACACATGCGCAATGCCTCTCTTGCTGGTGGGGAGAATTTTTGAGTGAATTCTTGTCGAGTAAGTAGCGTGTGGAAAGGGGTGCAAAGCTGTTTTAGGGTGGATATGCCATTAGAGATCCACCATGAGAAAGGACGGGGGTCTAGTCCCGGTAAAAAATCAGGATTGTGGAAGATGTGGGTCAATAGGGAAGATTTAGATTGAAGCTTGTGCTTAAACCTTTCCTTTCGCCAAATGATTAAGGAATGGAAAGTGAATGGCGCTGCTATGTGGAGACCTTTTGGGAGCTTCTGCCTAGTCCAAATTAGGCCCGAGAGGGACAAAGGTGCCAGAAAGGAGGATTCTAGACCAATCCACCTAGGTTGAGTGTCTTTATCAGTGCAGGATGAAGCTAATTGGGCTAGCTGAGCTGATTTGTAATATAGCAAAAAGTTGGGTAGGAACAGTCCACCCAACCTCCTGTGTCTAAATAGGGTTTTTTGTCTGATCCTGGGTCTCTTCCCCTGCCAAAGGAATTTTGAAATCATGGTATGGATCTCATGTAGTGTCTTGGACGGTATCGGGATAGGTAAGGACCGAAAGAGGTATAAAAATTTCGGGAGGGAGACCATCTTAATGGCATGTAACCTGCCGAGCCATGAGAATGTCATGGAGGACCATCTGGTGAGATCTGATTGGAGGCTCTTTATTAACGGGAGGTAGTTCTTTTTAAATAGGGACGACTTATGTGAGGTCAAGTTTACTCCCAGATAGGTCAGGTAATGATCTTTTTTAGTGAATTTAAATTGAGAAACTATGTTATTTTGTATATCTCTTGGAGTATTGATGAATAGGGCCTCCAACTTATCTATGTTGATTTTAAGGCCTGAGATCATCTCGAAATCTTGAAGGACTGCAAATAGATTCGGAAGTGTGACAGTTGGGTTGGTGAGCATCAGAAGTAGGTCGTCCGCAAAAAGACTTGTCTTATACTGCTTACCCAGGTCCCGCAGCCCCTGTATGTTGGGGTTTGCTCGGATTGCCTCCGCCAAAGGCTCCATAGCTAGTGCGAACAGGGCGGGAGACAGCGGGCAACCTTGTCTCGTGCCTCGCTGTATATTGATAGGAGCAGGCCGAGTGGAAGGTAATTTTAAATAGGCCATAGGGTTATCGTATAACAACTTAAGGCTTGATATAATATTTGGTGGTATGCCAAATTTTGCCAAGACTTCGAATAGGTAGGACCAGGAGACTGAGTTGAAGGCCTTCTCTATATCGAGAGCCAGCACCAATAGGGACTGTTTGAGATGGTTGGCTGAGTGTATGAGGTTGAGATTTTGTCTAATATTATCTGGGCCTTGCCTTTTGGGTATAAATCCTACTTGGTCACGGTGGACCAGTGCAGGTAAAGTTGTATTAAGCCTGGCAGTAATGATGGACGTGAAAATTTTTAGGTCTACATTCAATAGGGAGATGGGTCTGTAATTCTTGGGATATAAGTGGTCTTTCTTTGGTTTGGGAATAATTGTCACATGAGCTGTATAGAATTCAGATGGCATTTGCTTCCCATTTAGTAGGGCATTACATTATTGTTGGATGTGAGATGTGAGTACGTCTCCGAATTTTTTATAATAAATCGCAGTAAGGCCATCGGGCCCAGGTGCTTTATTTTTTTTGAGGTTTTTGATTGCTAGCGTTACCTCTTCAGCAGTGATAGGTGTTTGAAGGGAGGTAGCAGCTAAGGTAGATAGTTTAGGGAGTGTCAAATTTTCTAGGAAAGAATGAAGACGCCGCGGTGGTCCGACCATGATGAAGGGATATGTCGAGAAAAGAGAACCGAAGGGAGGGTTGCAGCAGAGGTTAGATGAAGGTCTATTCTTGAGTAGGATTTTTGTGCTGGTGAGTAGTAGGTGTACCCCCGTGTGAGCCCATTCAATTCCCTCCAGACATCCGCAATATGATTTTCCCTCATCAGCTGCAGTACCTTTTTCCTATCGGCTTTTGTTATGTCCGTACGCTTTAAGGAGCTGCTATCTAGTGATGGGTTTATAGTAAAGGTACCTTCACACATAACGATATTGTTAACGATATCGTTGCTTTTTGTGACGTAGCAACGATATCGTTAATGAAATCGTTATGTGTGACAACGACCAACGATCAGGCCCCTGCTGGGAGATCGTTGGTCGCTGAATAAAGTCCAGAACTTTATTTCGTCGCTGGACTCCTGCTGACATCGCTGGATCGGCGTGTGTGACACCGATCCAGCGATGTCTTCACTGGTAACCAGGGTAAACATCGGGTAACTAAGCGCAGGGCCGCGCTTAGTAACCCGATGTTTACCCTGGTTACCATCCTAAAAGTAAAAAAAAAAAAAAACAATACATACTTACCTACAGCCGTCTGTCCTCCAGCGCTGTGCTCTGCACTCCTCCTGCACTGGCTGTGAGCGTCGGTCAGCCGGAAAGCAGAGACGTCACCGCTCTGCTTTCCGGCCGCTGTGCTCACAGCCAGTACAGGAGGAGTGCAGAGCACAGCGCTGGAGGACAGACGGCTGTAGGTAAGTATGTAGTGTTTTTTTTTACTTTTAGGATGGTAACCAGGGTAAACATCGGGTTACTAAGCGCGGCCCTGCGCTTAGTTACCCGATGTTTACCCTGGTTACCGGCATCGTTGGTCGCTGGAGAGCGGTCTGTGTGACAGCTCTCCAGCGACCAAACAGCGACGCTGCAGCGATCCGGATCATTGTCGGTATCGCTGCAGCGTCGGTTAATGTGAAGGGGCCTTAAGATTGAAATCACCACACCAGATAAGGTGCTGGTATGTGAGTGAGACGAGTTTTGATAGGATTAGCTGAAAGGTGCGGGTCTGAGCCGCAGCGGGAGAGTAACTATTGATGATGCATATATTGAGACCTTGGGAAGTTCCAAGGAGGATGATAAATCTGCCCTCTGGGTCGGAGTATGTGTTAGTGCAGTGGAGTGGGAAGTTATTTCTGATAAAGATGGCCACACCTCTCCTCTTGCGGTCCCAGGATGACAAAAAGTGTTGTGAGTAGTGCGAGTCAAAGTACTTAGGGAATGAGTAGTTGGTGAAGTGGGTCTCCTGTAAGCATATTATGTCGGGCCTCTGTCTCTGATAATCGAGAAAAGCCTTCTTGCGCTTTATAGGCGAATTGAATCCCCGGACATTGTGAGAAAGGACTCTACACATAATTAAATGTGTGTCTATTGCTATTGAATGTGCGGCAGTGAACTAAGGTCTCAGTGACCTCTACCCTATCACTGTGTTTGGTTATTTTGAAATTGGAACGACTATTTCCAAAAGGTAACATGAGGAAGGAGTCAGACAGGGTGGAGACAACGACAAGCAAAACAGATAGTACATTCAAAAGGACACAAAGTCCAAGAAATATGGCGATCTGGGTTCCCATATTAAGCAGTAAACCAGGGGTCACCAATTTCAGGCAGCATGTTATAAAGGTACCGTCACACTAGACGATATCGCTAGCGATCCGTGACGTTGCAGCGTCCTCGCTAGCGATATCGTCCAGTGTGACAGGCAGCAGCGATCAGGCCCCTGCTGTGCTGTCGCTGGTCGGGGAAGAAAGTCCAGAACTTTATTTCGTCGCTGGCTCTCCCGCTGACATCGCTGAATCGGTGTGTGTGACACCGATTCAGCGATGTCTTCACTGGTAACCAGGGTAAACATCGGGTAACTAAGCGCAGGGCCGCGCTTAGTAACCCGATGTTTACCCTGGTTACCATCGTAAAAAAACAAACAGTACATACTTACATTCAGCTGTCTGTCCCTTGCCGTCTGTTTGCTGCACTGACTGCTGGCCGCAAAGTGAAAGTGAAAGCACAGCACAGCGGTGAGTCACACAGCGGTGACTCACCGCTGTGGCTGTGCTCTGCTTTCACTTTGCGGCCAGCAGTCAGTGCAGCAAACAGACGGCAAGGGACAGACAGCTGAATGTAAGTATGTACTGTTTGTTTTTTTACGATGGTAACCAGGGTAAACATCGGGTTACTAAGCGCGGCCCTGCGCTTAGTTACCCGATGTTTACCCTGGTGTAAGACTCATGCTGGTGTGGTAGATGGAGGCAGGTATATCTCGCCCAGGTGTTTGTCCTATGTGAATTAGGCCACTCAGTATCTTCAGGGTGCTAATGGGTTAATGATTGCAGGAATAAAAGATGACCAGCTGGGTGTTTCCAGTGTCTGCCTGGGGCACACAGATTGCCTGCCTGTGTGAGACAAACGTGAGTGAAGAGCTCTGCTCAAGATCTGTATGATGTTAGCTGGGTGGGGGAAGCCCCCCCAGTTGTTGAGATAGCAACGTATTTGTTTAGTTAGTGCCGGACAGGCTAGGGTTTATTTTTATGTTTTGTTTTTTGTGTTGCTTTCACGTTAATAAATCTGACCTGAGGTCAGCCTGCTCAGAAACCTGCTGTACGCCTCAGATTCAATGCACAAACCACGTGTCCTTTGACCCCAGCAAAGGCGATCCCAGAGTGTTTTGTCACATTGTGGTGGAGAACGCGGGCATACCGTGGCACAGGCGACAGCATGGAAGACGTGGTGAAAGCCTTAGTACAGTCCACTGCCGTACAGCAGCAGGCCACTGCCGCACAGCACGAAGCTAATCGCTTGATGGCCGCACAGCTGAAGGAGTTACTGGACATGACAGTTGCAGACCGCCAACTTCTCCAACAGGTGGCGCAGCGCCTGGTGAGCATGCCTGACGCTGACCCGGAAGCAGAGTCCAGAAGGATCCATGTGAGTCGATACTGGCAAAAGCTGACTGCAGAAGATGACGTCGAGGCATATCTGACAACGTTTGAGCGGACGGCATTGAGAGAGAAGTGGCCGAAGGCACGATGGGCCGATTTGATTGCCCCGTTTCTCTCCGGCGAGGCCCAAAAAGCTTACCATGATTTGGACCCGGAGGTCGCTCAGGACTTTGAGAAGCTGAAAGCTGAGATCCTGGCCCGGCTGGGTGTGACGACGGCTGTCCGTGCACAGAGGGTACATCAGTGGACATACCAGCAAGATAAACCAGCGCGGTCTCAGATGTTCGACCTGATCTACTTGACAAAGAAATGGCTGCAACCCGAGGTACTGACAATACCCGAAATAATCCAGCGGGTTGTCCTGGACAAGTACCTGAGAGTACTACCCCCAGCGCTGAAAAGGTGGGTAAGCCAAGGAAATCCCACGACAGCGGATCAACTTGTGGAGTTGGTCGAGCGTTATTCCGTGGCAGAAGGACTTCCCGACGACACCGCCAAACCCCGGACTGTGCCTCCTCCTCGTGGAACCGGTAAGACTGTTCCAGGGACCACGGGTGAAGGAAAATCGCTTAAAACTGTGGGGGAGGAGTCCGGGACTGCTCGCACTCCGAGACCAAGAGTATTGGACGGTGGTCTCAGTAGGGGACCTGTTAGGTGTTTCCGCTGCCATGAGAAGGGTCATGTTTCTGCGAACTGTCCTGTTACCGCTGAACCCATGCAGTGCGACGTTATAGACTCTAGAAAACGCATGTCTTTGGTTACACAGCTAGTGAGTGTGAATGCGGGTCAAAATGATACAGTGAAACACCTGTGTGAATTATCTGTTGATGGGAAAAATGTTGTGGCATTACTAGACTCTGGAAGTGTGGTGACTCTGGTGAAAGCTAGTCTGGTGGCACTTCCGTCTGGTCCGTCTGACAAGTTTTCTGTGACGTGTGTGCATGGTGACACCCGCTCGTACTTAACAGCGGTCATATGGATTTCTACTCCCTATGGGTCAGTGCAGCACAAAGTGGGACTCGTTCCCGCATTGTTACATGATGTAATCCTGGGCAGGGATTTTCCCTATTTCTGGCAGTTGTGGGAGAATCAGTTACTCCTTCACGGTAGCTGTACCCGTGAATCTTCTCCCATGCCATCTGGAGGTCCCGAGTCCCTAGAGGAGACCCCACAGGAAGATGTTGCTGGGGAGGTTAGTGAATCTAACCTTCAGTACCCCTTCTCCGTCATGGCGGGGGAAACAGAGGAAACTGAGGAACCTCAGCGAGAGGCGGAGGCAGACAGCCATCCGGCACCCTGCCTGCCAGATTTGGGAGTCCAGGTGGATGACTTCCACAGCGAGCAAATGAAAGATCCTACCCTGACTCCGGCTAGGAAAAATGTAAAAATGATAGATGGGGTACCCGTAGAACCTGACACTAGGCTAGCGTACCCGTATATGGTTCTTGAAAATGATTTGCTCTACCAGGTAGAAAAAAAAGGGGAAGACACAGTACAACGGTTAGTGGTACCCAAACCTTATCGGCGGAAGGTACTGGATTTGGCCCACGGACATATAATGGGGGGACATCTGGGGGTACAGAAAACCACAGAAAGGATATTGCATTGTTTTGTGTGGCCTGGAATACATTGTGATGTGCGTAACTATTGTGAGTCCTGTCCAGAGTGCCAAATCGCGGCCCCTAAATCTCAGTTCCGTAGCCCTTTGGTACCCCTTCCTATCATCGGGGTCCCTTTTGAGAGAATTGGGATGGATTTGGTTGGGCCCCTTCCCCGATCCGCACGTGGGCACCAACATATCCTCGTCATCGTGGACTATGCCACTCGTTACCCGGAAGCCGTCCCTTTGCGTAACACAGCTTCCAAGACGATCGCCAAGGAATTGGTACAAGTGTTTAGTCGGGTGGGAATTCCAAAACAGATACTCACCGACCAGGGGACTCCCTTTATGTCGAGGGTAATGAAGGAGCTCTGCAGGCTCTTACAAATAGACCCGTTGCGTACGTCTGTCTATCACCCTCAAACAGATGGCCTGGTTGAGCGCTTCAACAAAACCTTAAAACAGATGCTCCGGAAGGCGATAGACAAAGATGGGAAGAACTGGGATTACTTGTTACCCTATTTGCTGTTTGCCATTAGGGAAGTTCCCCAGTCTTCCACAGGATTTTCGCCTTTCGAACTGTTGTACGCCCGTCGTCCCCGGGGACTGCTGGACGTCGCAAAAGAAACCTGGGAAGGTCAAGTCACTCCCTTTAAAACGGTGATCGACCATGTAACACAAATGCAGGATCGTATTGCCGCTGTCATGCCCATTGTTAGGGACCATATGTTACAGGCCCAGGGAGCCCAGAGGCAAAGTTATGATAGAGGCGCTAAGGTCCGTACATTTGCACCCGGCGATAGGGTGTTGGTCCTAATCCCTACGGTGGATAGTAAATTCCTGGCGAAATGGCAGGGCCCATTTGAGGTCCGAGAAAGAGTTGGTGAAGTGAACTATAAAGTGTACCAGCCGGGTAAGAGAAAACCGGAACAGATTTATCATGTGAATCTGATAAAATCCTGGAAAGACCGCTCTGCCCTAACGGCGGATCTGCCCCGTCCGGTTTGTTCACCTACTGTACCAGAGGTGCAGGTTGCTGAGACTCTCTCAGAACGACAAAAATCTGAGGTTAAGCAATTTTTGTTACAGAACCGACAGTTTTTCTCCGAAAAACCTGGCCGGACGAAGTTGGTGAAACATGAGATTGTCACAGAGCCTGGCGTCACTGTTCATGTGAAGCCCTACCGGATTCCGGAAGCCCGCCGTGAAGCCGTCTCCCGGGAAGTGATGGCAATGTTGGACTTAGGAGTCATTGAGGAGTCACAGAGCGCCTGGTCCAGTCCAATTGTGTTGATACCTAAACCGGATGGCTCCATCCGGTTTTGTAATGACTTTAGGAAACTGAATGCAGTTTCTAAATTTGATGCGTACCCTATGCCCCGGGTCGATGAGTTGATCGACCGGCTTGGTAAAGCCCGATACATTATGACCCTGGATTTAACAAAGGGGTACTGGCAGATTCCTCTGGCCGAGGCGGCCAGAGAGAAGACGGCATTTGCTACACCGGAAGGTCTGTTCCAGTATGTCTATATGCCGTTTGGACTTCACGGAGCTCCCGCAACGTTCCAGAGATTGATGGATCGAGTCTTGAGGCCTCACAGACAGTACGCTTCTGCCTACCTGGATGACATCGTAATTTACAGCATGGACTGGGAAACTCATCTCCAGAAGGTACAAGCCGTGATTGATGACCTGCGAGATGCAGGTTTAACGGCAAACCCCAAGAAATGCCACATCGGGCTTGAAGAAGCCCGATACTTGGGCTACGTGATTGGCCGAGGAGTGGTTAAACCCCAGATCGACAAAATACAGGCAATTCAGGGCTGGCCACAACCAGTGAACAAGAAACAAGTGCAGGCTTTCCTGGGGATTGCCGGCTATTATCGCCGGTTCATACCCAATTTTGCAGCCATGGCTACTCCCTTGACGGATCTTACCAAGGGGAAGGGTTCCGTCATGGTAAAATGGACCTCAGCTGCTGAAGAGGCCTTCCACAGCCTGAAACGGGCTTTGTGCTCTCAGCCCGTACTAGTGACTCCTGATTTCAGCAGCGAGTTTGTGGTACAAACTGATGCCTCTGATACTGGTGTCGGAGCTGTACTTTCCCAGGTGAGGGACGGAGTCGAACACCCGGTCCTCTATCTCAGTCGGAAACTGAATGTACATGAGCAGAGGTATGCCGTGGTTGAAAAAGAGTGCCTAGCCATTAAATGGGCTCTCGACTCCCTCAAGTATTACCTGGCTGGTAGGAAGTTTAGGCTGGTCACAGACCATGCCCCTCTCAAGTGGATGCACCTCCACAAGGACCGTAATAGTCGGGTAACCAGGTGGTTCCTTGCCCTGCAGGCTTACTCTTTTACGCTGGAGCACCGACCTGGGGTGCAGATGGGGAACGCCGATGCCCTATCCCGAGTGCACTGTTTCAAAAGTGTTCTTGCTCGACCGGAGTGGTCTGAGCAAGGGGGGGGGATATGTAAGACTCATGCTGGTGTGGTAGATGGAGGCAGGTATATCTCGCCCAGGTGTTTGTCCTATGTGAATTAGGCCACTCAGTATCTTCAGGGTGCTAATGGGTTAATGATTGCAGGAATAAAAGATGACCAGCTGGGTGTTTCCAGTGTCTGCCTGGGGCACACAGATTGCCTGCCTGTGTGAGACAAACGTGAGTGAAGAGCTCTGCTCAAGATCTGTATGATGTTAGCTGGGTGGGGGAAGCCCCCCCAGTTGTTGAGATAGCAACGTATTTGTTTAGTTAGTGCCGGACAGGCTAGGGTTTATTTTTATGTTTTGTTTTTTGTGTTGCTTTCACGTTAATAAATCTGACCTGAGGTCAGCCTGCTCAGAAACCTGCTGTACGCCTCAGATTCAATGCACAAACCACGTGTCCTTTGACCCCAGCAAAGGCGATCCCAGAGTGTTTTGTCACACCTGGTTACCGGGGACCTCGGGATCGTTGGTCGCTGGAGAGCGGTCTGTGTGACAGCTCTCCAGCGACCAAACAGCGACGCTGCAGCGATCCGGATCGTTGTCGGTATCGCTGCAGCGTCGCTAAGTGTGACGGTACCTTAATTCCGAGAGTCCCAACCCCTGTAAGAGTATAGTAAAACAAAACAACACAAAAAAAAAAAAAAAGGGGGGGGGTGTAGGAGGGATAGGAATGAAAATAAAAAAGAAAGGAGATAACGAGGGAAGGTAAGGGAGGGTGGCGGGGCAAGTTGGGGTCGGGAAAAATGGAGGGTTGGATGGGATAGGTGGAATTTAGGTAGGAATAATAAACTTGTGGTAGGTATACCAAGCACAGATTGATAAAATACTCATCTGGATCCGTTATATAATAAACAAACTGGGCAAGTTCAGCCGTTGGATAGGCCGTAATTGACCAACTAGACGGTCATGAGGGACGCAATTTCCTTTCATATTATTGTTCCATCTGGTCAGGTGGTTTTGGCTTCTTGTTCTGGGGAAGTCTTTCCATTCCCTTATCGGCCTGGATCTTCTTTGAGGTAGAGGGGGGATGTCAGTGGCTATCGGTATTCCTGCTTTGGTTAGCGCCTGCTTTCCCTCCTCTAGTGACCAGCAGACATACAGTTGAGAGTTGACTGTAAATTTAAGGCAAAGGGAAACCCCCAACGATATTTAATCTGAGCCCCCTGGAGGGAGGCCGTGATGGGTTTGAGTGATCTCCTTCCGGCCAGTGTGGCTGTTGCAATGTCAGCGTATATATGAACAGTACTTGGTAAGCCGGGTAATGAGGGCTGGTTTCTGGCTGCCATTAGGATTAGATCCCGCGTTTCCTCATAACGTAATTTTAATACTACGTCTCTAGGTACGTCATTAGATCGAGGCTTACCAAGGGCCCTGTGGATTCTGGTGATATGGAGGAGGGTTGAGTCCAAATCAGGTAGAAGTGCTGTAAAGAGAGCGGTCGCTGTATCCTTAAGGGCAACTATATGCTCAGGGAGGCCTCTTATTCTCAAATTGCTCCTGCGTGACCTGTTTTCATAGTCTTCACACCGAAGCTCTAATTCAGTGATGTGGTCAGTGTGGTGTTTAAGCATGTCATGGTCCTCCTCTAATGCATCAGTTATGGCCTCCACCTTTTCCTCCAAGCAGTTTGTGCGCTGCAGGACGTCCTGTAGCTGTGACGCTATACCTTGCATGGCAGAGGACAGCTCTGCCCAGAATGTCTCCTGTAATGATTTTGTGAGCGCTGCTGTGGAGATCGTAGTCTCTGTGCTTGCAGCGGCATCCCCCTGCTCCACATCTCCCTCTGTCATCAGGGCTGCAGTCGGAGATGGGGCGGCTGCGATGGTCATTTTGGGAGCGTTGCCACTCATGAGGAGCTCCGAGATGGTGCGGCCTGCAGGCTGGGTTGCGCTGCCTTTTTTAGGCATTACCGACGCCTGCACTCCCGGGAATGTAAGTGATCCGGTGGCGATAGATCCGCTGTGTCCTGGTCGCTGAATGGGGTTGTTTGGGAGCTTAGCGCGACATGTACGTCGCTACCAGAGTCCGCGCATGCGCCTCTCTGCCGTAGGTTCTTTTGAGTCTCTGCCAGGCCGCAGCGAGACCTGCTTCTGCTTGTCCCACATAGACAGTCCTAAGACTCTTGATACGATTTGTGGATTCTGGGCCCAACCATTTGACCATGAGATCGAGCTCCTGCTCTGCAGATAGGTTGAGGTCAGCAATGGCAGCCTTGAAGATTGCTTTCCAGGCTCTGTAGTTCTCTGCACGGTTGTCAAATTTCGAGAGACTGGTGTTGATTAGTTCCCTGCTCACCATGAACCTAGCAAACACTGATGTGTCTGATTTTCCACTCGTTACCCTTTCATCTTGTGGCGCCCCTTGGGCGTATAAGCTGTCTGGCGTGAAGGGTGAGCTGTTCCCGGGTAGAATGATGTTGCTGCACGGTTGAGATGTGGTTTAACTTCTCGAGATTTTGAAGACTCCTGCTTAAGCTGTGGAAGCGGCCTGGAGAGCATCTTGTGGTCATCTTGCTGTAATAATTGTCCTTGAGAGGGCACATCGGGGGGTTGGTCTTGGGTGTTTGCAGGCACTGTGTACACGCATGCCCCCTCTGTAGACACCCCCCCTAAAGAAGCAGTGCGAAACGCGCGTGTTGGGGCCAGGAGGCAGATGCTTTAAACATTCTTACTGCTGCTGTTTATAAGTATTGCAAATATTTTTTTCATGACCTATTGACATTTCTTACTTGAACTCTTTTACCATGACATTGATTGCCATAGACATATGAAATTCGACTATTGATATAATAATGTCTGTATAATACAGTCATGGCCAGAAGTTTTGAGAATGACACCAAAATTATATTTTCACATGATCTGCTGCCCTCTGGTTTTTATTAGTGTTTGTCTGATGTTTATATCACATACAGAAATATAATTGCAATCATATTATGAGTACCAATAGGTTATATTGACAGTTAGAATGAGTTAATGCAGCAAGTCAATATTTGCAGTGTTGACCCTTCTTCTTCAAGACCTCTGCAATTCTCCCTGGCATGCTCTCAATCAACTTCTGGACCAAATCTTGACTGATAGCAGTCCATTCTTGCATAATCAATGCTTGCATTTTGTCAGAATTTGTTGGTTTTTGTTTGTCCACCCGTCTCTTGATGATTGACCACAAGTTCTCAATGGGATTAAGATCTGGTGAGTTTCCAGGCCATGGACCCAAAATCTCTATGTTTTGTTCCATGAGCCATTTAGTTATCACCTTTGCTTTATGGCAAGGTGCTCCATCATGCTGGAAAAGGCATTGTTGGGCGCCAAACTGCTCTTGGACGGTTGGGAGAAGTTGCTCTTGGAGGACATTCTGATACCATTCTTTATTCATGGCTGTGTTTTTAGGCAAGACTGTGAGTGAGCCGATTCCCTTGGCTGAGAAGCAACCCCACACATGAATGGTTTAAGGATGCTTTACAGTTGGCATGAGACAAGACTGGTGGTAGCGCTCACCTCTTCTTCTCCGAACAAGCTGTTTTCCAGATGTCCCAAACAATCGAAAAGGGGATTCATCAGAGAAAATAACTTTGCCCCAGTCCTCAGCAGTCCACTCCCTGTACCTTTTGCAGAATATCAGTTGGTCCCTGATGTTTTTTCTGGAGAGAAGTGGCTTCTTTGCTGCCCTCCTTGAAACCAGGCCTTGCTCAAAGAGTCTCCGCCTCACAGCGCGTGCAGAAGCACTCACACCAGCCTGCTGCCATTCCTGAGCAAGCTTAGCACTGCTGGTAGTCCGATCCCGCAGCTGAAACAGTTTTAAGATACGGTCCTGGCGCTTGCTGGTCTTTCTTGGGCGCCCTGGAGCCTTTTTGACAACAATGGAAGCTCTCTCCTTGAAGTTCTTGATGATGCGATAGATTGTTGACTGAGGTGCAATCTTTCTAGCTGCGATACTCTTCCCTGTTAGGCCATTTTTGTGCAGTGCAATGATGGCTGCACGTGTTTCTTTAAAGATAACCATGGTTAACTGAAGAGAAACAATGATACCAAGCACCAGCCTCCTTTTAAAGTGTCCAGTGATGTCATTCTTACCTAATCATGACTGATTGATCGCCAACCCTGTCCTCATCAACACCCACACCTGTGTTAATGGATCAATCACTAAAACGATGTTAGCTGCTCCTTTTAAGGCAGGACTGCAAGGATGTTGAAATGTGTTTTGGGGGTTAAAGTTCATTTTCTGGGCAAATATTTACTTTGCAAGTACAGTAATTGCTGTTAAGCTGATCACTCTGATATTCAGGAGTATATGCAAATTGCCATTAGAAAAAATGAAGCAGTAGACTTTGGAAAAATTAATATTTGTCTCATTCTCAAAACTTTTGGCCATGACTGTAGTGGCTTTGCAGGGAATAGTTCTGGAACATTTTCTTAAATCTTGTCATTTAACACACACCTCACGGCTCTTTTTCCTATGCACATGCCCTTTAGTATTATGGTATCCTGGAGCCATCTAGTGGCAAACCACCACAATAGTGCATAGTGACACTATAGGACTCAAAAACATTTTTTGTTATATGGTTATTTTTGTGAGTAATTTATGGATACCATTTTCTTTTGCGTTTAATATGCACAAGTACTTTAAGTCAATTTTCAAATTACTCCATAATCCTGCATTTGGTGTTGAAAAAAATTTTTTTGATACCTTGCTGCTATTTTTTACTTTTGTTAGCATTTTTGCCTTTCTTGAAATTTTAAAATGGTTTTATTTACAGTGGGGGAAATAAGTATTTGATCCCTTGCTGATTTTGTAAGTTTGCCCAATGACAAAGACATGAACAGTTGATAATGTTAAGGGAAGATTAATTTTAATAGAGAGAGAATATCAAAAATAAAATCCAGAAAATCACATTGTATAAATTATATAAATTTATTTGTATTTTGCAGTGAGAAATAAGTATTTGATCTCCTACCAACCATTAAGAGTTCTGACTCCTACAGACCAGTTAGACACTCCTAACCAACTCGTTACCTGCATTAAAGACAACTGTATTATATAGTCACCTTTATAAAAGACTCCTGTCCACAGACTCAATTAATCAGTCAGAATCTAACCTCTACAACATGGGCAAGACCAAAGAGCTTTCTAAGGATGTCAGGGGCAAGATCATAGACCTGCACAAAGCTGGAATGGGCTACAAAACCATAAGTAAGACGCTGAGTGAGGCGACAACTGTTGGTGCAATAGTAAGAAAATGGAAATAATGCAAAATGACTCAATCGACTTCAATATTGGGCACCATGCAAAATCTCACCTCGTGGGGTATCCTTGATCATGAGGAAGGTGAGAGATCAGCGTAAAACTATACAGGGGAACTTGTTAACGATCTCAAGGCAGCTGGGACCACAGTCACCAAGAAATCCTTTGGTAAAACATTACGCAATAAAGGTTTAAAAAATT
This sequence comes from Ranitomeya imitator, assembly GCF_032444005.1. Classification (NCBI taxonomy): domain Eukaryota; kingdom Metazoa; phylum Chordata; class Amphibia; order Anura; family Dendrobatidae; genus Ranitomeya; species Ranitomeya imitator. The sequence goes on from NC_091282.1 coordinate 615,112,820, forward strand.
TAGGTTTAAAATCCTACAGTGCCCACAAGGTCCCCCTGCTCAAGAAGGCACATGTGAAGACCCATCTGAAGTTTGCCAATGAATACCTGGATGATTCTGTGAGTGATTGGGAGAAGGTGGTCAGATGAGACAAAAATTGAGGTCTTTCACATTAACTCAACTCGCTGTGTTTGGAGGAAGAGAAATGCTGTCTTTGACCCAAAGAACACCGTCCCCATTGTCAAGCATGGAGGAGGAAACATTATGATTTGGGGGTGTTTTTTTGCTAAGGGCACAGGCCTTCTTCACCGCATCAATAGGAGAATAGATGGAGCCATGTACTGTAAAATCCTGAGTGACAACCTCCTTCCCTCCACCAGGACACTAAAAATGGATCGTGGATGGGTCTTCCAGCAAGACAATGACACAAAAAATACAGCCAAGACAATAAAGGAGTGGCTCAAAAAGAAGCACATTAATGTCATGGAGTGGCCTAGCCCGGTCTCCAGACCTTAATCCCATAGAAAACTTATGGAAGGAGTTGAAGCTACGAGTTGCCAAGTGACAGCCTCTTAATGACTTAGAGATGCTCTGCAAAGAGGAGTGTACCAAAATTCCTCCTGACATGTTCGCAAACCTCATCATCAACTACAAAAAACATCTGACTGCTGTGCTTGCCAACAAGGGTTTTGCCACCAAGTATTAAGTCTTGTTTGCCAGAGGGATCAAATGCTTGTTTCTCACTGCAAAATGCAAATAGATTTATATAATTTATACAATGTGATTTTCTGGATTTTATTTTTGATATTCTATCTCTCAATGTTAAAATTAATCTTCCCTTAAAATTATCAGTTGTTCATGTCTTTGTCAGTGGGCAAACTTACAAAATCAGCAAGGGATCAAATACTTACTTCCCCCACTGTAAAAAAACAAACATTATGTTTTAAATTAACCATTTGGTCACTTTGAATGTATGTTCCTGATTAACATATTAGGAACAAGTCCTATGCTTTATTAAATTGTCAAGTAAGTGCAGCTCAATAATTATGCGCAGAGTACTAATTATGGACAACTTGTGAATAATGATCTGTTTCAGCATGTACCGTAGTCACTGGTATAATCAGCTGGGTCATCTTCCTTTTGTTGTGTTAGGCAAATTGGGTCAAGACTTTGCTTCAATGCTTGTTCAAGTACTTTTACCTTGGCTAATGCGATTTCTTCTTCCGCTTCTGCTCTCTCTTTTTGCCCGAGCCTCTGCGTCTCCTTTCTTGACTTTTGCTTTCTTTTTTTTTATGAAGGAATGTCTTACTTTGTTTTTTAACTCAAATATTTTTTGCCAATTATAAAATTCCAATAAAACATTTGACATTAATACATGTATTTTCCCCAACATTAACCCCCCCTTACCCACCCCTTCCCATTTAGACGCTCTTCTCTTAATATGTTTTATAACAGTATATACATTGTCAATATGTAGTGTCTTCCATTATGAACATATAGACCATTATTGTATAGGCGAAACCACCTCAGGCCTATCTTTCCTTAACCTCCTCCTAACCCAATTCCAGCCAAGGTGTCCACAATTTATCATACAAGACCATTTTCCCTCTTTTCTGATACACTCCCTTTTCCAGGGCAATGACCTGCCCCACATATTTAATATATTCTCCCTTCAAGGGAGGCTCCTCTTTAATCCAATTTCTTGCTGTGACCTCCCGAGCCATGTACAGTAGTCTAGCGATTGCTATTTTCAGCTTGTTATCCACAACTATCTCTTCTACATATCCCAACAAGCACACCACTGGTTCTCTTGGGATTACACATCTGTATGTCCCTTCTATCCGGCTGAGAACCACCAACCAAAAAGCAGTCAATCTCGGATACGTCCATGGCATGTGAAACATTCCAGCACTATCATTCCAACATCTAGGGCATTCCGAATCAGATCTCAACCCAGCTCTGTATAAGACATCCGGAGACCTATACACTCTGTGTATAATATAAAGCTGGGAAAGTCTATATGGCTCATTCAATGATAATTTTGGTATCCAGTCTAATACAGATTCCCACGTGTCATCCTCTAAGCGACCCAACTCTCTTTTCCATTTAGCCCTCGCGCCAATCAGATATCCCAATGAGTGTGTATGAAGTAAATCCTTGTACAGAGAGGAGATAACACCCCTCGTTGTCCCCACTCCACAGATGTAGTCCAATACTGTCACTTTGGATTTTGAGACAATCCCCCTTATTCTGAGCCACAAATGCATGTCGAACTTGTACATATTGATACCCACCGGATGTCCTAAGACCATACTCCGACTGCAGCTGGAAAAAGGGTTTCAACTCCCGCCGCTCTAAAATCTGATAGACATACTGAATCCCCCTAGAATGCCATTCTGATATACATCCCATTGCCAAAACCTCCGGTAGATTATTATTAAACCACAGCGGAGAGAACCTGGTAAGACAGGTAATCCCACGAATTTGTTTAACTCTCCACCATATTTTATATATCAGAAACAATGTTGGATACATTTTCCCAGGCATCCCCAGGGAGCCATCTTCTAAACACTGTACCACCGGACATCTTTTTTTCTCCCTTTCTACCAAGAGTTGTACCACGTTGGCAGACGACTCATGCTCCCAGCCCTTTAAATGCTGACATTGGGCCACTAAAAAAGATTGCCTTGTGCAGGCATTTACTACGGAGGACAGAGAAGGAACTTCAATCCAATATTGCAGCCAGCATGCAGCCAGCGGGTAAGGAAAGGGTGAATCAAACACCCGAAAACCCCGCCTCTATGGCGAAAAATTGTTCCCTCCAAATTCAGGTGACAGAGTCCCTTTAAGAGCTCAGAGGTCTCAGACACTTTCGTACCGTTGTCAAGTTCCAATGAATGTATGAATGATGTACCCCTCTGGGCAGAAGCCACCAATGAGAGCATATACCCCACTACCTCCCCCTCTGGTAAAAAGCTAGTCTCTCTTCCTCCCTGCCCTCTCCAAGATAATTTTATCCATATTATTCTGGGCTTCTTTTAGCCGTTTCCCAGCCTCAGGGGTACCCAGTGTGGCCAACTCATCTTCAGCAATTCTCAGTCTTTCCCTCGCAGCATTCTCCACCTGCTTTGATCGTCGCTTACTTCTACTGATATCCCTAAACAGCAAACCTCTCAAATATGCCTTCATAGTCTCCCATATAGTGGGTATATGTGCACTGCCCTCGTTAATCTAAAAAAACTCCTCTACCTCCCGCTGTATGTTCTCCAAACTCACACTATGCAACCAGTTAGGATGAATTTTCCAATGTCTTACTTTGGATCACTCTGCATTTATATGGGCCTCTGTGCCTGCTTCTGCTTTCTTGACTTTTGCGTCTGCCTCTGCTTTCTTCTGCCTCTACTTCTGCTTTCTTTTTTTGTGAAGGAACGTCTTACTTTGGATTGCTCTGCATTTATGTGGGTTTCTAGAATTATGTCACTCAGTGCTAAACTTTTTGAGCAAGATGATCTGTATGACTGAGCAGAATGTTTAGATAAATCTAAACTATGCAGTCTGGTTTCTTGCAAATGAGTGATAAGGAGTTCTGCTTTATCTTTGACACCCTGGCGTTTCTTTTCCTTTCTGTTGTCTGCCTTGCTTAACTCTGACAAGACTTCATCGATACTAGAGTCTTTTAGAAAGGTAGCATACCTTGCAAACAGCCTCTTGTATCTTTCATGAGCTGTGTCCAGCCATTTCATAGTGTCCCATAAACTCACTGCATCATTTTTGTAGCGTTGGACGCTTGACATGAGGGAGGCGTCTCGTTCCCATAGCTCTTCCAGGTTATCACGGAGCTCATCTTTTGTGGTATGGTAGTTTTCAATGGCCTTTGGTGTTGGTTTGAGAGAGTGTATTGGCCATTCAGTTTGGTCTGTTGCGGGTGTGGGCTCTGCTTCCTACTCTTCATAATGTTCAGAGTTAGGCTGCACTAGCTCTATTTCAGCATCAGGGAATTGCAGAATTGTCTGCCATTTTGATTTTGGGTGATGAAAGTTACTGTACAACTCTTGTGACTCCAATAATATCTTGGGTGGTTGCAGGGTTTCCAGTCTGGGTGACCGTAGCTATGTGGGAAGTGTTATAGCAGTCTGTGGTAAAGTCTGTTTAAATGGTGTGATCTGAGGTGAAGCTGCACACATAAACTGTCCTCTACTTGTGCAAGAAAAGAGTTAATTCGGACCTGAGAATGGCTTGGTGAAGTTTGCAGAAGACCTCTAGGAGCCTGAAGATTATTGCAGACAGGCTGTGCTTCTCCTCAGACTTGCCTATTGCTAGGGAGATTCCTGTGTGAGGAGCAGCTGGTCTGGTGTGCAGGCATAGGGGAGACACCGCAACTGGACTCTAAAGCAATTTCTGACTGTTCTGTCTCCACATAAGGCGAATGGAGGTGTAGCTGACTGATATGGGGCAGTGAGAATTCTTACCTCCATTTTCCTAGATGGGGAGCAAACTGTACCATTTCCATACTCAGCTTCCGCAGACTTGAATGTAGAGCCACAGCATTCGTACAATTTTTAAATCTTGATTTATTAAAACTCGGATACAGCACAATACTTGTGGGTACAATGCAGTAACTTTCTCGGAAGTTGCTGGCACAGGTTACAGTTGTTTGCTGATGTTTGGTGGTGGTCAGAAATTGCTTCTTTCACAAGCCTAGTAAATGTGTGTCTTGTCTCACAGCATGAAGAAAAGAAAATGGCTGCTGAGCAAGTGACCCATGAACTGCAGTGAAGACACATCCAGACGAATAGTATTTAGAAACAAATATTGGCCAGCAGATGGCGCATAGCGATGTGTCTAACAATAGTAATACATAGTGGATGCTTTCCTGAAACGGAAAGTACTTGCAAGCAGCATAATACAAAGAATCCTTTGCAGTAGGCGGAGCTATGCAAATCATCTCTTTCCACCCCTGTCTAATCCACAGCACTTGGAGCCCCACTCCATACAGCCAACCAATTCCAGCCCTGTGCTGATGAGGGCCTAATGCCCGAAACACGTGTCCACAGGTAGGAATTGGTTGGCTGTGTAAATTTAGAAACTAATCCGCAGCATTGCACGCTTGGCGGTTCCAAGCGCTGTGGATTAGACAGGGGTGGAAAGAGATGGTTTGCATAGCTCCGCCTACTGCAAAGGATTCTGGGTAAACCTGCTATTCTTTGTATTATGCTGCTTGCAAGTACTTTCCGTTTCAGGAAAGCATCCACTATGTATTTCCTTTAAGTAGAGGGCTTTTCGGTCTCTTTCGTCCCGCTACATTTAGCCCAACTTGGGTCTCTCCCTAAGGTGGCTAGCATATATGTAACAATAGTAATACACTTACAGTTGTGGCCAAAATTATTGACACCCCTGCAATTCTGTCAGATAGTACTCAGTTTTGTTCCTGAAAATGATTGCAAACACATTCTTTGTTATTATTATCTTCATTTAATTTGTCTTAAATGAAAAAACACAAAAAGAATTGTCCTAAAACCAAATTGGATATAATTCCACAACAAACATAAAAAAGGGGGTGGACAAAAGTATTGACACTGTTCCAAAAATCATGTGGTGCTTCTCTAATTTGTTTAATTAACAGCACCTGTAACTTACCTGTGGCACCTAACAGGTGTTGGCAATAACTAAATCACACTTGCAGCCAGTTGACATGGATTAAAGTTGACTCAACCTCTGTCCCGTGTCCTTGTGTGTACCACATTGAGCATGGAGAAAGAAAGAAGACCAAAGAACTGTCTGAGGACTTGAGAAACCAAATTGTGAGGAAGCATGAGCAATCTCAAGGCTACAAGTCCATCTACAAAGACCTGAATGTTCCTGTGTCTACTGTGCGCGGTGTCATCAAGAAGTTTAAAGCCCATGGCACTGTGGCTAACTTCCCTAGAGGTGGATGGAAAAGAAAAATTGACAAGAGATTTCAACGCAAGATTGTGCGGATGTTGGATAAAGAACCTCGACTAACATCCAAACAAGTTCAAGCTGCCCTGCAGTCCGAGGGTACAACAGTGTCAACCCATACTATTCGTCGGCATCTGAATGAAAAGGGACTGTATGGTAGGAGGCCCAGAAAGACCCCAATTCTTACCACGATACATAAGAAAGCCAGGCTGGAGATTGCCAAAACATACCTGAAAAAGCCTAAAATGTTTTGGAAGAATGTTCTCTGGTCAGATGAGACAAAAGTAGAGCTTTTTGGGCAAAGGCATCAACATAGAGTTTACAGGAGAAAAAAAGAGGCATTCAAGGAAAAGAACACGGTCCCTACAGTCAAACATGGCAGAGGTTCCCTGATGTTTTGGGGTTGCTTTGCTGCCTCTGGCACTGGACTGCTTGACAGTGTGCATGACTTTATGAAGTCTGAAGACTACCAACAAATTTTGCAGCATAATGTAGGGCCCAGTGTGAGAAAGCTGGGTCTCCCTCAGAGGTCATGGGTCTTCCAGCAGGACAATGACCCAAAACACACCTCAAAAAGCACTAGAAAATGGTTTGAGAGAAAGCACTGGAGACTTCTAAGGTGGCCAGCAATGAGTCCAGACCTGAATCCCATAGAACACCTGTGGAGAGATCTAAAAATGGCAGTTTGGAGAAGGCACCCTTCAAATATCAGGGACCTGGAGTAGTTTGCCAAAGAAGAATGGTCTAAAATTCCAGCAGAGCATTGTAAGAAACTCATTGATGGTTACCGGAAGCGGTCGGTCGCAGTTATTTTGGCTAAAGGTTGTGCAACCAAGTATTAGGCTGAGGGTGCCAATACTTTTGTCTGGCCCATTTTTGGAGTTTTGTGTGAAATGATCAATGTTTTGCTTTTTGCTTCATTCTCTTTTGTGTTTTTTCATTTAAGACAAATTAAATGAAGATAATAATACCAGAGAATTTGTGATTGCAATCATTTTCAGGAAGAAACGGAGTATTATCTGACAGAATTGCAGGGGTGTCAATACTTTTGGCCACAACTGTAACTGAAGAAGCAATGCAAAACTTATACTGTAAAATATACAAACTAAACCGCTGAATAGTAATTATATCTGGGGAACAGCACAGTTAATACAATTTCAGGGTGTCCTAATCCATTTTTTTCAGAAATGTATTTATTACTAAACTAGAAGTACAGTAAGCTACACAAGTAGAGCACTGATATATTTCCATCTGTGAGGATCTGGCCACTTAAAGGTACCGTCACACTGAACGATATCGCTAGCGATCCGTGACGTTGCAGCGTCCTGGATAGCGATATATTGAGTTTGACAGGCAGCAGCGATCAGGATCCTGCTGTGCCATCGTTGGTCGGAGCAGAAAGTCCAGGACTTTATTTCGTCGCTGGATCTCCCGCAGACATCGCTGAATCGGCGTGTGTGACGCTTAGTAACCCGATGTTTACCCTGGTTACCAGCGTAAACGTAAAAAAAAACAAACACTACATACTTACATTCCAGTGTCTGTCCTCCGGCGCTGTGCTTCTCTGCACTGTGAGCGCCGGCCGGCCGGAAAGCAGAGCATAGCGGTGACGTCACCGCTGTGCTTTCCGGCTGGCGCTCACAGTCAGTGCAGAGAAGCACAGCGCCGGGGGACAGACACCGGAATGTAAGTATGTAGTGTTTTTTTTTTTTTACGTTTACGCTGGTAACCAGGGTAAACATCGGGTTACTAAGCGCGGCCCTGCGCTTAGTAACCCGATGTTTACCCTGGTTACCAGGGGACTTCGCATAGTTGGTCGCTGGAGAGCTGTCTGTGTGACAGCTCTCCAGCGACCACACAGCGACGCTGCAGCGATCGGGATCGTTGTCTAGATCGCTGCAGCGTCGCTAAATGTGACGGTACCTTAAGACCACAGGAGGAATGACGTAGAGCGGAGTCCACAGCTCTAAGGATACAGACTTGTTCCAGCATGGAGCATCGGCTGCATCGATATTGTTGTGTTTTATTAGATATTTTCTTGCTGTGTTTTATTAGTGATTTACTTGCTCGTCAGTTCTTCCTCAGGAATCAATGTTTCGATTCAGTGATAGTAAGCAGAGGAAGATGTGCTAGATGAATCTTATGTAAACCTAAGGCCAGACAGGAGATTGCCAAAGCAATCATTCTATTAATCTCATCTGCATCTCAAGCTCTCAATCCATTGTACTCCCAGCCCTAGGCCTATTGCCTGGTTGGGGATAGTAGACCCAGGGGAGCCGTCACCACATGGGTTCTCACATGTCATCCTACTATCCTAGGTGATGGAATATGCTTCATTCTGTGAGCTAAAGAAAAATGTTTACGGGGTAGGGAGAAAAAGACACATGGGTTTAGTAAGGCAGATGTTGGAGTGACGGTGAAGAGAGTGGTTCAAGGATGACGTCCTGGAGGACATGGGTGGATGGATGATGATGTTTGGAGATCAGTTGCCGCTGGTCTGAACACATGTGCTACTATTGAGGGATTTGTCGTCTGGATTTCAGGAACTGTCCTAACTGGAACTGTTGCTGTTGGATACATGGACGTCGGTTGTGTTACCTGTCATTTGGAGGAGCCTGCACTGTGACTACGGATTATACTGGCGGGAGATACGAAATCTCTGGGCCAACCAAGAGTTGGGAGACAGTGCGTATCGCCTGGTACGGGGGCAGTGGGAATACTGGCCTCAGGGAGGGGATCTTTTGGACTGAGGACATTGTATTTTGGCCATTTACCTGTTGTAAAATCATGGACATATGGAATAAAAAATAGTTGCATCGGTAACCTGCCTAGGTGATTATTACAACCCACAACCCCAGATTTTCACACTGTCTATCTAATCTATATATCAATATATACATATTCAAGAATATTTCCTTTAAATACTATCTTTAAATGACAAAGTAATTCTCTCTGTAAAAGCTAATGTTAAAATCGCATTGCATACGGATTGCATTTGCATGTCACTCGGATGCTAGGTGATAAAAATCATATTGATATTGTACTCGCATGAAAATTGCCACTTGCCTGACACTCGTCCTACTTTCCTGGTTCAACATCAGATCAAATTTTTAAATCCTAGTGTGACTCCAGCCTAATAGTGTAATTTTGCTACGGTGCTATCTAATTTGTCTTTTTGAGGCAGTGGCACCTCTTTGTCAGCATTCTGCGAGTACAACTTGTTTTGGAACTTTCTTTCCTTCACATACTGTATGTTAATCCATTATACATGGCATCAGCTCCAAATGTGAGATGTTACTATTGAAGCATTTTATACTCCCTCTCAGTTTTGACTCAAGAGGCAGAGATACATTTTTTAAAAAAAAGTAATTTTACATGATAATAAAAGCTTACCCAATATTCTGAGATTATAGAGATAGCACTCTAACGGAATAAGATGATCTCGTATCTACAACGAGGGCAGAAATTTGTCAAATCTGTTAATTGCATTCTAGTCCACTATTTGGATTTATTTCAAAAAACCTGATCTGCACATCCAAACGTAGACTGAGTGTGAACAGGTGCTGAACCCAGAGTCGCCAACTCGTACATAGTTAAATAAATAGGGCAGCACACTGCAGCGCCAAAACATGCAAACCTGAAAACACGAAATTTAAACTGCATTACTGCACTAGAAATATGAAAAATGAGAGCTTTTAGCGCATAAAAATGGCCAATTTTATGTGTACCTCGTAGCCACTTTACGGCATCTCTCTTATACGAGGTCCTACTCTAAACCTACCTCATTGAGAATAAACGTCTCCATCTGAACGGGTACATGTGAAACCTCTCCTTGGACTCAAATTCTCTCTCACTGTGGAGGGGTATTGGACCTACTATAATTAAAACACCTGAAGCTAGGAGGCAGGGAGTGCACGATCAGAAGGCTAGAGAATACATTTCAAAAAACCTGATCTGCACATCCAAACATAGACTGAGTGTGAACAGGTGCTGAACCCAGAGTCGCCAACTCGTATATAGTTAAATAAATAGGGCAGCACACTGCAGCGCCAAAACATGCAAACTTGAAAACACGAAATTTGAACTGCATTACTGCACTAGAAATATGAAAAATGAGAGCTTTTAGCGCATAAAAATGGCCAATTTTATGTGTACCTCGTAGCCACTTTACTTATTTTTATTTTTATTTACTTTTATTTAATTATTTCACTATTTGGATTTAGACCTGATTCAGAAGTCCAGATTCTTTTTTTTACATGAAAAAATGAATAGTTTTTTATCAATGTACCATGAAAAGAAAAATGCGGCACTCACCAGCTAGAATACATCCAGTAGTCTTCTTAATTCACCATAAGGGCTAAGACAAAAAGATGGACGTGCAGGATAACAGAGACATGCGGGGGAGAAAGTGGACAATGGCCGTTTCGCGAATGTTTGCTTCAACGTGTCCAGGGGAACGTAAAATGTTTTATATTTCTGAGATGGATTATTAGTCAGAGGGAGATAATAATAATTTTATTTATATAGCGCCAACATATTCCTCAGCGGTTTACAATTTATAGAGGGGACTTGTACAGACAATAGACATTACAGCATAACAGAAATACAGTTCAAAACAGATACCAGGAGGAATGAGGGCCCTGCTCGCAAGCTTACAAACTAGGAGGAAAAGGGGAGACAGGAGAGGTGGACGGTAACAATTGCTTTAGTTATTCGGACCAGCCATAGTGTAAGGATCGGGTGTTCATGTAAAGCTGCATGAACCAGTTAACTGCCTAAGTATGTAGCAGTACAGACACAGAGGGCTATTAACTGCATAAAGTGTATGAGAACATGATGCGAGGAACCTGATTATGTTTTAAGTTTTTTTTTTTTTTTTAATGGGCCACACAGGGATAGTTAGGTTAATGCATTGAGGCGGTAGGCCAATCTGAACAAATGAGTTTTTAGGGCACACTTAAAACTGTGAGGATTGGGGATTAATCATATTAACCTGGGTAGTGCATTCCAAAGAATCGGCGCAGCACGTGTAAAGTCTTGGAGACGGGAGTGGAAGGTTCTGATTATTGAGGATGCTAACCTGAGGTCATTAGCGGACTGAGACCAGAGAGGAGATGTAGGGTGGTGCTGAGCCATGGAGTGCTTTGTGGATGAGGGTAGTAGATTTGTACTGGATTCTGGAGTGGATGGGTAACCAGTGTAATGACTGGCACAAGGTAGAAGCATCGGTGTAACGGTTGGTGAGGAATATGATCCTGGCAGCAGCATTCAGGACAGATTGGAGCTGGGAGAGTTTGGGAAGAGGGAGGCTGATTAGTAGAGAGTAACAATAGTCCAGACGAGAATGAATAAGTGAAACAGTAAGAGTTTTTGCAGAGTCGAAAGTAAGAAACGGCGAATTCTAGAAATGTTTTTGAGATGCAGATAAGAAGAGCGAGCCAGTGATCGGATGTGGGGGGTGAATGAAACTCTGAATCAAGTATGACCCCAAGGCAGCGGGCATGTTGCTTTGGAGTAATGGTGGAACCGCACACGGAGATGGCAATGTCAGGCAAAGGTAGGTTAATAGATGGAGAAAACATGATGAGTTCAGTTTTTGACAGGTTCAGTTTCAGATAGAGGGAGAACATGATGTTAGAGACAGTGGTAAGACAGTGGAGTGGTCTAAAAAGGTCGGCGTGATATCAGGAGAAGAAGTGTATAATTGGGTGTCGTCAGCATAGAGATGGTACTGGAAACCAAATCTACTGATTGTTTGTTCAATGGGGCAGTATACAAAGAGAAGAGGAGGGGCCTAGGATTGATCCTTGAGGAACCCCAACAGTAAGGGGAAGGTGAGAGGAGGAGAAACCAGCAAAAGAAACAGTGAAGGATCGGTCAGAGAGATAGGAGAATCAGGAGAGAACGGTGTCCTTGAGGCCGATGGAGCGGAGCATAGTGAGGAGGAGCTGATGATCCACAGTGTCGAATGCTGCGGAGAGATCCAAGAGAATTAGCATGGAGTAGTGATCATTAGATTTAGCTGTTAGTAGGTCATTAGAGACTTTAGTGAGGGCAGTTTCAGTAAAGTGTAAAGAGCGGAAACCAGATGGAAGAGGGTCGAGAAGAGAGTTATCTGAGAGACAGCGGGTAAGACGGGAGTGGACCAGGCGTTCGAGGAGTTTAGAGATGAAGGGAAGATTAGAGACAGGTCTATAATTAGCGGCACAGTTTTGATCGAGGGATGGTTTTTTAAGTAATGGATGTATGATGGCATGCTTAAATGAGGAGGGAAAAATACCGGAAGTGAGAGAAAGGTTGAATATTTTTGTTAGGTGAGAGGTGACAGCTGGGGAAAGGGACTGGAGGAGATGTGACGGAATAGGTCACTAGTGCAAGTGGTTGGGCGAGAAGATGCAAGCAGCCTGATTACTTCTTCTTCTGTAACTGGATCGCCTAATTGGCCTAGGGCTTCGGAAACCTAGTACCCTTTGTCTAAGTGGACTATGTTCCCACCCTTGTCTGCTCTCCGAAAAATGACATCATCCCAATTTTTCATATCTTCCAAGACTTTAAATTCAGCTTCATTCAAATTTCTTTCAGGTAATGGATAACATAGGGCTTCTATATCTCTTATTACCATTTCTTGGAATTGCCAGGGGATATAGGAGGCATAGAATTAGATTTAACTCCTCCTGTAAACGGTTTATAGGGAACAGAACTACCACTGTTATCTTCACAATTAAACTAATTAGTAAAGCAACATCCGTAGTGAATTTTGGATCATCATTTGATTGTAACATGAAGCCTAATGGACCAATAGAAACAGGGCTCTCGCCCTCTGGTCAACTAGAAAAATCAGATACTGCCACATTTGCAAAAGATTTTTTTTAATGCAATTTTCTAATGCTTTTAAATAATTCAATCCTAAAGTCATCATAATCAAAACGTTCAGGAATACAAAAATTTAAACCTTTAGACAAAACAGCAATATGATCGGTAGATAAATGACTTTTGGAAAGATTTACTACTTGGAGGTCATCATTCAAAGTCGTTATTTCCTCCACGATACTTGTTTGCAATTTATCCCTTGCTCTGCAGTTTTTCCTGCCTCTTTGTGGTTTTTCCTAAAGGGGTACATGCAATCGATGCAGTCAAGGAGTTATTCCTACATGCTTCCAAATGGTCTTCTGTAGCACTGGAATCAGGGTCAGTAGTCCATCCTTCAAATTTCTGCCTTCTTTTTGTATTAAATTTAGATTTACGATTCAGGGATAAACGCCTTTTGTTCCATGAAAATACACGCTATGTCTCATAGTCATTTTTGTCCCGTAACATTTTTTCTTTTGTTTCAATCTGTATCAAAGCAAGTTTTTTTATCCAATTTTTTTTTTTTTTAACTGCTATATTGACTATCTGTTAAACGGGATCGAAGTTCCAGTTTCGCCTTATCCAATTGTTCACTCAATAAGTTGTAGTCTTCTTCATTTTTATCAGCTACAAGCCGTAATAGATTCTGAGAACATTGCAGGTGGATCTCATCCCACTTCTTTTGAAATATGGAATCATCTTGAAATTGCAAAATTTCTTTATAAACTCGTAAACCTCTCGGTACTCTATCACATTCCATGTAGAATTTTAATGATTTAATAGTCCAAAAAAGACGGATTTCTCTTTCAGCCAAAAAATAGATCTTAGTTTCAAGAGTCTTTGTGCTTATTATTTGCAATTCATCTTTCTGATCACAATCTGCAAGAAACTCCCCTGCATCCTCACTGCTAAAAGTCCTAAACTAACAGTTTCTGGTTCTGGCAGATCCATATTATCGTCTGTATCCATAATCAGAAACTAGTAACTGAAATTACCCTGTGCTCAGTTCCTGGACCCGTTGAAGTGAACACTTGCGAAACGGCAGTCGTCCACTTTCTCCCCCGCATGCCTCGGTTATCCTGCACATCCGTCTTTTTGTCTTAGCACTTCTCGTGAATTAATAAGACTACGGGATTTATTCTAGCTGGTGAGTGCCGCATTTGTTCTTTTCATGTTGCAATTTCATACTTTTTTCATGCTGAGCACCGTTATCCAGCAGTAAGCTACCGTTCCGTTCATGGTTAAAAGATTCAAGGTCTGAATAAGTGGTGATTTTTTTTAACCCTAGTTGCCATTCATTTTCCTCTTAATTGTGAACTTTTTTTTAATCTTTGTGCTGGAACAGTGTTTCATCTGAGCATCAGCTTTTTCCATCAGAGTTTCATCAGTTTTTCTCATTTGCAATAAAAAACTGATGAAGGTTTCCTAGGGTACGTGCGCACGATCAGGAATTGCTGCTGGTTTCACGCTGCGTATTTATGCACTCTCAAACCGGCAGTGGCCAGCCGTGACAGAACAGTGGATTGGATTTCTAGAAATCCCATGTGCACAATGCGGCATGTGCGCCTGCGGATCACCCTCGGACATTGACATGCTGCTAGTCTCCGCAACAGTAATAACATCAATAGAATGTATTGACTTCAGTAAATCTGCACAGTTCAGTGACCACATGCAGATTCACCTGCGTTCAATAGACGGCAGCGCTTTTGACGCTTCGCACATACACTGTGTCCAAAGTGCTGCTACATTCCAGATCGTTGGCACCCGGCCTTAAGATTCAAAAACAGTGCATGGTTTTAAGCGTATAAAGGACTCATACCAAGCAAGGAGTAAAATGGTGCCAGGCAGATAGAGGACTGGTGCAAGCAAGGAGTAGAATGGTGCCAGGCAGATACTGTAGAGGACTGATACCAAGCAAGGAGTAGAATGGTGCCATGCAGATAGAGAACTTGCACTCAGCAAGGAGTATAATGGTGCCAGGAAGATAGAGGACTTGTGCAAGCAAGGAGTAGAATGGTGCCAGGCAGATAGAGGACTGGTGCAAGCAAGGAGTAGAATGGTGCCAGGCAGATAGAGGACTTGTGCAAGCAAGGAGTAGAATGGTGCCAGGCAGATACTGTAGAGGACTGATACCAAGCAAGGAGTAGAATGGTGCCAGGCAGATAGAGGACTGGTGCAAGCAAGGAGTAGAATGGTGCCAGGCAGATACTGTAGAGGACTGATACCAAGCAAGGAGTAGAATGGTGCCAGGCAGATAGAGGACTTGCACTCAGCAAGGAGTATAATGGTGCCAGGCATATAGAGGACTTGTGCAAGCAAGGAGTAGAATGGTGCCAGGCAGATAGAGGACTGGTGCAAGCAAGGAGTAGAATGGTGCCAGGCAGATAGAGGACTTGTGCAAGCAAGGAGTAGAATGGTGCCAGGCAGATAGAGGACTGGTGCAAGCAAGGAGTAGAATGGTGCCAGGCAGATACTGTAGAGGACTGATACCAAGCAAGGAGTAGAATGGTGTCAGGCAGATAGAGAACTTGCACTCAGCAAGGAGTATAATGGTGCCAGGCAGATAGAGGACTTGTGCAAGCAAGGAGTAGAATGGTGCCAGGCAGATAGAGGACTGGTGCAAGCAAGGAGTAGAATGGTGCCAGGCAGATAGAGGACTTGTGCAAGCAAGGAGTAGAATGGTGCCAGGCAGATACTGTAGAGGACTGATACCAAGCAAGGAGTAGAATGGTGCCAGGCAGATAGAGGACTGGTGCAAGCAAGGAGTAGAATGGTGCCAGGCAGATACTGTAGAGGACTGATACCAAGCAAGGAGTAGAATGGTGCCAGGCAGATAGTGTAGAGGACTGATACCAAGCAAGGAGTAGAATGGTGCCAGGCAGATACTGTAGAGGACTGATACCAAGCAAGGAGTAGAATGGTGCCAGGCAGATAGAGAACTTGCACTCAGCAAGGAGTATAATGGTGCCAGGCAGATAGAGGACTTGTACTAAGCAAGGAGTAGAATGGTTCCAGTCATGTAAAGGACTGGTACTAAGCAAGTGATAGAATGGTGCCAGGCATATAAAGGACTGGTAGTAAGCAAGGAATAGAATGGTGCCAGGCAAATAGAGGACTGGTAGTAAGCAAGGAGTAGAATGGTGCCAGGCACATAGAGGACTGGTAGTAAGCAAGGAGTAGAATGGTGCCAGGCACATAGAGGACTGGTAGTAAGCAAGGAGTAGAAGGGTGCCAGGCAGATAGAGGACTGGTAGTAAGCAAGGAGTAGAATAGTGCCAGGCAGATGGAGGACTGGTACTAAGCATGGAGTAGAATGGTGCCAGGCAGATAGGAGACTGGTACTAAGCAAGTGGTAGAATGGTGCCAGGCATATAAAGGACTGGTACTAAGCAAGGAGCAAAATGGTGCCAGGCAGATAGAGGACTGGTAGTAAGCAAGGAGTAGAATGGTGCCAGGCAGATAGAGGACTGGTACTAAGCATGGAGTAGAATGGTGCCAGGCAGATAGGAGACTGGTACTAAGCAAAGCAAGTGGTAGAATGGTGCCAGGCATATAAAGGACTGGTACTAAGCAAGGAGTAAAATGGTGTCAGGCAGATGGAGGACTGGTACTAAGCAAGGAGTAGAATTGTACTTGTCTAGTAGTAGACAGGAACGAAGCAAGTAGAACTATGGTTCCAAACAAATGATGAACTGAAACCAAAGAATTTTTTTTAATGTCCTCAATTTTATGCCACCTTGGTAAGTTTAATGTCTCCGATCACTCTTAGGCCAGTCACCGCTTTGAGCTGTGGCACACGATGTGTGAAGTCGCAGAGACGTTGTCCATCTAAGAAGACCTGCATCTGTCGGTGCTGACAGACAATCTCCATCTGTAATGAGAAAGAACAAGCTTTGTCCAGCAGCCCGAGCATAGTCAAAGGCATGTAATATATGTACGCACATCTTTTTGTGGAGTTTTTGGAGCAGAAACTGAGTGGAATCTCTCCAAATCCTCCTAAACATTGAGTTTCCACTCAGTTTTCCTTAAAATTCAGCAGAAATACTCAGCTTGAACACACCCTTACATTCCCTTGTAAATCCAATAGCTCAATGTATATAATTTTTCAAGCTAATCTCTATGGATTGGGCATTTACCATCAGAACAATAGTATTTTTTACTGTAAGATTAAAATCTTCCTAATCTTACAAAACAGTGTTACTGAATGTTGTGGTGGCTCATGTTCGATCTAATATTAGTATTTGGACCCTTACCTTAAAGTTTTCTCCAGCAGTGAATGGGAAATATGGAATTTTTCTCTCTTCTGCACCCCAAATTCCAGCAAATTTAGCATTCCGGATTATAGATCTGTCTTGGAAGTTTACGGTTAGTAGAAGAGCGACATCCTCCTCCAAATCATTAGGCCTGCACAGCAAACCGACTGTAAAGCTAAGCAAAAGGCTGCGTTAATCAGTGGCCCCAAAATTAATGCCCAAGCGCTTTGAAATATTTTGTTGAACAGTAGAACATTTTTATAGTCGCCAGTTTGTTGTCCAGTTTTGATTTTTATTTTGCCATGGTTCCCCCATCTCTTTTACAGAGCATATTTTAGGCTTGGCAACTATGGAAAATTCTGTTGAGCCCCAGTAGATGAAAACCTGTTTAGCATTGGATGGCGGTATAATTTAGAGAATTAATTTCACTATGAGGCCGGCGTCACACTCAGCGTATAAAAATACGGTCCGTAATTTACGGCCGTAATACACAGAAAAGTCCCCAAAATAGTGGTCCGTATCTCCTCCGTAGGCAGGGTGTGTCAGCGTATTTTGCGCATGGCATCCTTCGTATGTAATCCGTATGGCATCCGTACTGCGAGATTTTCTCGCAGGCTTGCAAAACCGACATATGGACATACAATGGATCCATGTTCTCTAAAAATCATAAAAACATATATACTGTCTATATATATATATATATATATCATTGAGACACATATATATATATATATTAATATTTACTTCAGCGCGATATAGCAGAAAGCCTGTAATTCAATTGCCAGCTTTTGCTATCTCCTTCCTAAACCCGACGTGATATGAGACATGGTTTACATACAGTAAACCATCTCATATCCCCATTTTTTTTGCATATTCCACACTACTAATGTTAGTAGTGTGTATGTGCAAAATTTGGGCGCTCTAGCTATTAAATTTAAGGGTTAAATGGCGGAAAAAATTGGCGTGGGCTCCTGCGCAATTTTCTCCGCCAGAGTAGTAAAGCCAGTGACTGAGGGCAGATATTAATAGCCTGGAGAGGGTTCACGGTTTTTGGCCCCCTTCCTGGCTAAAAACATCTGCCCCTAGCCACCCCAGAAAAGAAAATTATTTTAATGAAATGAACACAGTTTGTTTGAATATTTTATTGTTCTCTCAATCCACCTGAGTAAAGCCAGTGACTGAGGGCAGATATTAATAGCCTGGAGAGGGTCCATGGTTATTGCCCCCCCCCCTGGCTAAAAACATCTGCCCCCAGCCACCCCAGGAAAGGCACATCTGGCAGATGTGCCTATTCTGGCACTTGGCCACTCTCATCCCATTCCCGTGTAGCGGTGGGATATGGGGTAATGAAGGGTTAATGTCACCTTGCTATTGTAAGGTGACATTAAGCCAGATTAATAATGGAGAAGCGTCAATTCTGACACCTATCCATTATTAATCCAATAGCATGAAATGGTTAATAAAAACACACACACATTATTAAAAATTATTTTAATGAAATGAACACAGTTTGTTTGAATATTTTATTGTTCTCTCAATCCACCTGAAGACCCTCGCTCTGTAACAAAGGAAACATAATAAACCAACAATATACATACCTTCCGACGATCTGTAACGTTCCACGATGTAAATCCATCTGAAGGGGTTAAAATATTTTACAGCCAGGAGCTCTGCTATAATGCAGCTGTGCTCGTGGCTGTAAAACCCCAGCGAATGAATGGAAACTAGGTCAATGACCTGTAGTTACCTTCATTCGCGGTGATGCGCCCTCTGCTGGTTGTCCTTCGAGCGTGGGAAAAAAATCAGACAAGTTCCCAGTCTCGAGTTCATATGAGGACAACCAGCAGAGGGCGCATCACCACGAATGAAGGTAACTACAGGTCATTGACTGTCATGATCTGTACTTTTATCCCTGTCCTGTATTTTGTATAACATGTCATGATGTGATGCGACTTCTCTTTCATTGTATTTACTGTACATTTTGCAATGTCATGGGGTGTATGTAACTAACCTGTCTCCTTCCCCCAATACTTGCAGCCCTGAGCTATAATGTAATTAAGCTTTGTCCACACCACTAGGGAAAGAATAGCCATTCTTCCTCACAGCAGGTGGCTAGTCAAATGTAAATACTACCTAGACTGCCTGGAGCCCACCAGTCTGGTGGACCCAACCATTGAATAGAAGGTGTGACCCCCCTTTATGGGCGGATCCCAGGAGCTCAGACAATCCATTCTTATTTTGAGATCAGATGTGAGTTGATCCTTGAAGGAGAAGGAGTGGGGATTCTTAGCTGAGGCAAGACCCCATGTCCATCTGGGACTGCGGAAGCGAACGGGGCGAGACTTGAGCTGAGGACATATCTCGTCGTTTGTGAGATTGTTTTGGGATCTATTGGACTCGTGTGGACTATTGCTTTGTTACCTGGCACAAGGATTATCGGGAGGTGCCCCCGAACCTGTTCCATTGGACTAATTGTGGACTCTTTAGATCTACCTGCATGTGTTATTTCAGCGTTCTTGATAATAAATCTGTTGAATCATCCCTCGGCCTGTTGTCCCTTCTTGCTCTGCCGTACACCCCGTCACAAACTGGTGGCAAGCAGTGGGACCAGAGCAGAAGGAATGGAGGACAAAGGCCCATCAACATCGGGAACCAGCACCACAGAGTACAAGAACTGGAGTTTGGGGAGCCTACAATCAAAGGCCCGTGAAGTAGGAGTCCGTTTTAAAGGACTCTCCAAGGAGCAGCTTATTGAGGCTTTGGAAGGAGTTCGCCTGCAAGATGACGCTGAGGAAGGATCCTCACAGCAAATGGAGGAAAGACTGCAGCCGGAGGTAAATGCCCAAAGGAGTCAGTGGGTTGTGTGGTACGAGGAGGAGTTGGCATTGCTGGGAGAAGAGGCCACCATGGACGATAAGAGGGAGGCCATTCACAGAGCTCAGGAGAGGGAGGCCATTCACAGAGCCGAGGAGAGGGAGGCCATTCACAGAGCCGAGGAGAGGGAGAGGGAGGCCATTCACAGAGCCGAGGAGAGGGAGAGGGAGGCCATTCACAGAGCCGAGGACAGAGCTCAGGAGATGGCATTGCTGGAGAGGCAGATCGCTTTGGAAGCAGCTAGAAGCTCCAGACAGACTCTAACCCCAGCACCCACCATGAGGGAACTCCCCAGAGTGTCCCGCAAAGACTTCAAGCCCTTTAATGAGGCTGCAGACGACATTGAGGGCTTCTTCCAGGACTTTGAGCATCAGTGTCGATTAATGGAAGTCCCGGAAAGGGACCGAGTCCGACATCTGGTGGGGCTCTTAGAGGGTGGAGCTGCCGCAGCCTATAGAGCTATGGACCCTCAGGGGAACTGTGAGTATGCGGAGATTAAACGGACTATTCTAGAACATTATGCTGTTACCCCAGACACTTACAGGACTCAGTTCCGTACTTTAGCCTGCGATGAGGAAGTGTCTTTCAAGATATATGCCCACAGACTCAAACAAATATGTCATCGCTGGCTGGAGGCAGAGGAGGCCTTAACCTGGGAGACCTTCCTCCAGGTTATCCTAAAAGAGCAGTTTTACTTCAAGTGCCCTGCTGAGATCCGGGAATGGGTGCGTGAGAGGAGACCAGCCACTGTGGAGGAAGCTGCAGCTCTAGCTGATGAGGCTCTCACCATCAAGCCTCAGTGGAGGGTTCTGTTGGAGGATGGAGAGAGGCCTACCAGCTCCACAACACCGGTGGCCCCCTGTTCTTCTGTCCCCATTGTTCCCCGTTCCTCAAAGCCACCACCTCATGCTTGCTGATACCCGTGTAAAAGTGCCTCCAGTTGCTTCTACTGCATTTTCTGGAATACGACGAGGAGAGGAAGTAGCAGAGCGCAGGTGTTATGGTTGTGGGCATCGGGGGCATCTGCAGGCCTCATGCCCAGCCAGCTCATGGAGAAGTCGTCCTCAAACGCCTACAGCACCTTCAGGTGTGAGCCGGCCTCCAGGTTCCCTTACCCCTCGCCCAAGAGGACGCCTTGGATGGAGTGAGACCCAGCACAGATGCTATCGATGTGGACAGCCGGGGCATCTGCAAGCCTCCTGCCCAGCTGTTCAAATGAGGATTGATCCTGTACCCAGTCATACTATTAATTATGTACAGCCAAGTGCCATGGAGGATGAGGTGTCACCACTACGTGAGGACTGGCCTAGTTCCTCACCCACCCATGTTGCACCACTAGGAGTTTATGGTGTGCGACCTGCAGCTATGACGACTTCTGCTCATCGAGGTAAGCACTTGCAGGAGGTCGTGCTGGATGGACAGAGACTTATTGGATTTTGTGACTCAGGGGCTTTCCTCACACTGGCTGATCCCCGAGTGGTTCGGCCTGAGGCAATCCATCGAGGGCCTGGGATTGTCATTGAACTGGCTGGTGGACAATGGAGGACTATTCCCACAGCCACTGTGGATCTGAACTTTGGTTTTGGGGTCAGGCGATGTGTGGTTGGGGTGATGGGTGGTCTGCCTGCAGATGTTCTCCTGGGCAATGATGTGGGAGAGCTACGATGCCAATTCGTGGCTGCATGAAACCACATGTAAGTTACGCTCTGCCTGTGTGTACTTAACCAGTGACCTGTAGAGGTCCCTAGTACGTACACAAATTGGGAGGGGAAGGGATTGTCATGATCTGTACTTTTATCCCTGTCCTGTATTTTGTATAACATGTCATGATGTGATGCGACTTCTCTTTCATTGTATTTACTGTACATTTTGCAATGTCATGGGGTGTATGTAACTAACCTGTCTCCTTCCCCCAATACTTGCAGCCCTGAGCTATAATGTAATTAAGCTTTGTCCACACCACTAGGGAAAGAATAGCCATTCTTCCTCACAGCAGGTGGCTAGTCAAATGTAAATACTACCTAGACTGCCTGGAGCCCACCAGTCTGGTGGACCCAACCATTGAATAGAAGGTGTGACCCCCCTTTATGGGCGGATCCCAGGAGCTCAGACAATCCATTCTTATTTTGAGATCAGATGTGAGTTGATCCTTGAAGGAGAAGGAGTGGGGATTCTTAGCTGAGGCAAGACCCCATGTCCATCTGGGACTGCGGAAGCGAACGGGGCGAGACTTGAGCTGAGGACATATCTCGTCGTTTGTGAGATTGTTTTGGGATCTATTGGACTCGTGTGGACTATTGCTTTGTTACCTGGCACAAGGATTATCGGGAGGTGCCCCCGAACCTGTTCCATTGGACTAATTGTGGACTCTTTAGATCTACCTGCATGTGTTATTTCAGCGTTCTTGATAATAAATCTGTTGAATCATCCCTCGGCCTGTTGTCCCTTCTTGCTCTGCCGTACACCCCGTCACATTGACCTACATTACCTTCATTCCCCAGGGTTTTACAGCCACGAGCAGCGCTGCATTAGCAGAGCTCCTGGCTGTAAAATATTTTAACCCCTTCAGATGGATTTACATCGTGGGACGTTACAGATCATCGGAAGGTATGTATATTGTTGGTTTATTATGTTTGCTTTGTTACAGAGCGAGGGTCTTCAGGTGGATTGAGAGAACAATAAAATATTCAAACAAACTGTGTTCATTTCATTAAAATAATTTTTAATAATGTGTGTGTGTTTTTATTAACCATTTCATGCTATTGGATTAATAATGGATAGGTGTCAGAATTGACGCTTCTCCATTATTAATCTGGCTTAATGTCACCTTACAATAGCAAGGTGACATTAACCCTTCATTACCCCATATCCCACCGCTACACGGGAATGGGATGAGAGTGGCCAAGTGCCAGAATAGGCGCATCTTCCAGATGTGCCTTTCCTGGGGTGGCTGGGGGCAGATGTTTTTAGCCAGGGGGGGGGGGGTCAATAACCATGGACCCTCTCCAGGCTATTAATATCTGCCCTCAGTCACTGGCTTTACTACTCTGGCGGAGAAAATTGTGCGGGAGCCCATGCCAATTTTTTTCCGCCATTTAACCCTTAAATTTAATAGCTAGAGCGCCCAAATTTTGCACATACACACTACTAACATTAGTAGTGTGGAATATGCAAAAAAATGGGAATATGAGATGGTTTACTATATGTAAACCATGTCTCATATCATGTCGGGCTTAGGAAGGAGATAGCAAAAGCCGGCAATTGAATTACCGGCTTTAAAGCTATCTAGCGCTGTATGAAATATTACTATATATACATACAGTGGGGCAAAAAAGTATTTAGTCAGTCAGCAATAGTGCAAGTTCCACCACTTAAAAAGATGAGAGGTGTCTGTAATTTACATCATAGGTAGACCTCAACTGTGGGAGACAAACTGAGAAAAAAAAATCCAGAAAATCACATTGTCTGTTTTTTTTAACATTTTATTTGCATATTATGGTGGAAAATAAGTATTTGGTCAGAAACAAAATTTCATCTCAATACTTTGTAATATATCCTTTGTTGGCAATGACAGAGGTCAAACGTTTTCTGTAAGTCTTCACAAGGTTGCCACACACTGTTGTTGGTATGTTGGCCCTTTCCTCCATGCAGATCTCCTCTAGAGCAGTGATGTTTTTGGCTTTTCGCTTGGCAACACGGACTTTCAACTCCCTCCAAAGGTTTTCTATAGGGTTGAGATCTGGAGACTGGCTAGGCCACTCCAGGACCTTGAAATGCTTCTTACGATGCCACTCCTTTGTTGCCTTGGCGGTGTGCTTTGGATCATTGTCATGTTGAAAGACCCAGCCACGTTTCATCTTCAATGCCCTTGCTGATGGAAGGAGGTTTGCACTCAAAATCTCACGATACATGGCCCCATTCATTCTTTCATGTACCCGGATCAGTCGTCCTGGCCCCTTTGCAGAGAAACAGCCCCAAAGCATGATGTTTCCACCACCATGCTTTACAGTAGGTATGGTGTTTGATGGATGCAACTCAGTATTCTTTTTCCTCTAAACACGACAAGTTGTGTTTCTACCAAACAGTTCCAGTTTGGTTTCATCAGACCATAGGACATTCTCCCAAAACTCCTCTGGATTATCCAAATGCTCTCTAGCAAACTTCAGACGGGCCCGGACATGTACTGGCTTAAGCAGTGGGACACGTCTGCCACTGCAGGATCTGGGTCCATGGTGGCGTAGTGTGTTACTTATGGTAGGCCTTGTTACATTGGTCCCAGCTCTCTGCAGTTCATTCACTAGGTCCCCCCGCGTGGTTCTGGGATTTTTGCTCACCGTTCTTGTGATCATTCTGACCCCACGGGGTGGGATTTTGCGTGGAGCACCAGATCGAGGGAGATTATCAGTGGTCTTGTATGTCTTCCATTTTCTAATTATTGCTCCCACTGTTGATTTCTTTACTCCAAGCTGGTTGGCTATTGCAGATTCAGTCTTCCCAGCCTGGTGCAGGGCTACAATTTTGTTTCTGGTGTCCTTTGACAGCTCTTTGGTCTTCACCATAGTGGAGTTTGGAGTCAGACTGTTTGAGGGTGTGCACAGGTGTCTTTTTATACTGATAACAAGTTTAAACAGGTGCCATTACTACAGGTAATGAGTGGAGGAAAGAGGAGACTCTTAAAGAAGAAGTTACAGGTCTGTGAGAGCCAGAAATCTTGATTGTTTGTTTCTGACCAAATACTTATTTTCCACCATAATATGCAAAAAAATGTTTAAAAAACAGACAATGTGATTTTCTGGATTTTTTTTTCTCAGTTTGTCTCCCATAGTTGAGGTCTACCTATGATGTAAATTACAGACGCCTCTCATCTTTTTAAGTGGTGGAACTTGCACTATTGCTGACTGACTAAATACTTTTTTACCCCACTGTATATGTGTCTCACTGATATATATATATATATATATATATATATATATACCTATTCTATGTGCACACAATTATTCTACCTATTCTATTGTAACAGGAACACATGGGCTACTTGCACAGTGAACAAGTCTGTATGATCATGTTCACACACCACCAAGAAACCTGAAGACACAAAAGAGAATAGTAAAACCAAAAACACTCAGTTTGAAAAAATGTTGCAGTAATCCGCAAGTGCCAGTAAAAGATGTAAAAAACAGGGTATTTGGTTGATACGTTTTTTGCAAAAAATGTATACTAAGCTGCTCTACCAATCTTCACGGTATACCCTTATCAGAGCAGTCCTAACTAATGTATGCAATCCCTATCTGATGTATTTAAAAACCTGATCATCTGTATATAACCTGTGTGAACAGGGTTCAGAGAGGAAAAATCCATGTGTGCATACAGGGTAGAACAGCTTTTGTGCAGATAGCCCAAGAGGAGTGGTGGAACTCCCCAGTCTTGTAGACACAAGA
The DNA here is from genome assembly GCF_032444005.1 of Ranitomeya imitator. NCBI lineage: Eukaryota > Metazoa > Chordata > Amphibia > Anura > Dendrobatidae > Ranitomeya > Ranitomeya imitator. The sequence goes on from NC_091282.1 coordinate 615,138,153, forward strand.
GAACAATTATGGAAACAGGAACACATGGGCTACTTGCACAGTGAACAAGTCTGTATGATCATGTTCACACACCACCAAGAAACCTGAAGACACAAAAGAGAATAGTAAAACCAAAAACACTCAGTTTGAAAAAATGTTGCAGTAATCCGCAAGTGCTAGTAAAAGATGTAAAAAACAGGGTATTTGGTTGATACGTTTTTTGCAAAAAATGTATGCTAAGCTGCTCTACCAATCTTCACGGTATACCCTTATCAGAGCAGTCCTAACTAATGTATGCAATCCCTATCTGATGTATTTAAAAACCTGACCATCTGTATATAACCTGTGTGAACAGGGTTCAGAGAGGAAAAATCCATGTGTGCATACAGGGTAGAACAGCTTTTGTGCTGGGGAGTTCCACCACTCCTCTTGGGCTATCTGCACAAAAGCTGTTCTACCCTGTATGCACACATGGATTTTTCCTCTCTGAACCCTGTTCACACAGGTTATATACAGATGATCAGGTTTTTAAATACATCAGATAGGGATTGCATACATTAGTTAGGACTGCTCTGATAAGGGTATACCGTGAAGATTGGTAGAGCAGCTTAGTATACATTTTTTGCAAAAAACGTATCAACCAAATACCCTGTTTTTTACATCTTTTACTAGCACTTGCGGATTACTGCAACATTTTTTCAAACTGAGTGTTTTTGGTTTTACTATTCTCTTTTGTGTCTTCAGGTTTCTTGGTGGTGTGTGAACATGATCATACAGACTTGTTCACTGTGCAAGTAGCCCATGTGTTCCTGTTTCCATAATTGTTCTCTTGTGTCTACAAGACTGGGGAGTTCCACCACTCCTCTTGGGCTATCTGCACAAAAGCTGTTCTACCCTGTATGCACACATGGATTTTTCCTCTCTGAACTCTGTTCACACAGGTTATATACAGATGATCAGGTTTTTAAATACATCAGATAGGGATTGCATACATTAGTTAGGACTGCTCTGATAAGGGTATACCGTGAAGATTGGTAGAGCAGCTTAGTATACATTTTTTGCAAAAAACGTATCAACCAAATACCCTGTTTTTTACATCTTTTACTAGCACTTGCGGATTACTGCAACATTTTTTCAAACTGAGTGTTTTTGGTTTTACTATTCTCTTTTGTGTCTTCAGGTTTCTTGGTGGTGTGTGAACATGATCATACAGACTTGTTCACTGTGCAAGTAGCCCATGTGTTCCTGTTTCCATAATTGTTCTCTTGTGTCTACAAGACTGGGGAGTTCCACCACTCCTCTTGGGCTATCTGCACAAAAGCTGTTCTACCCTGTATGCACACATGGATTTTTCCTCTCTGAACCCTGTTCACACAGGTTATATACAGATGATCAGGTTTTTAAATACATCAGATAGGGATTGCATACATTAGTTAGGACTGCTCTGATAAGGGTATACCGTGAAGATTGGTAGAGCAGCTTAGTATACATTTTTTGCAAAAAACGTATCAACCAAATACCCTGTTTTTTACATCTTTTACTAGCACTTGCGGATTACTGCAACATTTTTTCAAACTGAGTGTTTTTGGTTTTACTATTCTCTTTTGTGTCTTCAGGTTTCTTGGTGGTGTGTGAACATGATCATACAGACTTGTTCACTGTGCAAGTAGCCCATGTGTTCCTGTTTCCATAATTGTTCTCTTGTGTTTACAGGACTGGGGAGTTCCACCACTCCTCTTGGGCTATCTGCACAAAAGCTGTTCTACCCTGTATGCACACATGGATTTTTCCTCTCTGAACCCTGTTCACACAGGTTATATACAGATGATCAGGTTTTTAAATACATCAGATAGGGATTGCATACATTAGTTAGGACTGCTCTGATAAGGGTATACCGTGAAGATTGGTAGAGCAGCTTAGTATACATTTTTTGCAAAAAACGTATCAACCAAATACCCTGTTTTTTACATCTTTTACTAGCACTTGCGGATTACTGCAACATTTTTTCAAACTGAGTGTTTTTGGTTTTACTATTCTCTTTTGTGTCTTCAGGTTTCTTGGTGGTGTGTGAACATGATCATACAGACTTGTTCACTGTGCAAGTAGCCCATGTGTTCCTGTTTCCATAATTGTTCTCTTGTGTCTACAAGACTGGGGAGTTCCACCACTCCTCCTGGGCTATCTGCACAAAAGCTGTTCTACCCTGTATGCACACATGGATTTTTCCTCTCTGAACCCTGTTCACACAGGTTATATACAGATGATCAGGTTTTTAAATACATCAGATAGGGATTGCATACATTAGTTAGGACTGCTCTGATAAGGGTATACCGTGAAGATTGGTAGAGCAGCTTAGTATACATTTTTTGCAAAAAACGTATCAACCAAATACCCTGTTTTTTACATCTTTTACTAGCACTTGCGGATTACTGCAACATTTTTTCAAACTGAGTGTTTTTGGTTTTACTATTCTCTTTTGTGTCTTCAGGTTTCTTGGTGGTGTGTGAACATGATCATACAGACTTGTTCACTGTGCAAGTAGCCCATGTGTTCCTGTTTCCATAATTGTTCTCTTGTGTCTACAAGACTGGGGAGTTCCACCACTCCTCTTGGGCTATCTGCACAAAAGCTGTTCTACCCTGTATGCACACATGGATTTTTCCTCTCTGAACCCTGTTCACACAGGTTATATACAGATGATCAGGTTTTTAAATACATCAGATAGGGATTGCATACATTAGTTAGGACTGCTCTGATAAGGGTATACCGTGAAGATTGGTAGAGCAGCTTAGTATACATTTTTTGCAAAAAACGTATCAACCAAATACCCTGTTTTTTACATCTTTTACTAGCACTTGCGGATTACTGCAACATTTTTTCAAACTGAGTGTTTTTGGTTTTACTATTCTCTTTTGTGTCTTCAGGTTTCTTGGTGGTGTGTGAACATGATCATACAGACTTGTTCACTGTGCAAGTAGCCCATGTGTTCCTGTTTCCATAATTGTTCTCTTGTGTCTACAAGACTGGGGAGTTCCACCACTCCTCTTGGGCTATCTGCACAAAAGCTGTTCTACCCTGTATGCACACATGGATTTTTCCTCTCTGAACCCTGTTCACACAGGTTATATACAGATGATCAGGTTTTTAAATACATCAGATAGGGATTGCATACATTAGTTAGGACTGCTCTGATAAGGGTATACCGTGAAGATTGGTAGAGCAGCTTAGTATACATTTTTTGCAAAAAACGTATCAACCAAATACCCTGTTTTTTACATCTTTTACTAGCACTTGCGGATTACTGCAACATTTTTTCAAACTGAGTGTTTTTGGTTTTACTATTCTCTTTTGTCTATTCTATTGTAAGCTGTCAGTGTGATTTTACTGTACACCGCACTGAATTGCCGGCTTTTCTCTCTAACACCGCTGCATATTTCTCGCAAGTCACACTGCTGGTCCGTGTGTAATCCGTATTTTTCTGGCCCCCATACTCTTTTATTGGCGGATTTTTTGCGCAATACGGTGACAAACGCAGCATGCTGCGATTTTCTACGGCCGTAGAAGACCGTATAATACGGATCAGTAAAATACGGCTGATAGGAGCTGGGGCATAGAGAAGCATTGTACCGTATGCAATCCGTATTTTCAGCACCCCTCTTACGTCCGTAAAACACGGTAGTGTGACGCCGGCCTCAGCGAGGCCTTTAGCATATCAGGCACTATTCAGTGGTAACATATGGACTGTCTATGGCGGTACTGTCAGTATAGGCTGAAAGGTGTAAAACTGCCTAAAAATCGGAAATGAGCAGGGTCCTACTTTGCTTAATTGCTTCTATAAAAATAAAATATGCTACTGTTCCAAAACAGGATTTAGAGTAAAACAAGAAAATACTTTTCATTTTACCTCTTAGGTCTGATATCTACCGTTCCCATAATGGTGATCTTCATGGCTGGCTTCATCCCTCCTTTGATATCACCAACATATTTTTCTCCCTTAAAATTTATTACAGCAGGGAATTAGCTTCATCAGTATGAAGTGGTTGTAATTGTAACAAATTATATGTAATACTAGATGGTGGCCCGATTCTAACGAATCGGGTATTCTAGAATATGTATTTATGCATGTATATAGCAGCCACATAGTATATAGCACAGGCCACGTAGTATATAGGAGCCATGTAGTATATAAAAGACAAATACTACGTGGCCTGTGCTATATACTATGTGGCTGCTATATACATACATATTATAGAATACCCGATGCGTTAATACAGGCCACGCAATATATAACAGTGGCTACGCAGTATATAACACAGCCACGTACTATATAACAGCCCACGCAGTATATAGCAGCCACGCAGTATATAACACAGGCCACGCAGTATATAACACTGGCCATGTAATATATAGCACAGCCCACGCAGTATATAGCAGCCACGCTGTATATAACACAGGCCACGCAGTATATAACACTGGCCACATAATATATAGCACAGCCCACGCAGTATATAGCAGCCACGTAGTATATAGCACAGCCCACGCAGTATATAGCAGCCACGTAGTATATAACACTGCCCATGCAGTATATAACAGTGACCATGTAATATATAGCACAGCCCACGCAGTATATAGCACAGCCCACATTGTATATAACACTGCCTATGTAGTATTTAGCAGCCACGCGGTATCTAACACAGCCCACGTAGTATACAGCAGTGTGAGCACCATATCCCTGTTAAAAAAAATAATTAAAATAAAAAATAGTTATATACTCACCCCTGGGATCCACTGAAGCTGTCACGATGCGCGCGGCTGCCACCATCTTCCGTTCCCAGGATGCATTGCGAAATTATCCAGATGACTTAGCGGTCTCGCGAGACTGCTAAGCCTATGTTCACACGTTCCTGATTTCCCTCCTTTTTTTCAGGACTAAAAACCGCAGCTCTTGGCAGAAAACGCAGGTCTTTTTTTGGTGCTTTTTTGGTGCTTTTTGATGCGTTTTTTGATGCGTTTTTTTGATGCAGTTTTCTATGCAGAGTCTGTGTGTTTTCTAGGAAGTTTTTTAGGGTTAAAATGGCTGAAAATACCCTAACCCTAACCCTACCCCTAACCCTACCCCTAACCCTACCCCTAACCCTATTCTAACCTTAGTGGGAAAAAAAAAAATTCTTAATTTTTTTATTGTCCCTACCTATGGGGGTGACAAAGGGGGGGGGGGGGTCATTTACTATTTTTTTTATTTTGATCACTGAGATAGGTTATATCTCAGTGATCAAAATGCACTTTGTAACGAATCTGCCGGCCGGCAGATTCGGCGGGCGCACTGCGCATGCGCCCGCCATTTTGCAAGATGGCGGCGCCCATGGAGAAGACGGCCGGATGGACACCGGGAGGCCGGGTAAGTATAAGGGGGGCAGATGAGGGCACGGGGGGGCGTCGGAGCACGGGGGGGGTGGCATCGGAGCATGGGGGGGTGGGATTGGGGCACGGGGGGGCAGCCACACTGCAGCGGTTCTGCACCACAAACCGCAGAAAGCCCGCAGATATTTTTTTCATCTGCGGGTTTTACTGCGGGTTTGACCTCACAATGGAGGTCTATGGGTGCAGAACCGCTGCAGTTCCGCAAAAAGAAGTGACATGGTACTTCTTTTTTACCGCGGCTATTCAGCGCGGCTTTTTTCGCGATTTTCCGCAATGTGGGCACAGCAGTTCCTGTTTTCCATAGGGTACATTGTAATGTACCCTGCATGGAAAACAGCTGCGGACCCGCAGCGGGAAAATCGCGGCGATTCCGCATGAAAAAAAGGATGGTGTGAACATGGCCTAAGTCTTCTGGGTACTTTCGCAATGCATCGCCGGGAAGATGGCACGCGCATTACACAGGGATACGCAGGCTCGCGCCCCACACAGGGAGACGCAGGCATACGTACCACACAGGGAGACGCAGGCACGCGCCCCACACAGGGAGACGCAGGCACGCGCCCCACACAGGGAGACGCAGGCATGCGCCCCACACAGGGAGACGCAGGCACGCGCCCCACACAGGGAGACGCAGGCACGCGCCCCACACAGGGAGACGCAGGCACGCGACCCACACAGGGAGACGCAGGCACGCGACCCACACAGGGAGACGCAGGCACGTGACCTACACAGGGAGACGCAGGTGCAGCGCCCCAGAGATCTGGTCGTTGCAGTATGACACTCTGCCACTAAGGGGAGTAATGGTACGTCTGATGGCACTGAAGGAATTCTCCTGACCAGGTATCACCAGCACACATTACACTTCACACTCCGGCCACTAGGGGGAGCAAAAGGCTTTATTTATTGGGCCCCTCCTCACATTGGTAAAACTAGGGGTTGGATAGAAAGTTAGTCAGATGCTGACTGGGTTGGATTCAGGCAACATCCCGTGGCAGGGGGTGTTGCAGGGAGAAGGCACAGGGGGGTCCCTGTCAGGCGTGGGAACCTGGCAGGTGCCTAGCGAACAGAACAGAACGTTACGGAACCGTGCCTGCACCTCCTTGCGGCGGGATCCTAAGAAAGAGACAAGAAAGGAAGGAAATTGTGGAACAGTGTAAACGAGATCTAGCAAAAAGGAGTACCAGAAGAAGTCGTGCCGTGAGACCGAGGCAACATCCTCCTGAGGCGCGTAGCCGGTGGCCGGAACACCGCGGTAGTAACTGACTTCAGGCCTTACTTCAAACTCCGCAGGACAGTTAATTATAGGTTGGCTGTCTACCTTAAATTTCCTAAGAAGACATAGGGGGCAACATTGGGAGAGGGGCGTCTCTAGGGTCCCAGAAGACCTCCAAGCCTTCCCGTCATACGGGTGCGTCCTAGCCAAAACATACTGGGGAACGAGAAACTAGCAACATCTGGAACTACAGAGAGAGAGAGCTGTAGAGAACGACGAACGAGAACAGCAGTTGTGAGGACTATTCCGAATGCTCAGCAGAGTAGAACTACAACACACTGGCGCTAGTGGTGGGCAACGATTTCCATCTGCGAGGGAAACTCTGGAAGTGCCCATCAGACCGGCCTGTCTCTGATAGCCCTGTTAAACGTGCTCTGGATTGAGGATCTTGAAGTCTTCAGTAAAGAGGTAAAGAGACTGCAACCTTGTGTCCTCGTTATTGCCTGCACCTCACACCATCACTATCCACCTTACTGGGAAGCCCTGGGGACATACTTCACCTGTGGGAAGGTATACCATCCAGCTGCAATTCCATCACCCCAGCGGACCCCACAGCAGCGTCGGTCACCCTGACCGAACACCACAGGTGGCGTCACGAACCCCTGACAGACTATACCACTTTTATTGGACGCCCCTTAGCAGTGTCGCGGACCGGGTACAGCCACCGTGACAGCCTCAGAACCGAACCAGAGAGGCCCGGTAACGAGAACTCGTGGCCCTGTGTCTGGGGGCGATCCACAGGCACGCGACCGACACAGGGAGACGCAGGCAAGCGCCCCACACAGGAACGCGCACCACACAGGGAGACGCAGGCAAGTGCCCCACGCAGGCAAGCGCCCCACGCAGGAACGCGCACCACACAGGGAGACGCTGCCCCACGCAGGGAGACGCTGCTGCACGCACCACACAGGGAGACGCTTCCCCATGCACCACTCGCTGCAGAGCACAGGGAGGAGATGCCGCCCCACACAGGGAGATGCCACCCATACAGGGAGACGCAGGCAAGCGCCCCACGCAGGAACGCGCTCCACACAGGGAGACGCTGGCACACGCTCCACACATGGAGACGCAGGCACGTGCCCCACACGGAGACGCAGGCACGCGCCCCACGCGGAGACGCAGGCTAGTGCCCCATGCAGGAACGCGCACCACGCAGGGAGACGCTGCCCCACACAGGGAGACGCTGCCGCACGCACCACACAGGGAGAAGCTGCCCCACGCACCGCACGCTGCACAACTCAGGGAGGAGATGCCGCCCCACACAGGGAGATGCCGCCTATACAGGGAGACGCAGGCACGCACCCCACACACACAGGGAGACATTACATCAATGGCGGCACTTGACGAAGACGCCGCCCCACACAGGGAGGAGACGCCGCCCCACACAGGGAGATGCCACCCATACAGGGAGATGCAGGCACGCCCCCCCACACACACACGCAGGGAGACATCAATGGCGGCACTTGACGAAGACGCTGCACAACACAGGGAGGAGACGCCGCCCATACAGGGAGCCACAGGCACGCACCCCACACAATGGCGGCACTTGACAGCAGTGGAGGACAATGATGATTGCAGAATTCGCGGCAGACTGTGCCCGTCGCTGATTGGTCGCGGCCTGCCGCCCGCGACCAATCAGCGACACGGGATTTCCGAGACAGGCGGAAGTACCCCTTAGACGTTTATATAGATAAATATGCTATGTGGACAAAAGTGGTAGGTGCCACATCTTAATCATTGAAATCGGCATTTCCATTCATTCCCATTACCCAGGTGAATGACATCTAGACCCGTTGCCCCCGGTGTATAGCATCAGTCCCCCCCACCCACAGTGTATAACATCTGTCCCTTTCCTCTGGTGTTTAACATTCCACCCTACTGCCTCCCGGTGTATACTATCTGGAACCATTGTCCCCAGTGTTTATCATCTGTCCCTCTACACCCAGTAAATAACATCCAGCCCTTGCCCCCAGTGTATAACATCTGGCCCCATGACCCCGATGTATAACATTCAGCCCTTCTCCCCTGGTGTATAACATCCAGAACCATTGCCCCGGTGTATAACATCCAGCTCCCTGACCCCCAGTGTATAACATCTGCCCCTCGTCCCCCAGTGTATAACATTCAGCCCTTTGCCCCTGGTGTATAATATCCGGACCCTTCACCAGTGGTGTATGACATCCGGCCCCTTGCCCCAGGTATAATAATAATAATAATAATAATCTTTATTGGGCATGTTGGGTCTACAACATGCCCAGGTATATATCATCCATCCCCCTACACCCCATGAATAACATCCAGCCCTTGCCCAAGTATATACGATATTATTCTGATTATAAGACGCTCCGGATTATAAGACCCACCCGAAAATTTGAAGAGAAAAATAGGATTTTTTAAATAAAATGGTGGTGCTTCTTATAATCCATGCATCTTATTGCTTACCGGGGGTGTTGGCTGCGGTGAAGAGGGGTCCCAGGGTCGCCGCTGGAGAAGGCAGGAGTGGGGTGATGCTGCAGGTCACAGGCTGGGATGAAGGGGTGTTCCGATGTGCAGCGCGCTGCTGCGGGGGAGCCCAGTGGTGATATGGGGGTGTCCGGTGGTGCTGCTGGTGTCTCTGATGCTGCAAGGGTGCTACCAACATTTTGTGAAAGGCCAGAGCCCCACGCAGTTCCATGGTTTCCTGTGGGGTGGACTCCGGGAAAATGGCCACAGGGGGGCGGAATATGCGCAGATGGAGATCTCGGCATCAAGATCTCGGGGGATGCGGGGGCTGTGGCCTTTCACAAAATGTTGGCAGAGCCCCCAGTAGCATCTGAGACACCGGCAGCAGCACCGGACACCCCCACAGCACCGCTGCATACCCCCGTAGCAACGCCGGGTACCCCCGCAGCAGCACCGCCGAGCACCCCCTAATGCGAGCCTGCGGCCTGCAGCAATGGCAGCGGTAAGGTATATCCGCATTATAAGATGCACCCCCATTTTCCCCCCTAATTTGGGGGGAAAAAGTGCGTCTTATAATCCGAAAAATACGGTGACATCCGGCCCCTCCTCCTCAGTGTATAAGGTCTAGTACCTTGCCCCTGGTGTATACTATGCGGAACCATTGCCCCTGGCTTATAACATCCCGCACCTTGCCTCCTCTGTGTGTTATCCCTAACCATTGCACCAGGTGTATAACATCCAGCCCTCTGACCACCAGTGTGTAACATCCTGCCCCTTGCTCCTGGTATACAACATCCCCCGATGTATACCGTCCGCCTCCCCTACCTCCAGTCAATAACATCCAGCCCCTTACCCCAGATGTATAACATCCATCACTTTCCCTCTGGTGTATATTAAAAGTCCCCCTACATCCAGCCCTTACCCTCGGTGTATGACATCTGACCCCTCACCCTCTGTGTACAAGGTCCAGTCCCTTGGTCTTGGTGTATACTATGCGGAACCATTGCACCCCCCCCCCCCCCCGGTGTATAGCACGATCCGGCCCCCTTGTGTATAACATCCAGCCCATCCACCCCCCCCCCCCAGGTGAATAACATTCCCTCCTGTTGGCCCAGTGTATAACATGCCCCTCATCCCCGGGGCATAAAATCCAACCTCTTGCCATGTTGACTGCCTTGACTAAAGTGGCAGAACGGCTGGTGGTGCGCAGCTCGCTGATACCAGCTCGGTCCTGTAATAGGAGCAACCGGGGAAACCAGTCCGTCCATTCCATTTCTTCTCTTCTAAATCTTCCCCCATCACCAGTGTGTGATATTATGGAGTAGTGGAAGGCACGGCAGCAACTCAGCATTGTAAAGTTTCCGAGCGAGGTCATAGAGTGCTGAGGAGCAGAGGACAGAAAGCCACCAGCGCTCTGCTGATTCCATAACTGCAGAGTCCAGACCTCCTCTGGTATTACACAGCCTCTGTCAGTAGGATCATCACTGCTGAGTCGTCCATATGGGCGTGCTGTTCATAGAAAGTTGATTAAAATTATACCTTCATATTTTCATGTTTCATGAATTAATATGTTTTAATTAATATGTAAATGAGCTGCTAAGAACTATGGGTGGGACACAGACCTCCCAGAGAATCTGCCTCCACTCACTTTGTTTTTCAGAACTTCGTCAGAAAAAGTCCTAAAAAAAAGTGACTATAGATTTTACGTGGAAAACAAGGTGAAAGAGTATTCCAAATGTATTTAAAGACTTGGAACAAAATCCTTGTGAAAAACGTATACTGTACATACTTTAAGGTTATGTTCACACTGGGGGTGTTAGATATTTCTGCAGTAGTTTTACCATGACTCAACTTTGTAATAAATCTAGAGGAGTGCAGCTTGTAAAAAAAGCATAGAGCTCAAAAAGTGTCCACCCCGTGCCATCATAGATAAGGATTTCTAGAATTCAAATCTCCCGCCTGCCCTGCCTATCCCTCCAAGAACTAAACAATTACAGTTTCACTTTTCCAGTCTGGTAAAAAAAAAAAATGTGATTTTCCGTTTTTTTTTTCTTCAAGAATTTCTATTCAATGTAAAACATCCTTTGTGAACCCAGCTGATCAGAAGAGAGGATGCCGATCCCCAGAGCTGCTGTCACCAGGTTCCAATCTACAAACTGCATACGTTATTGCCTAGATCGCCTTGACTTGATGAGGCTGGTGTGCTTTCTTAGACAATCCATGTCAGAATGACTGGATATGCTATTTGAAAGGTTTTCCTGGTCTTCATGAACTCATAAAATGCTCATCATCATATTAGGATTTTACCGCTATTCTGATGGGGACTTTCCAAGTAAATACACCAATCCCATCAGGTTTCGCATACATTTCCAATCTGACATCAATTAACCTATCCATAGGATAGGTCATCAATATGAAAGTAGTGGAGCAACCTCTTTGAAGAGGACCTGTCATCCGGCTCAAACATGTTAAACTGAAGGTATGGGCAGAATGGCACTGTCATACTGATTTAATAGGTATCTTTAGTGTAAAAATCCGCAGCCTGGTTTTAGTTAAATCATCATGATAAATTTTGGTTTCCTCGGTGCTTCGTGGTGTGACTTGTGGGAGGAACTATGGGTAGGGTCAGAGGGCTCAGACATGGCCCCTCCACTGCTTCTGTTGCATTGATTTAAATTTTGGGCTGGAACTGTCTTAGCTGTAGGCAGCGCTCTTGTTGGTGGCGGTCTTTATGAAAATTGCATCGGCGCGTACGCAGATCGATCTCCAGCGGTCTTCATGAAAATGGTGCCGTAGGTGGCACATGCACAGAATGAGATACCTAAGCTACTGAAATGCCCTGCACATGGGGTAAGCAACATAGTGAATCAGAAGAACTATACTAAACTTCTAATTAGAGGTACAGTTCTGCCCATCATTACTGGCACCCATGAAGTTTAAGTATATAATACAGAAAATCTCCTGAAAAAAATCAATAAAGTGAAACAGTTTTTTGGCTATAGCACTCGTGTTAAATACAAAAGAGCAAATGATAAACAATAATTTAAAACAAAAGCAATGAGAGGGAAACATAGAAAAACCTAAAGCTGATGTGACACTGGTATTGGCCCTTTTACATTAAATTAGTATGGAAACACATTTTGACTCGCCTGTGGTAAATCACAAATTAGAATCAACTATAATTGTCGGTGCCCATGTGACCTGAATTAGCCAATGAATGATGACTTCAGTGCTTTAAAAAGCCACATGGTAGGCCCTGTTCCTTTGTTACAATGGTGAAGACAAAGGAGCTGTCTGAGGACATCAGAACTGCTATTATTAGCAAATACAAGACTTCCAAAGGGTATGAGGCCATCTCCAAAGACCTTGGAATCCCAGTTTCAACAATGTGCAATGTTATTAAGAAGTTTGCTAAGCATGGAACCGTCAAGAACCTCCCTACGCTGCACACTAAACCAAGCAGAGCTTTATGAGCGAAGGCCATGGAAGAAACCATTTCTGAAGAGAAGACATAAAAAGGAACCACTAATCTTTGACAAAGAGTACCTTGGCAAACCACAATCCTTCTGGGAAAATGTTCTGTGGACAGATGAAACAAAAGTAGAACTTTTTGGCAATGCAAAGCAATAGTTTGTTTACAGATGGCAAAATGAAGCTTATAAGGAAAAGAACACCCTAGCAACAGTTAAGCATGGTGGAGGATCCATAATGCTGTGGGGTTGCTTTTCTGCGCCTGGTACTGGAGGCCTTGGCTGTATAACAGAAATCATGAAATCAGAGAATTATCAATAGATTTTAGAGCAAAATGTCCTACCCAGTGTAAGACAACTCGGTTTGAGTCGAAGATCATGGGTCCTCCAGAAAGACAATGACCCAAAGCACGCATCCAAAAGTACACAAGAAAGGTTGAAAAAAATTCACTGTTTTAAAAAGGCCAGTAATGAGTCCTGACTAGTGATGAGCGAATATACTCGTTACTCGAGATTTCCCGAGCACGCTAGGGTGTCATCCAAGTATTTTTTAGTGCTCGAAAATTATAGTTTTTATTGCTGCAGATGAATGATTTACATCTGTTAGCCAACATAAGTACATGTGGAGGTTGCCTGGTTGCTAGGGAATCCCCACATGTACTTAAGCTGGCTAACAGATGTAAATCATTCAGCTGCGACAATAAAAACTAAATCTCCGAGTACTTACAAATACTCGGAGGACACCTGAGCATGCTTGAAAAATCTCGTGTAACGAGTATATTCGCTCATCACTAGTCCTGACCTCAATCCCACTGAAAATCTTTGGGATGAGCTGAAATCTGCCATTGGGAAAAAGAACCCTGCAGTCATTCAAGAGCTTGAGCAAACTGCAAAGGAAGAGTGGGAGAAAATACCATCTGAGAACTGCAAGGAGCTTGAAGATGGCTACATGAAACGTTTAGAGACTGTCATCAATGCCAAAGGGGGGCAACCAAGTATTCATTAGGGATGCCTTTATTGCTGCACATGCTGTTTATTCTGTTTCTCTATGAAATTGTAACATGTAAGTTGAAAAACAATGTTTTATTGTTGTATTACTTTGGACCACTAATTAAAAAATCCCAAGGATATGACTATGGTACATTTCCATTTATTTCTGAAGAAATTGTACAGTCTATGAAAAAAATGATGGGTGCCAATAATGGCGAGAAGCACTGTATTTGCGAATAATATTATCATTACACCTACTACATATTGGAATAGCATCTTGAAGATGGGAATACCCCTTCAAGGTTAGAGTGCATGTCACTAAGTCTGGACAGACTGCGGGTCTCCTGACTGGAAATCAACAACCTAAGTTCAGGTCACGAGTTCCGCGGCCAGTCCGGACATCATGGCATGTACTCAGTCAATGAATGTCAGACATGTTCAACCGCTGTCAATCACTGACAGTGGCATTTTAGGCACTGCGATCTGGTCCATGTGTTTGTTTGGGTGCCCATAGGATCAAGTAAAATTGGAGTCCTGATAGGTTGCCTCCATCACTGCCTGGGAATCCTAGGAAACACTGGGTTTTACAATATACTGTAATACAGTGGTACAAGTGATCAAAGGATTGCAGGTTTAAGTCCCTTCTGGGAGCTGAAAAAATAAGTAAAAAGTAAAAAAAATAAATAAATATATATATATATATATATATATATATGCATATATATATATATATATATATAATAGAAATATAGAAATGCCGTAAATAAAAAATATATATACACAGTGTATATATATATATATATATATATATATATATATATATATATATATATTTATTTATTAGATGGCATTGCCGCATCAGTAAAAATCTGATCTATCAAAATGTAAACTTGTTTAACCAGTATGGTAAACATTTTAATGAAAAAAAAAAAATCGAAGCTCTGAAACTGCTGTTTGTTTGTCACCTCACACCAAAAAGTGAAATAAAAAGCGTTCACAAAATAGTATATGTGCCATATAATATCAATAACATTGTCATCTCATCACTCAAAACAGAAACCTCACATAGTTTTATCAACGAAAAAATAAAAATTATTCCTTTTTTCTTTATAACGTTCTGAGTTTGTTTTTTGTTTTTTTTAAAGAAAGTAAAATAGTAAAAATATCTACATCACCATAATCATACTGACCCCGGGGGAATCATGTTCCCAAGTCATTTTTACTGCATTGCTGTTTTTTTTCCCACCATTTCACCACACTTGTCATTATTTTTCTCATTTTGCCAGACTACAACTAGTCCTGCAAAAAAACGAGCTCTCAAATGGCCATGCTGATGGAAAATTAAAAAAGTTACAGATTGGCTGCATTCTTAATGGATTAATATCTTCTGCAGATCAATTTCTCACACTTTCCAACACCTCTGCTTGCTATCAGTAAATTGTAAGATTTATTTCTTGTGTCCGAAAGCAGAAACCCTGTTGGGTCGAGTTCAGACTGGTGTATTTCATGCTCCGTATACAGACCTTGGGTCTCCCAACTTGAAATTACAGCCTTATACACATCTATGAGGCTGTAAGGTCCGGTCGGGAGACCTGCGGTCAGACCTGGGTGTTGCCGTGTGAAATACACCAGCCTGAATGGGCTAGATGCTATTGTAGCAGATGATCAGCTGTGAGAAGAACGGGGGGGGGGGGGTTTCTTCCACTGGTTTCAAATAAGAATTTTATTAGTCACTGACAGCAAGCAGAGATCTTTAAAATGGGCTCAAACAACAGCTATAAGGCCACTGAATGTGGCATTACACGTAGTAGTGCGGTGATATACTCACGTTGGTGCAGGTTGCTGTCTCGGCCATGGTGCGACTGGCGATGGCAGACTTGACTACCACTCGTGTCAGATGTGAAGTTTTGGCTCGCCTTTTAAAAATAAACACTACAATGGGAAGGAGGCGTGCGGGTGGCTTATCTGTCCCCGACAGGCCTCTGACAGCTGAGCCACCAAACTGCCAACCATGGAGACACTAAAGCAAGGACACTGACAATTTTCCATTTTGCTCTTTTGTTTTTTTCCTCCATAACTTTTTATTTTTCTACCGACTCACCCACAGAAGGGCTTTTTTTTATTGCAGTACAAGTTCTAGCATTGAATGACACTATACATTGTACTAGAAAAAGTGAAACGGTGAGAAAAAAAATGGCTGCAATTCCACCATTGTTTTTGGGGTTTTTACTTTTACAGTAAAAATAACCCGGTTATGTGATTCTCCATGTCAGTGCGATTTCTGCAATACCACATTTTCATTGTTAATTGTTTTATTTAAGTGGTGAATAAAAAATTCCAAAATGTATAAAAATCATGAATTAGTCGTACCGGTAATTGTATTTCCAGGAGTCCATCATGACAGCACCAGACGAGGGCGTCCTCTTATGCTCTATGGGACAAGTACACCAGGATGGATGCCACTCAATTTTATTGACTTTCCTTCTACAGATGTTAGCTTCACATAAGCCCAGAATTCACAGGAGGGACTGTAAGGCCATGTTCACACATTCAGAATTTGGTCAGTGTTTTACATCAGTATTTCTCAGCCAAAATCAGGAGTGGGTGATAAATGCAGAAGTGGTGCATATGTTTCTATTATACTTTTCCTCTATTTGTTCCACTCCTGGTTTTGGCTTACAAATCCTGATATAAAAACGAACTAAATACTGAACGTGTGAACGTGGCCTAAGGGTGCTGTCATGTACGACTTATCTGTACGACTAATTCCTACTTTCCAGGACGTCCCTCCTTACAGCACACCAGAATACCAAATAAAAGGACTATGGCGGGACTAGTACCTGGAGGACCTTTCTTCCAAAAGGCAGTCTGCTGACTAGACAAAACGTCCTGCTTGTAATGCCTGCAGAAAGTGTTTAGGCTGGACCAACGTTGCAGATCTGATCCACTGAGGCTTCTTCTCGTTCACCCCAGGAAATTCATACATTGATATTGCTGGCAGGTACGCTTGGTATACAGGCAGGCACAGCAGATGCAAGCAGGTACAGGCGTTTACAGACAGGTATACTGGAACAGGGCACCTGAGAACTAACAGCCATTCAGGCAAGGAGAGTGAACACAGGTGGAGGTGCCTTAGGCTACGTTCACATTAGCGTTGTGCGACGCAGCGTCGGGCGCCGCTGCGGCGACGCATGCGTCATGCGCCCCTATATTTAACATGGGGGGCGCATGGACATGCGTTGTGCTGCGTTTTGCGATGCATGCATTTTTTTTGCCGCAAGCGTAGGGCGCAGAGGACGCAGCAAGTTGCATTTTTTTTGCGTCCATTTTTCGGCAAAAAAGGACGCATGCGTCGCAAAACGCAGTGTTTTAGCGTGCGTTTTGTTGCGTTTTTGTTTGCGTTGTGCGTTGCGTCTCCGACGCAACATCGCACAACGCAAATGTGAACGTAGCCTTAATTGTCTCCTAGCCACCAGTGGCAGGGGACACTTTAGGATGGTACGCGCTGTCTCTTTTCGAGACTGGGAGCTCATGCACCCCCTAAGTGCAGTACCCGGAGATCTGCCAGATGCATGCATGAGAGGGGGATGGGACACCGACGCTAAATTACTTCCCGTTAGGCTCCCTCTTCTTCTGGCCCACAAGAAAGCTCTCGAGAAGGAGAGGGGTATGGATGCTCTACCTGGGCTCCCACGACCTCTCCTTAGGACTGAACCCCTTCCAATCCACAAGAAAAAAGGTTTTTACTCTTACCCTTTTTGTGGCTAGAATATTGTCTATCTTGAAAATATCTTCATAGCTGACTGGATCAGAAGTGGTACCCGGTCATTAATGAATTGGGGATTCGTAAAGAGACCAGGAGGATAAGGCACTTATTTGTTTGAGAACCTGAAAAGGACCGATAAAGCGAGGACCCAACTTATATGAAGGTAGCTTGAGACAGACAAACATTGAAAAAAGCAAAAACCTTGCATTAACCCCTTAATCCCATATGACGTACTATCCTGAAGAGGTGACCTGGCACTTAATTCCCAGTGACGGGATAGTACGTCATATGCAATCGGCCGCGCTCAGGGAGGGATCGCGGCCGGATGTCAGCTAACTATCGCAGCTGACATCCGGCACTATGTGCCAGGAGCTGTCACTGACCGCTCCTGGCACATTAACCCTCAACACACCGCGATCAAAGATGATCGCAGCGTTCCGGGGGCATAGGGAAGAATCATGCAGGGAGGGCGCTCCCTACGGGCTTCCCTGTTGTGAATTCTGTTATCGAACTCCCTCCTGTGGTCATGAATGGTACTTCGGCGAGTTCTGTCCATGGACTCCCTCTGGTGGCTGTGAGTGGAGCTGCTGCTTCTGAGGTTCCTTCCACAGGTGACGGAGTTTATTCATTGGCTGGCTGCTCTATTTAACTCCACTCAGATCGTTACTCCATGCCAGCTGTCAATGTTCTTGTATTGGTTAAGTTCGCTCTTGGATCTTTCTGGTGACCTGTCTACTCCAGCAGAAGCTAAGTCCCTGCTAGTTAATTATTTGTTCACTGATTTCTTGTCCAGCTTGCTTTCATGATTTTGTTTTGCTAGCTGGAAGCTCTGGGATGCAGAGTGGCACCTCCGCACCGTGAGTCGGTGCGGAGGTCTTTTTGCACACTCTGCGTGGTCTTTTTGTAGTTTTTGTGCTGACCGCAAAGATACCTTTCCTATCCTCAGTCTATTTAGTAAGTCTGGCCTCCCTTTGCTGAAACCTGTTTCATTTCTGTGTTTGTGACTTCATCTTTACTCACAGTCAATATATGTGGGGGGCTGCCTTTTCCTTTGGGGAATTTCTCTGAGGCAAGGTAGGCTTTATTTTCTACTTCTAGGGCTAGTTAGCTCTTAGGCTGTGAAGAGGCGTCTAGGCCGAGTTAGGTACGCTCCACGGCTATTTCTAGTTGTTGTGATAGGATTAGGGGTTGCGGTCAACAGAGTTCCCACTTCCCAGAGTTTGTCTTGTGTGAGTATAACCATCAGGTCATTCCGGGTGCTCCTAACCACCAGGTCCATAACAGTACAGCTGGCCCAAAGTATTAATGCATCTCAATAGAGGGATAAGAGAAGTTCTGAGAACATTTTTTTTTCTCTGCAGTGTGTTTTGTCTTTCTTTTCCCCTTAACCTCTGGGTGGTTCAGGACACAGGTGTAGATATGGACATTCAAGGTCTGTCCTCTTGTGTGGATCATCTCACTGCAAGGGTACAAAACATTCAAGATTTTGTTATTTCTAGTTGTTGTGATAGGATTAGGGGTTGCGGTCAACAGAGTTCCCACTTCCCAGAGTTTGTCTTGTGTGAGTATAACCATCAGGTCATTCCGGGTGCTCCTAACCACCAGGTCCATAACAGTACAGCTGGCCCAAAGTATTAATGCATCTCAATAGAGGGATAAGAGAAGTTCTGAGAACATTTTTTTTTCTCTGCAGTGTGTTTTGTCTTTCTTTTCCCCTTAACCTCTGGGTGGTTCAGGACACAGGTGTAGATATGGACATTCAAGGTCTGTCCTCTTGTGTGGATCATCTCACTGCAAGGGTACAAAACATTCAAGATTTTGTGGTTCAGAATCCGATGTTAGAGCCTAGAATTCCAATTCCTGATTTGTTTTCTGGGGATAGATCTAAGTTCCTGAATTTCAAAAATAATTGTAAATTGTTTCTAGCTTTGAAACCCCGCTCCTCTGGTGACCCCGTTCAACAAGTAAAAATCATTATTTCTTTGTTGCGTGGTGACCCTCAAGACTGGGCATTTTCCCTTGCGCCAGGAGATCCTGCATTGCGTGATGTAGATGCGTTTTTTCTGGCGCTTGGATTGCTTTATGATGAACCTAATTCAGTGGATCAGGCAGAGAAAATCTTGCTGGCTTTGTGTCAGGGTCAGGATGAAGCGGAGGTGTACTGTCAGAAGTTTAGAAAGTGGTCTGTGCTTACTCAGTGGAATGAGTGTGCCCTGGCGGCAATTTTCAGAAAGGGTCTTTCTGAAGCCCTTAAGGATGTCATGGTGGGATTTCCCACGCCTGCTGGTCTGAATGAGTCTATGTCCTTGGCCATTCAGATCGATCAGCGCTTGCGTGAGCGCAAAGCTGTGCACCATTTGGCGGTATTCTCTGAGCATAGGCCTGAGCCTATGCAGTGTGATAGGACTTTACCAGAGTTGAACGGCAAGAACACAGACGTCGGAATGGGCTGTGTTTTTACTGTGGTGATTCCACTCATGCTATCTCCGATTGTCCTAAGCGCACTAAGTGGTTCGCTAGGTCTGCCACCATTGGTACGGTACAGTCTAAATTTCTTTTGTCCGTTATTCTGATTTGCTCTCTGTCGTCCTATTCTGTTATGGCATTTGTGGATTCAGGCGCTGCCCTGAATTTGATGGACTTGGAGTTTGCCAGGCGCTGTGGTTTTTTCTTGGAGCCCTTGCAGCATCCTATTCCATTGAGAGGGATTGATGCTACGCCTTTGGCCAAGAATAAGCCTCAGTACTGGACTCAATTGACCATGTGCATGGCTCCTGCACATCAGGAGAATATTCGCTTTTTGGTGTTGCATAATCTGCATGATGTGGTCGTTTTGGGGTTGCCATGGCTACAGGTCCATAATCCAGTATTAGATTGGAAATCTGTCTGTGTCCGGCTGGGGTTGTCAGGGGGTACATGGTGATGTTCCATTGCTGTCAATTTCACCTTCCACTCCTTCTGAAGTCCATGAGTTTTTGTCAGATTACCGGGATGTATTTGAAGAGCCCAAATCCGGTGCCCTACCTCCTCATAGGGATTGCGATTGTGCTGTTAATTTGATTCCTGGTAGTAAGTTTCCTAAGGGCCGACTGTTTAATTTATCTGTGCCAGAGCACGTCGCTATGCGGAGTTATATAAAGGAATCCTTGGAGAAAGGTCATATTCGCCCGTCGTCATCACCGTTGGGAGCAGGGTTCTTTTTTGTGGCCAAGAAGGATGGCTCTTTGAGACCTTGTATTGATTACCGCCTTCTTAATAAGATCACAGTCAAATTTCAGTACCCTTTGCCGCTGCTGTCTGATTTGTTTGCTCGGATTAAGGGGGCTAGTTGGTTCACCAAGATAGATCTTCGTGGTGCGTATAATCTTGTGCGAATTAAACAGGGCGATGAATGGAAAACAGCATTTAATACGCCCGAGGGCCATTTTGAGTACCTGGTTATGCCATTCGGGCTTTCTAATGCTCCATCTGTGTTTCAGTCCTTTATGCATGACATCTTCCGAGAGTACCTGGATAGATTCATGATTGTATATTTGGATGATATTTTGGTCTTTTCGGATGATTGGGATTCTCATGTGAAGCAGGTCAGAATGGTGTTCCAGGTCCTTCGTGCGAATTCCTTGTTTGTGAAGGGGTCGAAATGTCTCTTTGGAGTTCAGAAGGTTTCATTTTTGGGTTTCATTTTTTCCCCTTCTACTATCGAGATGGACCCTGTTAAAGTTCAGGCCATTTATGATTGGACTCAGCCAACATCTGTGAAGAGCCTGCAGAAGTTCCTGGGCTTTGCTAATTTTTACCGTCGCTTCATCGCTAATTCTAGTGTTGCTAAACCGTTGACTGATTTGACCAAGAAAGGTGCTGATGTGGTCAATTGGTCCTCTGCGGCCGTAGAGGCTTTTCAGGAGTTGAAGCGTCGTATTTCTTCTGCCCCTGTGTTGTGCCAGCCAGATGTTTCACTTCCGTTTCAGGTCGAGGTTGATGCTTCTGAGATTGGAGCAGGAGCTGTTTTGTCGCAAAGAAGTTCTGATGGCTCGGTGATGAAAACATGTGCCTTCTTTTCTAGAAAATTTTCGCCTGCTGAGCCTAATTATGATGTTGGCAATCGAGAGTTGTTGGCCATGAAGTGGGCATTCGAGGAGTGGTGACATTGGCTTGAAGGAGCCAAGCATCGCGTGGTTGTCTTGACGGATCACAAGAATTTGACTTATCTCGAGTCTGCCAAACGGCTGAATCCTAGACAGGCTCGATGGTCGCTGTTTTTCTCTCGTTTCGATTTTGTGGTTTCGTACCTTCCGGGCTCTAAGAAAGTGAAGGCTGATGCCCTGTCAAGGAGTTTTGTGCCTGACTCTCCGGGTGTTCCTGAGCCGGCGGGTATTCTCAAAGAGGGGGTAATTTTGTCTGCCATCTCCCCTGATTTGCGGCGTGTGCTGCAGAAATTTCAGGCTGATAGACCTGACCGTTGTCCAGCGGAGAAACTGTTTGTCCCTGATAGATGGACTAGTAGAGTTATCTCTGAGGTTCATTGTTCGGTGTTAGCGGGTCATCCGGGAATCTTTGGTACCAGAGATTTGGTGGCTAGATCCTTTTGGTGGCCTTCTTTGTCACGGGATGTGCGTTCTTTTGTGCAGTCCTGTGGGACTTGTGCTCGGGCTAAGCCCTGCTGTTCTCGTGCCAGTGGGTTGCTTTTGCCCTTGCCGGTCCCGAAGAGGCCCTGGACACATATTTCCATGGATTTTATTTCAGATCTCCCTGTCTCTCAAAGGATGTCGGTCATTTGGGTGGTTTGTGATCGCTTCTCTAAGATGGTCCATTTGGTACCCTTGTCTAAATTGTCTTCCTCCTCTGATTTGGTGCCATTGTTTTTCCAGCATGTGGTTCGTTTGCATGGCATTTTGGAGAACATCGTCTCGGACAGAGGTTCCCAGTTCGTTTCGAGGTTTTGGCAGTCCTTTTGTGCTAAGATGGGCATTGATTTGTCTTTTTCTTCGGCTTTCCATCCTCAGACAAATGGCCAAACCGAACGAACTAATCAGACTTTGGAAGCATATCTGAGATGCTTTGTTTCTGCTGATCAGGATGATTGGGTGTCCTTCTTGCCTTTGGCTGAGTTCGCCCTTAATTATCGGGCCAGCTCGGCTACTTTGGTTTCGCCCTTTTTCTGTAATTCTGGTTTCCATCCTCGTTTCTCTTCAGGGCAGGTTGAGCCTTCGGACTGTCCTGGTGTGGATACTGTGGTGGACAGGTTGCAGCAGATTTGGACTCATGTGGTGGACAATTTGACATTGTCCCAGGAGAAGGCTCAATGTTTCGCTAACCGCCGGCGCTGTGTTGGTCCCCGACTTCGTGTTGGGGATTTGGTTTGGTTGTCGTCTCGTCATGTTCCTATGAAGGTTTCCTCTCCTAAGTTTAAGCCTCGTTTCATTGGTCCGTATAAGATTTCTGAAGTTCTCAATCCTGTGTCATTTCGTTTGACCCTTCCAGCTTCTTTTGCCATCCATAATGTGTTCCATAGGTCGTTATTGCGGAGATACGTGGCGCCTATGGTTCCCTCCGTTGATCCTCCTGCCCCGGTGTTGGTCGAGGGGGAGTTGGAGTATGTGGTGGAGAAGATTTTGGATTCTCGTATTTCGAGACGGAAGCTCCAGTACCTGGTCAAGTGGAAGGGTTATGGTCAGGAAGATAATTCCTGGGTTTTTGCCTCTGATGTTCATGCTGCCGATCTAGTTCGTGCCTTTCATTTGGCTCGTCCTGATCGGCCCTGGGGGCTCTGGTGAGGGTTCGGTGACCCCTCCTCAAGGGGGGGTACTGTTGTGAATTCTGTTATCGAACTCCCTCCTGTGGTACTTCGGCGAGTTCTGTCCATGGACTCCCTCTGGTGGCTGTGAGTGGAGCTGCTGCTTCTGAGGTTCCTTCCACAGGTGACAGAGTTTATTCATTGGCTGGCTGCTCTATTTAACTCCACTCAGATCGTTACTCCATGCCAGCTGTCAATGTTCTTGTACTGGTTCAGTTCGCTCTTGGATCTTTCTGGTGACCTGTCTACTCCAGCAGAAGCTAAGTCCCTGCTAGTTAATTATTTGTTCATTGTTTTCTTGTCCAGCTTGCTTTCATGATTTTGTTTTGCTAGCTGGAAGCTCTGGGATGCAGAGTGGCACCTCCGCACCGTGAGTCGGTGCGGAGGTCTTTTTGCACACTCTGCGTGGTCTTTTTGTAGTTTTTGTGCTGACCGCAAAGATACCTTTCCTATCCTCAGTCTATTTAGTAAGTCTGGCCTCCCTTTGCTGAAACCTGTTTCATTTCTGTGTTTGTGACTTCGTCTTTACTCACAGTCAATATATGTGGGGGGCTGCCTTTTCCTTTGGGGAATTTCTCTGAGGCAAGGTAGGCTTTATTTTCTACTTCTAGGGCTAGTTAGCTCTTAGGCTGTGAAGAGGCGTCTAGGCCGAGTTAGGTACGCTCCACGGCTATTTCTAGTTGTTGTGATAGGATTAGGGGTTGCGGTCAGCAGAGTTCCCACTTCCCAGAGTTTGTCTTGTGTGAGTTTAACCATCAGGTCGTTCCGGGTGCTCCTAACCACCAGGTCCATAACACTTCCCTGAGACGCTCGGTACAACGCGATGTGCTCGCGTTGTACCGAGCGTCTCCTCCCTGCAGGCTCCAGATCCAAAATGCCCGTGGGGCTACTTCCGGGTCCTGAAGAGAGGTGGCTTACAAGCGCCTGCTCAAAGCAAGCGCCTGTAAGCCTGGAGCAGGGCATGCCACATCGCTAATCTGACACAGTGCTCTGCAAAGTGTCAGATCAGCGATCTGTCACTATATAGGGATGTCCCCACTGGGACAATGTGATAATGTAAAAAAATATATATTTAGATGTGCAAAAAAAATTTCCTAAATAAAGAAAAAAAAATATTGTTCCCATAAATACATTTCTTTATCTAAATAAAAAAAACAATAAAGGTACACATATTTAGCATCGCCGCGTCTGTAAAGACCCGACCCATAAAACTGTCCCACTAGTTAACCCCTTCAGTGAACACCGTAAAAAAAAAAAACGAGGCAAAAAACAACGCTTTATCATACCGCCGAACAAAAAGTGAAATAACACGCAATCAAAAATAAAATATAAATAACCATGGTAACGCTGAAAACGTCATCTTGTCCCGCCAAAAAATGAGCCACCAAACAGCATCATCAGCAAAAAAATAAAAAAAGTTATAGTCCTCAGAATAAAGCGATGCAAAAATAATTATTTTTCTATAAAATAGTTTTTATCGTATAAAAGCGCCAAAACATAAAAAATGAAATAAAGGAGATATCACTGTAATCGTACTGACCCGAAGAATAAAACTGCTTTATCAATTTTACCAAACATGGAACGGTATAAATGCCCCCCACAAAAGAAATTCATGAATAGCTGGTTTTTGGTTATTCTGCCTCAGAAAAATCGGAATAAAAAGCGATCAAAAAATGTCACGAAAATGTTACTAATAAAAACGTCAACTCATCCTGCAAAAAACAAGATCTCACATGACTCTGTGGACCAAAATATGGAAAAATTATAGTTCTCAAAATGTGGAGATGCAAAAACTATTTTTTTGCAATAAAAAGCATCTTTTAGTGTGTGACGGCTGCCAATCATAAAAATCCGATAAAAAACCCGCTATAAATAGTAAATCAAACCCCCCTTCATGACCCCTTTAGTTAGGGAAAAATAATAAAATTTAAAAAATGTATTTATTTCCATTTTCCCATTAGGGTTAGGGCTAGGGTTAGTGTTAGGGCTAGGGTTGGGGCTAGGGTTAGAGTTGGGGCTAGGGTTAGGGCTACAGTTAGGGTTAGGGCTGGGGCTAAAGTTAGGGTTAGGGTTGGGGCTAAATTTAGGGTTAGGGCTACAGTTAGGGTTGGGGTTAAAGTTAGGGTTGGGGCTAAAGTTAGGGTTAGGGTTGGGGCTAAAGTTAGGGTTAGGGTTTGGATTACATTTACGGTTGGGATTAGGGTTGGGGGTGTGTCAGGGTTAGGGGTGTGGTTAGGGTTATGGTTGGGATTAGGGTTAGGGGTGTGGTTGGGATTAGGGTTAGGGGTGTGTCAGGGTTAGGGGTGTGGTTAGGGTTATGGTTGGGATTAGGGTTAGGTGTTGTGAATTCAGCTTTTGGACTCCCTCTGGTGGTTGTAGAGGGTAATGCAGTTGTGCCTGGACTGCAGGAGTGGACAGGTGTATCTACTAATTGCAAAACTGACTGGGTTATATAGCTTTGCTGGATCCTTTAGTCAGTGCCAGTTGTCCATTGTTCTTGAAGGATTCACTTCCCTGCTGGTCTCTCCAGTTTGCTGTGTTTTTCTACAAAGATAAGTCCTGGCTTTGTTTTCGCTGTCCACCTGCAGTGGACCTTATAGTTCTGTGCATTTTCATGTTTTTGTCTTGTCCAGCTTGGTCTGTGAAGGATTTTTTGCAGCCTAGCTATTTCTCTGGAGATGCAGATATACCCCCCATGTCTTTAGTCAGATGTGGTGATCCGTATTTTCTGCGGTGGATATTTTCTAGTGTTTTTATACTGACCGCATAGTACTCTGTTCTATTCTTTCTTTTTAGCTAGTATGGCCTCCTATGCTAAAATCTGATTTCATATCTGCGTATGTTATTTCCCTCTCCTCTCACAGTCAATATTTGTGGGGGGCTATCTATCCTTTGGGGATTTTCTCTGAGGCAAGATAGGTTTCCTGTTTCTGTCTTTAGGGGTAGTTAGATCTTAGGCTGTGCCGAGGGGTCTAGGGAGTGTTAGGTACCTCCCACGGCTACTTCTAGTTGCGCTGCTAGGTTCAGGGTTTATACAGAGGTGAATATGACACAAAAACATGGTAACACAATAATTGAAAATCAATCACTAAATACCAACTCATATACCATGCTAGAAATAATAGGACAGTAGAGCCTATCATCAAATACTACATAGAGAACAGAAAAAAGGATGATCCAAAGGCCAAAATATATGAAAAAATACCAAATTTTATTCAATTACAGCCGTATAAAAGCATATGATCGTAGTGTAACATATAGGGAAAGCACAACCACCCATAAGATACCATCATACATACTACGCACATCCACAGGATACATGTGGCAACACACGGTCGTAAACTAGGACAATGCAGGCAAAAAACCTAACCGAGTAATAACTTAATACAGAACTATAATTATACCTAGCCCGATCACTGCCCACAGGGAAACCTCACTTAGCTATGTGGAGTATACATCTGCACTGCAGACCTCCTATATAGTATATCCTGCTACCCTGAGTATTCCCCATGTCCCCACAGTCGGCAGCACACATGGCTACGAAGCCCCATAATGACCAATCAATCTCTACATAATTACCTGCTCCGAACGATGGGGGAATGTTGCCAATCCTGCGGACGCGCTACCGCAGGATTGGCAACATTCCCCCATCGTTCGGAGCAGGTAATTATGTAGAGATTGATTGGTCATTATGGGGCTTCGTAGCCATGTGTGCTACCGACTGTGGGGACATGGGGAATACTCAGGGTAGCAGGATATACTATATAGGAGGTCTGCAGTGCAGATGTATACTCCACATAGCTAAGTGAGGTTTCCCTGTGGGCAGTGATCGGGCTAGGTATAATTATAGTTCTGTATTAAGTTATTACTCGGTTAGGTTTTTTGCCTGCATTGTCCTAGTTTACGACCGTGTGTTGCCACATGTATCCTGTGGATGTGCGTAGTATGTATGATGGTATCTTATGGGTGGTTGTGCTTTCCCTATATGTTACACTACGATCATATGCTTTTATACGGTTGTAATTGAATAAAATTTGGTATTTTTTCATATATTTTGGCCTTTGGATCATCCTTTTTTCTGTTCTCTAGGTTCAGGGTTTGCGGTCAGTACAGGTTCCACCTTCTCCAGAGTACGTCTCATGCTGCTCCAAGGCCACCAGATCATAACAGTTAGGGGTGTGGTTGGGATTAGAGTTAAGGGTGTGTTAGGGTTAGGGGTGTGGTTGGGGTTAGGGGTGTGGTTGGGATTAGGGGTGTGGTTGGGTTAGGGTTTCAGTTACAATTGGGGGTTTCCACTCTTTAGGCACATCAGGGCTCTCCAAACACGACATGGCGTCCGATCTCAATTCCAGCCAATTCTGCGTTGAAAAAGTAAAACAGTGCTCCTTCCCTTCCGAGCTCTCCCGTGCGCCCAAACAGGGGTTTACCCCAACATATGGGGTGTCAGCGTACTCAGGACAAAATGGACAACAACTTTTGGGGTCCAATCTCTCTTGTTACCCTTGGTAAAATAAAAATTTGGGGGGCTAAAAAAACATTTTTTTTCCCACAAAACTGTAGTGAAACACTTGGAGGTTCAAAGTTCTCACAACACATCTAGATAAGTTCCTTGGGGGGTCTAGTTTCCAATATGGGGTCACTTGTGGGGGGTTTCTACTGTTTAGGTACATTAGGGGCTCTGCAAATGCAACGTGACGCCTGCAGACCAATCCATCTAAGTCTGCATTCCAAATGGCGCTCCTTCCCTTTCGAGCTCTGCCCTGCACCCAAACGGTGGTTCACCCCCACATATGGGGTATCAGCGTAATCAGGACAAATTGGACAACAACTTTTGGGGTCCAATTTCTCCTGTTATCCTTGGAAAAATACAAAACTGGAGGCTAAAAAATAATTTTTGAAGAAAAAATTGATTTTTTATTTTCACGGCTCTGCATTATAAACTGTAGTGAAACACTTGAGGGTTCAAAGCTTTCACAACACATCTAGATAAGTTCCTTGGGTGGTCTAGTTTCCAATATGGGGTCACTTGTGGGGGGGGGGTTTCTACTGTTTAGGTACATCAGGGGCTCTGCAAATGCAACATGACGCCTGCAGACCATACCATCTAAGTCTGCATTCCAAATGGTGCTCTTTCCCTTCCGAGCTCTGCCATGCGCCCAGTCGGTGGTTTACCCCCACATATGGGGTATCAGCGTACTCAGGATAAATTGCACAACAACTTTTTGGGTCCAATGTCTTCTCTTACTTTTGGGAAAATAAAAAATTGGGGGCGAAAAGATAATTTTTGTGAAAAAATATGATTTTTTTATTTTTACGGCTCTGCATTATAAACTTCTGTGAAGCACTTGGTGGGTCAATGTGCTCACGACACATCTATATAAGTTCCTTAAGTCTACTTTCCAAAATTGTGTCACTTGTTGGGGGTTTCAATGAGCACATCAGTGGATCTCCAAATGCAACATGGCGTCCCATCTCAATTCCAGTCAATTTTGCATTGAAAAGTCAAATGGCGCTCCTTCCCTTCCGAGCTCTGCCATGCGCCCAAACAGTGGTTTACCCCCACATATAGGGTATCAGCGTACACAGGACAAATTGTACAACAACTTTTGTGGTCTACTTTCTCCTGTTATCCTTAGTAAAATAAAACAAATTGGAGCTGAATTAATTTTTTTGTGAAAAAAAGTTCAATGTTAATTTTTTTTAAAACATTCCAAAAATTCCTGTGAAACACCTGAAGGGTTCATAAACTTCTTGAATGTGGTTTTGAGCACCTTGAGGGGTGCAGTTTTTAGAATGGTGTCACACTTGGTTATTTTCTATCATATAGACCCCTCAAAATGACTTTAAATGTGATGTGGTCCCTAAAACAAAATGGTGTTGTAAAAATGAGAAATTGCTGGTCAACTTTTAACCCTTATAACTCCCTAACAAAAAAAAATGTTGGTTCTCAAATTTTGCGCTGACTCAACTGGAGACGAGAAAACTAGGTGCATTGGAACAGCAATGGATGGCACGATTGTCCAACTACGAGTTTACCATCAAGTACCGTGCAGGGCCCAAGAACGCAAATGCCGATGCGCTGTTTAGGATGCCCCATTTACCAGAAGTGGGAGAAGATCCAGAAGCACTCGAAGAGATTGAGTTACCAGCCTTCCACTGCCCCGAGGTGACCCACTTTCCCATTATGTGAAGAACAAGCGCAATGACAGGCAAGAAGCTACGGTAAACCCATTGCCCCACCATGGGTGGGCAGAAACACAGGATAGTGACCCAGTAGTCCGTCTGGTAAAAGAGCTGCTGACACAAGCCGATTCACACCCTGGTCCAAATGCTCCACAAGAGACTCAACAGTTATGGAAGAAGAAGGGCAAATTGTTTATCTACGATGGTAAGCTGTGTTGGAGGAATATCGACCCATGCACTCATGAGCTGGTCTGGCAGGTGGTAGTCCCGAGACAAGATGCGCCAATGGTCTTGGAAGCGTATCACAATGGATCGGGACACTTCAGATGGAAGAAGTTGGAAGTCCTACTGGATTGGCATGAGAAGAGCCATGCAAAAGTGATGATGAGAGTGTGGCCCATGCAATTTGCGCACAAAGGACCGTGACAGCCAGAGGGCTCCCCTACAACCCATAGTCACCAAACAGTCACTTGAATTGGTAGCCTAAGGGTACCGTCACACTATAACATTTCGATCGCTACGACGGTACGATTCGTGACGTTCCAGCGATATCGTTACGATATCGCTGTGTCTGACACGCAGCAGCGATCAGGGATCCTGCTGAGAATCGTACGTCGTAGCAGATCGTATGGAACTTTCTTTCATCGCTGGATCTCCCGCTGTCATCGCTAGATCGGTGTGTGTGACACCGATCTAGCGATCTAGCGATGCGATCCAGCGATGCGTTCGCTTGTAACCAGGGTAAACATCGGGTAACTAAGCGCAGGACCGCGCTTAGTTACCCGATGTTTACCCTGGTTACAAGCGTTAAACTAAAAAAAAACAAACAGCACATACTTACATTCTGGTGTCCGTCAGGTCCCTTGCCGTCTGCTTCCCGCACTGTGACTGCCGGCCGTAAAGTGAAAGCAGAGCACAGCGGCTGTGCTTTCACTTTCACTTTACGGCCGGCAGTCTGTGAGTGCGGGAAGCAGAGGGAAGCAGACTGCAAAGGACCTGACGGACACCAGAATGTAAGTATGTGCTGTTTGTTTTTTTTTAGTTTAACGCTTGTAACCAGGGTAAACATCGGGTAACTAAGCGCGGTCCTGCGCTTAGTTACCCGATGTTTACCCTGGTTACCCAGGGACCTCGGCATCGTTGGTCGCTGGAGAGCTGTCTGTGTGACAGCTCCCCAGCGACCACACTACGATTTACCTACGATCACGGCCAGGTCATATCGCTGGTCGTGATCGTAGGTAAATCGTATAGTGTGACGGTACCCTTAGACCATGTGCAGCTAACCCCAAGCCGGTCAGGCTATGTCTATGCTTTGACCATAGTGGATCATTACTCAAGATTCCTGGTAGTCGTGCCTGTTAAGGACCAAACAGCAAAGACGGCAGCCAAGGCATTGCAATAACACTTTTGTCAACCACATGGTTACCCTGGAAAGGTACTCACCGTCCAAGGCCCAGCCTTTGAAGCAGAAGTATTCCAGGAGTTCTGTAATCTGTGCGGATGCAAGAAGATCAGAAAAATGCCATACCACCCACAGACAAATGGCATGTGTGAGAAGATGAACGAGGTGGTAATTGACTTACTGAAGACCTTGGCTTTGGAAGAGAGAAGCCTGTGGCCAGAGAAGTTGCCGGACCTGGTAAATCTGTACAATCATATCCCAGTGAATTCCACCAGCTGCACTCCAGCCTACATAATGAGAGGAAGACCTAGCAAATTACCTGTTGACCTTGATATGGGAGTCCTAGCACCAGAAACAACCATAAACCTTTATGGAACAGCGTACGGGGCATACACTATGGAGCATCTTATGGGGGCCACCAACCATAATGGAGCAGTGTACAGGGGCATATACCATGGAGCATCTTATGGGGGCCATAAACCTTTATGGAACAGCGTACGGGGCATACACTATGGAGCATCTTATGGGGGCCATAAACCATAATGGAGCAGTGTACGGGGCATATACTATGGAGCATCTTATGGGGGCCAGAATGGGAGCAGCACATGTCAGAATAGGGCAGCACATGACAGAACGGGGGCGCAGGATGGGAGCAGCACATGACAGAACGGGGACGCAGGATGGAGCAGCACATGACAGGATGGGGACGCAGGATGGAGCAGCTCATGACAGAATGGGGGCGCAGGATGGGAGCAGCACATGACAGAATAGGGCAGCACATGACAACAGGGGTGCAGGATGGGAGCAGCACATGACAGTATGGGGACGCAGGATGGAGTAGCTCATGACAGGATGGGGGCGCAGGATGGGAGCAGCACATGACAATAGGGCAGCACATGACAGAACGGGGGCGCAGGATGGGAGCAGCACATGACAGAATAGGGCAGCACATGACAGAACGGGGGTGCAGGATGGGAGCAGCACATGACAGGATGGGGGCGCAGGATGGGAGCAGCACATGACAGGATGGGGGCGCAGGATGGAGCAGCACATGACAGGATGGGGGCGCAGGATGGGTGCAGCACATGACAGGATGGGGATGCAGGATTGGTGCAGCACATGACAGAATAGGGCAGCACATGACAGGATGGGGGCGCAGGATGGGAGCAGCACATGACAGGATGGGGGCGCAGGATGGAGCAGCACATGACAGGATGGGGGCGCAGGATGGGTGCAGCACATGACAGGATGGGGATGCAGGATGGGTGCAGCACATGACAGAATAGGGCAGCACATGACAGAACGGGGGTGCAGGATGGGAGCAGCACATGACAGAATAGGGCAGCACATGACAGAACGGGGGTGCAGGATGGGAGCAGCACATGACAGGATGGGGGCGCAGGATGGGAGCAGCACATGACAGGATGGGGGCGCAGGATGGAGCAGCACATGACAGGATGGGGGCGCAGGATGGAGCAGCACATGACAGGATGGAGGTGCAGGATGGGTGCAGCACATGACAGGATGGGGACACAGGATGGAGCAGCACATGACACGATGGGGGCGCAGGATGGGAGCAGCACATGACAGGATGGGGATGCAGGATGGAGCAGCTCATGACAGGATGGGGACGCAGGATGGGTGCAGCACATGACAGGATAAACCATAATGGAGCATCTTATGGGGCCATAAACCATAATGGAGCAGTGTACGGGGGCATATACAATGGAGCATCTTATGGGGCCATAAACCTTTATGGAGCAGTGTACGGGGGCATATAGTATGGAGCATCTTATGGGGGCCATAAACCTTTATGGAACAGCGTATGGGGCATACACTATGGAGCATCTTATGGGGGCCACCAACCATAATGGAGCAGTGTACGGGGGCATAAACCATGGAGCATCTTATGGGGGCCATAAACCTTTATGGAACAGCGTACGGGGCATACACTATGGAGCATCTTATGGGGGCCATAAACCATAATGGAGCAGTGTACGGGGCATATACTATGGAGCATCTTATGGGGGCCATAAACCATAATGGAGCAGTGTACGGGGGCATATACCATGGAGCATCTTATGG
This sequence comes from Ranitomeya imitator, assembly GCF_032444005.1. Taxonomy (NCBI): domain Eukaryota; kingdom Metazoa; phylum Chordata; class Amphibia; order Anura; family Dendrobatidae; genus Ranitomeya; species Ranitomeya imitator. The sequence goes on from NC_091282.1 coordinate 615,170,958, forward strand.
GGGCCATAAACCTTTATGGAACAGCGTACGGGGCATACACTATGGAGCATCTTATGGGGGCCATAAACCATAATGGAGCAGTGTACGGGGCATATACTATGGAGCATCTTATGGGGGCCATAAACCATAATGGAGCAGTGTACGGGGGCATATACCATGGAGCATCTTATGGGGGCCATAAACCTTTATGGAACAGTATACGGGGGCATATACTATGGAGCATCTTATGGGGGCCATAAACCTTTATGGAGCAGTGTACGGGGGCATATACTATGGAGCATCTTATAGGGGCCATCAACCTTTATAGAGCAGTGTACGGGGCATATACTATGGAGCATTTTATGGGGGCCATAAACCTTTATGGAGCAGCGTACGGGGCATATACTATGAGGCATCTTATGGGGGCCATAAACCATAATGGAGCAGTGTACCGGGGCATATACTATGGAGCATCTTATGGGGGCCATAAACCATAATGGAGCAGTGTACGGGGGCATATACCATGGAGCATCTTATGGGGGCCATAAACCTTTATGGAACAGCGTACGGGGCATACACTATGGAGCATCTTATGGGGCCATAAACCATAATGGAGCAGTGTACGGGGGCATATACCATGGAGCATCTTATGGGGGCCATAAACCTTTATGGAACAGCGTATGGGGGCATATACTATGGAGCATCTTATGGAGGCCATAAACCTTTATGGAGCAGTGTACGGGGGCATATACTATGGAGCATCTTATGGGGGCCATCAACCTTTATGGAGCAGTGTACGGGGCATATACTATGGAGCATCTTATGGGGGCCATCAACCTTTATGGATCAGTGTACGGGGCATATACTATGGAGCATCTTATGAGGGCCATCAACCATAATGGAGCAGCATATGGGGCATATGGATGGGAGCAGCAAATTAAAGAACGGTGGCGCAGGATGGGAGCAGCACATGACAGAATAGGGCAGCACATGACAGAACGGGGGCGCAGGATGGGAGCAGCACATGACAGGATGGGGACGCAGGATGGAGCAGCTCATGACAGGATGGGGGCGCAGGATGGGAGCAGCACATGACAGAATAGGGCAGCACATGACAGAACGGGGGTGCAGGATGGGAGCAGCACATGACAGTATGGGGACGCAGGATGGAGCAGCTCATGACAGGATGGGGGCGCAGGATGGGAGCAGCACATGACAGAATAGGGCAGCACATGACAGAACGGGGGCGCAGGATGGGAGCAGCACATAAACAGAATAGGGCAGCACATGACAGAACGGGGGTGCAGGATGGGAGCAGCACATGACAGGATGGGGGCGCAGGATGGGAGCAGCACATGACAGGATGGGGATGCAGGATGGGTGCAGCACATGACAGGATGGAGGTGCAGGATGGGTGCAGCACATGACAGGATGGGGACACAGGATGGAGCAGCACATGACACGATGGGGGCGCAGGATGGGAGCAGCACATGACAGGATGGGGATGCAGGATGGAGCAGCTCATGACAGGATGGGGACGCAGGATGGGTGCAGCACATGACAGGATAAACCATAATGGAGCATCTTATGGGGCTATAAACCATAATGGAGCAGTGTACGGGGGCATGTACAATGGAGCATCTTATGGAGCCATAAATCTTTATGGAGCAGTGTACGGGGGCATATAGTATGGAGCATCTTATGGGGGCCATAAACCTTTATGGAACAGCGTACGGGGCATACACTATGGAGCATCTTATGGGGGCCACCAACCATAATGGAGCAGTGTACGGGGGCATATACCATGGAGCATCTTATGGGGGCCATAAACCTTTATGGAACAGCGTACGGGGCATACACTATGGAGCATCTTATGGGGGCCATAAACCATAATGGAGCAGTGTACGGGGCATATACTATGGAGCATCTTATGGGGGCCATAAACCATAATGGAGCAGTGTACGGGGGCATATACCATGGAGCATCTTATGGGGGCCATAAACCTTTATGGAACAGCGTACGGGGCATACACTATGGAGCATCTTATGGGGGCCATAAACCATAATGGAGCAGTGTACGGGGCATATACTATGGAGCATCTTATGGGGGCCATAAACCATAATGGAGCAGTGTACGGGGGCATATACCATGGAGCATCTTATGGGGGCCATAAACCTTTATGGAGCAGTGTACAGGGGCATATACTATGGAGCATCTTATGGGGGCTATCAACCTTTATAGAGCAGTGTACGGGGCATATACTATGGAGCATTTTATGGGGGCCATAAACCTTTATGGAGCAGCGTACGGGGCATATACTATAGAGCATCTTATGGGGGCCATAAACCATAATGGAGCAGTGTACGGGGCATATACTATGGAGCATCTTATGGGGGCCATAAACCATAATGGAGCAGTGTACGGGGGCATATACCATGGAGCATCTTATGGGGGCCATAAACCTTTATGGAACAGCGTATGGGGCATACACTATGGAGCATCTTATGGGGCCGTAAACCATAATGGAGCAGTGTACGGGGGCATATACCATGGAGCATCTTATGGGGGCCATAAACCTTTGTGGAACAGCGTACGGGGGCATATACTATGGAGCATCTTATGGGGGCCATAAACCTTTATGGAGCAGTGTACGGGGGCATATACTATGGAGCATCTTATGGGGGCCATCAACCTTTATGGAGCAGTGTACGGGGCATATACTATGGAGCATCTTATGGGGGCCATCAACCTTTATGGATCAGTGTACGGGGCATATACTATGGAGCATCTTATGAGGGCCATCAACCATAATGGAGCAGCATATGGGGCATATGGATGGGAGCAGCAAATTAAAGAACGGTGGCGCAGGATGGGAGCAGCACATGTCAGAATAGGGCAGCACATGACAGAACGGGGGCGCAGGATGGGAGCAGCACATAACAGAACGGGGACGCAGGATGGAGCAGCACATAACAGGATGGGGACGCAGGATGGAGCAGCTCATGACAGGATGGGGGCGCAGGATGGGAGCAGCACATGACAGAATAGGGCAGCACATGACAGAACGGGGGTGCAGGATGGGAGCAGCACATGACAGTATGGGGACGCAGGATGGAGCAGCTCATGACAGGATGGGGGCGCAGGATGGGAGCAGCACATGACAGAATAGGGCAGCACATGACAGAACGGGGGTGCAGGATGGGAGCAGCACATGACAGGATGGGGGCGCAGGATGGGAGCAGCACATGACAGGATGGGGGCGCAGGATGGAGCAGCACATGACAGGATGGGGGCGCAGGATGGGTGCAGCACATGACAGGATGGGGATGCAGGATGGGTGCAGCACATGACAGAATAGGGCAGCACATGACAGAACGGGGGTGCAGGATGGGAGCAGCACATGACAGAATAGGGCAGCACATGACAGAACGGGGGTGCAGGATGGGAGCAGCACATGACAGGATGGGGGCGCAGGATGGGAGCAGCACATGACAGGATGGGGATGCAGGATGGAGCAGCTCATGACAGGATGGGGACGCAGGATGGGTGCAGCACATGACAGGATGGGGCGCAGGATGGGTGCAACACATGACAGGATGGGGGTGCAGCACATGACAGGATGGGGGCGCAGGATGGAGCAGCACATGACAGGATGGGGGCGCAGGATGGAGCAGCACATGACAGGATGGGGATGCAGGATGGAGCAGCACATACCAGGATGGAGACCATATACCAATATAAATGCTCGCCACCCGGGCGTTGAACGGGTTCAATAGCTAGTATTTATATATTCTGGCTTGGAGGAGGAGTTAGTTCAATCTGGAGCCGACGTTTTTATGGAAACCACTGTGGCGCAGATATGATGCCCTCATAGATTCTGATTGCATTTTATGTGTTGTTGCCTTTGGCAAAAAACGCAGTTCTGGCATGTAATATTTTTTTCCGTTTTGCTGGTTAGCGATCGGGTTATTTCATATCTTGATAGATCGTACAAGTGTTACTAAAGATGTATATTTTTAAAATGTCTTATTCCTTTGTGCTTAAAGGGAACCTGTCACCCCCAAAATCGATGGTGAGGTAAGCCCACCGGCATGAGGGGCTTATCTACAGCATTCTGTAATGCTGGAGATGAGCCCCCAATGTATCCTGAAAGAGGAGAAAAAGAGGTTGGATTATACTCACCTGGGGGCGTTCCCGCTGCGGTCCGGGTCCGGCGCCTCCCATCTTCATAGGATGACGTCCTCTTCTGGTCTTCACACTGCGGCTCTGGCGCGGGCGTACTTTGTCTGCCCTGTTGAGGGCAGAGCAAAGTACTGCAGTGCGCAGGCGCCGGGCCTCTCTGACCTTTCCCGGCACCTCCTGCCTGCACCGGAGCCGCGGCAGGAAGACGAGAAGAGGACGTCATGTAATGAAGATAGGAGGCGCCGCAGCGGACCTGAGACAACCATCGGACTGGACCGCAGCGGGACCGCCCCTGGGTGAGTATAATCTAACGTCTTTTTCTCATCTTTCAGGTAACATCGGTGGCTTATCTACAGCATTACAGAATGCTGTAGATAAGCCCCTGATGACGGTGGGCTTACCTCACCATCAATTTTGAGGGTGACAGGTTCCCTTTTAATAGGAAAAAAATAGGGGATTCAAATTTTTCTATGTATTTAAAACCTTTTTTTTTTACTGTCTTTTCTGTCCTCCTAAAGGACTTGAATCTAGTAGCTATAAATGACAATTAGACCTGTAATTAGATGTTAACACTGTTCACCTTTACATCGAGTAGGAATAATGATTGATATCAGTGATCAGCCTTTATTTCATGGATTCTCGATACTCAGCGCCACCTCGTGGTAGATAAGACTAACGACACTACAACCTCTACCCTGCTTGACTGCACTTTGGCGTCACGTGACAACAGAATCAGTGAATCACATGATCTCAGGTTCCTGCCGGTCACATGACCCGAAGCGTGTGTTTGTGTGAGAGCCGTGGGGTCGCGCACAGTGTGCAGTGAGGGCTGCAGCGCCCGGGAGATGTCTTGGCCGCAGCAGTCGCCGTTCCGGGAAGAGGAGGAGGAGGCGGCGCTGGACCGTCTCGGGGAATTCTTCTGCCAGTGTTTACGTACGGGCCGCTGGGAGCTGGCACGGGCCTGTCTGCCGCAACTTGCCCGGAGCCCGGATGCTGGCGAAGTGCAGGACATACTGAGAGGTCTGGTGAGAGCGCCGCACCTACTCAGGTGGGTCCACTGCCAGCACATGGAGGTAGCGAGCCTCTGTCCGAAGCCGTGCCCCCCCCAGTGTAGCACTATGCACAGTGCCCCCCCAGTGTAGCACTCTGCAGTGCCCCCCCAGTGTAGCACTATGCACAGTGCCCCCCCAGTGTAGCACTCTGCAGTGCCCCCCCAGTGTAGCACTATGCACAGTGCCCCCCCCAGTGTAGCACTCTGCAGTGCCCCCCCAGTGTAGCACTATGCACAGTGCCCCCCCAGTGTAGCACTCTGCAGTGCCCCCCCAGTGTAGCACTATGCACAGTGCCCCCCCCCAGTGTAGCACTCTGCAGTGCCCCCCCAGTGTAGCACTCTGCACAGTGCCCCCCCCAGTGTAGCACTCTGCAGTGCCCCCCCAGTGTAGCACTCTGCACAGTGCCCCCCCCCAGTGTAGCACTCTGCACAGTGCCCCCAGTAGGGTGCCTCCCCCAATGTAGCGCTATGCACAGTGCCCCCAGTAGGGTGCCTTCCCCAGTGTAGCGCTATGCACAGTGCCCCCAGTAGGGTGCCCCCCCAGTGTAGCGCTATGCACAGTGCCCCCAGTACGGTGCCCCCCCCCAGTGTAGCGCTATGCACAGTGCCCCCAGTACGGTGCCCCCCCCAGTGTAGTGCTATGCACAGTGCCCCCAGTACGGTGCCCCCCCCCAGTGTAGCGCTATGCACAGTGCCCCCAGTACGGTGCCCCCCCCAGTGTAGCGCTATGCACAGTGCCCCCAATATCTTGCCCCCCAATGTGGTGCTGTGTACGGTGCTCCACACCCCAGTGTAGCGCCGTGGCCAGTGCATAACCCCCATTTCTTGTGCCCTTTCTGCATGGAATCTAAAAGCCCCTGGCTCTGCCTGTCCTGCACCTTGCGGGGGTGGGTTGTTCATCATTGTTCTCTGGAGAAGACCAGACCTGGACCTTGATTGTCCATGAGGTGCTGTGCAGTTAAGGTGGATTAGCACAGGGGTGTCAAACTGCATTCCTCGAGGGCCGCAAACCATGCGTGTTTTCAAGATTTCCTTAGCATTGCACAAGGTGCTGCAATCATTGTGTGTAGGTGATTAAATTTTTCCCTTCCCCCATGACGGCACACCTGAGAGAGGGGATCCGCCCAGCCAGGACAGGAAACCCTACTGAAGATAAAAGGGCGGTACCTCTCGGTCGCTTCAGTTGGGTTTCCTGTCCTGACAGGGACCCTCTTACTGAAACACGGCGGTTCCACTTACCCAGGTCCCGTCCCGGCGTGGAAGAATCAGGCAGCGCCTGTGCGTCGGGTTCGGGAGTCTGGAAGCGCCGTCCGCAGGTCCTCCGGGTCTCTGCGTCCGAGCGGGCGTTGTTGCAGCACGGGGGGGTTCCAGCTCCTTCTGTGGCTGCCGCACCGCCCTCCTCCCTCTGCCGGCGTCCAGGTGCGGCGCCGCTTCCGGGTCGCCCGTCTGACGTCACGCGCAGGGCACGCTGGGAATGGGCGTGCCCGTGTGACGTCGGGGGCGGGCGCCAGATCCAAGATGGCGGCGCCCATGAAGAAACGCCGGCCGGTGGAATAGGACTCCGGCGACGCGGCAGAGGAGGGGAGGGATCACTATTGGGCACCGGAGGAGGCGGGGAGTGCAGTGGTCCCCCATAAAAGGGTGTTTGACCACAGAAGACGCGCTTATGTCTAGAAGCTTCAACATGGAAGTGGGACAACAGGAGCAGCCGCTGCCATTGCAGCAGTAGCAGCGTCAAGAGCTCTCATCAGATGCCATGCCGAGCCACCAGCACAGGAGCAGCCGCTCAAGTGGTAGGAGTGGCGGCCATCCCATCCGGCAAGACTCTTCAGCGTCCAGGAAGGACACTACACGAGCATCTGTCCAGCCTCCAAAATCGGTACCCTTAACGGTCGGCGGTGGTGAGTGATCTACGTGAATGTCACCCTTATGGTAACAGGGTCCATTTTTTTCTGTTTGATCACTAGGGGTCAAGGAAATCTAGCGGCAAAACAAAGAACCGTGAATGTGCCCTTTGTAAAGCCCCGCTTGCAGTTCAGTGGCAGAAGGATCTCTGCGCTGACTATTAATAGAACTATTCAGGAAGAGACCCCTAATTTTGCCACAAGCCTTAAAGCCATAATTCAGGCAGAGATAAAAGACTCCTTAAAATTGGCCCTCAAAAAAGCTGGGAGGAAAAGCTGTAAAGTGTCTACGGATTCGGAGGCCTCTCAAAAACCAGGGAGTCAAAAATCATCCCGGTCTCCCTCTACCTCTTCCGCCTCTGTCCAGTCCTCAGATTCCTCCTCAGATAGTGATACAGGGGGGGCGTCCATGTTTCCCAACTGAGGATGTAGAAAAATTAGTTAAAGCGGTCAGAACTGCTATGGGCCTTAAAGAGGAAAAAACGCCTAGATCACTTGAGGATGTCATGTTTGGCGGTTTAGATGAAAAAAGGAAGCGTACATTTCCGGTCAATGCAAAAATCAAAGCATTGATCGAAAAAGAATGGAAAAAACCTGAAAAAATGGGTACACTACCTTCTTCATCAAAAAGGAGATATCCTTTTGAAGAAAAAGACTCAGAATCTTGGGAGAAAATCCCTAAGATTGACAGTGCGGTAGCCAAATCCTTGAGGAGGTCTTTCCTTCCGTTAGAAGATTTAGGGGTCCTAAAAGATCCACTAGACAAAAAAGCAGATGGGTTCTTGAAACACATCTGGGAAGCTGCGGCAGGGGGCCTGAAACCAGCTATAGCTGGAACTTGTACAGCTCGAGCCCTTATGGTCTGGTTACAACATATTGAAGACCAGCTAAGAAATAAAGTTCCTAGGAATGACGTTCTTGCAAACATATCCCTAGTTCAAGGGGCAGCAGCCTTCTTGGCAGATTCCTCCATAGACTCTGCAAAGTTAACGGCTAGAGCAGCGGGCCTGTCCAACGCGGCCAGAAGAGCCTTATGGCTCAAAGGGTGTCAGGGAGACCTGCCATCAAAACATAAGCTTTGCTCCATCCCATGCGACGGTCAACTCCTCTTTGGGAAAAAGCTAGATGAAATATTGGAACAGGCAGGAGACAAAAATAAAGCCTTTCCAACCTTCCCTAAGGATCCTAAAAAACCCTTTTTTCGGAGAAGATATAATAGAGGCAGACCTCCAGGAGATAGGAGAAATTGGGAGTTCAAAGATAAAAGGAGATCGGGCTATATGTTCAAAGGGCCCTCTACCTCTGCAAAAAAATCCCCCCAATGACATTACATCACAGGTTGGAGGAAGACTCTCCCTCTTCCATCCAGCCTGGATAAACATCTCCCCGAGCACCTGGGTTCTAAATATTATAAAAGACGGCCTAAAAATAAAATTTATCCATCCACCCCGGCACAATTTTGTAATAACTCCACGGAGGAAAGTCCAGCAGGAACAATTAGCTCTAGAAACAGAAGTCCTTGGTCTGATTCAGAAAAATGTCTTGCAAGAAGTCCCGGTTCAAGAAATAGGAAGGGGGTTTTACTCCCCCCTCTTTCTGATACAGAAACCCGATGGTTCATTGAGGACCATAATCAACCTAAGAAAACTCAACCATTCAATAGACAATCACTCCTTCAAGATGGAGTCCATCAATACAACCACAAAGCTTCTGTTTCCTCACTGCTTCATGGCAGTAATAGACTTGAAGGAGGCATATTACCATATTCCAATACATCACGGGTACTGGAGATACTTGAGAGTGGCACTCTACATACAAAACCAAGTGAAACATTACCAATATACAGCCCTTCCAATCGGCCTATCTACAGCTCCCAGGGTCTTCACCAAGGTGATGGCAGAGGTAATGTCATATCTCCGTTCCCGGAATATCGTGATTGTTCCGTATTTGGACGATTTTCTTGTGATAGGGAAGACAGAGGCCGATTGCTCCCATCAGATAACGGTAGTGACATCAACTCTAATAGAGCTGGGTTGGATGATAAATGTTCCCAAATCAAAATTAGTTCCAGTAAAGGTGCAGTCCTTCCTGGGTTTAATACTAGATTCAGAACGTCAGCTCTGCCTCCTCCTGGAAAACAATCAACTTGACCACTGCAGCAATACACCAGCTCGAGATGACCCTAAGAAAAGCGATGTCCCTACTAGGCTCGTTAACATCTTGCATTCCGGCCGTAGGGTGGGCACAATTCCACCTGAGACAACTACAGTGGGAAGTTTTGTCAGCCCAAAGACTGTTAAAAGGGCGTTTGGAAGGAAATCTATGTCTTCATCGGGATGTAAGAGATTCCTTAGTCTGGTGGACCATAGAGGAACATCTCACTATGGGAGTCCAGTGGCAGAATCCGGTCGAGGACATCATTATGACCGACGCAAGCGGTTTAGGTTGGGGAGCTCACTTAAGATCCCATTCAGTTCAAGGAACTTGGTCCTCCCAAGAAAAGAGCTATGGCTCGAACGTAAAAGAACTATGGGCAGTAGAAAAGTCCTTGAAACATTTTCTTCCCCTGCTCCAGGGCCGCCATGCTCGAATTATGACAGACAATCGAGCAGTAGTGGCCTACATCAATCACCAAGGGGGGACGAGGTCTCGGAACCTCATGGAGGTGTCAAATTTACTACAGGTCCTTCTCAAAAAATTAGCATATAGTGTTAAATTTCATTATTTACCATAATGTAATGATTACAATTAAACTTTCATATATTATAGATTCATTATCCACCAACTGAAATTTGTCAGGTCTTTTATTGTTTTAATACTGATGATTTTGGCATACAACTCCTGATAACCCAAAAAACCTGTCTCAATAAATTAGCATATTTCACCCATCCAATCAAATAAAAGTGTTTTTTAATAACAAACAAAAAAAACATCAAATAATAATGTTCAGTTATGCACTCAATACTTGGTCGGGAATCCTTTGGCAGAAATGACTGCTTCAATGCGGCGTGGCATGGAGGCAATCAGCCTGTGACACTGCTGAGATGTTATGGAGGCCCAGGATGCTTCAATAGCGGCCTTAAGCTCATCCAGAGTGTTGGGTCTTGCGTCTCTCAACTTTCTCTTCACAATATCCCACAGATTCTCTATGTGGTTCAGGTCAGGAGAGTTGGCAGGCCAATTGAGCACAGTAATACCATGGTCAGTAAACCATTTACCAGTGGTTTTGGCACTGTGAGCAGGTGCCAGGTCGTGCTGAAAAATGAAATCTTCATCTCCATAAAGCATTTCAGCCGATGGAAGCATGAAGTGCTCCAAAATCTCCTGATAGCTAGCTGCATTGACCCTGCCCTTGATGAAACACAGTGGACCAACACCAGCAGCTGACATGGCACCCCACACCATCACTGACTGTGGGTACTTGACACTGGACTTCAGGCATTTTGGCATTTCCTTCTCCCCAGTCTTCCTCCAGACTCTGGCACCTTGATTTCCGAATGACATGCAAAATTTGCTTTCATCAGAAAAAAGTACTTGGGACCACTTAGCAACAGTCCAGTGCTGCTTCTCTGTAGCCCATTTCGGCACCTGTAGCCCATTTCCTGCACACGCCTGTGCACGGTGGCTCTGGATGTTTCCACACCAGACTCAGTCCACTGCTTCCTCAGGTTCCCCAAGGTCTGGAATCGGTCCTTCTCCACAATCTTCCTCAGGGTCCGGTCTCCTCTTCTCGTTGTACAGCGTTTTCTGCCACATTGTTTCCTTCCAACAGACTTACCATTGAGGTGCCTTGATACAGCACTCTGGGAACAGCCTATTTGTTGAGAAATTTCTTTCTGGGTCTTACCCTCTTGCTTGAGGGTGTCAATGATGGCCTTCTTGACATCTGTCAGGTCGCTAGTCTTACCCATGATGGGGGTTTTGAGTAATGAACCAGGCAGGGAGTTTATAAAAGCCTCAGGTATCTTTTGCATGTGTTTAGAGTTAATTAGTTGATTCAGAAGATTAGGGTAATAGGTCGTTTAGAGAACCTTTTCTTGATATGCTAATTTATTGAGACAGGTTTTTTGGGTTATCAGGAGTTGTATGCCAAAATCATCAGTATTAAAACAATAAAAGACGTGACAAATTTCAGTTGGTGGATAATGAATCTATAATATATGAAAGTTTAATTGTAATCATTACATTATGGTAAATAATGAAATTTAACACTATATGCTAATTTTTTGAGAAGGACCTGTATTTCATTGGGCAGAACAACACCTATCTTCCCTAACAGCACTACACATATGGGGTGTAGAGAACTCACGGGCAGATTTTCTGAGTCGTAGAATTCTGAGACAAGGGGAGTGGTCCCTGAATCCTGGAGTGTTTCAACAAATAGTACAGGCCTGGGGTACACCAGAGATAGACTTATTTGCCACCTCACACAACAAAAAGTGACAAAGTTCTGCTCACTGAACCCAAAGGAACATCCTTTTGCGGTAGATGCCCTACTAATACCGTGGAAATTCTCTCTGGCCTACGCATTTCCCCCAATAGTGATGATTCCAACAGTAGTCCGGAAAATCAGAGAAGACCGAGCGAAAATAATACTCATCGCTCCATTCTGGCCAAGAAGACCATGGTTCTCTCTTCTAAGGCAGATGTCGTTAACAGACCCATGGATCCTGCCAGATGTGCCGGACCTGTTAACCCAGGGACCAGTAACCCACTCTCAGGTGAAGGGCTTCCATCTGGCAGCCTGGAATTTGAGAGGGCGTTACTGAGTCGCCAAGGATTCTCCCCAGGGTTAATCTCCACCCTGTTAAAAAGCAGGAAGCCTATAACATCCAGAATCTACGGTAGGACCTGGAAGAAATTTTTAGACTTCTTGGGTGAACCGTTAGGGGATGTAGCTCCAGTGGGTCCCATCCTAGAATTTCTACAAGCGGGTTTGCAACTAGGATTAGCAACTAGCACCCTGAAGGTTCAAGTTTCAGCCTTGGGGGCCCTATATAATAGCAACCTAGCATCTAATAGGTGGGTTTCACGATTTATAAAATCCTGTGGCAGGTCTAGACCGGTTATTATCCCCAAAATTCCTCCTTGGGATCTAAATCTGGTCTTGGAGGCCTTAACCAAAGATCCTTTTGAGCCTTTGCAGGAGATATCACCTAAATTGCTCACCCTGAAAACAGTCCTACTAGTAGCCCTTAACATCGGCCCGTAGGGTAGGTGATTTACAAGCTCTATCAATATGCCCTCCTTACACTCAGATTCTTGATGACAGGATAATCCGAAGACCAGATCCAGCGTATCTCCCCAAAGTAGTCCAAAAATTTCATAGGAGTCAGGAGATTACGTTACCATCATTTTGTAATAATCCTAAAAATCTGGGGGAACAAAAGTTCCATATGTTAGATGTGAGGAGATCCATGTCACAATACATGACCATGACTAGTCAGTGGAGGAAAGATCAAACCCTATTTGTAGCCTTTCAGGGTAGTAAAAAAGGGTGTGGGGTAGCCAAAAGTACCATTGCTAGATGGATCAGGGAGGCCATTAGTCTATCCTATTCTGCAAGTGGCACTCCAGTTCCTGACGGCATCAAGGCTCACTCCACCAGAGCTATGGCTACCTCCTGGGCAGAGAAGGCTGAGGTATCAATTGACCAAATTTGCAAGGCCGCTACCTGGTCCTCACCCTCGACTTTTTTCAAACACTACCGGCTAGACCTTTCCTCCTCTGCTGACCTAACCTTTGGTAGAAGGGTACTCCAAGCGGTGGTCCCTCCCTAAGGTTTTTTCTTTCTACAAAAGTCTCTCAGGTGTGCCGTCATGGGGGAAGGGAAAACACCAAGGTTACTTACTGGTAGCCATTTATTCCGGAACCCATGACGGCACCCGTATATTCCCCCCCTTTATCACCCTATCGGTGTGCACTATTGTTTTGGGTGCTTTTAGTTAATATGATGTGGTGTTGGATTGCCATGTGTACTAACCAGAGGGGCCTCTCATGCTCTGAAAACCAACTGAAGCGACCGAGAGGTACCACCCTTTTATCTTCAGTAGGGTTTCTTGTCCTGGCTGGGCGGATCTCCTCTCTCAGGTGTGCCGTCATGGGTTCCGGAAAAACCGGCTACCAGTAAGTAACCTTGGTGTATCACCTGTGCAGTACATGGAAATCCTGAAAACATGACCTGGTTGCAGCCCTCGAGGAATGCAGTTTGACACCCCTGGATTAGCAGGTTATTTGTGCTCCCCTCCCCCACTCCCCCTAATCCCCAGGGGAGTTTAAGACACACAGGATTCCTGTTACAGTAGTGATTGTTGTGGTAGATGGTGGACAAACTGCGGGTTGGGGCGATATTTGGAGGCGTTTATAGAGCTATATTTGTATTAACAGAAATAGCTGAGCTCCCGGATTGTTGTCTGCTGCATGAAGTGTGCTCAAATAGTCTCCCACACAGCATCTCCCAAACTGCTTACATGCATAGTGCGCCCCCCCCCCCAAAAAAAAAAAAAAAAAAAGTGGCTTGCATGGTACACCCATAACACTGCCTTGCCCAGTACCTGGTGCAGTGCTGACCTCCTCCTCCCAAGAGAGCACCAAGCGCAACCCCCCCACCCCAAGACACGCCATGCACAGTACCCACCTCCCCTTTAAAAGAGGTGCAGTGCCTCCCCCCCCTGAAATCAAGGGTGCCACACGCAGTACCCCCCCTCCGAAATCAAGGGTGCCACGTTCAGTAACCTCCCCCTCCAAAACCGAGGGTGCCATGCACAGTACATACCCCCCCAAAAAAAACAAAACAAAAAAAAACAAGGGAGCCACATGCAGTACCTAACCCTTCCCCCGAAACCAGGGATGCCATGTGCAGTACCTAAATCCCACTGAAACAAAGGGTGCCACGCACAGTACCTCCCCCCGAAACCAAGGGTACCACAGTACCTACCCCCCAAAAAAACAAGGGTATCACCTGCAGTAACTAAACCCCCCCGAAACCAAGGGTGCCACGCGCAGTACCTAAACCCCGAAACCAAGGGTGCCACACAGTACCGAAATCCCTGAAACCAAGGGTGCCACACGCAGTAGCTAGCCCTCCCCCCCCCCCAGAAACCAAGGGTGCCACCACGCGCAGTACCTACCCCCTGAAACCGAGTGCCGCACGTAGTACCTAACCCCCCCCACGAAACCAAGGGTGCCACGCGCAGTAGCTAGCCCCCCCTGAAACCAAGGGTACCATGCCCAGTACCCTCAAAAATAGTGCTATGCACAGTTCCCCCAGTGCTATACACAGTGACTTCATAACAGATATGCACAGTACTTCCCAAATAGTGACATGATGCGTATGTCCATAAGTACTGCAGAAACCAGTAGGGCGAGGTCCGTAGTCCGCGTGAAACCATTCGTGTGGCATAGAAATTCACAAGTCCGTGTGTATCATCCGTGTGCCATCAGTGTGACAAGTACTGGAAGAGAATGAAGAATACAAATGACAGATGTATAGGTGTTATATGTGCAAATATGTCAGCGAGATACATATAATCAGTGCGTGTGTAGCTTTCTGTACTTGTATTTAGCACAAAAATAAATAAGTAAATGAAAAAAATTATGTGGGGTCCCCTTCCTTTTAGTAACCAGTTTAGGGAAAACAGACAGCTGTGATCTAGTCTTATCAGTCTGAGAAGGAGCCAATATCCATTGAGCTTATTAATATCATCTCACAGGTGTCTGCTTAGCCTTTACTGGTTATTAAAAAGGGGGACCCTAAAAAAATGATGTGTGGGTCCCCCTTGTTGTTAATAACCAGAATAGGCTAAGAATACAGGTGCAGGCTGATATTAATAGGCTGGTTAGGGGCCATAGATATTGCCCCCTCCCAGACTAATTATACCAGCCAGCTGCTGCTCCAGAAATGGTGCATCCATTAGATGCCCCAATTCTGACGTTTGGTTTCAGCTCTTCCCGCTTGCCCTGGTGTGGGGTGCAATCAGTGTAATGGTTTGGGGTTGATGTCACCTGTGTAATGTTAGCTGACATCAAACACGGGTTAGTAATGGAGAGGCGTCTTTCAGACACCCCCCATTACTAACCCCATAATGAAAACAAAGATAAAGTCCTTTATTTGTGAAAATCACTCCCTGACCCTTTCTTTTACCCATTCGCTACCGTTAGACTTTTCTTTGTAAGTGTTTAATTACTTACAGGTCTAGTAGTGGGGCGTTTGACTGACGCCTCTCCATTATTAATCTCAGGGCTTGATGGCTGGGTTTGGTAATGACAGGTCTCCCCAGCCGGTGATGTCATCTCAGTCAAGGTCGGTGCTGGGTGTTGTATAGAAGTCTATGTAGCCTAGCTGTGGCTGCAGCTTATGATCGGCACTCATTCTGCTCATCATGGAGGTCTGACCTGTTACATGTATCGTTCGCCATCCATGACATTCCACCTGTCCTGATATTCCGCTGCCTATTCTGGTCCACCTGCCAGGTGTCATGAATGTGCCACATTCTGCTGGGACCAGGGGTACGACTGAGATTAGAGGATTGTCGTGTTTAAATCTTTAGTCATTCATGAGTTAACATGTTTCTTGAGGCGTGGAAAGGGTTCAGAGTTCCTCATGGTCTATTGGCTGTGCTGCTTATTGGAACCACACCCTTCCATTGTAGAAACCTCTGCCTGGATTCCCTCCATGCCAGCTATAGAATATTCATTCTGTTTCAGTCTTCAGTGGAGAAAGTGTTCCGGAGAGTCGCCCTTCTCATCTTGAGATTGTTCCTATGCAGTTTGTTGTGAACACCTATTCTGTTTTTTTTTTCCCCCCTGTTTGGCGTACCTTTGTGCTGCTTTTCTGCCTTGTTGATATGCTCCCATCTTCCGCTTGGTTTTCCCCAGTCTGTCCAACTGGTCTTACCTTTCTTATTCCTGCCCTTTTCTTCCCTGGGGGTGGGTGGGAGTTGTGTAGGCTTTCATAGCAGCACAGATGGGTTGGAGACCTGGGCATCTCCACCTTCAGGAGTATCCCTGGGGTTAGGGATAGACTAGGGCTTCCCTAGATAAAGGGACAGCATAGGGTCCTTCTCACCCAGCGTACCTACAGTCTCAATGTGACACCAGGTGACGCTTTTCTAGGAGCACCGATTAATGGTTGCCCGTCCTTCCCTGGATACTGCGCTCTTATAGTAAATGCAAAACTATTTTCTGATGGAATCTGAATACAGTATATTTTTCTTGTCTCTTCTGCTTTGTCTTTGCAGATATGATGAAGCGCACACCCCACAGAAGCTCGCCTGGTTTTGGTTTCATGCCTTGGAAGCGTGGCACGGACAGGCTGTAAGTAATTCAGCTAGTGTACGTAAAGTGTGTGGGACGGTGCATAAAACACACACCAGGAAATCTGCCATAAGTCACCATGCCATGCAAGTGAGCAGAGCTTTACAAGGCACCATTCACACGCAGAAAAACCTAAGTGCAATCTGCACTGTTACATGTGATGCCTATTTAACCCTTTGCAGTGCAAATTGGAAGTAAAATCTACCTACATTGGAATTGGGGGCTTAACTATGGTGGACATTTTTTGAAGTGGTTGTGCAACTTTGGCAACAATTTTTTATTTTTTTTTTTTTATTTTTTTTTTTTATTCAGTGCATAAAATTGAGGTTAAAAATCCTTTTTTTTTTACAATTGGGTTTCATTAAAAAAACTGGCTTTTGTTTTGGTTATCCCTTCAGTGGCGAGTGTAACCTGAGCGCAGCCTTCTGATACAGTCGCACTCGCTTTACATTCTGGCCACCACCCAGAGAAGCATGTAATGCAGCCATGGGCGACAGTTTCTGTTCTTCTTTCTGGTTGGAAAAAGAGTTGTTATGATGATGATTCTATAACTTGGTTTTCCCTTACACTAGTACGGCCAGAATAAATCTAACAGATGGGCTCGTCTGCTGAGGTGTCCCTATGTCAACACTTCCTGTACTGTAGGAGCACAGCATTGTTGTCATTGACCACATCTGCACGCACATCATTGCTGTCTCTGGTAGTTAGGTTAATCCTAGGTGTCCTTTTTCAGTATGATCATCTAGCGATGACAGCGGGAGATCCAGCGATGAAAGAAAGTTCCATACGATCTGCTACGACGTACGATTCTCAGCCATATCCCTGATCGCTGCTGCGTGTCAGACACAGCGATATCGTAACGATATCGCTGGAACGTCACGAATCGTACCGTCGTAGCGATCGAAATGTTATAGTGTGACGGTACCCTAAGTATTCTTTATCTTGTAGAAGCAGCCGCTGGAAGTGCTGAGAGATGAAGCAGAGTTTCTTCTTCTTCTGGAGGAGTTTGAGAAAGAAGCGTCAGAGGAAAGTGTGAAGGTGAAAACTGAAGAATCCATTTCAGTTCCAATTATTCTGTATCCAATCACTTCACACATATTTCACACACACTATGTACATGTCCCCGTCCCTGCTGGGTGTATATGGTGCATGGACGTGTCAGTCTTTGCTGGGTGTATGGATGAGTCAGTCTTTGCCGGGTGTGTATAGTGTATGGACGGGTCAGTCTTTGCCGGGTATATATGGTATATGGACAATTCACCATCCTTGCTGGGTGTATATGGTGTGTGGACGGGTCAGTCTTTGCCGGGTGTATATGGACAATTCACCATCCTTGCTGGGTGTATATGGTGTTTGCACGGGTCAGTCTTTGCCAGGTGTATCGCATAAGGGGTGTGGATGGGCTGCCGGCCCTACTGAGCGCGTGTGGGGCATGGACGGGTTGCCGGCCCTGCCGGCTGTTCTACGGTGTGTCTGAACCTTTGTCATTAATACAATGTTTTCCTCCACAGGAGCTGTATGAAGCTTTTCTGTACAGTTGCTCCGTAGTAAAAGAAAACAGAAGGGAATTTCCGAGTCCTCGGTTTAGCGAGGCCACAATCTCGTGTCTATGGGGGGCTTTGTCCCAGCATCCTCGGCTTGTTCAGTCGCTGATTGGTTTTCTGTTGGTGGCTGATAGTCACCCGGCCTCGGCTGAATACAATCTCTATCTTCTGAACATCACTGTGACCTTCCTCTTACGCTCGTTATCATCCCTCCAGGAGGAGGCGGCCGCCACGTCACAGACAGTCAGTCACATATATAGTGTCTTAAGCACCATGCACTTCAGTCTGGAGCTGCAGGCTCCTGAGCTTCGGCGTTTGTGTGAAGAGCTCTTTAATGTCTGCTCGGACAAGGGAATGTTCTCCGAGGATCGTGTTCAGGCGTGCTTACTGAGGAAGCAGAACTATGGACTAGCCACCTTGTATGGCACCTTGGCTACTGAGCAAATAAGAACGCGTATCGTCAGTGCAAAAGGTTTGTAAGTGAACAGTTTGGATTTACCTACCATTACTATTAAACCCCTTCACGAGTTTTGACGTACAAGTACGTCATAGGTCGTGTCTCTCTTTGATGCACGCTCAGTCACTGAGCCCGCATCTTTCCCCGATTTTAATACAGCAAAAAAGTGGCAGCAGTGTTCAACTGCCTTATATACTAGGGTGTCTGTTTTCATGGGATACACTTAGATAGTGCCTGGCAGCCTGCTTAATCTAATAGTATGGGCATCACTAATGGCCTGTAAGCCAGACACTGCGCATTACCTGTGTGTGACCAGCACCCTATACACCCCGCTTTTGTGCAATCTTATACTAAGCAGTCACCCCTTCTGTGAATTGGTCGGTTGTGAGTGGCATCAGGGGTCCATCTCGTTTGGCGTTATTGAGGTTGTCCCACAGACAATCAGATTGGGGCAAGAAAATTATTCAGCGCTAGACAAGATGGATCTACTGGATGGAATTAACCAACCTCAGTGGACTCGATGAGCAGGTCAGCTTCAGTTAGAATCTAATATGTTCACTTGGCAGTTATGGCCATGCCTGTACTTTGATCCAGGAGATCATTATGGTTATACATGCCATATATTGTGGTGTTTTAGGATTATTTTCTTTTTGTTTTTCTTCCTTGGGGTTAATAACCTCTCTATTCGGCGTGTGATATTATTAACGTATATTTGACCTGTGTCCTCAATGTTCGATGAACATGACCTCCTGTATTCAGTAGGATGTCCGTTATATATATCCGACTTGTGTACAGATTCACCTCATTACAATATTGGGAGAGTCCTTCTAATTATTGGATATTCATCCATAGATGGGGGGCATGTCATCGGAGTCCTGTCTGATTATAGCTTATTACCGCTTGTCTCTGTCCTCTCGCCCTCCAATAACGCCGACTTCCACTATCACGGGATTAGCTGCTACCCTCATTTTAGCGCTGGAAGTGACGTCCATTTGGCTGGAGCACATTTGCGTTCCACGCGATGGTCGTTCCGGTTTACATGAATTTACTATTGAAATGTGTGTCTAGTGCAGAAGGCTGCGTTCATGCGAGGGATTTCTTGTTATTTATTACGGTACTTATTTATGGTGTTGCCAAAAAATGTACTGCATGGTCTGAGAACTCAGACCTCCAGTGATCATTAGGAGATGGCTTTTCCTAGTGATAGGAGATGGAAATCCCCTTTAATGTCTCTGCATAAAAGATCTGATTTACCAACGTGTTTCCTGACAAATGGTCAGGAAGATACATTCATCAGAAGGTTTCTGCGACCTGGTCCATCCATGTGAGTAATCTGTGGGCATCGGACAGAAGCTCGGAGTATCGCCTCCTATGTCTGAGCATCCACAGCTCTTCTGAGTTGCGTGTCATTTGCATCGAGCTACAGTGATGACGTGAGGCTGGATAATAGAGGAGCCGGGGATGTGGTCAGGTAGGGAGCAGTTCTCCGGGATTCTCTCCAGCGGCCACAGATTGCTAGACTTGGTAATTGAATCGCATCATTTCTACATTATAACATGTTCTTCTCCACTTTGTTTTGTAATTAGGAGAAGTTCAGGACCTCTGTGATGCAGAAAGGGCAGTCCTCAGCCTATTCAAGGAGGGGCCGCGACCATGGAAGAACATCTATTTCTACAGTCTCTGTACAGGCAAACACTTCTTGGAGCAAATTCTGGTCAGTGATGTTTCGTGTCATTGTTACTTGGTGTATTAGAAAAATATTTACACTGAATATACCCACTCAGCTGGTGTGTGACCTGACAGAAGGTGTCTTTTCTGTGCTGCTGGACCACTCATGACCAAACGTTTGCTATTTGGTAGATCTCCAAAATGTTGGATGTAAAGTTAAAAGGAACCCGTTAAACGATTCATGCTGCTTTAATTGTTAGTGCGGATAGGTTCCCTCGTTGTGGGCATCAAGGTTTTAGAGATCACAGGTTTTAGTGAGGAAACATGGAAGGGGGAGACTAATTTTCGGGTCCGATCCTCCTTCTACCGCCTCTAGTCCAGCTTAGCTTGTAAAAGCCTTGTCTTGCACAGTCCATTGGGGAACCCAGGACCTTGGGTTATATCTTTTCCAACCCGGAACTGAACAAGTAGTTACATGTTTGCCCCAGTGGTCATGGAGCTGGTCAGTGTCCAGCTCGCAATACACCAAGCAATCACACATCAATATATTTATGGCATGTGTTTTAACAGTGACTGTAAAAGAACCCAAGGACCCTCTAGTAGAGGACAGTCACAGCTGAAGATAGACTATGTGAATGCTGTGCCTCCAGACTTTTCTCGTTCATAGTATTGAGGGTTACAGAACTGAACACAAATACCCTGCAACTGAGATGCTCAGCACTGGGTTAAAAAAAGTGTTGGCTGTGCTATACCATACCATACTCTTTGCCATATGGGTATTTTTTGCCTTCCTCTGGATCAACATGTTGGGGCATGTTAGGTTAGGCTATGGGTCGAACTAGATGGACTTAAAGTCTTCCTTCAACCTTAATAACTATTTCCTATGACAGTAAGCATAAATTTCTTAGCATTGTGTCCATGGGCGTTAAACACAGCCTGCATCAGGTCTACTACTCAGTTCAGGTTCCTATGGCTTTCCCTTTTTTAAAATTTTATTTTTTTTTCCTTCCCTCTCTCGATGGTGCGGTGTTTACTATCCTGGGTCGCACTCCACTTATTCACCATTCGAATCTTGGGGACACTCCTGACTCAGTCTGAGCTGGTCTCTAAGCTTGCTCCAGACATGTGGGATCTTATCTGGACAGTAAGGGACACCCTCCACGTCGAGGACAAGTACTCCTCTCCTTCCTAGAAAGCAGGAACTTTACTAGCTCTTTTACCATTCATGATGACTTTGACTATCTTTTTTTAAAGATTGGGAACAACTAGACAGGCACATGGTAATTTTATGTTACCAAATGAACTACATCTACCTGTCCAGCAAAGCCTGCTCAGTTCGGGTTAAACCACCAGAGTTTTATTTATTTAGTCTTATCATATGCTATTACTCTCTCGCCTCATTGGGGGACACAGGACCATGGGTGTTATGCTACTGTCCACTAGGAGGTGACACTATGCATAATCTGAAAAAGATTAACCGTGGCTCCTCCTCTGCAGTATACACCCCTGGACGGTGTCAGCCTTCTCCAGTTTTTGCTTAGTGTCGCATAGGAGGCACACCTAAGATTTTTTTTCTGACGGATTATAGATAAAGAAAAGTGGGTCTCCTTTGAGACTCCCGGCATGGCTCCTTCCTCGGCCCCCTATTACGGGGTACCCGGTTGAAGTCGAGATGGCTATTCCCTATGTAGCTCCTACCCCAGTCCCTCGGGTGCTGGTTCAAAGTTGAGAACCCCCCCCTCCTTTCCCAATTCCGTTTGGTTTCTGGGTTGAGGTCGAGGTGCGGATGAAGCACCCTGAAGGTCATAGCAGCACCCTCCCTAATCCCCCTCTGGGGGCATTGGGTTGAGAGGCCTCAGGTAGGGCCTGTACAGGCAGCACTCTGCAGCTCCCAACAATGGGCCAGCACACTGCGCCTGCATCCAGGGACCCCAGCCCAGCTGCGGGCTCCTGCCGGGGCCGGGGGGAGTGCAGGCAGGCATGGCACAATAGAGACACAGGGCTCCCTGCGCCCTGTATCTGCGGCAGCACCAGCTCTATACTGCCTCAGGGGGACCCCTTACAGGGCCCCCCTTTCCGCCTATAGCCCCACCGCTACCCTGCCTTTAAATCCGGGGGGGGGGTGGGTCCGGTTCAGATCCGACCCCCTCCTGGACTTCCACGTCAGCCTGGAGCCTTTCTGGGCATCAGGCATTTAATTTAGGCCGCAGCTTTGGCCTAGCTGTAGCTGCCGCCCCCCGGATGACAAAGATGACACTCTACAGTGTCACAGAGGGGGCGGATTGAGACAGGGTGCGTTTTTACACAGCTTTGCCGCCTTTTTCCTCAGCTCTCCGCCCCCTTCTCCCCCTGCCTCTTCTTCTCGGCTGCCATTTCTACTGCAACAAAGATTAACCCTGCATCTTCCGGTCAGCAGGACCAGGTCAGCCAGTCTCTGGGGGGCACAGGACTGTGGTTCTTCGGCGCTGGACCTAGGAGCAAACTGGTGGGGTAAGATCACAGCTGGGTTGTTTTACTCGGCTGTGAATCCATATTCCCTATATCAGGGGTCCCCAACTCCAGTCCTCAAGGCCCACCAACATGCAAAGGAAATCCTGAAAACATGACCTGTTGGTGGGCCTTGAGGACTGGAGTTGGGGACCCCTGCCCTATAAGTCTCCCCTATAGGTTCCTCTGCATAGCTACCCCTGTAAGGTGCTCTGCATAGCCAGCCCTTTTGCATTCTGTGCACTATGCCGGCCTCAAGGTCCAAGAGAACCAGGCAGGACTGTTGTTATGCATTCTGCACAGCCTGCGGGACCGCTCTCCCCAGTGGCAGCACGTACCCGCACTACCAGGACTGCACTCAGACTACTGGGTCAGAGCCCCAAGAGGCCCCTGCCAATGCTTCAGTGTCTAATGCCTCGCCGGAATGGGTCACTCAGATGTCTTAATCTATGACGCAGTCTATAGATAACCTAACCTCCACATTGCTTCAGGCTCTGCAGAGTCATGCCTCGGCTATGACCGCTACCCAGCAAAGGGAGAGCTTGACTCAGGCACAGGACGACCCTGGCACATCCACCTCTAGGTCAGGACGCAAGCGGACCCACAGGTCACGTTCATCTGCGTCATCTCATAGCACACGGTCATCCCCTTCTAGGGAGAGACACCGTAGTTCTAGGTCATCTAGACCGCCCACTTCCAGGGGCAGACAATGCAGATCTCCGCAATCCCCGACCAGAGAAGGCCTCCGCCCCAGCTCACCCAGCAGGGGACGCCTCAGTGATACACTGGATTCGGAAGGCATCTGTGACTCCGACTCAGACAAGGAAATGGAGAGGTCCCTGATCCCAATCCCTCCTAGCAATACAGCGCTAGTTGAGGACTTAATCTCTTCCATCCATCGGGTGCTGGACATTTCTGATCCGCCACCAGAGGCCCAAGAACACAAGATTTCCTTCGAAGGACCTCTGAAGCCGCCTAAGGTTTTCTGTAACCACCCAGAGTTTAAGGAAATCCTTAAAAAGCAGCTCTCACAGCCTGAGAAAAAATTCGCTAATCGCAAACATCTGGAGGCGAGGTACCCCTTCCCACAGAAGGATACCAAGGAATGGACAGACCCACCCGAAGTGGACCCCCCAGTCTCTAGACTAGCAGAACAGACCCTCCTTTCACTGCCAGATAGCTCAACCCTCAGGGATGCAGCAGACCGGCAGGTAGAACGCATGGCTCATTCAATTTACGAGGCTGCAAGGGCATCCCTGGCTCCTGAGTTCGCTTCAGTTTGGGCTGCGAAGGCCATTCTGGCCTGGGCCAAAAATTTACAAGCTGGCCTCCAAGCATCCGCTCCTGAGCTGTCAGACCAAGCGGTTCAAATAGCAGTCGTAGCAGATTACATGCTTCATGCAGCTCTGGATTCAGCAAGGGGTGTAGCAGGGATAGCATCAAACGCCATCACAATTCGGCGTATCCTCTGGCTGCGGGAATGGAAAGTGGACGCAGCCACAAAGAAGTCCCTCACGCACCTCCCCTACCTTAGTGGGCGACTTTTTGGTGAACAGTTGGACACGATGATATCCAACACCACCAGGGGTAAGAGTATCTGTCTCCCCCAACTGAAACCTAAACGCACTTACAAGAAGCATAACCAAACTCGATTCCGATCCTTTCGGAAGTCTTCGGGCTGGTCTGTCTCGCGTCCAGCACAAAATCGGAACCGTTCCCCATGCAGGGACAACTCGCGGTCAACGCAACGGTCGGACAAGACCTGGCAGTCAAAAACAGCCCAGTGTAAGCCCAGAGGAGGAAAATCTCAGACTTTCTCCTCATCATGACTCACGGACTCCGGAAGACACAACACCCGTAGGCGGCCGACTTTTGCTCTTTCATCAAGTCTGGCTGCCTATTACAGAAGACAGGTGGGTCAGGGAACTATTGTCTTCCGGATACAAGATAGAGTTCACCTCCAACCCACCGGACCGATTCTTCCTTTCTGTCCCCCCAAAACCACCGGCCAAGGCTCGTACCTTATGACAAGCGGTCTCCTCGCTTTTTCAAGCAGGAGTCATAGTACCGGTCCCCACGACCGAGCGCTTCCGAGGGTTCTACTCCAATCTATTCATAGTCCCCAAGAAAGGAGGCAGTGTGCGGCCCATATTGGACCTAAAACAACTCAACAAATATGTACGAGTCCGTCACTTCCGCATGGTCTCTTCGGTCCATCATTACGTCCATGGAGAAGGGAGAATATCTCGCCTCCATA
Source organism: Ranitomeya imitator (assembly GCF_032444005.1). NCBI lineage: Eukaryota > Metazoa > Chordata > Amphibia > Anura > Dendrobatidae > Ranitomeya > Ranitomeya imitator. The sequence continues at coordinate 615,195,802 of NC_091282.1, forward strand.
GACATACTTGGACGATCTACTCATCAAGGCTCCCACCTTCAAGGACTGCGAGCTCCGCCTCTCAATTACAGTCGACACTGAGTCGCATGGGCTGGTTAGTCAACTTACAAAAGTCATCACCAACCCCGAGTCAGTCTCTGACCTTCCTGGGAATGCTATTCAACACCTCCAGGTGTCTAGTGCTCCTTCCCAAGGACAAGGCACTGGCTCTCCGCCTAGGAGTTCGCACCCTCCTCCGCAAACCCCCTCGATCTCTGGTTTGCCATGAGAGTCCTCGGCAGAATGGGGGCAGCAATAGAAGCCATCCCATTTGCCCAGTTTCGCCTCAGGCCTCTCCAACTAGCCATCCTCAAGTCCTGGGACAAAAACCCTTTCTCTCTCGACAGGGAGTTCCCGCTAACGTCGTCAACCAAGAGGTCCCTGCACTGATGGCTCAAGCCAACCTCGCTAGCAAAGGGGGAAATCCTTTCTCACAGGTCAATGGAAGGTTCTGACCACCGATGCGAGCCTGACGGGTTGGGGTGCAGTGCACCTACACCACAGGGCAAGTGGTCCCCAGTGGAAGCGACCACGCCCGTCAACATCCTGGAAATTCGTGCCATCCTCGTGGCATTGAGGGCCTTTCATCACTTACTGGCAGCCTCTCACATCAGAATACAGTCGGATAATGCCACGGCTGTGGCATATGTGAATCACCAAGGGGGGACCCGCAGTACTCAGGCGATGCGAGAAGTGTCACATATCCTCCACTCGGCAGAGGACACAGGGTCGCTTCTCTCAGCGGTCCACATTCCAGGTGTGGACAACTGGGAAGCAGACTTCCTCAGCCGACAAGGTATAGACTCGGGAGAGTGGTCTCTCCATCCCTAAATTTTTCGCCAGATTTGCCATCGCTGGGGGACCCCGGATGTGGACCTAATGGCATCCCACTTCAATGCCAAGGTCTCAACTTCATGGCCAGAACACACGATCCGCGGTCGCTCGGAGCAGACGCTCTGGTTCAGGACTGGACCCAGTTCTAGCTTCTGTACGTTTTTCCACCTCTCCCCCTGATATCCAGGGTGGTGAGGAAGATCAAGCAAGAGGAAGTTCGAACCATCCTAATCGCAGCGGACTGGCCCAGACGTACATGGTACACCGACATCGTAACAATTACAGTAGACGCCCCCTGGCGTCTCCCCGACCGCCCCGATCTTCTATCACAAGGCCCGTTCTACCACCAGAACTCAGGGGCTCTCAATTTGACAGCGTGGCCCTTGAGACCTGGGTTATAACCCAGGCAGGGCTCTCGCCGGACGTCATTGGAACCATGATCAGGGCACGGAAGCCAGCCTCTGCCAAGATCTATTACTGTACCTGGAAAGCTTTCTTTACCTGGTGCGAATCTCGTGGCCAGACTCCACTCCCTTATTCCTTACCCAAAGTACTTGGTTTTCTCCAATCGGGTCTGGAGGCCAGGCTGTCCCTGGGCTCGCTTAAGAGCCAGGTGTCAGCCCTCTCAGTGCTTTTTCAAAGGCGCATTGCTACCAAGCAACAAGTAAGGACTTTTCTTCAGGTGGTTTCCTGATTGGTTCCCCCCTACAGATGACCACTAGAAACGTGGGACCTCAACCTGGTCCTGACAGCATTGCAGGAACCACCCTTTGAACCCCTTAAGGAGGTCCCGCTCTTCCTTCTATCCCAGAAGGTGGTTTTCCTGGTGGCAATCACCTCGCTACGCAGGGTGTCTGAACTGAGAGCACTCTCCTGCAGACGGCCCTTCATGGTTTTTCACCAGGACAAGGTAGTTCTCCGTATGGTCATATCCTTCCTTCCGAAGGTTGTGTCCCACTTCCACCTCAATGAGGAAATTTCACTGCCATCCCTTTGTCTGGTCCCAGTTCATAGAGTGGAGAAGGCTCTGCATAGGCTTGACCTTGTCAGGGCATTGCGTATATTTGTCTAGGACTGCGTCCTTCCGGAGGTCTGATTCTCTTTTCCTTCTTCCACAAGGCGGCCGCAAGGGTCTGCCAGCTTCCAAAGCTACCCTTGCCAGGTGGATCAAATCCACCATACAAGACGCCTACCTCCTTAAGAATTCTCCTCTTCCAGCAGATATTACGGCACACTCTACACGGATGGTAGGGGCCTCCTGGCCCATTTGGCACCAGGCTTCGGCACAACAAGTGTGTAAGGCGGCCACTTGGACTAGCCTACACACGTTTACTAAACACTACAGGGTTCATACCCAGTCCTCAGCGGACGCGAGCCTGGGTAGATGAGTTCTGCAGGCGGCGGTACCCCAAGTGTAGCGGCCTGTCTGCACAGTATTCGTCCATTGCTTCCCACCCAGGGACTGCTTTGGGACATCCCATGGTCCTGTGTCCCCCAATGAGGTGACAGAGTAAAGGAGATTTTTGTGTACTCGCCGTAAAATCTCTTTCTCTTAGCCTCTAATGGGGGGACACAGCTCCCACCCTGTTGCCCTTCCGGGCCGTTGTTACTGTCGAGTTCTCATATTGTTTGCTTGAGCTCGTACATAGTTGCCTTCTTATAGGCATGGCTATGTTATTCATGTCACGTTCCTCCTACTGCTTTTGCACAAAACCGGAGAGGGCTGACGCCGTCCAGGGGTGTATACTGCAGAGGAGGAGCCACGGTTAATCTTTTTCAGATTATGCATAGTGTCGCCTCCTAGTGGACAGCAGCATAACACTCATGGTCCTGTGTCCCCCAATTAGAGGCTAAGAGAAAGAGATTTTACGGTGAGTACACAAAAATCTCCTTTTTATGCACGTGTTTGATAGGAAAAACATTTTTGGGGAGAATTTCCTTGACACAAGCCATGCCAAATGGGCGTGGCTCACGGGATTTCTGTATTATAGACCCTTGTGCAAACACAAGCATGTTCTTGTGTACGCATGCGTTCCCATAGCCTGTAATGTGTTTATTTGACGCACTCCTTCTGCAAGCATCTGCATGCATATGGCGGCGGAAATTTGCCGCCAACAAAAATTCATGGTGCATTAGCTGCGCCCAGCCACACACCGCAAAAATACGCATGCGTAAGCAAACGCGGGCGAACGCATGCAAACGCATGCACCTGCGTCTGCAATGTAAAAGATATGAAATCAAGACGCATGCGGATGTATGCATCAGAAATTCAGTGGACACAACCGCAAATGTGAAACCAGCCTAAGACCCAGGGACAGTTATATACACACTTAAATATAATTTCGACTTGCCGTATATACTCGAGTATAAGCTGACCCGAGTATAAGCCGACCCCCCTAATTTTGCCACAAAAAACTGGGAAAACTTGACTCGAGTATAAGCCTAGGGTGGAAATGCAGCAGCTACTGGTAAATTTCAAAAATAAAAATAGATGCTCCATACCGTTCATTATTGCCCCATAGATGCTCCATATACAACTGTGCTATATAGAATGCTCTTCACCGTTCATTATGGCCCCATAGATGCTCCACATAAAGCTGGGCTATATACAATGCTCTATACCGTTCATTATGGCCCCATAGATGCTCCTTATAAAGCTGTGCCATATATATATATTGCTCTGCACCGTTGATTATGGCCCCATAGGTGCTCCTTATAAAGCTGTGCCCCATATATATATATATTGCTCTGCACCTTTAATTATGGCCCCATAGATGCTCCTTATAAAGCTGTGCCATATATATATTGCTCTGCACTGTTCATTATGGCCCCATAGATGCTCCTTATAAAGCTGTGCCCATATATATTGCTCTGCACCGTTGATTATGGCCCCATAGGTGCTCCTTATAAAGCTGTGCCCCATATATATATATATTGCTCTGCACCTTTAATTATGGCCCCATAGATGCTCCTTATAAAGCTGTGCCATATATATATTGCTCTGCACTGTTCATTATGGCCCCATAGATTCTCCTTATAAAGCTGTGCCATATATATTGCTCTGCACTGTTCATTATGGCCCCATAGATGCTCCTTATAAAGCTGTGCCATATACAGTGGGGCAAAAAAGTATTTAGTCAGTCAGCAATAGTGCAAGTTCCACCACTTAAAAAGATGAGAGGCGTCTGTAATTTACATCATAGGTAGACCTCAACTATGGGAGACAAACTGAGGAAAAAAAATCCAGAAAATCACATTGTCTGTTTTTTTAACATTTTACTTGCATACTATGGTGGAAAATAAGTATTTGGTCAGAAACAAAATTTCATCTCAATACTTTGTAATATATCCTTTGTTGGCAATGACAGAGGTCAAACGTTTTCTGTAAGTCTTCACAAGGTTGCCACACACTGTTGTTGGTATGTTGGCCCATTCCTCCATGCAGATCTCCTGTAGAGCAGTGATGTTTTTGGCTTTTCGCTTGGCAACACGGACTTTCAACTCCCTCCAAAGGTTTTCTATAGGGTTGAGATCTGGAGACTGGCTAGGCCACTCCAGGACCTTGAAATGCTTCTTACGAAGCCACTCCTTCGTTGCCCTGGCGGTGTGCTTTGGATCATTGTCATGTTGAAAGACCCAGCTACGTTTCATCTTCAATGCCCTTGCTGATGGAAGGAGGTTTGCACTCAAAATCTCACGATACATGGCCCCATTCATTCTTTCATGTACCCGGATCAGTCGTCCTGGCCCCTTTGCAGAGAAACAGCCCCAAAGCATGATGTTTCCACCACCATGCTTTACAGTAGGTATGGTGTTTGATGGATGCAACTCAGTATTCTTTTTCCTACAAACACGACAAGTGGTGTTTCTACCAAACAGTTCCAGTTTGGTTTCATCAGACCATAGGACATTCTCCCAAAACTCCTCTGGATCATCCAAATGCTCTCTAGCAAACTTCAGACGGGCCCGGACATGTACTGGCTTAAGCAGTGGGACACATCTGGCACTGCAGGATCTGAGTCCATGGTGGCGTAGTGTGTTACTTATGGTAGGCCTTGTTACATTTGTCCCAGCTCTCTGCAGTTCATTCACTAGGTCCCCCCGCGTGGTTCTGGGATTTTTGCTCACCGTTTTTGTGATCATTCTGACCCCACGGGGTGGGATTTTGCGTGGAGCCCCAGATCGAGGGAGATTATCAGTGGTCTTCCATTTTCTAATTATTGCTCCCACTGTTGATTTCTTCACTCCAAGCTGGTTGGCTATTGCAGATTCAGTCTTCCCAGCCTGGTGCAGGGCTACAATTTTGTTTCTGGTGTCCTTTGACAGCTCTTTGGTCTTCACCATAGTGGAGTTTGGAGTCAGACTGTTTGAGGGTGTGCACAGGTGTCTTTTTATACTGATAACAAGTTTAAACAGGTGCCATTACTACAGGTAATGAGTGGAGGAAAGAGGAGACTCTTAAAGAAGAAGTTACAGGTCTGTGAGAGCCAGAAATCTTGATTGTTTGTTTCTGACCAAATACTTATTTTCCACCATAATATGCAAAAAAAATGATAAAAAAACAGACAATGTGATTTTCTGGATTTTTTTTTCTCAGTTTGTCTCCCATAGTTGAGGTCTACCTATGATGTAAATTACAGACGCCTCTCATCTTTTTAAGTGGTGGAACTTGCACTATTGCTGACTGACTAAATACTTTTTTGCCTCACTGTATATATTGCTCTGCACTGTTCATTATGGCCCCATAGATTCTCCTTATAAAGCTGTGCCATATATATTGCTCTGCACCTTTGATTATGGCCCCATAGATGCTCCTTATCACGCTGTGCGGTGCCATATAGATTGCTCTGCACCGTTGATTATGGCCCCATAGATGCTCCATATAGAATGCTACTGGTGCTGCAATAAAAAAAAAAAAAATCATACTCACCTCTCTTCGCTCAGGAGGCCGGCGCTTTCAATATTTATCTGCTCCTCGTGCGGCTCCGTCTCCAGGACCAGCACTGATGCTCAGCAGATGGCGCGCACTGACTACGTCACCGCGCCCTCTAACCTGAGCGTCACTGCTAGAGGACGCTGCAGACGGAGCCGCACCGGAGCGAGGAGCAGGTAAATATCGCGCAGCGCTGCGCTCCCCTTACCTGCTGCGGCGCGGTCCCTGGCTTCCCCGGCGCTGCAGCTTCTTCCTGTAATTGAGCGGTCACAGTTACCGATCATTTACAGCAATGAATATGCGGCTCCTCCCCTATGGAGGTGGAGCCGCCTATTCATTTCTGTAATGAGCGGTGCCATGTGACCACTCAGTACAGGAAGAATCTGCAGCGCCGGGGAAGCCAGGGACTGCAGGGACCGCAACAGGAGCAGGTAAGTATAATTACACAGCCCCCGCTCTCCCTCACCTGCCGACCCCCGGGTATATGACTCGAGTATAAGCCGAGAGGGGGACTTTCAGCCCAAAAAAATGGGCTGAAAATTTCGGCTTATACTCGAGTATGTACGGGTATATCACAAGGCTCATTACGTATGATCATATATTCCATAAAGGCAAAGTGCATGACGATGGCTAAGTAGCTTAGATGCCTGTATAGAGAATTGCTGGATAGGATGTTGAGTGTCCTAGGTGTAACTCCTTAATTTTGTATATTGTAGTACAGTTAAGTAGGATGGTAGATATTCTAAATAAGGTGCATCCTCAAGGATCGGTTCTAGGCCCCCTTCTCTTCTTTGTATACCGCCCCTATTGGACAAACAATCAGTAGATTTGGGTTCCAGTACCATCTCTATGCTGATGACACCCATTTATACACTTCTGCTCCTGATATCATGCCTGCCTTTTTAGAAAACACCAGTGATTCTTGCTGCATTGTCTAACATCATATCCTCCCTCTATCTGAAACTGAACCTGTCAAAAACTGAACTCCTTATGTTTCCTCCCTCTGATAACCTACCTCATTTCCGGGTGTTGTTCCACCATTATTCCTCCGGAAACATGCCCACTTTCTTGGGGTCATACTTGATTCAGAGCTTCATTCACCCCCACATCCGATCACTGGCTCGCTCTTATCTGCACCTGAAAAACATTTCTAGAATTTGAACATTTTTTACTTTCAACTCTGCAAAAACTCATACTGCTTCTCTGTTGTCTGGACTATTGGAATTCTCTATTAATCGGCCTCCCTCTTACCAAACTCTCCCCTCTCCAATCTGTCCTGAATGCTGCAGCCAGGATCATATTCCTCACCAGCCGTTACACCGATGCCTCTACCTTGTGCCAGTCATTACACTGGTTACCCATCCACTCAAGAATCCAGTACAAAATTGTTACCCTCATCCACAAAGTGCTCCATGTCTCCTCCCTGGTCTCAGTCTACAACCCTACCCGTGCGCTCCGTTCTGCTAGTGACCTGAGGTTAACATCCTCAATAATCTGAACCTCCCACTCCCGCCTCCAGAACTTTTTATGTGCTGCGCCGATTCTTTGGAATGCACTACCTAGGTTAATACGATTAATCCCCAATCCCCACAGTTTTAAGCCTGCCCTAAAAACGCATTTGTTCAGACTGACCTACCGCCTCAATGCATTAATCTAACGCTCCCTTTCTGACCTATTCAAAAAACGTAAACCATAATTGGGTTCCTCGCATCATGTTCTCATGCACTTTATGCAGTTAATAGCCCTCTGTGTCTGTACTGCTACATACTTAGGCAGTTAACTGGTTCATGCAGCTTTACATGAACACGCGATTCTTACACTATGGCCGGTCCGAACAACGAAAGCAATTATTTCCATCCACCTCACGTGTCTCCCCTTATCCTCAGTTTGTAAGATTGCGAGCAGGGCCCTCATTCCTCCTGGTATCTGTTTTGATCAATGTGTTACTGTTATGTTGTAATGCATATTGTCTGTACAAGTCCCCTCTAAAATGTGAAGTGCTGCAGAATATGTTGGCACTATATAAATAAAAAATTATTATGTGCATATAAGTCGATGAGCTAGTTAGTATACAGGTTGACCGAGTGGTATGTATAAGCCTAATATATGGATGCAAACAAGCTAAGGACTGAGATGCATGAAACTACATTACCTGTTTGGAGAAATGACACAAGCTGTCCCTGGATGCGTCCACTCCAACGTGTGTTTCGATGTCTGCCTTCGTCAGTTAAAATATTTTTTGAGCATGCTGAAGACACTGAGCACACGCGCGTGATCAGATAGCACCTTGTCCAAGCACGTTTGCGTCAACACTAGTCCCAACCCATAAGCGCTGTGGTTAGTGATTGGCTGCAGCAGTCACAAATCTATATGACAGGAGGATGTCCGGACATGTGACAAAACATGTCAGAAACGCAGCAGTTTGTGCGTGATGCAACTTTTTTTTTTCTTTTCAGCTTACTGCCATGGCTTTCTTTAAAAAAGACTTCTCCAGTCTGAACTCGCTGCTGTCTAATGAGTTAAAGCCTTTGAGACGTCTTCTAGTCCTGTTGGGTTGGACCCACCTTCAGAGTACAGAGTCTGCCAAATCACTGCTGCATGTCATGCACAAAAATACGGTACGTCTATTTTACACAAATAACAAAGGAAATCGTTCCTTCCATTTGCACAGTCTCCGTTATTAACCCCTTCATGACCCAGCCTATTTTGACCTTAAAGACCTTGCCGTTTTTTGCAATTCTGACCAGTGTCCCTTTATGAGGTAATAACTCAGGAACGCTTCAACGGATCCTAGCGGTTCTGAGTGTTTTTTCGTGACATATTGGGCTTCATGTTAGTGGTAAATTTAGGTCAATAAATTCTGCATTTATTTGTGATAAAAACGGAAATTTGGCAAAAATTTTGAAAATTTCGCAATTTTCACATTTTGAATTTTTATTCTGTTAAACCAGAGAGTTATGTGACACAAAATAGTTAATAAATAACATTTCCCACATGTATACTTTACATCAGCACAATTTTGGAAACAAAATTTTTTTTTGCTAGGAAGTTATAAGGGTTAAAATTTGACCAGCGATTTCTCATTTTTACAACGAAATTTACAAAACCATTTTTTTTAGGGACCACCTCACATTTGAAGTCAGTTTGAGGGGTCTATATGGCTGAAAATACCCAAAAGTGACACCATTCTAAAAACTGCACCCCTCAAGGTACTCAAAACCACATTCAAGAAGTTTATTAACCCTTCAGGTACTTCACAGCAGCAGAAGCAACATGGAAGGAAAAAATGAACATTTAACTTTTTAGTCACAAAAATTATCTTTTAGCAACAATTTTTTTATTTTCCCAATCGTAAAAGGAGAAACTGAACCACGAAAGTTGTTGTCCAATTTGTCCTGAGTACGCTGATACCTCATATGTGGGGGTAAACCACTGTTTGGGCGCACGGCAGGGCTTGGAAGGGAAGGAGCGCCATTTGACTTTTTGAATGGAAAATTAGCTCCAATTGTTAGCGGACACCATGTCGCGTTTGGAGAGCCCCTGTGTGCCTAAACATTGGAGCTCCCCCACAAGTGACCCCATTTTGGAAACTAGACCCCCCAAGGAACTTATCTAGATGCATATTGAGCACTTTAAACCCCCAGGTGCTTCACAGAAGTTTATAACGCAGAGCCATGAAAATAAAAAAATAATTTTTCTTTCCTCAAAAATGATTTTTTAGCCTGGAATTTCCTATTTTGCCAAGGGTAATAGGAGAAATTGGACCCCAAATGTTGTTGTCCAGTTTGTCCTGAGTACGCTGATACCCAATATGTGGGGGTAAACCACTGTTTGGGCGCACGGCAGGGCTCGGAAGGGAAGGCATGCCATTTGGCTTTTTAAATGGAAAATTAGCTCCAATCATTAGCGGACACCATGTCACGTTTGGAGAGCCCCTGTGTGCCTAAACATTGGAGATCCCCCAGAAATGACCCCATTTTGGAAACTATACCCCCAAAGGAACTAATCTAGATGTGTGGTGAGGACTTTGAACCCCCAAGTGCTTCACAGAAGATTATAACGCAGAGCCATGAAAATAAAAATAAAAAAAAATTATTTTCTCAAAAATGATCTTTTAGCCTGCAATTTTTTATTTTCCCAAGGGTAACAGGAGAAATTTGACCCCAAAAGTTGTTGTCCAGTTTCTCCTGAGTACGCTGATAACCCATATGTGGGGGTAAACTACTGTTTGGGCACATGCCGGGGCTCGGAATTGAAGTAGTGACGTTTTGAAATGCAGACTTTGATGGAATGCTCTGCGGGCGTCACGTTGCTTTTGCAGAGCCCCTGATGTGGCTAAACAGTAGAAACCCCCCACAAGTGACCCCATTTTAGAAACTAGACCCCCGAAGGAACTTATCTAGATATGTGGTGAGCACTTTGAACCCCCAAGTGCTTCACAGACGTTTACAACGCAGAGCCGTGAAAATAAAAAATCATTTTTCCTTCCTCAAAAATGATGTTTTAGCAAGCATTTTTTTATTTTCACAAGGGTAACAGGAGAAATTGGACCCCAGTAATTGTTGCGCAGTTTATCCTGGGTATGCTGGTACCCCATATGTGGGGGTAAACCACTGTTTGGGCACACGTCGGGGCTCGGAATTGAGGGAGCACCATTTGACTTTTTGAATACGAGATTGGCTGGAATCATTGGTGGCGCCATGTTGCGTTTGGAGACCCCTGATGTGCCTAAACAGTGGTAACCCCTCAATTCTACCTCCAACACTAACCCCAACACACCCCTAACCCTAATCCCAACTGTAGCCATAACCCTAATCGCAACCCTAACCACAACCCTAATTCCAACCCTAACCCTAAGGCTATGTGCCCACGTTGCGGATTCGTGTGAGATTTTTCAGCATCATTTTTGAAAAATCCGCGGGTAAAAGGCACTGCGTTTTACCTGCGGATTTTCCGCGGATTTCCAGTGTTTTTTGTGCGGATTTCACCTGCGGATTCCTATTGAGGAACAGGTGTAAAACGCTGCGGAATCCGCACAAAGAATTGACATGCTGCGGAAAATACAACGCAGCGTTTCCGCACGGTATTTTCCGCACCATGGGCACAGCGGATTTGGTTTTCCATAGGTTTACATGGTACTGTAAACCTGATGGAACACTGCTGCGGATCCGCAGCCAAATCCGCACCGTGTGCACATAGCCTAATTCTAAAGGTATGTGCACACGCTGCGGAAAACGCTGCGGATCCGCAGCAGTTTCCCATGAGTTTACAGTTCAATGTAAACCTATGGGAAACAAAAATCGCTGTACACATGCTGCGGAAAAACTGCACGGAAACGCAGCGGTTTACATTCCGCAGCATGGCACTTCTTTGTGCGGATTCCGCAGCGGTTTTACAACTGCTCAAATAGAAAATCACAGTTGTAAAACCGCAGTGAAATGCGCAGAAAAAACGCGGTAAATCCGCAGCGGTTTAGCACTGCGGATTTATCAAATCCGCAGCGGAAAAATCCGCAGAAGAACAGAATACGTGTGCACATACCGAAACCCTAACCCTATTCTAACATTAGTGGAAAAAAAATTCTTTATTTTTTTTTATTGTCCCTACCTATGGGGGTGACAAAGGGGGGGGGGGGGGGTCATTTATTATTTTTTTTATTTTGATCACTGAGAGAGATTATATCTCAGTGATCAAAATTCACTTTGGAACGAATCTGCCGGCTGGCAGATTCGGCGGGCGCACTGCGCATGCGCCCGCCATTTTGGAAGATGGCGGCGCCCAGGGAGAAGACGGACGGACCCCGGCAGGATCGGTAAGTATGATGGGGTGGGGGGGAACACGGGGGGGGGGGGGGGGGGGATCGGAGCATAAGGGGGTGGATCGGAGCGCGGGAGGGGTGGAACGGAGCACGGGGGGGTGGAACGGAGCACAGGGGGGGTGGATCGGAGTGTAGGGGGGGTGATTGGAGCACGGGGAGGGTGATTGGAGCACGGGGGGAGCGGAGCACAGGACGGAGGGGAGCCGGAGCAGTGTACCGGACAGATCGGAGGGCTGGGGGGGCGATGGGTGGGGTGGGGGCACATTAGTATTTCCAGCCATGGCCGATGATATTGCAGCATCGGCCATGGCTGGATTGTAATATTTCACCAGTTATAATAGGTGAAATATTACAAATCGCTCTGATTGGCTGTTGAAAGTGAAACTGCCAATCAGAGCGATCGTAGCCATGGGGGGGTGAAGCCACCCCCCCTGGGCTAAACTACCACTCCTCCTGTCCCTGCAGATCGGGTGAAATGGGAGTTAACCCTTTCACCCGATCTGCAGGGACGCGATCTTTCCATGACGCCACATAGGCGTCATGGGTCGGATTGGCACCGACTTTCATGACGCCTACGTGGCGTCATGGGTCGGGAAGGGGTTAACTTCATGTCTTAGCATTATTCATTTTCTTTGTTTTTTCCAAAAGGCATGTTTTTTTTGTGCGTGTCTACTCAGCTGAATGGATGCTTGTTTTGTGGAACATGTTATAGTTTAAATTTACTGTATGCAATTCTCTTTGCCACACAGTGTACTGAAGAGCAAGAAAAAGAACTTCAAATGAATTGTGATGAAAAGATTTATAAATAACATCTGCCTCTATATTTTCTAAGCTTGACAGTCATACACTGTATACCTTATTATCCATATTATTTACATATTTCACTTCTTCTTACCGCTGAAGCAACCTGCTACTAATGGAGGACAACATCATATTCTTCGGCGTCCCTATGTATCAAATGCGCATGTCTGGCACATCATACCCCTATGTCGGACTGTAGACCAATCTCAAGCGTCCATGGGCCGACGCGTGCGCATAAACGCTAAGTTTTGCCATCTTTGTAGTGGCATATCTTTTTCTTCACTTGTATATAGATCCAGCGTCACTACTCGGACTGGCACATGCGCATAAGTACCAAGCAATGCCGTCTTAGTTAAAATATTTTTTAGTAATAGCGCTCTAACTAGCCCATAATCTGCAATAAAGTTACACATCGTAGCAATTCATAATCACCTACATATCGGCACCACTATCTTTTTTATGGTAGGCTTTATAATGCCATCTTTGTATGTTCTCCACACAGTATAGCTCTGTAATACTGTATATATGACCATTATGATTATATTTCTCCCTTTGGACACTTTTTTATGAAAGGTGCATCACCCCGCCCTGACACTCCGGGCTCAGCCTTCTTCAGGCCATCCCCCGGGGGTCACATAGTGTTCAACAGGTTGCAATTAACCCTCCCAGGTCAAAATGCCCCAAGTTTGGACTACTATATGGCGGTAGCACATCTGTCCCAGCGTATTACTTAGATTATGATCAAAGTGAAGTAACAAACAATTGAATGAACTTCTTTAGGGTATGTGCACACGATGCAGATTTAGTGCAGAATTGGTGCAGAACTGCAGCAGATTTTTCTGCTGCAGAAACGCTGCAGAACTGCACTGTGATTTACAGTACAATGTAAATCAATGAGAAAAGAAAAAAGCTGTGCACATGGTGCAGAAAAATCTGCGCAGAAACGCTGCAGATTTCAAAGAAGTGCACGTCGCTTCTTTTGTGCAGTTCTGCAGCGTTTCTGCGCAGATTTTTCTGCACCATGTGCACAGCTTTTTTCTTTTCTCATTGATTTACATTGTACTGCACAGAAACTGCACAGAAACTGCATAGAAACTGCATAGAAACTGCATAGAAACTGCACAGAATCTGCATAGAAACTGCATAGAAACTGCATAGAAACTGCGCAGAAACTGCGCAGAAACTGCATAGAAACTGCACAGAAACTGCACAGAAACTGCATCAAATCTGCAGATGCAGATTTAGTGCAGAAAATTCTGCACCACATTTCCTACGTGTGCACATAGCCTTAAACTGCTTTATTAATTGGCCCACAATCCGACCAGATAAATCAATGAAAAATGAGGTATCTTTTAAAAAATAAATTTCATTTTTCATAAATTATACGATTTCTTAAATAAGATTTTTTTCAGTACATTTCTCTATATGTCCTCCATATTTGCAAGGTACTTTTGGGCAACCATCGAGTCTTGTTTGAATACTAGACAACATGTAGACAAAACAAATATAAAATTGGGAATGTACATATTTACAGTTGTAACATAGTACTCCTATATTAAAAACCAGTAATTATACTACTATATCTAAGGACTCTACCACATTAATGATGGACTAATGAGCGTTCTCAAATGATTGTATGCATCTTGACATCTACGTTGAGACCCCTAGGTTTGAGGGTATTAAGTTCATATATCCACATCAATTCTCTCTTTTTAAGGATCTGCTCCCTATCTCCTCCTCTTCTCTGCATTGGGACAGCATCTATCATCTTGCATTTTAGATCTCTTTCAGAGTGCTTACAGTCAACAAAATGCTTGGGAACTGGAAGATCAGTTCTGTTTTTCCTTCCGGTATATCAGTGTTGATTCATCCTGGTCTTAAATTCACAGGTTGTTTCACCGATATACCATAAGTTACACGGGCGCATGAGAAGATAAATTACATAATCTGAACTACAGGTTAAAAATTGCTTAATTTCATACGTCTTTCCTGTCGTTGGATGCTGAAACGTGGACCCTTTGATCATATATGCACAATTTATACAATTTAGACATGGAAAACATCCATTCTTTTTGGATCATGTTAGGGACCTCTGAGTACTTTTTTTCTTTGGGCCGATATCTGATTTAATTAAAATAGCTTTTATATTTGTTTCTTCTATATGAATTCAATGGTGGCATCCTAAATTCCTGAACAACAAGAAGACGCCTCCCCAGCATTGCCCGATGTTTTTTGACGATATTTGCTATTTCTCTACTTTCTTCTCCATTAGTAGAGACAAAGGGAACTCTATTATAGATTTCTCATTTGATTCCTTGTTGATTAGTTCTATTCTATCTTTTTTCATTACCACATTCTTTGTCGTTTCTAATAAACCTCTAGGATATCCTCTGTTTAAAAATTTCTTTATCAGCAGATCTATTGCTGTATCAGTTTTACCAGCTTTACCCTCCTCTTTAACTATGCGTCTTACCCTGAGTAGTTGACTCAGTGGGATAGATCTTTTCAAAAACATATCTTTTAAATCAGATATCGGCCCAAAGAAAAAAAGTACTCAGAGGTCCCTAACAGGATTATATATATATATATATATATATATATATATATATATATATATATATATATATATATATATATATATATATATATATATATATATATATATATATATATCTCTATCTATATATATATCCTCGGGTATTCTAGAATATGCATGTCCACGTAGTATATTGCCCAGCCACATAGTATATAGCAGAGCAACATAGTACGGTATATTGCCCAGCCACGTAGTATATTGTCCAGCCACGTAGTGTAGTATATTGCCCAGTCACATAGTATATTGCCCAGCCACATAGTATATAGCAGAGCCACATAGTACGGTATATTGCCTAGTCACGTAGTATATTGCCCAGTCACGTAGTATATTGCCCAGCCACGTAGTATATAGCAGAGGCACATAGTACGGTATATTGCCCTGTCACGTAGTATATTGCCCAGCCACGTAGTATATTGCCCAGTCACGTAGTATATTGCCCAGCCACATAGTATATAGCAGAGGCACATAGTACGGTATATTGCCCAGTCACGTAGTATATTGCCCAGTCATGTAGTATATTGTCCAGCACAGAGCCACGTAGTATAGAGACTTAAAAAAAATAAATATATACTCCCCTATAGCCCGTTGAAGTCCTGCTATACTCACCATCCGCCGCCTTTGCCGCTCCTCGCCACGTTCCTGGGACCGCTCCATTGCAAGCGGCAGCTTGCAGTCCCAGGGCTGGTGTGAGCAGGACCTATGATGACATCGCGGTCACATGACCGTGACGCCACTGCAGGTCCTTGCCGCACACCAGCCCTGGGACGGGACCGGAAGCTGCCGCTTGCAATGGAGCGGTCCCAAGAGCGTGGAGAGGAGCGAGAAAGGCGGCGGAGGGTGAGTATAGCAGGTTTTTTTTATTTTATTATTTTTGACATGACCTATTTTTACTATTGATGCTGCATAGGCAGCATCAATAGTAAATAGTTGGGGACACACAGGGTTAATAGCAGCGGTAACGGAGCGCGTTACACCGCGGGCCGTTACCGCTGCCATTAACCCTGTGTGAGCGGTGGGGATTACGGAGCGGGCGCCGGGCAGTGAGTGCAGGGGAGGGACTAATCAGACTGTGGCCGTCGCTGATTGGTCGCGGCAGCCATGACAGGCAGCTGCCGAGACCAATCAGCGAACGAATAACCGTGACAGACAGACAGACGGAAGTACCCCTTAGACAATTATGTATATAGATTTTATACCTATATACAGTTATATGAAAAGGTTTGGGCACCCCTATTAATCTTAAGCTTAATGTTTTATAAAAATTTGTTTTTTTTTTTGCAACAGCTATTTCAGTTTCATATATCTAATAATTGTTGGACACAGTAATGTTTCTGCCTTGAAATGAGGTTTATTGTACTAACAGAAAATGTGCAATCTGCATTCAAACAAAATTTGACAGGTGCATAAGTATGGGCACCCCACCAGAAAAGTGACATTAATATTAATAGATCCTCCTTTTGCAAAAATAACAGCCATTAGTCGCTTCCTGTAGCTTTTAATGAGTTCCTGGATCCTAGATGAAGGTATTTTTGACCATTCCTCTTTACAAAACAATTCCAGTTCAGTTAAGTTTGATGGTCGCCGAGCATGGACTGCCCTCTTCAAATGATCCCACAGATGTTCAATGATATTCAGGTCTGGGGACTGGGATGGCCATTCCAGAACAGTGTAATTGTTCCTCTGCATGAATGCCTGAGTAGATTTGGAGCGGTGTTTTGGATCATTGTCTTGCTGAAAGATCCATCCCCTGCGTAACTTCAACTTTGTCACTGATTCATGAACATTATTGTCAAGAATCTGCTGATACTGAGAGGAATCCATGCGTCCCTCAACTTTAACAAGATTCCCGGTACCGGCATTGGCCACACAGCCCCAAAGCATGATGGAACCTCCAACAAACTTTACTGTGGGTAGCAAGTGTTTTTCTTGGAATGCTGTGTTTTTTGACCACCATGCATAACGCCTTTTTGTATGACCAAACAACTCAATCTTGGTTTCATCAGTCCACAGGACCTTCTTCCAAAAAGAAATTGGCTTCTCCAAATGTGCTTTTGCATACCTCAGCCGACTGTTTGTAGCGTGCTTGCAGAAACTGCTTATTTCGCATCACTCTCCCATACAGCTTCTCCTTGTGCAAAGTGCGTTGTATAGTTGACCGATGCAGTGACACCATCTGCAGCAAGTTGATGCTGCAGCTCTCTGGAGGTGGTCTGAGGATTGCCCTTGACTGATCTCACCATTCTTCTCTGCCTTTCTGATGTTTTTCTTGGCCTGCCACTTCTGGCCTTAACAAGAACTGTACCTGTGTTCTTCCATTTCCTTACTATGTTCCTCACAGTGGAAATTGACAAGTTAAATCTGTGAGACAGCTTTTTGTATCCTTCCCCTGAACAACTATGTTGAATAATCTTTGTTTTCAGATCATTAGACAGTTGTTTTGAGGAGCCCATGATGCCACTCTTCAGAGGAGATTCAAACAGGAGAACAACTTGCAAGTGGCCACTTTAAGTAGCTTTTCTCATGATTGCATACACCTGGCTATGAAGTTCAAAGCTCAATGAGGTTAGAAAACCAAAAAAGTGCTTTAGTAAGTCAGTAAAAAGTAGGTAGGAGTATTTAAAACAAGAAAATAAGGGTGCCCATACTTATGCACCTGTCAAATTTTGTTTGAATGCAGATTGCACATTTTCTGTTAGTACAGTAAACCTCATTTCAAGGCAGAAACATTACTGTGTCCAACAGTTATTAGATATATGAAACTGAAATAGCTGTTGAAAAAAAAACAATTTTTATAAAACATTAAGCTTAAGATTAATAGGGGTGCCCAAACTTTTTCATATGAATATAAAGATCACTGCACACGTACAAGAGAAAGGTATGCTTGCAAGTGGAAGTTTATTTATAGTGGTTATGAGGTCAAGCGACTGGTAAATTTTGACGTTTCGGCCAATACATAGCCTTGGTCACAACGTTGCTAATAAGCAGAGTTAAGTTTCAGTTCAGGGTTTTACAAGTGTGGTACTGACGACAGGTTATGTCCATGTAATTTCCCTACTACGCCGGCCACAGCTCAGGACACGGGAGTGTCAGCACCGGATTCACTTGGGAGCCCCGACGCCAGCACCCACCTAGACACGGCTGTGTCAGGATCCCCACACACTGCCTAAACGCCAGGCGCAACTCAGAGGGCCATATTGCACGTCGGAGCTCTTTCATTTACTCCTGACACCACTGTGTCAGATGTATATGGACACGCCATTCCTTGGACTGGCATACACATGGGCATCGTACCCTAAGGAGCGCTTATGAAATTAGCTTGCCCTTGGACCCCATATCATATTTCTTTTGCCAAACATTTCCACAGGCTTTTGGCACACGACCTTGATAGCCATCTACTCCATTTGCTCCAAAGAGAAATCACTCAGCCCTAACTATATGAGTTCCTATGGAAATTACATGGACATAACCTGTCGTCAGTTCACTTTTTTTTTTTTCCCGCCGAGCTACGCCCACCTGTGCCATCTTGGCGCTACTGACCTGGCGGTTAGCCCTGCCCACTTTCCCCCTGCGCCGCTGTAGTGTTCTTTTGGTGCTAGTACCACTGGCTCCGCCTCCCTCAAAGAGCGCAAATCCTGGCGTCCGTTTCTTGGCGGTCGTCTGTCAGCCCTGCAGCACCGGATAGGAGAGTGTCTCACAAGCCTTCTCTGACAGCCCGTAGTGAAGGACCATCGTTTCTGGATAGCTGCCTTCCATCCAGAAAACGCTTCGCCCGCTGTGAGTAGCTCTGCTCAGCAGACTGACACTCTCCTCTTCCCTCCTGTCCCCTAACCGTCTGGCATTCGTCAGGGACCCGTTCTTCATGTCTAATTCTAAGGGAGGTTGCTCTCGCCCTCCTACTTCTTCCTCTACTTCCTCTGCCTTAGTCAAACATTTTGCGTGTTTGTCTTGTAACTGCAAGCTTCCCTCAGGTCAGTCCTGTCCCCTCTGTCAGGCCTGCAGCAACCCCATTACGCCCACCGCCCAGGTCCCCCCTGCTATTCCGCCTGAGAGCGAAGTCCCCACCCCAGGCTGGGCCTCCTCTCTGTCTCAATCCCTAGCGGATCTCACACTTGTGTCCCAGACCCTTGTGTCCGTAGTCGATCGGCTGCCCCTGCAGACTTCCACAGTAGCCAGCAGGTCGCAGGAAACTCCGTCCAAGACTTACAATATAGGCCAGAAAAGATCCAGACAGGAACGCCGGTCTGAGTCCTCTTCTCGTTCCATCTCGCCCCATGGCCCTTCTCTATGGTCGGGCTCCCCCCGGTCCTCCTCCCCTGAGTCATCCGAGGTGTTCTCTGATGCGCCTTCGGAGGATATTTCGGAGCTGGACTCGAACCAAATCTCTAGCATGAGGCATATGGTTCAGAACCTCATTGGAGCGATAAAGCAGACCTGTGGCATCAAAGACTCCTCTACGGAACCCGCAGATCAGGCAGTTTCGTTTAGACGGTCAAAACCACCTTCCAAGTTTTTCACTCCTCACCCTGAATTCGAGGAGATCCTGACCAGACAAAGAGACGCTTTCAGAGAGGAAAGCGCCTTGGCGTTTTGTATCCTTTTTCTCCGGAGCTCACCGCTAATTGGACTGCTTCTCCTTGGATCCTCCAGTTTCCAGGCTGTCCACCAACACGGTCCTTCTGCTATCCGGCGGAGCATTCCTGAAAGACTCTTAACGATAGTCATTGAATCCTTTGCAAAGTCAGCCTTCGAAATGGCTGCGTCCACTTTTTGCCCGGGTCTTTGCTTCCACTTGGGTTTCAAAATCCATTTCCGAATGGGCAAATAACTCCGTCGGGGCATCCTGGACGGGGCCCCATCTGGACAGCTGGCAGAGCTTGCCAACCAGATTTCCCATGTGGGTGAATACCTGATCTCCGCTTCCCTGGATGCCACATCTTGTGCTGCTCAGGCATCCAGCAATGCTGTGACCATCCATCGGACCGTTTGGCTCAAGGCCTGGCAGGCGAATTTGTCTTCAAAAAAGTCCCTTACCAGCCTGCCTTTTCAGGGTTCACGTATCTTTAGTTCTAAGCTGGACCAAATCATTAAGGACACCACCGGGGGCATAAGTTCCCTTCTTCCCCAGTCTAAACCTCGCCGCCCTCCTCCTAGGCGGCAATTTCGGCCCTTTCATCGTTTCGCGGCATCAATTCCTTTTCCCAACAGCAGTGGCCACAGGCACGTCAACAGAACAAGAAGGTATCCTTAAGACCAACTCCTTCCTGGCATCCTCGCTACTCCCAAGGTAGATCCTCCAGGTCTAGGTCTGGCAGGTCCACCTCAGCATGACTCACGGCAAGACCCCAGCCCACTTCCCAGGCTGGGCGGTCGTCTCCTCTTCTTCAGAGACGTCTGGATCAACTCAGTAGAGGGGCATGGGTCAGGGAAGTTGTATCCTCGGGATACAAAATAGAGTTCGTTTCACGGCCCCTGGATCGTTTCTTCGAATCCCCACCTCCAAGAGATGCTGCTCTAGTTCCGGGTTTCTTTGCAGCCATCGCTTCTCTCCTCAAATCCGGGGTAATCGTTCCTGTCCCAGAAAAGGAACGGTTCACAGGGTTCTATTCGAATCTTTTTGTCGTACCGAAAAAAGACTGCAAAGTTCGTCCCATTCTGGATCTAAAATTGCTGAACAAGAGGGTTAGTCTCAGACACTTCAGGATGGAATCCCTTCGTTCAGTAATTGCTTCCATGGAGGCTCAGGAGTTTCTGTGCTCCATAGACATCCAGGATGCCTACCTCCATGTCCCAATATTCCCCAGACATCACCAATTCCTGCGTTTTGCAGTTCTTCAGAAGCATTTTCAGTTTGTCGCCCTGCCGTTCGGTCTCGCGACCGCTCCTGGGGTTTTCACGAAGATCATGGCAGTGCTGATAGCCATCTTGAGGGTCAGGGGCCTGGTACTTTTTCTGTACCTCGACAACATCCTTATCAAGGCTCCGTCCTTTTCTCAGGCTCAAGAAAGTCTGTCCATAGTCCTTGACACTAGCCCGTTTCGGGTGGCTTGTCAACAGGAAGAAATCCTGTCTTGTTCCCTCTCAGCACCTTGTTTTTCTGGGCATGCTCTTCGACACACCTGGAAGACCAGAGTCTTCCTTCCCAAAGACCAGAGATCCATCCTTCGCCGGGAGGTTCGCCTGCTCCAGGGTCCTTGGCTTCCCTCCTTCCGATCGGTCATGAAGGTTTTGGGGAGGATGGTTGCATGCAACATTGGAAGCAATCCCCTTCGCCTAATTTCACTCAAGTCCTCTTCAACAGGCTATTCTATCACAGTGGGACAGGTCTGTCTTCTCCCTGGATCGTCCGATTTGGCTTTCTCCGCGGGTCAAACGGTCTGCCACCCGAATTCTCGGTCGCTCAGTTTAACGGCGTGGTTGTTGAGACCGCAGTTCTAAGAGCATCATGCCTTTCGGATCGGGTGATTCCCACTATGATCCAGGCTAGGAAGCCTTCGTCTTCCAGGATCTACTATCGTACCTGGAAGGCTTACTTCCGTTGGTGCGAGTCCAACCACGTTTCACCTATGTCTTTTTCCCTTTCTTCCATTTTGGCCTTCCTTCAGGCAGGACTGGATGCGGGCTTTGCCCTTAGTTCCCTAAAGGGCCAGGTTTCTGTGCTCTCCATCCTCTTCTAGAAGACATTATTTTCTCGGCCACAAGTCAAGCCTTTCCTTCAGAGAGTAGCCCATGCTGCCCCTCTGTACAGGGCGCCTGTGGATTCGTGGGATCTCAATCTTGTGCTGGAGGTGCTGAGGGGTCCTCCCCTCCTTTTGAGTCTCTGGGAGGTTTCCCTGTCAGTCTTGTCTTGGAAGGTGGCCTTTCTTGTGGCCATCACTTCTATCCGGCGCGTTTCCGAGTTGGCGGCCCTTTCTTGCCGACCTCCTTTCCTGGTTATCCACCAGGACAAGGTGGACCTGAGGCCTCCGCTTTCTTTCCTTCCTAAAGTGTTTTCCACCTTCCACCTCAATGAGGACATCGTCTTACCCTCCTTTTGTCCAGCTCCGACTCATCCTCTGGAGCGATCGTTGAACAAGCTGGACCTCATCAGGGCGGTGAGGATCTACCTGGCTAGAATGGCCTCTTTCCGGAAGACGGATTCCTTTTTCGTCATTCCTGATTGCACGCGTAAAAGCCTGCCAGCTTCCAAAGTGACTATTGCTCGCTGGATCAGAATGGCAATTTTGGAGGCTTGGGCTACTTTCACACTTGCGTTTTTCAGCTTCAAGCACAATCCGTCAATTTTTTTCGGCTTGTGACGGGTGGTCTTCTGTTTCATCCATCGTGCATTGGATCCGTCAGAAAATAGCAGTCCGTCGTGTGGAGAAAACGTTCATAGGAACGTTTTTTTTCTGCACGTCGGAAAATCGGTCAGCGACGCATCCTGCGTTGCCTGTCGTCGGCTGTAATGAAAGCCTATGGACACAGGATCTGTTGCTGACCATCACAGGAATCCAGCGACGTGTGGCGTTTTTCCCCTCTGAGCATGCCTGGAAGGATTTTCAAACTCCACACATTCGCCAAATTTTGCAAGGTCCATACCTATGCTTCGGCGGATGCCAGCCTAGGCAGAAGGATCTTGCAGGCGGCAGTGGTGAGTCCTCTGACCTGATGGAAGTATGTTTTTCCCGCCCCAGGGACTGCTTTGGGATGTCCCAAGGTTCCTGTGTCCCCCAATGAGGCGATAGAGAAAACAGGATTTTTTGGTTGCTTACCGTAAAATCCGTTTCTCGGAGCCTTCATTGGGGGACACAGCACCCTCCTATATTATTCAGTTTCTGTTGTTCTGTGTTCTTTGACTGTTCTCATGTTTACAGTTCTCATGTTTGTGGTTATGTTATCCCTCCGGAAACCTGAAAGAAAACGACGCACGTTGAGGTAGATGAGGGTCTAATAAAAGACCCATGTCCACCTCCTACTGACACTAAGCTAAACTGAAGCTCATAATGCCAGTCGGTGGGGTGTACACTGCAGAGGAGGAGCTAACTTTTTTTTATTCATAGTGTCAGCCTCCTAGTGGCAGCAGCATACACCCATGGTTTCTGTGTCCCCATGGTTCCTGTGTCCCCCAATGAAGGCTCCGAGAAATGGATTTTACGGTAAGCAACCAAAAAATCCTGTTTTTCCCCACTGTATATTATATATAGTGTAAGATTTTGGATACACATAACGTTTTGATCTCTATTTTGTTTTTAGAGTTAGTGCGGTGACTTAACCAACACAAGAAAGTTCCTGTTTTACTAAATTTTTATTTTCATGTGTCTCCCATTTTACGTTTTTATGTACGCTGTTTGTTGTTAACGTATATTTTTTATTTTCCTAGTAGCAGTAGGGGGTGATTCAAACTTTTTTTTGTTTTTGCAGGATCTCTGTAATGACTCATTATTAAAAGATTTCTGTGATGGCCTCTTGTATCAAGTGGAAGCTTTAGAGTGGTGCATAGAGCACAGCCGGTGGGTGTCTGCGCCATTTTTGCTTGTTTGTTTCCAAACGTCAGTTATTATCACTTTTATAATTATCTGGTAAGTAACAAGAGATTCTGTAATTCCCACAGTGCTGCAGCCCCTTAATATTATTCAATTGGTGGGGAGCCCAAGATTACAAGAATCAGAGCTCCACGATCTGATGCTGAAGGCCTTTAATTATTAATTTTTGTCTTGAAGACCCTCAACCCCTTCTTTGTTCAGGACGTAATTAGAGTTGGGGTAGATCAATTTTTTAGGACCTGATCCTTTGGCAACAACAATAATCTATGGCCACTATATGTGAACCCTGAGAACCACCTCCTACCCTTGCAGTTATTCCTTTGATTAACCGACCTGGCTAGTCATCCCGCAATGATGTTGCTCCAGACACGCTAATCAATAAAAGAGCTCCTAGTCTGGGAGGTTAGGAGGTGGTTCTCCAAACTCTTATCCAGATAAAACATGGCCAATGAACCTGGCCCAGCAAATCGATTTGCACAAGCTTCAGACTAAATAGTACATCACAGAGAGGGTAAAGTTCTTCTTTGTGCTCCTGTGTATTCCAGCCACAGGCTCAAAACCATTATTCGTACAAAATTCTGCAATACTGACGCAGTATAAGCAATCCAACAATCCCTGGTTCAAGTTTAAAAAAAAAAAAAAAAAAAAAGTGTCCAGCAAAAATAAGCCCTCAACCTATGGCGGTGTAGAAGAAAAAATATAAAAAGTTGTGGCTCTTGTAAGAAAAAAAAATTAAAGCACTAAAACAAACCTTGACCCCACCAGGATGGTTTTAAATATATTCTCAATATTAGACTTAGAGCTAAAAAAATCTGGAAGATCTATATGGAAAGGTTAAACAATTATTGACTTAACCGGAAACAGTTGTGTAGGAGGTTTAAAGCCGTGTGAGGAATAGACAAACTCTGCTACAAAAGTGAGGTTATGGCAGATGGTTTCACATCACAGGTCAAGCACTATGGCAAGAATGAGAATGCACCAAGGTGGTTATACTGCCTCAGAAAGATCTCTCCCAGGCAAAGATTTCACAGCAGACTTGCGTTTCAAGATGTGCTGTCTTGAAGAAGCATTTTTATTACAGCTGTCTAAAACATTTGCACTGTGTTGTACATGAAAGTAAAGTATATACAACCCCTGGCAAAAATTATGGAATCGCTGGCCTTGGAGGATGTTTATTCAGTTGTTTAATTTTGTAGAAAAAAAGCCGATCACAGACGTGGCACAAAACTAAAGTCATTTCAAATGGCAACTTTCTGGCTTTAAGAAACACTAAAAGAAATCAAGAACAAAAAATGTGGCAGTCAGTAATGGTTACTTTTTGTAACCAAGCATAGGAAAAATTATGGAATCGCTCAATTCTGAGGAAAAAATTATGGAATCATGAAAAACAAACAAAAAAACATTCCAAAACATCACTAGTATTTTGTTGCACCACCTCTGGCTTTATAACAGCTTGCCGTCTCTGAGGCATGGACTTAGAGTGTCAAATATTACTCTTCATCAATCTGGCTCCAACTTTCTCTGATTTCTGTTGCCAGATCAGCTTTGCAGGTTGGAGCCTTGTCATGGACCATTTTCTTCAACTTCCACCAAAGATTTTCAAATGGATTGAGATCCGAACTTTTTGCAGGCCATGACATTGACCTTATGTGTCTTTTTTCAAGGAATGTTTTCAAAGTTTTTGCTCTGACAGGATGCATTATCATCTTGAAAAATGATTTCATCATCCCCAAACATCCTTTCATTTGATGGGATTAGAAAAGTGTCCAAAATATCAACATAAACTTGTGCATTTATTGCAGATGTAATGACAGCCATCTCCCCAGTGCCTTCACCTGACATGCAGCCCCATATCATCAATGACTGTGGAAATTTGCATGTTCTCTTCAGGCAGTCATCTTTATAAATCTCATTGGAACAGCACCAAACAAAAGTTCCAGCATCATCACCTTGCCCAGTGCAGATTCACGATTCATCACTGAAAATTACTTTCATCCAGTCATCTGCAGTCCACGATTGCTTTTCCTTAGTCCATTGTAACCTTGTTTTTTCTGTTTAGGTGTTAATGATGGCTTTCGTTTAGCTTTTCTGTATGTAAATCCCACTTCCTTTAGGCGGTTTCTCACAGTTCGGTCACAGATTTTGACTTTAGTTTCCACCCATTCGTTCCTCATATGTTTTGTTGTGCATTTCCTGTTTTGGAGACATATTGCTTGAAGTTTCCGGTCTTGATGCTTTGATGTCTTCCTTCGTCTACCAGTATTTTTGCCTTTAATCCCTTCATGACCCAGCCTATTTTGACCTTAAAGACCTTGCCGTTTTTTGCAATTCTGACCAGTGTCCCTTTATGAGGTAAAAACTCAGGAACGCTTCAACGGATCCTAGCGGTTCTGAGATTGTTTTTTCGTGACATATGGGGCTTCATGTTAGTGGTAAATTTAGGTCAATAAATTCTGCGTTTATTTGTGATAAAAACGGAAATTTGGCAAAAATTTTGAAAATTTCGCAATTTTCACATTTTGAATTTTTATTCTGTTAAACCAGAGAGCTATGTGACACAAAATAGTTAATAAATAACATTTCCCACATGTTTACTTAACATCCGCACAATTTTGGAAACAAAATTTTTTTTTTGTTAGGAAGTTATAAGGGTTAAAATTTGACCAGCGATTTCTCATTTTTACAACGAAATTTACAAAACCATTTTTTTTTTAGGGACCACCTCACATTTGAAGTCAGTTTGAGGGGTCTATATGGCTGAAAATACCCAAAAGTGACACCATTCTAAAAACTGCACCCCTCAAGGTACTCAAAACCACATTCAAGAAGTTTATTAACCCTTCAGGTGCTTCACAGCAGCAGAAGCAACATGGAAGGAAAAAATGAACATTTAACTTTTTAGTCACAAAAATTATCTTTTAGCAACAATTTTTTTATTTTCCCAATGGTAAAAGGAGAAACTGAACCACGAAAGTTGTTGTCCAATTTGTCCTGAGTACGCTGATACCTCATATGTGGGGGTAAACCACTGTTTGGGCATATGGTAAGGCTCGGAAGGGAAGGAGCGCCATTTGACTTTTTGAATGAAAAATTATTTCCATAGTTAGCGGACACCATGTCGCGTTTGGAGAGCTCCTGTGTGCCTAAACATTGGCACTCCCCCACAAGTGACCCCATTTTGGAAACTAGACCCCCCAAGGAACTTATTTAGATGCCTAGTGAGCACTTTAAACCCTCAGGTGCTTCACAAATTGATCTGTAAAACTGAAAAAGTACTTTTTTTCACAAAAAAATTCTTTTCGCCTCAATTTTTTCATTTTCACATGGGCAGTAGGATAAAATGGATCATAAAATTTGTTGGGCAATTTCTCCCGAGTACGCCGATACCTCATATGTGGGGGTAAACCACTGTTTGGGCACACGGCAGGGCTCGGAAGGGAAGGCGCGCCATTTGACTTTTTGAATGGAAAATTAGCTCCAATTGTTAGCGGACACCATGTCGCGTTTGGAGAGCCCCTGTGTGCCTATGCATTGGAGCTCCCCCACAAGTGACCCCATTTTGGAAACTAGACCCCCCAAGGAACTTATCTAGATGCATATTGAGCACTTTAAACCCCCAGGTGCTTCACAGAAGTTTATAACGCAGAGCCATGAAAATAAAAAAATAATTTTTCTTTCCTCAAAAATAATTATTTAGCCCAGAATTTTTTATTTTCCCAAGGGTTACAGGAGAAATTGGACCCCAAAAGTTGTTGTCCAGTTTCTCCTGAGTACGCTGATACCCCATGTGTGGGGGTAAACCACTGTTTGGGCACACGTCGGGGCTCAGAAGGGAAGTAGTGACTTTTGAAATGCAGACTTTGATGGAATGGTCTGCGGGCGTCACATTGCGTTTGCAGAGCCCCTGGTGTGCCTAAACAGTAGAAACCCCCCACAAGTGACCCCATTTTAGAAACTAGACCCCCCAAGGAACTTATCTAGATATGTGGTGAGCACTTTGAACCCCCAAGTGCTTCACAGACGTTAACAACGCAGAGTCGTGAAAATAAAAAATCATTTTTCTTTCCTCAAAAATGATGTTTTAGCAAGCATTTCTTTATTTTCACAAGGGTAACAGGAGAAATTGGACCCCAGTAATTGTTGCGCAGTTTGTCCTGAGTATGCTGGTACCCCATATGTGGGGGTAAACCACTGTTTGGGTGCACGTCGGGGCTCGGAAGTGAGGGAGCACCATTTGACTTTTTGAATACAAGATTGGCTGGAATCAATGGTGGCGCCATGTTGCGTTTGGAGACCCCCTGATGTGCCTAAACAGTGGAAACCCCTCAATTCTAACTCCAACACACCCCTAACCCTTATCCCAACTGTAGCCGTAACCCTAATCACAACCCTAACCCCAACACACCCGTAACCCCAACACACCCCTAACCCTAACCACAACCCTAATTCCAACCCAACCCTAGCCCTAAGGCTATGTGCCAACGTTGCGGATTTGTATGAGATTTTTCAGCACCATTTTTGAAAAATCCGCGGGTAAAAGGCACTGCGTTTTACCTGCGGATTTACCGCGGATTTCCAGTGTTTTTTGTCCGGATTTCACCTGCGGATTCCTATTGAGGAACAGGTGTAAAACGCTGCGGAATCCGCACAAAGAATTGACATGCTGCGGAAAATACAACGCAGCGTTCCCGCGTGGTATTTTCCGCACCATGGGCACAGCGGATTTGGTTTTTCATATGTTTACTTGGTACTGTAAACCTGATGGAACACTGCTGCGGATCCGTAGCCAAATCCGCACCGTGTGCACATAGACTAATTCTAAAGGTATGTGCACACGCTGCGGAAAACGCTGCGGATCCGCAGCAGTTTCCCATGAGTTTACAGTTCAATGCAAACCTATGGAAAACAAAAATCGCTGTACACATGCTGCAGAAAAACTGCACGGAAACACAGCGGTTTACATTCTGCAGCATGTCACTTCTTTCTGCGGATTCCGCAGCGGTTTTACAACTGCTCAAATAGAAAATCGCTGTTGTAAAACCGCATTGAAATGCGCAGAAAAAACATGGTAAATCCGCCATAAATCCGCAGCGGTTTAGCACTGCGGATTTATCAAATCCTCTGCGGAAAAATCCGCAGAGGACCAGAATACGTGTGCACATACCGAAACCCTAACCCTACCCCTAACCCTACCCCTAACCCTACCCCTAACCCTAGTTCTTACCCCAACCTTAGTGGAAAAAAAAATATATATATATTTTTTTATTGTCCCTACCTATGGGGGTGACAAAGGGGGGGGGGGGGTCATTTACTTTTTTTTTTTTATTTTGATCACTGAGATAGGTTATATCTCAGTGATCAAAATTCACTCTGGAACGAATCTGCCGGCCGGCAGATTCGGCGGGCGCACTGCACATGCGCCCGCCATTTTGGAAGATGGCGGCGCCCAGGAAAGAAGACGGACGGTCCCCGGGAGGCCAGGTAAGTATAGGGGGGGGGGGGGGGCGTCGGGGCACGGGGGGGGGGGGCGTCGGAGCACGGGGGGGGGGGGGGGGTGGATTGGAGCACGGAGTGGGGGATCGCTGTGCAGGCGGGTGGATCGGAGCACGGGGGGGGGGGGAAATCGCTGTGCGGGGGGGGATCGGAGTCCGGGGGGGTTTGATTGGAGCACGGGGGGTGTGATTGGAGCACGGGGGGAGCGGGCAGGAGGACGGGGGAGCGGAGCACAGGACCGAGGGGAGCGGACCACAGATCGGGGGGCTGGGGGGGCGATCGGAGGAGTGGGGTGGGTGCACATTAGTGTGTCCAGCCATGGCCGATCATATTGCAGCATCGGCCATGGCTGGATTGTAATATTTCACCATTTTTTTAGGTGAAATATTACAAATCGCTCTGATTGGCAGTTTCACTTTCAACAGCCAATCAGAGCGATCGTAGCCACGAGGGGGTGAAGCCACCCCCCCTGGGCTAAACTACCACTCCCCCTGTCCCTGCAGATCGGGTGAAATGGGAGTTAACCCTTTCACCCCATCTGCAGGGACGCGACCTTTCCATGACGCATATGCTGCGTCATGGGTCGGAATGGCACCGACTTTCATGACGCAGCGTATGCGTCAAAGGTCGGGAAGGGGTTAACAACCTTCCCATGTTGTTTGTATTTGGTCCAGATTTTAGACACAGCTGACTGTGAACAACCAACATCTTTTGCAACATTGCATGATGATTTACCCTCTTTTAAGAGTTTGATTATCCTCTCCTTTGTTTCAATTGACATCTCTCGTGTTGGAGCCATGATTCATGTCAGTCCACTTGGTGCAACAGCTCTCCAAGGTGTGATCACTTCTTTTTAGATGCAGACGAACGAGCAGATATAATTTGATGCAGGTGTTATTTTTGGGTATGAAAATTTACAGGGTGATTCCATAATTTTTTTCCTCAGAATTAAGTGACTCCATAATTTTTACCCTATGCTTGATTTAAAAAAAAGTAACCATTACTGACTACCACATTTTTTTTTGTTCTTGATTTCTTTGTGTTTCTTAAAGCCAGAAAGTTGCCATTTGAAATGACTTTAGTTTTGTGCCATGTCTGTTATCTGCTTTTTTTTTCTACAAAATTAAACAACTGAATGAACATCCTCCAAGGCCGGTGATTCCATAATTTTTGCCAGGAGTTGTATTAGAGCTTTAACTTGTTTTCTTTTGTGATGCAGACAAGAGATTTCCAGAAAAGATGTGTTGCATCACTTGTGTACCCTGGACAGCCGTTCTGCCCTGTATATTCTTCATCATCTCACCAACCTGCCACTGCTTAATGAAGATGAAGTTCTGAAACTTCTCCGCAGAGGACACCCGGACGAGGAAGGTGCAGCACAGTACTTGGCAGTATAAGTGTATTGTAGTATGTGTAAAGGGTTTAAAAAGAAAAGGAAAAAAAAAAGTTCTTTACTCTCCCTCCCAAGGTCCAGCAGTAGGTCTCGGTCTGTTATGGTCTGCAGCGTTAGGTCATGTCGACAGCGCTGCAGCCAATTGGTGGGCTCAGCAGCTAGTGCTGTCAACTTGGGCAGAACCGCTGAGTTCTCAGATTGACTGTCAGCACTAGACCCGTGGAGGGTGAATAAAGAAAATATATATTTCTTTATCACTTCGTTGGGGGACACAGGTAACCATGGCTATATGCTGCTGTCGCTAGGAGGCTGACAAAAATAATTGGCTCCTTAGCAGTGTATACCCACTGACTGGCACAAAGCTTGTAGGTTTTAGCTTCTTGTTAGTAGGAGGCAGACCTGGATCTGATTCCATACTCATCTTTTCCTTTTCAGGTCACCCTGTTGTGTTTTAGTAGATTAGGGAGACAAAAAGCGCATATAGGGTCTAATCCTCAGTTTAAATGCGTTTTTTTAAAACCAGAGCTGCTCACCTGATGGTGTAAAGCAAAAGCATGTGCGTATCGGCTGCTGCAGATCCCGGGGCCACCCACGCAACCTTCTCAGAGACGTTGTACAGGTTAGTGTGGATTAAGTCCGCGCTGCCACAATAATACAGATTCCAATGTAATGGAAAGACTCTGGTGGTTTATTCAACGTGTTTCAAGGTTTATCTGACCCCTTCATCAGGAAATTACCACAAAGACATCTGTTGTTTTTGTGGTATTTTCCTGATGGAGGGGTCAGATAGACCTTGAAACGCGTTAAATAAACCACCAGAGTTTTTCATTACATTCAAATCTGTATTATTGCGCGGACTTAATCCACAAACTATCCTGTTATGTTTTATTAATCTTTACCCCTTTTTCCCCCTTTATATTTCAGGTTCTCTTCTACAGGGTAACAGGGTGTAATTTCTCACCCCGTTTCCCCCACACGGAGAGAACAGTGTGGCATCATCCACTCTCGGATCTGTATGGCAGGGCCTTATCCCTTGGCACCTCAGGGTGATTCCAGGTGGTTGGTCCAAAGCTTTTCCCCACCCCAGCCCTCTCCTCGGAGCGGGCCAAGAGGAAGACTGTGGTTACTTGCTATTGCCCCCCCCCCCCCAGCCAATCACTGTGCAGCTTCCTGCTCGCACATTTTTTCCCCAATGAGAGAGTTTGTCTCTCCTTCCCTTGTTGGCTGGTTCACACCCCCACCAGAGTATCCTCATGCTCTTTTTGGCCTATCACAGGGCCCTTTGCTTACTGGGCATTCCACGCCATCGGCTGGCCTGCCAATCAGTGGGCGAGGCCTTGCATACACGCCTTTTTTTTGAATAAAGGATCTCTCTGCTCATTTTTATGGGATCCTGCAGTGTGTATTGCCCGGGACCAGCTCTTGCTTCTTTCACACTCCGGCTCTGTCTCAGCAGCTTCCAGCCACAGGTCTGGGGGACACAGCAGCTTCATTTTCTGCCTGCATCTCCAGCAGATCAGTGCGGATAGGCTCTGTCTGGCCCTCCGCAGCGGTAGCTTCAGGCCCTCACATATGCCCAGGCCTAGGGAGCCTCACTCCCGTCCCTCCCCCACTTTCACTCATTATGCCTGTGCATTCTGAAAAGAAGAAGTGGCCCTCGGCCTTCTGCCAGCCCTGCAGCCCTTCCACCATACTTGCATAACAGGAACCACCCTGAACAAGGGCACAGACCCTCCTCCTCAGTGGGCTGTTGCTATTACTCAATCAGTTTCTGACCTAACCAGGGTGTCACAGTTCCTGGAGCAGGCCCTAGAACGCTTGCCTTACTTGTCTACCGCCACCAGTTCTTCGAAAGTTTCTAAGGACGATTCGCAGGCACCTCAACACCACACTCAGAAGGGCAGATCAAGGATTAGATCCAAGAAGCTGGTTTACCCTAGCTCCTCATCCAGCTCCCCATCACCGTCTAATTCCTCCAGAATTTCCTCGGTATTCCATGCATCCTCTCCTGAGGTGACCCTGGGATTTGAACCAGAGTCCCAGTCAGATTCTGAGCCCGACACGAATCAGACCTCTAAACTTCAGGATATGGTCGACGGCCTCATATCTGCTGTTGACCAGGTAGGACAAGGGTGCTCCCCAGAATCACGCCGTCTCAATCAAAAGGGGTAAAACGCACTTTCCAGATGTTTTCCAATCACAAGGAGTTTGAGCGAATCTTTCCTAAACATTGGGAACATCCGTAAAATCGCTTTTCTGGTAGAAAACAATTGGATATCCTATATCCCTTTTTTAGTCTGGACCTCATTAGCAAATGGACAATCGCCTACCATCGATCCACTGGTCTCCCTCCTGTTCGACAAAATAGTTGCGACTCTCCCTCCCTCAAGGACTCCCTCTGTTCCGCCTTCGCTTCCATCTGGGTAGCCAAGTCCCTCTTGGCCTGGGCAAAAATCCTCTGACGGTATTTTATCGACCACCTCTTCAAACCAGCACGCTGACCTTGTGGATCACACAGCCCATGCAGGAAAATATTTACTCCCCGTGTCCCTGGATGCCGTGAGCTGTTCAGCCTGTGTCACCAGCAATATCATTGCCATAAGAAGAATCCTCTGGCTTAATGATTGGAAAGCGAACCCGCCTTCAAAGAAGTCCCTTACTAACCTCCCTTTCCAGGTTTCAAGATTCTTTGCTAAGATTTCATATGCTACCAGCGGTAAGAGCACTTGCTTTCCTTTTTTTTTTTTTTGATTTAAATAGATTTTTATTAACAATATAAAGAAGAATATCAGAATGCCATTTACATTGCATTATATCACATACACATTTTCTTATTTTAATAAACCCCAACTACCCCCCTCCCCCCTACGACAGCTCAGTCTCAATCTTCACCCCACTGAGGCCTTCTCTGCCTCGTGTAATTTATCCTCATCCAGGTCTTAGGAAACTCGACGACTATACTCCTCAATCCAAATCAAGCCAAGGATACCATATTTTATTAAACATATCTATTTTCCCCCTTTTTTTGTACACCCCCTTTTCCAATTTTAGACCATGTTGAACATATTGGAGAAATTCCCTTCTCACAGGTGGTTCTGCATTTATCCAATTTCGTGCTATTACTTTCCTGGCCATGTAGAGTAGCCTAGCGATTGCAATCTTCCAAGTATTGTCAACTCCAATTTCTTCCACATATCCCAGCACGCATACTATCGGGTCTCTAAGAACTCTGCACTTATACGCTGCTTCAACTCGCCTCAAAACCACCACCCAAAAGGCAGCCAGTCTCGGACACGTCCACATCATGTGATATATTCCTGCATTCTCACTCGCACACCTCGGACACTCAGAATTGGCACGCAACCCCGCTTTGTATAGCACTTCCGGAGATTTATATACCCTATTCAGAATGTATAGCTGCGAGAGCCTATATGGTTCACTCAAGGATAGTCGCGGAACCCACTCCATCACCGATTCCCAGGTTTCATTTTCCATCGGTCCCACTTCTCTCTCCCACTTAGCTCTCGCCTTTATAGGGAAATCTAGCAGGAACGTGTGCATAAGGTCCTTATACAGAGTGGAAATAACTCCCCTTGTAGTTCCGTCACCACACACATACTCCAACACTATATCATCTTGAACCCTGATATCAGCCTTCTTATTCTGAGCTCTAAAGGCATGTCTCATCTGCGCATACTGATATTCCCCTGTGGATCGCAAACCAAATTCTTCCTGCAATTGGGAGAAGGACTTCAGTTCCTGTCGCTGGATTATCTGGTGAACAAAGCAAATTCCCTTATTCTGCCATTCCATCAGTCCTCCCAAGGCCTCAAATTCCTTTAAATTGTGGTTAGACCATATCGGTGTGAATTTAGTCAACCCTGTAACCCCACGAATCTGTCTTAGTCTATTCCATAATTTACGAATCAGGAACAGGGTTGGGTATACTTTCCCCAGAGCGCTCAAAGAGCCATCTTCCAAACACCTGGCCATCGGTCGTCGGTCCGTCACCTCTTCCATTAGCTGTTGTACTGCACTGGATGACGCCCCTCGCGCCCAGCCCTTCAAATGCTGGCTCTGGGCCGCAAGGAAGTATATTTCCGGGTTGGGCAAAGCCAAACCACTATCTTCCTTGGGTCGCTGAAGCGTCTCCAGGCTAATACGTGGATATTGTCTTCCCCATATCAAACTTCTAAAAAGGGCGTTAATCTGCCTGAACTTCCCCCGAGGGATCCAAATTGGTGCGTTATGTAGAACATAAAGAATTTTAGGCATCAGGACCATTTTAATAAGGTTTACCCTACCGACGACCGATAGATGTAGCTTATTCCAGGCATCTACCTTTGCCCTGAGTACCCCCATAACAGGAGTCAAATTTCTTTGCAGGAACTCCGCAATTGGCACCGAAATCCATATTCCAAGGTATTTAAATTGGGAAACCACCTTCAGCCTCTCATCCCCAACATCCTCACTCACATTCTCTCCTACATCATCCACTCTAAAAAGAACCGTCTTATCCCAATTAATTGTTAGTCCTGACACAGTACCAAATCTCTCAACAATTTCAACGGCCCCTCTTAGTGAATCGTCTGGATCCGCCAGGAACAGCAAAACATCATCCGCGTATAACGCTATTTTTTCCTCTATTTTCCCATACCTAAACCCAGGGACCCCATCCGACTGCCGAATCTTAGCAGCAAGAGGTTCTACAGCCAACACGAACAGGAGGGGTGAAAGCGGGCATCCCTGCCTAGTACCCCTAGCCAGCCCTATAGGTCGAGATAGCTCCCCGTTTACTCTAATTCTAGCGGACGGTAATGAGTACAATAGCTGTATCCAGGCCACAAACTGCGGACCAAACCCCATACATTCCAGCACCTGCCAGAGGTACCCCCATTCGACACTGTCAAACGCCTTATGTGCATCTAGCGATACAATCACTCTTCAACCACAGTTATCAGACTCTACCTGCAAATTTACATATAACCTCCGCAAATTGATCGCCGTTGATCTATCCGGCATAAAGCCAGATTGGTCCGAATGCACCAGACTCGCAATAACACTAGAGAGGCGGAGAGCCAACACCTTGGCCAGAAGCTTGACATCAATAGTAAAGAAATTGGGCGGTACGACTCCGGTTTCCCCAAGTCCTTATCCTCCTTTGGAATGACCACTATTATGGCCTCTCTCATAGAGGCCGGCAAGCGCCCACAGGACCTAGCTTTCTCCAATACCATTTTTAATCTAGGAATCAACACTTCTGCCAACCCTTTATAGATCTCAGCGGGTAGCCCATCGACCCCAGGCGCCTTCCCATTAGCCATAGACATCAATGCCCGACTCAATTCCTCCTCAGTGATAGGGGCCTCAAGGCTCTCCCTATCTGCCTCACTCAGTCTCGGCAGATCCAGACCTTCCAAGAAAGTCAGTGTGTCCTCGACCGATTCACCAACCCGAGAGGAATACAAATCTGCATAGAAGTCCGCGAAGGCTCTCAAGATTTCAGGCGTTTCCGTTATTTTACCTCCACTAGCAGAGTCCAAAGAGTGTATATATGAAGAACCTCTCTGAGCAGCAGCCACTACCGACAGCATATGTCCCACTGTTTCCCCCTCCTGATAGAACAATACCCTTTGGAAATCCCGCTTCCTCTCGGCTTTGCCTAACAGAATTTTTTCCAAATGATTTTGTGCGTTTTTTCATCCTTTTCTCTGCCTCAGGGGTTCCCAGTGTAGCCATCCCGTCTTCTGCTTCCTTCAACTCCTCAACTGCCACTTTTTCTGCCTCTCTCGTCCTCCGCTTACACCTACTAATGTCCCTAAACAGTAGTCCCCTCAGATACGCCTTCATTGCATCCCAAATCGTAAGAGCATCAGTACTTCCATCATTTAAGAGAAAGAATTCCGCTACCTCCCGTCCTATACTTTCCAACTCAATACTCTGTAACCAATTAGGTTGAATCTTCCATTCTCTCCCACTTAGCGAGCGAGCCCCCTACAATCTAACCTCTACTTCAATTGGACTATGGTCTGACAAGGCCCTTGGCAGATATCTCACCTCCCCAACCAATGTGTCCAAAATCCTGTTACCCAGAGCCATATCAATCCTAGAGAGCGTGGCATGCGCCGGTGAATAACATGAGTACCCTCTCTCCCCAATATGTCTAACCCTCCAAAGATCAATCAAACCTATCTCCTGTATATAGGTGCCAAATGTTGTGTGTCCCTCCGACCTATTCTGAGTATTTTTATTGTTATCCCAATATTCATCACAGATATTGTTTAGATCCCCGATAATTATTAACCGTGTCGGCCCCCATCTTTCCACTCGCTCCATTACTTCTCTAATTTTCCTGCTAGAGTAGGGAGGCGGAATATACATCGCTGCAACACACAACATCACTCCATACAGTATACACCGTATTAGTACGTACTGCCCATCCACATCCACACATACCTTCACCTCCTCATACTGAACTCCCGCTGGAACCAAGATTGAGACTCCTCTTGCATACGTGGAGAAGGTAGAATGATATCCCTTCTGGATCCACCGTCTATTCAGAACATCCACCTTTTCCCTTACCAAATGCGTCTCCAGCAAGCATATCATTGAGGCCCGTTGGTCTCTTGCATATTGCAAACACGCGGCACGTCTAGATTTCTCCCCTAGGCCTCTCACATTCCAGCACAAAATCTTAAAACGGGTCCCCATCAATTGACTCATCTTCACTATAAGTATCGTCAATTTTGAGCCCAAGCTGTCTAACTACCCCCCCCCCCCCCCTCCCAACTCCCCTTCCCAACTCCCCTTCCCACCCTTCCCCCCTCACATCTAACCATTCCACCTCTTTTCAAGAGTGGGGCATCATCGCCCATAGCGAACACTCCGTTTGGCATTACCTTCCCAACCCTCCTCCCACCACTGTACATAACAGGATTTCAGACATTTTGAAAAATAACGTATCTCAAAACATTTTAACGTAGAATTATTTACACACGCAAGAAACCTGCATACACTTAAAATATGCCGCATACCCTTCCTCCCCCTTTCCCAGCAACCATTACACCATCCCTTTAACTTTAACTGAATACAATCCAGCTCCCTTCTTCACCCCCCATACCCCCTGGTTTGTCAATCACATGACTCTTTGCCAACTGACAGATAAGTAAACAAGATCAGACTCTTCCCACAGTTTCAGTCTCCTTTTCCTTTAAGCTTTTTAGCATTAATATCGATCCACTGGGTAGCGTCCTCCGGCTTCTGAAAAAATTTTATCAAACGCCACCACCCTCAGTCTTGCTGGAAACATCATGGAGTACTGTACTCCCAACTCCCTCAGCCGTCTCTTGATACCCGTGAACATCATCCGTTGTCTCTGCACCAAAGTAGAATAGTCTGGGTATATAGCAATCTTTTGGCCTTCAACTGTCAGATCCGTCATGTCTCTGGCCTTCCTCAGGATAATGTCTCTGTCTCTATAGTTTAGAATTTTGGCAAGCATGGTACGGGGATTCGCTCCAGGGACAGGTGGTTTCGGTGGGACCCTATGCGCTCTTTCTACCGCGAACACTTTTGTTAGCGCCATATCTCCAAATGTCTCTAACAGCCATTTTTCAATATATTCCGTTGGATTCCTCCCTTCAGCTTTTTCAGGGATGCCCACTATGCGAATATTGTTTCTTCTGGACCTGTTCTCAAGGTCCTCATTTTTCGCAGCCAATTCAGCTATTGCTTGAGTGAACTTTTTCTCTGCTTTTTGCAGCTGCACTATATGGTCTTCTACAGTGCTCACTCTCTCCTCTACCTCCCCCACACGTTTGTCAATCTTCTGCATGGCTGCGTTTATCTGGGCTGTGTCTCCCTTAACCTCCTGTATCTGTAAGGTCAGAGACTGTTTACATGAAGAGACTAGCGCAAAAACGTCTCTTAGGGTAGGCTCAGCTTCTGGCGCCATTTCCTCGGGTCCCCCTTCTGCCACCGCCATTTTACTCTCCTTTCTCCCCTGTTGTACCTCATGTTCTCCTGCTGGGCTCTCCTCCTCCTCCTCTTTGGTATCAGCTCCGGCTCCCTCCTCTGCGGCCTCCGCTCTCGCAAACTGCTGGAGCTTTGCCGCTACCTCCATGCGCTTTCTACATGCGGCGTTCTCCTTGTCTGCCTTCTCCCTTGTGTCGGCGCCATCTTGGATTGCGCCTGCATCCCCGGCTCCCGCGTCCTTCTGCCGTCTCCTGGTCATGTTCGCCGGCTCCAGCACCACCGCTCAGCACCGCCGGACCCTCCAAGTCTCCCCGCAGCCGGTAAGCCCCCGCAGGGACCAAACAGCAGCGGCTCTGCAGGATTTTAGAATGTACAGCGGCGGGAGCTCACAGCCACACGTCCGCTCACATGGACTTTCAGGCCACGCCCCAGCACTTGCTTTCCTTAGTTGAAACCTAAACAAGACTTCACCAGGAAACGTTCGCTTCAGTTTCGTCCCTTCTCCTTCCCTGGGACCTCGTCTTGTTCTTCCTCTCAGCGGGCGAGAAAAAAGCCGTCCTTCCAGCCAGCACCTCACTAGCGTGCAAGGGGGCGCTTTTCAAAACCTTCAGGGTCCCACTCAAATAGTCACTCCAACCTGAGAATCTGGGGAGGGCTGGCTGTCTTCTCTTCGGGATGCGTGGCTATCTGCGGTTGATGCTTGGGTCAGGGAGATCGTGACCTCAGGCTACAAGATCAAATCCCCCCCACACCCGCCCAAGAAGATGTTTTTTCAGGTCCCACCTCCTAAAGGCTCCAAGCTCCGGTCCCAGGTTTCTTTCAAGCCATTTCTCTATCCTTCAGACATGTCATCTACCCGTTCTTCTCAGGGATGCTTTTCAGGTATTTATTCCAACCTTTTTTTGTGGTTCAAAAGAAGGACGGTTCGCTCCGGATTACTCTGGACCTCAAACGTCTAAACCATCGAGTCCGCCTCTGTCATTTCAGAGTGGAATTTCTTTGCTTGGTAATCTCTTCTATGAAACCCAGGGTGTGCCTATGCTCGGTGGACATTCAGGATGCCTACCTCCACATCAGAGATTTCTCTGATTCGTGATTTAGGAGGAACACTACCAGTTCACTGCTCTTTCCTTCATCATAGCCTCTGCCCCCAGAGTATTTACAAAGGTGATGGCAACTGTCATGGCCATTCTTCGATCCAAAGGAATAGAAACTATCCCCTAACTGCACAATCTCTTGATCAAGGGCAGCACGGTGGCTTAGTGGTTTAGCGCTGCAGCCTTTCAGCGCTGGAGTCCTGGGTTCATATCCCACCAAGGACAACATCTGCAAAGAGTTTGTATGTTCTCTCCATGTTTGCGTGGGTTTCCTCCGGGCACTCTAGTTTCCTCCCACATTCCAAAGACATACTGATAAGGAATTTAGATGGTGAGCCCCATTGGGGACAGCGATGATAATGTCTGTAAAGCGCTGCGGAATGTTAGCGCTATATAATAATAAAGATTATTATTATCATCAAGGGTCCTTCCTTCCTTTTGCCAGACTTCAGATCACTTTTGATACTCTTGCCTGTCTTGGCTGGATAGTCAACAGGGCAAAGTCTTCCCTGATTCCGACTCGATGCTTGGTATTCTTGGACATGCTGTTCTGTACCGCTCGTTCTAAGATTTTCAAGAGGAAAAGATCTCCTCTCCGTCTGGGCATTCATTCTCTGAGGCTTCCATCTCTGCTTCCTCTTCGGCTCTCATGAGTGTACTGGGAAAAACTATTGTGCCATGCCCTTTGCCCAGTTCCATACCTGCCCCCTTAAGCTGACCCTCCTGTCAGCTTGGGACAAGAGGATCTCTTCCCTGGACTGTCCCACTCTATTACTCTTCTGGGTGAGGCAGTTTGACATGTTGGATCCTCTCCATCTCAGTTCTTTTTGGAGAACATTCCTCTCTCTCCATTAGCATGTTTTTTTTACCAGCGATGCCAGTCTCCTCGGATGGGGAGCGGTCTTCCTTCATCACCTAGTACAGGGTCGCTGTAATTCTCGGGAGGCCACCCTTCCCATCAATCTACTGGAAATCGGAGCAATCAACCTCTCCATTGGCAGGATCTTCTCTCAGGACATCCAGTTCGCGTTCAAATAGACAACGCCACGGCCGTAACATACATAAATCACCGGGACGAAACGCGCATGAAGTCTGTTATGACGGAGATATAGAGGATTCTGTTTTGGGCAGAGTTACGTGTGCTACCAATATCTGCAGTGCACATTCCAGGGGTCTCTCCTCGGGCAAGTGGTCCCTCAACCCCATCGTTTTCCACCAAATCTGTCAGAGAAGGCATCTCTGACGTCGACCTAATGGCGTCTCGAATGACATACAGGTTGCCTCCCTTTGTTGCCAGTTCTCGTGACCCCCTGGCGATCTGCTAGGTCATTCCATGGTCTCAATTCTATCTCCCTTAACTCTGGCCTCCTCTCCCGTTGATCCTGAGAGTCGTCAAGAAAATGAAGGTGGAGGGGAGTTCAAGTAATCCTGATGGCCCCAAACTGGCCGAAAGTGACTGGTATGCAGAGTTAGTCAATCTGCTCACAGACGTTACCTAGAAACTTCCAGACCTACCCTCACAAGGTCCCCTCTTCCACCAGAGTTTTCTGCCTCTGAATTTAATGGCTTGGCCGTTGAATCAACCGTTCTGAGGGAAACCGGTTTCTCATCCCAGGTCGTACAGACAATAAGCGCAAGAAAACCCATGTCCTCATGCATTTATTACCGTTATTGGAAGGCCTTTTTTCATTAGGAGCTGAGTGATAGTGTGAAGACAATGTCTTTTTCCCTTTTATCCTCTATTTTTTCTAGTTAGACCTAGACTCCGGCCTTTCTCTCCGTACTCTTAAGGGTCAGGTCTCTGCGCTTTCAATTCTCTTTCAACAAAATTTGGCTTTTCATCCCAGGTCAAGATCTTCCTTCCTCTATGAAGTTGCTCGCCTGGCACCTCCGTATCGTACTCCGGTAGACCCATGGGATCTTAATCTAGTCATATGCGTTCTTCAGCGACCAGATTTCGAACCCATTCAGGACATTCTGTCTTCCCTTTCATGGAAGGTTGCCTTTTTGATAGCCATTACATCCATCAGAAGAGTTTCTAAGGTGACAGCTCTCTTGCCGCTCTGTCATTCTTCATCAGGACAAGGTGGTTCTCAGACCTGTCCCTTCCTATGGTGGTTTCCTCCTTCCACATTAATAAGAAAATTATTCTGCCTTTTTATGCGAATCACCAGTTCATCTTCTTTAAAAGCTTTTCACAAGCTGGACCTGGTCAGAGCCCTACGTTTCTACCTTTCAAGAACTGCTTCGTTCTGACGCCTTGTTCGTCATGCCTGAGGGTTATCGTAATGGTCTGGTCTTCTTGCTTCCAAATCTACCATCGCCCACTCAGCTATACTGTAGGCCTATTGTGTTAAATACGGACAACACCCTCTGGTTGTAAGGTCTCTCTCCAACTGGGATGTGAGGAATCCTGGACTTTTAGCCACCTGGCTTCTGCCTCTCAGATTTGCAAGACCGCGACTTGGTCCTCTCAGCACATGTTCGAGTTTCTACAGAGTTGATACTCCTGCTTCGGCTGATGCAAGCCTGGGAAGAAATGTACTGCAGCTTTTTTCGCTAACTGACTAGCTTTGTGCCTGTCGGTGGATGTATACGTCTGAGGAGGGGCTAATTAATTTTTATTTATTTTTTGCTTGGTGTCAGCCTCCTAGGTTACCTGTGTCCCCTATGAAGAAAAATTTTACGATATGAACCAGAAATCGTTCTTTTTTTTTTTTCTTTTACAAATGACTGACTGTTATATTTTCATTCTCGGGATACCAAGAAAATGAAGATGTACGTGAGCAGATGCCGCACTGGAGCATAATTACGTTTCAAGCATTCTGTGCCATGAAGTACGCCATCTATGCACTGTGCGTCACTGCCCCTAGTCATGCCCAGTGCAAAGATTACTGTGCGAGGCAGGCTAACAGCACACTGGATGACAGCGAGCATGGAAAGAGCTCAGGTGAGGGACACTCAGGTGCGTGTGTATGAATTGGGCTTAGGACATACAGTGCATGTGCTGGCGGTGTTATACAACTGGTACCTGATTTCAGTCACTGCTTGTTAACCTCTTAAATGCTGCTGACAGTCTTACTGTTGTATTTAAGTGACATGGCACCCATCAGCCTCCACTTGGATCATGGTGTGCTGATGGTTTGCTTGGGCCCCCATCTTTTTACTCCCATGAAGCCCAGCCAATGGCTAGGCTTAATAGGAGATTATAAGTTCTTCAACTGTAATAACTTACAATGCTAAGGCCATGTTCGTTCCCACATAGTGTGAATGAAGATTGCGTTGTTTTTTTTAAGCATTTCATCAAATAAAGGGGAAATGCAGCAAAAAAATCACAAAAATTTAAATAATCAGAAGTATTTTTGTACATACCACTTACAGAAACCATGCATTTAAAAAGCTTCAGAAAAATGTCAGCACTTATACTATGTATGAAAAGTCTAATGCTGCTTTATAATACAGCAGTACTAGCGTTGCAGGATATAGCACAAGCGATTGCAGGTTCATGTATCCTAGGGGACTAAACATAAATTAAACATGAAAAAAAAAAAAAAACGAAAGGGAATATCTCAGCAGATTTAATATGAGAAAAGCATAATGTAGGGATAGTCTGACTCCAGCTATGTGTCACTCACTGGACTGCTTGGTGTAGCTTCATTATAATCTTTGTTTTATGAGCAAGATATTATCACCGCAGGACAAGGTGTGCTGTGCCAGGCAGTCCAGCTAATCTGAGTAACCCCACCCCCACCACTGATTGGCAGCTGTACACTGTGTACAGGAAGTAGCCAATCAGCATTGTGGGCGGTGTTATACACAGCTTGGCCTTCTGAGCACTGCTATATTTATAGCAGAAAAAACAGGGATTCTATCAAAACTGCACCAAGCAGCCCAGTAAGCGACACATCTCTGGAATTAGGGTCTCTTCCCCCATATTATGCTGATCTCAGATTCATTTGCAAAAGCCTGCTGACTATCTCTTAAAAAAAAAACAAAAAAAC
Source organism: Ranitomeya imitator (assembly GCF_032444005.1). Lineage (NCBI taxonomy): Eukaryota > Metazoa > Chordata > Amphibia > Anura > Dendrobatidae > Ranitomeya > Ranitomeya imitator. The sequence continues at coordinate 615,239,303 of NC_091282.1, forward strand.
TTGTATATAAACAGCAGGTGAAATTAACTCCTTCGTGCCGCTGCCCATTTTCTTTTTTGCGTTTGTTTTTCGCTCCCCTTCTTCTCAGAGCCATAACTTTTTATATTTTTTCGTCAATATGGCCATGTGAGGGCTTGTTTTTTGCGGTACAAAAACGACACCAGTGGTTTTACCATATCGTGAACTCAAAAACGAGAAAAATTTTTTAACGTTTTTAACTTTTTTTTTTTTCACCAAATCCTAAAACTGACCTGCCGTTATGATTCTCCAGGTCATTACGAGTTCATGGACACCAAACATGTCTCGGTTCTTTTTTATTTAAGTGGTGAAAAAAAAATACAAAGTTTGTGTTAAAAAAAAAAAAAATTGTGCCATTTTCAGATACCCGTAGCGGTGAGGGCTTATTTTTTGCGAGCCGAGCTGACGTTTTGAAAGATACCATTTTGGTGCAGATACGTTCTTTTGATCGCCCGTTATTGCACTCGACTTTTTCGGCAAGCACTAGAGACAGCAAATACGAAGCAAAAAATGCAGCAAAACCTGCTTTTGTTAACAGCTTCTTTACCGCCAAGAGAGCAGGTTTTGCCTGGAGGGTAAATAAGATGGCTGAACCATATAAACAGGGTCGGCGTCAGCACCCGGCGTTCCCGGGCAAGTGCCGGGCCCCGGGCGAGACAGGGGGGCCCATTCAGGGCCGGCTTTAGGGGCAGGCAGCTGCCTAGGGCCCTCGCTCCCCCAGGGGCACTCAGCTAGCGGCACATCAGCAGCCACTATGGGGCCTCTGTGAGGCAGGGGGGCCCGCCTGTCGCCAGCGCCAACTCCCCCGCCGCCGCATTGAACTATACCGGCATCTGCCGGTAAAGTTCAAAGCAAATGATGGAGGAGAGAGCGTCTCCTGACGCTCCCTCTCCCATCATTCCCCACTCTGCCGTTGCGCGATGACGTCATTGCGCACTCCCTGTGTGTCAGGCAGTGCAGCGGCAGCCACCGAGACCGGAGCAGGGAGCAGCATGGCAGGGCCGGCTCCAGGTTTTTGAGGGCCCTGGGTGAAAAAGTCTGTGGGCCCCCCTTTAACACATACCACGATTCATGATCGCATATAACACAGCCATGTAGTTTATAACACAGCCACATAGTATATAGCACAGCCACGTAGTATATAGCACAGCCACGTAGTATATAGCACAGCCACGTAGCATATAACACAGCCATGTAGTATATAACCGCCCACGTAGCATATAACACAGCCATGTTACATAGCACAGCCCATATAGTATATAGCACAGCCACATTATATAACACGGCCCATGTAGTATATAGCACAGCCCACAAAGCATATAACAGCCCAAATAGTATATAGCACAGCCACATAGTATATAACACGGCCCACGTAGTATATAGAACAGTCATGTAGTATACAGCACAGCCCACGTAGCATATAACAGCCCATACAGTATATAGTACAGCCACATAGTATATAACACGTCCCATGTAGTATATAGCACAGACATGTAGTATACAGCACAGCCCACGTAGCATATAGCACAGCCACGTAGCATATAACACAGCCACGTAGCATATAACACAGCCATGTTACATAGCACAGCCCACGTAGCATATAACAGCCCATATAGTATATAGCACAGCCACATTATATAACACAGCCCACGTAGTATATAGAACAGTCATGTAGTATACAGCACAGCCCACGTAGCATATAACAGCCCATATAGTATATAGCACAGCCCACGTAGTATTTAACACGGCCCGTGTAGTATATAGCACAGCCATGTAGTATACAGCAAGAATGGCCCCATAGTCCAGTACTCGCTTATAGTTGAAAAAAAAAAAAAAAACACTCCTCACCTCTCAATGTGCCCACGCTGCTCCCTGCTCCGGTCGCGGTGGCTGCCGCTGCACTGCCTGACACACAGGGAGTGCGCAATGACGTCATCGCGCAGTGTCAGAGGCAGAGTGGGGAATGATGGGAGAGGGAGCGTCAGGAGACGCTCTCTCCTCCATCACTTGCTTTGAACTTTACCGGCAGATGCCGGTATAGTTCAATGCGGCGGCAGGGGAGTTGGCGCTGGCGACAGGCGGGCCCCCCTGCCTCACAGAGGCCCCATAGTGGCTGCTGATGTGCCGCTAGCTGAGGGCCCCTGGGGGAGCGAGGGCCCTAGGCAGCTGCCTGCCCCTAAAGCCGGCCCTGAATGGGCCCCCCTGTCTCGCCCGGGCCCCGGCACTTGCCCGGGTACGCCGGGTGCTGACGCTGGCCCTGCAACGTGGGCACGTTGAGAGGTGAGGAGTGTTTTTTTTTTTGTAACTATAAGCGAGTACTGGACTATGGGGCCATTCTTGCTGTATACTACATGGCTGTGCTATATACTACACTAGATTGTGGCCCGATTCTAACGCATCGGGTATTCTAGAATATGCATGTCCCCGTAGTATATGGACAATGATGATTCCAGAATTCGCGGCAGATTGTGCCCGTCGCTAAGGCTATGTTCACACTAGCGTTGCGCCGCCCTGCGTCGGCGACGCAACGCACGAAAAAACGCGCACAAACGCACGCAAAAACGCGCGCGTTTTGCGACGCGTGCGTCGTTTTTTGACAAGAATCGGACGCACAGAAAATGCAACTTGTTGCATTTTCTTGCGTCCGACGCTAGCGTCGTAAACGACGCAAGTGTCAAAAAACGCCACCCAAAAAACGCACGCGTCCCCTATGTTAAACATAGGGGCGCGTCGCCGCTGCGTCGCCGGCGCAACAGCGACGCACATTGGCGGAACGCCAATGTGAACGTAGCCTAATTGGTCGAGCGATTGTGCCCGTCGCTGAATCAGAAACGTGGGATGTCTACGTCCTTTATGACATCATCGTCGCTGTGCCCAGGACAGCCAGACACAGACAGACGGAAAAACCCTTACGCAATTATATATATAGATGGGCCGTGTTAAATACTACGTGGGCTGTGCTATATACTATATGGGCTGTTATATGCTACGTGGGCTGTGCTGTATACTACATGTCTGTGCTATATACTACATGGGGCGTGTTATATACTATGTGGCTGTGCTATATACTATATGGGCTGTTATATGCTACGTGGGCTGTGCTGTATACTACATGACTGTTCTATATACTATGTGGGCTGTGTTATATAATGTGGCTGTGCTATATACTATATGGGCTGTTATATGCTACGTGGGCTGTGCTATGTAACATGGCTGTGTTATATGCTACGTGGGCTGTTATATACTACATGGCTGTGTTATATGCTACGTGGCTGTGTTATATGCTACGTGGCTGTGCTATATACTAAGTGGCTGTGCTATATACTACGTGGCTGTGTTATATGCGATCATGAATCGTGGTATGTGTTAAAGGGGGGGCCCACTGAGACTTTTTCGCCCGGGGCCCACAAAAACCTGGAGCCGGCCCTGCATATAAATATACAGAAGCTGGACAGACACCTGTCTGAGATGGTTTAGTGACTCCTGTATTGAGCAGGGGGTTGGATACGGTGACCCTGGAGGTCCCTTCCATAACATTCTAGGATTCTATAACCACACAATGCAGAAATAAGAATGTTTAAAAAAAAAAAATAAACAAAAAAATGGCGTCATTACACAGTTAGTGCGGGTGATGTAAGACGTGTCCATCAAGGGATGGGAAATTATAGCAGGGATGGAGTCTATGCTCCTTCATAATGCATGATCTGGTCCAACCCTCCTGATCCCAATTGCCAGACCCACTGGTCTATACAGTGTTCGGTTTTGTTTTTTTCAGTATTTCACCAGAAATGGATTTTTTTTTCTCCAAGTTTTTGAGTACAGTAGTTTGAATGGGGTCATTCAAAGCCACAAAAAAGCGACTATGGATAAATGTGAAATTGTACAAGGGGTGGGTGAAAAGAAAAATTACCCTGTAGGGAGGGCGTTAATTGTAAAAATACATGTGCAGCCTTTTTTTTTTTTTTTTTTTTTTTAACTCATCCGGTTTTCTTTTATTCGCAGAGCATCCAGATCTTTTTTCCCAGTATTTTACCAAGTGCCAGTATTACTTGCACCCGCTGCCTTCGCCCCAGAAGCTGGAACTTCTGGAAAACCTTTTCTCCTTAATGTTTACATCTGCAGCCGATCTGTACTCCGAGCCGTCCCTTCCTGACAGCTGCGCTGTGGAGGAGGGTGAAGAAGACCTGGAGATGAAGGTAGGACGTCTCAGTAGCCTGGACAGTGGCTCGGAGAAAGGGGAACCTGCACTGATTGTGTCTCCTACAGAAAGCCCCCCACATAAAGGCAGAGTCATCCTCACTGACCGGAACGCTTCTCTAGAAAACTCTCAGAACAATTTTTGGAACTTGGTGAAATGTAACTATATCGATCTGAAGCAATTCACCAGAAGGTTGAGTGGCTTTCTGGCGGACGAGGTCGTGTTGGACACTTTCTTAAAAATGTTGAAAGAACAGGTAGTACTAATTAAAGACTCAGGCGATTTCACATCGGCATCAGAAGACTTCAAGAACAGAGCTGTCCGATTGTCCAAATATATTTCCGAAGCCCAATGGAGGTACAAAGTGGTGATGAGCAACAGGAATGCAGGTATGGCACCCGTGGGCTTAACTTAGGCTATTAACCCCTTCACGCCGCAGCCCTTTTTTTTTTTTTTCCGCTCCCCTTTTCAGAGCCAAAACTTTGTCATTTTTCCGTCAATATGGCCATGTGAGGGCTTGATTTTTGCAGGACAAGTTGTACTTTTGAACGACACCATTGGTTTTACCATGACGTGTACTAGAAAACGGGAAAAAAATTCCAAGTGCGGTGAAATTGCAAACAAAATGCAATTCCACAATGGTTTTCCGGATTTTTGTTTTTACCATGTTCACCAAATACTAAAACTCACGTGCCATTATGATTCTCACCGATTTCATAGACACCAAACATGTCTGTTTTTTTTTTTGTTTTTTTATTTAATTTAAGTGGTGAATAAAAAATCCAAAGTTTGTTTAAAAAAAAAAATTGCGCCATTTTTCAATACCTGTAGCGTCTCCAATTTTCATGATCTTGGGTTGGGTGAGGGCCTATTTTTGCGCGCCGAGCTGACATATTTATTGTTACCATTTTCGTGCAGATACGATCTTTTGAACACCCGTTATTGCATTTTTATGTAATGTTGCCGCGACCAAAAAACTTAATTCTGCCGTTTTGTTTTTTTTTTTTTTTTTTTTCCACTATGCCATTTCCTGATCAGATTAATTCTTTTTATATCTTGATAGATCAGGCGATTCGGAGTGCTGCAATACCAAATGTATTTTTTTTTTTTTTTTTTGGGGGGGTGATTTTAACCCCTTCCCGACCTTTGACGCGCCGTATGCGTCATGAAAACCTGTGCCATTCGGACCTGTGAGGCAGCATATGCGTCATGGCCGGAATGGGCTCCTGCAGGCCGGGTGAAAGGGTTAACTGTAATTTCACCTGGCCTGCAGGGACAGGAGGAGTTGTACTTTAGCCCGGGGGGGTGGCTTCACCCCCCCCCCCGTGGCTACGATCACTCTGGCAGTTTCACTTTCAACAGCCAATCAGAGCGATTTGTAATATTTCACCTAAAAAACTGGTGAAATATTACAATCCAGCCATGGCCGATGCTGCAAAATCATCGGCCATGGCTGGAGACACTGATGTGCCCCCACCCCACCGATCGTCCTCCAATCCCACCCCCCGTGCTCCAATCCCCCCCCGCACACCGATCCACCCCCCCCGCACTGCGATCCACCCCCCCCCCCCCGTGTTCCGATCCACCCCACCCCCCCGTGCTCCCCTCCCCACGCTATCATACTTACCGAGCCTCCCGGTGTCCGTCCGTCCGCTTTCCTGGGTGCCGCCATCTTCCCGGCCGGCAGATTCGTTCCAATGTGAATTTTGATCACTGTGATAAAACCTCACAGTTATCCGCAGTGCTAAACCGCTGTGGATTTATTGCGGATTTACTGCGGTTTTTCTGCGCATTTCACTGCGGTTTTACAACTGCGATTTTCTATTGGAGCAGTTGTAAAACCACTGCGGAATCCGCAGAAAGAAGTGACATGCTGCGGAATGTAAACCGCTGCGTTTCCGTGCAGTTTTTCTGCAGCATGTGTACAGCGATTTTTGTTTCCCATAGGTTTACATTGAACTGTAAACTCATGGGAAACTGCTGCGGATCCGCAGCGTTTTCCGCAGCGTGTGCACATACCTTTTAGAATTAGGCTGTGCACACGGTGCGGATTTGGCTGCGGATTCGCAGCAATGTTCCATCAGGTTTACAGTACCATGTAAACATATGGAAAACCAAATCCGCTGTGCCCATGGTGCGGAAAATACCGTGCGGAAACACTGCGTTGTATTTTTTGCAGCATGTCAATTCTTTGTGCGGATTCCGCAGCGTTTTACACCTGTTCCTCAATAGGAATCCGCAGGTGAAATCCGCACAAAAAACACTGGCTATCCGCGGTAAATCCGCAGGTAAAACGCAGTGCCTCTTACCCGCGGATTTTTCAAAAATGGTGCTGAAAAATCTCACACGAATCCGCAACGTGGGCACATAGCCTTAGGGTTGGGTTGGAATTAGGGTTGTGGTTAGGGTTAGGGGTGTGTTGAGGTTAGGGTTGTGGTTAAAGGTGTGTTGGGGTTAGGGTTGTAATTAGGGTTATGGCTACAGTTGGGATAAGGGTTAGGGGTGTGTTGGGGTTAGTGTTGGAGTTAGAATTGAGGGGTTTCCACTGTTTAGGCACATCAGGGGTCTCCAAACGTAACATGCGCCACCATTGATTCCAGCCAATCTTGTATTCAAAAAGTCAAATGGTGCTCCCTCACTTCCGAGCCCCGACGTGTGCCCAAACAGTGGTTTACCCCCACATATGGGGTACCAGCATACTCAGGACAAACTGCGCAACAATTATTGGGGTCCAATTTCTCCTGTTACCCTTGAGAAAATACAAAATTGCTTGCTAAAACATCATTTTTGAGGAAAGAAAAATTATTTTTTATTTTCACGGCTCTGCGTTGTAAACGTCTGTGAAGCACTTGGGGGTTCAAAGTGCTCACCACATATCTAGATAAGTTCCTTGGGGGGTCTAGTTTACAAAATGGGGTCACTTGTGGGGGGTTTCTACTGTTTAGGCACACCAGGGGCTCTGCAAACGCAACGTGACGTCCGCAGACCATTCCATCAAAGTCTGCATTTCAAAAGTCACTACTTCCCTTCTGAGCCCCGACGTGTGCCCAAACAGTGGTTTACCCCCACACAATGGGGTATCAGTGTACTCAGGAGAAACTGGACAACAACTTTTGGGGCCCAATTTCTCCTGTAACCCTTGGGAAAATAAAAAATTCTGGGCTAAAAAATTATTTTTGAGGAAAGAAAACGTATTTATTATTTTCACGGCTCTGCGTTATAAACTTCTGTGAAGCACTTGGGGGTTCAAAGTGCTCACCCCATATCTAGATAAGTTCCTTTTGGGGTCTAGTTTCCAAAATGGGGTCACTTGTGGGGGGTTTCTACTGTTTAGCCACATCAGGGGCTCTGCAAACGCAACGTGACGCCCGTAGAGCATTCCATCAAAGTCTGCATTTCAAAACATCACTACTTTACTTCCGAGCCCCGGCATGTGCCCAAACAGTAGTTTACCCCCACATATGGGGTATCACCGTACTCAGGAGAAACTGGACAACAAATATTGGGGTCAAATTTCTCCTGTTAACCTTGGGAAAATAAAAAATTGCGGGCTAAAAAAATCATTTTTGAGAAAATATATATATTTTTTTTCATGGCTCTGCGTTATAAACTTCTGTGAAGCACTTGAGGGTTCAAAGTGCTCACCACACATCTAGATTAGTGCCTTTGGGGGTCTAGTTTCCAAAATGGGGTCATTTCTGGGGGATCTCCAATGTTTAGGCACACAGGGGCTCTCCAAACGCGACATGGTGTCCGCTAATGATTGAAGCTAATTTTCCATTTAAAAAGCCAAATGGCGCGCCTTCCCTTCCGAGCCCTGCCGTGCGCCCAAACAGTGGTTTACCCCCACATATGGGGTATCAGCGTACCCAGGACAAACTGGACAACAACATTTGGGGTCCAATTTCTCCTATTACCCTTGGCAAAATAGGAAATTCCAGGCTAAAAAATCATTTTTGAGGAAAGAAAAATTATTTTTTATTTTCATGGCTCTGCGTTATAAACTTCTGTGAAGCACCTGGGGGTTTAAAGTGTTCAGTATGCATCTAGATAAGTTCCTTGGGGGGTCTAGTTTCCAAAATGGGGTCACTTGTGGGGGAGCGCCAATGTTTAGGCACACAGGGGCTCTCCAAACGCGACATGGTGTCCGCTAACTAATTTTCCATTCAAAAAGTCAAAAGGCGCGCCTTCCCTTCCGAGCCTTACCATGTGCCCAAACAGTGGTTTACCCCCACATGTGAGATATCGGTGTACTCAGGAGAAATTGCCCAACAAATTTTAGGATCCATTTTATCCTGTTGCCCATGTGAAAATGAAAAAATTGAGGCTAAAAGAATTTTTTTGTGAAAAAAAAAAAAGTACTTTTTAATTTTTACGGATCAATTTGTGAAGCACCTGGGGGTTTAAAGTGCTCACTATGCATCTAGATAAGTTCCTTGGGGCGTATAGTTTCCAAAATGGGGTCACATGTGGGGGAGCTCCAATTTTTAGGCACACGGGGGCTCTCCAAACGCGACATGGTGTCCGCTAAAGAGTGCAGCCAATTTTTCATTCAAAAATTCAAATTGCGCTCCTTCCCTTCCAAGCCCTGCCGTGCGCCCAAACAGTGGTTTACCCCCACATATGAGGGATCAGCATACTCAGGACAAATTGGACAACAACTTTCGTGGTTCAGTTTCTCCTTTTACCATTGGGAAAATAAAAAAATTGTTGGTAAAAGATCATTTTTGTGACTAAAAAGTTAAATGTTCATTTTTTCCTTCCATGTTGCTTCTGCTGTTGTGAAGCACCTGAAGGGTTAATAAACTTCTTGAATGTGGTTTTGTGCACCTTGAGGGGTGCAGTTTTTAGAATGGTGTCAGTTTTTGGTATTTTCAGCCATATAGACCCCTCAAACTGACTTCAAATGTGAGGTGGTCCCTAAAAAAAAAATTGTTTTTTAAATTTCGTTATAAAAAATGAGAAATCGCTGGTCAAATTTTAACCCCTATAACTTCTTGCAAAAAAAAAATTTTGTTTCCAAAATTGTGCTGATGTAAAGTAGACATGTGGGAAATGTTATTTATTAACTATTTTGTGTCACATAACTCTCTGGTTTAACAGAATAAAAATTCAAAATGTGAAAATTGCGAAATTTTCAAGATTTTCGTCAAATTTCCGTTTTTATCACAAATAAACACAGAATTTATTGACCTAAATTTACCACTAACATGAAGCCCAATATGTCACGAAAAAACATTCTCAGAACCGCTAGGATCCGTTGAAGCGTTCCTGAGTTATTACCTCATAAAGGGACACTGGTCAGAATTGCAAAAAACGGCCAGGTCTTTAAGGTCAAAATAGGCTGGGTCATGAAGGGGTTAAAATTTTATATATTTTTTATTTATTTGAGTGCCAACCACTGGGCGGCGCTCATAGCAATCCGGCACTGACAACCACAGGGCTCTTCTGCAGTCCTCGGGTTGTCATGCCAACCTATCAGCGACCCCTGGTCATGTGACACGGGCGCAGATGGGTGGGATTAGTGACACTCTTTCGGGGCGATCACATTAAATTCTGTCAGGGATTGACAGCGACATTTAACAGATTAACGGCCCTGGGTGGATCGCGATTCCACCTGCTGCTGATAGGGGCTTATGTCAGCCCACATCAAAGGGAGAGACATGACATGTACGGTGCGTGTTGTGAAGGGGTTAAAGGGAATCTGTCAGCAGGATGTACCCTCTGCAGCCATTTATATGGGCATTTAGGTAATAGAAAATTGATTTGAAATGTTACCTTGATATCTGCGATCCAATGTTTTATTCTAGGGAAATCTTAAGTAAATGAGCTGTTAGGGTATATGGGTCGAGTCTACTGTGATTTTGCATCTTCCAGATTGCTTTGACTGACCAGTTTCTTGCTATGTACATGCAAGGAGACAGGCCGGAGACCTGTCGAGTCAGAGGCAGGGAGAATGCTAGGGCTATGTGATTTGGATGACTAGTCTGAGGCCGAGCCCTAACCATTTTCTTCCCCGCCCTGATCCCTTTTACGGACAGCTTTCATCCGAAGTATGACTAGTCTGAGGTAGGTCCTCTGTGGTTTCTACTTTCCCGAACACTTTGACTTGGCTTGTACATAGGGAAAGGTCTTTCAGTCAACAGGTTTGGGACTAGGAGCAACTGCAGGGCAGATGCCTCAGACTAGTCCCTGGCCAACTTGTTTGAGCATGATTTCTCTGTACATGTGTTAGGAGAGACATGTCAATCAAAGGGTTCGGGAGTGGGAGCAGCCGCAGGGGACCTGCTTTGGACTTCTCACCTGATGGGTTTTCAAAGTATGTTTTTGGTAAAAATAATGCAGCATTTCAGGATAAAAGCTGCCTGACTGTAATTGCACATCCAGTGCCTAATTCATGCAGTATGTGACTTTTGGTTTATTTAACATCTACTCTCCATTTTTCTCTAGAGTACGAGCTTGTTGCAGAACGATTGCAAGTGCGAACATACAAAATTTCCAGTTTTAAAAGACGTAGGAGAACCAGGGGATGTAAGTACATGGTGTATATTGTAAAGCAGAACCTTTGCGGGTGCGATTCTTACCAGAAGCAGTACCCTAGATGGATCTGCCGGCACCTCCGGTGCCACACACCTTAAACAATTAATATGTGTAACATTTTGTATTTTAACACAGCGGGATCCAGGAAAGCAAATGAAAGCACGAGTAGTGAGCTAAGCACGTCAGGTAACGATCACACCCAGCTATAGCGAGTCCACACCGTTGGGTGCATACATTCACCCGGATCTTGTGTTGCAGAGAGCACCGCGAGTAATCTGTCCGCCAGGGCTGACGTGGACAACAGCAGACACCGGCAGCAGCAACACAATCTGATCCCTATGATGCTGTCGCCTCCGGAATCACTGCTCATTTCATGTATATTGAGAGGAAACTACTCCGATGCTCATGAGGTGGGTGTCGTTTTATAACATGGCCACCTTATTTGTCTCCCTACCAGTGGGACGCTTATATTGCTCCCTAGCCCACAGCGATGTCTGTGACTGTAAGCCAATGACGCTGTGAGACAGCTGAGAAGTGGGAGAGCGCGGACTGTTAGAGATATACTTATGAACTTGCAATGTATATATTTTCTGGCTAATTTCATTTTAACGTTTCCTAGGTCTCCAGAATGTTCAATCTGCAGTCTTTGCCGAGCCATGGGGAGCTCGTTTTCATGGAACGATATCAAGAAGTCATCCGTGAACTCTCTAAAGTGGAGAAAAAAATTGAAAGCCAGACCCCAGAAGTTGGTATCAAAAAGCTGGGCGGTGGCCGCTCCACCCTACAAGCCATAGGAAGCGCAGCTGCAGCAGGTGACCCTTGTCTACTTTATTGGCATAGATCATATACTTGTGTGCAGGACACAACATGGTGCAAACTCCTCTTCTCATTTGTAAACGATCAGTTCGGTCGTGAAGCATGACGGTGATCTAGTGCTGAGGGCATATATTATGGAGGGTATTACCTGGGTACAGTCTGCAGCAAATGGCCGTGTAAAGGGCCACATAAACAGCAGAAGCAGGGAGGCTGTACCTTCTGAATTCACCAGGACTAACCCAAGTGTCTGAGCCCAACGCTTCAATGACAGGTTTCGGTGGACAGACCTGTCAGCTAGGTGGAATTTGATGCTCTATCCTTTTCTCCATTGCCACATTGGGGGCACAGGACCGTTGGGTGTATGCTGCTGCCACTAGAAGGCTGACACTAAGTAAACACAAAAAAAGGTTAGCTCCTCCTCTGCAGAATACACTGCCCACTGGATCCGGATAATACCAGTTATTGCTTACTGTCCGTAGGAGGCACACTGCGTCTGAATTTTTCCAGACGTTTCACTTTTTAATTTTTATTTTTATCTTTGCGCAAGAGGACGAAGGGGGCGACAGACCGATCTCCCCCGAAACACCAACAGGCGAGCATGGCGAGTTTACTCCCCGTATCCTTTCCTGCGACGTGGGATGTTTGGCCGTGACCTAGCCCTGTGAAATCCTAGGGGAGCAAACCCTTAGGATACACAGATGCACTGTCACTGAGCACAGTCCAGCCGCCCTCCCTCTGCACCACCACTGTGGAACAGCTATGCTGCATGGAGCTCCTCAGTCCCTCTCCACCCTCTCATCAAGAGGGCGGTGGATTGAGGTTGACTGCACCTTCCCTCGTACCTCACCTGAAGAGGACCACAAGTGGTGAGTCTGATAGGGTAGAGGGGGGCTCCCAAGCACACCGCGGGCTCGGCTGCATTTTGCGGCCAGGCACCGCTAATTTAGTCCCCGGCTTCTGCCTTAGCTAGGCCGCGTTCCGCTCACTGCGCGAGGCCCCGCCCACCGCTTCAGCGCTTCTCGTACATTGCGAGAAGCGCCTCTCAACTCTCGGTGGCCATCTTGGATGGAAGAGAGAGCTCCCGGTGTCTCTCAGGAGCCCCAGTACGCCACCAAATCAAGGAGTGCGTCCCTTTCCGGTCTCAGTGCGGCATCCGGACACAGGACCTGGGTAACTGTAGAGAAAAAATCAAAGCTAGCACTCAATCAGCATAGTCCACGGTGCTAGTGAACGGGATGTTTAATCCCATATGTCATAAAGTCAGAAAAATCACTGCACTCGTATGGTTTTCAGATGCATAAATTGAAGAGTTTATTTAAATTGAAGAGGATGAGATACTAGGCGAATTGACGTTTCGGCCATCTCGTGGCCTTGTTCACAAAACCGCCTGTTGAAATTCTGTTGCATATAAAGAAGGATCCTTTACTTTGTGTTGAGTTATATACAATGGTATGGCGATATACCCAGCTGGAACGCTAGACAACGTATGTCCATGCAAAAGAGCCGTATCTGCGGCTGGAACAGATCCTGTGTCTGTCCTGTGGATACAGTGGGCAAAATTATAGATCAGGTACTGGTCGTCCCGTATATTCTGATATGTCCTCAAGGTTACATAGAAATATGGTGCTGTGTTAAGTAGGTAAGCCGGGGACCCAATGGGTTCATAAAGGAGACCCCCCTGGAGGATATGGTATGCTGCCAGTGGATAAAGCAATGTCGTCCGTTTCCGTAGTGCAGGCAAGGCGTAAGCGTTGGTGGCGTAGTGGGGGAGGCCGACACAATCCTGTGTCTAGACAGGACCTGGGTAGGTGCGCTGCACACTCGACACACACTCCTGCACACAGTGCTCCGCTCACTAGCTGCACAGGTGCCCCACAGCCCTGCACGGAGGTTAGCTGACAACATGTCTCTGCATAAACCCAAAAAGTCTGCAAAAACACATACAGTGTTCTTCACTTCTTGCACCTCCTGTCAGGCTGCGCTACCAAGCGGGCTTACTGCCTCGCTCTGTAATGCTTGTGCCCCTAAATTCACTCAGGAGGCCCCACGCCGCAAACGAGCCCGCGGTGACCAGTCCCCCTGAGTGGGCTTTGTCACTTTCGCAATCTATGGCTTCTTTGACTAAAGCTATCGAGTCCCTCCAGGATCCAACCAGGAGCAGGACCACTAATCCCCCTATTCAGGAAGCTTCCCCTACAGCTGCGAAATCTTCAGCCTGCAGGGGCCGCTCTCACTCTAGGCACAAGCGGCCATCTAGAAAGCGCGTTCGTAGCTCATCCCCCCCAGGCCCTCTGGTGCCTCGGCGTCCGTTAGCTCTGCTTCCCGCTCTCGCTCCCTAGGCACCTCTTCCGACCAGGACTCTGATCCTGAGTCTGATGGGCCTCTAGATCTGGAGTCGCCAGGTTATCCGAGCACTATAGTCTCATCGAGGCCGTCAACCAGTCCCTTCAGGTTGAAGAGGAACCGGCGACCTCCAGTACGGATAATTTGGTATCTTTTAAAAGGACCAAACGTACTCACAGGGTGTTTGCCAATCACCCGGAGTTCCAGGACATAGTCCAGCGGCATAGAGAGCGTCCAGACAAACGCTTTCAGGGCCAGAGATCTCTGGAGTCCAAATATCCTTTTTCTCCTGATCTCCGCAAACAATGGACAGAATCCCCTCCTGTGGATCCTCCTGTCTCACGTTTGTCCTCTAAAACTGTCCTATCCGTGCCGGACGGATCTTCTATCAAAGATCCCACAGACCACCTAGTTGACAGTCTCGCCCGTTCAGCTTTCAAGGCTTCAGGCTCAGCACTCTTTCCCTCCTTCGCTGCTACCTGGGTAGCCAAAGCCGTGACTTCTTGGGCAGACTCCCTGCACAAGGCCTTACAAAGCAGTGATCTTCCTTCTGACTTAGCGGAGCTAGCAAATCAAATTTCCCTGGCGGGCGATTACTTAGTAAACGCTTCCCTGGACGCGGCGAACTGCTCTGCACTTACGGCTTCAAACGCTGTGGCGATTAGAAGAGCGCTATGCCTGAGGAATTGGCAAGCGGACTCCGTCTCTAAAAAGTCCCTCACATCTCTGCCATATATCGTGGGCTGTCTATTTGGCGAAAAGCTGGACAAACTGATTTCAGACACTATGGGGGGAAAAAGTAATTCCCTTCCCCAGCAGAGGTTCAGACAACCATTCCGACGACAGCCGCTGGCTCGTTTTCGTACCTTTCGTGGATCTTACGCATGGCATTCCTCAGCCAATTCCCCTGGCTCGGGGCGCCGCGCCGGCAGACACAAAAGCCCTCAGGTTCCATACAGGCCCAACCATTCCTGGAGGGGCCGCTCCACACAGTCTAGGTCCAGAGGATCCAGACCCCAACAGTCTAAGTGACTCGCAGTCTCTTCCGGACGACACCAGCAAAGTAAGCGGACGCCTTCTCTTGTTTCGTCATGTCTGGCTCTCAGTTGTTCTCGACGAGTGGGTCAGGGATCTGGTGTCCCCCGGTTACAAAATTGATTTTTCCATCCCCCCTCCAACCCGGTTTTTCGCTTTCCGCCCTCCCGAAGTGGGAATATGCGCTCGGGCCTTTTTCCAAGGCCGTTCAGTCGCTCCGACAAGACAAAGTGATTGTCCCTGTCCCAGAGGACGAAATGTTCCGCGGCTTTTATTCAAATCTGTTTATGGTCCCCAAAAAGGATGGAATGGTAAGGCTTATCCTGGACCTAAAGCTCTTGAACAAATTTGTCAAAGTCTGTCATTTCAGGATGGAATCTCTCCGTTCCGTCATTGCCTCAATGGAGCAAGGCGAATTCTTAGCATCCATCGACATCCGGGATGCGTACCTCCGCATCCCAATCTTCCCACCTCATCAAAGGTTCCTTCGCTTCACCGTCTGAGAAAAACATTTTCAGTTCACGGCCTTGCCCTTCGGCCTTGCCACCGCCCCCAGAGTTTTCACAAAGGTCATGGCGGCTGTCATGGCCATTCTGCATTCTCGGGGTCTAGTCGTGCTTCCTTACCTTGATGACTTACTGGTCAAAGGCCCATCTTTCCGAGCCTGCGAGGAGTGTGTCCACATTTCCTTTGATACTCTTTCTCGGTTGGGCTGGTTGATCAACCTAAAAAAGTAATCTCCTGTTCCAGCTCAACGGATCTCCTTTCTGGGCAAGACCCTGGACACCTCCCTAGGGTTGGTGCTTCTTCCTCGGGACAAGGTCCTGGCTCTTCAACAGGGGGTCTGGAAGCTTCTTCAGCCGACCCCTTGTTCCATCCGTTTTGGCATGAGGATTCTTGGGAAGATGGTGGCCGCAATGGAGGCAATTCCATTTGCGCAACTGCACCTCCGTCCCCTACAGCAGGCTCTGCTGGACGCATGGGACGGGAGTCCCTTTTCCCTCGACCGACTGTGTCCTCTCTCTCCTCAGGTCAAGCAGTCACTCCAATGGTGGATGCTCCGATCCTCTCTCCTCCAAGGGAGGTCTTTCCTCCCAGTCCATTGGCTGGTAGTCACCTCAACTCTGCTGCCCGGCTAATCCACCTCTCTCCTCGCTACTCCCGTTTCTCCCCTCTGCAAATCCCTCCACTGTCTCCCAACGAATCCAGTTCAAACTACTAACACTCATATACAAAGCTATCCACGACCTGTCCCCTCCCTATATCTCTGAACTAATCTTCCACTATCATCCCTCACATAATCTTCGATCCTCCCAAGACCTTCTACTCTCCTCCATACTTATTCGTTCCTCATACAACCGCCTCCAAGATTTCTCCCGAATATCCCCCACCCTCTCGAATTCCATGCTTCAACATGTCCAATTATCCACCACCCTCAGATCCTGCAGACGGAACCTGAAAACCCATCTCTTAAGGAAAGCCTATAGCCTGCAATAACCATTCTGCCGCGTCACCAACCACCCGAGTTTCCCGCGTCACCAACCACCCGAGTTTCCCGCGTCACCAACCACCCGAGTTTCCCGCGTCACCAACCACCCGAGTTTCCCGCGTCACCAACCACCCGAGTTTCCCGCGTCACCAACCACCCGAGTTTCCCGCGTCACCAACCACCCGAGTTTCCCGCGTCGCCAACCACCCGAGTTTCCCGCGTCGCCAACCACCCGAGTTTCCCGCGTCGCCAACCACCCGAGTTTCCCGCGTCGCCAACCACCCGAGTTTCCCGCGTCGCCAACCACCCGAGTTTCCCGCGTCACCAACCACCCGAGTTTCCCGCGTCACCAACCACCCGAGTTTCCCGCGTCACCAACCACCCGAGTTTCCCGCGTCACCAACCACCCGAGTTTCCCGCGTCACCAACCACCCGAGTTTCCCGCGTCACCAACCACCCGAGTTTCCCGCGTCACCACCGCCAGAGCTGCCGCGTCACCACCGCCAGAGCTGCCGCGTCACCACCGCCAGAGCTGCCACACCCCCGACCTTCTGTCTATTCCCCATTATCCCGTAGAATGTAAGTCCGCAAGGACAGGGTCCTCTGCCCTCTGTACCGATCTGTCATTGTAAATTTGTTTACTGTAAACGATATCTATAACCATGTATGTAACCCCTTTTCTCATGTACAGCACCATGGAATTAATGGTGCTCTATAAATATAATAATAATAATAATAATAATAATAATAAGCGCTTGGTTAAGCGCTTCACAGGACAAAGGCCTCTTGAAACCAAGTATCCTTTTTTAGCGGATCTGAAAAAGGATTGGGGGGAATCTCCAGTGGTAGACCCCCCCCCAAGTAACCCGCCTAGCATCCAAAACTCTCCTGTCCATGCCGTTTGGCTCATCCATCAAAAAAACCCACGGACCGTCAGACGGCTTGGCCCACTCTGCTTTTGAGGCCTCAGGCTCGGCCCTCTATCCGTCCTTTGTCGCAGCATGGGTAGATAAGGCTATCGTTTTCTGGTCAGAGACCTTAGCGAATTCTCTTCGGAACAGTAACCTTCCTCCAGAGGCGGCGCACCTTGCCAACCAAATTTCCTGGGCAGGCAATTACCTGGTACACACATCCTTCGATGCGGCCGGTTGTGCGGCTCAGTCAGCAGCCAATTCCATGTCTATCAGAAGGTCATTATGGCACAGAGAGTGGAAGGCGGACTCTGCATCAAAAAAGTCTCACCTCCCTTCCTTACCAAACTGGTCTCTTTTTCAGAGAAAAGCTGGATCAGATCATTTCTGATACTACGGGAGGAAAGAGTAAATTCCTTCCCCAACAGCGACTTAGGAGTCCCTTTCGGAGACTGCAACAAATACATTTCCGTTCCTTTCGCTCCACTTCAAGCTGGGCCACTACCACTACTTCGTCCGGTTCAGGACGTTCTCCACGAAGAGATGTACAGGCCTGAGCAGCATTGGAAGTCCCGACCCAGACAGTAGGCGGTCGCCTACTTCTCTTTTGTCATGTCTGGCTTTCCGTCGTCTCCGAGTGGGTCAGAGATCTGGTGTCTTCCGGATACAAAATCGACTTTGCTACGCACCCCCCTTCACATTTCTTTCCCTCCCGTCCTCCCTCTTCAGAGGCAAGGGCAAACACGTTCTCCCGGGCCATAGATGCATTGCGTCACGATGGCGTCATTGTCCCCATCCCACAAAGTGAAAGGTTTCAGGGTTTCTATTAAAACCTTTTCGTCGTCCCAAAGAAGAACGGAAAGGTGAGACCCATTCTAGACCTCAAACTTTTAAACAAGTTTGTCAAGGTCTGTCATTTCCGCATGGACTCTCTGCATTCAGTTATCACTTCCCTGGAAGAAGAGGAATTCTTGGCCTCATTTGACATCCGAGATGCTTACTTGCACATTCAGATTTTTCCCCCTCATCAGAGATTCCTGCGCTTCGCCATTCGCGAACAGCACTTCCAATTCACGGCACTGCCCTTCGGCCTTGCTACTGCCCCAAGAATGTTCACAAAGGTCATGGCGGCCGTCATGTCCATCCTGCACTCATGGGGCACGA
Organism: Ranitomeya imitator; assembly: GCF_032444005.1. Classification (NCBI taxonomy): domain Eukaryota; kingdom Metazoa; phylum Chordata; class Amphibia; order Anura; family Dendrobatidae; genus Ranitomeya; species Ranitomeya imitator. Next base: position 615,257,817 of record NC_091282.1, read on the forward strand.
TAGTTCTGCCCTATCTGGGCGATTTGTTGATCAAAGGTTCGTCCTTTCACGACTGCGCGGATTCTGTTCGCATTACTTGCGATACTCTTTCTCGCTTGGGCAGGCTGATAAACTTAAGCAAATCCTCTCTGGTCCCAGCCCAGCAGATCTCCTTTCTAGGAATGTCCCTGGACTCGTCTCGGGGGGTTAGTAATTCTCCCTCCAGACAAAGTCTTAGCCCTTCAACAAGGAACCCGAGTTCTTCATCAGTCTGCCCCCTCACTCCATCCGGTTTGCAGTGAGGGTACTAGGAAAGATGGTGGCCGCAATGGAAGTGGTCCCCTTTGCACAATTGCACCTGCATCCCCTTCAACATGCCCTTCTGGCTGCTTGGGACAGAAACCCTTTCTCCCTCGACCGAAGGTGCCGCTTATCCCTGCAGCTCAAACAGACACTCAGGTAGTGGACATTGAACTCTTCCCTCAACTGGGGGAAGTCTTTTGTACCCGTTCAATGGCTAGTGGTGACTACCGATGCCAGTCTTCCTGGCTGGGGAGCAGTCTTCCGCCATCACACTACTCAGGGCCGCTGGTCAATTCAGGAATTGAAGCCACTGATCAACATTCTGGAGATCCGGGCTATTCAACTGGCCCTGCAGCACTTCCATCATCTTCTGGTGGGTCACCCCATCCGTATCCAATCACAGTGCCACGGTTGTGGCATAACCCAATCATCAGGGGGGTACCCGCAGCAGGATGGCCATGTCCGAGGTAACTCACATCCTACAATGGGCAGAGACCAACCACTCGGTGATCTCAGCGGTACACATTCCAAAAGTGGAAAACTGGACGGCGGACTTCCTCAGCCGTCAGGGTCTCCCTTTGGGGAAGTGGGAGCTCCATCCGTAAGTCTTCTCCCAGATCTGTCTTCGCTCGGGGTTCCCAGATGTGGACCTCATGGTGTCCACACTGAATGCCAAGGTTCCCCGTTAATAGCGAGATCTCGAGATCCAAGAGCCGTGTCGACGCTCTGGTTCTTTCATGGCGCAATTCCGCTTTCCGTACATTTTCCCTCCTCTACCGTTACTCCCCAGAGTAATCTAGAAAATCAAGACGGATGGAGTACCAGTGATCCTGGTTGCTCCCGATTGGCTTTGCCGCGCGTGGTTCGCAGAGTTTGTACGCCTCGTCGCTGACATACCCTGGAGACTGCCGGATCGGCCAGATCTGCTCTCCCAGGGCCCTATCTACCACCAGAACTCAGGGGCCCTGTGTTTAACAGGGTGGCCTTTGAATTTTGGCTCTTAACCCAGGCAGATTTTTCTTAAGTCATTTCCACCATGGTTAGGTCCCCTTAAACCCTCATTGGTACACATTTACCATCGTACTTGGAAGACATTTTTTGCTTGGTGCAAGAACGTGGTCTTTCGTCTTCTCAGTTCCCACCATTTTAGAGTTTCTACAGGTCGGTCTGGACTCTGGGCTGGCACTCAGCTCTCTCAAAAGCCAAATCTCCGCTCTATAGGTCTTATTTCAGAGACACATCGTATCAAGACTCCAGGTTAAGACTTTTCTTCAGGGAGTATCACATGTCGCGCCTCCCTATCGCATGCCTTTAGAGCCTTTGGACCTAAACCTGGAGCTAAGTGCCCTTTAGGAACCACCCTTTTGAAACGCTTCAGAACATTTCATTGGTCTTTCTGTCCTGGAAGGTTGCCTTCCTTGTGGCGATCACATCGATCAGATGAGGTTCGGAATTAGCTGCCTTATCCTGCTGGGCGCCTTTCCTTAACTTCCATCAGGACAAGGGTTGTCCTCATGCCGTTGCCGTCCTTTATGCCAAAGGTCGTTTCGTCCTTCCATATTAACAAGGACATTGTAATTCCTTCCTTTTGTCTGGCTCCTATTCACAGAATTGAAAGAGCTCTCCACACATCTGGACCTAGTCAGAGCTCTCCGAAGGTATGTCTCAAGGACATCATCCTTCAGAAAAACAGATTCCCTGTTTGGTCTCCCGGAAGGTCACAGGAAGGGTCTTGCCGCTTCTAAGGCCACGATGGACAGGTGGATTCGTTCAACCATTCGGGAGTCATACGGAGTCAGAAGTCAGCCCATCCGCTCGGGGATCAGAGCACACTCTACTCGAGCGCTGGGGGCTTCTTGGGCCATTCGGCATCAGGCGATGGCGGAGCAGGTCTGTAAAGCTGCGATTTGGTCCAGTTTACATACCTTCGCAAAGCACTATAATATTAATTCTCAGACTTCAGCTGATGCGAGTCTGGGTAGAAAAATTCTGCAAGCAGCGGTGGCGCACATCTAGGCAGTTGTTGCATGAAGCCTAATTCTTTGTGTTGTTTTCCCACCCAGGGACTGCTTTGGGACTTCCCATGGTCTATGTTCCCCAATGAGGCGAAGGAGCAACAGGAATTTTTGTGTACTCACCGTAAAATCCTTTTCCCTGAGCCACTCATTGGGGGACACAGCACCCACCCTGTTAGCCTAATGGCTTATGTGGCTTTTGCCTGTTCTTTTAACCCTGCTGTTCTGTTCGGTCTGGGGAGACCTATTTTGAACTTTGGTATTTTTTGGGGTGTTCAAGATGCGGTTCTGAAACTTGTGGTTGATTGACTTAAATGAGGATGGGTCGGTCGGCCACGGGTTTCAGAGCCGCATCTTGAATATTTTAAAGAATATTGAAGTTCAAAGTCGGTCATTTTTGACCAACAGAACAGCAGGGATAAGTTGACATGTTGTACTCTTCTATGTCGTTACTATTTGTTCCTACTGCTTTTGCACCAAACTGGTTCTCTGGGAGCCAGCATGAGGGTGTATACTGCAGAGGAGGAGCTAACTTTTTTTGTGTTAACTTAGTGTCAGCCTCCTAGTGGCAAGCAGCATACAACCCATAGTCTGTGTCCCCCAATGAGTGGCTCAGAGAAAAGTATTTTACGGTGAGTACACAAAAATCCCTGTTTCTGAACTGTTCCTGAGTTAAAACATTAGTATTGTTGTTTCTAAATGATTATGAACTTTTTTTTGTTTTTTGCAATATTTGAGGTCTGCAACCAATGCATTTTTTTGTTATTTTTGCCATTTTCTCATTTTCAGAAAATAAATGCAAAATTTATTGCTTGGACCTTCAGAGACATGTTGTCAGTAGTTTATAGAATAAAAGAACAATTTACATTTTACTCAAAAATATACAGTACAGACCAAGTATGGACACACCTTCTCATTTAAAGATTTTTCTGTATTTTCGTGACTGAAAATTGTAAATTCACACTGAAGGCATCAAAACTGTGTATATAGTTCCACATGTGTTAATTCATAGTTTTGATGCCTTCAGTGTGAATGTACAATTTTCATAGTCATGACAATACAGAAAAATCTTTAAATGAGGTGTGTCCAAACTTTTGGTCTGTACTGTACCTATGAAGAAAAAAATAACACAAACTGAAAATGTTGCAGTGATCTCTTAATTTTCGCCAGAGCCGTATGTAGCAGGGCTATGTGTGTGTGTGTGTGTGTATTGTGATGCAGCGGTAGCACCGTACACAGTGAAATGGCAGTGACTCAAGCAAGTTCAAACAAAATTTTCCTTTAATGTTACTTCACACAGTCTATTAGAAATACACCATACACGACTTCATCCAGACCAATGAAAATACATAGTACACGGCTTCTTCATACAGTCCATTAGAAATACACAATACACGGCTTTAGTTTGCAGTCAATAAACAGGCTGGACTTCCCCCTGTCCAGTTTCCCTGGGTTACTGCACGCCGGTACCAAGTCTCTTAAAGCTTCTTTCACACTACCGTCGGTACTGTGCCGTCGCCAAGCGTCGGCGCGACGGACGTTGTGAAAATTCGGCACAACGTGGGCAGCGGATGCAGTTTTTCAACGCATCCGCTGCCCGGGGAGGAGGGGGCGGAGTTCCGGCTGCGCATGCACGTTAGGAAATGCAGGGCCCGACGCACGAAAAAACGTTACCCTGAACGTTTTTTCGTGACGGTCCACCAAAACAGGACGCATCCAGTGCACGACGGACGCGACGTATGGCCATACGTCGCGATCCGTAGGCAATACAAGTCTGTGGGAAAAAAACGCATCCTGCGGGCACATTTCCCAAAACGACGCATTGCTACTTTCACACTAGCGTCGGAGTGCATCGGGCCGACGATGCTGTGAAGTAAAATCACATCGGGGGCAGCGGATGCAGTTTTACAACGCATCCGCTGCCCCATTGTAAGGTCCGGGGAGGAGGGGGCGGAGTTCCGGCCGCGCATGCGCGGTCGGAAAAAGCGGACCCGACGGACAAAAAAATGTTGCAAGCAACGTTTTTTTGTCCCAACGGACTGCAAAAATGGTAGTTACCTGCCGATAACGGTATTTCTCTGATCCCATGATGGCACCACGGAGAGAGGGGTCCGCCCCCAGGGACAGGAAACCTACAGATGAAAAAGGGCGTACCTCTCTCCCACATCAGTTGGATTACAGAGCCTTATACAGAACTTCAGCTGCAACTCAATATTTACACAAATTAAACTTAACCAATTTAACTTAACAGAGGCACCGTGACTAAAACTAATTACTGGTACATTACCAAGTGCACACCTGTGTGTGAAAAGGGAGGGAATATACGGGTGCCATCATGGGATCAGAGAAATACCGTTATCAGCAGGTAACTACCATTTTCTCTATCCCCATGATGGCACCACGGAGAGATTTGAATAGATAGCTCTTAGGGAGGGACCACTGCCTCTAGAACCCTTCACCCAAAGGTAGTATCAGAGGTAGTCAAGTCTAAGCGGTAATGCTTGAAAAATGTAGACTGGGAAGACCAAGTGGCCGCTCTACATATCTGTTGTATCGAAGCGCCAGCTCTCTCCGCCCAGGATGATGCCACTGCTCTGGTCGAATGAGCCTTTACATTCTCCGGGATGGCTGTCCCGCAGGATGAGTAGGATAGGGCGATGGCGTCTCTTATCCACCTTGCTAACGTGGCTTTCGATGCTTTTTGTCCCTTCCGTGGACCCTGGAAGCAGACAAACAAAGCCCTATCCTTCCTGCACTCCCTAGTGGCTGACAGATATTGGATCAGGCATCTTTTTACGTCTAGGGTATGCAGTGTTCTTTCCCCCTCATTTTTAGGGTTGGGACAAAAGGAGGGCAAAGAAATTTCTTGCGTTCTATGAAACTGTGACGATATTTTAGGGAGGTAAGCCGGGTCAGTTTTAAGAATGACTTTGTCATCAAGTATCTGAATAAAGGGTGGACATGAGGATAACGCTTGTATATCGCTGACACGACGAGCCGAGGTTAGGGCCACTAGGAGTGTGGTTTTTAGGGATAAGATCTTTAAAGGAACTTCTGTCAGGGGCTCAAAGGGAGGTTTGGTTAGAGCGTTTAATACAAGGTTTAGATCCCATGGAGGCGAGTTGTGGAGGGGAATGGGTCTGGATCTAGATGAGGCTTTAATGAAACGCATGACCCATCGATTTTTGGCCAAGTCGTAATTATACAGTGCTCCTAAGGCTGCCACCTGGACCTTTAGAGTGCTTGTAGCTAAACCTTTTTCTAGACCTTTCTGTAAGAACTCAAGTATTTTCCCTATTGGGATCTCCCCGGACGGGTCTGCCCCTGATACCGACATAAACTTTTTCCACACTTTCCCATATATTCTAGTGGTTACGGGTTTTCTACTCTGTAATAGAGTGGACACCAAGTTGGGAGAGAACCCTTTATCCCTCAGCAACCTCCTTTCAAAAGCCATGCTGTCATGTGTAAATTTTTTACATTGGGGTGAAATACTGGACCCTGGGACAGAAGTTTTGGAGAGTCTGGTAGAACCCAAGGACTCGATATGGACATGTTTCTTAGCCAAGAAAACCATATTCTGCGGGGCCAAAATGGCGCTATTACTATCACTGTAGCTCTCTCCTCCCGAATTTTCCTCAACACTAAGGGGATGAGCGACATTGGAGGGAACGCATAGGCGAGATGATAGTTCCAAGGAATTGTTAGTGCGTCTAGAGCTACAGGGTTCCCCCGGGGATCTATTGAGCAGAATGTTTTCACTTTGTGGTTTTGGCTGTTCGCGAATAGGTCTATTTCTGGTAGACCCCAGAGATTCACGATTTGATCGAAGACCAACTGATTTAGCTCCCACTCTCCCTGCTTTAAGCATGTCCTGCTCAGGAAGTCTGCAGTCTGGTTTTCTGAGCCCTTTAAGTGGAGAGCTGTCAAGGACTTTAGACTGTGTTCCGCTATGTGGAAGATGGATTGGGTTACCTCCATCAGAGCTCGACACCTGGTGCCCCCTTGGTGGTTTAGATATGCGACCACTACTTGGTTGTCCGAGAAGACTTTTACATGATGCCCGTGAAGGAGATATAGAAAATGTGTTAGGGCCAGCTTTACCGCTAACAGTTCTTTCATGTTGGAAGAGTCTAGCTTTTGACTTCTGTTCCAATTCCCCTGTGCCACTTGATCGTCTGTGTGCTCCCCAACCCCAGGGGCTTGCATCTGTCGTTAGAATTTTTTCTGTCGGTAGAGCCCAAGGAACCCCTTTTGTTAGATTCCCTGGGTCCGCCCACCATGCTAGGGAGTGTATTGTGTTTGGTGATATACTTAACTGCTCGTCTAAATTCCCGTGCAGAGATATGCCTGAATCTAAAGTCTCCCATTGTAGATCCCGGGAATGACATTGTGCCCACTGTACGGCCGGGATACAGGCAGTCATGGAGCCCAACAGGGACATTGCGTTCCTCAGGGTAGTGACTGGGGATACCGTCAGCTGCAACACTGCCTGTGTCATTTTCTGAATCTTCTCCTGAGGAAGATAGCATGTTTGCGTGATCGAGTCTAGGACTATCCCTAAGTACATCTGTACCTGGGATGGCACCATCTTGGACTTGGCTATGTTTAGCAGCCACCCTAGACTCGACAGTGAAGTCATGACCTGATTCAACTGTTGTTCGCAATGTTGGAATGAGTTCCCTACTACAAGGAGGTCGTCCAGATAGGAAACTATTAGGATGTTCTGCTCCCGTATGTGGGCCATTACTTCTGCCATTATTTTCGTGAATACCCGAGGAGCAATAGCTATCCCGAAGGGGAGAGCCCGGAATTGGAAGTGTTTTACCTCCCCCTGGATATTCACTGCCAGTCTGAGATATTTTTGATAATCTCTGTGGATGGGCACATGGTAATATGCGTCTCGTAAATCTAGAACAGTCATGAAACACAAGGGAAAGAGTATTCTTACGCAAGATTTTGTCTCCATTTTGAAATGTTGTAACTCTAGGAAACTGTTTAATTTTTTTAGATTGATGATCGTTCTGTATGATCCGTCCGGCTTCTTGCGGAGGAAGAGGGGAGAATAGAAACCTGTGCCTCTTTCCTGGTATGGGACTTCTTGCAATACCCCTTTCTGGACTAGTTTCAGAATTTCCTTCTGGAGAGCTGACTGTTCGTGTGACTGTTTTTGAGGCGTTATCCTGAAGAAGTTGCCGGGAGGGACACGAAATTTGAATTTGAGGCCTTCTCGTATAATGCCTAAGATCCAGGGGCTGTTTGAAATTCTTTCCCAGGCTGGAAGAAACTCGGCTAGTCTCCCTCCGACCTGGGGAATACCTTCATTGGGATTTTTTATTATCAGGAGGGGGGGGTTTGTTGAACAAGAAGCCCCTATTTTTATTTCTTCTGTCTTCCCATCCATCCTTTTTTCCTTTTGGGGGTCTTCTCCGCATAAACTTTCTGTTCCGAAAGGAACGTCTATATGACGGGTTAGGGAACCCGGGGAAAGATTTCTTTTTATCCCCCGCTTTGTCGAGGATGTCATCTAATGTTGATCCAAACAGGAATTCCCCTTCGCAAGGTATTGAGCATAACTTGGTCTTCGTTTGCAAGTCCCCCGGCCAGCACTTTAGCCACAGGGCACGTCTTGCTGCGTTGGAAAAAGAGGCCGACCTGGCTGCTAATCTCACTGAGTCCACCGAAGCGTCCGCCAGAAAAGCTGCTGCCCCTTTCATCATGGACACTGACTTTTGTATTGTGTCTCTTGAGACTTTTCCCTTTAGCTGGGAATCCAAATGTTCAAGCCATACCATTAGAGCACGGGCCGTGCAAGTGGCTGCGATGGCTGGTTTTAGACCACCTCCTGCTGCTTCCCATGAGTGTTTTAAGAAAGTGTCTGCTTTTTTGTCCATCGGCTCTTTTAGAGTGCCCATGTCCTCGAAGGGCAGGGCAAATTTTTTGGAGGCCTTTGCTATGGCCACATCCAGTTTGGGTGCCTTGCTCCAGGATGAGCAGGCTGGGTCGTCGAACGGGTATTTTCTCTTGGGAGTCAAGAGAACTTTTTTATCCGGTTTTTTCCATTCTTTCTTGATTAAAGAATGAATCTTCTCATTTATCGGGAATACCCTTCTTTTCTTCTGTTCTAATCCGCTGAACATTATGTCCTGTGCTGTTCTTTTGGGACGTTCATCTACCAGACCCATGGTTGTTCTAATAGCCTTTACCAGTGCGTCTGTCTCTTCGATGGGAAAGCAACTGCGTCCCCCTTCTGACGATAGTGAAGAGGTCTCGGATGTTGATGAATCATTAGAGTCAGATGTTTCACTTTCTGATTCGTTTATGCTGGGTTCAGGAGATTTATGACCTGATCTACGTCTTTCCTTCGGAATTTTAATGCCTTTGAGGGCACTCTCCACCTGATTTTTTATTAATGTTTTCAGGTCTGATGCGAACGCCGGGGACTCCTCCTGAATGGTTTTTTCTATGCAAGACCCGCATAGCTTTTTTTCCCAGGAGGAAGGTAGTTCTTCCGAACATATCGCACAAACTTTGTGCTTTGATTTAGTTGTACACTTTCTTCCCTAGAAGAAAAAGTAATCTCGTATTACATTATTACTTTCACGTAGATCACTCACCCCTTGTGAATGAGAGATACCGTCTCTGGCCTCGGGACTACATCCACTGGATTCGTCGCCGGTCGTGTAGATTTCCCAGAGACTTGGCTGCGTTGTGACCCTGAGCGACCACTGCTGCTGCGCTGCTGGGACGAAGCATTTCCCTTCCGCTGGTGCTGTGAACGCGGGTGCCGCTGCACCTGTAATTGCTCAGGTGACAGTTGTGCACACTCCTGTGCCTCTTGCTCCTCTCTACCACTCATAGTGGCTCCACTCTGCAGTTTTTCAACAAAGGGGATTTCCACGCTTACGCCTTAGGGAACGCTGTTTTTGAATCTGCCGCCGGCAGAAGCGACCATCTGCGCAGGCGCGCGCGTCACTTCCGGTTCGCGGCACAGGCGTCCTATAGGGAAGGTATTATTGGGGACGCCTGTGCGCGCGATTTCTCGTTCCGCCTGCCCCCGCACTTCCGGTTTGGGCGGCGGTGATCGGCGGTGCTGTGGGGCGCTTCCGCTCTAGCGCTCCTGTGCCCGCCATGGAAAGATAGCCACCGCTACCTCCATGTACCGACTAGCGGTACAGAGGCTGAATCGGTGACCGCCGTCACCTGCCTCCTTCCTCCCCCTTTTTTTTTTTTTTTTTTTTCCCACGGGGAAGGCAGGCTGGAACCTCTTCACTGCCTTCCCCTGGCACACTCACCCACAGGGCCCGCCGACCCCAGCGGTGGTGCTTCAGGGTCGGAATAAAAGGGGGGAGAAAACCCGCTGCAACCAGCCGTGACAGGGCGCCCCCTGTCAGGAACCGACCGGCCAGCTCCCTGGAATCCCACGAAGAATCCTTCAGGTACGTGCTGTAGGTTCCCCGTCAGGGACAGGAAACCAACTGATGTGGGAGAGAGGTACGCCCTTTTTCATCTGTAGGTTTCCTGTCCCTGGGGGCGGACCCCTCTCTCCGTGGTGCCATCATGGGGATAGAGAAAACACGTTGCATCCGTCGCTAATGAAAGTCTATGGAGAAAAAAATGCATCCTGCAGGCAACTTTGCAGGATGCGTTTTTTCTTCAAAACGACGCATTGTGACGTGTCGAACGACGCTAGTGTGAAAGTAGCCTTACTCACGCCGTGCACCACACGCTATCCTCCAGATTGCAGCTTGGTAAACAAAAGACAGCCCGAGATGCAGGGTGTCAGTTTCTTTGGTTCCTTTTGCCCCTGTGTTGCTCCACACAGAAAGAGCTCTGCTGACAACTGCTCTGTCTGCTTCCAAATCAACACTGACACACCTCCCCCTCTACTACAGGGCTCTTAATCAGTCACTGCTTCGCTATTCTAATTACAGCTACATCTGTGTCTGCAGTACGCCCTCATGACCCCACTATGCCTCTGTGCGCATTCTGGAGAGCACAAACAGCGACCTCTAGCTGTAACATGGGTCACTGCTTCACAGTATGTATGTAGCAGGGCTGTGTGTATGTATGTATGTATGTATGTAGCAGGGCTGTGTATGTATGTATGTAGCAGGGCTGTGTGTGTATGTGTGTTGTGTGTGTGTAGCGGGGCTGTGTGTGTGTAGCGGGGCTGTGTGTATGTGCGTGTAGCAGGGCTGTGTGTATGTAGCAGGGATGTGTGTGTATGTAGCGGGCCTGTGTGTGTAGCAGGGCTGTGTGTAGTGGGGCTGTGTGTGTGTAGCGGGGCTGTGTGTGTAGCAGGGTTGTGTGTGTAGCAGGGTTGTGTGTGTAGCAGGGTTGTGTGTGTAGCAGGGCTGTGTGTGTAGCAGGGCTGTGTGTGTAGCAGGGCTGTGTGTGTAGCAGGGCTGTGTGTGTAGCAGGGCTGTGTGTGTAGCGGGGCTGTGTGTGTAGCAGGGCTGTGTGTGTAGCAGGGCTGTGTGTGTAGCAGGGCTGTGTGTGTAGCAGGGCTGTGTATGTTTATGTAGTGGGGCTGTGTGTATGTAGCGGGGCTGTGTGTGTAGCAGGGCTGTGTGTGTAGCGGGGCTGTGTGTGTAGCAGGGCTGTGTGTGTAGCAGGGCTGTGTGTGTAGCAGGGCTGTGTATGTTTATGTAGTGGGGCTGTGTGTATGTAGCGGGGCTGTGTGTGTAGCAGGGCTGTGTGTGTAGCAGGGCTGTGTGTGTAGCAGGGCTGTGTGTGTAGCAGGGCTGTGTGTGTAGCAGGGCTGTGTGTGTAGCAGGGCTGTGTGTGTAGCTGGCCTGTGTATGTTTATGTAGTGGGGCTGTGTGTATGTAGCGGGGCTGTGTGTGTAGCAGGGCTGTGTGTGTAGCAGGGCTGTGTGTGTAGCAGGGCTGTGTGTGTAGCAGGGCTGTGTGTGTAGCTGGCCTGTGTATGTTTATGTAGTGGGGCTGTGTGTATGTAGCGGGGCTGTGTGTGTAGCAGGGCTGTGTGTGTAGCAGGGCTGTGTGTGTAGCAGGGCTGTGTGCGTAGCAGGGTTGTGTGTGTGTAGCAGGGTTGTGTGTGTAGCAGGGCTGTGTGTGTAGCGGGGCTGTGTGTGTAGCGGGGCTGTGTGTGTAGCAGGGCTGTGTGTGTAGCAGGGCTGTGTGTAGCAGGGCTGTGTGTGTAGCAGGGTTGTGTGCGTAGCAGGGCTGTGTGCGTAGCAGGGTTGTGTGTGTGTAGCAGGGTTGTGTGTGTAGCAGGGCTGTGTGTGTAGCAGGGCTGTGTGTGTAGCGGGGCTGTGTGTGTAGCAGGGCTGTGTGTGTAGCAGGGCTGTGTGTGTAGCAGGGCTGTGTGTGTAGCAGGGCCTGTGTATGTGTATGTAACGGGGCATCCTACAGTCCGAAAAATGTGATTTTATTAATTTTTTTTTAAAATCTGGATTTGGTATATTTCGATGTAGTCTCATGCAACCTAGCTCCTACTCTATGATTCTGCATGTCTGCAAGCAGTATGCAGAGGCTTACACCTGTGCCATTAGCGGACACGAGTCGCCATTCCCAACCTCTAGCTGCTGATAAAAAGCTTGGACCTGTGTTATCAGATTATCACTGCAGCTTTTCTTTTCAACATTGTAGTGCTTTTTGTGCTTTGACAACCTCTTCCATGCACCAAAATCAATTTTTATGGAGGTTTTTTTGTTCTTTTGATCATGCTGTCTTTTATTTAACCCTCCCAGGTATGGTGGTGTATTCTATTTCTGATGTGATGGATAAGCTGGTCACTCCTACGGATTGCCTGACCCCAGCCTTACAAGATGATTTCTGGTTGAGAAGTGCACGCTTGGAGAAGACTGATCGATGGAGACATGTGGTGGAAGAGATGAATCCAGCAGCAATGGCTGCTTTTGATTTGGCATGCACACAAGCACATCTCTGGAAAACGTGCAAGCAGCTGCTGGAGACTGCAGAGAGACATCTGCAGAAATGTCTGGAAAGCAAAGGTATTCATGCAGTGTAGATTATGATAGGACGCTGAGATTATAAAAGTGCAAATGGTAGATGTTAATGTGTTTTTCCATAAAATATACTTGTTGCAAGTAGAGATGGGGGACCCAAACCGTAACCGTGTTTTGGTCACTGCCCCCCCAACCACTGACTTCACCACGAAGTCCGTGCTAATGTTGGGTTCGGCACTCTGAACATCGGGTGTTTCTCGCACTGTTTTGTGCATGACAGAGCAGCAAATATTACCTCCAATCAGCGGTAAAATCATTACTGCCAGCCAGACAGCCGCATTTCCCACGCTCTCAAGTGACAGTGTGAGCACGCGGAGGTAAAAAGTTTACCTTGTCTCCAATCTCTGACGGATAATGGGCCTGCAACTCCCATTGGCCTACGCTTGCTGCCGCTAATAATAATAATAATAATAAAAAAGTTGGGCCCTCTCCATTTTTGACAACCAGCCAAGCTAAAGCAGACAGCTGGGGCTGTATACTCAGGCTGTTAAGGGGCAGTAGCATCTCATTCCCCGGTGGTTCTCAGCCTGAACGGTCGTATCTTGGCACGATTTTATTCTCAATCAGAGGGAGTGTTTGTGGCAAACACTGGATGTTCGGCTCCCCATTCAAGTAAATAGGGTTCGGGTCTAGGTACCGTTCTGGTACCTGAACTTTTCTTTTTCCTCTAATCCCCCTCCACGACAGCACACAGGAAGCTGCCTCCCCATCCTAATTAGGGACAGGAAACAAGAGGTTTAAATAGCCCTCCCTTGCCACTAGAGCCGTCTCATGAGCGGAAAGGGCCAATGTGTCCATCGAGCAGATCTGCAGAGCTGCTACCTGGTCCTCGGTCCATACCGTCACTAAACACTACAGATTAGATCAAATTTCTTTTATAGGAGGTGTATAAGAGATCTAGCCTTTGGCAGGAAAGTGCTCCAGGCTGTTTTCCCTCCCCAACCATTATTCTGGTATTTCTCCTGTGTGCTGTCGTGGAGGGGATTAAAGAAAATAGAATTAAGGTACCGTCACACTGAACGATATCGCTAGCGATCTGTGACGTTGCAGCGTCCTGGCTAGCTATATCGTTCAGTTTGACACGCAGCAGCGATCAGGCCCCTGCTGTGATGTCGTTGGTCGCTGTAGAAAGTCCAGCACTTTATTTCGTCACTGGACTCCCTGCAGACATCGCTGAATCGGCGTGTGTGACGCCGATTCAGCGATGTCTTCACTGGTAACCAGGGTAAACATCGGGTTACTAAGCGCAGGGCCGCGCTTAGTAACCCGATGTTACCCTGGTTACCATCGTAAAAGTAAAAAACAAACAAACACTACATACTTACCTTCCGCTGTCTGTCCCCGGCGCTGTGCTTCTCTGCACTGGCTGTGAGCGCCGGCCAGCCGGAAAGCAGAGCGGTGACGTCACCTCTCTGCTTTCCGGCCGCTGTGCTCACAGCCAGTGCAGGAAAGCACAGCGCCGGGGACAGACAGCGGAAGGTAAGTATGTAGTGTTTGTTTGTTTTTTACTTTTACAATGGTAACCAGGGTAACATCGGGTTACTAAGCGCGGCCCTGCGCTTAGTAACCCGATGTTTACCCTGGTTACCGGCATCGTTGGTCGTTGGAGAGCTGTCTGTGTGACAGCTCTCCAGCGACCAAACAGCGACGCTGCAGCGATCGACATCGTTGTCGGTATCGCTGCAGCGTCGCTTAGTGTGACGCTACCCTTACACTTACTGGTAATTTGGTTTCTAAGACCCTCCACGACAGTACGGGTAATTCTCACCCCCCCCCCCCCAATAAAGTTATATTCATTTGATTCCTTAGTGTAAATGAAAAACTCAATCATTCATTCTGTGTGGTCCTTGGAAAACACTGGGATTAGGGGAAGGGGAGGGCTATTTAAAGGGAACCTGTCACCTGAATTTGGCGGGACTGGTTTTGGGTCATATGGGCAGAGTTTTCGGTTGTTTGATTCACCCTTTCCTTACCCGCTGGCTGCATGCTGGCTGCAATATTGGATTGAAGTTCATTCTCTGTCCTCCATAGTACACGCCTGCACAAGGCAAGATTGCTTTGCGCAGGCGTGTACTATGGAGGACAGAGAATAAACTTCAATCCAATATTGCAGCCAGCATGCAGCCAGTGGGTAAGGAAAGGGTGAATCAAACACCCGAAAACTCCGCCCATATGACCCAAAACCAGTCCCGCCAAATTCAGGTGACAGAGTCCCTTTAAACCTCTTGTTTCCTGTCCCTAATTAGGATGGGGAGGCAACCTCCTGTGTGCTGTCATGGAGGGTCTTGGAGACCAAATTAAGTGTAATTCTATTTTTTATTTATTTTTTTAAACTATTCCGCCAGACCCAAACATCAAGTTGTCTGCCCATCTTTAGTTGCTAGCTTCAAAGAATAAACCTCGCTTTGGAGTTTTGCTCTCTACAGAATGAGTTAACTGAGAATCCATCAGTGAGCTCATTCTAACAATCTGACAGAGTTTGTAACTAATTTTCTCAGCTTATTTTTGAACGTCGACCATATCAAAGTTGAATGTGTGGAAAACTGAGAGCCTGTAGAAGCCAAACTGTGCAATCCAATTGCAAAAAGTTAGTTTTAGCCTGAAATATATGGACTTGAAGTAAAAAAAAAATAAAATAAAATAAAAAAAAAAAAAAATCTGTTTCACTTGTAACTGTCCCTTTGTACTAAGTTTGTGGGAAAGCATGGTCTTGCTACCCTTGTCCACCATAGCAGGTTAAAACTGTTTTGAGGGCACATCCCAGTGCAGGAACTGTTCCATTCTCATTTATAGAGGACCTGTCATTTGCTAAGAATCTGTCATTTTTTATTTTTTTTAACATGGTGTAAATGTCACTTTTCTGAGTCTAGTGGTTTTTCTTTTGTTCCTGCACCTCTTCGATACTGAGACATGACCCCCCTCTTCCCTGTATATAAACCTAAAGGTACCTTCACACTGAGCGACTTAACAACGATATCGCTAGCGATCCGTGACGTTGCAGCGTCCACGATAGCGATATCGTTGTTTGACACGCAGCAGCGATCTGGATCCTGCTGGGAGATCGTTGGTCGGAGCAGAAAGTCCAGAACTTTATTTCGTCGCTGGACTCCCGCAGACATCGCTGAATCGGCGTGTGTGGCGCCGATTCAGCGATGTCTTCACTGGTAACCAGGGTAAACATTGGGTTACTAAGCGGAGGGCCGCGCTTAGTAACCCGATGTTTACCATGGTTACCATTGTAAATGTAAAAAAAAACAAACACTACATACTTACATTCCGGTGTCTGTCCCCCGGCGCTCTGCTTCCCTGCACTGACTGTGAGCGCCGGCCGGCCGTAAAGCACAGCGGTGACGTCACCGCTCTGCTTTACAGCCGGCCGGCGCCGAGACAGTGCAGGGAAGCTGAGGTCGGGGGACGCGACAGACACCGGAATGTAAGTATGTAGTGTTTTTTTTTTTTTTTTACATTTACAATGGTAACCAGGATAAACATCGGGTTACTAAACGCAGCCTTGCGCTTAGTAACCCGATGTTTACCCTGGTTACCCGGGGACTTCAGCATCGCTGGTCGCTGGAGAGCTGTCTGTGTGACATCTCTCCAGCGACCACACAGAGACGAAACAGCGACGCTGCAGCGATCGGCATCGTTGCCTATATCGCTGCAGCGTCGCTTAATGTGACGGTACATTTACTGGCGAGTTCTTTACCGCTTTCTGGGCATCTCCCTGAGGAACACGCCCCCTTGGCTATTGAGAATAGATCTATAAATTGTGGAGCAAGGGCCTTTTCTCAAGAATGGAGAGTAGCAGGAAGAAAAGAAAGACCACACCAAAATCAGGGGAACTAAAAGCATATTTAGGGCAAGTGACTGGTGATTCCTCTTCATCATTCTACCAGGACTGTAGGTGCTGTAACTTTTTTTCACTTCCCAGCATGCACTGCTTATTTACTGCATTATTAAATGAGATCTAGTTGATTAGGCTGGTAAAAGTAATAAGAAAATGTTTTGTTTTTTTTCAGGCCGGACCTATGATGTGATTATGGAGCATCCTGAAGGGATCAGAGGTGTCCACAGTGTTACTCAGCAAATAAGTAAAATTCTTAACTACCTCAGCATACCACAAGGGCAGACGGAGATAGGTAAAACATCAACTCGGGACAGAGTTTCCCCTTTCTTTCTGGCACCAATATTATATTTGTAGTAGCCAAATGTCTTGATTGTATTTTCTTCCTGACTAGCTTTTTTTTTTTTTTTCTTTCTTTCTTTCTTTTTTTCTATCCCCTCTTCCAAGAGCTGTAACTTTTGTTACTTTTCTTTCCAGATAGCAGTATGAGGGCTTGCATTTCTGCAGAGCAAGCTGTAGTCATTAAAGGGAACCTGTCACCCCGTTTTTTTCAGATTGAGATATAAATACTGTTAAATAGGGCCTGCGCTGTGCGTTACTATAGTGTATGTAGTGTACCCTGATTCCCCACCTATGCTGAGAAATACATTACCAAAGTCGCCGTTTTCGCCTGTCAATCAGGCAGGTCGGGTGGGCGTGGTGACATCGCTCTTTTCTTCCCCAGCTTTCCGTTGGTGGCGTAGTGGTGTGCGCATGTCGCAGTGCCGAATCCACTGCGCGCACGTGAAGAAGCAGCGCGCGATCTGCGCTATTACCCCCTGTCATCGGTGGGGGCGGCCATCTTCCTGGGGCCGTGCGTGCGCAGATGGAGTGCTCTGCTGCACGGGGCTTCAGGAAAATGGCCACGGGATGCCGCGCGTGCGCAGAAGAGATCGCGGCGGCCATTTTCCCAAAGCCGAGTTTGCATGTGATTCATCACTGCGACATGCGCACACCACAACGCCACCAACGGAAAGCTGGGGAAGAAAAGAGCGATGTCACCACGCCCACCCGACCTGACCAGCCTGATTGACAGGCGAAAACGGCGACTTTGGTAAGTTATTTCTCAGCATAGGTGGGGAATCAGGGTACACTACATACACTATTGTAACGCACAGCGCAGGCCCTATTTAACAGTATCTATATATCAATATGAAAAAACGGGGTGACAGGTTACCTTTAATGTCACCATTAATTTTATTTTACCTTTTATTACACCAATTCTGGCTTTGTTTGTTTTTGTTTTTTTATTCTCTTAAAGACTTTTACTGATCTGGTTTAATTCATTCTCTATTTTGAAAACTATGGACACAGTGATACTCAATGTTTATTGTTTACATGTTTATTATTTTTTTAACCCCCTTAACGACCGCCGATACGCCTTTTAATGGCGGCAGTTAAGGGTACTTATTCCTCAGCGCCGCTTTTTAACGGCGCTGAGAAATAAGGTTATAGCGCCCCGCAGCGACAGAAAATCTCCGGGGTTTCTGCTACCAAGGGTAGCAGAGACCCCAGAGAACATGATTCAGATCACTTTTTGCCATCCCCAATGTTGCAATCATAGTTATTAACCGCACAAGAGCGACGATAGAAAAAAAAAAGTACGGTTTCCCATTTATTTCTCTCTCCTCTGATATGATGTAGCACATCAGAGGAGAGAGAAATAGGTTCCCCCAAGCCCCCCTCCGTACCTCCGATGTCCCCCTGAGATCTGTCGGTCGTCACCTGGCAAATTAGGAGATTTTTTCCTATTGGTTTATTTTCACCACTGTGCTAGACCCTATCATAGTGATCAAAATAAAAAAAATAGTAAGTCAAACTCCCTTTATCACCCCATTAGGTAAAACTAATTACATTTTTTCCGTTGGGGTTGGGGCTAGGGTTAGTGTTGTGACTAGGGTAAGGGTTGTGGCTAGGGTAAGGGTTGTGGCTAGGGTAAGGGTTGTGGCTAGGGTAAAGGTTGTGGCTAGGGTAAGGGTTGTGGCTAGGGTAAGGGTTGTGGCTAGGGTAAGGGTTGTGGCAAGGGTTAGGGTTAAAGTTGGGCTACTGTTAGGGTTGGGATTAGAGCTAGGTTTGGCTGGTGCTGGGGTTAGAGTTTTGGTGCTGGGGTTAGGGTTGGGATTAGGGTTAGGGGTGTGTTGGGGTTAAGGTTGGAGTTAGAATTGGGGGTTTCCACTGTTTAGGTACATCAGGGGGTCTCCAAACCCGACATGGCGCCCGACATGGATTCTAGCCAATTTTGTGTTCAAAAAGTCAAACGGTGCCCCCTCCCTTCTGAGCCCTGCCATGCGCCTAAGCAGTAGCTTTCCCCACATACGGGGTATCGGCATACTAGGGAGAAATTGCACAAAAAATTTTGTAGTCCATTTTCTCCTGATACGCATGTGAAAATAAAAATGTTTGATTCCTAAGTAAATTTTTTGTTAAAAAATTAAATACCATATATACTCGAGTATAAGCCGATATTTTCAGCCCAAATTTTTTGGCTTATACTCGAGTCACGGTCGGCGGCAGGGTCGGCGGGTGAGGGGGAGAGGGCGCTGAGGCATACTCACCTAGTCCCGGCGCTCCTGGCTCTGTCCCTGCAGCAGTCCCACGGTCTCCGGGTGCCGCAGCTCTTCCCCTGTTCAGCGGTCAAGTGGGACCGCTCATTAGAGAAATGAATATGGACTCCACTCCCATAGGGGTGGAGCCGCATATTCATTTCTCTAATGAGCGGTAACGGTGACCGCTGATAGAGGAAGAGGCTGCGGCACCGAAGACCAGCTGTCCGGGAGAAGGAGCAGGTAAGTATTACATAGTCACCTGTCCGTGTTTCACACGCCGGGCGCCGCTCTGTCTTCGCGTCCTCTTGCACTGACTGTTCAGGTCAGAGGGCGTGATGACGTATAGTGTGCACGGCGCCCTCTGCCTGATCAGTCAGTGCGGAGAGACGCCGGGACGAGATGCTGAGGAGCTGCAAGCAAGAGAGGCGAGTATGGCATTTTTTAAAATTATTATTGCAGCAGCAATGGCACAGCTTTCTATGGTACATCTATGGGGCAATAATGAACGGTGCAGAGCACTATATGGCACAGCTATGGGGCAATAATGAACGGTGCAGAGCACTATATGGCACAGCTATGGGGCAATAATGAACGGTGCAGAGCACTATATGGCACAGCTATGGGGCAATAATGAACGGTGCAGAGCACTGTTATGACCTGGTGGTCAGGACAATAATGGACCTGGTGGTTAAGAGCACACGGAATGACCTGATAGTTACTGATAATATAGGACGAGCTCTGGGACGTGGGAACTCTGCTGACCGCAATCCCTAATCCTATCAACCACACTAGAAATAGCCGTGGATTGCTCCTAACGCTCGCTATGCAACTCGGCACAGCCTAAGGAACTAGCTAGCCCTAAAGATAGAAAAATAAAGCCTACCTTGCCTCAGAGAAATTCCCCAAAGGAAAAGGCAGCTCCCCACATATGACTGTGAGTAAAGATGAAAATACAAACACAGAGATGAAATAGATTAAGCAAAGTGAGGCCCGACTTACTGAACAGACTGAGGATAGGAAAGGTAGCTTTGCGGTCAGCACAAAAACCTACAAAAAGACCACGCAGAGGGCGCAAAAAGACCCTCCGCACCGACTCACGGTGCGGAGGTGCTCCCTCTGCGTCCCAGAGCTTCCAGCAAGCAAGACAACAAACAAAATAGCAAGCTGGACAGAAAAATAGCAAACCAGAGAAAAACAAGCAGTCACTTAGCTTCTGCTGGGAAGACAGGTCACAAGAACGATCCAGGAGTGAACTAGACCAATACTGGAACATTGACAGGTGGCATGGAGCAAAGATCTAAGTGGAGTTAAATAGAGCAGCCAGCTAACGAATTAACCTCGTCACCTGTGGAAGGAAACTCAGAAACACCCACAGCCACCAGAGAAAGTCCATGGACAGAACCAGCTGAAGTACCATTCATGACCACAGGAGGGAGCCCGACAACAGAATTCACAACAGTACCCCCCCCCCCCTTGAGGAGGGGTCACCGAATCCTCACCAGAGCCCCCAGGCCGACCAGGACGAGCCAAATGAAAGGCACGAACCAGATCGGCAGCATGAACATCAGAGGCAAAAACCCAGGAATTATCTTCCTGACCATAACCCTTCCACTTGACCAGGTACTGGAGTTTCCGTCTCGAAATACGAGAATCCAAAATCTTCACCACCACATACTCCAACTCCCCCTCGACCAACACTGGGGCAGGAGGATCAACGGATGGAACCACAGGCGCCACGTATCTCCACAACAACGACCTATGGAACACATTATGGATGGCAAAAGAAGCAGGAAGGGCCAAACGAAATGACACAGGATTGATAACCTCAGAAATCTTATACGGACCAATGAAACGAGGCTTAAACTTAGGAGAGGAAACCTTCATAGGAACATAACGAGACGACAACCAAACCAAATCCCCAACACGAAGTCGGGGACCCACACAGCGCCGGCGGTTAGCGAAACGTTGAGCCTTCTCCTAGGACAATGTCAAATTGTCCAGCACATGAGTCCAAATCTGCTGCAACCTATCCACCACAGTATCTACACCAGGACAGTCCGAAGACTCAACCTGCCCTGAAGAAAAACGCGGATGGAGACCAGAATTGCAGAAAAACGGCGAAACCAAAGTAGCCGAGCTGGCCCGATTATTAAGGGCGAACTCAGCCAACGGCAAAAAGGACACCCAATCATCCTGATCAGCAGAAACAAAGCATCTCAGATATGTTTCCAAAGTTTGATTAGTTTGTTCGGTTTGGCCATTTGTCTGAGGATGGAAAGCCGAGGAAAAAGACAAATCAATGCCCATCCTAGCACAAAAAGATCGCCAAAACCTCGAAACAAACTGGGAACCTCTGTCAGAAACGATGTTCTCCGGGATACCATGTAAACGAACCACATGCTGGAAAAATAATGGCACCAAATCAGAGGAGGAAGGCAATTTAGACAAAGGTACCAAATGGACCATCTTAGAAAAGCGATCACAAACCACCCAAATGACCGACATCTTTTGAGAGACGGGGAGATCCGAAATAAAATCCATAGAAATATGCGTCCAGGGCCTCTTCGGGACCGGCAAGGGCAAAAGCAACCCACTGGCACGAGAACAGCAGAGCTTAGCCCGAACACAAGTCCCACAGGACTGCACAAAAGAACGCACATCCCGCGACAAAGACGGCCACCAAAAGGATCTAGCCACCAAATCTCTGGTACCAAAGATTCCAGGATGCCCAGCCAACACTGAACAATGAATCTCAGAGATAACTCTACTAGTCCATCTATCAGGGACAAACAGTTTCTCTGCTGGGCAACGGTCAGGTCTATCAGCCTGAAATTTTTGCAGCACCCGCCGCAAATCAGGGGAGATGGCAGACAAAATTACCCCCTCTTTGAGAATACCCGCCGGCTCAGGAACACCCGGAGAGTCAGGCACAAAACTCCTTGACAGGGCATCAGCCTTCACATTCTTAGAGCCCGGAAGGTACGAAACCACAAAATCAAAACAGGAGAAAAATAACGACCATCGAGCCTGTCTCGGATTCAACCGTTTGGCAGACTCAAGATAAGTCAAATTCTTGTGATCTGTCAAGACCACCACGCGATGCTTGGCTCCTTCAAGCCAATGACGCCACTCCTCGAAAGCCCACTTCATGGCCAACAACTCTCGATTGCCAACATCATAATTGCGCTCAGCAGGCGAAAACTTTCTAGAAAAGAAGGCACATGGTTTCATCACCGAGCCATCAGAACTTCTTTGCGACAAAACAGCCCCTGCTCCAATCTCAGAAGCATCAACCTCAACCTGAAACGGGAGCGAAACATCTGGCTGGCACAACACAGGGGCAGAAGAAAAACGACGCTTCAACTCCTGAAAAGCCTCTACAGCTGCAGAAGACCAATTGACCACATCAGCACCTTTCTTGGTCAAATCAGTCAACGGCTTAGCAACACTAGAAAAATTAGCGATGAAGCGCCGATAAAAATTAGCAAAGCCCAGGAACTTTTGCAGGCTCTTCACAGATGTCGGCTGAGTCCAATCGTAAATGGCTTGGACTTTAACAGGGTCCATCTCGATAGTAGAAGGGGAAAAAATGAACCCCAAAAATGAAACCTTCTGAACTCCAAAGAGACACTTTGACCCCTTCACAAACAAGGAATTCGCACGAAGGACCTGGAACACCATTCTGACCTGCTTCACATGAGACTCCCAATCATCCGAAAAGACCAAAATATCATCCAAATACACAATCAGGAATTTATCCAGGTACTCTCGGAAGATGTCATGCATAAAGGACTGAAATACTGATGGAGCATTGGAAAGCCCGAATGGCATAACCAGGTACTCAAAATGGCCCTCGGGCGTATTAAATGCTGTTTTCCATTCATCGCCTTGTTTAATACGCACAAGATTATACGCCCCTCGAAGATCTATCTTGGTGAACCAACTAGCCCCTTTAATACGAGCAAACAAATCAGACAGCAACGGCAAAGGATACTGAAATTTGACTGTAATTTTATTGAGAAGGCGGTAATCAATACAAGGTCTCAAAGAACCATCCTTCTTGGCCACAAAAAAGAACCCCGCTCCTAACGGTGATGACGACGGGCGAATATGGCCTTTCTCCAAGGATTCCTTTATATAACTCCGCATAGCGGCGTGTTCTGGCACAGATAAATTGAACAATCAGCCCTTAGGAAACTTACTACCAGGAATCAAATTAATTGCACAATCGCAATCCTTATGAGGAGGTAGGGCACTGGCTTTGGGCTCATCAAATACATCCCGATAATCCGACAAAAACTCTGGAACTTCAGAAGGAGTGGAAGACGAAATAGACAAAAATGGAACATCACCATGTACCCCCTGGCAACCCCAGCTGGACACAGACATAGATTTCCAGTCCAATACTGGATTATGAACCTGTAGCCATGGCAACCCCAAAACGACCACATCATGCAGATTATGCAACACCAAAAAGCGAATATCCTCCTGATGTGCAGGAGCCATGCACATGGTCAATTGGGTCCAGTACTGAGGCTTATTCTTGGCCAAAGGCGTAGCATCAATTCCTCTCAATGGAATAGGATACTTCAAGGGCTCCAAGAAAAAACCACAGCGCCTAGCATACTCCAAGTCCATCAAATTCAGGGCAGCGCCTGAATCCACAAATGCCATAACAGAATAGGATGACAAAGAGCAAATCAGAGTAACGGACAATAGAAATTTAGACTGTACCGTACCAATGGTGGCAGACCTAGCGAACCGCTTAGTGCGCTTAGGACAATCGGAGATAGCATGAGTGGAATCACCACAGTAAAAACATAGCCCATTCCGACGTCTGTGTTCTTGCCGTTCAGCTCTGGTCAAAGTCCTATCACATTGCATAGGCTCAGGCCCATGCTCAGATAGTACCGCCAAATGGTTCACAGCTTTACGCTCACGCAAGCGTCGATCGATCTGAATGGCCAAAGACATAGACTCATTCAGACCAGCAGGCATGGGAAATCCCACCATGACATCCTTAAGGGCTTCAGAGAGACCCTTTCTGAAAATTGCTGCCAGGGCACATTCATTCCACTGAGTGAGCACAGACCACTTTCTAAACTTCTGGCAATATATCTCCGCTTCATCCTGACCCTGACACAGAGCCAGCAAGATTTTCTCTGCCTGATCCACTGAATTAGGTTCGTCATAAAGCAATCCAAGCGCCAGGAAAAATGCATCAACATCACGCAATGCCGGATCTCCTGGCGCAAGGGAAAATGCCCAGTCTTGAGGGTCACCACGTAACAAAGAAATAATGATCTTTACTTGTTGAACAGGGTCACCTGAGGAGCGAGGTGTCAAGGCAAGAAACAATTTACAATTATTTTTGAAATTCAAGAACTTAGATCCATCACCAAAAAACAAATCAGGAATTGGAATCCTAGGCTCTGACGTCGGATTCTGAACCACAAAATCTTGAATGTTTTGTACACTTATAGTGAGATTATCCATCAAAGATGACAGACCTTGAATGTCCATGTCTACACCTGTGTTCTGAACCACCCAGATGTAAAGGGGAAAAGAGAGACAAAACACACTGCAAAGAAAAAAAAATGGTCTCAGAACTTCTCTTATCCCTCTATTGAGATGCATTAGTACTTTGGGCCACCTGTACTGTTATGACCTGGTGGTCAGGACAATAATGGACCTGGTGGTTAAGAGCACACGGAATGACCTGACAGTTACTGATAATATAGGACGAGCTCTGGGACGTGGGAACTCTGCTGACCGCAATCCCTAATCCTATCACACACACTAGAAATAGCCGTGGATTGCTCCTAACGCTCCCTATGCAACTCGGCACAGCCTAAGGAACTAGCTAGCCCTAATGATAGAAAAATAAAGCCTACCTTGCCTCAGAGAAATTCCCCAAAGGAAAAGGCAGCCCCCCACATATAATGACTCTGAGGAAAGATGAAAATACAAACACAGAGATGAAATAGATTAAGCAAAGTGAGGCCCGACTTACTGATCAGACTGAGGATAGGAAAGGTAGCTTTGCGGTCAGCACAAAAACCTACAAAAAGACCACGCAGAGGGCGCAAAAAGACCCTCCGCACCGACTCACGGTGCGGAGGTGCTCCCTCTGCGTCCCAGAGCTTCCAGCAAGCAAGACAACAATCAAAATAGCAAGCTGGACAGAAAAATAGCAAACCAGAGAAAAACAAGCAGTCACTTAGCTTCTGCTGGGAAGACAGGCCACAAGAACGATCCAGGAGTGAACTAGACCAATACTGGAACATTGACAGGTGGCATGGAGCAAAGATCTAAGTGGAGTTAAATACAGCAGCCAGCTAACGAATTAACCTCGTCACCTGTGGAAGGAAACTCAGAAACACCCACAGCCACCAGAGAAAGTCCATGGACAGAACCAGCCGAAGTACCATTCATGACCACAGGAGGGAGTCCGACAACAGAATTCACAACAGAGCACTATATAGCAGAGCTATGGGGCAATAATGAATGGTGCAGAGCACTATATGGCACAGCTATGGGGCAATAATGAACGGTGCAAAGCACTATATGGCACAGCTATGGGGCAATAATGAACGGTGCAGAGCACTATATGGCACAGCTATGGGGCAATAATGAACGGTGCAGAGCACTATATGGCACAGCTATGGGGCCATAATGAACGGTATGGAGCATCTATTTTTATTTTTGAAATTCACCGGTAGCTGCTGCATTTTCAACCCTAGGCTTATACTCGAGTCAATAAGTTTTCCCAGTTTTTTTGTGGCAAAATTAGGGGGGTCGGCTTATGCTCGGGTCGGCTTATACTCGAGTATATACGGTATTCATTTTTTTCCTTCCATATTAGGGTTAATACACTTCTTGAATATGGTTTTGAGCACTTTGAGGGGTGCAGTTTCTAGAATGGTGTCACTTTTTGGTATTTTATATTGACCCCCCAAACTTACTTCAAATGTGAGGTGGTCCCTAAAAAAAAAAATGGTTTCGTAAATGTTTGTTGGAAAAATGAGATCGCTGGTCAAATTTTAACCCTTATAGATGACCTAACAAAATTGTTTCAAAAATTTTGCTGATGTAAAGTAGACATGTGGGGAAATGTTATTTATTAACTATTTTGTGTGACACTACTCTCTGATTTAAGGGTACAAAAATTAAGTTTGAAAATTGCTAAATTTTTGCCAAATTTCGTTTTTTTCCCCCCATAAATACATGCAAGTTATAGCGAAGAAATTTTACCACTAAAATGAAGTACATTGTATCACGAAAAAACATTCTCAGAATCCGTGGGATCCGTTGAAGCATTCCGGAGTTACAACTTCATAAAGTGATAGTGGTCAGAATTGAAAAATTGGCCCAATCATTAAGTACCAAATTGGTTCTTTCACTAAGGGGTTAATAAGGCTATGTTCACTCGTTGCTTTTTTTTTTTTTTCCTACAGGCAAAACCTGTTCTCTTGGCAGTAAAGAAGCTGCTTCTAAAAAGTAGAAAAAACTGCGCACTTGCTGTATTTCTTTTGGCTGTATTTTTATTGTCTCTTGTGCAAGGTGATACGTTTAGTGCTCCCCCCCCCCCCCAAAAAAAAAAAAAAAATGAAAATATGATACAACTTCTTAGGCCATGTTCACACGTTGCGGTTTTTACCGTGGAACCGCAGCGATTTTGCCGCTGCGGGTCCACTGCAGTTTCCTTTGCGTTTACATTTACATGTAAACCAATGGAAACCGCAAACCGCTGTGCACATACTGCGGGAAAAACCGCGCAGAAACGCAGCGGTTAAAAACCCGCAGCATGTCACTTCTTTGTGCAGAATCGCAGCGATTCTGCACCCATAGAAATGCATTAACCCCTTTACCCCCAAGGGTGGTTTGCACGTTAATGACCAGGCCAATTTTTACAATTCTGACCACTGTCCCTTTATGAGGTTATAACTCCGAAACGCTTCAACGGATCCTGGTGATTCTGACATTGTTTTCTCGTGACATATTGTACTTCATGATAGTGGTAAAATTTCTTTGATAGTACCTGCGTTTATTTGTGAAAAAAACGGAAATTTGACGAAAATTTTGAAAATTTCGCAATTTTCAAACTTTGAATTTTTATGCAATTAAATCACAGAGATATGTCACACAAAATACTTAATAAGTAACATTTCCCACATGTCTCCTTTACATCAGCATAATTTTGGAACCAATTTTTTTTGTTGTTAGGGAGTTATAAGGGTTAAAAGTTGACCAGCAATTTCTCATTTTTACAACACCATTTTTTTTTAGCGACCACGTCTCATTTGAAGTCATTTTGAGGGGTCTATATGATAGAAAATGCCCAAGTGTGACACCATTCTAAAAACTGCACCCCTCAAGGTGCTCAAAACCACATTCAAGAAGTTTATTAACCCTTCAGGTGTTTAATAGGAATTTTTGGAATGTTTAAATAAAAATGAACATTTAACTTTTTTACACAAAAAATTTACTTCAGCTCCAATTTGTTTTATTTTACCAAGGGTAACAGGAGAAATTGGACCCAAAAAGTTGTTGTCCAATTTGTCCTGAGTACGCTGATACCCCATATGTGGCAGTAAACCACTGTTTGGGCGCATGGGAGAGCTCGGAAGGGAAGGAGCGCAGTTTGACTTTTCAATGCAAAATTGACAGAAATTGAGATGGGACGCCATGTTGCGTTTGGAGAGCCACTGATGTGCCTAAACATTGAAACCCCCCACAAGTGACACCATTTTGGAAAGTAGACCCCCTAAGGAACTTATCTAGAGGTGTGGTGAGCACTTTGACCCACCAAGTGCTTCACAGAAGTTTATAATGCAGAACCGTAAAAATAAAAAATCATATTTTTTCACAAAAATTATATTTTTGCCCCCAATTTTTTATTTTTCCAAGGGTAAGAGAAGAAATTGGACCTCAAAAGTTGTTGTCCAATTTGTCCTGAGTACGCTGATACCCCATATGTGGCAGTAAACCACTGTTTGGGCGCATGGGAGAGCTCGGAAGGGAAGGAGCGCAGTTTGACTTTTCAATGCAAAATTGACAGAAATTGAGATGGGACGCCATGTTGCGTTTGGAGAGCCACTGATGTGCCTAAACATTGAAACCCCCCACAAGTGACACCATTTTGGAAAGTAGACCCCCTAAGGAACTTATCTAGAGGTGTGGTGAGCACTTTGACCCACCAAGTGCTTCACAGAAGTTTATAATGCAGAACCGTAAAAATAAAAAATCATATTTTTTCACAAAAATTATATTTTTGCCCCCAATTTTTTATTTTTCCAAGGGTAAGAGAAGAAATTGGACCTCAAAAGTTGTTGTCCAATTTGTCCCGAGTACGCTGATACCCCATATGTGGCAGTAAACCACTGTTTGGGCGCATGGGAGAGCTCGGAAGGGAAGGAGCGCCGTTTGACTTTTCAATGCAAAATTGACTGGAATTGAGATGGGACGCCATGTTGCGTTTGGAGAGCCACTGATGTGCCTAAACATTGAAACCCCCCACAAGTGACACCATTTTGGAAAGTAGACCCCCTAAGGAACTTATCTGGATGTGTGGTGAGCACTTTGACCCACCAAGGGCTTCACAGAAGTTTATAATGCAGAGCCATAAAAATAAAACAAAATTTTTTTCCCACAAAAATTATTTTTTAGCCCCCAGTTTTGTATTTTCCCTAGGGTAACAGGAGAAATTGGACCCCAAAAGTTGTTGTCCAATTTGTCCTGAGTACGCTGATACCCCATATGTGGGGGGGAACCACCGTTTGGGCGCATGGGAGGGTTCGGAAGGGAAGGAGCGCCATTTGGAATGCAGACTTAGATGGAATGGTCTGCAGGCGTCACATTGCGTTTGCAGAGCCCCTAATGTACCTAAACAGTAGAAACCCCCCACAAGTGACACCATTTTGGAAAGTAGACCCCCTAAGGAACTCATCTTGATGTGTTGTGAGAGCTTTGAACCCCCAAGTGTTTCACTACAGTTTATAACGCAGAGCCGTGAAAATAAAAAATCTTTTTGTTTTCCCACAAAAATTATTTTTTAGCCCCCAGTTTTGTATTTTCCCAAGGGTAACAGGAGAAATTGGTCCACAAAAGTTGTTGTCCAATTTGTCCTGAGTACGCTGATACCCCATATGTTGGGGTAAACCCCTGTTTGGGCACACAGGAGAGCTCGGAAGGGAAGGAGCACTGTTTTACTTTTTCAACGCAGAATTGGCTGGAATTGAGATCGGACGCCATGTCGTGTTTGGAGAGCCCCTGATGTGCCGAAACAGTGGAAACCCCCCAATTATAACTGAAACCCTAATCTAAACACACCCCTAACCCTAATTCCAACGGTAACCCTAACCACACCTTTAACCCTGACACACCCCTAACCCTAATCCCAACCCTATTCCCAACTGTAAATGTAATCTAAACCCTAACCCTAACTTTAGCCCCAACCCTAACTGTAGCCCCAACCCTAACCCTAACCCTAGCCCTAACCCTAGCCGTAACCCTAGCCCTAACCCTAGCCCTAACCCTAACCCTAGCCCTAACCCTAGCCCTAACCCTAACCCTAACCCTAACCCTAGCCCTAACCCTAGCCCTAACCCTAGCCCTAACCCTAGCCCTAACCCTAGCCCTAACCCTAGCCCTAGCCCTAGCCCTAGCCCTAACCCTAGCCCTAACCCTAGCCCTAACCCTAGCCCTAACCCTAACCCTAGCCCTAACCCTAACCCTAGCCCTAGCCCTAACCCTAGCCCTAACCCTAGCCCTAACCCTAGCCCTAACCCTAGCCCTAATGGGAAAATGGAAATAAATACATTTTTTTTTATTTTTCCCTAACTAAGGGGGTGATGAAGGGGGGTTTGATTTACTTTTATAGCGAGTTTTTTAGCGGATTTTTATGATTGGCAGCCGTCACACACTGAAAGACCCTTTTTATTGCAAAAAATATTTTTTGCAATACCACATTTTGAGAGCTATAATTTTTCCATATTTTGGTCCACAGAGTCATGTGAGGTCTTGTTTTTTGCGGGACGAGTTGACGTTTTTATTGAAAACATTTTTGGGCACGTGACATTTTTTTATCGCTTTTTATTCCGATTTTTGTGAGGAAGAATGACCAAAAGCCAGCTATTCATGAATTTCTATTGGGGGAGGCATTTATACCGTTCCGCGTTTGGTAAAATTGATAAATCAGTTTTATTCTTCGGGTCAGTACGATTACAGCGATACCTCATTTATATCATTTTTTTATGGTTTGGTGCTTTTATACGATAAAAACTATTTTACAGAAAAAATAATTATTTTTGCATCGCTTTATTCTCAGGACTATAACTTTTTTATTTTTTTGCTGATGATGCTGTATGGCGGCTCTTTTTTTGCGGGACAATATGACGCTTTCAGCGGTACCATGGTTATTTATATCTGTCCTTTTGATCGCGTGTTATTCCACTTTTTGTTCGGCGGTATGATAATAAAGCGTTGTTTTTTGCCTCGTTTTTTTTTTTTTTTTCTTACGGTGTTTACTGAAGGGGTTAACTAGTGGGACAGTTTTATAGGTCGGGTCGTTACGGACGCGGCGATACTAAATATGTGTACTTTTATTGGTTTTTTTTTTTTATTTAGATGAAGAAATGTATTTATGGGAATAATATTTTTTTTTTTTTCATTATTTTGGAATATTTTTTTTTATTTTTTTTACACATTTGGAAATTTTTTTTTTTACTTTTTTACTTTGTCCCAGGGGGGGACATCACAGATCAGTGATCTGACAGTTTGCACAGCACTCTGTCAGATCACTGATCTGATAGGAGTGCTGCAGGCTTCACAGTGCATGCTCTGAGCAGGCTCTGTGAAGCCACCTCCCTCCCTGCAGGACCCGGATCCGCGGCCATCTTGGATCCGGGGCTCGAGCAGGGAGGGAGGTGAGGAGACCCTCGCAGCAACGCGATCACATCGCGTTGCTGCGGGGGGCTCAGGGAAGCCCGCAGGGAGCCCCCTCCCTGCGCGGTGCTTCCCTGCACCGCCGGCACATCGCGATCATCTTTGATCGCGGTGTGCCAGGGGTTAATGTGCCGGGGGCGGTCCGTGACCGCTCCTGGCACATAGTGCCGGATGTCAGCTGCGAGAAGCAGCTGACACCCGGCCGCGATCGGCCGCGCTCCCCCCGTGAGCGCGGCCGATCGGCTATGACGTACTATCCCGTCCAGGGTCAGATAAGCCCAGGGCACCTCGACGGGATAGTACGTCTAAGGTCACAGAGGGGTTAATCTGCTTACTTCCCGCATGGGGCTGTGCCCACCATGCGGGAATTAAGCGGATAATGTGCGGGTTATACCCGGTGTGGAGGAGACTCTCCTCCAGGCCCCGGGAACCATATTTGTGGGTAAAAAAAAGAATTAAAATAAAAAATGATATACTCACCCTCAGAAGTCTCAGTGCTGCACGCAGCCGTCCGGTCTGGGTTGCTGTGCGAGCAATGCCTGCGGTGACGTCGCGGTCACATGACCGTGACGTCACGAAGGTCCTTCTCGCACAGCATCTTTGGAACCGGACCGCCGTCTGCAGCGCCGAGGAGATCGGGACGTCAGAGGGTGAGTATATCATTATTTTATTATTTTTAACATTACTATTGATGCTGCATATTGCTGAATATGCAGCAACAATAGTAGGAGTAAATCCCGCAGCGGAACCCGCAGAACAAAACGTGATAAATCTGCAGGGATAACCGCAGCGAGTTTGCCCTGCAGATTTATCAAATCGGGAAAACCCGCAGGGACAGGACGCAACGTGTGAACATGGCCTTAGGGTTTTGCACCAAATACAGAACAAAACCTGATGCCTGCATTTTGTTGCTTTTTTGCTCATTTTTTGCACTTACTAATTGCTTTTTATGGGTGAAAAAACGCTGAAAGAATCATGCTACAGTTTGCAAAAGTGCAGCAGTTTTCCAATTAAGTCAGGAAAAAAAGCAAGGTGCGTATGAGATTTTCTGAAATCTCATAGGTTTTTCTGGTACTGTGAAATGCAGATTAAAATTTGCAAAAAAAAAAAACACAACAAAAATGAAATGTATGAACATAGCGTAAGAATGAAGGCAGCAGGATTTGAATGCTTTATCATTTTTGTTTTTTAATCATATAAAATACATTTTTTAAAATCTGTTTTCTCTAATAACCCTCCACGACAGCACACAAAAGGATGACATCTCACCCTAAGGCTGCCGTCACACGATCAGTATTTCCAAAAGACATACTGATAGGGAATTTAGATTGTGAGCCCCAACGGGGACAGCGATGATAATGTGTGCAAACTGTAAAGCGCTGCGGAATATGTTAGCGCTATATAAAAAAATAAAGATTATTATTTGGTCAGTATTTTACATCAGTATTTGTAGCCAAAACCAGGAGTGGAACAATTAGAGGAAAAGTATAATAGAAGCATATCACCACTTCTGTATTTATCCCCCACTCCTGGTTTTGGCTGAGAAATACTGATGTAAAATACTGACCAAATACTGCTAGTGTGACGGCAGCCTAATAGGGACAGGAAACACGAAGGAGGTTAAATAACCCCTCACACCTGTGTTTTTTTTTCCTGTCCCTATAAGGCTACGTGCACACGTTGCGGATTGTTTTTTTTTTTTCGTGTTTTTTCAGCTGTTTTCTGCTGCAAAAACTCTTACATTAAGCATCCTATAATTTTTAATGTGGTCCGCAGTTTTTGTGCACATTTTGCATTTTTTTCCGCTATAAAAACGCATCACAGGAAAAACGCAGCATGTTCATTAATTTTGCAGACATTTTGCGGATTTATTGCATTGGGAAGCTCCAGAAAAAAATCAGGGTGGATAAAAATCAATGTTTTTTTTTAAAAAAAATAAAAAAATCGGATTTTTTTTATTTAAATCGGATTTTTTTTATTTAAATCGGATTTTTTTCAATAAACTGCTTTTTGAGGAAAATATTTTACCATCCAAAGGTTCTTCCATCATGAGATAAAGCTGAGTTGTTTAACTCAGTAGAATAAAGGCTGTATATGTGTAAAATTCACAATGCCATTCTCTTCCAGAGGTTTCTGTAGGATTAGTGGGCAGTTTCTCTCCTATATTATCACAGATGCTCGCTTTACTTACGCAGTTCTCAAAACTGAATTTGACTCCGCAGAGGTCCCAGCCTCTTCTTCACGGCAAAAATGTTACAACATGAACAGAGTTGAGAAAAAGACCTTAATCCTCTTGTTCTACAAACCTATGAATACAGAATCAACCCCTTCAGTGCCAAGTCCAAGAAGTTAGACAATATGTTTCTGATTGTTTGGAGTGGAATAGATCTGCACAACACAAGAAGAATGTGAATCTAAGTGTGAGGAGGAGGAAGGGCAAGCAGACAAGAAAATGAAAGTGAAACTTTGAGCACAATACTGCAGCATAGCCACAGACAGACAAGTCTGGATCTGTTTGTGTGTACGATCTGAGGTTTATTACATTCTTTCCTTATAATGGCAGCAGGCCGTAAAAGAGACCCAGTTTGGGAATATTTTAATGAAGCTCCTTCGCCTATCGGTAAGGCAGGCATGCGTGCAAAATGCAAACGATGCAACAAAGAGATGCAAGGCCTGGTGGCGTGAATGAGGCAACATCATGAGAAGTGCGGTGATGAAGATGAGTCATTCGCGCCACCAGGCCTTGCATCTTTGTTGCATCGTTTGCATTTTGCACGCATGCCTGCCTTACCGATAGGCGAAGGAGCTTCATTAAAATATTCCCAAACTGGGTCTCTTTTACGGCCTGCTGCCATTATAAGGAAAGAATGTAATAAACCTCAGATCGTACACACAAACAGATCCAGACTTGTCTGTCTGTGGCTATGCTGCAGTATTGTGCTCAAAGTTTCACTTTCATTTTCTTATCTGCTTGCCCTTCCTCCTCCTCACACTTAGATTCACATTCTTCTTGTGTTGTGCAGATCTATTTCACTCCAAACAATCAGAAACGTATTGTCTAACTTCTTGGACTTGGCACTGAAAGGGTTGATTCTGTATTCATAGGTTTGTAGAACAAGAGGATTAAGGTCTTTTTCTCAACTCTGTTCATGTTGTAACATTTTTGCCGTGAAGAAGAGGCTGGGACCTCTGTGGAGTCAAATTCAGTTAGGTAGAAACTTTGATTTAAATCACTGATTTAAATCAAGCCTTACTGACTAGTGATTTAAATCGTGATTTAAATCAGTTAGATTTAAATCAAATCTACCCTGAAAAAAATACACAAAAAGCGTGAAAAATACGCGTGCGGATTTCCTGCGAAAGTAGTCGGGATTTTCTCAGGAAAATTCTGCACACTTTCCCAAACGTGGACACATAGCCTAAGGAGGAAGAGGTCATCCTAAAGTGCTCTGTGCCAGTGGTAGATGATCGGGAAGATACCAGCCGGACAGCGGGAGATCGATTGGGCTTACCTCTCCCCTCCTTGTGCTTTTTCTGACTCCCATGGATTCGGGACTCTCCCCTCCAGTCCGTGTCTTTGGGCAAGGCCTGGGGGGTCTTCAGGCTGGAGGCCTCTCTGAGCTCTCCAGCCCGTCTCACATAGCACCCCCCTTTCAGCGCTGGGCCGGTGAAGTTGGGACATGGTGGGTTGCTTGTTTTCAACTTCCCTCGCTGGAGCACATGTGACATGCTTCGGTCGCCGGAAGTGACGTCAGACGCTGGGCGTCTTCTGATGAAGTCTCTTTCAGTTTCTGCGTTCCACGATGGAACACAGTGGCGCAAATCGGAGGAGGCCTGTGGTATACACCTATGATCGTATGCCCTCACACTGGGAACATAGGGGGAGGAGTCCCTCTACTGCAGAGGAGGCACTGGTCTGGTCGCTTCGATAAGAGCCCTGGACAGAACACGGATTAAGGTAGAACCAATCCTATGGTGGTAGTATTGAAAGTTTAGGTCCTTCCCGCTCTGCATCTGTGGAGCCCAGCACTGTTCTAGTCCCTGTAAGTATGCAGACATTGGGATTCCTCTTCATAGTGCAGGGCATGAGAGCTTTTTTTCTTTCTGCTCTTCCTTTCAAGGGGACAAGGAACATGCACCAAGGAGCAAATCCAAGACCACGAGCCGCAAATATGCAATCTGTGCAAAGAAACTTGTATCTTTACGTAGAAATCCTCTATGTCAAGAGTGCACGGATAAAATTGTCAGAGGAACAACTCTCCTTAAGGGAGGCGATTAAAAGGATAGTCCATCAGGAGATACGTTCTTCCCTGGTCGTCTTCCCCCAGTCAGTACCTGCTTCCGGTGTCCCTCCAGTGGCTAAAAAGGTGTGCCAAGTAGAGGATTCAGACTCTCAGGAGGAGATGTCCATGCCGGGAGAACTTCTGGGGGAAGGTGAGCGAAGCTCTCGCCCTGAAGCTAATTTTCCTCTGAGAACATGGAAGAACTCCTTATGGCTGTAAGGAGCGCCGTGGAGGTGGAAGAGGCGAAGACTAGTGATGAGCGAGTGTACTCGTTGCTCGGGTGACCTCCGAGTATTTATGACTGCTCGGAGATTTAGTTTTCATCGTGGCAGCTGAATGATTTCACGTACGGTGCAAGAGGAGATTTTCGGCAGTCTCCGGTCAAGGAGAAAGCTAGTATTCTCCATACATAGGAACATCCAGGAGTTAGTCTTTGAGGAATGGGATTGTCCGGAGAAGAGGTTAAGCACTCCCGCAGAACTAAAAGACAGATTTCCAGTTCATGAGAAAGCTGCAGAATGCTCGTCTGATGTGCCGAAGGTAGATATTCAGGTTGCGTGGTGTAGCAAACACGACGACCTTACCATTTGAGGATTCCTCCCAGCTAAAGGATCCCCTAGAGTGCAAAATGGGGGGCCTTCTGAGGAAATCTTGAAAAACTTCAGCAGCGCTTCTGAACACTAATGCGGTCTCTACGTGCTTAGCTAGATCAGTGTCTCATTGGCTTGTTCAGCTAGAGGAACAGCTTTCTGCTAGTACTCCCAGAGAAGACATTCTAGCGTCATTACCTCTCCTCCAGAAGGCTACGGGATTTCTAGCAGACACTTCTACTGAATCACTAAGAGTGGGGGCAAGATCATCAGCCTTATCAAATTCGGTGAGACGTGCACTCTGGCTAAAGTCATGGGGTGGTGACAAAACTTCAAAAGTGAATCTATGTTCTTTCCCCTTTAAAGGAAAGTACATGTTTGGACCGGCCCCACACTACTTACTGGAAAAGGCTTTGGACAAGAAAAAATCCGTGCTGGGGACCAGAGAAGCGCAAGGAAGAGATCCTTTCGCCCCCCCTCCCCCTCTTTCCCCCCCAGGAGCACCCTCCTCAGTACAGAGGTATAAAGGGAAGACGGGGAGGTGGTGCTACCCCAAAGGTGGCTGGGGCAGAAATTTATTAATTTCCCAGGACCAGCGTCAGAATAAACCATGAGGACAAAAGGAAAGTGGGGGGTCATATTGCAGGAATCCTTCCATAGTGGCACAAGGTGTGCACAAATCTTGGGTCCTAAAATCCATCCAGAGAGGGGTAAAAATAAAGTTTGCCTCCTATCCCCCACAGAGAATGAGAATACCTCGAATCTCTTCACAAAAACTTCATAACACCTTAAATTCTGGTCTAAAAAACCTGCTTTTCTCGTGGGTGGTTTCACTAGTCCCACAAATGGAGGAAAAAACAGTGGGCACTACTACCTTCTTTTTCTGATTTAAAAAAAAAAAAAAAAAAAAAGTGGACCCTACAGAAATATAATTCAGCCTGAAACCCCTGAACCTATACATTATATAAAGGAGGTTCAAAATGGAATCCATCAGATCAACAGTTCCCCCTAATAGCACAGAATTTTACCATGGCTACAATCGGTCTGCAAGATGCATGCTATCACGTCTCGATTCCTTGACGTATTGGAAGCTTGTAAGGTTCGCGGTTGTCCAGGGGAAGCAGATTATTCACTGTCAGTTCAATGTGCTCCCTAGGAGTTCTACTGGACTCTCACAGGCAGACAGCCTTTTTACCCAAGCAGAGACGAAGCCAGTAAAAATCAAGGGTCAGCGTCCTACTTATCAAAAGATCAATATCGATAAGGTACGCTTCATCAGTCCTCGGCTCCATGAAGTCCTGCATCCCGACAGTGGCCTGGGCCCAAGCACGCACCAGAACCCTTTAGCGCTATGTTCTGACGAATTGGGATGGATCCCCTAAGTCTCTGAACCAGAATATTCCAATACCTACCTGGATAAAAGCCACTCTATCTTGGTGAATCAAGCCAAGAAACTTTAACAGAGGAGTCCCTTGGGTCAGGACCCGCTAGTCAGCAGGAAGTTCAGCAATTTCAGGGAATTAAAGGGGGTAGAAGAATTACTCATGTCAGCAACATCTTTGATTCGAGACACCCATGTGAAAATGTATTTGGGCAATATTACTACTCTCGCGCACCTCTGTCACCAAAGAAGCACAAGACACAATTACCTGAAGGCAATTTCTGCAAGAATATTCTCCTGAACCAAGGAAAATCTTCTCTCCTCATCAGCCCTCCATATACAGTGGAGAAAAAAAGTATTTAGTCAGCCACCAATTGTGCAAGTTCTCCCACTTAAAAAAACGAGAGGCCTGTAATTGACATCATAGGTAGACCACAACTATGAAAGTCAAAATGAGAAAACAAATCCAGAAAACCACCTTGTCTGATTTGGCAAGATTTATTTTGCAAATTATAGTGGAAAATAAGTATTTGATCATTAACAAAAATTAATCTCAATATTTTGTGATATATTCTTTGTTGGCAATGACAGAGGTCAAACGTTTTCTGTAAGTCTTCACAAGGTTGCCACACACTGTTGGTGGTATCTTGGCCCATTTCTCCATGCGGATCTCCTCTAGAGCAGTGATGTTTGGGCCTGTCGCTGGGCAACACTGACTTCCAACTCCCTCCAAAGGTTTTCTATGGGGTTGAGATCTGGAGATCGGCTAGGCCACTCCAGGGCCTTCATATGCTTCTTTCGAAGCCACTCCTTCTTTGCCATGGCAGTGTGCTTGGGATCATTATTATGCTGAAAGACCAATTCGTGTTTCATCTTCAATGCCCTTGCTGATGTAAGGAGGTTTGCACTCAAAATCTCATGATACATGGCCCCATTCATTCTTTCATGTACACGGATCGTCCTGGTCCCTTTGCAGAGAAACGACGCCAAAACATGATGTTGCCACCCCCATGCTTTACAGTAGGTATGGTGTTCTTTGGATGCAACTCAGCATTCTGTCGAGTTTTGTTTCTACCAAACTGTTCTACTTTGGTTTCATCAGACCATATGACATTCTCCCAATACTCTTCTGGATAATCCAAATGCTCTCTAGCAAACTTCAGACGGGCCCGTACATGTACATGCTTAAGCAGGGGGACACTTCTGGCACTGCAGGATCTGAGTCCCTGGCGGCGTAGTGTGTTACTGATGGTAGCCTTTGTTACGGTGGTCCCAGCTCTATGCTTGTCATTCACTAGGTCCCCCTGTGTTGTTATGGGATTTTTTTCTCCCCTTTCTTGTGATCATTTTTGACCCAACGGGGTGAGATCTTGCATGGAGCCCCTGATTGAGGGAGATTATCCGTGGTCTTGTATGTCTTCCATTTTCTTATTATTGCTTCCACAGTTGATTTCATCATACCAAGCTGCTTGCCTATTGCAGATTCAGTCTTCCCAGCCTGGTGCAGGGCTACAATTTTGTTTCTGGTGTCTCTCAACAACTCTTTGGTCTTCACCATAGTGGAGTTGTGTGTCTGTTTGTGGTTGTGTACAGGTGTCTTTTATACCAACAAGTATAACAAATTCAAACAGGTGCCATTGCTACAGGTAATAAGTGGAGGACAGAGGAGCCTCTTAAAGAATAAGTTACAGGTCTGTGAGAGCCAGAAATCTTGCATGTTTTTAGGTGACCAAATACTTATTTTCCGCCATAATATGCAAAATAAATCTTGACAAATCAGACAAGGTGATTTTCCAGATTTGTTTTCTCCATTTTGTCTCTCATAGTGGTGGTCTACCTATGATGTCAATTAGAGGCCTCTCTTATCTTTTTTAAGTGGGAGAACTTGCTCAGTTGGTGGCTAACTAAATACTTTTTTCTCCACTGTACGAGGAGCAGTCAATGTACAGGCCGGCTTCCTGAGCATGAGAGATATTCACTCAGGAGAGTGGAGTCTGAATTCAGAAGTCTTCCACATATTGATCAGGAAGTGGGGTTACCCAGAAGTGGATCTGTTTGCAGGACGCCAGAATGCAAAGGTAACCCAGTACTTCTATTGAACCCAGACGATGCCTGTCTTGGCGTGGACGCCTTTGCCCACCAGTGGAAGTTCACAAGTTGGCATATGCCTTCCCTCTGGTCCCCATTCTGCCAAAAACCTTGTAGAAGGTAAGAACCAAGCGGCCCAAAGTAATTCTAATGGCACCACTCTAGCCGAAAAGAAACTGGTTTGGCACCTTAAGCAAACTGTGTGTGGATGGTCCTCTAACCCTTCCACCAGCCAGAGATCTCCTTCACCAGATGCCATCCAGACATTGAGTATTTACACATTGCAGCCTAGCTTTTGAATTCTCGATATGTATTTATTTATTTTTTTTAAAAGCCAGGGGCCTCTCAGACAGAATTAAGACACTTCAAAAAACTAGAACGCCAGTAATGAATGCCATATATCACAAAATCTGGAAGACATTCGGATCATGGTGTGTGCCTGAACATCCAAATCCTCAGCAACCAAGCATCCCCCAGATCTTTGACTTCCTGTCAGAAGGCCTTGAGAATGCTCTGAGTCAGTAGCCTAAAACGTGGCAGCACGGGGTTCCTATTTCGATCAGAGCCTGGCCGAGGAGCAACGTTGGGTGAAAAGATTTGACAGCAGCCTTCTGCCTGCGTCCCAGACTGATCATTCTAGTTCCATTCTGGGACCTTAAGTGTCGTTAAAGGGCTGACACTTCCACCATTTGAGCCTATATCATCAGTAAAATTAGACCCTGTCCTGGGAAACAGCGTTCCTAGTAGCAATCACGACAGCCAGACAGGTGGATGAACTACAGGCTCTCTCAATAAAACAAGCCTTGCTTGAGAATACTGGAAGACCAACTAATGCTCTGTCTCGACCCATCATTTATACATAAAGTAGTCTCAAACCTTCACATATCTCGGGAGATAATTCTATCCTCCTTCTCCCAGAACCCAAGGAATAAGGAGGAAAAATTCCACACTCTAGTCATAAGGAAAGTGGTCCTTTGTTATCGCCAGGAGACGAAGAAGTGGAGGAAAGACTAAAATTTATTTGTTCAGCTTTATGGCCAGAATAAGGGGAAGAGTTTTCCAAGACCACGGTGGCACTGCTAGACCTAATATTAACCAACAGGCCAGACCGCATATCAAATATAAGGGTTGGGGGTCACTTGGATAATAGCGATCACAAAATAATACGTTTTCATTTATCCTTTAAAAAGATGTGTAATAGAGGGGTTACAAGGACACTAAACTTCAGGAGGGCAAATTTCCAACGGATGAGAGAGGATCTTGGTGCAATTAACTGGGACGATATCCTGAGACACAAAAATACACAAAGAAAATGGGAGACATTTATTAGCATCCTGGATAGGACCTGTGCACAGTATATACCGTATGGGAATAAACATACTAGAAATAGGAGGAAACCAATCTGGCTAAATAGAGCTGTAAGGGGCGCAATAAGTGACAAAAAGAAAGCATTTGGAGAATTAAAGGAAGTAGGTAGTGAGGAGGCATTCAATAAATACAAAAAATTAAATAAATTCTGTAAAAAGCAAATCAAGGCAGCAAAGATTGAGACAGAGAGACTCCTTGCCAGAGAGAGTAAAAATAATCCTAAAATATTCTTTAACTACATAAATAGTAAGAAACTAAAAAATGATAGTGTTGGCCCCCTTAAAAATAGTCTGGGTGAAATGGTGGATGAGGAAAAAGCCAATATGCTAAATGACTTTTTTTCATCAGTATTTACACAAGAAAATCCCATGGCAGACAAAATGACTAGTGATAAAAATTCCCCATTAAATGTCACCTGCTTAACCCAGCAGGAAGTGCGGCGGCGTCTAAAAATCACTAAAATTGACAAATCTCCGGGCCCGGATGGGATACACCCTCGAGTACTGCAGGAATTAGGTAGTCATCGATAGACCATTATTTTTAATCTTTAAAGACTCCATAATAACAGGGTCTGTACCACAGGACTGGCGTATAGCAAATGTGGTGCCAATATTCAAAAAGGGGACAAAAACTGAACTCGGAAATTATAGGCCAGTAAGCTTAACCTCTACTGTGGGTAAAATCCTGGAGGGCATTCTAAGGGATGCTATACTGGAGTATCTGAAGAGGAATAACCTCATGACCCAGTATCAGCACGGGTTTACTAGGGACCGTTCATGTCAGACTAATTTGATCAGTTTCTA
Organism: Ranitomeya imitator; assembly: GCF_032444005.1. Classification (NCBI taxonomy): domain Eukaryota; kingdom Metazoa; phylum Chordata; class Amphibia; order Anura; family Dendrobatidae; genus Ranitomeya; species Ranitomeya imitator. The sequence goes on from NC_091282.1 coordinate 615,298,996, forward strand.
TGAAGAGGTAAGTTCCGGATTGGACCAAGGGAACCCAGTGGATGTAGTGTATATGGACTTTTCAAAAGCTTTTGATACGGTGCCACACAAAAGGTTGATACATAAAATGAGAATAATGGAGATAGGGGAAAATGTGTGCAAGTGGGTTGAGAGCTGGCTCAGGGATAGGAAACAAAGGGTGTTTATTAATGGAGCACACTCGGACTGGGTAGCGGTTAGCAGTGGGGTACCACAGGGGTCAGTATTGGGCCCTCTTCTTTTTAACATATTTATTAATGACCTTGTAGGGGGCATTCAGAGTAGAATTTCAATATTTGCAGATGACACTAAACTCTGCAGGGTAATTAATACAGAGGAGGACAATTTTATATTACAGGATGATTTATGTAAACTAGAAGCTTGGGCTGATAAATGGCAAATGAGCTTTAACCCCTTTACCCCCAAGGGTGGTTTGCACGTTAATGACCAGGCCAATTTTTACAATTCTGACCACTGTCCCTTTATGAGGTTATAACTCCGAAACGCTTCAACGGATCCTGGTGATTCTGACATTTTCTCGTGACATATTGTACTTCATGATAGTGGTAAAATTTCTTTGATAGTACCTGCGTTTATTTGTGAAAAAAACGGAAATTTGGCGAAAATTTTGAAAATTTCGCTATTTTCAAACTTTGAATTTTTATGCAATTAAATCACAGAGATATGTCACACAAAATACTTAATAAGTAACATTTCCCACATGTCTACTTTACATCAGCATAATTTTGGAACCAATTTTTTTTTTTGTTAGGGAGTTATAAGGGTTAAAAGTTGACCAGCAATTTCTCATTTTTACAACACCATTTTTTTTTAGGGACCACGTCTCATTTGAAGTCATTTTGAGGGGTCTATATGATAGAAAATGCCCAAGTGTGACACCATTCTAAAAACTGCACCCCTCAAGGTGCTCAAAACCACATTCAAGAAGTTTATTAACCCTTCAGGTGTTTAATAGGAATTTTTGGAATGTTTAAATAAAAATGAACATTTAACTTTTTTACACAAAAAATTTACTTCAGCTCCAATTTGTTTTATTTTACCAAGGGTAACAGGAGAAATTGGACCCAGAAAGTTGTTGTCCAATTTGTCCTGAGTACGCTGATACCCCATATGTGGCAGTAAACCACTGTTTGGGCGCATGGGAGAGCTCGGAAGGGAAGGAGCGCCGTTTGACTTTTCAATGCAAAATTGACAGGAATTGAGATGGGACGCCATGTTGCGTTTGGAGAGCCACTGATGTGCCTAAACATTGAAACCCCCCACAAGTGACACCATTTTGGAAAGTAGACCCCCTAAGGAACTTATCTGGATGTGTGGTGAGCACTTTGACCCACCAAGGGCTTCACAGAAGTTTATAATGCAGAGCCATAAAAATAAAACAAAATTTTTTTCCCACAAAAATTATTTTTTAGCCCCCAGTTTTGTATTTTCCCTAGGGTAACAGGAGAAATTGGACCCCAAAAGTTGTTGTCCAATTTGTCCTGAGTACGCTGATACCCCATATGTGGGGGGGAACCACCGTTTGGGCGCATGGGAGGGCTCGGAAGGGAAGGAGCGCCATTTGGAATGCAGACTTAGATGGAATGGTCTGCAGGCGTCACATTGCGTTTGCAGAGCCCCTAATGTACCTAAACAGTAGAAACCCCCCACAAGTGACACCATTTTGGAAAGTAGACCCCCTAAGGAACTCATCTTGATGTGTTGTGAGAGCTTTGAACCCCCAAGTATTTCACTACAGTTTATAACGCAGAGCCATGCAAATAAAAAATATTTTTTTTTCCACAAAAATTATATTTTAGCCCCCAGTTTTGTATTTTTCCAAGGTTAGCAGGAGAAATTGGACCCTAAATGTTGTTGTCCAATTTGTCCTGAGTACGCTGATACCCGATATGTGGGGGGGAACCACCGTTTGGGCGCATGGGAGGGCTCGGAAGGGAAGGAGCATCATTTGGAATGCAGACTTAGATGGATTGGTCTGCAGGCGTCACATTGCGTTTGCAGAGCCCCTAATGTACCTAAACAGTAGAAACCCCCCACAAGTGACCCCATATTGGAAACTAGACCCCTCAATGAACTTATCTAGATGTGTTGTGAGAACTTTGAACCCCCAAGTGTTTCACTACAGTTTATAACGCAGAGCCGTGAAAATAAAAAATCTTTTTGTTTTCCCACAAAAATTATTTTTTAGCCCCCAGTTTTGTATTTTCCCAAGTGTAACAGGAGAAATTGGTCCACAAAAGTTGTTGTCCAATTTGTCCTGAGTACGCTGATACCCCATATGTTGGGGTAAACTCCTGTTTGGGCACACAGGAGAGCTCGGAAGGGAAGGAGCACTGTTTTACTTTTTCAACGCAGAATTGGCTGGAATTGAGATCGGACGCCATGTCGTGTTTGGAGAGCCCCTGATGTGCCGAAACAGTGGAAACCCCCCAATTATAACTGAAACCCTAATCTAAACACACCCCTAACCCTAATTCCAACGGTAACCCTAACCACACCTCTAACCCTGACACACCCCTAACCCTAATCCCAACCCTATTCCCAACTGTAAATGTAATCTAAACCCTAACCCTAACTTTAGCCCCAACCCTAACTGTAGCCCCAACCCTAACCCTAACCCTAGCCCTAACCCTAGCCCTAACCCTAGCCTAAATACCACATTTTGAGAGCTATAATTTTTCCATATTTTGGTCCACAGAGTCATGTGAGGTCTTGTTTTTTGCGGGACGAGTTGACGTTTTTATTGAAAACCTTTTTGGGCACGTGACATTTTTTGATCGCTTTTTATTCCGATTTTTGTGAGGAAGAATGACCAAAAGCCAGCTATTCATGAATTTCTATTGGGGGAGGCGTTTATACCGTTCCGCGTTTGGTAAAATTGATAAATCAGTTTTATTCTTCGGGTCAGTGCGATTACAGCGATACCTCATTTATATCATTTTTTTATGGTTTGGCGCTTTTATACGATAAAAACTATTTTACAGAAAAAATAATTATTTTTGCATCGCTTTATTCTCAGGACTAACTTTATTTTTTTGCTGATGATGCTGTATGGCGGCTCTTTTTTTGCGGGACAATATGACGCTTTCAGCGGTACCATGGGTATTTATATCTGTCTTTTTGATCGCGTGTTATTCCACTTTTTGTTCGGCGGTATGATAATAAAGCGTTGTTTTTTGCCTCGTTTTTTTTTTTTTTTTTCTTACGGTGTTTACTGAAGGGGTTAACTAGTGGGACAGTTTTATAGGTCGGGTCGTTACGGACACGGCGATACTAAATATGTGTACTTTTATTGGTTTTTTTTTTTATTTAGATGAAGAAATGTATTTATGGGAATAATATTTTTTTTTTTTTTTTATTTTGGAATATTTTTTTTTATTTTTTTTACACATTTGGAAAAATTTTTTTTTACTTTTTTACTTTGTCCCAGGGGGGGACATCACAGATCAGTGATCTGACAGTTTGCACAGCACTCTGTCAGATCACTGATCTGACATGCAGCGCTGCAGGCTTCACAGTGCCTGCTCTGAGCAGGCTCTGTGAAGCCACCTCCCTCCCTGCAGGACCCGGATCCGCGGCCATCTTGGATCCGGGGCTGGAGGGAGCAGGGAGGGAGGTGAGACCCTCGCAGCAACGCGATCACATCGCGTTGCTCCGGGGGTCTCAGGGAAGCCCGCAGGGAGCCCCCTCCCTGCGCGGTGCTTCCCTGCACCGCCGGCACATCGCGATCATCTTTGATCGCGGTGTGCCAGGGGTTAATGTGCCGGGGGCGGTCCGTGACCGCTCCTGGCACATAGTGCCGGATGTCAGCTGCGATAAGCAGCTGACACCCGGCCGCGATCGGCCGCGCTCCCCCCGTGAGCGCGGCCGATCGGCTATGACGTACTATCCCGTCCAGGGTCAGATAAGCCCAGGGCACCTCGACGGGATAGTACGTCTAAGGTCACAGAGGGGTTAATGGGGATAAATGTAAGGTCATGCACTTGGGTAGAAGAAATAAGATGTATAATTATGTGCTTAATTCTAAAACTCTGGGCAAAACCGTCAATGAAAAAGACCTGGGTGGATGACAAACTCATATTCAGTGGCCAGTGTCAGGCAGCTGTTACAAAGGCAAATAAAATAATGGGATGCATTAAAAGAGGCATAGATGCTCATGAGGAGAACATAATTTTACCTCTATACAAGTCACTAGTTCGACCACACTTAGAATACTGTGCACAGTTCTGGTCTCCGGTGTATAAGAAAGACATAGCTGAACTAGAGCGGGTGCAGAGAAGAGCGACCAAGGTTATTAGAGGACTGGGGGGTCTGCAATACCAAGATAGGTTATTACACTTGGGGCTATTTAGTTTGGAAAAACGAAGGCTAAGGAGTGATCTTATGTTAATGTATAAATATGAGGGGACAGTACAAAGACCTTTCTGATGATCTTTTTAATCATAGACCTGAAACCGGGACTAGGGGGCATCCTCTGCATTTGGAGGAAAAAAGGTTTAAGCATAATAACAGACGCGGATTCTTTACTGTAAGAGCAGTGAGACTATGGAACTCTCTGCCGTATGATGTTGTAATGAGTGATTCATTACTTAAATTTAAGAGGGGACTGGATACCTTTCTGGAAAAGTATAATGTTTGAATATATACACTAGATTCCTCGATAGGGCGTTGATCCAGGGAACTAGTCTGATTGCCGTATGTGGAGTCGGGAAGGAATTTTTTTCCCCAAATGTGGTGCTTACTCTTGCCACAAGGGTTTTTTTTGCCTTCCTGTGGATCAACATGTTAGGGCATGTTAGGTTAGGCTGTGGGTTGAACTAGATGGACTTATAGTCTTCCTTCAACCTTAATAACTATGTAAAAGAGCGATTACCGAAACCTATCCGGTCCAGAATCTCTTGCCTCCACAGAAGCTTACAGCCTATTCCACTAATGCGGTATCAGTCTCCTGGGCTGAGAAAGCCAGCGCTTCCATTGAGCAGAGCAGCTACGTGGTCATCGGTCCACACTTTTTCCAAACATTACAGACTTGACTTGGCATCCATTAGAGAGATGTCTTTTGGGAAAAAAGTTGTCCAGGCTGTTGTTCCTCCCTAGATATTAGTCTTTGGTATTCCTCCTGTGTGCTGTCGTCCGGGGTTATTAGAGAATATAGAATTAGACTTACCGATAATTCTGTTGCTAATAGCCCGCCACGACAGCACAGGTAATTCCCTCCCCTTGCTCAATTATTTTCTTTGGATCCAGTAATAAAAAATATAATTTTAAGCATTCATACGCTTGTGGTCCTTTATAATAACACTGGGGAGAGGAGGTGGGAGGGGCTATTAGACGTGTTTCCTGTCCCTATTAGGGTGAGATGACATCCTCCTGTGTGCTGTTTTGGTGGGTTATTAGAAACCGAATTGCCAGCAAGTGTAATTAAATGTTTTTTTTTCTTCATTTAATTGTATTTTATTCATTTATACCGTATTGTCCCCTGACTGCGGATTGGACCTTATGTGGCTTGATTGCATGAGATTTAAGCCCACGCCATAAATTTACAATAGCTATGGGTTAAAGCCCAGGATCAGCACTGTGTTTTTTTAGAACCAGGTCGTTAACAGGTTAAATAGTCCTAATAATCTGATTATCATGTTCATTCATTAGCTGCATTACCCCTGATGACAACTGCTTCACTAGAAACGCCATCAGAGAATAGCTTAACCATTTGTGTCAGGGTTAGAAATATCATTCCTTTTTGTTGGGCCGAAAATCCCAGCAATAATAGTTTGTAAATGATGCGTAGGGGGATTAAATCACATAAATTAGGCTTTATCGGGCTATACATTGATTACACCGATTCAACCCAAGCAGAGGATTGAAGGAATAGGGAATGGTGTCTTACGTCCATCTTCTACAAGTCAGTTTAGATTATGAACTTTTTTAATCAAGTGCAGCACCAGTTTTATGTAAATCTTTTACCCTCTTGCATCCTAAAAACACTCTTTCCAATCTTCTGGGTTAGTGAGTTTTGTTTTTTTTCCTAACCATGACATTACAGAAGAGAAGATAAGCGGTCAACTGAAGTGTAGCATCCCAGAGCTTTTACATAGCTGCTACTATGTGCTGCGAGATGACCAGATGGTTCGCCACATCATCCTGAGCCACGAGCTGGAGAAGAGCATCGCACAGTTTGCAGCTGCAATCACTTCTCCCGGTGAGTCCAGTCCCACCGATCCCTATGACGTGAGTCGCTAGTCTCCCGTTTCTTCATTTTTGTGCTTTAAGCATTCCAGTCGACTAGCTTTTTCTTTTGTTATCCTCTTCCAATCATTTTTATTTTTTGTCTTTATCAGAACCAAGGGGACATGTGATTCAGTCCCTAATAGAGCAGCTGTCGATGAAACCTCAGGATATTCATCTCCATACTGTTCGCAAGCAAATGGCTCTCCTCGCCAATAGCCTGGATGAACTTGCACCGCTGTTAGACCGGCACGGTTTAACTTCTAGCCCCCTTCATTGCCTTTTTTCCTACATAGACACCTTGGCAAAAGTTATTATCCAAAGCATAAATCCAGATTTGGGTGAGTTAAAGCAGACTTAGACTGAGCTTCACCATCTCGGATGGTAAAGTTGTATAATAATTTGCACCATTCACGGTCTATAGAAATAGTGGTGTTGCACATGCTCATTCACACAGGGGAACATTGATAAACACTTCTTGATGGGGGTCTCCAAACCAAGACTCCCACCAATCCTGCTTATATCATCAATCCTGTGAATAATGTGATTGTTTTTCTTGTTTGCTTCTGTCACTGACTTTGTAGATTAGCATGTCCATATATAGACATGGCACCAAATTTTTTTGTTATCACCAAATTTTGTTTTGTAGAAGCCTCGTCGGAAATAAAAGTAGTGAATCCCTTCATTCTTCTGCAACAGAAGCCATTGCAGCTGGTGTCCCATTTGCTGTTTGAGCGACAGGTTCCAGCAGAAAGGTAACATTGAACTGTGGAGCATGTACTAGATTGAAACCTTGCCAACATGGCATGTAAAAATGTGGGCACCCCTGGTCAAAATTTACTGTTATCGTGAGCAGTTAAGCAAGTTGAAGATGAGATGATTTCTAAAAGGGCTAAAGTTAAAAGATGAAACCTTTCCCTTGTACTTTAGGCAAAAAATATATATATTTTCATCGTTTACATCTTAAAATTTACAAAAAGTAAAGTGGGCTGATGGAAAAGCTTGGCACCCTTGGAGATTTTGTGTGCTCAGGTAACTTTTACCAAGGTTTCAGACCTTAATTGGCCTGCTAGGGTTATGGCGTCTTTACTATCATCGTTGGGAAAGGCCAGGTGATGCTTTCCAGCTTTACAAAAACCTAGTCTTCTCTAACCTTGTGGTAAGAAAGAGTAGCAATAGGTTCTTCTGAGCAGCTCCCTAGAACTATGACAATGGTGGAGGTCCTCATAGCAAGAGAAGGCTATAAAAAGATAGCAAAGTGTTTTCATGTTTGTTCCTCCGTTCGAATTGTAATTAAAATTGACAGTTACCAGTAACAGTGGAGGTCAAGATAAGGTCTGGATAGACCAAGCAATATTTCAGTGAGAGGTGCTAAAGAGGCAAATCAAGAACCCCCGCTTGACTGCAAAAGACCTTCAGAAAGAATTAGCAGACTATGGATTTGTGGTACATTGTTCTACTTTTCAGAGACACCTGCACAAATATGGCCTTCATGGAAGAGTCATCAGAAGAAAACCTCTCCTGCGTTTTCATCATAACAGTTTTCATCAGAATTATGCAAAAGAACAAGATCTAAACAAGCCTGATGCATTTTGTAAACAAGTCCTGTGGACCCATGAGTTTAAAATAGAACTTTTTGACCATAATGATGAAAGGTATGCGTGGAGAAAAAAGGGCACAGAATTTGGTCGGAAAAGATCATCTCGCCAACCATTAAGCATGGGGGTGAATCAATTGTGCTTTGGGGCTGTGTTGCAGACAATGGCACAGGGAACATTTTACAGGTAGAGGGAAGAATGGAATCAACAAGATTTCAACAAATTCTTAATGCAAGCCTAGCACCATCTGTAAAAAATCTAAAGCTGAAAAGAGGATGGCTTCTACAAATGGTTAATGATCCTAAGCACAAGTCAAAATCCACAGTAGATGACCTCAAAAAAAGCGCGAGCTGAAGGTTTTACAATGGATGCAAGACGGCCCAGGAATCTCACAGAACTGGAAGAATCCTTAAAAAAAAAAAAAAAAAAAAAAAAAATGGATGAAAATCCCTCAAACAAGAATTGGAAGACTCCTGTCTGGCTACAAAAAGCACTTACAAGCTGTGATACTTGCAAAAAAGGGTGCTACTAGGTTCTGCCCATGTTTGGTGCCCAAACTTTTAGATTGGACCATTTTTCCTTTTTTGTAATTTTTAAAATGTAATTACAAGATGAATATATAGCTGTCTTAAAGGAGGACTGGGGGGAGGGGGTGGGTTTGTTAATGGGGTTGACTTACCGTATTTTTCAGCATGTAAGACGACTTTTTGACCCCTAAAAATTGTCCCAAAAGTCGGGGGTCGTCTTATAAGCCGGGTACGGTGTGTGCAGGGAGCGATCCTGGATGTCGGCGTGTGGTTCCCAGGGTCTGGAGGAGAGGAGAGTGAAGGACCTTTGATGACGTCGCGGTCACATGAGCGGTCAGGTGACCGGTCACCTGACCGCTCATGTGACCGCGACGTCATCAAAGGTCCTTCACCCACTGCATTCTAAGGAACGGAGGGAGACGCTAGCAGCGCTGTGAGCCAGGGGCCGTCCGAGGGTGAGTATATCCATGTTTTTTATTTTTATTCTTTATTTTTTACATGAATATGGATCCCAGGGCCTGAAGGAGTCTCCTCTACTCCAGACCCTGGGAACCACACGCCGTATAAGATGACCCCCGTCTTATACGGCGGGCATATCCCAAATTCCATATTTTATATGGAAAAGTTGGGGGTCGTCTTATACGCCCAGTCGTCTTATACACCAGAAAATACGGTATTTGAAATTGAATGTATCCTGAAAGGATTGTATCCTGCTATGTTTATTTTCAATAAAAATCTATTTGAATAAAAAAAAAATTTATATATTTAAAATTTATAATAAAACAAAAAACTTTCTTCTCACCCCCAATGAGGGTGGTTTTTGTTGTCCTTTCTCACTCTCACACACACACAACATCAAAAAATAAAGCGAACACTAAAGTACCACATCCTAGATTTCACTGAATGAAATATTTAAGTTGCAAATCTTTATTCATTACATAGTGGAATGTGTTGAGAACAATAAAACATAAAAATGTAAATCAAAATGAATATCCCATGGAGGTCTGAATTTGGAATGATACTCAAAATCAAAGTGGAAAATCAAATTACAGGCTTATCCAACTTCAGTGGAAATGCCTCAAGACAAGGAAATGATGTTCAGTTGTGTGTGTTGCCTGCATGTGCCTGTATGAACCTCCTACAAAGCCTGGGCATGCTCCTGATGAGGCGGCGGATGGTCTCCTGAGGGATCTCCTCCCAGACCTGGACTATAGCATTCGCCAACTCCTGGACAGTCTGGGGTGCAACGTGACGTTGGTGGATGGTGCGAGACATGATGTCCCAGATGTGTTTAATCGGATTCAGGTCTGGGGAACGGGCGGGCCAGTCCATAGCTTCAATGCATTCATCTTGCAGGAATGTTGACACACTCCATCCACATGAGGTCTGGCATTGTTATGCATTAGGAGGAACCCAGGGCCAACCGCACCAGCATATGGTCTCACAAGGGGTCTGAGGATCTCATCTCTGTACCTAATGGCAGTCAGGCTACCTCTGACGATCACATGGAGAGCTGTGTGGCCCTCCAAAGAAATGCCATCCCACACCATTACTGACCCACTGCCAAACCGGTCATGCTGAAGGATGTTGCAGGCAGCAGATCGCTCTCCACGGCTTCTCCAGACTCTGTCACGTCTGTTACATGTGCTCAGTGTGAACCTGCTTTCATCTGTGAAGGGCACAGGGCGCCAGTGGTGAATTTGCCAATCCCCATGTTCTGTGGCAAATGCCAAGCATCCTGCACGGTATTGGGCTGTGAGCACATCCCCCATCTGTGGACGTCGGGTACTCAGACCATCCTCATGGAGTCGGTTTCTAACCGTTTGTGCAGACACATGCACATTTGTGGCCTGCTAGAGGTCATTTTACAGGGCTCTGGCAGTGTTCCTCCTGTTCTTCCTTGCACATAAGCTGAGGTAGCGGTCCTGCTGGTGGGTTGTAGCCCTCCTACAGCCCCCTCCACGTCTCCTGGTGTACTGGCCTGTCTCCTGGTAGCGCCTCCAGCCTCTGGACACTACGCTGACAGACAAAGCAAACCTTCTTGCCACAGCTGGCATTGATGTGCCATCCTGGGTGAGCTGCACTACCTGAGCCACTTGTGTGGGTTGTAGAGTCCGTCTCATGCTATCACGAGTGTGGAAGCACAACCAACATTCAAAAGTGACCAAAACATCAGCCAGAAAGCATTGGTACTGGGATGTGGTCTGTGGTCCCCACCTGCTGAGCCACTCCTGTATTGAGTGTGTCTTGATAATTGCCAATAATTTCCATCTGTTGTCTATTCTATTTGCACAACAGCATGTGAAATTGATTGTCAAACAGTGTTACTTTATAAGTGTACAGTTTGAATTCACAGAAGTTTGATTTACTTGGGAGCTGTATTCTGTTGTTTAAGTGTTCCCTTTATTTATTTTTTTAGCAGTGTGTTTGTGGCTAAAATACAAAGGAAATGTCATCTTTAACTTTGGGCATTTTAGAGATTTTTTTCAACTTGCTTAACTGTTCACAATAACAGTAATTTTAACCAGGGGTGCCCAAACATTTACATGCCACTGTACATGCGAATGTATGGGAGCGAAGACTGCTCCACTAAAGAAGGGTGCTGGCAACGTTATAAAGTTGTGATGGGAGGTGTATTCACAGTAGTCTCCCTTCTCCACCGTCTCTCTAATGATGTGCTATGGGTTCAGTGGTTTTACCGTGGGAGGGTGTATTGCCACCTCTTATGAAGCCCAACCTGTGGATGGATATCACTAATTTCCGAATATACTTGAAAAATAATCTACTTTTAATCAATTTACAAAATGCAAATTGAATGACCAAAGGAGAAATCTAAATCAAATGTAATAATGGTATGACCTCCCTATATATTAAAAACTGCCTCAACGTATCAATTCTTTTCAGTACACTTGCACAGTCATGGATTTTGCAGGATTACAGTCAGGTTTATGATTAACCAATGATGCCGAGCATCATTTTTATATGTGGATTGCAAATTGTCTCTTCAGAGAGGAAGAGGACTAGAACTCTAGTGCCACCTAATGGAAGTAGCAATCCTAGCAGTCAATGTTGACCCTTTAACGAGCCTTGTCACATGACTTAGGCTTCAAGTCTCCTCACCTCGACATGCTTATCATGTTACTCTCCGCAAGGAGAAACGATACTTCTTGGATCCCGGTCAGACGCCTCTCAATCAGCCAAACCAGATCTCTACTTTGTACCCTGAAACACAGTGTCTGCAAATTGAGATTCTGGTTTGGCTATTATCCCAAGTCATGTGACAAGGCTCGTTAAAGGGTCGACATTGACTGTTAGGATTTCTACTTTCAATAGGTGGCACTAGAGTTCTAGTCTTCTTCCTCTCTGAAGAGACAATTTGCATATTTCCCAGAGGAGCATTGCTGCTTTAAGTCTCCTCACCTCGACATGCTTATCATGTCACTCTCCGCAAGGAGAAACGGTACTTCTTGGATCCCTTATATGTAGATTGAAACAGAAACAGCTGTGTAGGAGGCTTAAAACTCTGTGAGGAATAACCAAACTGTACAATAAAGGTGAGGTTGTGGAAGAAAGCTTTGTCACTATTCATACACCATGGTGACTCTGGAGTACAGGTGTCTCCCAGGCAATATAATATTAATCTCTTTATTTATATAGCGCAAACATATTCCGCAGCGCTTTACAGTTTGCACACATTATCACTGTTCCCGATGGGGCTCACAATCTGAATTCTCTATCAGTATGTATTTAGAGTGTGGGAGGAAACCGGAGTACCCGGAGGAAACCCACTCAAACACAGGGTGAACACACAAACTGTTATGGAAATTTGGTTTGGATAAATCTATCCCGTGTGTGCTGCGGCCGTTCCCAATAAGACTGAGTATTTTGAGCGCTCATCAAGAATAGACTGTACACTATGGTGACAGAATAACATTCCATCAATACTGATTTATTGTACATACTTGGTTTTATAATTGCATATAGAAAGGGGGTGGTTAGTTAATTACCATATTAAGCTCCTTTGTTATTGGTTATCTAAATATATATGGAATATTGTGATTAATGCACATATGAATGCTGATTAAGCAACTAAAGTGTAGCTGTCTCCATTTTCTGCATCTAGGACAAAGTCTGATCATCACTTAGTACATCTGGTGCTCTTCCGCTTTTTGCTTGGAAAGCCCCAAAACAGTCTTGTCTGGCTTATATCAGTTTGTTAGCCATTTTAAGCAATTGATTATAGTGTATATATTAGCTGTGAGTATATATGAGTTTACTAGATGGTGGCCCGATTCTAACGCATCGGATATTCTAGAATATGCATGTCCACATAGTATATTGCACAGCCCACGTCGTTTATTTCCCAGCCACGTAGTATATTGCCCAGCCACGTAGTGTATTGCCCAGCCACGTAGTGTATTGCCCAGCCCGCGTAGTATATTGCCCAGCCACATAGTGTATTGCCCAGCCCGCGTAGTATGTTGCCCAGCCCGCGTACTATGTTGCCCAGCCCGCGTAGTATGTTGCCCAGCCCGCGTAGTATATAGCAATGTGGGCATCATATCCCTGTTTAAAAAAAAATAAAAAATTTTATAAAAAAATAGTTATATACTCACCTTCCGTTGGCCCCTGGATCGCGTGCTCCGGTCTCGAGTGCATTGCAGTCTCGCGAGATGATGATGTAGCGGTCTCGCAGACCGCTACGTCATCATCTTGCGAGATCACAATGCATGGACCAGTCAACAGAGCGTCGCGAAGAGCGGGAAAGGCGTCGGAAGGTGAGTATATGATGATTTTTTTATTTTTTTTTATTATTTTTAACATTAGATCATTTTACTATTGATGCTGCATAGGCAGCATCAATAGTAAAAAAGTTGGTCACACAGGGTTAATAGCAGCGTTAATGGAGTGCGTTACACCGCGGCATAACGCGGTCCATTAGCACTTCCATTAACCCTGTGTGAGTGCTGACTGGAGGGGAGTATGGAGCGGGCACTGACTGCGGGGAGGAAGGAGCGGCCATGTTGCCGCCGGACTGCGCCCGTTGCTGATTGGTCGTGGCAGTGGTTGTGGGCTTTTTGCCACGACCAATCAGCGACTTGGATTTCCATGACAGACAGAGGCCGCGACCAATGAATATCCGTGACAGAAAGACAGACAGACGGAAGTGACCCTTAGACTATTATATAGTAGATATGCAAGTGAGATCTATATGAAATATATATATATTTCCATCACAATCCCCCCTTAGATGTCTCTTGCCCTAATCCTAACCTCCGTCCCAAAGCGCTGCAACTCTTTTGTGCTGCCGGCGAGCTGACGCATACCTAGCGCATACACCCCACTCCGTACAGACTTTTGCAAATGGGCGGTCAGGAGATCTGTCCCGAACGGGGGTTCATGGCATTGTAATTATAGTCTTAGTCAACAGCATGTGTAGTCAGCGGTGTGTATTCTTTATCAGGTAGGTCATCTATCTGGTCAGGCAGGGCATCCACAACATCATTCTGGCTTGGGTGTATCTTCTGGTTTGGGAGCTTTCTTGCAGTACAATGCGTGGATCCAAGTGGGTCAGTTTCACAGAGGTTAGTGTCATCAGCAGCACTTGGAAAGGACCATCATATCTGGGATCGAGTGGTGTTTTCCTTCCAAACTTTTTCACCAACACCCAGTCTCCTGGCTTCAAGGAGTACCGGATACTGAATCTGGATCTGGCAATGAAGAAAAAACTCAAGAATGGATATTAGCAAGTTTCTTGGTGAGTTCAGTTACGTAAGCAGACAAGTATCATACAGCTGCTGAGGGAAGAATACCCCTAACCTGGGACTAGACCCAAACAAAACATATGGTAACAGCTTTTCTGGGCCTCTGGGAGTGTGCCTTACACTAAATAGTGTGATTGGGAGTGTCTCATGCCATGGTTTTTTTTGTCTCTTGGGCAACTTTCAACATCCTGTTCTTAAGTGTACCGTTTAGTCTTTCCACTTTCCCGCTACTCTGGGGGTGGTAGGGAGTGTGGTGTGTAGGCCTAAATTGACCCTACTGCTGACCAAATCTCTCGTGTTAGATTTGCTGTGAATGCGGGTCCCTGATCACTCTGTCACTTCTGGAACCCCATTTCTGCACACTATCTCTGAGAGTAGCTTCTTTGCACTAGTCTTCGCCGACTGGTTTCTTGCTGGGAAAGCTTCTGGCCATCCTGAGAACACGTCCATGACCACAAGGGCATATTCAAATCCTCCACTTGGCGGCATCTGGATGTGGTCTATCTGGATCCTCTGGAAGGGGTACAATGGTCTGGCAAGATGGTGTGTGGGAACTTTCTCCACTCGTCCAGGTGCATTTGCAGCAGGTCAAACAGCTGCTAGTGAATTTAGCTGTTAGGGTGGAGATCCCTGGAGCGAACCAGTAGGCACCTATCAGATCATTCATCTGTGTCTTTGATCTGTGTGTGGGCCCATGTGCCCATTGAGCCACCATAGGATACATGCTTCCGGGTAAACAGGGTTTGTAGTTTGAGTATACCCTTCCTTCTTGATGTGTTGCACCCTTCTGCATCCAACTCTCCTCCCCCTCCTTTGGATCTTGCTCCTGCAACTTCTTAAACAGGTCCCAAGATGTCATCTTGTCTGGTGTCTTGTCCTCAGTTGCCATGTAGTAGCCATCCGGCTCTACGACCTCTCCCACTTCTCCATATTGTCTTCCTTTGGCTGCTTCTTTGGCTGCCATATCCGCCATGTTGTTGCCCCGTGCCTCTACTGTGTTTAGTTTTCCATGCGCTTTGACTTTTATTACTGCCACCATTTTTGGAAGTTGGACTGCGTCCATTAGGTCCCTGATGGCTCCATGATGCTTCACGGTTGTTCCGCTTGCTGTGATGAAGTCCCTTGCAGCCCAGATGGGTCCAAAGTCGTGTGCAATGCCATGCGAGTACCTTGAATCAGTGTATATGTTTGCAGTTTTGCCTTCTGCAATTTGGCAGGCCTTCGTTTGCTTTCTCAATTCTGCTTCCTGGGCTGACAGGTTAGACGTCAGGCTTCTGGACCACAGGATTTCTCGATTGCTGGTCACTGCACATCCCGTGTGGAATCTTCCTTCATCATCTGCAAATCTGGAGCCATCTACGTAGAGGATCAACTCTGGGTTGGTCAGTGGTTCTCCTGCCACATTGGGTAGTCCTGCTGTTTCCTGCTGCATGATGCTAAAGCAATCATGGTCATCAGTCCGGAGCAAATCCAGATCCTTATGAAAAGTATCATGCAGATTTTGATCTGAAGGGTCCGTATCCGCATCCCCCTTGGGAGTGGGAGTAGAGTGGCCGGGTTAAGGACTGTGCATCTGGAGATGGTGACATGGTCAGGCAGGAGTAGAGAGCACTGGAGACTAAGTTGCCTGGCAGTGGAGAGATGTTTCGGCTGGGTTTGGTTGAGAATTGCTGAGATGTCATGCGGAGCCAGGATTTCCAGTGGATGTCCAAGAGTGATGTCAGAGGTCTTGTCCAGGAGGGCTTGTGCTGCAAATACTGCTCTCATGCAGGAGGGGGCTTCCTTTGCAACTGGATCAGGGCGAGCTGAAAAGTAGCCTAGAGGTCTCTGCTTTCCTCCGTGAAGCTGCGTCAGGACTCCAGTAGCATGGCCTTCTTTTTCCATGAGGTAGAGACAGAATGGCTTCTCGTAGTCAGGTAGGCCTAGTGCTTACGCTGAGACTACAGAGTCTTTTAAAGGGAACCTGTCACCCCGTTTTTTGAGATTGAGCTATAAATACTGTTAAATAGGGCCTGCGCTGTGTGTTACTATAGTGTATGTAGTGTACCCCGATTCCCCATGTATGCTGAGAAATACATTACCAAAGTCGCCGTTTTCGCCTGTCAATCAGGCTGGTCTGGTCAGGTGGGCGTGTTCACAGCGCTCTTTTCTTCCCCAGCTTTCCGTTGGTGGCGTAGTGGTGTGCGCATGTCCAAGGTCCGAATTCCCTGCGCCCACGTGAAGACACAGCGCGCGATCTGCGCTGTAATCCCTTGCATCGGTGGGGGCGGCCATCTTCCTGTGGCCGCGCGTGCGCAGATGGAGTACTCTGCTGCACGGGGCTTCAGGAAAATGGCCGCGGGCAGCCGCACGTGCGCATTAGAGATCGCGGCGGCCATTTTCCCAAAGCCGAGTTTGCATCTGAAGGCTGCATATGTTAGGAGGAATGGGGTTACATTGATGCAGTCGTACAGAGGCTGCATCAGGACTGAGGCATGAGGGATCCAGGCTCTGCAATACGAAACTAGGCCAAGGAAGGCCTGTAGCGCCTTTGGAGTTGCTGGAGGAGGCATCTTCTCCAGTGTGGTCTTCCGGTCATCTGTCAGGTGTTTCGTCTGCTGAGCAATACAGTGCCCCAGGAACGTAACTCGCTTCAGACACCACTGGACTTTGTTCTTTGAGACCTTGCAGTGCTGCTCCGCCAGGTAGAGTAGGAGAGACACAGAATGTGCTTTACACATGTCAAAGTCAACTGCACAAAGGAGTAGATCGTCCTCGTATTGTAGCAAGGTTACTTCTGCATGTTCTGTGATCCAGTTGGCGAGGCCTGTGGTCATTGCCTTGGTGAATTGTGAGGGGCTGTTCTGGGCCCCCTGGGGCATCACCGCCCATGTGTACTGTGCCCCCTGGTGCGTGAAGGCAAACAGGAACTGGTCATCCGGATGAAGGGGAACACTGACAAAAGCAATAGCCAGGTCATTCACTGTGAACACTGTTGCTGTGGAAGGTACATTTGAGAGCAGAGTGTGCGGATTCAGCACAGTTGGGGTTTCAAACACTGTAGCGTCATTCACAGCTCTCAGGTCATGTACCATTCTGAACTTTGCTGGCTCTCCTTTTACAGTCTTTTTCTTGACCGGGAAAAGCAGGGTATTGCAAGGAGATGTGCAGGGGATGATGACCCCTATTTCCAGGAAAACCTTCAGTTGGTCTGAGACAGCTTGACTCTGGGCGATGGACTGGGGATACTGGGCCTTACGAGGATATGGAGTGCCTGGCTTGAGTGATACTAGTACTGGGGCAACTTGAAGTTTTCCCACGTCCTGGGTCCCTTAGACCAGAGGTCCCCAACTCCAGTCCTCAAGGCCCACCAACATGTCATGTTTTCAGGGTTTCCTTAGTCTTGCCCAGGTAATAATTGCATCACCTGTGCAATGCAAAGGAAATCCTGAAAACATGACCTGTTGGTGGGCCTTGAGGACTGGAGTTGGGGACCTCTGCCTTAGACCATAGACTTTCTGATAATACGTCCAGTGCCTCCTTGGGTAGACCCTAGTTGTTTTAGGTTCTTGTAGGGCCGCCAGCATGACTGACTCTATTTGGGTCAAGGGTGAGGGAAGTGTCATGGTGCCATCTTCCTGGAACACTACGGTCGTTTTCAGCTTCTGTAGTAGGTATGCTCCCATCCAGTTGAGTGGATAGGTCCTTGACACCACAAACTGGGACAGGATAGAGTGTCCTGGCTGAGTTCACACGCCCAGAGGCTTTGTAAGCTGAGAATGTCTGACTTGACCATCAATGCCTATGCAAGACACAGAGGATTCTGATAGGCAGGTAGGGTCAGGGAGTTCAACATGTGTCATCACACTTCTTGCTGCACCAGTGTCCGCAAGAAAAGATCTGACAACTGCTTCCACTTCCAGGGTAATTTGGGGTATTGGTCCTGCAGATGGGGTGTTACATGTCAGGAGCGTGGTGTCTTGCGGACCTGGCTTGCCCCTGTCCTATGGACGGGGTACTTCACTGCTTACTTTGTCTGTTCCTTGGCCTGCTCCTCTGGGCAGGGTCTTGGGTTGTGGTGGTGCTCTGCACTGGTTCCGGTAATGGCCCAATCTGCCACAGTTGAAACATCTGACACGTCTTCTTTCTCTGTACTGTGGTGGCTCATCAGGGTCTGTGGCCACCATGAGAGGGGCCGTCTTCCGTACTCCTGGTTGGGATTCGATTCCCTTGGCTACTGTGAGCAGGGTGTCCATTGCTATGGACCTGTACTTGGGCCTAGACACTATCAGTGGTTTCCTGGTTGGCTCTCTTAAGCCATGCACGAAGGCCTGTGCAAACATTTGTCTCTGTATATGGTCATGAATGGTGAAACCCAAGTCTTGAAAAACTTGCATTACTCAGCCATGAAAGTTCTCTACAGACTCTGTCTTGTCTCATATCATGTAAGCTGAGGGCTTGTCCTGCCAGCCTGCCTTTGGACCACTTTGAGTTGTTCAATCAGCTTCAGCCCTGACTCCCAGGTGTGTACATCTCAGTCTGCTGAAAGCTTGAAGTGTCTCTTCATGATTGTCCAGAATGCATCTCCTGCTTTTATTCCTATTTCGGCCCAGAGATCATTCCAGGTGGCTGCATATGTCCACTGGTTCTGCTGCATTCTTCTGTAGAATGGCATGGGGTGCATCTCTGGGTCTGGAAGATTGTTCAAAATGCTGGTCACCTGACTTGGGGTGAAGCGCACATAGTGTAATGTTGCTGCTTCTATCTGCCCCTGCATTCCTAGTGCATGTGGGTTTCTTTTTCTAGTACTAGGCAGCATGTATGACGTTCTGTCTCCTTCCTCATCAGAGGAATAGTTGTGATAGCGCATACTGGGGTCAAGGACTGGCTGATATTTGGTCTTAGAAGTTGCCTTTTTGTGTGATGATGCCCCCCCCTGCTGAAACACTGGATTAGGCTTATAGTTCCATGATGGCGTAAATGTGGGCAGCTCTGACCGATGCAGAGTTTGTATGTTGTCAGCAGGTGAGGATGTCTGCCCTCCCCCTCTGCATCCGGGCTTGAGCTGCCCCCCTGCCTGATGTGTCTGGAGGTTGCCTACTGTACTGTGGGCATTGTCCCATTCGTCCCCCGATATCATGACTGGCAAAGGCTGGACTGTACTTGGGACATAGAAGGTGCCTTGTGCTGTAAGCACTGGATACAAGGACACCACACTGTTTGAATTTGGCATTTGCCCAACTGGCAGCAAAGGATGGTGTGAAAAAGGAGGAGATGCAGAGAAGAAAGGAGGAGGAGATGAGGGAGGATGAAGAGTGTGGAGAAGAAAGAACAGGAGGAGATAGATGTGGCAGAGAAAGAGGAGGATTGAGAGGTGGAGAGGAAAGAGAAGGAGGGGGAGAGAGGTGTGGTGAAGGAAGAGAAGGAGGAGGGAGAGGTGGAGAGGAAAGAGAAGGAGGAGGAGGAGAGAGAGATGAAGAAGAAAGAGATGAAGAGGGAGGAGGAGATGAAGGGTGCGGAGAAGAAAGAGGAGGTGGAGGAGAGGGGTGTGGTGAAGAAAGAGGAGGAGGAGGAGTGGAGGGGAGAGAGAGGAGGAGATGAAAATGAAAAAGGAGGAGAAGGGAGTGACAGAGGAGGGGAAAGAGGAGAGAGTTACTCCCCTTTTGTGCAACCTGAGAGGCATGGTTGGAACAATGATGCCTTCTCTCTGTAGGGATGGTCGGGTTGCGCCATATACTGCACAAGTCTCCCTATACAATGGATTCTGCTGAGAGCAGACTGCACATGTCCAATGACGCTGATGGCTTAACACCTTTTCCCATCTTGTACACATTAAAATCACTTCCTGATTTGTTCACATATCGTTCAGTGCTTCCTAAACTATGTAGCTCTGCTGCTTTATACCATCTATTAGCATTCAGCAATTTCACATCAACTAACTTCCCTGTTTTTCCTTTCTCAATACGTCACGCCATTCCGCAGTCTGAAGTCTGCCATTTTTATGAATCTCACATACTTTATACCTTCTAAAATTCTTCACATAGTTAACACCTTCTTGTTCTGCCACTATCTGGGGGCTGTTTTCTTTTCAGGAAGTAAAAGACCCTCCTGCTGCTTGGCCACCTTATTCCCCATGGCAAAAACAAAAATGAAAAACAAACAAAAAAAGAAAAAAAAACAACAAAAACTTCAAAAAAGTTGGTATACAAAAAAGAAAAAAACTTTAAAAAAAAAAAAAAAAAGCTCAGTACAACTTCAAAAAAGTTGGTATAAAAAGAAAAAACTTAAAAAAAGGTCGGTACAAGAAAACAACAAACTTAAAAGTTTTGAAAGTTTGGTACAGAAGGAAAAACTTCAAAAACTAAAAAAAAGTCTTAACAACTTCTAACACTTCAGTCTGTGTCCAGATGCAGACACACACACTTCCCCTTTCTTATGCTGGCGTATCCAAAGTCACTAAAATCACGTATCTAAAAACAAGTAGCTCACAGCAATAGTGATAGATACCACTCAGTTTCACTTCCTCAATATTCCTAAGGTGCAACTAGCACTTATCTCAGAGTGCAAAAAACAGATGTGACAGTGTGATTTACAATGGATATATCATTGCTAACAGCAAAAGGAGAAGTGCGGAAAAGAGAAAAAAACTTTCCTT
Source organism: Ranitomeya imitator (assembly GCF_032444005.1). Classification (NCBI taxonomy): domain Eukaryota; kingdom Metazoa; phylum Chordata; class Amphibia; order Anura; family Dendrobatidae; genus Ranitomeya; species Ranitomeya imitator. The sequence continues at coordinate 615,319,784 of NC_091282.1, forward strand.
TGCAACTTTATGCACTTAAAGCAACAGTACATGACATGAACAAGAACAGATAGACAGACGTCCGGGAGAAATCGATGCCCTCTTTATTATTCTGTGACACTTGCAGGCCGCTCTGGGAACAGACAACTGTCGATTCTCACTGGGCACACCTGTGCCCAGGCCGCCTGGGTGACAAGCACGACAAGTGGGGATCCTACCACCCCGGTCCGGTGGTCCTGACTGGCTCGCTGGCTACGGGAATCTGTGGTAGTCCTCTAAGTTATCACCATCTGAGCCTGGATGCTGGGACTGCCTGTCCCTGACCCTCCTGGATCTACACAAACACGGAACACATACACGGCACACAGCAGACACCTTGGCTTATATCCCAAGGTTTGGATGTTGTCCTTGGTGGGATTTGAATCCAGGACTCAAGCGCTGCAAGTCTGCAGTGCTAACCACTGAGCCACCGTGCTCAGGCAAGGACTTCAAAGCAGACTGGGATTTTAAAACGGGCTTTTTATGCTCTTTTGAAGAATCATTAAGAAATGAACATTGAGACAAGTAGCCACAGTGGTCAGCCAAGGAAACTTAGTGCAGCAGATAATGGTCTCATTCTTATTACTTTTTCAAATAGGCAGATATCCAACAGTGCCATCAGCTCAGAACAGGCAGCAGCCTGACCCAGCTACACCATCTACTGCTCGGAGAAGTCTGGCCAGAAGTGGTCTTCGTGGAAGATTTGTAGTCGAAAACACTATACCTACTACATGGAAACTAGGCCAAGTAGCTGAACTGTGCAAAAAACATAGAAACTGAGGTGCATAAAAATTGATGCAGGTGCTCTGGACTGATGTGAAATTTTTGACTATAACAGTAGGGAGGGCTGGAGAGCGGATCAATAATGAGTCTCTGCAGGCAACAATGAAGCATGGTGGGGGCTCTGGCTGCACTTCAGTACATGGAGCTTGAGATTTGGTCAGGAGTAATGATGTGCTGAATGCTGAGAAATACAGGCAGATACTTATCCATCATGTAATTCTTTCATGGAGGCGTCTGGCTACAATTTTATTCTACAGCAGGACAATGAACCCACACATGCAAACAATGCCATGAAGTACAAATAGTCTTGGAAGTGATGGTATGTCCTCTGCAGAGCCCTGATTATGATCGCGTCTATCTTGGATTACATGAAGAGGGAGAATGATTTGCACAAGAGACAGAAGATCTGGGGTCAGTTCTCCAAGATGCTTGGAACCTCCATGCAGTGCTCAGTCACTAATTGTGCACAAGAAGACAAAAGACTGTCACACCAAATATTGGTGGGATGTACATTTCTTATTTGTTTATTCACGTCATTTTTTTAATTGATAAAAATCGACTATTAAAGCTGCTACAGGTCCTTCTAAAAAAATTAGCATATAGTGTTAAATTTCATTATTTACCATAATGTAATGATTACAATTAAACTTTCATATATTATAGATTCATTATCCACCAACTGAAGTTTGTCAGGTCTTTTATTGTTTTAATACTGATGATTTTGGCATACAACTCCTGATAACCCAAAAAACCTGTCTCAATAAATTAGCATATCAAGAAAAGGTTCTCTAAACGACCTATTACCCTAATCTTCTGAATCAACTAATTAACTCTAAACACATGCAAAAGATACCTGAGGCTTTTATAAACTCCCTGCCTGGTTCATTACTCAAAACCCCCATCATGGGTAAGACTAGCGACCTGACAGATGTCAAGAAGGCCATCATTGACACCCTCAAGCAAGAGGGTAAGACCCAGAAAAAAATTTCTCAACAAATAGGCTGTTCCCAGAGTGCTGTATCAAGGCACCTCAATGGTAAGTCTGTTGGAAGGAAACAATGTGGCAGAAAACGCTGTACAACGAGAAGAGGAGACCGGACCCTGAGGAAGATTGTGGAGAAGGACCGATTCCAGACCTTGGGGAACCTGAGGAAGCAGTGGACTGAGTCTGGTGTGGAAACATCCAGAGCCACCGTGCACAGGCGTGTGCAGGAAATGGGCTACAGGTGCCGCATTCCCCAGGTAAAGCCACTTTTGAACCATAAACAGCGGCAGAGACGCCTGACCTGGGCTACAGAGAAGCAGCACTGGACTGTTGCTAAGTGGTCCCAAGTACTTTTTTCTGATGAAAGCAAATTTTGCATGTCATTCGGAAATCAAGGTGCCAGAGTCTGGAGGAAGACTGGGGAGAAGGAAATGCCAAAATGCCTGAAGTCCAGTGTCAAGTACCCACAGTCAGTGATGGTGTGGGGTGCCATGTCAGCTGCTGGTATTGGTCCACTGTGTTTCATCAAGGGCAGGGTCAATGCAGCTAGCTATCAGGAGATTTTGGAGCACTTCATGTTTCCATCGGCTGAAATGCTTTATGGAGATGAAGATTTCATTTTTCAGCACGACCTGGCACCTGCTCACAGTGCCAAAACCACTGGTAAATGGTTTACTGACCATGGTATTACTGTGCTCAATTGGCCTGCCAACTCTCCTGACCTGAACCCCATAGAGAATCTGTGGGATATTGTGAAGAGAAAGTTGAGAGACGCAAGACCCAACACTCTGGATGAGCTTAAGGCCGCTATTGAAGCATCCTGGGCCTCCATAACATCTCAGCAGTGTCACAGGCTGATTGCCTCCATGCCACGCCGCATTGAAGCAGTCATTTCTGCAAAAGGATTCCCGACCAAGTATTGAGTGCATAACTGAACATTATTATTTGATGGTTTTTTTGTTTGTTATTAAAAAACACTTTTATTTGATTGGATGGGTGAAATATGCTAATTTATTGAGACAGGTTTTTTGGGTTATCAGGAGTTGTATGCCAAAATCATCAGTATTAAAACAATAAAAGACCTGACAAATTTCAGTTGGTGGATAATGAATCTATAATATATGAAAGTTTAATTGTAATCATTACATTATGGTAAATAATGAAATTTAACACTATATGCTAATTTTTTGAGAAGGACCTGTATATATATATTTTTTTTAATGCATCCTTACTTTGCCCTGGAAAAATTAAAAATGTTACTCTCAGAAAATGGTTATTCAAATATACAGTGGGTATGGAAAGTATTCAGGCCCCTTTAAATTTTTCACTCTTTATTTTATTGCAGCCATTTGGTAAATTCGAAAAAGTTCATTTTTTTCTCATTAATGTACATTCTGCACCCCATCTTGACTGAAAAAAAAACAGAAATTTAGTAATTTTTGCAAATTTATTAAAAAAGAAAAACTGAAATATCACATGGTCTTAAGTATTCAGACCCTTTGAGTAGAAACACCCTATTGAGCTAGTACAGCCATGAGTCTTTTGTCCCAGGGGGGTCGGCGGGGAAGGAGAGCGGCGGCTGTGACATACTCACCTGCTCCTGGTGAGGTCCGTGCGTCTCCGGGCTCTGACAGCTTCTTCCAGCGTTCAGCGGTCACATGGCACCGCTCATTACAGTAATGAATATGGACCTGACTCCACTCCCATAGGGGTTGAGCCGCATATTCATTACTGTAATGAGCAATAATGGTGAACGCTCAATACAGGAAGAAGTTGTCAGCGCCCGAAGACCAGAGATGCAGGGACCGTGCCAGGAGCAGGTGAGTATAATGGGGAGGGGGAGCATTGCGCGATATTCACCTGTTCCACCACCGGGCTCCGTCTTCCTCGTCCTCTGCAGTGACATTCAGGTCATTCGCAATGACACGATTAGTGTACGCGCCGCCCTCTGCCTGAACGTCAGTGCAGAGGACTCGGAAGACACAGCGGCACCGGAACGAGGATCGGTGAGTATTGCAAGTTTTTTTTTTTTAATCGCCGCAACAGTATATGGGGCAAATATCTCTATGGAGCATCTTATGGGGCCATATTCAACATTTGTGCAGCACTATATGGGGCAAGTGTCTGTATGGAGCATCTTATGGTGCCATAATCAACGTTTGTGCAGCATTATATGGGGCAAATATCTCTATGGAGCATCTTATGGGGTCCTTATTTTCCTTTATGCAGTACTTAATGGGGCAAATGTGTCTATGGAGTATCTTATGGAGCCATTATTAACCTTTTTGCAGCATTATATGGGGCATATTTTAATATGGAGCATCTTGGGCCCATCATGAACTGTATGGAGCATTATATGGGGCTTCTGATTCACTATGGATATTCAAAAACACTTAACCTACTGATGTCTCAATTAATTATACTTTTATTGGTATCTATTTTTATTTTTTAAATTCACCGGTAGCTGCTGCATTTTCCACCCTAGGCTTATACTCGAGTCATTAAGTTTTCCCAGTTTTTTTGTGGCAAAATTAGGGGTCGGCTTATACTCGAGTATATACGGTATATTTTTGAGTAAAATGTAAATTGTTCTTCTATAAACTTCTGACAACAATTCTTTCAGACCTCAAATAATGCAAAGAAAACAAGTTCATAATCATTTAGAAACAACAATACTAATGTTTTAACTCTGTAAGAGTTCAGAAATTAATATTTTGTTTAATATCCAAGATTTTTAATCACAGCTTTCATGCGTCTTGGCATGCTTTCCACCAGTCTTTCTCACTGCTTTTGGGTGACCTTATGCCACTCCTGGCACAAAAATGTAAGCAGTTCTTTATTGTTTGATGGCTTGTGACTATCCGTCTTCCTCTTGATTACATTCCAAAGGTTTTTGATGGGGTTCAGGTTTGGATATTGGGCTGGCAATGACAGGGATTTGATGTGGTGGTCTCTTAGTTTTTGCCAGAGCTGTATAATGTATGTATGTATGTATGTTGAATTTTCCAAAACAGCTAAAATATCGTCACAGTAATTTTACAGAATCAGTTGACCAGATCTTGTTTTTTTCTGTGTGAATAATGTAAAAATGAACACCACCAAAAACCGTGGCAGAAATGCATTTTTTTTCACTATTTCACCACACTTTATTTTTAAGGTTGTCATGCTTATTGAAGAAGGAGAATTTTGCCCTGAATTTGGAACAGGTGATCACCGATTATTGCTGCGAGAGTCTATCATTGTGCACTATGAGGAAGGCTGACCAAGCACGATTTCTGCTACTCAGTTTTGCCCAGGCAGCACAGCAGTGCGTGGATGCTTCCCTTATTAACATGGACTTGGCAGTATCCATATGTTCCCAGGATAGCGAGGACATTGCTGTGAGTAAACCTACGTTTCCACCTTCTGATTCCAAACAATATGCTCTTACTGCATCTGCCCTGAACTTTGTGAAGGCTAAATCTACATTAATGGCAGCCATAGTTTGCTTAAGTGTCACCCGAAGTCAAAAGCCAGCCAAGTCTGGACTGTCGTGGATTGAATTGAGAGGCAGCAAGAAGGAAAGTCCACTAGAGATAGAAAACATCGCTAAGGAGTGTGACTTAATACTGTCAGAGTTTCCGGTTTTACTACGGTTCCTTACTTTAATGTCTGTGCCTTTTCGTGAGGTTTCCCCTGAAGTTTGTGGGTTGAGTGGTTTTCTCTGCGGGAAGCCTTGCATTGCCTCAGTTCTTCTAGGACTCCATGCCTCATCAGCCTCTGTTGTATTATCGGAAGCTTTCCAGGATGTACTGACGAAGAAAAACTGGAAGAGTGCGCTGCAGCTCTTAAGTCTGTACGTCGGTGACGTAGATCTACAGCAAGTTAGAGATGCTCTTTTGTGTTGTGCTGCTGCTGAAGGTAAAGTTGGTGAACGCCATACTAACATTATTGAAAAGTTGTTTGGTTTTTTTTATTAATAATTCTCAATTGTGTTATGTTTAGAAAAAGAAGGCTGGAGATACCTCTTTGCTGTTCGTGATGCTGCTTTAAGAAGCAGACTGGCTCTTAATTTTCTGGACAGATGGCCTTTGGATGCCTGTGAAGAGATCCTGTCTTACTGCGTTTGCGAACCGGATCTTGAAGATGGTCTTAAACTGGAATTACGAGCCAAAAGAAAGGAACTGGACATGTATCGGAAGGTATTGCCCCCAAAAATCAAGACTTTTGAGTCCGTCTGCAAATAATCTGCCAGGTTGCAAGTATCAGACATTGGACAGTTGCCAAATGACGATTTGTTAGAGGGCCATAATGGAATTACACTAGTTCTGCCCCATGATGATGATTCCTTAGAGGGTGGTGATGGAAGTAGGGTGAGTGACACCAGCGTCTCATGATTTGTTAGAGGATTGTGATAGGAGAAAAGTGAGTGACAGCAGCACCCGCCTCACAGCTTCTATCACAGCCCTCAAAAAGAATGGTCTTTAGAGGATAGCACTGGTGCCACTCACCCTGCTTCTATCTCCATACCCTGATAATATAAAGACAGCACAAAGATGCAGTATGTCTAACAGTAATTGGGGATCAGGGTGAACATTTTTGTTTTCAGTCTGAAGGTACATCTAAACTTGCGAAAAATATTTGCAGGGGCGACCTGCAAAGAAAAGAATGACTTTAGATTTTCTCATTACTTTTTTTTTTTATTGTAGATACTAAGCCTACCGAAAGAAGGCGCCTGGGGAAGTTGGCAAGATTTAAAGGAAGACTGTAGTAAGGATCCTCAGGCTATTATCACAACTATCTTAGAAGCGAAGGTATAGCACCAAAAGATGTTTTTTGCTTATCTTATTGAAACAGCCAAGTTTGTACTAAGGTCAAAGTCTGTAGAACAAATAAAAAATGCTTCTTGTCATTCATTTGTTATCCCAATTGTTCTGCCTCGTGAGGGTTAGTGATCCAATACTAACACAGGTCAGTATAACTTTCCATGACCTGTTGATGGACTTGCTTAGCCGCTCTGAGATTAGCAGTACACATATCTGTTTGGCGGCTTGTCATTTTGCAGACTACCATCTCTCCCCATCAGGTTAGGTCACCATCTTTGATGTTGGTTCAGGAGCTGAGCCTGCATCTTTCCTGGTAGAAAGCAGCGATCGGAGTTGAGCTCTGCCTGCTGCTTTTAACACCTTAAATACTGCTAGCATAAATAGAAAAATAAAACAAATCTGTTGTGTGTCCACTGGAAATATGGAACCTAGAATATGTTGCACAACCAAAGGATATAAAAGGGAAATTTCCACAAATGGAATAAAAATGGCAGGGAGTTGTGTGGGGAATGGCGAATACATAAACCAATTGGATGCACATGATATAAAAAAACTAATACAAAAGAATACTTCCCTGCCATTTTTATTCCACTTGTGGAAATTTCCCTTTTGTTATGCATTATTGAAAATGTAAAATATTTAGCTATATCCTTTGGTCGGGTATCATATTCTAGGTTCCTTAAATGCTGCTGTCAAACTTTATTATTTTTTTACACCAACACAACTAAAAATACAATAATCTATCAAAATGGTATCAATCAAAAGTCATTCCTTAGCTTAGGAAAAAAAAGTTCCTACACAGGTTCAATTCTATTTTTTTTTTTATTAAGTTTAATTTTATTGAAAATGTAACTTAAAAACTAAAGCTATACCGCTTTGTTAATTGTACTGGCCTGGACGGTCATCCTGCCCGGGGATATGTCGACAGAAAAAAAAAACCAAAAAGTTATGTCTCTTGGATGCCAAAAAAAAATAGCAGTGTCAGGATGGGGTTAGCGGAGATGTCATTATTTGCATTCACTATGTAATCTGTTGTAGGATTATTTGCTGTGCGAGGACTGGGGAGTTTTTTATCCGATACCTATGGATCTTCTCATAAACCTGTACCACGAGCATCTGTTACATCTACTGGGAAACAAGGACACTGAGAGATCTGTGCAGGTAACGGATCTTCCTGTTACGTCTCCTGCTAATGGTTTTCTTTTAGCAGCTTGTAGGGCAGTTTGAGCGCGCCGGTCACTTTCCCCTCTTGTGATTTGTCTTTACAGCTGCTGAAGAGAGTTGAGGACCACAATCTCCGTTTATCCATCACAGAGCAAGCACTGCAGCAGAATCCAGGCATATTCGCCAGTCATTTCTTATCGGAGTACTTGCTGGCACATTTTTCAGATAATCTCCTGGAGATGCGTTGTAATGAGATTAGGAATATATTCTTGGGATCTCGGGTAAAGTATAAGTGTTAATACGGGGGAATATTTGTCCAGGACTGCACTCTTTCCAGGACTTGGTCCTTTGGCAGCTGGATGGGAGCTTGGAGAACCTTAGCTGATGCTTCCCGACTTCTCTTCTCTCATCATTGACACATGATGCATATGTGACGGTACGCCAGGTCAGCTAATCCGCAGGATATGCGAGTGCTGCCAAGAAAGAGGACGGTTTTCAGGGCTCCCATTCAGCAGCCAATAGATCGGGTCCAGTGAATTGATTTAGTATCAACTCTACTGACCATTTATTCATGGGATAGGAGGCACAATCCCGGAAAAATGTTAGGTTTCAATCTGGACCTTCGTTAGTCCAAACGGATTGCATGGCACCAGACACATGGTGCTACATGTTGTGCTGCTGACATTTCTTTATTATTACTCCTCCTGTTTTATTGGCACTCCATTTGAAGGAGGTCCGCATTGTGGACCAAAATGTCATTTATTATTTTTCCAGGATTTTTTTTTGTGTAACCTTGAACAAGTTGACATAAGAAATGCGGAGTTCCTGTACTTGATTTGCATACACAGAGGAAGTGTGCTCAAGCACCCGAATACTGGGGGTGCCATGTACCCCACTATGTATCCACAGGATAGATAATTAATGTAGGATAATTGGGGGTCCAACACCCGTCATCCCAATCGATCAGCTGAAATCTGCTCTGGCAGTGGCCACATATAGGCAATGTACACGGTGGTAGACAGCTGCTCCTTACGTTTAGTCTGCTGCCGAGTACTGCACTTTTTATCCAGAGAAGATTTCCGCTGATTAAAGGAGGTTATTTGCTGGAGACACACCACTCTCCTATTAAAGAGAATCTGTCAGCAGGTGTTACTGTTTAACCTGATAGTAGCATAGTTTAGGGGCAGAGAGACTGATTGTATTGAAACTACAACAAGCTGCTCATCAAGTGACACGTTTAGATTCAGTGTTTTATCAGCAGGAGATTATCACTGCAGAACAAGTGTCCCATGCCAGGCAGTACAGCTAATATAATAAGAGTAACCCCATCCTCATCACTGATTGGCAGCTTGCTGACAATGTCCACAGGAAGCTACCAATCATGTACCCCCTTAGACGCGGGCTCCAGCTTTCATCCCGCACTTTTTCCGGCACATGACAGCTGATCTGATCAGCCGTTATATGATCCTGACAGCCACGAGTGCAATGTCTGACAGCGGCACGTAACATAAGTTCTTCGGAAGCATGTCATAAACCATGCCCATTGCCGCCACTGTCACATGATTGCAGGGTGCCAATTGGCTTGCATGACAACCAGGGGTCGGCAGAAGTCCCACATGCTTGTCATTGCTGATCTGCTATGAGCGCCGCCCTCTAGTGGCTGCCACTCATAGCAGATGATTTCTGTTACACAGAGCAGGGATGAATCCCTATGTGTAGTACAAGCGATCAGACTATCACAGTTTCAAGTCTCCTACATAGATTATTTAAGCAAGTAAAAAGTAGAAAAAGTTTAAAAAAATATATAAAAGTTCAAATCACCTCCATTTTACCATATTCAGAACTTTATACAGTACAGACCAAAAGTTTCATTTAAAGATTTTCCTGTATTTTCATGACTATGAAAATTGCACATTCACACTGAAGGCATCAAAACTATGAATTAACACATGTGAAATTATATACTTAACAAAAAAGTGTGAAACAACTGAAAATATGTCTTATACTCTAGGTTCTTCAAAGTAGCCACCTTTTGCTTTGATGACTGCTTTGCACACTCTTGGCATTCTCTTGATGAGCTTCAAGGGGTAGTCACCGGGAATGGTTTTCACTTCACAGGTGTGCCCTGTCAGGTTTAATAAGTGGGATTTCTTGCCTTATAAATGGTGTTGGGATCATCAGTTGTGTTGTGCAGAAGTCTGGTGGATACACAGCTGATAGTCCTACTGAATAGTCTGTTAGAATTTGTATTATGGCAGCTAAGTAAAGAGAAACGAGTGGCCATCATTGTTAAGAAATGAAGGTCAGTCAGTCAGTCTGAAAAATTGGGAAAACTTTGAAAGTGTCCCCAAGTGCAGTGGCAAAAACCATCAAGCGCTCACAAATTTTGGTCTGTACTGTGTTTGGTATCTGCGAACTCCTACTGACATGAAGAATCGTAATGGCAGGTTAGTTTTAGCTTCTAGTGAGCATACGGAAAAAAAAAAGCAAAAAATAATTGTGGAATTGCACTTTTATTCAGACTCCCGTGACATCACCACAACAGAGGGGATCCGCCCTTCAGGAACAGGAAACTTACAGATACAAAAGGCCAGCACCTCTCACACGCATCAGTTGGTTTCTTGTTCCTGATGGGACTTGGTTCCTACAGTTACTTGCAGGGAAGACCTCGGATCCCAGGCCTGGCCAGTCGGCTCAGGTAGCGGGGGCGTCCCATACCTCTGCTGGTACGGGGTTCTTGGAAGCTCCACGGTAGTCTCCGTTGGATAGAACATCAGTGAGCGAGCAGCATGGAGCGGAGTCCGGAGGACTGCCGTCTCCAGTAAGAGCCTGCGCCTAGGTAAGTATACTCCCTAGGTCTCGGCAGCTCCGGTAGTGCGACAGGTGCAGTGATCTGGTCCGGCTGTGTCTGGGCATGCCGGGAGGCGTGGCCGGGACCTTGGGCGTGCGGAGGCCCGTCCTCGGGCATGCCTGGGGGAACCTCTGATGCATTCTGCGTCTTGGGGTTGCCGTACTGACGTCGGGGGGCAGGGCCAAACATGCGTCCGGGTCACCGACTCTGAGGGCGCTTGTCTGCGCACGCGTGGGTCCTTCTGGCGGTGGCTAGGGTCAGGAGACTCTGGAGCCCTGCTCAGGTGGGTCCCATCGTTCTGCGACCTGAGCACTGGCTGGGGGTGGGGGATTCTGGGGGGGGGGGCGAGGCATGACCTGCTGACCCGGATTCAGGGAGGAATCGCAGATATGTTGAACTCCATAGGGAGACGATGCTTCTGACCCATTACTCATAATGGGTGCAAGCGAGCAGCAGCCACTGTAGCAGGAGGAAGCTGCAAGCCAGCACGCTATACAGAAGCCTTGGGCCCGACAAAAAACCCGGGATGGTACAGGTTGGGGCCAACTGAGTGATCGATTCAGCCACAGGAGCTCTTCCACATGGAAGTCAGTGACGTCGGCTGAGAAATCCCTCCCTTGTGATCCGGTACCTATGTTCTGCAGGCGCTGGTAAGTGATCTTCGTGAATGTTCACTCAGTGAATCAGCCTTCTCCTTAAGTTTTCATTCTCTAGGGGAAGAAGTGCATAGTTAAGGCACAGCATAGGCAATGCGCTCTCTGTGGATGCCCCCTACTGGACTCTTGTCCAAAAAAGTTATGTTCCCCCTGTTTCCAGCAGACTGTGAGGTCTCGGGAAGGGGGGGAGGAGTGGAGTGGCAGTAGTTCTATGTTAGACTATATTACCTCTTGCTATCCCCCCTCAAGCTGCAGAAGAAACTCCCAACTTCGCTGCAACTTCAAGAGACCTCATTAGAACAGAAGTGAAGGGGTCCATAAGTTCCCTGTCTCAAGGAGAATGTTCTTGATGGAAAGAGCATAAGATAGACTTTCCAGAATCAGATTCATCTGCTGTTTGGAGGAGGAATGAGGATTCCTGTGATTCATCTCCCTCATCATCTTCATCTGAGGAAGACTCTGGTCACCTCTGCCTCCAACTAGATCGCGTGGACAAATTAGTGAAGGCGGTTAGGAGAACAATGGGGATCGTAGAGCCCAGGCCAGAACTTTCCATGCAATATGTCATGTTTAAAGGATTGGATCAGAGGGAATGTAGATCCTTTTCCTTGAATGGAAAAATTCAGGATCTGATTCTCCGGGAATGGAAGAGGCCGGAAAAAAGGTGGCTCCTTGCCTCCTGCTCTCAAACATAGATACCCCTTTGACAACCCGGCCAGTAATACTTGAGTAAAACCCCTAAATTAGATGCAGTTGTAGCTAAGGCATCAAAGAAATACTTCTGACCCTTTGAGGATATGGGGACCCTAAAGGTCCTTTAGAAAGAACGGCGGAAACATTCTTTAAGGGGACTTGGGAGATGGCTGCCGGATCCCTGAGGCCAGCGGTGGCTTCCATTTGTGCGGCCAGATCATTGATGGTCGAGGAGGGAGCTCCACAAGAGACTACTTTGGGAGTCCTTCCAGTAATTCAGAGGGCCGCAGCTTTCCTGTCCGATTCTTCAGTAGATTCAATCAGGATGGCATCAAGAGAAGCAGGTCTTTCCAACATGGCCCGCCGGACCTTGTGGTTAAAATGCTGGCCATGGGACATCCAGGCGAGGTCTAAACTTTGTGCTATCCCATGTGAATTGGAATATCTCTTTGACCCCGTCTTGGACGAGCTGCTGAATAAGGCGGGAGACGAGAAAAAAAATTCCCCAACCAATTGTCCTCTTCCTATTGGCGTCCCTTCAGCAGGAGAAAGTTCGGTTAGGGAAGGCCTACCAGGCACTATTCCAAGTGGGATGACAGAAAGAAGAGATACAGGCTTCCTGTTAAGACGTCCTTCACGAGAACGCAAGAAGCCATCTCAATGACTAGCAGGGTGTGATCTCATCGGGACTATAACTAAAAAAAAATTCAGTTCCAGGGGATAAATTCAGGATAACTCCCTTCCGGTCCTCTCACCTAGAGCAATCTGCCCTAGAGTCGGAAATAAGACTGTGTCATAAAGAGGTCCTGGTGGAGGTACTGGAATCCGAGAAGGGTAGAGGTTTTTACTCTACCCTGTTTTTGGTTCGGAAACTGGATAACTCTTACAGAACCATCATCAATCTTTGGTCCCTCAATAAGTTTCTGATAATTCGCCCCTTTAAAATGGAGTCAATTGGCTCGACAATAAAGATGATGTTTCAAAACTGGGAAAATCCTCTTATGGTGGACGCCTTCCTGAGGAAGTGGGACTTCAACCTGGCCTACGCATTCCCTCCATTATCCCTGTTACCATTAGTAGTGAGGAAAATCAGAGAAGACAGGGCAAGGATTATACCAATTGTCCCTTTTTGGCCCAGAAGGGCTTGGTTCTCGTGGCTAAGGACTGTCAGTCTGCGATCCCTGGGTGCTTCCAGATCTTCCGGATCCTCTCTGCCAGGGCCCGGTCAACCATCCACAAGTAGCGGGGCTCCACTTGACGGCGTGGAGTTTGAAAGGGCGTTGTTGAGGGATAGAGGTTTCTCCCCGAATTTTTAATTTTTTAATTACCCTGCCAAAGAGTAGGACGTTAATTACAACTAAGATCTATGCTAGAACCTGGAGACAATTCTTAGCTACTTTTGAGTTTAAAGCTGAAGAGGGGGTACCTATAGGGCAGATGCTAGAATTTCTTCAGAGGGGTCTTGAATTAGGACTTTCCACTAGTACCCTTAAAGTACAAGTTTCAGGCCCTTGGGGCTTTTAGCTGTGACATCGCTAATAATTACTGGGTTTCCAGATTTATTAAAGCAGCTGGCAGATCTAGGCCCGTACACAAAGTAAGGTGCGTACCATGGGACTTGAACTTTTTCCTTACGGCTATGACTGAGGCTCTGTTTGAGCCCACTGTATCTGCCTCAATTAAGGTTCTATCTCTCAAGGTAGCCTTTTTGGTAGTGATAACATCAGCCCGTAGAATAAGTAATCTTCAGGCACTCTCTAGACTTCCTCCTTATACACAGTTTCTGGATGACAGGGTAGTGCTTAAGCCAGATCCTGCTTATTTGCCTAATGTTGCCTCAGACTTCCACAAGTCACAAGAGATAGGAAAGAAGGACTTTGTCCCTAACCCTACTAGCCAGAAGGAAGAGAAGCTTCACACGTTAGACGTTAGAAGATGTCTGTTAGTGTATCTCTCTGTCACTAATCCTTGGAAAAAGGACGATGACTTATTTATATCTTCCATGACTCTAGGAAGGGTCATAGAGTTTCAAAGTGTACGTTAGCAAGATGGATTAGGGAGGCATACACAGCAGGTGGCGGTCCGGCTCCGCAGAATTTAAGGGCGCATTCCACTCAAGCCATGGCATCCTCTTGGGCAGAAAGATCGGGAGTTTCCATTGACCAAATATGTAAGGCGGCTACGTGGTCATCTCCTTACACCTTTTTTAATCATTATGGGCTGGACATGGGTGCTTATTCAGATCTCATCTTCGGGTTAAGGGTGCTGCAGGCTGTAGTCCCTCCCTAGGATTGTTTTTACATCTCTGTAATTCTCTCATGATGCTGTCACGGTAATGGTATTTTTCGGAAGCCCATGACAGCACCCTTAGTTCCGTCCCTTCACGTGTGGGTGCGCACTTCTCCCTCTTATAAGTTTTCACGAGTGTGGAATTGTTCAGATTTAAATTTTCTACATATTGCTTGCCATTAACCATGGTGGTCCTCTCAAGCTCTGTAATCTAACTGATGCATGGGAGAGGTGCCGCCCTTTTGTATCTGTAGGTTTCCTGTTCCTGAAGGGTGGATCTCCTTTCTCGTGGTGCTGTCATAGGCTTCCGAAAAAATACCATTACCGGTAAGTAACTTAATACTGTTTCACTGCGCTTAAATTTTTATTCCCCTTTTTCCAGTACACAATATGGTAAAATCAATGGTGCCTTTCAAAAGTACAACTTGACCTGCAAAAAGCCCTCGCATGACATTATTGACGGAAAAGCAAAAAGGCTGTGGGGGAAAAAGGGAGGAAAAAACGAAAACGGAAAATCCTACGGTCGTGAAGGGGGGTTCACCTTAGGACAACCAATAATTGGCAGTACAAAGTGAATGATCCCCTCCCTTTATTCTGCTGGCTGATGGGGATTTTTAGCTTGATTTGTGTTTTTTTTTTTTTTTTTTTTTTTTTCCCTGGGAAAACCCAATTAGGCAGAATATTCAGCTTCTAACACAACGGCATTTGTAGGTCCAGCACAGTAAATGATAGTTGTAGTTGTAGCAGCACCTATATCTCTGTTGCCTATTATCACTTCATAAAGGCTAACCACTTTCTTTCAGGTATTACTGGCGCTTCCAGAGTTGGCTCATTCGGACTATGAACATCTCATGTCCAGCCCGTTACTGATGGTCGAGCAGCTCCTAATGAACATGAAGATAGAGTGGGTCTCGGTTGCCATAAAGACCTTGCAGCAGCTTCTTATTGAGCCGGATTTCACCTTTTCGGTTGAAGATGTGGACACTTTGCTGTCCACTTATGCTGGCAAAGCATTAGACATTCCGTTCTCCTTCAGAGAAAAACGCACTGGTTAGTTTCTACTTTCGGGAATCATTTGGGAACCTCTTACTTCTGGGATAAATTATCCTGATGATATACAGTGGCTTGTGAAAGTATTAACCACCCTTCGCATATGGTGTTTTTCTACTGTACCACATGGAATTTTACAGTCTTTTTGAGGGTTTGCATCAGTTCATGTAAAGAACATGTCTACAACTGTGAACATTTAGTTTCCTTTTTATTGTGAAGCAAACAACAAATAGGACAAAATAACTGAAGACTTCAGTGTGCATACATATTCACCCCCTAAAGTCAGTACTTTGTTTAGCCTCTTTTTGCAGCAATTACAGCTGCAAGTCACTTTAAGTCTCTATGAACTTTCCACATCTTGCCACTGCTCCAGCTCATTGAAGTTAGATGGTTTCCTCTGTTGCACAGCAGTCTTCAAGTCTGACAGATTCTCCATTAGATTATGGTCTAGGCTTTGACTAGACCACTCCAAAACATTTACAGGTTTTCCCTTTCCCCTTAAATTACTCCAGTGTTGCTTTAGCAGAATGCTTTGAGTCATTGTCTTGTTGGAAGGTGAACCTCTGTCCCAGACTCAAATCACTGACATACTGAAACAGGTTTTGCTCAAATATATCCCTGTATTTTGCACCATCCATTTTCCCTGTCCCTGCTGCTGAAAAACATTTCCATAGCATGATGCTGCCACCACCATGTTTAGTTGTAGGGATGGTGTTCTTGGGGTGATAAGTTGTGTTGGTTTGGCACCAGACATAGCGTTTACCTTGTTGGCCAAAATGTTAAATGTTGGTCTCATTTGACCTCTGCACCTTCCTCCCTATATTTGGAGAGTCTCCGACATGTCTTTTGGCAAACTCAAGACGAGCCTTACATTTTGTCTAGCCACGCTTCCATAAAGACCACCTCTATGGAGTGCACATCTTGTGGTTGTATGGACAAATACTCCAGTCTCTGCTTGGGAACTCTGTGGCTCCTTCAAGGTTACCTTTGGTCTCTGTGTTGCCTCTCTGATTAATGTCCTTCTTGCCCGGGCTGAGAGATTTGGGAGGGTGCCCTCTCTAGGCAGGTTTGTTGTGGTACCATGTTCTTTCCATTTGATGGTGCTCTGGGGGATCATCAGAAATTGGGATTTTTTTTATAACCCATCTCTGACTTGTGCTTCTCAACAACTTTGTCTCTGACTTGTTTGGAGCTTTCCTTGGTCTTCATGGTGGTGTTTGGTTGGTGGAGCCTCTTGTTGATGGTTTTGCACCCTATGTGGCCTTTCAGAAAAGGTAAAATCTATATACTGACAGACATGTGACACTTAGGACTTCCCCCTGTGTGCAATCTGTCACTAAAATGTTACTTATGAAGGTAATTGCTTGCACCAGTAAATACATATGCACATGCCAATTTTTAGTTATTTGATCCCATAAATGTAATTTCTTCATATATTTTTTTCACTTCACCAACTTAGACTATTTAGTGCTGATAAATCACACAGACATCGGATTACAGCAATATTTACATACAGGTTGTAATGTTACAAAATGGCTAAAAAGCCAAGGGAGGGTGAATACTTTTGCAAGCCACTGTAAGTATGGTGGCATACCAGACACGGGCATGTCTATTGGTAGTAGTACAACTGTGTACTTTATATCAGGCATCTTCTAGATTTACCTTCCCTGTTGCAAATTTTGTTGTTTCTTTTTTTTCAGTCTCTCACTTTTATTTTTTTATATTTTAGGCTAAAATATGGAATACTAGGTCGCAACGTTTTTTGTTTTTAGTCTACTCTTCCCTCAGTTAAATTGGTTGCGTTATGTAGGAAATCCATTACCCAATATCCCATTATTGAATTACGGCAAGTCTTTTCTTCCAAATTCTCATTTATAGGGCAGTGCATTTTACTAATCAGGTAAATTCAAACTTGGAAATGTTTTGATGCAGGAGTTACTGCGACAGTCCAATTAATCTGGAAGGAGCTTGAATGAATGATTCCTTTAGATGAATGAAACTGATTTTCTTGCTGCCATTTTGATGGCTTGGAGATCCATAAACAAATTGACGCGGATTGCAGACAGCCAACCTAAAGCGAAACTGCCTTCAGACAGACTCCTTTAGTAAAGGACCTCCATAAGGTGCACTCTATTAAGTGATTCTTATTGTGACGTCTGCCAGACTAAATTGCCCAAGAGCTTCCCAAGCTTGCCAAAGTATGCACCAATCTGCCGTGGTCTCATTTTGCTAGCAAAAGGAACTGTATATTCAGACTTTTGGAGCTCTGCTTGCCCAAAAAGATTTCCTTCCTTGAGCAAGGTTACACTTAAAATTTCTGTTCTCTGCTGAAGCCTGGCCAGCTGCGATAATTGAGCTGCATTGTCATGATCTTTGGCACAGAACATGTTAAATCTGTCGGTGGATTTGCACATGTGAGCAGATTTGTAGAACTTTGTGTAGGAAATGCTCCATGTAACCCTAACCAAGGATCTGTGTCTACACCATTCAGAACTTGTCATGTTCAGCCTCACAGAAAATTGGATTTTTATTCTTGGCGTAAAATCCCTTTTTTCAATGAATACACCTGAGGAAACTCCACCATGGTATGGCCCCCCCCCCCTCCCCACTATGAGGCTTATACTAGGTATAAAAATATTGTTTTCTCTGCACAATGTGCTATGCCATCTCTTTTGAATGATCATCTCTTCGCTGCTCAGTTTTAGGCCAAAAGCAGTAGGAGTGAGAAAACAAAACCTGTAGCAAGTAACAACCAAGAACCAATATGACCTAAACCCAGGGAAGACAACTCTGCTGAAAAGCAATCTGAAGTGACCTCAGGAAGAAACATAGAAAGCATAGTGGGTTTTGTGTCCCCCCCAATGTATTCAATGGGAGAGGGATTTCACTTAAAGTACAAAAATCCTTTTTTCTCGTTAATAGCATTTGGTTATACAGCACCATGGGATGTTCTACAGCTGTCCCAGAGGGTGGGCAGTACCAAAGACCCACCTAGAATATGGCAGTTCACAGCACCTCATAACACGCACTGGCTTAGAGAGAGGCAGTGGCAGTGTTGCTGACCTTGCGGATAAACTGCTTAGAACTTAACATCTGAAAGGACACAACTGTCCTTGTGATATAAGTGTAAAAGCGAATAGAAGCGGCTCCACCCATGGAGCTGTAAGTTTTCTTGCAGACCAAAATCTCTAGAAAAACGTAAAAATACACTGCGCCCTGTCAGGGGTCACAAAAGGAGAGCCTGAAAGTTGAAGAGCTTCTTTAACTTGTAAAATATCTGACAAGCCATGCTCAAACCAGGCGGTGGTGATAGCTCTCCGAAAGTGGAAAGGAAAACAGAAGAGAAGCACCATGTGGTCATAAACGGTATATGAAAAGAACTATCCTTTGGGAAAGAAGGCTTTTCATAACAGTAGACCAACCTACATCAATTGAGAGTAAGGAACGGAAATCTTCAGGAGAGTGCATGTAACTTGGAGGTCCCGGTTAATAGCAGTGGTCATCACTAGATGACGACCCACCAGGAAGGAAATCTGTTAAAGACCTTGCAAAGGAACTCAAAGGGCGAATTCCAAGAACAAACAAAAAGACACTGGTTAGAAGGTACACAGGGGCCAACCCCAGATAAAATACACAACCTTGAAATTCAGAATCTTGGCTTTCACAGTCACTAAGTAAGGATGGGTGGAATCATGGACCCTGAAAATTAGGTAGAAAAACAGAGGTGGAGACTGCGGAGCACCAGCAATCAAATG
The DNA here is from genome assembly GCF_032444005.1 of Ranitomeya imitator. Classification (NCBI taxonomy): domain Eukaryota; kingdom Metazoa; phylum Chordata; class Amphibia; order Anura; family Dendrobatidae; genus Ranitomeya; species Ranitomeya imitator. The sequence continues at coordinate 615,338,833 of NC_091282.1, forward strand.
AACCAGGTTGGAATACAATGCATGGCAATGCCATTCTGGAGCCATCAGGATCCGTGGAATGCCCTCCACAGAACATGAGATAGAAAAGAAAAAGGAAGGAATAGACCTAAGTTGGAGAATTCTCCCAATGGAGTGACCAGTGTGCACAACAAATGATTGCGGGCCCATTGTACTTCCCGCTGTATTTGACAGCCTAGAGGATTTGGGGTGGGGGGCAAGAAGGGTAGGGCTAGAAAAAAAGCACCCCTTTCAAGGTAATTGAAATGAAGCTTGACTTTATGTGCGACCATCTCAGTTGACACCTGCCTATTGAAGGAAAGGTTGGGTCAGTTGTGTTGTAGCAGTTAACCTCCGACGCCCAAAGTCAGATTTCTGGATCACCAGTGAGGCCGCATTAAAAGATTAGGCCCACCAAATAACAAGTGCTTGGAGAAAAGAGTGCACACTTGTGAGCAAAACAATACTGTTAATTATTCTGTGAACACATTGTAAATGGTATAAGAAGTAATTCTCATTTGGTTATTTCCACCTGCTGTGCCCCCTGTGTAAACAGTTCATAATAAACAAAGTTTATCATGTACCCATAACACCGTTTTTGCAGAACCTCAAAACATTGCATAAGCGATAGCAAGGTATTGGATCAAGTATGACACCTTGAATACTAGACTATAAGTCTAGTTAATACTAAACAAACTGTAGAACAGAGAGACAAAATATTAACCCCTCTACATCGGTTGCTGGGAGCTCCCCTTGACAGGTTTGATGGTAGAACCACCTTAGGAGAACCGTACAGGTTTAGAACAACATTGCAGATAACTGATCCTGAAGAGTCAATTAATCCATGTCATAAAGACAGAATTGATTGTAAGATAGAACAAGCATAAATTGGGAATATGTGCTGATCTCAAAAGCTAAAACCAGGATTAACATGAGATGGCAGATTTAACCTCCACTCATCTTAGACACTTCATAGTGAAGGGAAAAGCGCTAGCTTGTGGACCGAAAAACATGCAGCTCATGAGTCTGCTAAGGTCAATCCTAGTAAATTCTTGCTTCAGAATGTAGTTTTGGAAAGGTCTCTAGATGTGCCCACTACCAGTAGATTGTTGGGCTATAGCGTGTTCAGCAGATGTGGTATGTTTAGAGGAGAATTTTCTTGTAATAGAACTCTAGGAGTTGTGGCAAGATTGAGGAGGTCAACAAATCTGACATTGAGCACTGTCCACAATTAAAAGAATTGGTATAACCTAGCAATGGAGTGTGAGTGTGTGTCATGAGGGTTATCAGAGGGTCACAAGTCACTGTTCCTAAAGCTCAGCTACCAATACAGTTCTATATGAAAACTTCTAAACTGTAGCGATCTGTCGAGCCAGCATGGCCACCCCTGAGGACATGGATAGATTGCAAGAAATGTGGATGGTCCAGTTGAGTCCTCAGAGTAAAAGAGGTAAATAATCTTCAGAGGGTAACCCACATATACTACTTCCCAGACACAGGCTCTGTACTGACCACAGGCTCTCTCCAGGATGAAAAACTTCCTTTCTTGCATCCTTTGAGAGTAAGGCTCTAGTGGGGAAAAAAAATCTGTTGCTGAGGATGTCCTTCCGGTGAAGGTCAAAGCTGTTTCTGCATAAGAATTCTGAAAGAATGGTTGATGGTTTTCTTATGGCATTCTAACTTATCTGAAGACTTCTTTGAATGTATGATCCAAGATCTTTGACGAATGGAGCAGCAACTAACAGTCGAATTCCTTAGCAGCTACCCATGTAGACTCCTGGAAAGTCTCGTAGAGCAGCAACAAGGCAGGTGATCATTGAGAGTAAAAGAAAAAAGTCTTCTTGAGAGGCTGAAAAAATTGGGCCATGGTATAGCTGACTCACCTGGTGAATAGAAAACCCAGCTGTCTCAAGCAGCAGCAAATATGGGAGTAATTTGTTATCCGTCACTATGAAATCCATTTTCAGTAGTGTCCATCTACTTATCCAGTTCGTCGCCAAGGGACGCATCAGATAGAGGCAAGGTAGTAGCTCTAGAGGACTACTGAGGAATTGGTTCGTCCACAGAGGAAGAAAAGGATCTCTGATCTTTTAGAGGAGCTGTATGCTCCTGCTGTTAGTTCATAGAAGCTCCTATGATTAGGAAAGTACATTTGCGGCAATCTACTTTGCTACAGTTGTGCTTACTGCTGGCCATCTACTTACTCACTTCAGGATGCAATGTTGGATAAAAGCAAGGTTGTGACTCTGCTGGACCCCTGAGGAGCCATTGGAGAAGGACATGTTCCACATGTCCTCCCATTTCTTTGGCAAGCAGGACAAAATTAGGAAAAAACGCCAAGTGCCATCATTGCTGACCATTCTAGATGGTGAGAATGACTCAACATTAACAAGGAAAGTATACTTCACTGTCCCGCATTACTATTTAGCATGCTGGAGGACGGCTTGGCATACAGCTCGGATTCAGACAGCGGTAACCCACAAGAATTCAGACTGTGCAGGAGGTATCTGCTTGAGGAGACTATGGCTCTCTTACAATAATTTCTACGAGATGCTGATTTGTGCTTGTATATGGCCTCTTAGGAGCTTCAGCCTGAAACTGCAATAACTCAAGAGTCCCGAGTCTGAGTTAGCTATGGTCAAGATCTTGGGATTGGCCCATTCATAGGGTCTCACTATTGAGAAGGGCCAGAGCATTCTGAGCAGAGAACAGCAGCCCTGAAAACGAAGAGATTCTGGCTAAGCACATAGGATTGTGAACTACAGTGAGTGAAAGCAAGAATGTGTTGCGACAAATGTTTTTTTTTTCTGAGTTGAGGGCCTGAAGGAGCAAAGGCTCTCACTGACCAGAAGGGCCCCTGCCTGAGCACCAGGACAGCTAGGTAGAAAGTTCCTGAAGTCCAAGTCTGTGTATCTTGATATCCACCAGCACAGTCTAGGCACGATGTGAACATTGAAAGGTCCTGTTTCGTTTTAGATTTTGGCTAGGGTTAAATCCTTCTTCCTCCTGAAAATCAATGTTCAGGACATTATAATGACGCTTCTGCTCTCTGAAGTGACAAGATGATGGTGGGGCCAGCATACAGCTGCGGTCAGAGGTTAAGAGGTTGTGGCCAAGTCCCCGCAGAAGCTTGGAACTTCAGTAGACCCTGTTCACATCAGAAACTGCTGCAGGGTATCTAAAAAAGGTTTACAATTTGTGAATGGCAATAGAGGCAAGGGAACACATACAAAAGAAGAATTTAATCATTAGCAGCTTCTGAGAACTGGTGTACTGGAGTCCAGGAGCAGTGGATTCCCAAGGATTCATATAAATTGTGAAGAAAACCTAAAAATTAAATGCTACCCACATAGCCACTACACACAAAATTACCATTGTGGAAATTAGAGGAGAGGATGTTGGAATGCGCACCTGTCCGTTACTAGAGGGTACTTTCAGTGTCACTCCCTTTGTGGCCTCACACAGTAGTGGAGCTACTGGGAGGTTTTATAATGTGGTGCTCCCCTGTGGCCTTTCTGGACTATAAAAGGAGAAGTAGGAGAAATTGACACCACCTCACAAAATGAATATAATGAAAAAAATGCAGCAGATCTGATGCAGGCTTCTTACGGAAACTAGGCAAAAACTGAGATGTCTAGTGTCTGAGAGGTTATAGCCCGCCATGCGGAGCCAACACTTAGTTTTTTTTCTGCCAAGTGGCTGGGCCTATACCATGCTTCTGCGTCTCCAATGCTATGAACGACAAAGGAACATTTAGCTGGTTGATTTCTTGTATTACTCCATTCACATACCTGTAGCAGGTGGTAGCATTTGCATTGATGCATTGAATTCATTTCTCCAGATTCTGTGAGTCGAGTTCCAGAAAGCAGCAGTCAGCCTGCAGATCCAGAACAAGTATTGCTACCCTCCCCTGCGGAGCTGACTAATTCACCTTATGTGGGTAAGAATTTTGGCATTTAATTGATGGTACTTTAAAGGAAATATTTCACCTTGTAAAATGCTATTTAACTGCTGCGAGGTTAATTTGCAGGTAAATAAGGTTACAATGCTGCCTGGGTGCCCTTATGAAAGAGCATCTATTGAAAGAAATCAACTCCCTCCCGAGACTCGCCAGCTCTCAGTCGTAAGGGAGGTGCCTGGAGCTGTTATTGTCATCTCTCACAGCACTGTTCACTACACTGTGATCGGTGGCTGTAAGCATGTCACAATATTTTTATTTGACAGCTTGTGGTGCAAGGTACGTGTGCTGATCAAACTGGCAAAGTGTTGAGGTGTGCATTCACCCCCTGATCAAAGTATAAGCAGTGCTGTGAGTGACAATAAGCGCTCCCTCCCTGCATCGCCCCATTACTAAAGCCGGCAGCTCCCGGGAGGGAATAAGTTAGTTTTCAGAAGTGTAACGCTTTTTAACATTATATCTGCAGGTAAATAGTGTTTTCCAAGATGAGAGGTTCCCTTTAAGACCCCTTTACACATTAGGCTAACGTTGAACAAAACCACTGTTTTCGGTGGGTTTGGCAGACGTTGGTCTAATGTCCATACAGGGCCCCGACAGATCATTGTCAGGGGAGATAAAGATTCGGCATCTCTATTTTTGGACTGCCTAATCTTTTCTTCTCTGAGGATGTCTGACGGCTATGCTCTCGTAAAGAACACGAGCAGTTGGCAGAACGAGTGTTCCTGGGGAGAGCAAGGTAAGACAACTGCCAGTCGAATGATCAGCCAAACCATCGTTCGCAGGGCAGCTATCTTAAGTGTATGGAGGAGGCTTTAGTTTGCAGTCATTGCATAGGTTTCTGCATTTTTACATGAAGATGCTTTTTAGGCTCAGGGCCCGCTAACAATTCCGACTCTCCGTATTTGACGGTCCCAGTATCTGACATTTTTCATTGTCCTTTCTGGTCCAGAACGATTTCGGTTGCAGTCTCCAGCAGGTCTTCCAGATAAAGTACACAGGAGGAACAGGTCTTCTCCAGAGTTCATACCTCCGGACAAACCTCCAGCAAAAACGCAATGGATACCAGATGAAACCGAAGTCACCTGCATGGTCTGTAAGAATGAGCGGTTCACCATGGTAAGAATGGCCACACTACTCATTTGTTCACAGATCGGCATTATTATTCCATCTTGTTTTATCTCTTACTTATGTTTACTGCTTCCGTTCAAATATTCTCCCATTACCCGCTGGTTCCTGTGCTTCTGAAACTGCAATGATGGTGGCAAACATGTGACCAAATAGTTTTTGTCTACATGGGTAACTTGTCCATGTTGGGAAGTCATTGAAGCAGTGGGAAGTGAAGAGATTGGAACCAATCGGGATGTGCTGGAACAGGAGTGACTGAGGATTAGTAACAGAAGTAGAAAACTTTTTTTAAGTCCCAAAAAAATACTTAGAGGTCCATGAATTTACCTGAAACTTCACTAAAAGATAAATTCAGACACGAGGAGACAAGGATACTAGTAAAATTTTGGCCAAGGCCATCTTTATTAGAGCTTGACTATTAATAACGAAAACCATTATATACCGTATTTTTTTGAACTATAAGATGCATCTAAGTTTCAGAGGAGGCAAATAGAAAAAAAATTGAAGCAAAAACTGTGGTCATGAAGTGCTGTTATCTACCCTCGTCCCCATCCTGGTATACATGGCCCCCTAATCCCCATCCTTGTATACATGGCCTCCTCATCACCATCGTCTATACATATCCCCCTCATCTCCATCCTGGTGTTCATGGGCCCCCCTCATCCCCATCCTGGTGTTCATGGCCCCTCATCCCCATCCTGGTGTTCATGGCCCCCATTAGAAAAGCGTAAACCATTCTACTTACCTTCCCTGCACTCCCTCGCAGCGTCTTTTCCTGATGCCAGCAGCTGATTTATGCTTGTGACCTGTTCCTCCGCAGATGCCTCTCCCCCACCCCCACTACATCCCCATCCACAGCAGGAACATCCACCTTTTTGAAGGTAAAAAGTGAGTCTTAGAAAAGAAAAATGCAGTAAATAATAGTAGCTGGTAGCCAAAACCAATTCAATACAATAATGAATTCACATAAACCTTTTATTCCCAACCCCTTAATACTCCATGAAAAATATGTTTGTCAAAAATGGTGTCAAAAATGCCAGCTCGCCATGCAAAAAAGCAAGCACTAAACTGCTCCATTGATGTAAAAAAAAATATAACATTTTTTTAAACCACCAAAGTTAAAAAAAAACAAAAAAAAACTATGTGTTTTGGTATTGCCGTAATCATACTGACCTGAAGAATCATTTTCTACTTTTTTTTTACCGCGTAATTAACACTAAAAATGGAACCCAAAAAACAAAAGTGGAATTGCGGAGTATTGTATACCATTTAATCCCATTTGGAATTTTACTATAGACACTATGGTAAAATGAATGGTGTCTCTCAAAGCTGAAACTCGTCCCGGAAAGAGCCATTTCTATTTCAACAGAAAAATAAAAAAGACGGGTAGACAAAATACAATTTGACTATGTCCTTAAGGATACAAAGTAAATCCTCAGTCCATAGAATTACAATTGAATTTCTCCACTCACCTACAAAAGAGCTATTTGCCATTCCTTGTAATGAAGATGGCATGACAAAATATGAAAGACCTGAGGCGAGAAAGAAGGTAACGACACCGCTGGTTACCTCACGTGTATAAACCTCTAGGGACCTACATCAACCCTTAAAGATATAAGCAAATATCCCGAGAAAATTCATCCCTACACAAGGAAGACTCCATCATGGTCACTATTAACCCGTTTTTCCCCTTCCAAGAAGGGAATTTTTGTAACTGCAAAGGGAAAGTCATCTCATTGATACCCGTGTGTTGTCTCCCTGGTAGTTCAACCGCAGACATCATTGCAGGCGATGCGGAAGACTCGTCTGCAGCTCCTGCTCCATGAAGAAAATGGTGGTTGAAGGCTGCCGAGAAAACCCTGCCCGTGTGTGTGATCAATGTCATAACTATTTTTTTGCAGAGTAAGTATTTAATTTACTAAGGATGAGCATGAAAATTTCATCGTATTGTCAGTCAATTTATTGAAACATTTCCAGGAGCAGTAACCGATAAATGGCACAAAACGTTCTAAGAGGTGCTTAAAATTGTCAATTTGCAAGGAATAAATGTAATTAGTGAAGATGGTTCTGAATCGATTTATGGGACTTGGTCAGCATTCGTGGGTTGTCGAACGGGAACCCAGTGAACTGCCTCTTACCTGACAGCATCTTCTTCTCGTCTTTCAATTAGCTGGCCTGGCACAACTTCACATGTGAATAATTCCAACCCGGCTAATCAAAAGTCTAGGATGCTGGGAGTTCTTGGATCTCCAGTCCGACTACAGCGGAGCGCCACAGGACCAGTTTCTGAAAACTGATCTCTACTAATTAGTAAAATGGACATCCATAGAAGCAACAGATGCTTGTTAAATATAATGGATAAATATATCCGTCCCAAAAAATCATCCTTTACTCAGATATGGGGTGAATACTGCAACACAGCCCCAACGCATGATTGATCCACCCCCATGCTTAATGGTTGGCGAGATGTTCATTTCCTGAAATTCTGTGTCCTTTTTTCTCCACTCATACCTTTCAATCATTGCGCCAAAGAGGTTTTGTTTTTAACCTCATCGATCCACAGGACTTGTTTCCAAATTGCATCAGGCTTGTTTAGATGTTCTTTTGCATACTTCTGATTCTGAATTTTATGGTGAGGATGCTGGAGAGGTTTTCTTCTAGTGACTGTTTCATGAAGGCCATATTTATGCAGGTGTCTCTGAACAGTAGAATTAAGTTCCACCACTCCAGAGTCTGCACAATTTTTCTGAAGGTCTTTTGCAGTCAAACGGGGGTTCTGATATGCCTCTCTAGCAATCCTTTGAGCAGTGCTCACTAAAATTTTTGCTTCCGGACCTCATCTTGACCTCCAATGTTCCTGTTAACTGCCATTTCTTAATTAAATTTCGAACTGAGGAAAGGGTAACTTGCAAACACTTTGCCATCTTATAACGTTCTCCTGCTTTGTGCGCTTCTGCCATTTTCAGTTTGTTAGGCAGCTGCTTGGAAGAACCCATGGCTGCTGTTTTTTGTTTTTTTTTGGCACAAGGTTAGAGAAGGCTGGATTTTTTATAAAGCTGGCAAATTTGCTTCTCCTGGCCTCTCCTAATAATGATAGTGAACAAGCCAAATCTCTTCAGGCTAATTAAGGTCTGAAACCTTGGTCAAAGTTATCTGAGCACACAAATCTCCAAGAGTGCCCAAACTTTTATATCGTCCCATTTCTTTTTAAAATGTAAAAATATTTACTCTAGCAAACTTCTTAGATCATGATCTAAGAAGTGTGTGGTAGAGCAAACTGTCACTTCTAAAGCATTGCAATGCATTATAACAGCGATCAGACTGCAGAAAGTGCATATTTTGAGCTATAATTTTTGCATATTTTGGCCAATAGTCATGTTTCCTGTGTTTTTTTGTTTTTTTTTCGGTCTGCGAGATGAACTGACGTTGGTACCATTTTCAGGCGAGATGCATTTTTTGATTGCTTTCTACTCTGATTTTTTGGAGGCAGAATGAACAAAAAACAGCAATTCAGGAATTGCGTTTTTTATGCTGTTGTGCGTGTGGTAAAATTGGTAAAGCAGGTTTATTCTTCGGGTCAGTACAATTGCAGCGATACCATATTTATATATATATTTTATAAAAAATTTTTAAATATAAATATTTTGTTTTGGTGCTTTTACAAAAACAAACCTCTTTTATAGAAAAAATAATTATTTTTGCTTCTCTTTATTCTGAGTGCTACAACTTTTTCATTTTTCGCCTGTTGGAGCTGTACAGCTGTTAAGAACCCCTCTGACCGCCAGATTGATTATCTGGCTCGCTCCGTCTTCGAGGCCACATGAGCTTCCCTCTTTCCCTCCTTCGCTGCCTCTTGGGTGGCTAAGGCTATGTCCGCTTGGGCCGAGACGCTTTCCTCGACCATGCAAGCTAGAGACCTTCCTCCTGAGGCGGTCAACCTGGCTAACCAGATAGCCCAGGCTGGGGACTTTGTAGTCAATGCCTCAATAGACGCAGCCAATTGCGCGGCACAAGCAGCCGCGAATGCAATCTCCATCAGAAGAGCCCTGTGGCTCAGGGATTGGCGAGCAGATTCGGCCTCCAAGCGCTCTTTGACATCTCTGCCCTACCAGGCGGGTTGTTTGTTTGGTGAAAAACTAGACCAAATCATCTCAGACGCCACCGGGGGAAAAAGTAAATATCTTCCCAGCAAAAGCCTACCCGGCCGTTTCGGTATCAACAACAATCCCGATTTCGGCCTTTTCGTAACAATACCAACTGGTCTTCCACTCCCTCTACCTCCTCATCAGGACAAGGCACGCGTGGCGGCCGAGGCTCCCAGGTCTCTTACAGACCTAACCGTAATTGGAAACCCAGACCGAGACCTCCCGGGTCTAAGGGATCCACATCCCATAGATCCTCCACGCAATAACTCTTTGCGGCTTCCGGGGGGCTCCAACAGGGTAGGAGGGCGTTTACTTTTGTTCCGCCAGGCCTGGCTCTCAGTCTTTTCCGACGAGTGGGTCAGGGAACTGATATCCACCGGATACAAAATAGAACTTTCTCCCCCCCCCCCCCCCGACGCACTTCTTCCAGTCTTGCCCTCCAAAATCAAGGACAACAGCTCTTCTTCAGGCCTTACGGGCACTTCAAGGGGACGGAGTCGTCATTCCAGTTCCCCCAGACCAAAGGTTCAAAGGGTTCTACTCGAACCTATTCGTGGTCCCAAAGAAGGACGGATCGCTCCTTCCGATCCTGGACCTAAAACTGTTAAACAAATTTGTAAAAGTCCGTCACTTCAGGAAAAAGGAGAATTCCTCGCGTCCATAGACATCAAGGATGCTTACCTCCACATCCCTATCTTTCCTCCGCATCAAAAGTTCCTACGCTTCGCGTGTCGCGGAGAGCACTTCCAATTTGTGGCCTTGCCTTTCGGCCTCGCCACCGCCTCCAGGGTCTTCACGAAGGTCATGGCGGCTGCCATGACCATTCTTCATTCCAGGGGAGTGGTGGTACTTCCGTACCTGGACGTCCTACTAATAAAAGGTCCTTCTTACCCAGCCTGCGAAGAGTCCGTCGCTCTCACGGTGGATACTCTTTCTCGCCTGGGTTGGAAGATAAACTTCGAGAAATCCTCTCCGATTCCGGCCCAGCGGATTACCTTCCTTGGAATGACTCTGGACACTTCTCGCTGTCTGGTCATCCTCCCTCAAGAGAAGGCCTTGGCCTTGCAGCAGGGAGCCCAAAGTCTTTCCCGTCCAGTCTCCCACTCCATCCGGTTCAGCATGCGTGTTCTCGGGCGGATGGTAGCTGCCATGGAAGCGGTTCCTTTCGTGCAATTTTACCTCCGTCCTCTTCAGCATGCGCTTCTGTCGGCGTGGGACGGCAATCCGTCCTCCCTCGACCGCCGCTTCATCCTGTCCCCACGGGTCAGAAAGACCCTCAGGTGGTGGACGTTGAAGTCCTCACTAACCCAGGGAAGATCCTTTCTCCCTGTGCAGTGGTTGGTGGTGACCACCGATGCCAGCCTCATAGGCTGGGGGGCGGTTTTCAACCACCACACAGCTCAGGGGCGGTGGTCCTCTCGAGAGTCTCGCCTTCCCATCAATCTCCTGGAGATGCGAGCTATCAGATTAGCATTGTTCCAGTTTCATCACCTTCTGGCGGGTCACGCAGTCAGAATCCAGTTCGACAACGCCACGGCTGTGGCGTACATCAATCGTCAGGGGGGAACCCGCAGCAAGATGGCTATGCTCGAGGTGTCCCACATTCTGCACTGGGCGGAATCCAATCATTCGCCCATCTCGGCGATCCACATTCCGGGTGTGGAGAATTGGGCGGCGGACTTCCTCAGCCGCCAGGACTTCGCCTCGGGCGAGTGGTCTCTTCACCCGGAGGTTTTTCAGCAGATCAGTCTTCGCTGGGGGACTCCGGATGTGGATCTCATGGCATCCAGGTTGAACAACAAGGTTCCACAGTTCTTTGCTCGGTCACTCGATCCACGGGCCATCGGAGTAGACGCCCTGGTCTTGCCTTGGCACCAGTTCCGTCTCCCGTACATTTTTCCTCCTCTTCCCCTGCTGCCCAGGGTCATCAAGAAGATCAGGGCAGAGGGGGTACCAGTGATCCTTGTCGCACCGGGCATGGTACGCGGAACTGGTTCAGCTGGTCGCCGACGCCCCCTGGCGTCTTCCAGATCGCGTGGATCTTATCACAGGGCCCCATTTACCACCAGAACTCAGGGGCCCTGTCTTTGACGGCCTGGCCGTTGAATCCTGGATTCTAGGCCAAGCGGGTTTCACTCCCGAGGTGTCGTCCACCATGATCAGGGCTAGGAAACCTGTTTCCATGCGCTGTTACCACCGTACCTGGCGAATTTTCTTCTCATGGTGCGATGCACAGGGGCGATCCCCTTTGGTATTTTCCATCCCTGCCATACTGGAATTTCTTCATTCTGGACTAAAGTCGGGACTTGCCCTTAGCTCTCTAAAGGGTCAAGTTTCGGCATGTCAGTCCTTTTCCAGCGAAAGATTGCCAATAGATTGCCGGTGAAGACTTTTTTCCAGGGAGTCTCCCACGTGGGATCTTAATTTAGTGCTCGGAGCTCTCCAGGAGACTCCCTTCGAACCGCTACAGGACATGTCCCTGACTTTCCTCTCCTGGAAAGTAGTGTTCCTAGTGGCTATTACATCCATCAGGCGGGTTTCAGAGTTGGCTGCACTCTCCTGCCGCCCTCCGTTTCTAATTTTTCATTCAGACAAGGCGGTATTGAGGACTTCTCCCGCTTTTCTGCCCAAGGTCGTCTCTTCTTTCCACCTCAATGAGGAGATTGTCTGCCTTCGTTCTGTCCAGCTCTGGACCACCGCATTGAGAAGGCTCTGCACTCTCTTGATGTGGTGAGAGCTCTTCGTTGGTACGTCTCGCGGATGGCTCCCTTCCGCACGTCGGATGCCCTGTTTGTTCTTCCAGAGGGGCCAAGGAAGGGTTCTCCCGCTTCCAAAGCTACTATTGCTAAATGGATTCGGTCGGCCATTGAAGAATCCTATCGTGTCAAAGGTGTTCCTATCCCAGCTGGGATCAAGGGCCATTCTACCCGGTCGGTGGGCGCCTCGTGGGCCATTCGGCACCAGGCGTCAGCACAGCAGGTCTGCAAGGCTGCGACATGGTCCAGTTTGCACACTTTTACCAAACATTACCACATTCATTCTCTCTCTTCTGCAGACGCCGCCCTTGGCAGGCGTATTCTGCAAGCGGCAGTTTCTTAGCCATAAGCAAGTGGTACATGGGGTATTAGCATATTGCTCCCCACCCAGGGACTGCTTTTGTATGTCCCATGGTCCTGTGTCCCCCAATGAGGCGTAGGAGAAAAGGAGATTTTTTGTGTACTCACCGTAAAATCTTTTTCACCGAGCCAATCATTGGGGGACACAGCACCCACCCTGTTAGCCTGTTTGGCTTGTTGTTACTTCTTGGTTTTTGACATAGTTTGCCATTTGTTCATGCTCCTACTGCTTTACTACCGAACTGGTGAAATTGTAGCCAGTGAAGGGGTGTATACTGCAGAGGAGGAGTTAATCTTTTGTTTACTTAGTGTCCTCCCAGTGGCAGCAGCATAACACCCATGGTCCTGTGTCCTCCAATGATTGGCTCGGAGAAAAAGATTTTACGGTGAGTACACAAAAATCTCCTTTTTATTTATATCCGTCTTTTTGATCTCGTTTTATTGCACTTTTTGTTCAGCAGTATGATGATAAAGCATTGTTTTTTTGCCTCTTTTTAATTTTTTTTTTAATTACGGTGTTCATGGAAGAGGTTAACTAGTGGGAATTTTATAGGATGGGTCATTACGGATACCAAGTATGTGTACTTTTTTATTTTTGGTTTTATATAAATGTATTTATTGGATTTTTTTTCCTTTTATTTTTTTTTTCTTTTAACAATTTATTCAAAACTTTTTTTTATTTTTTTTTATTTAGAAGTTTATCAAGTTTTCCTGCCCTAATCGCTGAACTGATACTCTGCAATTAGTGTTGAGCATTCCGATACCGCAAGTATCGGGTATCGGCCGATATTTGCGGTATCGGAATTCCGATACCGAGTTCCGATATTTTTGTGATATCGGGAATCAGTATCGGGATTAAGATTAATGTGTAAATTAAAGAATAAAAATAAAAAATATTGATATTCTTACCCTCTGACGCGCCCTGGTCGTCACCGCTGCAACCGCCTTGCTTTCGTGCCGAAGAATGAGCGCGTAAAGGGCCTTCGATGACGTCGCGGCTTGTGATTGGTCGCTGAGCAGTCATGCGACCAATCACAAGCCGCGACGTCATCGAAGGCCCTTTACGCGCTCATTCTTCGGAACGAAAGCAAGGCGGTTGCAGCGGTGACGACCAGGGCGCGTCAGAGGGTAAGTAAATCAATATTTTTTATTTTTATTCTTCATGTGTAAAATAAATATGGATCCCAGGGCCTGAAGGAGAGTTTCCTCTCCTTCAGACCCTGGGATCCATTACAGGACACCTTCCGATATTTGTGTCCCATTGACTTGTATTGGTATCGGATATCGGTATCGGCGATATCCGATATTTTTCGGATATCGGCCGATACCGATACTTTCAAATATCGGACGGTATCGCTCAACACTATCTGCAATGCTTTTGCATTGTAGGGCATCAGATTAGTGTCTCGCAGGCAAGGGAGTAGGCATGACCTCTCCTGCTCTGAGCAGGAGTCTACAGGCCACCGTCCATTGTTGACCCCATGGCAATCTTTCGGCCTGGGGTCACCATGGAGACCATCGGCGCTTTGGGAGCAGAGGATGTTGCTTCAATGTTGCTGTCACTATTGACGGGCATCAGGTAGGTTAAATGCCAGCAATTCGTGCTAGCTCCGATCATGGGTCTTGCTGCAGGGTGTCAGCTCTCATATACACACTGGTTTAAGCAGTCCAGATACGCTGAATATTCCTAGGGAGACGTACAAACACATGGGTCTCGGATACAGGTACTAAAGTTAAGAGTATATCGTGGCACAGCTGTGTTGGTGCTGAAGTAGGGTCCCAAACCAATAAAGTAGCAGATAATAAAACTTGGCACTCAACTCTGGGGGGCTCTATTGAATGAAAATTTTAATGCAGTCACAAATCAGATAGACGTTTCGGTCATAAATGGACCTTCATCAGTAAACTGCAAAGTACATAAAGTAAATAATACAGCCTCTTTTTACGTCATGATTAGATATAAAAAAAAAAATGAAAGCAACAGAATCACTAACAAAGTTGAAGGAAACATTATATATTCTAATGTCTCTACAAGAGAAGACTGAAGTAATAAATCGGCAAAATTGTGAGGGGGGAGGGAAATTGAGGGAAAAAAATAACGGGTTACCTACCAGACTGCTCAGATTCGGTATGTGGAAAACACTATATGGATATAAACCTGCAAGGGTATAAGTGGTCCTGTAAGTGCTGAGTGCAATGTTTCAGAAGTGACTAGAACGTACATATGTGAGTCACATCTAACGTTAAAAGGTTAATACCTGTTTCTGATAAGTCAAGCCAGTATAAGTGAAATGTCTGTGTATGAGAACACTGGTATAAAGGATACAGGTACTGCCACAGGCTGTACATGGACAGAGGAATGGTGATCAGGCACTTGCCACACTAGCACCAGGGGCATTGGGTACAGGACTGGCCGCACCAGGAGTTCGGATTCATGGATGGCCACACAAGGACCAGGAGTTCGGGTTCAGGGATAGCCTAACCACTCTGTTAGGAGAAACTACAAACTAAAGAATACTGTTGCTTTGGCGACTCCCTACAGGGGAGGGAGCATCTTAATATATACTCACCTTGTAATGTATGAAAACATCCTATTCCGTCCAGGTGTGTGCGGATCCCAGAATTCCATGTGGCGGAAGTTCACCGACTGCCATATTGGGACACCCAAGTGATGTGTCTCTCAATATGTAAACTGCTGGTGGTACCAGCCTCTTGCGCTGTACCACTAGCGGAACACCATCGCAACACACACACAATGTATACGCCGTACGCACCACACACACGCGCGCGCACACACACACAAACACACTGTATACGCCGTATGCACCACACACATTGTATACGCCGTACACAGCACACGTGCACACACTGTATACGCCGTACACAGCACGCGCACGTACACTATATATGCTGTATGCACCACACATAGATACACTGTATATGCCGTATGCACTGCACACATACACTGTATACGCAGTACGCAACACACACACAGTATATGCCAAACACATACACACTGTATACGCTTTGCTCAACACACACTGTGCGCCGTACGCAGCACATGCGCGCGCGTACACAGCGTACGCAACACACACACACACACAGTGTACGCCGTATGCAGCCTCTTGCGCGGTAGCACCAGCAGAACACCATCGCAAACATGCCACTGCCAGGATCAGCCGATTGATTGACTGAACGCCGCCATCTTTGTACAGGAGGAGTGCATGCGCAGTTTTAATGTGACCACCACTATCTGTTTGCACAAAGATGGCGGCAGTCTGATTTACCGTGCCTGCTCGAATTACGGGCAGGCGCAGTGAATCATTTGGCTGATTCCCGCGGCAGATGCGTGACGTGTCTACAGGCAGAGGAAGCCGGTCACATTAAAGGGGTTTTCCCACAAACGAAAATTCATTTTAAAAATTGTCTGTCTGACAATTGTCTGTCTGGTACTCTGGTCAAAGAAGAGATGACATGAGAGGAGAAGACAGCGGATGGGGGAGAGAGAAAGCGCACAGGGGTGAGAGAGACAGAGCACAGGGGGGAGACAGTTCAAATGGGACAGCACATGAGGGGAGAACACAGCACAGGAAGGAGAAAGACGAGGGGGGATAGCACATGGGGTAGACAGGTCAAAGAAGAGAGCACAGATGGGAGAAGTCAGCAAACGGGGAAAGAGAGAGTGGATAGGTGGGTGAGCACATGGGGGAGAGATTCTCAACGCTGCAAAGCCTACCCCCATCGTGACATTACCGCCCTCCATCTAGTTACATATTAATACCTCCCAGCAATTGGCTGGGGGACATTGTACTACGTGTGTGTGCTGCCCCTTTAAGAATGGAGGATCATGCGCGGGGACGGCATGCTGCCAGGAAGTTTGTTGTGCATAAGCAGGAGGCACACCTGCAGGGGACTGCATATGGGTCATTATGTTTCAGTCTTTAAATACAATATAATCTTTTGTCACCAAACTGGAAAATATTAATTACTTAATTACGACTTTTCTTTTTTTTCTTTAAGAATTAACAAAACAGAAGATGAATTTGTGCATACTGAAGGTAATTTTTTTTTTTTTTTGTTGCTCAGGACTAGCCGGGAGGGTATTACTATATAGACAAGGAGCGGATTGCCAAGTATAGTCTGTTTCCAAGTGAAAAATATGTATAAGCTTTATTTCAAAGAAAAAAACACAGATTGAGCTTGGTTTGAGTAGGTATACATGCAACACATAAACGCATGTTCACATTGGCCATAAAGCATAAAAAACCTACAAGAAACAAAATGACCAAAAACCCTGGTGTAACTAAATACCGTATATTCTCAATTATAAGCCGACCCGATTATAAGCCGACCCCCCTAATTTTGCCACAAAAAACTGGGAAAACTTATTGACTCGAGTATAAGCCTAGGGTGGGAAATGCAGCAGCTACTGGTAAATGTCAAAAATAAAAATAGATACCAATAAAAGTAAAATTAATTGAGACATCAGTAGGTTAAGTGTTTTTGAATATCCATAGTGAATCAGAAGCCCCATATAATGCTCCATACAGTTTATCATGGCCCCATAAGATGCAAAATTAAAATGTGCCCCATATAATGCCGTACAAATGCTGATTATGGCTCCATAGAGATATTTGCCCCCGTATAATGCTGCACATGGTCCCATAAGATGCTCCATAGAAATATTTGCCCCCATATAATGCTGCACATGGTCCCATAAGATGCTCCATAGAAATATTTGCCCCATATGCTGTTGCTGCGATAAAATAAAAAAAATCGCATACTCGCCTCTCATCGCTCAGGTCCCCTGCACTTGCTATGTTCACCTGTCCTTTGTTCCACAGTCGGCGCCGCTCCGTCTTCCGCGTCCTCTGCAGTGATGTTCAGGCAGAGGGCGACGCGCACACCAATCGCGTCATCGCGCCCTCTGACATGAGCGTCACTGCAGAGAACGCGGAAGACGGAGCGGCGCCGACGGTGGAACGTGGGACAGGTGAATATGCCCCCGTTATACTCACCTGCTCCTGGCGCGGTCCCTGGTTCTCCGGGCACTGACGGTTTCTTCCTGTATTGAGTGGTCACATGGTAGCACAAATTACAGTAATGAATATGCGGCTCCACCCCTATGGGAGTAGAGTCTGGTCCATATTCATTACTGTAATGAGCGGTATCATGTGACCTCTCAATACAGGAAGAAGCTGTCTGCGCCCGGAGAACCAAGGACCATGCTAGGAGCAGGTGAGTATGATTACACAGCTGCCACTCCCCCTCCCCTGCCGACCCCTGGGTATGATCGAGTATAAACCGAGAGGGACAATTTCAGCCTAAAAAAATGGGCTAACATTCTCGGCTTATACTCGAGTATGTATATACGCTAAGTAAAAAGCAAAAGTGCATTTAAATAAGAGTTTTTAGTAATACTGTTTTTGATCACAAATAGCATAAATGCCATCCCACCTCAACAAGGTGCCCTGATCAGGACGGTACTACACTGTCTAATATTAAAAACCTTACCATGTGTCAAAGTTGACCTCTGTGTGTGAATAAGGGCAGACAAATGGACCAGGTCCCAACCAGTGGACACCAGTCTGGGGATGCTTTTAATGGTAATTTCCAGCTCAGGAGAGGGAAAAAAAAAATGGTAAAAATTACAATCCCAGAACATCCCAAAAATAGTGATATTTTCCTACAGGTTTCAGACTAAAACAAAGAACTAAATAAGGACTTGGTTTTAGTCTGAAACGTGTAAGAAAATCTATATTTGTGGGGATGTTCTGGAATTGTCATTTTTACTATTTTTTTGGAATAAAGCTTACACATCTCTTTAATTTGGAAACTGTCTAGAAAACACTGTCTTGAATCGATGCTTCACCACATTGGGCCGGAGTGGTGTTTCTGTGCCTGGGACTGTTGGAGGCCTTGTCTGGGGTGCGTTGGGTCACACATGGTTTGTAGATTGGCAAGTGGTTTATCCATATCATTACTCAGTAGAGTTGATGTGAATAAATTTGCAGGACCCGGTCAGCGGCCATGTTTGTAATCACACGGGAGGCCTGCAAACCGCCTCCTACGTCCCAGAATCCCTGACCCCTCTTTTGATCAGTCCTCCTGGCTTAACATTATCATTTTGGTGTGAAATTTAGTTTTTTGTTCTATTTTAAATCTCTTTGCTAAGTCTTGTTGTTTTCTTCAGAAAAAACAGCTGGTACTCTGAATCTGTCTGAAGTCCTCAGGCTTTCTAAAGCTGCTGAGGTGCAGTGGTGGCTCACGCTTACTGAAGCTGAAAATAAAGTTGAGAGGAATGAGTTTTACTATGAGCAGGTATGTGCGCTTTCATTTTTTGTGTATTAAAAAAAAAAAAAAAAAGTTCCAACTTATGTTGAACTGAATGCGCAAACAGGACATGTCACCAGGACAGAAGTGCACTTTTTTATTGTAATTTTATTTAGTGCTAATTTTTATGGTCTTTAACAAGGGAACGTGGCTTACAAGATCCTCGGGGGCATGTCCATTGGCTGCCCTGTATTAATTAGGTGAGCAGCACCTCCTTGTAAAGACCATAAAAATTAGGATATTAAGCAAACTAAAGAAAAAGCCTCATACCTCTGGAACCGTATGTCGGTTTAAAAAAAAATCAATCTCGAGGCAGCAGCGGGAATAAAATAAGATAAAAAAATAATTACTTTTGACAGGTCTTCTTTAAATGCATTAAATATCCAGATATCAGATAAGAGGTAAACTAAAAAATGTTGCCGCCTAAATTAACCTCACTTCTCCATATTTTGCAGGCCCCGAGTGCATCACTGTGCTCTGCTATTCTGAGTCTGCATTCAAAAAGCGACGAGTGCGGCTATCAGCTGATAGAACGCTGCTGCCTCCTGTCCAAGGGGCTAACAAACCCCGAGATGGACAGCCGGCTTCTGCTGGATATTATGAAGAATTTGCTGTTCAGCGCCAAAATGATTTTTGTCAAAGCAGCTAGGAGTCACGACCTTGCACTGTGTGACAGGTAAGTAGTGCACGCCTGCAGAGCTGGATTGTCACCATCTGATCAATCCGTTTCCGATGGAATATTCCTTCCAGTTATGGCGGTGAGGAATATTCCTTTCGGTTCCAGGAGCATGGTGGATCAGATTTTAATAAAATATTCCTTCCAGTTACAGCAGTAAGGTGGATCTGCTGAAGATTTTAGTTGCAGCCTCCTACCAGGATATCCCTTCTCTGGATGAGATTGTTAGACCAGCCGCTGTCGTACGATTAAGAAATCAACTTTTGGAAGCAGAATACTACAACTTAGCAATTGAGGTACAGTATGCTTCACTTTTAACCTTCCCACTGCAGCCAGTTTTCATTTTTGTTCTTTTTGGGGCTTTTTCTACACTTATTCGAAGAGCTATCATTTGTTATTGTCATGGACATAGCTGTGCTAGAGCTTGGTTCTTGAGGAACTATTGTAGTTTTAAATGATATCATTCATTTTACCATAAAGAACACTGATAAGATAGAAGAATTCCATGTGAGGGGGCTGTTGATAAAAGCCACAATGCCACCATGTTTTTTTTTGGGTGGCCGGGTGGGAGGGGGTTCTCCATTATACAGCCAACTCCCAAGTCTTATCTGCAGTGACTTTGCCCCTTTACTTAATCTACAGCATGTTGCAAAGATTTGCTGATCATACAATGCTTTCAAATTAGGTGTCTACGAAGACGGGACTCGACCCTTCTGGGGTATGGCACGCGTGGGGCATGGCCTGTCTCAAATCTGATAATTTATCGGGAGCCAGGGAGAAGTTCAGCAGATGTATAAAAGCACCTTTTGATCTGAACCAAAAGAATATTGGATCAAAGCTTCTGGAAGATATTGTCCAACACTTGGAGTCTGCTGCCAAACCCATCCTGCTGGTGGTAAGTCTGCGTATGGGCCTATTGAGAAAAGGACCTAAAAAATGTTCCAGACGACACTTTATATTTTAGGTCCAGAATTCTCTACTGATTAATTTAGAATATTATTTATTGTTATTATTATTATTATTATTATTATTATTAATGTTTTGAGCTCCAAATCCTCTGCTAATTTAAAAATGAACATTCGCTTTCAAGTCCAATTATTGTTTTGTAAAAGTTTCGACAATTCCTAGAGGCATACACTGGTAAAAAGTATTGCCACACACGTCTTGAAGGGAATATGTCAGCAGTTTTTTGTCATGTAATCTGACAGCAGGGACCCCAATTCCAGCGATGTATCACTTATTTTACTGGGTGCAGCAGTTGTGAGTGAATCCCTGTCCCTCTTGACAGCACCATCAGGAAGTTGTCCTTCATATCCTTAATAGGGACAGGTTGTGAACATACAACCCTTAAAACATACTTTTTTAAGAGAGATTATTTTAAACAACACCAAAAAAGAAAAACCCAAGTACACTTCACTTATAACAATTCAAATCATAATTCACAAACTCATGTTTGCGACTGTTCGGATGCATCATAATCATATAAGCAGCCACTTTGTTGTCTCCCTTCTTATATCGTAGCCCAATATAACAAGCCCACAAAAGGATAGGAGTACACAGTTGTTTTGGGGTTTTTGTTTTTTTATCATGTTTACTAAATGCTAAAACTGGCCTGCCATTATGATTCTCCAGGTCATTACGAGTTTGTAGAGTTTGTAGATACCAAACATGTACAGTTAGGTCCATATATATTTGGTCAGAGACAACATTTTTCTAATTTTGGTTATAGACATTACCACAATGAATTTTAAACAAAACAATTCAGATGCAGTTGAAGTTCAGACTTTCAGCTTTCATTTGAGGGTATCCACATTAAAATTGGATGAAGGGTTTAGGAGTTTCAGCTCCTTAACATGTGCCACCCTGTTTTTAAAGGGACCAAAAGTAATTGGACAATTAACTCCAAGGCTATTTCATGGACAGGTGTGGGCCATCCCTTCGTTATTTTATACTCAATTAAGCAGATAAAAGAAACCGCAATATAAAGGTAAAGGGAAGACCGATAGATGGAACTATTCCCAAAGGGAGGTAGGAAAAGGGAGGAAAACCTTTTAATAGTTAAGCAAATAGCTTGGGTAGGCAATGACGTCAAGAAAGTAGGGGGAGAGACTCCAGAACTTTCTCATATCCTGGACAGAAGTATCCAAGAACCCATTGATACTTCAGACAATAGTAGGAGGATACAAGAAACAATTTTTGCAGATCCCCCATGAAAGATTCCACCTGACAACTATTCAGTCCCCAAGGTCGCAAGAAGGCTACTGGCGGACATAAAAAAGTTGGTGGATTCAGGAGCAGTAGTGCCAGTCAGAATGGTTTCTGGGATACTATTCTAGTCTGTTCTCAATAAAGAAACCCAGGGCTGATTATCATACAATAATCTAAAGTCTCTAAACAGATGGGTATCCTGCAAGAAATTCAAGATGCAGTGTATAGGATCTACGATTCCATTGATCAAGGAAAATATGGTAATGTGCGCATTGGATCTCACGTGCCTATTTATCCTCACAGCCAGTGGTATCTAAGATTTGCGTTCTAAGAGGAAGGGAAGATTCAACATCACCTGTTCAAATGCCTCTCATTTGGTCTTTCTTCAGCATCACGCATTTTCATCAAGCTGGTGGCAGAGGTTATGGGTTTACTCGGGGAACAAGGAATATTGATTGTCCAGTATCTGGACGACTTGCTGTTGTTTGAAGAGTCCCCCCAGTAACTAAGGACCAGTTTAACATCTTAGTGCTAAACAACTTGAGATGGATCATACACTGGGAAAAATCAGATCTTGTGCCAAGAAGACAGAAGGTTTTTCTAGGAATTCTCTTGGACTCCGAACAACCGATGTCCTTCCTGCTAAAGAGGAGACAGAACTCAGGAACAAGGTTATAGCCTTCAGAGGGAGATCACAGGTTTCCCTCCGAGAGGCTATGAGGATTCTGGGACTGGTGACTGCTTCTATACCAGGGGTTTGGTGGAGTCCATTCCACTCGAGACAATGACAACATCAGGTCCTGACAACATGGAACAGGAGGAGCAAAGGGCTAGTCAAGATAAGATTGTCAGCAATAACAAAAAAAAGTCATGAGCCTGGTGTGAACGTCAATAACCAACCTGAAGAAGGGGAGTATGTGTAAACTATCCCCTTTTATATTGGTGTCCACAGACGCAAGCGGCAGTGGCTGGGGGGGCCCAGGTACAAGATCAGTACATACAAGGTACCTGGTAAAAATCAGATCCGCCCAGGTCGTCCAACCTCGGGAAGCTTCAGGCAGTCTGGGAAATGCTAAAGCAATGTCTGCCGAGTCTAAGGAACCAATACATCAGAGTCCTGTTGGACAATATCACAACAGTGACCTTCCTCAAACATCAAGGGGGACCAAAACAACACGTGCTACAGGCGGTAGCACGGAAGATCTTCCTATGGGCAGAGGAAATGGTGCCATCAGTGACCGCAATACATCTGATGGGGTCTTAGAATGTACAGCAGACTTTTCTCATCCGGAAAACAGTTCAGTAGTCCGAATGAGAGCTGAACTGGAAAGCATTCCATTGCATAGTACTCTGATGGGGTGCCCCCCAGGTGGAACTGTTTGCTACCAGAAAAATGCAAAAACAAAAAAATTACTTTCCTTTAATCAGGAAGACAGGCCAACAGGGGTCGACGCCCTATCTCAAAAGTGGAATCTGGACCTGGCGTATGCATTTCCCCATGTCCTCTAATTCCAGCAGTGCTAAAGAAGATAAAGGAGGATCAAGCCAATGTGATCATATTACCATTTCGGCCCAGAAGTTGGTTTCCCTTACTGAAAAGGATGTTCATTGAAGATCCCATCATCAGAGAGGCACGATCTACTGGTTCAGAGGTCAATTCACCATCCCAACGTGAAGCTCCTACAGATGTCTTCCTGGATCATGAGGTCTAAAAATATGGAAGAAATTCTGTGCGCAATATCCTGAGGCGACGATAGAACTCGCCATGCCTGATATTCAGAAAATTTTAGAATTCCTCCAAGAGCAAGACCCAGCGGATCTCGGCAGGCACATCTTCCAGGAAGCTGATGCCAGGAGGGGGGCAGGTGAACAACTGGCTACATCGATGGTGCCGTGAGCAATGTTTTGAGTTTCTTGACCATGCAGTTAATTACTTGTATGGTGGACTCCTTGCTAGACATGGGTTAATTCTTATGAAAACCAGAAAATATACATGTGGTAGATGCCTTGCTACACTCCTCAGGAAAGCTTTAAATGCATCTAATGAGTTCTTTTAGAACCCTGCTATTAATAGAGGAAATAAAGAACAATATTCTGAATGAAAATAATGGAGCAAAAGTAACCGACTACCAACTAAAATGTGTCTATACAAATTCACAGAGTATGGGAAACAAACAAGGAGAATTGGAGCTGATAACACAGGAAGAGAGCTTTGATGTCATGGGCATCACTGAAACTTGGTGGGATGATTCACATAATTTGAATACAAACTGTGAAGGCTACAACTTATATATTATAAACAGGATTAGCAAGAGGGGAGAAGGTGTTGCATTGTATGTTAGGAAAATGTATATTTCCACAGAGATCCAAGCTTCAGAGACTGGCAGCTCTGTAGAAACTGTGTTAGTAAGGATACAAGCAGAGAAGAACAGAAAGGACACTATTGTAAATGTATACTATAGGCCACCTGGACAGACTGAAGATATGAATGACCTACTTTTACAGTAGATGTCTCTGTCCTCAAAAAGTACAACATAGTGATCATAGGACATTTCGACTATCCAGATATTTGTTGGGAATCTCACAGGCAAACGTAATGGGTCTACAAAATTATCATCTTCTCTCTGATAACTTTATCTTTAAAGAGGTAGAAGAGAGAACAAGAGGATCAGCCATCTTGAACCTAATTCTTACCAACAGCGAGGAAACGGTTTAAGTAAAAGTGGCTGGGAATTTAGGAGGCAGCGATCATGCTATCCTCGAAGATTGGATTTTAAGAAGAGGAAGACCAGCGAGGACTTCAAGGTTGGACTTCAGAAAGGCAGATTTTAATGGACTCAGAAAGAGGGTTGGAAAGATCCAATGGCGGGATGTTCTAAGGCAGTGTTCCCCCAACTCCGGTCCTCAAGAGCCACCAACAGGTCATGTTTTCAGGATTTCCTTAGTCTTGCACAGGTGATAATTGCATCACCTGGCCAGGCAGGCATTCAATCACCTGTGCAATACTAAGGAAATCCTGAAAACATGACCTGTTGGTGGCTCTTGAGGACCAGAGTTGGGGAACACTGTTCTAAGGGATTGAAATGTCCAAGAAGGATGGGAGATTTTGCTAAGAGGTTCTCAACCCATAATCAGTAACAATCCTAAAAAGAAGGAAGGAATTTGAATCATTTAAAGATACCAGGATGGATGAACACAGAACTGAATCACTTTTTAAAAAGGAAAAAAAGAAATGTACATTAAATGGATGGAAGGGGGCATATCTAAAGAAGAGTATAATGCTGTTTGCAGGGAATGCAAGGCAAGAGTTAAAAGAGCTAAATACAGTAATGAAGTGAGGCTTACAAGAGAGACCAAAAACCGTAAATCGTTGTTGGTATGTCAAAAGAAAAGTCAAAGATGCTGTAGGATTTTTACAGGATGAAGTGGTCAAAAATCATGTTGCGAAGGCAGAACTTTTAAATTCCTATTTTGCTTCTGTGTTCTCTAAGGAAGCTATTGTAACATCAACTGATCTTCACAGTGCCATCGAAGGAATAAAAGAATCAACACTATCTATAAACAGAGATGGTGAGGAGACACTTGGCTAATTTAAATCTCCAGGTCCAGATAAATTACATCCTAGGGTACTGAAAGAGTTAGCAAAGGAAATTGCAGAACTACTAACCAGAATCTTTGAAAAATCCTGAAGAACAGAAGTCCCAGAAGATTGGAGAAGGGCAAATGTTGTTTTTTCCAGAACCCATGACCGCACCTCTATAGCCCTGTCCCCCCTCCCCTACACACATACACACACACACACACACTCTCTCACTTTTTTTTTTCTTTCACTGTGTTGGTGTTCACTATAGAGTTGTGTGAAATAATTGTTAGGTTCGTTTTGCGTATGTAAGTAACCTTGGCGTTTTTCTGCTGCAGAGCTCGGAATGCTGAGTTCTGTAGAACCCTGCCCACCCCACTGATTGGCTGCTTTGTGTATATGACCTCCCCCATAAAACTAATTGGCTGCTTTGTGTACACTGTACATTGACACATGCTAATCAGTGCTGAGGACATGGTTGGACCAGAAGGCAGGAGACACCTAGTCCTGTAGTGATAATCTCCTACTGTTAAAACACTGATTTTATTAAATCTGCAAAACAGTCTTGTGATACATCACTGGAATCAGAGTCTCTACCCCTTCGTTTTGCTCTCAGATTACTTAGCAAAACCTGCTGAACGATTTCTTTTATTCATTGAATTTAGGTTTATCATGAAGTCCCATTGTCTCGGTGTATAAAATCTGGCCCTTCCTCCCCAATTATAGAACATTCGATCCCCCACCATGCCGTTTGCTCTTATTAACATGTAACAATGGCCGGTGGTGCAACGCTCACGGATACCAGCACGGTCCTGTAATAGAAGCTACCAGTGTAACAAGTCTGTTTATGACATTTCCTCTCTCCTAAATCTTCCCCCATCACCTGTGTGTGATATTATTGAGAGGTAGAAGGAACCGCAGCAACTGAGCATCATAAATTTACGGAGCGGACTCATAGAGTGCTGAAGAGCAGAGGACAAATTAGTCAACACTAGTGATGAGCGAACATGCTCTGAAAAGGTGTTATCCAAACATGCTTGGGTGCTAAAAGAGTCTTCAGCGTGCTCGAAAAATGTTCCGAGTTCCTGCGCCTGCATGTCTCACGGCTGTTCGACAGCCTCAACACATGGTCTGCCTAACAAACAGGCAATCACTGCATGTGTTGCGGCTTTTAAGTAGCCACAAGGCATGTAGTCGTGGGGACTCAAACATATTTTTCGAACACACTGTTAGCACTTGAGCATGCTCAAATAACAACACTTTATCCGAGCTTGTACACTTATCATTAATCACCACCACTCTGCTGATTCCATAACTGTAGAGTCCACAGCTTCGTCGGATTTAACATCAGCACAAACACTGCGCTCCTCCGGGAGCTTCATGGCTGAGCAGCTGCATGCATCCGTACATCACCAAGCATCATGCCAAGCATCGGATGGAGTGGTGTAAAGCGCCACCACTGGACTCAGGAGGAAATTTCTTCTCGATCTGGCATCTGATGGATGAGTCTGGGTTTGGTGAACGTGACCCCCTGTGTTGTCTCAGTACAGTTTGGTGGAGGAGGATAATGTTGTGTGCTTGTTTTTCAGGGGTTGGCCTCGGCCCCTTAGTTTCAGTCAAGAGAAATCGTAATCCCTAAGCAGAAGACATTGTGGATAATTGTAACTTTCAATTTTGTGGGAACAGTTTGGGGGAAGTCCTTCTTTGTTCCCCATGACTGTTCCCAGTGTCATAAATACACCATTGGGGGAGTTTGGTGGATGAAATTGGACAGCCGCACAGCCTGGACATGACTCCCATCCAACACCTTTTGACACAATAGGTTACATTTTGATACCCTGTGCCCTTCTTGTTGTTTTTGATGTGTTTATATTCTACTAGAGGCCATGTTTGCTTCTTTATTGCAGAAAGATGATGAATATTTTGCCACCTTGAAAGAACTGGAAGTGACCTTAAAAGCACGTTGCCTGTGGTACGAGATGATGCCGGAGGGGAAGATCCAAAATAATGCGTACTACCAGGAGTGCCTATATTACCTGCACACGTATGGCACACACCTGGGCATCATACAGTTCTACATGAGACATGACCTGATGCGAGACGCTTTGCTGCACTTGCTGAACAAGGTAATGTTTAATGATGTGCCAGTAGAAGCCCAGTAGATTTTAATTCGGGTCCTCAAAATGGCACAAACACTAGAGTTGAGCTGAAAGCACTCTGATCTGGTAGCCACATTGGTTGTGTTTTTATAAGCCTCTCCTGATGTTTGTTGTCATTGGATTAGAATCCTGGAACATTAGAGTTGGAAGGGACCTCCTGGGTCATAGTGTCCAACCCCCTGCTCAATGCAGGATTCACTAAACCATCCCAGACAGATGTCTGTCCAGCCTCTGTTTGGGAGATTTCCATTGAAGGAGAACTTGCCACCTCTCGTGGCAGCCTGTTCCACTCATTGATCACCCTCACTGTCAAAACGTTTTTTCTTATGTCTAAGGCTGTTTTCACACTTCCGTCTTCTGGCGGCCGTCACAAAGCATCGTTTTGTGAAAAAACGCACCCTGCAAATTTTCCCACAGGATGCGTTTTTTCCCATAGATTTGTATTGGCGACGGATTGCCACACATCGTGTCCGTCGTGCACTGGATCTGTCGGAATTTGGCGGCCTGTCGTCTGGAAAAAACGTTGATTGTAACGTTTTTTGTCTGTGTCGAGAAAACGTGTCGCGACGCATCCTGCTGCATACGTCGTTGGCTAGAATGGAAGCCTATGGACGCAGGATCCGTCGTGACACGTCGTATGACGGAATCCAGCGCTGGAATCCGTTTTTTTTTACACTGAGCATGCTCAGAATCAGGAATTTGTGGCCAATTGGCCAGACACCCCCAAATCTATATAAACCTGGCCTGGGGCTTCAACCCCAAATGTGCCAGCAAGAAGACAGATGGATGCTGGCTGGCTGGAGTCTTCTGTCAGCCAGCCAGCGTCCAGCCTGCCAGCGTCAGTCAGCCATCGTCCAGAGGCCTGCCTGTTATAGAACCTAGGCAGCCAGAGGCCTGACTGTGCTGCCAGAAGATTGCGTCAAGCTACAGCCTTCCAGCCAGTGTGAGTACTGCCATTTTTAAGTGCGTCTGTGTGCATGTGTTTGTGTCTGCCTGTGTGCTTTTGTGCATGTGCATCTGTGTGTGTTGGCGTGTGTGCATGCATTGTGTGTGTGCCTGTTTGCTTTTGTGTTTGTGCATGCGTTTGTGTGGTTTTGTGCGTGGATATGCATTGTGCAACTGTTTGTGTGATTTTGTGCATGTGTTGTGCATGGTCCTGTGCTTTCGGGCGCATGCGTGCGACTGGGTGACTGTGCGTGCATGTTTTTTCACTGTGATGTTGTTAATTAAAAGTAGTGTGGTGTGTGCAGCAGAGCGTGTGTCTTGCGTGTGTGTTTTTTTTTTTTTTTTAGTTTATTTTTTTTATTGTATTGTTGAAAACATTTACACGTTATGTGCTTGTATTTAAAATAAAGAGCATTGTAGCTCCTAATTGTGATTGTTAAAAAAAAGTTAAAAAAAAAAAAAAAAAGTATTACAATTTTTTTTATTCAAAATGTCCGTAGTATCATTTCACAAAGGTAAACTTTAAAAATGGTGTATGTTCAAATGTCCACACATGCAATACACAGTTGGTTGAGTGTTTATTTTTTAATATAAAAGGTTATAGCCAATTTTTAATGGTGTGTTTTTTTAAAAGTTATTTTTAGGGATCTTTTCAAATCACATATGTGGTCAATACATTTTCAACTGCTGTGAAGGCATTTCAATTTTACAAGAGGGTATTTTTTTTTTTGGGGGTGGGGGGAAATGGTTTTACAGCTGGCTCATTATTAAACTAGGTAAACCAGGTCAGACAGGTCTTCCTTGGGTATATTTTTGGGGAGTTGTTTCTCAAAACGTTTGTTGGCCTGCTTGAACATTGCTCAGATCATTTGAGCAGGGTGTTTTTTAAATCTTTTACTTTAGCTACTTTGAGGGGTTTGTGGGTCTAAGTATAAATTCTTTATACTTACAGATCCATCAGGGAACACTCAGGCAGCAGGGACCACCAGGACACCAGGGACCACTGAGCCATCAAGACAGTTTCCTGACGTATAGAAGCCTACAAGTGTCTTCATTTTTGCAGATATACCAGGGACCACCGAGCCAGCGAGACACCAAGGTCCACTGTGTGAGCCATCCAGCCAGTTTCCTGATGTAAGTATTACAGACCACAAACCTTGGAATATCATTTGTATAGTTGCCTACAAGTGTCTTCATTTTTGCAGATACATCAGGGACTACCGAGCCGGCAATAAAAAAAATGTCTTCTTCTGGGAGCCCTCCTCCACAGCGTCGGCATAGTGAGGTAAATTTAAAATCATTTTTTTGTTTTTGGTGTTCTAGTTAAAATTTCTGTAAACCACTATATGCATTATGTTTTCACAGGAAGCTGAAGCAGCCGAGGGCCTCTCAGAAGGAGACTGGATGGGTGGAGAAATACAAGGAGCGGGCGCACAGAGTGTAAGTTGTGCCGAAACAGTCCTTCACACATCACAGTGCACCCAACACATACAAAACAGTTCATCATCATACATCACAGTACACATACAACACATGCCTACATCCAGCATAATTCTTTTTCCTTTTTTTTAGTCTGCTGCACATGAAGGTCCTCCCAGCAGCTCCCAGAGTCGGCGTTGTAATCGCCGCCGCGGTCAGCCAGCAGTGAGTTTTTTTGTTTTTCTTTTGTCTTGGTACTTTTTTATTTCAGTGTACTAAAAGTTTTTTGTTTTTTTTCTCTTTTCACAGTATTCACAGCGTGCTCCCGACTCAGATGGTGAGGACGGCGGACTTGATGTGGACCGCCTCATCGAGGAGGTCCGCGAGCAGGAGCCGCTGTGGAATATGACTGACCGCAGGCATGCAGATCTGACAGTCACACGTCGGCTCTGGTTGGAAGTATGTCACAACGTTATAGGCAACTGGGAGGACCTAGATCCAAGGCAGCAGACTCGAGAACGTAAGTAGTCACATTTCAGTAATTTCTGTAGCAGGTCGGAATGTGTTGTACTTAACCCATTTTTTTTTTTTTTGTCATTCTTCTCTTTACAGGTGAAAGGGTTACGAAGCGGTGGCGGTCACTCAGGGATCGCTTCAAGAGGGAGTTTAACAAGGAGATGCAGGCCCCGAGTGGCTCAAGAGGACGCCAGTCAACATACAAATTCAGCCGCGCCCTCTCATTCCTCCAAGCAACGATGCTGAGAAGAAGGTAAATATTCAACAGCCCATTGAATAATTCACCATGTTTACCTGTCTAACTTGTTTGGTTTCAGGCAGGGCGTTTTTTCCTATCAATATATTAATTGTTTTTTTTCCTATTTCACAGCACCGTCTGTAGCCATCGGGAGCCTGCATCTACCTTGGACCCCTTTGGAGCGATCTCTCAGGAGTCCGCAACCGAGGGCCACGTCATTATATCCCACCCCTCTGACCCCTCGTCTGGCCCTTCGGGTACCTCTGCCCCATCCACTTCCACCGCCACCAGCACTGGAGCATCATTGCAGCCTTCGTTACTTGAAGCTGCTGGTGAAGAGTTAGCGTTCCCTTTACCCCACCCCTCTGCTCCTGCCACCTCTAGAACACCATTAGGTTCGTGGCGGCAGCGACAGAGGGGTCAGGAAAGGAGCTATGCTCCTGAGTTCTTGCATCTGAATGCAGCCTTCCAAAGCTCTTTCAAAATTTTAGGAGATCAAGTGACTGCTGGGTTCAACATGCTGCAAACACGCATGAGTGAACACAGCAGTCGCTTGGATAGGCTGCATTCAGATGCAAGTCAATCTCCAAACAACCTTTTTTTTCAATCCATGCTCAGGAGCATGGAAAAGCTAACTCTTGACCAGCAGATGCGGGTAATGCAAGGCTGCCATGCTGCTCTAGTGCAGGTCATCTCCGAAGCCTCTCCAACACCCACACCTCCCCACACAGCCACTGTCTCTCAAAACAACCCTTTTCAAACCACTTTCCCAGCCCAGGCCCAATTCCCAGCCCAGGCCCAATTCCCAGTCCAGGCCCAATTCTCAGGCCAGGCCCAGTACCCAGGCCAGGCCCAATACCCAACCCAGTCCCATTTCCAATCCCGGCCCCAAATCACAATGTCCTCCCCAATGTTTTCTTCCTTGTCAAGCTTTCCTTCCCCGTTTAGTATTCCGCGAAAAAAGCAAATCTAGAAAAATCCACAGTAATAGAAATAAAACAACAAATCCCACCAAAATTAGGGGAACATAGCTATAGTAGGAATATAAAACATAACCTTTAATATGTATAAGGTAAAAATAAATGAAGAAATATCACCCCACAACAATATATAATGGTACTAAATGGTGTAGCCTAAATGAAGAAACACCATTAATATATGATACCATAACATGTGTATGAGAACAGCCTAAACACGTACAATGTGCTGTCCCACACTACCAAGATACCACTAGTTGTAAACATAAGCACACATGGGTGCAAAAAATGTTTAACCGGGTAAGCTTGTATGTACAAATATTGGCAGGTATCAAAGACAAACAAATAAAGCGGGCAGGAGGGGATAAGGCAAAAGAAAAGAGATATCATATAACAACAAAGGTAATTAAAACAGGAATGATCTCACCAATTGCCATAAACGAAGTAGGTGAAGCCCGCAATGCACTGAAGAAAAGTCCATATAGCAGCGATGCCGGGAGACAATACCCGGTCAATCCCTAGGGGGCTATACATACACCTACAAACCCAGACTCCCGCCCTTACAAGGGCAGTCCACAGCTACCCCTGGACAATATCATGCCCTGCACTCTCCCTATTGAGATGTCCCGACGCGTTTCTTCGCAGGCTGATTCATCAAGGGACTTGCCTGCCTGGGAGATAAAGTGCACGAGTGCTTAGAAAAAGGACATAAGGACCTGCCACCCTCCAAGTAACACTGAAGAGAGTGGAAACAATCACATGGTCCACTTAAGTAGTATAATGACGGGCATAGTTAACCTATCACACGCCAGATACAAATCATGTGATAGGCAGCAGTGAGTAAATGCTACATGCAGCAATATTGATAGCCAAAATAATCGGCCAAGAATGTACAAAAAACGTTCAAAGATCGCAAATTGTTGCAATCGTACAATACCTGTAAGGTCATGACAGAAAAACAGACCGCCATAAATCAGATGAAGAAACACGAGGACAGCACTTCCGGTAATAGCGGAGCCTAATGTTGCTAGGATACTGAGACGCCGAAGCGCGCTAAGACCTGGAAGCTTCCTGTCGTGGCGGAAGTGACGAATAGATCCGATAAGGGAGCACGAGGACAGCGCTGCCGAGAGAGCCTAATGTTGCTAGGATACCGGAACGCAAAAGCGCGCCCAGACCTAAAAGCTTCCTGTCATAGCAAAAGTAACGATTACTAGGACGCTCCGACGTTACCATGGCAGCGAAGTGCCTACTACTCAAAAGAATCGCCCAACGGGCGTGAGATATAAAAAACGAAAAGTGAACGCTATAGCGTAACTATAATAGCAAATACCTCCTGCCAATATAGTTGGTATAACCTGTGCAAAACACAAGCCCCGCGCTATGACAAAGATGACAACTCCATAATAAAGCTGTCCCAATAAATCAAGGTACTTATAAAGAACTAGGACACTCAAACGTCACTAAAATGACACCACTACATGATGTTAAACAAAACGCTGAAGCGCCAAAACGATCAAGAATGCTGTGTCACGGATCAAAGCGGTACCAATATACCCTGGTTAGTGGGACCTTAAAGTACCACAGCTGCATTATAGTCTTCCAAACGACAGCCCAACATCTGTAGGCAAAGGGGTAGGGATATACCTTTAGTGAGAAAAAATATGTCAATCTATGTTTCCCATACTCTATCAAAAAAAGGGGGGCACATACTCAAAAGGAAACCCCACTGGAGACTTCACATAAACTCACTTAGATGACCCCACATAAGAGTGGGGGATAGTGATGATAACAAACAATACTCATACAAAAAACAAAAAACAGGGGAGGGGCAAGGAAGGATTTACAAAAGAGCACATAAAATATGAAACGGCAACCTAGCTATCAAAAAGGAGAGAAGAAGGTGGGCCTTATCAGAGAAAACATCCATAATTAATTTGGTCATTAAGACCAAGGGGTGAGACGGTATTCAAATAGAAAATCCATTTTGCCTCTTTCTGTAACAGCAACTGATCCCAGTTGCCTCCTCGAACAGGCATGGTCACTCTCTCGATTGCTACAAACCGTAGGTTGTTGACTTGACCGTTATGCAGCTGATTGACATGTCGAGAAACAGACGTGTCCCTATTGTGCAACACATCGCCCACATGTTCCCCAATTCTCTTCTTAAATTCCCTGATCGTCTTACCTATATACTCCATACCACAGGTGCAAAAGACCCTATAAATGACCCCTTTGGTACTGCAGTTAATGAACTGCTTGATGGAGTACTCCTTACCAGTTACGTTACTCACAAAAGACTTACTGATGTCAACAAATTGGCATACCGTACAGTGCCCACACTTATAGCAGCCCGTGGTGTTACTTTTTAGCCACGTGTCCCTAGAGACGTTGGTAAAGTGACTGTGGACAATTCTATCCTGTAACGATCTTGATTTTTTATAGGTAATTGTAGGGACTTCCCCCAGGTGGTCAGCAATATCTGGGTCCATTTGGAGAATGGACCAGTGTCTTTTGAGAATGTCTCTTACTCGATTGGCCCCATTATCATAGGTGGTGACGAAACGGACCGAGCTATCATCTTGTCTTCTAGGGGCAGGGTTCAACAGCTCACCACGGTCTCTCCTCTTTGCCTCATGATATGCCTTACTAAGGACACCCTGGGGGTAACCCCTCGCCAAAAAACGCTCTCTCAATTCACGGGACTGTATCTCAAAGACATGGTTGTCAGAGCAATTTCTCCGAACCCGAAGGTATTGTCCCTTCGGGATCCCCCTTTTAAGGTGCGCCGGATGATGACTGTCCCAATGTAGGAGCGAATTAGTGGCTGTGGGTTTTCGAAAAGTGGAAGTAAGTAGCTCACCACCTCTCCCCTTTGTAATCAGGATGTCCAGAAATGGCAAAGAAAGAGTGTCAAAAACAGATGTAAAGAAGAGACCAATATCGTTGTGATTCAAAGAATTCACAAATGTGGTGAATTCCTCCTCCGTACCCCGCCAGACAATCAGAATGTCGTCAATGTATCGTGTCCATAGTTCGGATACACGATACAAAGACGAATCACTCTCCTCAGGTTCATCACCCAGGACCAGGGTCTCCTCCCACCAGCCGAGGAAGAGATTCGCGTAGGCCGGGGCACAGGGACTGCCCATGGCGGTCCCCCTCAGCTGGTGGTAGGTCCTCCCATCAAAGACAAAATAATTATGCGTCAAGCAGAAACGCAGAAGCCTTAGTACAAAGCAATTGTGTTGGTGATACTGTTGACCCCTGGTATTGAGGAAATACCGTACAGCCTCCAGACCTCTATCATGGGGAATAGAGGAGTAGAGGGCCTCCACATCGATACTTGCAAGAGATGATTCCTGACCGATAGTGAGGCCCTCCAGTCGTCGTAGAAGATCTGGAGTATCTTTAACGAATGATTGTAATGCTGAGACAAAGGGTGACAGGATGCGATCCAGGTAAATACCTGCATTCTGGCAGAGACTGCCTACCCCTGATACAATAGGTCTACCCCTGAGAGGGTGTAGGCCCTTATGTACCTTAGGCAGGCTGTAAAATGTAGCGATCACTGGACAGTTAGGAAAAATATAGTCAAACTCTGTTTTATTGATGATCCCATCATTCAAACCTTCCTGTAGAATTGATCTTAACTCCATACAATAGTCCTTTGTGGGATTGTGCGGAAGGATCTCGTATGTGGTTCTATCAGCCAAAATCGATTGGCACATACTCAAATAGTCCTTGATCCCAAGTATAACAACATTGCCCCCCTTATCGGAGGGCTTTATCACTATGTTAGTGTTCTGTTCTAACCGTTTGATAGCTTCCATTTCCTGCTTCGAGCAGTTGAAATCGCACTGTATATGGCTATGAGCAAGCTCCCTTAGTTCCGTGGTAACGAGATTTGAAAAAATATCAATAGATGAAAGGTCACC
This sequence comes from Ranitomeya imitator, assembly GCF_032444005.1. NCBI lineage: Eukaryota > Metazoa > Chordata > Amphibia > Anura > Dendrobatidae > Ranitomeya > Ranitomeya imitator. The sequence continues at coordinate 615,374,163 of NC_091282.1, forward strand.
CGTGCTAGGTGGCATCTTGGTGCTTTTTTCTTTTAGCTGTGTGAAGGGTCCCAAACCCTGGGAGTTAGGTTCAATATCACCAATACTGTTTAGAAGTCTCACATCAGACAGCATATCCACCGGGATGCCAAGATCTGAACATAAACGGGATTCCTGTTTATGAAAGAATTTCTTCCATCTTAGTTTGCGCAGAAAAAGGTTCAAATCTTTCACCGCCCTAAATAGATCAAAATCAGTGCTAGGAACAAAAGAGAGTCCTTTACTCAGGACTGCCATTTCCCAGTTATCAATATGTTGATCAGACAAATTGATAACTTGTATACTGGTACCAGACTGAATAAACGGAGGATCACTGGTCAGAGCTGAACACTGTTGGGGAATATTTATTGTTTCCTCCCTTGGGGTTGTCGGTTTCGTAGGGGGTAAACCTGATCTAAAAAACCCCCACTTTGTGTATTATCCCCTCTATCTGAGGCCCCTCGAGCTCCACGACCTCTACCCCTTCCTCGATTTTTCCCTCTATAGGATCTAGATCTGTTTTCAGATTCTGAGAAATCAGTGTCTGTAGAAGATGCTTCTGTTTCTCTATCGGGTGGGGTAGTTCTAGGAGCCAAGACCAAGTATGCCTTATTGTCTTTAAAATCCTGGATGTCTCTCAGGTATTGACGATGCTTCCTCTCTTTTAGATGGTATTGAAAACGCTCAATATGTGTCTGGAGTTTAGTTTCCTTAACGGCAAAATCCGTTTCTGTAGAGAATTTTTTTGTGATCTCTATGTGTTCCTTAAGCTTATCGTTAAGGGTGGCTAATGTAACCTTTTCTTCCTCTAATAATAATTGCATGAAACGAAGGGAACTCTCAGTCGCCTCTCTTTCCCACCTGTGAATGAATGCGGAGTTTTTGTGTCTACTGCCAGCCGACAAGTTTATCCTTAAACCCCGTGGAACAATTTTAGCCTTCAGGTAACTCTCTAGGCTCTGTACCTCCCACCAGGAGGTGATCTGATCTCTATATACCTGTTGAAGTTCCCTGAAAGCTGTATTGAAAGAGGGAAGATATTTTTTCTGTGTAAAAGTCTGCTCTGAGAAGACCTCCTTTACCTCTGATAGCCAAGTGTCCGTATTGAGCCCAACAGATAAAAAACCTGCCATATCCTTTAATAGAGAACGCGAAAAAAGCAAATCTAGAAAAATCCACAGTAATAGAAATAAAACAACAAATCCCACCAAAATTAGGGGAACATAGCTATAGTAGGAATATAAAACATAACCTTTAATATGTATAAGGTAAAAATAAATGAAGAAATATCACCCCACAACAATATATAATGGTACTAAATGGTGTAGCCTAAATGAAGAAACACCATTAATATATGATACCATAACATGTGTATGAGAACAGCCTAAACACGTACAATGTGCTGTCCCACACTACCAAGATACCACTAGTTGTAAACATAAGCACACATGGGTGCAAAAAATGTTTAACCGGGTAAGCTTGTATGTACAAATATTGGCAGGTATCAAAGACAAACAAATAAAGCGGGCAGGAGGGGATAAGGCAAAAGAAAAGAGATATCATATAACAACAAAGGTAATTAAAACAGGAATGATCTCACCAATTGCCATAAATGAAGTAGGTGAAGCCCGCAATGCACTGAAGAAAAGTCCATATAGCAGCGATGCCGGGAGACAATACCCGGTCAATCCCTAGGGGGCTATACATACACCTACAAACCCAGACTCCCGCCCTTACAAGGGCAGTCCACAGCTACCCCTGGACAATATCATGCCCTGCACTCTCCCTATTGAGATGTCCCGACGCGTTTCTTCGCAGGCTGATTCATCAAGGGACTTGCCTGCCTGGGAGATAAAGTGCACGAGTGCTTAGAAAAAGGACATAAGGACCTGCCACCCTCCAAGTAACACTGAAGAGAGTGGAAACAATCACATGGTCCACTTAAGTAGTATAATGACGGGCATAGTTAACTTATCACACGCCAGATACAAATCATGTGATAGGCAGCAGTGAGTAAATGCTACATGCAGCAATATTGATAGCCAAAATAATCGGCCAAGAATGTACAAAAAACGTTCAAAGACCGCAAATTGTTGCAATCGTACAATACCTGTAAGGTCATGACAGAAAAACAGACCGCCATAAATCAGATGAAGAAACACGAGGACAGCACTTCCGGTAATAGCGGAGCCTAATGTTGCTAGGATACTGAGACGCCGAAGCGCGCTAAGACCTGGAAGCTTCCTGTCGTGGCGGAAGTGACGAATAGATCCGATAAGGGAGCACGAGGACAGCGCTGCCGAGAGAGCCTAATGTTGCTAGGATACCGGAACGCAAAAGCGCGCCCAGACCTAAAAGCTTCCTGTCATAGCAAAAGTAACGATTACTAGGACGCTCCGACGTTACCATGGCAGCGAAGTGCCTACTACTCAAAAGAATCGCCCAACGGGCGTGAGATATAAAAAACGAAAAGTGAACGCTATAGCGTAACTATAATAGCAAATACCTCCTGCCAATATAGTTGGTATAACCTGTGCAAAACACAAGCCCCGCGCTATGACAAAGATGACAACTCCATAATAAAGCTGTCCCAATAAATCAAGGTACTTATAAAGAACTAGGACACTCAAACGTCACTAAAATGACACCACTACATGATGTTAAACAAAACGCTGAAGCGCCAAAACGATCAAGAATGCTGTGTCACGGATCAAAGCGGTACCAATATACCCTGGTTAGTGGGACCTTAAAGTACCACAGCTGCATTATAGTCTTCCAAACGACAGCCCAACATCTGTAGGCAAAGGGGTAGGGATATACCTTTAGTGAGAAAAAATATGTCAATCTATGTTTCCCATACTCTATCAAAAAAAGGGGGGCACATACTCAAAAGGAAACCCCACTGGAGACTTCACATAAACTCACTTAGATGACCCCACATAAGAGTGGGGGATAGTGATGATAACAAACAATACTCATACAAAAAACAGGGGAGGGGCAAGGAAGGATTTACAAAAGAGCTATCAATATTGCTGCATGTAGCATTTACTCACTGCTGCCTATCACATGATTTGTATCTGGCGTGTGATAGGTTAACTATGCCCGTCATTATACTACTTAAGTGGACCATGTGATTGTTTCCACTCTCTTCAGTGTTACTTGGAGGGTGGCAGGTCCTTATGTCCTTTTTCTAAGCACTCGTGCACTTTATCTCCCAGGCAGGCAAGTCCCTTGATGAATCAGCCTGCGAAGAAACGCGTCGGGACATCTCAATAGGGAGAGTGCAGGGCATGATATTGTCCAGGGGTAGCTGTGGACTGCCCTTGTAAGGGCGGGAGTCTGGGTTTGTAGGTGTATGTATAGCCCCCTAGGGATTGACAGGGTATTGTCTCCCGGCATCGCTGCTATATGGACTTTTCTTCAGTGCATTGCGGGCTTCACCTACTTCGTTTATGGCAATTGGTGAGATCATTCCTGTTTTAATTACCTTTGTTGTTATATGATATCTCTTTTCTTTTGCCTTATCCCCTCCTGCCCGCTTTATTTGTTTGTCTTTGATACCTGCCAATATTTGTACATACAAGCTTACCCGGTTAAACATTTTTTGCACCCATGTGTGCTTATGTTTACAACTAGTGGTATCTTGGTAGTGTGGGACAGCACATTGTACGTGTTTAGGCTGTTCTCATACACATGTTATGGTATCATATATTAATGGTGTTTCTTCATTTAGGCTACACCATTTAGTACCATTATATATTGTTGTGGGGTGATATTTCTTCATTTATTTTTACCTTATACATATTAAAGGTCCCGTTTAGTATTCCACATACCCCTACACATCCCCCCCCCCCCCCCTCGCTCAGCCTCCTGTTTTTTTCCCGCCCTTCCACTACATGGTCCAACCTTCCAGCTCCTCCGCTAGTATCTCCTCCTCCCCAGACTTGTAAAAATGTTATATTACCTTTTTAAAAAAATGTTATTAGCTTAAAAATGTTTGTTTCAAAAAATGTTAAAGTTCAAATATATTTTATACCCAAAAAAGGTTTATAAATGTTTACCAAAACAAAGGTTAAAAAAAATATATATGGTATGACAAAAGGTTTGAAAAAAATTGTCAAAAATATGTTAAATAAAAATTTGTTTGGTTTAAAAACGATTTTTTAGTTTAGTGGCTTCATTTAAGTATGCTAACAAAAAAAGGTAAAAAAAACCAAAACATTACACACCACACGTTAAAAGGTATAACATATTTGGTTTATTACAAAACATACCAAACTTTTGTAAACTAATTAATAAAACTTGATGTCAATAAAAACACTTTGTACAGGAACATAAATCACAGAGACATAAAAGAAAGATCTCACACTATGTTGTCTTGCCGTGGAACTCGGCCTATAGGTGACACGAAATACTCTGCAAAGTAGTCCCTCATTCTGGAAACAGAACCTGTGGAACGAACAGAGCTGCTTTGGTAATCTCACAAGGTGGTCTCAGAGTCCTCATCATCCATGGAAACAGGCTCCTGGGAAATCACATAGTTATGCAGCACCACACAGGCCTTGACCACCTCATCCACAGTCCCTGTGTGCAGTTTTATGGCGGTTAGCAGCACTCGTCACTTTGCAGTTAAAATGCCAAATGCACACTCCACCACTCGTCTGGCTCTAGTTAAGCGGTAATTAATAACTCTTTTGGTTCGGGTCAAGTCTCTGCTTGCATACGGTTTTAGTAGGTGTGGTGACAACTGGAATGCCTCATCACCAACACAGACAAATGGCGTAGGTGGTCCAGTTGTTCCCAGGAGTGGTCTTGCTGGTGGAATATCATAGCTGTCTCCATACAGACAATGGCCCATCGGAGAAGTTTTGAATACTTGTGAGTCGTTGGACCGGCCATAGGCTCCTATGTCCACAGCCATGAATTTACAGTTGGCATCTGCTATGGCCATGAGTACTATTGAAAAGTACTTCTTGCAGTTAAAGTACTCTGAGCCAGATCCTGCAGGTTTTGCAATATGGATGTGTTTGCCATCTACGGCACCTAAGCAATTTGGGAAATGGCACAGTTTCTCAAAATGTTCAGCACTCTGCAGCCAGATGTCCATAGTCGGTTGTGGAATGTACTCCTAGTGCAAGGTATCCCATATTGCCAGCCAGGTCTCTTTCACAATTCCGGAAATTGTTGATATTCCAAGGCGGAACTGGTAATGTAGTGAAGTTAGGGATTCTCCTGTAGCAAGGAATCTGTGAAAAACTAATAAAAATGTTAGTAAAAATTGCAAAGACCAACATAACATTTTGAAGCAATTTATACAAATATTACATTTATTTCTTTTTAAGTTTTGATAAACGGCATTGCGGAAGTTTTTATGTTGTAGTGCACATTAAAAACAGCATTTTTACATCTGTGCATTCCTATTATGGAGCAGGTGTTAAACACTGTGGAATGGCCACAAACAATAAAAAAATTAACATGCTGCAGAAAATGTGTTTCAGCGCAGTATTTTCTGCAGCATGTTCACTGCTGATGTGGTTTTCCATAGGTTAAAGCATGTTTACATGACATTAAATATGAACAATGATAAAAAACAAACCTTAACAAGTAGGCTTACCGCAGTGTCACCATCAGCCGCTCCGCCAGTGAGATGGAAAACCTCATCTGTGTGTCCTGCCTTTGGATGACATCCCCAACTTGTTCCAGCAAATAATCAAAGTGTCCCTGCCTCATCCGAACATAATTAAAAAATTTCTCCGGGTTCTGTGGCAACTCCTTGTAGAGAGTTGAATAGATGCCCCGGGTCATCCGCTGTGCGTTTATGGGATGTATCCATAGTCGTTGCAGTTGAAGAATCCTCCGTCTTGCTGCTCCTTCTCCCGAACTATTATATCCAACCGATTGGTCTCAAAAATCACATCAGTAACTACGTTCACAATCTTCACAAGCACTCCTTCCATCCTTCCAGGCCTGACCAAGGAGGAGTAGAGGGGGATAATTACTTCACATGACCTAGACTCTGATCTTCTCTTATTACATCCAAGAACTGTTTGGCTTTTTTTCTGCTGCATCACACTGTTGACTCATGGGCAGTCTGTGATCTCTTAGTGTACCCAAGTCTTTTTCACTCGTGCTGTTACTTAGTTCTATTCCTCCCATTCTGTAGATGTAATTTTCGTTTTTTTGCCCAGATGTAGAATCTTGCATTTCTCCCTGTTAAATACCATTTTATTAGTGTCTGCCCATTGTTCAAGCTGATCTACATCCTTCTTTTGCCCTTTTCTAATAGGAATGTCCCGGAGATATTTTCATAGAAGGCATTTTTGTGTCCAGCTATGAAAGTGGCAAGCTGCAAACTCTGGAAACCATGCTGGAATCGATCGACTCTTCTCTAGAGAGTTGGAGCACCTACCTGATCGAAGCCTGCAAACATCTCCAGCAAAAGAGCTACTATAACATCTTGTACGAGCTACAGCTATTTATGAAGGTGAGGTTATAACCGCCATCAATGCAGTCGCCCAAGTGGCAGCCTGTATTCTGTTAAAGGCTGCAAGAAAGGCAATTACTGGGGTCCTTCAGCAAGGCTGCATACATGGTGATAACCAGAAGGGAGTGTATATGTAATCTGAAGGAAGGGGTGTATATATGATCTGACGGGAGGCTTGTATACATATGCACCCCTCTCCACCCCCCACATCTGATTGTGTATGCGGAACCCGGGGTGGGGGAGAGGTGTATGCGGAATACAGAGGGGGAGGGCTGAATACGGAATCCAGAGGAGGGGAAGGGGTGTATACCTGCATAGTCTGACACTGTCCAATCAAAGCTGAAGGGGAAGAGGCTGAATCGAATCCTCCAATAAGGGAATTGATAACGTCCAGTTTTTAACACACCAGTATTCATACATTTTCGAAAGGAACAGAATTTAACATATGAAAAACAATGCAAAGTGAGATGAAATGGTGAAAGTGCTATTCCACCAGTATTTTTTCACCTTATGTATTTCATTAAGCTGTATAAGTTACGGCAGTATATATAAAAAAAAAAAATAGTTTGTGTCGCCATTTTTGTGTCTATGGAGCGGAGTGAGGGCTTTCTGGGGTTTTTATTGGTACAATTATGGGTTAATACAAGGGTTTTCATCGCTTTTTGTTACATTTTTGTAGGGTTAGAATGTTGTTGTCTTTACAACTTTCACATGTTAAATAATTTTACTTTAATAGATGACAAAATTGCTTATAATTTCTAAACGGGGAAACGGGTGGGGGGGGGGGGGAGGATTTTTTACTATTTGTATGTATGTATGAATATATATTTGTTTTTAATTTGTTTTGCTTTAGCCTCCTGCGAGGAGGCTACATTTCACAGGAGAGTTAAGATGGCAGGCATGGAGGTCTTCAGCAGGCCATCAGTTGACAGGATTACCCATTGGCACCCCGTAATCACATCATGGGTGATGGGGGAAGCAATGGGCGCTATGATAGGCACATGACACAATTGCACTACTCTAAATATTAAGTGACACTGTCAGATTTTGACCGGCATTTTAGTAAACCACAGCGGTTGCTGCTGTTGCGGACAGATGCTGGCATCTGCCTGATATGATGCTGGCTCAGCTCTGGAAACCGCTTCATACATGGGAACTCCAACACTATTATGTCCTACATCAGGACGAGGTTAAAACACCTGTCTGCACTCAGGGGTGTGACAATCTCTGTTGCAGGGTGCGACTGGACCTGTGCCGCCCACATTTTTTGGAAGAAAAAAAAATCGCAGAACAGTGGCATTATTACTGGAAGAAGCCCAGGATGGGGCACATTATACCAGGATTGGGGACATAAATTACTGAAAGGGTCCCAGAATGGAGGTCATTATATCAGGAAATGGAGACCTACCAAGGTTGACCCGCGCTGTATGATATTATACCAGGATTGGGGACTTTATACCAGGAAACTGAGACCTACTGAGAGGGGACCTAGGATATTATACCAGAAAACTGAGACCTACTGAGAGGGGACCTAGGATATTATACCAGAAAACTGAGACCTACTGAGAGGGGACCTAGGATATTATACCAGGAAACTGAGACCTACTGAGAGGGGACCTAGGATATTATACCGGAAAACTGAGACCTACTGAGAGGGGGGACCTAGGATATTATACCAGGAAACTGAGACTTACTGAGAGGGGACCTAGGATATTATACCAGGAAACTGAGACCTACTGAGAGGGGACCTAGGATATTATACCAGAAAACTGAGACCTACTGAGAGGGGACCCATGCTGCATGACATTATACCAGGATGTGGTACAGGATGGAGACCTTATACTGAGATGGGGAACGTTATTACTGTAAGGGGCTCAGGATCGTGGACATTGTACCAGGAAAAGGCCCAGGATGGAGGTTATCATACCTGGAAGGGGCCAGGATGGATGACATTGGTACAAGAAGGGGGACCTTGTTACATGAGAGGTCACACACATGTCTTCACAGGATCTGGAATGCTAGAAGGCCCCATGCATCTGCCGAACATGCGGGGGTGTGGGTGGGTGCACATCACTCTAGATACGCTCCTGTATGAGCCAGTCTAACTCTGCCCTGGAATCCTGACTTGTACTTCTTCTGATCTGTGACTTTATTTATCACAGGACCATGTACGTGCTGCCATGACCTGCATTCGATTTTTCACACTGAAAGCTAAAAGCTACCGGGACTTGGGTAACAATCAAACATGGCTGGTAAAATCCAAGGACCACCTAAAAATCTATTTACAAGAAGTGTCCCGAAGCAACAGGAAAAAATCGTTCGACACTTTTCGGAAAAAAATGTCTGCTAGTGACGTGTCCAGGTAATTCCTCCAGAACGATAGTATGTTGTGTATGTATGTGTGTGTGTGTGTATCTATAATATAACGCTGGGAGCGTCACTCTGTCCGAAGCCTTTATAGACTGCGCAAGCGCCGGCGCAGTCTGGGCCCCACAGAGTGATGCTCCCAGGAGATCGCGGTATGCGTAAACACTGAACGCACACCGCGATCTCCACCGGAGAGGCAGGGACCGTGGACGCGCCAGGAGGGTGAGTATATTCACCTGTCCCCCGTTCCAGCGCTGCGTGCGGCTCCGTCTCCCAGGTCCTCTGCTGTGACGTTCACAGTTCAGAGGGCGCAATGACGTGCTTAATGCGCGCCGGCGCCGCTCTCTGACTGACCAGTCACAGCCAGTGGAGCCGGAAGATGGCGGCGCGCAGCGCTGGAACGGGGGCCAGGTGAATATAGCAAGTGCTGGGGGGCCTGAGCTAGCGGCGATACCAGCACCTGACCCCCACAGTGCGCCGGTGTCCCCGCCTGCTCAGGCCCCCCAGCACTCGGCGCCAAGCGACGATAGGTGAGTATGGTATATTTTTTTTTTTTTTATATATATCGCAGCAGCATACGGGGCATATACAATGGAGCATCTTATGGGGGCCATAAACCATAATGGAGCAGTGTACGGGGGCATACACACTGGAGTGTCTTATGGGGGCCATAAACCTTTATGGAGCAGTGTACGGGGGCATACACACTGGAGCGTCTTATGGGGGCCATAAACCTTTATGGAGCAGTGTACGGGGCATACACACTGGAGCATCTTATGGGGGCCATAAACCTTTATGGAGCAGTGTACGGGGGCATACACACTGGAGCGTCTTATGGGGGCCATAAACCTTTATGGAGCATCTTATGGGGGCCATCAACCCTAATGGAGCAGCGTATGGGGCATATGGATGGGAGAAGCAAATTAAAGAATGGTGGCGCAGGATGGGAGCAGCACATGACAGAACGGGGGCGCAGGATGGGAGCAGCACATGACAGAATAGGGCAGCACATGACAGAACGGGCGCAGGATGGGAGCAGCACATGACAGAACAGGGGTGCAGGATGGGAGCAGCACATGACAGAACGGGGGCACAGGATGGGAGCAGCACATGACAGAACAGGGGTGCAGGATGGGAGCAGCACATGACAGAACGGGGGCACAGGATGGGAGCAGCACATGACAGAACGGGGGCACAGGATGGGAGCAGCACATGACAGAACAGGGGTGCAGGATGGGAGCAGCACATGACAGAATGTGGGCACAGGATGGGAGCAGCACATGACAGAACGGGGGCACAGGATGGGAGCGCAGGATGGGAGCAGCAAATGACAGAATGGAGGCGCAGGATGGGAGCAGCACATGTCACAATGGGGGAGCAGGATGGGAGCGGCACATGACGGAATGGGGGAGCAGGATGGGTGCAAAACATGACAGAATGGGGGCGCAAGATGGGTGCAGCACATGACAGGATGGGAACGCAGGATGGAGCAGCACATGACAGGATGGGGACGCAGGATGGAGCAGCACATGTCAGAATGGGGGTGCAGGATGGAGACCATATACCAAAATAAATGCTCGCCACCCGGGCGTAGAACGGGTTCAGTAGCTAGTGTGTATATATATAATGTATGTGTGTGTGTGTGTGTGTGTGTATATATATATATATATATATATATATATATATATATATATATATATATATATATATATATATATATATATATATATATATACACATACACACATGTCTCATAATCTGTCGTGAATAGTGTGATCCTCAGTAACATATCAGCTAATCAGCTTATTGTAACCCTTTCTGTGATAACGAGACCACTGCAGAGTTTTTTACTTTTATAGATAGAAATATAAAACTATTTTTTAAAAAGTCATCTCTAACTATACTTCTCCACCATGTTTAACATTTAAAAGCTGAAATAAATAGATGAAAATCCCAGGAAAGAAGTAATGAACTCGCACTGCAGTGAGACCGCTTCTCATTGTCTTCCAGGCACATCAACACTGTTGAGCTTCAGATGGAAATCACCAAGTTCCTGCAGAGATGTGAGAGTTTGCAGAGCGCACAGGTGTATGACAAGCAGCCGCCCACACTGTTTGGACACAGTGCCATGATGTTAGATGTGGCCAGCAGGGTAAGAAACTTTTCTGACAAAATGATCGTAATGTGAACACACGCTTGCAGGCACTTTTCTAGTAGATCTGTCTCGTCTCTATGCTCATGCTTGTTGACCGCCATCCAGGATGTAATTGTTTATTATTATTTATTTTTTACTTTGTTTTTCAAGGTTATATTAGGTGGGAAGAATGTAGAAGAAGGGTTTGGAATTGCTTTTCGAGTAATTCAGGTGAGATGACAATCGGTAATATCCGCATTTAATCCGTAATGTCTCATACATGCTTCCAGGATTCTCTATATTTTGTCCATATTTTCTTAACTCCTTCACATGAGCGTCTACATATAGTCGTTTTTTTTTTGTTTGTTTTTTCAATGAAGCCTGGCCACAAGCCTATAGTATGGGCCCGGATTCTTGGACAAGCCATCGTCACCCCACAGTTGCATCACAGGGAGGGCTGAAGGTTGTTTGACTCAATCCATTTCATTCCTACCTTCTTAAATGCTGCTATCACAATTGGCGGTGGCATCTAAGAGGATAGCATTTACTCTTACGGGGCGGCTTCATAGTCTAGCTGGCAGCACATGCCCAGCTCCTGAGCCAGCAGATGTCACTAAGAGGATAACATTTACTCTTACGGAATGGCTTCATAACCTAGCTGGCAGAACATGCCCAGCTCCTGAGCCGGCAGATGTCACTAAGAGAATAGCATTTACTCTTACGGAATGGCTTCATAACCTAGCTGGCAGCACATGCCCAGCTCCTGAGCCAGCAGATGTCACTAAGAGGATAACATTTACTCTTACGGAATGGCTTCATAACCTAGCTGGCAGAACATGCCCAGCTCCTGAGCCGGCAGATGTCACTAAGAGAATAGCATTTACTCTTACGGAATGGCTTCATAACCTAGCTGGCAGCACATGCCCAGCTCCTGAGCCAGCAGATGTCACTAAGAGGATAGCATTTACTTTTACGGGGCGGCTTCATGGCCTAGTTGGCAGCACATGCCCAGCTCCTGAGCCAGGAGATGTCGCCAAGAGGATAGCATTAACTATTACGGTGGACTGCTTCATAGCCTAGCTGGCAGCACATGCCCAGCTCCTGAGCCAGGAGATGTCACTAAGAGGATAGCATTTACTGTTACGGGGGACTGCTTCATAGCCTAGCTGGCAGCACACATGCCCAGCTCCTGAGCCAGATGTCACTAAGAGGATAAAAATAGCTGAAAAAAACCCCCACAGTAATGGGATAAAAAAGGCCTTTTTTTGACGTATGAAAAATTAAATGCATGAATGTGACCATAGATTTGATGCCGTATGTTTCCATTTCAACCAATTTCCAGGATTTCCAGCTTGACGCTTTCAAGGTTTACAGCAAAGTTTGCAAGCAGCTGGTGCAACAGGAGAATTACCCAGAAATTCTGCAGCTGGTGAAGTGTGTGAGCGAGTCTGGGATCGCCGCAGAGAAGGACTGCGATAAGATTTTGTTGAGATGCGTCGAAGAAATGGCTGATGTTCCTTCTGATGTAAGATGCTGTTTATGGTTTTGTTCATGGTGTATCTCAATCCTGAGCAGAGTAAGGGACTCCTAGAATGGAAAGGGTCGTCAGCCACGTTGTATTAAACAGGGTTGTCTCGTCAGGACATCCTCGTTTTAAACAGCATTCAATGCTGCACACAGACTACTTCACATTTTGTTTTAGCTGCTTCTTAAAGGAAACCAGGTATAAAGTGGCCAGTTTTTGGTATTTTATTCCCATTGCTCTCGAGTCTTCCATTTGTTTTTTTTAATTCTCCATACTTTTTCAGAGATATGGGCCTTTTTTGTATTTGCTTCTATTTTTTATAGACTATAATGAGGAGGCTCATGGTTTCATAATGCAGAGCATCCCGAAGGCGCACCTCGGAGGATCTTGTGTGCCACATCCCTCTTGGTAAAGACTATAAAAAAACTAACCCTAAATGGAAAAGGTCCATATCTGGTAGAATGACCATGGGGAGCGACGGCAGTAAAATAAGAGCAAATACTGGACACACTTGACCTGGAGTCTTTAAAGTCTGAGAATAGGGGCTGCAATATATCCTGAAAAATTGTATGTCCCAAATGTTAAGAATAAAGTCATAAATGGCACCATAAATGCAATATCTGATCAATGACTAACTTTTGCCGCCATGTGTTCTTCTAGATTACTCATGTGTGTTGTGTTCTTTTTTACTATTTGATTTCAGGAGCTGGAAAAGCTAATTCAAGGCATGAAAAGTGATGAAACAAAAGTAAGTGTTCAGTTAACTGTAAGGAAAAAAATCTAGTCCCTTTAACCCCTTCATGACCTTGGGATTTTTCGTTTTTCCGTGTTCGTTTTTCACTCCCCTCCTTCCCAGAGCCATAACTTTTTTATTTTTCCGTCAATTTGGCCATGTGAGGTCTTATTTTTTGCGGGACGAGTTGTACTTTTGAACGACATCATTGGTTTTAGCATGTCGTGTACTAGAAAACGGGAAAAAAATTGCAAGTGCGGTGAAATTGCAAAAAAAGTGCAATCCCACATTGGTTATTTGTTTGGCTTTTTTGCTAGGTTCACTAAATGCTAAAACTGACCTGCCATTATGATTCCCCAGGTCAGTACGAGTTCATAGACACCTAACATGACTAGGTTATTTTTTATCTAAGTGGTGAAAAAAAATTCCAAACTTTGCTAAAAAAAAAAAAAAAATTGCGCCATTTTCCGATACTCGTTGCGTCTCCATTTTTCGTGATCTGGGGTCGGTTGAGGGCTTATTTTTTGCGTGCCGAGCTGGCTTTTTTAATGATAGCATTTTGGTGCAGATACGTTCTTTTGATCGCCCGTTATTGCATTTTAATGCAATGTCGCAGCGACCTAAAAAACGTAATTCTGGCGTTTTGACTTTTTTTCTCGCTACGCCGTTTAGCGATCAGGTTAATGCTTTTTTTTAATTGATAGATCGGGCGATTCTGAGCGCGGTGATACCAAATATGTGTAGATTTGATTTTTTTTTTATTGATTTATTTTGATTGGGGCAAAAGGGGGGTGATTTAAACTTTTATATTTTTTTTTTATTTTTTTCACATTTTTTAACCTTTTTTTTTTTACTTTTGCCATGCTTCAATAGCCTCTATGGGAGGCTAGAAGCAGGCACAACGTGATCGCCTCTGCTACATAGCAGCGATCTACTGATCGCTGCTATGTAGCAGAAATGCAGGTGTGCTGTGAGCGCCGACCACAGGGGGGCGCTCACAGCCACCGGTGATCAGTAACCATAGAGGTCTCTAGGACCTCTATGGTTACCATCCCAACGTATTGCCGACCCCCGATCATGTGACGGGGGTCGGCGATGACGTCATTTCCGGCCACAAGCAGTAGTTAAATGCCGCTGTCTGCGTTTGACAGCGGCATTTAACTAGTTAATAGGTGCGGGCAGATCGCGATTCTGCCCGCGCCTATTACGGGCACATGTCAGCTGTTCAAAACAGCTGACATGTCCCGGCTTTGATGCGGGCTCACCGCGGAGCCCCACATCAAAGCAGGGGATCTGACCTCGGACGTACTATCCCGTCCGAGGTCAGATAGGGGTTAATACTGACTTGGAGCATACTCTTAGCACTGTGCAGCCAGTCATGATGTGTTTTGTCTGATAATAGCTTTTTTTTCACAGATCAAGGCCTTTCTTGCTTGCCGAATGATGCGCTCTGCCTACCTGACCGCCGTTAAGCAGGAGCATGAGAAAGCAATCCAGCTAGTACAGGAAGTCTGGCAAGCTGCACACAACCTTAACGACAGCGTGGTGCAAGGCATCTGCTCCAAGTGGCTTGTAGAGCACCCTCCAGTATCCAAGCCAGCACAGCGCCATACCTCCCGCAAGTAAACCTGGTATTGGAACTGATGAACAAGGATTTGCAGGACCCATTGGCCATGTTGGTGATCTGCAGCCTCCAGATGGGAGCCTTGTAGTGTTAACGGCTCTTGTTTTGATTAACCAGCCTGGCGCGGCGTCACATGTTCATCACTCTGCAACAATAACATTATGCCAGGAAAGCTAATCAGAAGAAGAGCAGCAACTGGTTACTGATATGGCTACTGGTCTTGGAAATTGCACCATCTCGAACAGGTACCCAGGATGAAAGGGAGCAGCTTCTGTATATTTCATGGTGAATCAGAAGCACACGTTTCAGGATGGTTTACACCAGAGATCTCCAACCTTCGGCTCTCCAGCTATTGTATAGTTATCATGCCCATCTGTCTGGGGCACAATGGGAGCTGATGATTTAGCAACAGCTGGAAAAGCCACCAGTTGTAGACCAGTGGTCTATATGGTAAACATTCACTATAGGGACAAGGATCTACCTCACTGCTTAACCGTAGATGCCCGACTTTTATACTGGTGTTTTATAATGTGTGATGTATCATGTACACCACGTGATGTGCAATATAGGTAGATCATCCAGGGTTTATTCATTACTGACATTATACTGTTTACAACAAATGATTAAAACTAATGGAGTCTTCCCAGGCTCAGAAATAAAAAGAAAAAAGCAGGCTTTGGCCGTGAAGTAGGAGGAAAACGTCTTTTATGATGGGGCTTAACAGTGACTTATGCAGTGACACAGGTCACACAAAGATCACTCTGTGCAGCCGTGCCATTGCAGCACAACGCAGGTGAATGCTTCATATGGATCGAGGGAAGCAAGCCTCCAAAAAGTCGGAACAAGTTAAATTGCAATTCGATGCATCTGAATTACCTGCATTACTCTGCAATTACTCTGCTATTTGGCCATTGTCACGAAGTTACTATCTAGCCTGGCTATAAGTGACTCATAGGCAAAGTAGCAATGAGTTTTATGAATTTCAGTTTTCCCATGGGCTTCATGGTCACAGCTGCTTAGGTATAGTACAGGCTGCATTGTGCTGGTGGACTGACAAAGTATTAGTTTATAAAGGGAGTGATTCTGATAATAGGAGTATTTTGGGAATTTTTGTTTGTCATTTACCAATAAACTAGTTCAATAAATTACGTATAACAGATCAATATCAAGCAATGAAACGTTTTGTAGACTTTCAATTTCATGAAGTTAGAATGCCTCAGATTATCTTTATTAAAGGAGTTGTATGAGATTAATATAAAGGGTCCTTACATTCCAGAATTTGGCTGAGCTGCAATAGGAGACCCAGCTTAAGGTCATTAGTGATGTTGTCTGGTGAGAAAATTACTCTACAAATCCATAAATAATAGAAAATATATGGCACCGCGATGGGGTCCAGCGGCATCCTCCTAATGCCAAAAACAGAGGTCCTGGCACTGAGTGCTATGGGGGAGATTTCCATGAACATCAGTACTGGGATCTCTGCTGTTTGCATCCCATCTGCCATACAGTAACTATTGTCACTGGTGTGATTTAACATGCCATTGTGTGAACTTAGATTTCTTGTTTAAAAGGGTCTTTTTAGTTTTTTATTATTAATTTGACCATTACATTTAGCTGGTGTTCTTATGTGTATGACAAATATATTTAATGTACGTGCTGCACCTTATTTATGGTAATATAATCATAACCTCAGTTACAATATAATGATTGGTGGACTGCGAAAAATAGAAATCAGCTTAATGAGTTAATGGTACCAAGTACACCTTTCTCCCTCCTGTGCTGGGAATTATCTTGGAAAGCACCTGTATTAATAGAAAAATCAGTTTTAGAAAATACAAACATGTATTTGGACCTTTTGTAGTTTTGGGAATTTATTACGTGCAGCTGCCTAGAAGTATCAGTATTAATGTGGTTATATGTTGTTGGCAATGTTATGGCCGTGACAGTCATTCTGTATTGCCTGTTCGTCGCAGTCAACTTATCGCTGGACACACTGGCATAATGCAGTCTCAGGAGTCACACGTGGCCGTCCGTAGCATAAGAAATCTGTGGCCATTGACCGCAAGACCTGTGTAACTACTCCCACATGCCAGCGTTCGCAGTCCTCCTCTTGCAGATTAAAAGCAGAGACATGTAGGAGGCGGATTGCAGGGCTCTCATACAATCGAGCGAAAGTTGCCGATGTGGCCACTGCACCATGTCCTGCAAATCGATTTGCACCTTAACTAATGAAAATAAATTAACGTTCTCCAGTTGTTCTTCGCTTTTAAGTTGACAAGGACCACTAAATGATTAAAACGTACAAAAGTAAGACTCCCAAAATCCTTCCTTCAATATCCTTTTGATCCCGTGCGGTCATATCTGAGCTATATACAGAAAGGTGTTTGTGTGCCCCTTTTCCTTTATCACAATCGTGAGTCTAGCTGTAACGCAAGTGCACCAGGAACCTCCCATGGCCATACCTGTATTGGAGAAGACTGAAGTCTGGCCTTCGTTCGTCTTTAGCATTGGTTCATTGCTGGTTTACTATTTCTAGGAAAGTCAGTGTAACAAATAACATGAATAACATTAGAGTTTACATGGGGTTGGTCAAATGGCTTCTGATAATACTGAAATACAGAATTGCTTTGATACACTCCAGCATGATGGCTTTCAAGTAGACTTCTACATTCAGGGATTAAGGAAGGGGGCCATCCCTGTGGAGGTTTGTAATAGTGACAATTAGTGATGAGGGAGTATATTCGTTGCACGGGTTTCTCCGAGCTTGCTCAGGTGGTCTCTGAGTATTTTTGAGTGCTTGGCGATTTAGTTTTCGTTGCCTCAGCAGCATGATTTGCGACTGCTAGACAGCTTGAATACATGTGGGGATTCCCTAGCAACCAAGCAACCCCCACGTGTATTCACTCTGTCAAGCAGCTGCAAATCATGCAGCTGCGTCAACAAAAACTAAATCTCCCAGCACTCTCAAATACTCAGAGACCACCCGAGCGTGCTCGGGAAAACCCGAGCAACAAGTATACTCGTTCATCACTAGTGACAATGGAAGCTGACCTTCCCAGTGAATGTAATGGCAACAATGGAAGCTGGCCATCCTGGTGGAGGTTTGTAATGGTAACAGTGGAAGCTGGCCATCCCAGTGTGGAGGCTAGTAATAGTAAAAATGGGAAGCTGGCCATTCCAATGGGCTTTGTAATGGTAGCAATGGGAAGCTTGCCATTCCAGTGGAGGTTTGCAGTGGTAAAGATGGAAGCTGGCCATCCTGTTGGAGGTTTATAATGGTAGCCGTGGGGAATTGGCTATCCCAGTGGGGTTTGTAATGGGAAAATGGCCATCCCAGTGGGGTTTGTAATGGTAACTATGGAAGCAGGCTATCACGGTGGAGGTTTGTAATGGTAACAATGGCAAGCCCAGTGGAGGATTGTAATGGTTAGAATGAAAGCTGGCAATCTTGGTGGAGGTTTGTAATGGTAACAAGAAATCCCAGTGGAAGTTTGTAATGGTAACAATGGAAGCTGGCCATCCCAACAGAGTTTGTAGACACCCAATTATCTCAGAAATAAGCAACTTGGACAGCTTTAAGGCTGGTAAAGTAGATAGGACACTCAACACTTTTTTTTTTTTTTATACAGTTGAAGGGAAAACATTTCAAGACTGGACTGGATTATTCATTTAAGGAGTTTTCTGCTTTATTATTAAAGTTACAAGTTGGAAGTTATCCTTTTCAATAAAGGGAAGAAAACTTGTAATTACAACCAGGATCCTTTCTATGCTCTTTTGCTGTTGGACTGGAAGTGATGACATTCTGACCAGTCAATCATTGGCCTCGGCTTTACAAACACCAGTAGTGGTGATATCATTTTCAGTTCAATAGTTCTGGGGCGGAGGATTCCGGTGGTTAGAATGTTTTTTTTTTTTTTTTTTCCGAAGGACTATTTCCCACTAGTAACTTTAGTAGCTGAGAGGAAAACTATCTGGTTGTATATGAAGGCTGCCTGATTGTTTTCTAGGTCTGTAAGTAGGAAACTATGGTGTAATATCCATGTTACTTTAGCGTATGCCCTCTGGAACATGTTCTGATCTATGCAACATTTGTAAATGTAATGATAAATGTAAGGAGAATCTGATTTGCACTGTGATCCTTGCACTTTATAATTGTGGATTTTGTACAATTGTAATTTTTTTTGTCAAGTCTGTGTCTTTACGTTGTTTGGAGGCTTTTATCTAACAAAAAAAAATTACAACGAATCAATAAAATATTTCTCAGAATGATTGTTTTCCAGTTTTACTTAATATAGAAGTATGAACACGTCAGAAGATGGGGATCCAGGGGTTATGCAACCTTTGTCTTTTCTGCATTAATCGGTACAAAAACTCAGTAATAAAATAAAATCTATATTTGTAGTGATTTGTATGTACCGTATATTGTTCTCCAAGGTACCAGAAAAAGAAAAATCCACAATCTACAGCCTCATTTATTTTTTTCCCTATTTTACGGCTGTCTCAAGAATTGATGCTTTATAGTCGTGGCCAAAAGTTTTTATGCTGTCACAAATTTTGGTTATCATAAAGTTTGCTGCTTCACTGTTTTCAGATTTAATTATAAGCATTTGATATGTTTTTACATTTTTATAAACCAATCCATTAAGTTTATGCAAAGGCTCAAAATTTACAGTACAGTGTTGACCCTTATTTCTCTATCGCCTTTCTTTGGGGGACACAGGAACCATAAGTGAATCTGCTGCCACTAGGAGGCTGACACTATGTAAATAAAAAAGTTAGCCCCTCCTCTGCAGTGTACACCCTACCGACAGAAAGTAGGATATTCAGTTTAGCTTAGTGTCAGTAGGAGGTGGACACAGGTCTTTCATTAGACCCTTATCTACCTCAATGTGCGTCGTTTTCTTTCAGGTTTTCTGGAGGGATACCGGGTGAACAGTCACACCTGTAGTCCCACAATACGGACTATGAGTACGGCGTGTACTGCCACCCCGTATCCTCATAGATCCCACAGCAGGACCAAGATCCTAGCACACAAGCGTGCTTAGAAGTCCGGTCCTGCATCCGTCCCCCACCCACTCGCCCACCAGGGCCTGTCGGTTGGAGGAGACAAGGACGTCCATCAGGTCCCTGGACGTCTGATATTTTCCCCGGATTGAGGTTAGTAAGGACGGTGTGGGATGTTTTAGGTGAGTATTCCTATCCTCAAAGTGCCTCTAGGTCCCTCCTCAGTTCCGGGGAGGTCGTTTGGTCGTCCCTTGGGATCTTTTTCCAGGCTGCCTTGGTCTGGTCGGCGTTTTTCCGTCCCTTCCATTGTGTATCGGCCGCCAGGGACACGTGGGGCGGGGGTTGTCGCTCCGTTCGCATGGCGGCCGCGCTGCTTCCTTCGGCGGCTGCGCTGTTCTCCGGCGCGGTGGCCTTGCAGGCGACCGCGCTGCTTTTTTCCCCCGGCCGCACTGTGTTCTTGCCCGGCGCTGCCGCCGTGCAGGCAGCCGCGCCGCTTCCCCCTGCGGCCGCACTATCCCTTTCTGACACGGCGTGCCTGCCTCGCAGGCAGCCGCGCCGCTTTCTCCTCCGTCCGCACTGTGCCTTTTTGTCGCGGTGGCCTTGCGGGCGGCCATGCCGCTTTTTCCTGGCATCTGCGCTTCTCCCACCGCCGCGGCCTCAAATTTAGGCCCCGGCTTCTACCAGGGCCTTCTTCCGGCGCCGCAACTCCTCCTACTTTCTTTCCCTCAGGCGGGCTTTTCTCCTGCCCGACAATAATCGGTGAGCTCCGCCCGACAATCATCGGTGAGCTCCGCCCACCGGCGCCATCTTGGTGCTCCTGGCCTGGCGGTTAGCCCCGCCCACCACTCCCCGTGCAGCCGCAGTTCAGCGCCAGTAACGTTTTCTTTGCAGCTTATGACTGTGAATTTCCAGCGTCCTCGCATGCAGCAAGTTTCGGACAAAAGGATACCCCAGATGTGACTGCCTGTTCTTCCAAGCCGTGCAGCCTTCCATCTGGAAACCGCAGCATCTGCCGTGATTAGCCCTGCACTGCAGACTAACACTCTCCCCTGCCCCCCTGTCCCCTAACCTTCTGACATTTTCCTCAGGGGCCCGTTCGGTCTACTTTTAAGGGAGGTCACTCCCGGCCTCCTACTTTTTCCCTACTTCCTGTACCTTAGTGAAACACTTTGTGTGTTCGTCTTATAACCGCAAGCTTCCCTCAGGCAGGCCTGCAGCAACCCACATTATGCTCACTGCCCATGACTCCCCCTGCTGCACTGCCTCAGAGCAAAATCCCCACCCCAGGCTGGGCCTCCTCTTTGTCTCTATCAGTAGCGGACCTCACACGGGTGTCCCAGACCCTTGTGTCCATGCTCGATCGGTTTCCCCTGCAGACTTCCGTGGTAGCCAGCGGGTCGCAAGAAGCTCCGTCCGAGACTTCCAATACAGGCCGCGAAAGATCCAGACAGGAACGCCGGTCTGAGTTCTCTTCTCGGTCCATCTTGCCCCACGGTTCTTCTCTGTGGTCGACTTCCCCATGGTCATTTCCCCCAGAGTCAGGCAAGGCTTTCTCTGATGCGCCTTCGGAGGATAATTTGGGGCCGGATTCGAACCAAATCGCTAACATGAGGGATATGGTTCAAAGCCTCATTGGAGTGACCAATCAGACTTGTGGCATCAAAAATTCCTCTACGAAACCCGCAGATCAGGCGGTTTCGTTTAGACGGTCTAAACTACCTCCCAAGGTATTCGCTCCTCATCCTGAATTCGAGGAGCTTCTGGCCAGAGAAAGAGAATTCGACCAGACGTTCTCAGAGGCAAGCGTCTTGGAGTCTCATCTCTTTCCTCTGGATCTCATCGCCAACCGGAATGAGAGGCGATAGAGAACGACCTCTCCCTCTGTGGATCTGCCGGCTGCTAGACTTGCCACCAACATAGTCCTGACGCTGTCCGGTCGGGCGGCTCTGAAAGATTCCATCGATAGGATCATGGAATCCTTTGTGAATTCGGCTTTCGAAGCTGCCGCATCATCCCTATGCCCGGCTTTCGCTTCCACTTGGGTTTCGAAGTCTGTATCCGAAGGGGCTAAACAACTCAGTTGGGGCATTCAAGCTGGAGCTCCACCAGACCGGCTGGCGGAACTTGCCACCCAGATTACTCACACCGGGGAATAATTTGTTCCCTGGACGTTGCGTTTTCTGCCGCTCAGGCACCCAGTAATGTTGTTGCTAGCCATCGCACGATTTGGCTCAAGAGTCATCAAAGAAGTCCCTAACGAGCCTGCCTTTTCAAGGATCACATCTTTTTCGGTTCCAAGCTGGACCAAGTTATTAAGGACACCACTGGCGGCACCAGTTCCCTTCTTCAGACCTCGCCTAGTTCCCCTTAGGCGGCAACTTCGGCCTTTTTCGTAGTTTCGCGGCATCAGATTCCTCTTCGCAACAGCAGAGGCCACAGGCACGTTAAGAGAAGAAGGTATACTTCTGACTCACTCCTTCCTGGCGTTCCCGCTACTCCTAAGGTGGATTCTCCAAGGTCTAGGAATGGAAGTTCCACCTAGGCATGAGTCACGACTAGACCCTAGCCCGTTTCCCAGGCTGGGCAGCCGTCTCCTCTTCCTCAGGGACGTCTGGGTCTCCTCAGTAGAGGACGCATGGATCAGGGAACTTGTATCCTCTGGATACAAAATAGATTCATTTCACAGCCCCGGGATCGTTTTCTTCGAATCCCAACCTCCAAGAGACCCCGCTCTAGTCTCGGGTTTCTTTACAGCCATTCTTCCCTCCTTAAATCCGGGGTAATCGTTCCCGTCCCAGAACAGGAACGGTTCACAGGCTTCTCTTCGAATCTTTGTACCGAAAAAGGACAAGGTTCGTCCCAGTCTGGATCTCAAATTGCTGAACAAGAAGTTTCGTCTGAGACCCTTCAGGATGAAATCCCCTCGTTCAGGAAATTCGGTTTCAGGCTCCCGAAAGTCTATCCATCTTCCCCGACACTAGCCGTTGCGGGTGGCTCGTCAACAGGAAGAAGTCCCGTCTTGTTCTTTCTCAGCGCCTCGTATTTCTGGGCATGTTCTTCAACACTTGTCGGGCCAGAGTCTTCCTTCCCGAAGACAAGATATCCCTCCTTCGTCGGGAAGTTCACTTGCTCCAGGGTTCTCGGCTTCCCTCCTTTCCGATGGGCCATGAAGGTCCTGGGGAGGTTGGTTGCAACATCGGAAGCGATTTCCCTTCGCCCATTTCATTCAAGACTTCTACAGCAGGCTATTCTATCACAGGGGGGACAGCTCTGTCTTCTCCCTGCATCGTCCGATCTGGCTTTCTCCCGGGTCAAACGGTTCCTCGACTGGTGGCCGAGGTCACTTCTCATATCCCAGAGCAGATCCTTCAGAGCAGATCCTTCCTTCCAGTTCTCTGGCAGGTGGTGACGACGGACGCCATCCTGCTTGGCTGAGGTGTGAGGTTTTGTCACCTGTTTTTTTTCATGGTTGTTGGTCGGCGCAGGAGTCCTCTCTGCCGATCATTGTGCTTGAGTTCCGTATCATCTTTCTGTCTTTCCTTCACTGGGTAAGGAGTCTCAGGAGCCTGCCAATTCGAATCCAGACAGACAATGCCACAGCAGTGGCATATGTCAACCACCAGGGGTGGACTCTGAGTTCTCTGGCCTCGGCCGAGGTTTCCAGGATCCTCCTTTGGGCAGAGGCAACGGTCCTGGTGAGATCCGCAGTGCATGTCCCCGGCGTGGACATTTAGGCCACCACGGCAGGGGAATGGTCCATACTTCATGAGGTCTCCTATCGGATTGCTCTTCGATGGGGGACTCCGGAAGTGGACCTCACGGCGTCCCGATTGAACAGGAAGGTCCCTCGGGTCATCCCAAGGTCCCGCGATCCTCTTGCAGTGGTGTTGACGCTCTGGCCATTCCTTGGTCGCAGTTCGTGCTCCCCTATCGGTTCCCACCCCTTCCCTTTCTTTCCAAGCTGTCGAAAAAGATCAAGGCGGGAGGGGTGCCGGTCATTATGATCGCCCCAGATTGGCCCAGGAGTTCTTGGTTTGCGGAGATCGTCAATCTTCTCGCGGACGCCCCCTGGCGCCTTCCAGACAGACCCGATCTGCTGTCTCATTCTGCCACCCGAATTCTCGGTCGCTCAGTTTAACGGCATGGCTGTGGACACTACAGTTCTAAGAGCGTCCGGCCTTTCGGCCCGATGAGTCACACTATAATCCAGGTTAGGAAGCCTTCGTCTTCCAGGATCTACTATCGTACCTGGAAGGCTTACTTTCGTTGGTGCGAGTCCAACCGCTTTTCACCTGTGTCCTTTTCCCTGCCTTCTATTTTGGCTTTCCTTCGGGCAGGACTGGATTTGGGCTTCGCTCTTAGTTCCCTAAAGGGCCAGGTTTCTGCGCTCTTCTTCCCTTTCAGAAGACGTTATCATCTCAGCCACAGGTTAAGACCTTTCTTCAAGGAGTAGTCCACGCTGTCCCTCCATACAGGGCCTCTGTAGATTCATGGGATTTAAAGCTTGTGCTGGACGTTCTTAGGGGTTCCCCCCCCCCTTCTTTGAGCCTCTCAGGAAGTTTTCCCTGTCAGTTCTATCTCGGAAGGTGGCTTTTCTTGTGTCCATCACTTCGATCTGCCAAGTTGGCGGCGATTTCTTGCCGACCTCCTTTCTTGATTTTTCCACCAGGATAAGGTGGTCACAGGCCTCCACCTTCCTTCTTTCCCGGGGTGGTTTTTCACCTTTCCACCTCAACGAGGACATCTTTCTACCTTCCTTTTGTCCAGCTCCGACTCATCCTCTGGAGCGATCGTTGAACAGGCTGGACCTCGTCAGGGCAATGAGGATCTCCCTGGCTAGCACGGACGCTTTCTGAATGATGGATTCTTTTTTCGCCATCCCCGATGGCGCACGTAGAGGCCTGCCAGCTTCCAAGGCGACTATTGCTCGCTGGATTAGAACGGCAATTTTGGAGGCTTACCGGGTCAAGAACAGAGTGCCCCCTCCTGAGATAAAGGCTCACTCTACCCGGGCAGTCGGCGCTTCCTATGCGGTACGCCACAGGGCTTCCGCCCTACGGCTTTGCAAAGCGGCAACCTGGTCTTCCATCCACACGTTCGCCAAACTTTACAAGGTCCATACCTATGCTTCGGCGGATGCCAGCCTGGGCAGAAGGATCCTGCAGGCGGCAGTGGTGAGTCCTCTGACCTGATGGAAGTCTGTTTTTCCCACCGCAGGGACTGCTTTGGGACGTCCCATGGTTCCTGTGTCCCCCAATGAAAGGCGATAGAGAAAACAGGATTTTTGGTTGCTTACTGTAAAATCTGTTTCTCTGAGCCTTCATTGGGGGACACAGCACCCTCCCAAGTTGAACAGCTCTGTTTATTGTGTTATACTGTTTGTTTGAGTTCTTTGAACACTCTTTGAAACTGTTAATCTGTGGAGCGCTGTGGAATTTGTTGGCGCTATATAGATGAAGTTTATTATTATATTATTATTCTTTCTCTTTTACACGTTGCTTCTCCTAAGGCTTTCTCACTAACTGAATATCTTACTTCCTGTCGGGAGGGTGTACTCTGCAGAGGAGGAGCTAACTTTTTTATGTGCATAGTGTCAGCCTCCTAGTGGCAGCAGCATACACCCATGGTTCCTGTGTTCCCCAATGAAGGCTCCGAGAAACAGATTTTACGGTAAGCAACCAAAAATCCTGTTTTTTCCAGACTTCTGCCTTTCTTCCTAGCAGCTTTCTAGCATATCTGCTTCTGGGCAAGAACCTGACTATTGACCCATTCTTGCCTAATTAGTGCTTGGTGATTATCACAATTTCTGTGTATTTTTTTTTTTGTCCATCCTCTTTTTGAGGATTGACCTCCAGTGAGATTTGGGGAGTTTCCTGACCATGGACCCAAAATGTCAATGTTTTGTTAACTGAGCCTAATAGTTGTCATATTTTTCTTGTGACATGGCCTCCATCATGCTAGATAAAGCATTGTTCACCACCTTGTTGCTCCTGGATGGTTGAAAGAAGTTGCTTTAAAAAAAATAATAATAAATTTATTGAACATTTTCAAAACCAGAATGTTTGAGCAAATCATCCGGATTATAGCATATTACCATCATAAACCAATAATTATTAATAAAGAAAACAAAGGTGTGTACAAGTTGTGGATCTTTGTGTAATTTCTTCTGGGTAAATATCAGTCCTGTACAGTATATATTTGTCAAAACTCAGGTCTAGCCTAAAATCTAAGCCTTTAACAATGACAACTTTGCAGCCAGAACTACCTCTAATTAAACTTTAACAAGTTTTTTTTACTTTTTCTTTATAGTGAACAGCAATGAAGGTTGATACACCCGGTCACTTTATCCCCCTGGTAATTGAGCAAGCCCCTAACATATCACTCCACCCAAATACTCCATACAATCAATACTTGTCCAGCATCCACATCTTTGTTAATGTGAGGAAATTGTAAGATGTGAGGCGTTCCAAAATTTTCATATTTTAAGAAATTTTAAGACATCCTCTATTTTGATATATTGTTTTTCATATGGAATTGAGTTAACTAAAGTATTCCACGAATGTACAGTCAGCTGTCAGTTCACCAGTCAATTCAAACCACCGTATTACCAATAATTTCCAAGCCAGAAATAATGTTTTGCGTAAGAAGGTCTTAAAGGGAACTGGTCACCCCCAAAATCGAAGGTGAGGTAAGCCCACTGGCATCAGGGGCTTATCTACAGCATTCTGTAATGCTGTAGATAAGCCCTGATGTATCCTGAAAGATGAGAAAAAGAGGTTAGATTATACACACCCAGGGGTGGTCTCGCTGCGGTCCGGTCTGATGGGTGTCGCGGTCCGGTCGGGGGCCTCCCATTTTCTTACGATGACATCCTCTTCTTGTCTGTCGCTGCTGCGGCGCAGGCGTAGTTTGTCTGCCCTGTTGAGGCAGAGCAAAGTACTGCAGTGCTGAGGCGAAATTTAAGGAAGATAACACTTGCCAGAAGGGTAGAACCACTGGGCAAGCCCAGATCATGTGTATGAAATTTGCATCCTGAGAATAACCTCTTAAAGTCTGTAGGAGAAAGTCCCATACAAAATAATGTAGGAGGAGTGACGTATGGCTGATGAATGATATGCAGCAGAATCATTTTATTATTGAGAGTGGGGATTCCAAAATATCCTCCCTCTCCTCCTCCTGAATATTCGGACTGAAGAGTTTCCATCTATCTTGTACTGACAATGGGTTTAAATTGAAACCTGTTGATAATAGATATTTGTATAGGTTGGAGATGAGGCCTTGTGGACCTTGAGACTCAAGAATACCAATCAGGGGAAAAGACCTGAATCTGTCCACATCCAGACTGGGCAAGTGAGATTGGAGCGCCGACTTGAGTTCAAGTTACTTGAAGAACTGGGATCTGGAATTGAATTTTTTTTTTTTGCTCAAATAACCTTTAAAAATATCTTTCAATGAAAGAACACTGCCATCATTCCAAAAAGAAGCATATGTATGTTCCAGTAATGGCTGAAAATATGGATTCCCCCACAGCGGCATTTCGGCTATGACATGTGTAAAACGGACCATATTCTTAGCTTGCTGACACACCGAACAAAGGTACTGTAATTGTTTAGGGGAGATAGAATTGAACAAATCTAAGAGGTATAACAAACCATTCCAGCTGCATAAGCCAGATGACTCTCTGAATTTGGTAATAAAGCATCCGGCGGCATCCAACTTTGAATTGCATTAAGTTGACCCGCCAGATATGTCAATATCAGGTAGGGCCGCACCTCCCATATTTTTTTTTTTGCCTTTGAAGAATAGACAATTTAAGTTTTAGCCTGGATCCTCCCCAAGATTTGGGGATTAGGAACCGCACTATGTTGCAAGATATAACTTAATTTGGGGAGTAAAATTAGTATTATTAGATTTATCCGCCCAGACACCGATGGTGGCAGTTTCCCCCAAGTAGAAAATGTAAGTTTTGCATAATCTAATAAAGGAGAAACGTCGCTGAGGAGGTCCTTTCTACAGTCATATTGAATAATAATTCATAAATATTTAAAGTGGGACACCACAGGTAGGTGATCATGTGTCAGGCTCATCAATCTGTGTATGAGACCGAGACCTAAGCGATGATTTATGTGTAGCTCGGAGTATTCACTAAATGTATCTATGGTGGATATTCCTTATGGCAGGGTGTCTTTTTTTTTTATTTGATCCATAAAAACTATCAAGTCATCTGCATACAAAGCGATGTCTGTTCTATCCTGTGTGATGCCTTTCATATTTGGTGTCGAGCACATTACTACTGCTGGTGCGTCAATTGCAAGAACAATCAGAGCAGGGGATAGAGGACATCCCTGACTGGGTCCCCTGCCCAAAGGGAAAAGAGCAGATGAGATGTTATGAATTACAATTTTAGCTTTAGGGGCAGTGTATATTATACGAATCCAATTATGGAATTTGGGGCCAAACCCAAATTTCTTGAGACGGGCCTTGCCCAACTTGCTAAACCAGTGCCCAACTATTTTCTGGCACCACTGAGTTATACTGCACCACGGAGTGTACTCTTCTGATATTAATGGAAGCATTTTTCCCAGGCACAAAGACCGTTTTATCTGGGTGTGTAATAGAGAAAATTACTTTAAGCCTCATAGCCGGAATTTTAGTCAGTATTTTATAGTCAAATAGGGCGGTAAAACCCACATTCCAACAGGTCCTTTCCATCTTTTGGAACAATAATATTGGCATCCTAAAATGAATCAGGGAGAGAACCACCTTGTAAAACCGCAGAAAAAAAAACTGCTAATTATGTGGTAGTAGGACATCTCGGTACCTATGATGCAGTTGTACTGGTAAACCATCTGGTTCAGGAACATTGCCCAAGGCCAAATCTGCCACGGCTGCATTTATTTCCTCTAAAGAAGATTATCATGAGGTTAATTGTGGAAATGTCAGACCTGATGATATGAACGACAGTCTGATTTGTCATTTGTGCTCATGGAACAGTACAATGATTTGTAATAACTATAAATACAGTCAGTAATATCCTCTACCACAGTAACTACCTCGCCCTCCATGGTCTTTATCTTAAGAATAGTATTCGAATCCTTATGCCTGCGAACCATAAAGGCCAGTAACTTACTCAATTGGTTCCCCAGTTCAAAGTATGATTGGCGAGTGAAAAAAGTTTAGATTTAGAATCTATATAGTCTGTGTTTGCAACCAGGGTGCTCTGTTCCCACTAGAGGTTAGATATATAAACCTATTCAGCTTCTTTTAATTTGTTTTCCACTTCAATATCCTCCAGAAAAGTTATTCTTTTAATATAAGATATGGTCAACGAAGGGCAACCTCTGAGGAGAAAATTTAACATCTCTAGGGGCTATATGAGCCTCCGTAAAACATTCCAGTTGATCCGGGTCCCGTCATTAGAGCCTTTCAATTTTATCCAGAAATGATTACGCTTCCAAGCTGGCCTACCCACGGTTTGATCTAATCGGAGAGTCAACACCACTGGGCTATGATCAGAGATTCCTCTACCCCCATGCTCTACAATGTCTACTCATGTTGCCAAATATATCATCTAATCTCGACAGTGCATACCTCATTGATGAATGAAATGTATGTTCTTTAACGTGTGGGTGATGTAGCCTCCACAGATCCTCCCAGCCTTTGCTCTACATATATATGGAAAAAGCAGTAGAGGGCTAAACAGACCCCTGGGGATTGCCATCCAAACATAACCTATCAGGGTTGTTATCCAATACTAAATTAAACACCCATGCATAGAATATGAGCATCGGGGAAATTTAGTGAAAAACATACTGCATTTTGAAGAATTGCCAGGTTAGCCGGGTCGGATTATAGACACACAGCAACACGTATAAGACAAACCGCCTATCTAGATCCATATGAGCCACTCTAACCTATTTAGTGACCTTATACCCCTCTCGAGACACTTGTGTGGAAGGAGTGTGTGGACCATTGTACCCAAGGTTTGTTTAACCATTTAGCTGAATCAATAGTGAGATGTGTTTCCACCAATGCCACAATGTGTTGGGGATAACTTGTGATCTGTGAAAATACCTTAAAGGGACACTGTCACCTGAATTTGGAGGGAACAATCTTCAGCCATGGAGGCGGGGTTTTGGGGTTTTTGATTCACCCTTTCCTTACCCGCTGGCTGCATGCTGGCTGCAATATTGGATTGAAGTTCATTCTCTGTCCTTCATAGTACACGCCTGGGCAAGGCAAGATTGCACTGTGCAGGCATGTACTACGCAGGACAGAGAATGAACTTCAATCCAATATTGCAGCCAGCGGGTAAGGAAAGGGTGAATCAAAAACCCCAAAACCCCGCCTCCATGGCTAAAGATTGCTCCCTCCAAATTCAGGTGACAGTGTCCCTTTAACCCGTTTCTGGGGGATTTTAGGCCTCTTACATTCCCAGTCATACATTTCTATTCTGCAGCCAAAAAAGAAGGCAACAGGCCACTGCATAATAGCAGTACACATCCCAATTTAAAAAGCCAAACCTAATTCTCCCTCCCCTTCTTTCCCATATAGTACGAAGATCAACAGGGTAGATAAACCCATACTACAAACCCACAAGAAGAAAATTACATGTAAAAACAGTCGAGATATAAGGCAATCCTGGCAGCATTAAACGTAAGAACAAGAACACTCAAAACCATTGAAAAAGGAATGAGACCAAGCATTACTTGTGCTCCTTCATCTCTGGGGATACCACCACTGTACACAGTGTAAGGTATCGTCGTGCCTATATTTGCCAAGAAAAAAAAAGGGAACAGAGATATAATGCAATTCCTGAGCCTCTTCGGGAGAGAGAAAAATATAGTACAATTGTTGAAGACAAGAGATGGGCAGGGAATGTAATTAAGTATACAGTGCCCCATCTTTAAGTTTCTTCTTCTTTTGCTTCCAGAATTGAACTCTCTCTTTCTGCAATTCAACCGAAAAATCTGGAAAGATGGAAATCGTAGAGTTGTATTTGATGTATCCCTTTTCCTTACCAGGCATAGAGTAGTGTCCCGGATCTTTGCAATTCAACATTCTAGCAAGAAATGGTCCTGAAGGGGGTTTTGCTGGGACTCTGAGCCTTTTCCACTGTGTATACCAAGGAGTATTCTTCTCCTAAAGTGGATTTTAGCAAGTTTTCCAAGAAAATTTCTGGTTGCTGTCCTTAATCACGTTCTGGTAGACCTATGACCCGTATATTGTTCCTCTGCCTTCTATTTTCAAGGTCTTTAGCTTTTTGTCACCATGCATTTATAGATCCAGCAACTTTGGTTAATTTTGCCACCATTGGAATTTTGTCCTTCAGGTCTGAGACTCGGCCTCAGCGACACAGCTTCTCATGGCCTGCATGTCCTGCTGAAGCAAACCCACCACAGACTAGACCTCCTCTATTTTACCAGTCAGGGAGGTTTTCCAAGTAGATATTTCCAGTGGATGTAGATCAGCCACTTGGTTTAAAGTCATTTCCTCCTGTCCCCCGCCCTCCTCGTCATCAGGTATATGTCCCTTGCGGTGGTCAGCCATCTTGGCTGTTGAAAGTACTGTTCTCGTTTGGGACCGGGCTTTAATTTTTCAGCTATATTGGAGTGCTTCCCTTGACTCATCCCTGCAGCAATGCAGGTAGGATATTAGAAAAGAGAAATTGCTGAAAAATTTAGGGAGAATATATGTGCACTGTTGTTGTGGTATGGATTACCAGTTAACAGTCTCTGTTAGTTGGGCAATGCTGCTACCTGGTGTCCTTATCCTGTATGTGCATCTTTACTTTCTAGTATGCCGCCTCCAAATAAAGGAAAATAAGATGATTTATGTGTGGTGGGCCACTAGGGAGGCACCAGATGTTGCAGAAGGGCCAGCTGGGACATGTAGTCCCACTGGCAGCAGATAATGATGTAGCGGTAACTGAAGTGTGTCGCTGGACACCTCAACACTTCTCTCTCGTGTCCACAACAATTGTCAATAGCGGAAAGTGGCACTTGTGGATGGTATAGGAGCCCCGGGGGCAGTCCTGTAGTGGTGGTGTCTGGATGCAGGTTTTGGATCGCCTGTGGTGTTTGTGCAATCTCAAGCAGCCAGACATGCAGGTGAACTTGTAAACAACAATTTTACTGAAAGAGGTAACGGGGTACAGTCTCTGTCTTAAAGGCAAAGTTCACAGTATATTGTGCTTATGGAAGTAACAGTAGCGTAGCTAACGGGGGGCAGAGGGGGCGGTGGCCCCGGTGCTCAGAGGGGACCCATCCGGAGCTACGCTACTGTAAATATATTGGCATGCGCGCAGCACGCCAATACAGTTACATTCTGTGGAAGAGCAGGGAGAATCGATCTCCCTGCTCTGCCGTTATGGAGCCCCTGAACAGGCGAGGGGCCTGGTGCCAGCAGTGTGCCCCCCGCCCGTCATCGCAAGGTCAGCTGTATCGGCATTAGCCGATACAGCAGACAGCACTGATGAGGAAAGAGCGCTATGCTACGCTCCTCCCATCTTCCCCCTGTCAGTGTGTGACATCACTGCCTGGCGCCCACTGTCAGGAGATGAGCAGGAGCAGCACAGGAACCAGAAAGAAGAGGTGAATATTTACTGTTTTTTTATGGGGGCTGCCTTATACTGCAGGGTCTGCCTATGGGGATGCTGCCTTATAATACAGGGTCTGCCTATGGCTGCTGACTTGTGCTATAGAGCCTGCCTATGGCTGCTGCCTTGTGCTATAGAGTCTTCCTATGGGTGCTGCCTTGTGCTATAGAGTCTGCCTATGGGTGCTGCCTTGTGCTATAGAGTCTGTCTATGGGGGTGCTGCTTTACACTACTAGGTCTGCCTATGGGGGTGCTGCCTTATCTACAGGGTCTGCCTATGGGGTGCTGCCTTTTACTACAGGGTCTGCCTATGGCTGCTGACTTGTGCTATAGAGCCTGCCTATGGGTGCTGCCTTATGCTATATAGAGTCTGCCTATGGGGAGTGCATTATACTATATTTAGGATGACCTGGTGCATTATACTATATGGAGGCCATCTAGGGGGCCATCATACAGCATTGGAGCCATCAGTTTGGGGGCTACTAAGGGGTCAGTATACTGTGTGGGTGGTACTATAGAGTGAGAGGGTATTATACTGTGTATAAAAGAGCATCATACTCTGTATAGGGGAGCTGTATAGGGGGGAGACTCGGGACATTTATTAAATGTAAAGTGGGCACTTATTGTTATAGGGGAACTCAGGTTACTGTGACTGTCAAAGGGGCACACAGGCTACTATTACTTTCTAGGGGGCAAAATGTGGGCTCTGTTTTCTAGGGTACTTGCTCCCAGCATTACTATATTATAGAGGGTTGCTTTAGAATTTAGAGGGCACAGAGAACCACACAGCAGAGGCAGTAATAGGGTCACATACGGCAGCAGCGGCTCAGTATTGGGGTATCAGGTGCAGTAATAGGGACACATATGGCAGCAGCGGCTCAGTATTGGGGTATCAGGTGCAGTAATAGGGACGCATACAGCAGCAGCGGCTCAGTATTGGGGTATCAGCAGGATAAGGAGTTTGTGCAGGTTCGAGATGGATGGTGATGGGGCTGGAATATGAGAAATTAAATATGTCTTTGTTATATTCTCTGCAGCTGAGTCCTGGCTGAAAGAAGTTGTCATGTCGGTCTGGGCCAGATGGAAAAGACCGGAAAAGTGAACGATTCCATCAGAAAGAATGTTAGCGGTAAGTCATTATCTGTAATTGTGCTGTGATCTCTTATATGTTCTGTAGGACTGGTATCTACCACTGACCATATGGCGGTAATATCCATGTTGGTCTTTATAAAGAGATTATCTTCAGTAACAGCGCGGTCATCTGCTGAGGTTCTCCTCCACTATTAGGGTGCGTTACCCAGTTGTAATCAAGGTTACCTGGTTAGGGGCCCACTTAGAAGTTTCAACCCCACCCCTGAACCAAAATCTAGCTACACCTCTGGGAAGTAATGATTCTCTCCTCATGAGACAAGCGAGGTGATAGCCTCTCAAGGTGACTGGAGCAGAGTTCTCTGAACTTGCTATTAGAGGAAGTGCTATGCGCAGTCCAGGAAATATTACACTGATAGGCTACGTTCACATTTGCATTGTGCGGTGCTGCGTCGGCGACACAACGCATGCAAAAACGCAGCTTTTTGTGACGCATGCGTTCATTTTTTCATGATTTTTGGCGCAGAAAAAACTGCATCATGCAGCGTTTTCTGTTGCGCCAAAAAAAACACGTGCGTCACATAACGCAAGACAACGCATGTCCATGCGCCCCCCATGTTAAATATAGGGGCGCATGCGTCGCCGCGGCTGTGCCCGATGCAGCCCCGCAAAACGCTAATGTGAACGTAGCCATAGAGGGACCTTCACAGATTGGCTCTCTGTGGAAACACACTAAAGTGTATGAGGCTAAAGTTGGTTTCTTATTCAGAGCTGAAGTTGATTTCTTATTTGGCAATTTTTTCTTTTCTGTTTTTTATAGGTTTAACAATAAAAAAATAAGCATCACAATAATAACATAGAATGCAGTGAGGTGCCCTGATGTGAATACACTTAAAAACGGCTAATAAAACTGGCACAAAAATGGGCACCAAAGAGTGTTGACGAAAGGGTTAAATGACATTGGGCCACTGATCTCACACTGCAGACATATAGAACAGGGAGCCCTACATGGAAATCAGGTCTCTCCAGCCTGACCCAAATGGGTCCTTGGCATCAAAATGGGCAGACAGTCAATTTTGGCCATTTGAATAAGTAACTGATGTTTTTAAGGGGCTAAATGACTTTGGTCCACTGATTTCACAGTAAAAATACACAGATAGTGATGCCCTGCATCAAACCAAGGTCTCTCCAGCCTGGCCCAAATGGGTTCTGGGCACCAGAATTGGCATCAAAGTGGGCAAACAGCCCATTTTCACAGATTTGAATAAGTAACTGATGATTTTAAGGGGTTAAATGACCTTGGGCCACTGATCTCACACTAAGAATACATAGATAGTGATGCCCTGTATCATACCCAGGTCCTGCTAGCCCGGCCCTAATAGGGTTCTGGGCATCAGAACTGGCATCAAAGTGGGCAAATAGCCAGTTTTCACAGATTTGAATATGTAACTGATGTTTTTAAGTGGTTAAATGACCTTAGGCCACTGATCTCCCACTAAGAATACATAGATAGTGATGCCCTGTATCATACCCAGGTGCCTCCAGCCTGGCCATACTGATACATACTGATGATGCTCCATACTGTATAATGGCCACACAGTGCTCCATACTGTATAATGGCCCCACATGATGCTCTATAGTGTATAATGGCCACACAGTGCTCCATTTTGTATAATGGCCACACATGATGCTCCATACTGTATAATGGCCACACAGCGCTCCATACTGTATAATGGCCCCAGATAATGCTCCATACTGTATAATGGCCACACAGTGGATGGAAATTATTGGCAATTATCAAGACACTCGGAGTGGTTCTGCAGGTGGGGACCACAGACAACATCTCAGTACCATTGCTTTCTGACTGATGTTTTGGTCACTTTTGAATGTTGGTTGTGCTTTCACACTTGTGGTAGCATGAGATGGACTCTACAACCCACACAAGTGGCTCAGGTAGTGCAGCTCATCCAGGATGGCACGTGAATGCGAGCTGTGGCAAGAAGGTTTGCTGTGTCTTTCACCATAGTGTCCAGAGGCTGGAGGTGCTACCAGGAGACAGGTCAGTACACCAAGAGATGTGGAGGGAGCCGTAGGAGGGCAACAACCCAACAGCAGGACCACTACCTCAGCCTTTGTGCAAGGAGGAACAGGAGGAGCACTGCCAGAGCCCTGCAAAATTACCTCCAGCAGGCCACAGATGTGCATGTGTCTGCACAAACGTTTAAAAACTGACTCCATGAGGATAGTCTGGGTGCCCGACGTCGACAGATGGGGGTTGTGCTCACAGCCCAACACCATGCAGGTCACTTGGCATTTGCCACAGAACACCAGGATTGGCAAATTCGCCACTGGCGCCCTGTGCTCTTCACAGATGAAAGCAGGTTCACACTGAGCACATGTGACAGACGTGACAGAGTCTGGAGACACAATGGAGAGCGATCTTCTGCCTGCAACATCCTTCAGCATGACCGGTTTGGCAGTGGATCAGTAATGGTGTGGGTGGCATTTCTTTGGAGGGCCGCACAGCCCTCCATGTGCTCGCCAGAGGTAGCCTGACTGCCATTAGGTACTGAGATGAGATCCTCAGACCCCTTGTAAGACCATATGCTGGTGCGGTTGGCCCTGGGTTCCTCCTAATGCAAGACAATGCCAGATCTCATGTGGCTGGAATGTGTCAGCAGTTCCTGCAAGATAAAGGCATTGAAGCTATGGAATGGCCCACCTGTTCCCCAGACCTGAATCTGATTTAACACATCTGGGACATCATGTATCGCACCATCCACCAACGTCATGTTGCACCACTGACTGTCCAGGAGTTGGCGGATGCTTTATTCCAGGTCTGGGAAGATATCCCTCAGGAGACCATCCGCCACCTCATCAGGAGCAAGCCCAGGTGTTGTAGGGAAATCATACAGGCACGTGGAGGCCACACACACTACTGAGCATCATTTCCTTGTCTTGAGGCATTTCCACTGAAGTTGGATCAGTCTGTGATTTGATTTTCCACTTTGATTTTGAGTATCATTCCAATTCCAGATCTCCATGGGATATTCGTTTTATTGGTCTGAACACATTCCACTATATAAATAATAAAGATTTGCAACTGAAATATTTCATTCAGTGACATCTAGGATGTGGTGTTTTAGTGTTCCCTTTATTTTTTGATCAGTGTGTGTGTGTGTATATATATATATATATATATATATATATATATATATATACAGTTAGGTCCATATATATTTGGACAAAGACAACATTTTTCAAATTTTGGTTATAGTCATTACCACAATGAATTTTAAGCAAAACAATTCAGATGCAGTTGAAGTTCAGACTTTCAGCTTTCATTTGAGGGTATCCACAATAAAATTGGATGAAGGGTTTAGGAGTTTCAGCTCCTTAACATTTGCCACCCTGTTTTATAAAGGGACCAAAAGAAATTGGACAGCTTCAATAATTTTAAATAAAATGTTCATTTTTAGTGCTTGGTTGAATACCCTTTATTGGCAATGACTGCCTGAAGTCTTGAACTCATGAACATCACCAGATGCTGTGTTTCCTCCTTTTTGATGCTCTGCCGGGCCTTCACTGCGGTGGTTTTCAGTTGTTGTTTGTTTGTGGGCCTTTCTGTCTGAAGTTTAGTCATTAACAAGTGAAATGCATGCTCAATTGGGTTGAGATCAGGTGACTGACTTGGCCATTCAAGAATATTCCACTTCTTTGCTTTAATAATCTCCTGGGTTGCTTTGGCTTTATGTTTTGGGTCATTGTCCATCTGTAGTATGAAACGACGACCAATCAGATTGGCTGCATTTGGCTTGATCTGAGCACACAGTATGGCTCTGAATACCTCAGAATTAATTCGGCTGCTTCTGTCCTGTGTCACATCATCAATAAACACTAGTGATCCAGAGCCACTGGCAGCCATGCATGCCCAAGCCATCACACTGCCTCCGCCGTGTTTTACAGATGTGGTATGCTTTGGATCATGAGCTGTACCACGCCTTCACCATACTTTTCTCTTTCCATCATTCTGGTAGAGGTTGATCTTGGTTTCATCTGTCCAAAGAATGTTCTTCCAGAACTGTGCTGACTTTTTTAGATTTTTTTTAGCAAAGTCCAGTCTAGCCTTTTTATTCTTGATGCTTATGAGTGGCCTGCACCTTGCAGTGAACCTTCTGTATTTACTTTCATGCAGTCTTCTCTTTATGGTAGATTTGGATATTGATACGCCTACCTCCTGGGAAATGTTGTTCACTTGGTTGGCTGTTGTGAACGGGTTTCTCTTCACCATGGAGATTATTCTGCGATCATCCACCACTGTTGTCTTCAGTGGGCGCCCAGGTCTTTTTGCATTGATGAGTTCACCAGTGCTTTCTTTCTCAAGATGTACCAAACTGTAGATTTTGCCACTCCTAATATTGTAGCAATTTCTCGGATTGGGTTTTTTCTGTTTTCGCAGCTTAAGGATGGCTTGTTTCACCTGCATGGAGAGCTCCTTTGACCGCATGTTTACTTCACAGCAAAACCTTCCAAATGCAAGCACCACACCTCAAATCAACACCAGGCCTTTTATATGCTTAACCCCTTCCCGACCCATGACGCCACGTAGGCGTCATGAAAGTCGGTGCCAATCCGACCCATGACGCCTATGTGGCGTCATGGAAAGATCGCGTCCCTGCAGATCGGGTGAAAGGGTTAACTCCCATTTCACCCGATCTGCAGGGACAGGGGGAGTGGTACTACAGCCCAGGGGGGGTGGCTTCACCCCCCCGTGGCTACGATCGCTCTGATTGGCAGTTTCACTTTCAACAGCCAATCAGAGCGATTTGTAATATTTCACCTATTATAACTAGTGAAATATTACAATCCAGCCATGGCCAATGCTGCAATATCATCGGCCATGGCTGGAAACACTAATGTGCCCCCACCCCACCGATCGCCCCCCAGCCCCCCGATCTGTCCGGTACACTGCTCCGGCTCCCCTCCGTCCTGTGCTCCGCTCCCCCCGTGCTCTTGTCCGCTCCCCCCGTGCTCCAATCACCCTCCCCGTGCTCCAATCACCCCCCTGCACTCCGATACACCCCCCCGTGCTCCGTTCCACCCCCCCGTGCTCCGTTCCACCCCTCCCACGCTCCGATCCCACCCCCCATGCTCCGATCCCCCCCCGTGCTCCCCCCACCCCATCATACTTACCGATCCTGCCGGGGTCCGTCCGTCTTCTCCCTGGGCGCCGCCATCTTCCAAAATGGCGGGCGCATGCTCAGTGCGCCCGTCGGATCTGCCGGCCGGCAGATTCGTTCCAAAGTGCATTTTGATCACTGAGATAGATATCTCAGTGATCAAAATAAAAAAATAATAAATGACCCCCCCCCTTTGTCACCCCCATAGATAGGGACAATAAAAAAATAAAGATTTTTTTTTTTTTCCACTAATGTTAGAATAGGGTTAGGGTTAGGGCTAGGGTTAGGGTTTCGGTATGTGCACACGTATTCTGGTCCTCTGCGGATTTTTCCGCTGCGGATTTGATAAATCCGCAGTGCTGAACCGCTGTGGATTTATGGCGGATTTACCGCGTTTTTTCTGCGCATTTCACTGCGGTTTTACAACTGCGATTTTCTATTGCAGCAGTTGTAAAACCGCTGCGGAATCCGCACAAAGAAGTGACATGCTGCGGAATGTAAACCGCTGCGCTTCCATGCAGTTTTTCCGCATCATGTGTACAGCGATTTTTGTTTCCCATAGGTTTACATTGAACTGTAAACTCATGGGAAACTGCTGCAGATCCGCAGCGTTTTCCGCAGCGTGTGCACATACCTTTAGAATTAGGCTATGTGCACACAGTGCGGATTTGGCTGCGGATCCGCAGCGGATTGGCCGCTGCGGATTCGCAGCAGTGTTCCATCAGGTTTACAGTACCATGTAAACCTATGGAAAACCAAATCCGCTGTGCCCATGGTGCGGAAAATACCGCGCGGAAACGCTGCGTTGTATTTTCCGCAGCATGTCAATTCTTTGTGCGGATTCCGCAGCGTTTTACACCTGTTCCTCAATAGAAATCCGCAGGTGAAATCCGCATAAAAAACACTGGAAATCCGCGGAAAATCCGCAGGTAAAACGCAGTGCCTTTTACCCGCGGATTTTTCAAAAACGATGCTGAAAAATCTCACACGAATCCGCAACATGGGCACATAGCCTTAGGGTTAGGGTTGGAATTAGGGTTGTGATTAGGGTTGTGATTAGGGTTATGGCTACAGTTGGGATTAGAGTTAGGGGTGTGTTGGGGTTAGTGTTGGAGGTAGAATTGAGAGGTTACCACTGTTTAGGCACATCAGGGGTCTCCAAACACAACATGGCGCCACCATTGATTCCAGCCAATCTCGTATTCAAAAAGTCAAATGGTGCTCCCTCAATTCCGAGCCCCGACGTGTGCCCAAACAGTGGTTTACCCCCACATATGGGGTACCAGCATACTCAGGACAAACTGCGCAACAATTATTGGGGTCCAATTTCTCCTGTTACCCTTGTGAAAATAAAAAATTGCTTGCTAAAACATCATTTTTGAGGAAAGAAAAATGATTTTTTATTTTCACGGCTCTGCGTTGTAAATGTCTGTGAAGCACTTGGGGGTTCAAAGTGCTCACCACATATCTAGATAAGTTCCTTGGGGGGTCTAGTTTCTAAAATGGGGTCACTTGTGGGGGGTTTCCACTGTTTAGGCACACCAGGGGCTCTGCAAACGCAACGTGACGCCCGCAGACCATTCCATCAAAGTCTGCATTTCAAAAGTCACTACTTCCCTTCTGTGCCCCGACGTGTGCCCAAACAGTGGTTTACCCCCACACATGGGGTATCAGCGTACTCAGGAGAAACTGGACAACATCTTTTGGGGTCCAATTTCTCCTGTAACCCTTGGGAAAGTAAAAAATTCTGGGCTAAATAATTATTTTTGAGGAAAGAAAACGTATTTATTATTTTCACGGTTCTGCATTATAAACTTCTATGAAGCACTTGGGGGTTCAAAGTGCTCACCACACATCTAGATAAGTTCCTTTTGGGGTCTAGTTTCCAAAATGGGGTCACTTGTGGGGGGTTTCTACTGTTTAGCCACATCAGGAGCTCTGCAAACGCAACGTGACACCCGCAGAGCATTCCATCAAAGTCTGCATTTCAAAACGTCACTACTTCAATTCCGAGCCCCGCCATGTGCCCAAACAGTAGTTTACCCCCACATATGGGGTATCACCGTACTCAGAAGAAACTGGACAACAAATATTGGGGTCAAATTTCTCCTGTTACCCTTGGGAAAATTAAAAAATTCTGGGCTAAATAATTATTTTTGAGGAAAGAAAACGTATTTATTATTTTCACGGCTCTGCATTATAAACTTCTGTGAAGCACTTGGGGGTTCAAAGTGCTCACCACACATCTAGATTAGTTCCTTTCGGGGTCTAGTTTCCAAAATGGGGTCACTTGTGGGGGGTTTCTACTGTTAAGCCACATCAGGGGCTCTGCAAACGCAACATGACGCCAACAGAGCATTCCATCAAAGTCTGCATTTCAAAACGTCACTACTTCACTTCCGTGCCCCGGCATGTGCCCAAACAGTGGTTTACCCCCACATATGGGGTATCATCGTACTCAGGAGAAACTGGACAACAACTTTTGCGGTCAAATTTCTCCTGTTACCCTTGGGAAAATAAAAAATTGCAGGCTAAAAGATCATTTTTGAGAAAATAATGTTTTTTTTTTATTTTCATGGCTCTGCGTTATAAACTTCTGTGAAGCACTTGGGGGTTCAAAGTCCTCACCACACATCTAGATTAGTTCCTTTGGGGGTCTAGTTTCCAAAATGGGGTCATTTCTGGGGGATCTCCAATGTTTAGGCACACAGGGGCTCTCCAAACTTGACATGGTGTCCGCTAATGATTGGAGC
Organism: Ranitomeya imitator; assembly: GCF_032444005.1. NCBI lineage: Eukaryota > Metazoa > Chordata > Amphibia > Anura > Dendrobatidae > Ranitomeya > Ranitomeya imitator. The sequence continues at coordinate 615,415,672 of NC_091282.1, forward strand.
TAATTTTCCATTTAAAAAGCCAAATGGCGCGCTTTCTCTTCCGAGCCCTGCCTTGCACCCAAACAGTGGTTTACCCCCACATATGGGGTATCAGCGTACTCAGGACAAACTGGACAACAACATTTGGGGTCCAATTTGTCCTATTACCCTTGGCAAAATAGGAAATTCCAGGCTAAAAAATCATTTATGAGGAAAGAAAAATTATTTTTTATTTTCATGGCTCTGCGTTATAAACTTCTGTGAAGCACCTGGGGGTTTAAAGTGCTCAATATGCATCTAGATAAGTTCCTTGGGGGGTCTAGTTTCCAAAATGGGGTCACTTGTGGGGGAGCTCCAATGTTTAGGCACACAGGGGCTCTCCAAACGCGACATGGTGTCCGCTAACAATTGGAGCTAATTTTCCATTCAAAAAGTCAAATGGCGTGCCTTCCCTTCCGAGCCCTGCCGTGTGCCCAAACAGTGGTTTACCCCCACATATGAGGTATCGGCGTACTCGGGAGAAATTGCCCAACAAATTTTATGATCCATTTTATCCTATTGCCCATGTGAAAATGAAAAAATTGAGGCGAAAATAATTTTTTTGTGAAAAAAAAGTACTTTTTCATTTTTACAGATCAATTTGTGAAGCACCTGAGGGTTTAAAGTGCTCACTAGGCATCTAGATAAGTTCCTTGGGGGTCTAGTTTCCAAAATGGGGTCACTTGTGGGGGAGTGCCAATGTTTAGGCACACAGGGTCTCTCCAAACGCGACATGGTGTCCGCTAACGATGGAGATAATTTTTCATTCAAAAAGTCAAATGGCGCTCCTTCCCTTCCGAGCCTTACCATGTGCCCAAACAGTGGTTTACCCCCACATGTGAGGTATTGGTGTACTCAGGAGAAATTGCCCAACAAATTTTAGGATCCATTTTATCCTGTTGCCCATGTGAAAATGAAAAAATTGAGGCTAAAAGAATTTTTATGTGAAAAAAAAGTACTTTTTCATTTTTACGGCTCAATTTGTGAAGCACCTGGGGGTTCAAAGTGCTCACTATGCATCTAGATAAGTTCCTTGGGGCGTCTAGTTTCCAAAATGGGGTCACTTGTGGGGGAGCTCCAATTTTTAGGCACACGGGGGCTCTCCAAACGTGACATGGTGTCTGCTAAAGAGTGGAGCCAATTTTTCATTCAAAAAGTCAAATGGCGCTCCTTCCCTTCCAAGTCCTGCCGTGCGCCCAAACAGTGGTTTACCCCCACATATGAGGTATCAGCGTACTCAGCACAAATTGGACAACAACTTTCGTGGTTCAGTTTCTCCTTTTACCATTGGGAAAATAAAAAAATTGTTGCTAAAAGATAATTTTTGTGACTAAAAAGTTAAATGTTCATTTTTTCCTTCCATGTTGCTTCTGCTGCTGTGAAGCACCTGAAGGGTTAATAAACTTCTTGAATGTGGTTTTGAGTACCTTGAGGGGTGCAGTTTTTAGAATGGTGTCACTTTTGGGTATTTTCAGCCATATAGACCCCTCAAACTGACTTCAAATGTGAGGTGGTCCCTAAAAAAATGGTTTTGTAAATTTCGTTGTAAAAATGAGAAATCGCTGGTCAAATTTTAACCCTTATAACTTCCTAGCAAAAAAAAATTTTGTTTCCAAAATTGTGCTGATGTACAGTATACATGTGGGAAATGTTATTTATTAACTATTTTGTGTCACATAACTCTCTGGTTTAACAGAATAAAAATTCAAAATGTGAAAATTGCGAAATTTTCAAAATTTTCGCCAATTTTCCGTTTTTATCACAAATAAACGCAGAATTTATTGACCTAAATTTACCACTAACATGAAGCCCAATAAGTCACGAAAAAACAATCTCAGAACCGCTAGGATCCGTTGAAGCGTTCCTGAGTTATTACCTCATAAAGGGACACTGGTCAGAATTGCAAAAAACGGCAAGGTCTTTAAGGTCAAAATAGGCTGGGTCATGAAGGGGTTAATTGAGAATGACATAACGAAGGGATTGCCCACACCTGTCCTTGGAGTCAATTTTCCAATTACTTTTGGTCCCTTTAAAAACAGGGTGGCACATGTTAAGGAGCTGAAACTCCTAAACCCTTCATCCAATTTTAATGTGGATACCCTCAAATGAAAGCTGAAAGTCTGCACTTCAACTGCATCTGAATTGTTTTGTTTAAAATTCATTGTGGTAATGATTATAACCAAAATTAGAAAAATGTTGTCTCTGTCCAAATATATATGGATATGGACCTGACTGTATGTGTATATATATATATATATATATATATATATATATATATATATATATATATATATATATATATATATATATATATATATATATATATATATACGTATGTATGTGTGTGTATGTATATATATATATATATATATATATATATATATATATATATATATATATATATATATACTAGATGGCAGCCCGATTCTAAAGAATCGGGAGTCTAGAATCCATATATACTTTGTTTATTCAAATATAAGAATAATACAATTAATAAATAATAGTAAGAAAGAACAAAAATAATAGGCAGTATATGGAGAAAACACCAAACAAAAGTTCAAAATTGGTGTGAAAATGTCACTGAACCACTTCATAACTAAATATATATAGTTTTGGTAAATGGTATTATCATTTTTTTGACGAAATTCGGCAGGAGCTTGAAGAGCAACGTCACTGGGCCCGCCTCCACGCAGTAGAAACTTGCTGTGAGGTAAAAATTCAAAAATCACACCAAAATGGCGGGCGGAGTGTGTCACAGTACGGCACGTTTCTGATTGGTCGCTCGCAGCAGGCGGCAACCAATCAGACACTGGACACTGTTGACGTCACTTATCTCCGGACATTAGCTCCGGACAGGAAGTTGGCACAAATTGCAGGAAGTAGTATTCTAGGCAATTATATATTATATATATATATATATATATACTGTGCCTATGACTAACAGGCTGCACTGGATTATTCTAACTGCTGCCTCTACTCCTGGTTATAATTCCTTGTACTGTAAGCAGAGCAGGGTCAACTGCAGGTATGTGTGCAGTACACACACACATGTACCTCAGAATGTCTTCTCTCCCTCTCTGAACCACCTCACTGGAAGAAGATACAGAGGGGGTGTGGCCTAATACAAGGGGTCATGTCAGCTGCTTCTCCTGCTGGCTGTGTGGGAGAAGTAGCGTCCCATGCGGGACTGCGGGGCACAGCCTCAAAATCGGGACAGTCCTGCAGTATGAGGGATGGTTGGGAGCTATGCACAGGGGGTAGGTTAAGCAAAGTCGGTGGTGTTGGAGCCACGTGGATCTGGTTCTGGCTAGAAGCAAATAGGATAACCAGCATGGAAGAGAGCACGATTGCAGCGTTATCTCAAGTGACTGGAGGAGGCTTCACTCCTTTGTGGAGGAGATTATGAGGAAAAAAATGTCCCCTGCAGCGTGGACTGGCATGCAAACTAAGCTGGGAGCAGCAGTGTTTGCTTCCCCTGCCTTGCTAGGCAGCTTGAAACAAACTCAACTGGAAGTTACCTCAGAAAGTGTGCGAGCAATGAGCTGGGAGACTTCTCTCAGCCATTTCTATGGCAGCTTGTTGTGAGGAGAATAATCACTTAACTTTCAATTGCAAATTGGTCAGTAGATGTCAGCTAAGTATATTTATGAATAGTCGGTATAACATGCAATGTATTACATTTTCTAACTCACAGTGCCCAAACTAATCTTAACACACTGGAACAAATCTACTACCACACCACAACTGCCTCATTCAGCAGCAGTAGAATGTGTAGGGGGATACCAGAAAGTAGGCGGGTGAAGCCTTGTACAAATGACAAAGTTATGGATACAGAGAAAAAAGTGCTATACACAAGTGCGTGGCAAAATGGAATAATTACTAGTAAAACCAATGTAGGATGTGAACATGAGAAATATTCAGAACATTGTTGGGATAGAGTCTCTAGGCATTTGATGTAAATGTCCATGTTTAGAAAAAAAATGCAATAGTAGATAAACATGAGCAATAAACAACATTCTTAGTAATAACTATAATACTGTTACAGGTAAATAGGGTTAATGAAGTTTAAGATTTCTTAGCTTTGTGAGCCAGGCACAGTACTTGACCTGTTATATTATCTAGAAAAAGAACACTTTAATCTGAGTATGTACATCTGAGTATGTACAGTGCCTTGCAAAAGTATTCCGCCCCCTGGAACTTTTCAACCTTTTCCCGCATATCATGCTTCAAACATAAAGATACCAAATTTAAATTTTTGGCGAAGAATCAACAATAAGTCGAACACAATTGTGAAGTTGAACGAAATTTATTGGTTATTTTAAATTTTTGTGGAAATTCAAAAAAAAGTGGGGCATGCAATATTATTCGGACCCTTTACCTTAAAGGGACACTGTCACCTGAATTTGGAGGGAACAATCTTCAGCCATGGAGGCGGGGTTTTGGGGTTTTTGATTCACCCTTTCCTTACCCGCTCGCTGCATGCTGGCTGCAATATTGGATTGAAGTTCATTCTCTGTCCTCCGTAGTACATGCCTGCACAAGGCAATCTTGCCTTGCGCAGGCGTGTACTATGGAGGACAGAGAATGAACTTCAATCCAATATTGCAGCCAGCGGGTAAGGAAAGGGTGAATCAAAAACCCCGCCTCCATGGCTGAAAATTGTTCACTCCAAATTCAGGTGACAGTGTCCCTTTAATACTTTGTTGCACCACCTTTTGCTGCGATTACAGCTGCAAGTTGCTTGGGGTATATCTCTATCAGTTTTGTACATCAACAGACTGAAATTCTTGTCCATTCTTCCTTGGCAAACAGCTCAAGCTCAGTGAGGTTTGATGGAGATTGTTTGTGAACGGCAGTTTTCAGCTATTTCCACAGATTCTCGATTGGATTGAGGTCTGGACTTTGACTTGGCCATTCTAACACCTGGATACATTTATTTGTGAACCATTCCATTGTAGATTTTGCTTTATGTATGGGATCATTGTCTTGTTGGAAGACAAATCTCCATCTCAGTCTAAGGTCTTTTGCAGACTCCAACAGGTCCTGTATTTGGCTCTCTCCATCTTCCCATCAATTTTAACCATCTTCCCTGTCCCTGCTGAAGAAAAGCATGCCCAAACCATAATGTTGCCACCACCATGTTTGACAGTGGGGATGGTGTGTTTAGGGTAATGAGCTGTGTTGCCTTTATGCCAAACATATCGTTTGGCATTGTTGCCAAAAGTTCGATTGTGGTTTAATCTGACCAGAGCACGTTCTTCCACATGTTTGGGGTGTCTCCCAGGTGGCTTGTTGCAAACTTTAAACAACACTTTTTATGGACATCTTTGAGAAATGGCTTTCTTACCACTCTTCCATAAAGGCCAGATTTGTGCAGTGTACAACTGATTGTTGTCCTATGGACAGACTGTCCCACCTCAGCTGTAGATCTCTGCAGTTCATCTAGAGTGATCAAGGGCCTCTTGGCTGCATCTCTCATTAGTCTTCTCCTTGTTTGAGATGAAAGTTTAAAGGGACTGCCTGGTCTTGGTAGATTTGCAGTGGTATGACACTCCTTCCATTTCATTATGATCGCTTGCACAGTGCTCCTTGGGAAATTTAAAGTTTTGGAAATCATTTTGTATCCAAATCCGGCTTTAAACTTCTCCACAACAGTATCACGGACCTGCCTGTTGTGTTCCTTGGTCTTCATGATGCTCTCTGTGCTTCAAACAGAACCCTGAGACTATCACAGAGCAGGTGCATTTATACGGAGACTTGATTACACACAGATGGATTATATTTATCATCATTAGGCATTTAGGACAACATTGGATCATTCAGACATCCACAATGTAGTGAGTTTGCTGCACTGAAAGTAAAGGGGCCAAATAGTATTGCACACCCCACTTTTCAGTTTTTGAATTTCCTAAAAAATTTAAAATAACCAATAAATTTCGTTCAACTTCACAATTGTGTTCCACTTGTTGATTCTTCACCAAAAATTTACATTTGGTATCTTTATGTTTGAAGCATGATATGTGGGAAAAGGTTGAAAAGTTCCAGGGGGCTGAATACTTTCGCAAGGCACTGTAAATGCCAAGAGGGCATATCATTCAAGGAGGATATATGGTGAGGTACCTAGTCCCTGTACCGAGCTGTAGGATACCTTTTGTACTCCGCTCAGAGAGTCTCAAAGGTACTGTCTATTGACTGGAGATCAGTTTGTGATCTGTGGTCTCTTCAGGTAGAAGAAAAGTATTCTCTGTTGAGACAGGAATGAACTGATGATAGCCATGAAACACAAACTGTGGAGCAAAGATAAGTTCAGTGAAGCTTGGCAGCCTTTCGGTTGAATCTGGAGGATTGTGTTCCAATCAAAGTTGACTTGGGTAGTGGTGACTCCCTCAGGAATTCCTCCTTGAGACACAGTTTTAGGTGATTTTTGTGTACTGTATGGGGTTTCCAACCAATTTTAGATATATCCTTTACATCAAACAATGGAAAGGGTATAGCAGTTATTGTGTACGGTTCAAGTTCCCAAAGAGGATCCAATTTTCCAGTTCTATGGTTGTTTTCGAGCCAGTCTATGTCACCAATTTGTACGTGCTTGGCATGGGCACTTTGATTATAGTATTCTTGTCTTCTTCATGCTTCCTCCATGCGAGAATCAACAATTTACTTGGCTTCCGCCATGCGCCTGCAGTGTTCAATCAGCTAGTTTGTTTGTGGAAAAGGATTATGCTATCAGGTACTTGTACACCTAGAGCCAAGTCTGATGGCAACTGGCCTTGTACACAGAACATCAGATAAAATGGAGTATGACCAGTTGAGCAATGGGTGGTGTTATTGTAGATGTGGACAAGATCTTTCAGAATCACAGGCCACTCAGTTTTCTTAGTGGCAGAAGCGGTGAACAGCATACTGATGATGTGTTGGTTCACTTTTTCACATAGTCCATTATCTTGTGGATGGTAAGCAGTGGTATGCAGTTTCTTGCAATCTCTGTACTTGCACAGCTTGTGGAAAAGTTGAGATTCAAAGGCAAGTCCGCGATCAGTGAGGATATGGCCTGGACATCCATAGTGTTGGACAAACTCAGTATAGACTTCAGCTGCAGTTTTGGCTGTAAGGTCTTTGACAGAAGCAATAGCAGCAAGCTTTGTGTAATGGTCCATCACTGTGAGCACATATACAGCTCTGGAAAAAATTAAGACACTACATCAAAACGCTGTCATGGGCAACCCAATCTCCTGACCTGAACCCCATTGAAAACCTCTGGAATGTAATCAAGAGGATGAGGGATAGTCACGAGTCATCAAACAAAGAAGAACTGCTTAAAGTTTTGCACCAGAAGCCGTGTGAAAGACTGGTGGAAAGCATGCCAAGACGCATGAAAGCTTTGATTTAAAAATCATGGTTATTCCACAAAATATTGATTTCTGAACTCTTCCTGAGTTAAAACATTAGTATTGTTTTTTGTAAATGATTATGAACTTGTTTTCTTTGCATTATTTGAGGTCTGAAAGCACTGTTTTTTTTTTTTAATTTTGACCATTTTCCTTTGTCAGAAAAAAATACAAAATTTATTGCTTGGAAATTCGGAGACATGTTGTCAGAAGTTTATAGGATAAAAGAACAATTTACATTTTACTCAAAAATATTCATATAAAAAGAAAAATCAGACGAACTGAACATTTTGCAGTGGTCTCTTAATTTTTGCCAGAGCTGTATATAGCCAGAGCGAGTTGGACCCAATTTCACATGATCAACAGCAACAATTTCTCCTGTTTTTGTGACTTGATAGGTTGTAGCGGCGCTTTTTGATCTCTGCATCCATCTTTTGTGATGTTTTATGCAGGACATTCTTGGCACAAATTTTCAAATCGATCCAGTAAAACCTTCAGCGGATGGTAGTTTGTTTTCTGGACACCGAAATGGCCAGAGTGATCAATGTAGGCTTCAAGGATGACCCGTGCATCTCTCCGTGGAATGAGTACTTGGTGAAGTCTGTCACCTGAGACATGGTCTAAAGTGTTTCTGGAGAAATACACGTTTTCTCTGTCTCCAGAGACAGATAAGTTCCACATCAGGATGAGCTTGTCGTAGCCGGGTTGGAAGTCTTCCTATAGTAAGAGTCTGCAAAATATAACGGACAGGTGAATGGGGACCATTCACATGGGTCATAGACTATCATGTGTATGAGTGTTGTCAAATAAAACCATGGATAGCACTCATACGCAAAAATTGGATGTCTGAATGAAGCCATAATGCACAAACACCTGCCTGCTGCCATTTCAGAGCAAGATCTGCACTGGTGTTGAACCGATTCATTAACTCCATCCTCATTAGGGGTTGGTCTTAGCATTTGCTTAATTTTCTTGGTCACTCTGAAACCTCCTTAACAACAATTAAACCTTTTTCTTAGAACTGGGTGTTAGTGATTAAATTACGTTTTAATGCCAAGGAATGACTTTGGTTAAGTTTAGATTGCTATGAAAAGTGATCAGGTTAATCGCAAGAGAAATGCAAATTGCTGCTGTGAAAAGGGAAGCGGCAAACTTTGTGGAAGCTAACGTTTGTGTCAGTCTCAACTTTTGGCCACGAATGTATAAAATGTTGGTTGCAGAACTCCCCTTTAATTCTTGCTATCTCTATTATGCCCTGGAGTCCTAGGTAGTACAGTATGTTTCTGACATGTTCTTGGTGGGCTTGTTTTTTTGTACATTTTTGCACAAAGAATTGTAAGTACACAATACCTGTTTGGACAGGTTTAATGTTCAGCCAGGTTAGAAACGCAAGACCCTGACTGAGAGTGATCAGTGTGAGAGTCTACAGCGCAGGAATGGCCACAAGGTTTTGGCTGGTACATTTAGCCTGTGTTGCATTGCTGATCATTTTACCTTTCGGGTCCTTCAGACCAATTTCTGAAGAAATAGTAGATGACTCCAACGCCTCATCGGCAGAAATGAATGCAGCGGCCCCTCCTGTACTGCAGCCTCGTGGAAGAAAACCAGAAGCTCTGGCCCAAATCAGTTCAGAACAATTCAAACTTGCAGCGGTAAGAATTTTTTACATTTTGCTTTTCTAGCTGATTTATAAAATGTATATTGTGGAAAGCATGAGACATGGATGTAGGGGGCCACACTGCAAAGCTGAATATGTCCTAATCTTTTGAAATAACTCAATGATCAGTCCAAAATATTTTTTTTCTATTGCATCATATAGCCTCTGACATTGGATTTTCTTAGTGAGTACATCATCTTCATCAGGTCTGGTTTAATCCAGTTAACATATGCCTTTTTTTATTGTAAAAAAAGGTTGATAGATCCTCTTACCGACATCTCATGTACAGTCACAGTGGCTAATAAATGCAGTGAAAATAATAATAATAAAAAAGTTTAAATTCACAACCTTTTCTCTATTAATAAAAAAATAATAATACATATTTGGTGTTACTACTTCGGTAGAAGATCGATCTATCCTAATAGAAAAAACTAAACATCAAAATTATGTTTTTTTGGCCACCGCAACATTGCAATAAGAGGCTATCAAATATCGCATGTACCCCAAAATTATATTTATAAAAATGTCAGCTCAGGTTGCAAAAAATGCTTTCATATAGCCGCCAAAGTCGAACATATTATGACTCGAGTCTCGAAAAATGGTGACAATTGAAATGTTTTTTTTTTATTTTGTACTAATTTCCAACTTAATTTTTTGTTTAAAAAAAAAACCCCAAAAAAACCTGTGCATGTTTTGAGAATCATATTGTCAGGTCATTTTACTATAGTATATAAACGAACTTGGTAAAAAAAAAAATACTAAAAACTAATGTGGCATTGCACATTTTTTTGCTCTTTTGCCACACAAACTTTTTTCCCGACTTTCCAGTGTATTACATGATAAAATTAATTGAGTCATTCAAAAGTAAATTTAGTCATACAAAGTGTATTACATGATAAAATGAATGGAGTCATTCAAAAGTAAATTTGGTCATACAAAACCCCTCATACGACTATGAGGATGGATAAAAAAAAAAGTAAAGGGAGAAGCGGAAATAACGAAAACGACAAAATTGAAAAATAGTCATGTCTGGAAGGAGTTAATGCTGAGTTCAATTTACCTGCGGTGCAGATTTAAATTCTGCAGCATGTCTAGTTTTTCACACTTTACATTGGACATGCAGTGACTTGACTTGTGTTACATGTGAACTGCAGCTGTTGAGCGACGAACTGAACATGTGATGCTAATATTCCTTCATTATGGAATGTATAAACTGGGAAAGAAAAAGTGCAATAGGGTCTTATCCAATGACAATGGGGTGTCAGGAAAAGGGGAGATAAACTCACCTTGTTAGGTTGCTCAATGGCAACACATAACGGGCATATAAAACAGCTGTTGCACCGATACCAGTCAAGAGGATGACCATAGATACAGAGAGGAAGATGGAAGTATCACTCATGCGCTGCTGATATCCAAATATCAGTAAAATTAAAACAGGTTTTAAAAGTCAATGCATTAAAAGGTCGCGCAGGACCTCTTCATCAGGACAAAAGGTTTTGTCCTGATGAAGAGGTCCTGAATGACCTCGAGATGTGTTGACTTTAAAAACTTGTTTTAATATTACTGATATTCTGCTATCAGCAGCTCATGAGTGATGCCTCCGTCTTCCTCTCAATAGTCCTTCATAGCAGACATCCGCTATGATATAATAGTAAAGGCTGCAACTGATGATGCACATAATCGGTGCCGCTCCACTCTAGATAAGGTGTCGGAATATCCCTTTATGGTTGCATTCTATACCATATTTCTTTGTCACCCAACAGGACTACCTGATAGAGTTTGGTTACCTCCCTGATGAGAACTTTACAGATTATCTTGTTCCTGACATGCCATTTATCCCAGAGGACCAGTTGCCAGAAGAGTTCATCAGTGGACTGGAATGGTTCCAGAGACAGAATGGACTCACAGTCACCGGTAAGCAGCAAAAGCTACTGTGAAACCTTACTGAGATGAGTAACCAAAATTGCAGTAAAAACTGGACAATTTCTAAGGTTCACTTTTTGAATTTTGCCTTTAACTCTCTACTGAGAACATGTAGAATGCAGACAAGTGTCCTACACTAGCTTTGAAGGAGCAGTCAAGCTGCCTTTAACAGCAGCAACTTCCATTGCTGCTGTTTAACCGTTAAGATGCATGCATTTAGGCGAAGATTGCAGAAGATTTTTTTTTAATCTGATACATTCCAATGCAGAAAAAAAAGACACTGACTTTCCTTTGTTTTCTCTAGGTAGAGTGGATGATGAAACTAGTGATGCTATGAAGCTGCCCCGTTGTGGAAAGCATGAGCAGCGCATGTCTTATAATGTGGGCGCCAAGTGGAAAAAAGTTAGCCTAACTTACAAGATCATTAATACTACCGCTCTCTTACCCGACAAACTTGTCCGTGAAGAATTAATTAAAGCCTTGAAGGTATGAATAACTAATCATTATGGTTTATTTGGAATTACTAAGGTAGAGGTGAACTTTCCAAGGATATGTCATAACACCATGTTAATTGGAGGCCAACCCATTTCATTCCAAAGCCAAAGTGGCCCTTTTAGCTATTTCCTAGCATAGTTGGACAATCAAGTGAAAGTTATAGATCTCTTGAATTGTAGGCTTAGTAAAACAAAACTTGGGCTGTAGCCTGTTATGATCCGGTGACCTTGGAGCAGCATGAACACTTTCACTGGAGTAGGTGGTAACTATACTGACCGCAAATCCTTATCTTAACACCGCAACTAGAAGTTGCCGTGGGGTGTACCTAACAAACCCTAGACATCTCGTCACAGCTGGAGGACTAGATACCCCTATAGATGGAAATATAAATACTACCTTGCCTCAGAGCAGAACCCCAAAGGATAGGCAGCCCCCCACAAATATTGGCTGTGAGTAGGAGAGGAAAGACAAACACAGGCAGAAAACAGGATTTAGCACAAGAGGCCACTCTAGCTAAAATAGGAAAGGATAGAACAGAGTCCTGTGCGGTCAGTATTAAAAAACCCTTCCAAAAATATCCACAGCAGATTATACAAAAAATTCCTCCATCTAACTAAAGACGTGGAACGTATATCTGCAACTCCAGAGACTCCTACACTCAGAGCAGGAATACAATCAAAAAACAAGCACACAGCTTGTGTGCCATAGAAAAAAAAACAGACACTTATCTTTGCTGAATTGGCAGCTAAGCAGGAGAAGCCAGACAGAGATCCAACACTTCCCAAGAAACATTGACAACTGGAAAGGACTAATGAGTCCTGCAAACCTAAATACCCCAGTCAGAATTGCAATCAGCAGATACACCTGTCCAGGACTGCAGGCCAGGGACAACTGCATTACCACCTACAACCACCGGAGGGAGCCCAAAAGCAGAATTCACAACAGTAGCCCCTTCAGTTTGATCTTTTGGTTTCCTGTCCGACAGATCCTTACCAATCCTATATCCTAGATCTGATGCTATCACGTTTTCTAGGTTTTTCCAAAGGATTCTCTATAGGACTAAAACAAAAAAATCCAGAAAATGTGTGTACTGTATGTCGCTAATGTAACTATATAAGACACCATAAAGTATAAAAATGCAGTAAAAAGAAAAGTTTGTTCATTCACAGCACTAAACCACCAGGAATAACTAAATAAACCCATATTTGGAAAATTAGATCCATCAACAGCAGAATATTTGCAGTTTCATCTACAGAGTAGACATGTCCCCACTTATATTCTTAAATGTTATTACTGTTTTGTTTCTAGGTCTGGGAGAACGTGTCTCCTCTGAAATTTGTGGAAGTAGGTATCAATCAGACAGCTGACATCGATATGTTCTTTGTGTCTGGACAACACAACGATGGAGAACGGAATGCCTTTGATGGCCCTGGTCGTGTTCTTGGCCATGCCTTCATGCCCCCATTCAGCAAAACTAAGAAAGACTTAGATGGAGACTTACATCTAGATAATGACGAGAAGTGGTCAATTAATGAAAAAAAAGGTATCTATCTTTAAAAAAGTAAAATAAGCTTTATTGGCAGGACCATATACAGATTAGCATTGCCAAAGCAAGAGTAGGGATAGGAACTGTGAACGTTATGGATGGAAGCTGTTGAGATAGGGATAGCAACTGTGGGGCTGAAGGATACAGGCTGTCAGGACGGGGATAGGGACAGTGACTTTTAGAAAAAAGGTTGTTAAGACACGAACTGTAAATGTAATGATTAGAGACTGTTCAGACTGGGATATGGACTATGAAGGTGATGGCTAGAGTCTGTTTGGATAGCGACTGTAGTGTGATGTCTAGAAACTGTTAGGATGGAGACAGGGACTGTGGGGATGATGGATAGAGGTTGTTGAGATGTAGATAAGGACAGTGACTGTGATAGAAATAGGCTGTTGAGATAGGGACTGTAGGGGTGATGACTATAGGCTATTGGGATAGGGATAGAGACTTTGGAGGTGGAGGCTGTTGGGACTGGGATAGGGACTGTTGGGTGATGGCTAGTGGATGTCGGAATGGAGAAGGAGGCTGTGAGGGTGATGGCTAGAGGCTGTCTGAATGGGGATAGGGACAGTAGGGCATGGCAGATGGCTGAAGGCTGACTGGACAGGGATAATGTCCTTAGGGCTGAAGGATAGGAACTGTTGGAATGATGGATAGAGGTTGTTGGGACAAAGATAGGGCATGAGGCGGTGGGTGGTGGCTACAGAAGTCCATGACATATCATGTTTTCACAGTCTAGATCATGCACTCACATACTAGAATGCTACGTCCATCGTGCTTCCATCTTACCTCAGCAGCACATCTCCTCATGGAGCTGAATTCCGGGAAGAGATCGGAGAGTCTACTGAACTGTGTCCCTCATTTGGTGCAGTGTAATAGAAAGGTGGTCTCATCTTCCATGGCCTTTAAATAGCAGTGCAGCTACAGTCAATCTTTCCTGGTCTTGTATGTACAGTATGTGCAGGCTAGATTCAACAGCAATTACTCAACAATGTCCAACAATACTAGTTTGACACTTCATAACATGTAAACAACATATGGTGAACTCAGGAGGAATTAATCCCTGAGCCCAAGGAAGAGAACCAAAGGTTATCAAAATATGTCTAATTTTATTAACAAAAGGTTAAAAGAACAAAGGTATGATATATAAATTACAAAAAAATACCCAGGGGGAACACTGAAATAACACCCTACATCATATTACTTAAACGTATGCCAAAAAGCACAGCAAAAGTAAAAGTATGATGCTTATTGAGGTTAGCCAGTGCTATTCAAGACATTGCTGCAAGTGCCAAATATATGCGGTGGGAACTAAATAATCAACTAAATAGTGCCTTTAACTGGGCATACATAATAAACCAACCACATATGAATCACAAATCTCAAAGGATATTACCTGACAGTAGTGAGTCGCCGATATGTATAGGCATTGAGTTGGGTGATATCAGGTGTTTCCGTGCTCCCCTTGCGACCCGACGCGCGTTTCACCCTTAGCTTCTTCCGGGTTTATTATGTATGCCCAGTTAAAGGCACTGTTGATTATTTAGTTCCCACCGCATATATTTGGCACTTGCAGCAATGTCTTGAATAGCACTGGCTAACCTCAATAAGCATCATACTTTTACTTTTGCTGTGCTCTTAGGCATATATTTAAGTAATATGATGTAGGGTGTTATTTCAGTGTTCCCCCTGGGTATTTTGTTGTAATTTATGTACCGTACCTTTGTTCTTTTAACCTTTTGTTAATAAAATTAGACATATTTTGATAAACTTTGGTTCTCTTCCTTGGGCTCAGTGGTTAATTCCTCCTGAGTTCACCATATGTTGTTTAGATTCAACAGCATCCTGGGGATATTGAGGTTTCTTGGGTTAGGTAGTTTCTCCTGACATGGGGCCAGGTTTAGACTCTTGGTATATGATCATTTTCTGTGATGTGGGTATATCGTTCCTCATGGTGTGTAGAATATATCCTTTTGGGTTTATCTTATACACATGGTTGTGGAAGTGATGGAGTGCCTGCTGGGACCTCTTTTTATTGTTTAATGTATGACCATTTGTAGGAGGGGTGACAGCTTGAAGTGACCACTCGACACTAGGATTTGTGCTGATTGCATTTTGGTGGATGTCACGTACAGAAGCAGTTGATAGTGATCTGATTACGTTTTTCTGGTGACTGATGGCACCTAAATTTGTCAGTTTGATGTCAGTAATGGCATAATCTACCATATCCTTGCCTACTAAATCTAGTTAATGGCTTCCTAGAGAGTCTCTTGGTGTGGTTATAAGGTGCAGTGGGTACGGAAAGTATTCAGACTCCTTTAAATTTTTCACTTTTTGTTTCATTGCAGCCATTTGGTAATTTCCAAAAAGTTTATTTTTTTCTCATTAATGTACACTCTGCACCCCATCTTGACTGAAAAAAAAAACAGAAATGTAGAAATTCTTGCAAATTTATTAAAAAACAAAAACTGAAATATCACATGACCATAACAGACCCTTTGCTCATTATTGAGTAGAAGCACCCTTTTGAGCTGGTACAGCCATGAGTCTTCTTGGGAATGATGCAACACATTTTTCACACCTGGATTTGGGGATCCTCTGCCATTCTTCCTTGCAGATCCTCTCCAGTTCCATTAGGTTGGATGGTGAATGTTGGTGGACAGCCATTTTCAGGTCTCTCCAGAGATGCTTAATTGGGTTTAGGTCAGGGCTCTGGCTGGGCCAGTCAAGAATGGTCCCAGAGTTTTTCTGAAGCCAATCCTTTGTAATTCTAGCTGTGTGCTTAGGGTCATTGTCTTG
The DNA here is from genome assembly GCF_032444005.1 of Ranitomeya imitator. Taxonomy (NCBI): domain Eukaryota; kingdom Metazoa; phylum Chordata; class Amphibia; order Anura; family Dendrobatidae; genus Ranitomeya; species Ranitomeya imitator. Next base: position 615,431,501 of record NC_091282.1, read on the forward strand.
TTGGAAGTTTAACCTTTGGCCAAGTCTGAGCTCTAGAGCACTCTGGAAGAGATTTTTATACAGGATATCTCTGTACTTAGCTGCATTCATGTTTCCTTCAATAACAACCAGTCGTCCTGTCAATGCAGGTGAAAAACACCCCCATAGCATGATACTGCCACCACTATGTTTCACTGTTGGGATTGTATTGGGCAGGTAATGAGCAGTGCCTGGTTTTATCCACACATACCGCTTGGAATTATCACCCAAAAGGTCTATCTTCATCTCATCTAGAAATATAATGCACGTCACTCTGTAACCGGGAGGTGCTCAGAGAGGGATACCACTCCCTTATCATGTACAAATCAAAAAGATCCGGCACTCATTAAATGTCTGCAAATTAGATTTATTCCAATGCAATCCCAAATTCATTTATAACGTTTCGGTCTGTAACTTAGACCTTCCTCAGACACATTGCTGCATGGTGAAAAGCATCAAATGTGATCTGCGTGTGGTAAAGGATAAGCTCCTACTGGTAATAGCACTATTACCAGTAGGAGCTTATCCTTTACCACACGCTGATCACATTTGATGCTTTTCACCCTGCAGCAATGTGTCTGAGGAAGGTCTAAGTTACAGACCGAAACGTTATAAATGAATTTGGGATTGCATTGGAATAAATCTAATTTGCAGACATTTAATGAGTGCCGGATCTTTTTGGTTTGTAGCTTCATCTGATCAGACCAGAGAATTTTATTTCTCATAGTCTGGGAGTCCTTCATGTGTTTTTTAGCAAACTCTATGCGGTCTTATATAGACAGATGTGTACCTTTCCAAATCAAGTCCTATCAGTTTAATTAAACACAGCTGGACTCCAATGAAGGAGTAGAACCATCTCAAAGAGGATCACAAGGAAATGCACGGCATGTGTCTGAGCAAAAGGTCTGAATACTTATGACCATGTGAGATTTCGTTTTTTCTTTTTTAATAAATTCGCAAAAATGTCTACATTTCTGTTTTTCTAAGTCAACATGAGGTTCAGAATGTACATTATTAATGTGAAAAAATTTAAAGGGGTCTGAATACTTTCCATACCAACTGTATATGATGTCCTAAACTTGTTAAGATTTCCATCACTACCAAACAGATTGAACTTGGATTCATCTGACCACAACTCCTTAGACCAATCTTACTCTCTCCATTGGTGGTGTTCTTTTGGCAAACTCAAATTGGACCTTCCGGTTCTTTGCAGATATGAATGGTTTCTTGACTGGAACTTGTGCATTCAACCCTACAGCTCTTAGCTGTCGCACCACAGATGGTGACTCACTTTGACCCCATATTCTTCAATCATTTCGTGTGAAGTTTGCACAGCACTTTTATGGACTTCAGATACTGACTTTTTCTTAATAATGTGATCAACTTTGGAGGAAGTTTTCCATGGTCGTCCATTTCTAGGTTTGTCAGCTGTTCCATAACCTTCTTTTTCTTTATTATACATGACACTTGTCTCTGAAAACAGATGAATTCCATAATTCCCTCTTTTTGGCTTTTGACTGACTTCACTCTCAGAATAATAAGCTTCCAGACATGTGGTGATAAATTTGGCTTTGTCTTTTGGCATATTTTGAACTTAAAAACACACAAACAAAAAAATTCGCCTACCCATGATTACCCAAAAATTTGACTATCCATGGCAAAATATGCAAAACATTTGGCCCAGCAAATGTTAAAAACTAACACATAAAGGAATAAAACAATGTCAAACACAATTTTCATCTTTATGACTGACTCACAAAAACCAGACCGAAGTAATCACACTTAAAAAAAAAAAAAAAAAAAAGAAGCTAATCTTTTGGTTGCTACTGTAGTATAAACAGTCTCTAGTAGGCACTACAGGGCTATTAGCCTACCTACCCATGGAGGTTGGCACCCTAAACATTCGACATTTGGCTGTCCCTGTTAACCCTGGTGTTCCCTAAAGTAAATACTCACAGTTAAAATAACACATACACACAAATAACGTGATTGCTAGATTAGTTCTCTTAGACCTTTTGGCAGATAGATTTGTAAATATTTGTTGATAATTGATAGTTGGAAAATAAATCTATCATTGAACTAGTTATACCAGCTAGGAATATCACACAAAGTGATTTAAATAGATGAATGGTAAAATTGTCTATATAGTGATGCAAAGTGCACTCATGCATAACTGTTCATAGCAGATTCCATATATTGGAGAAAAAGATGTAGGGAGATCTCTTAGATGAATCTTGATGTTAATCTGTCAGGCCCCTATTGTCCCCTTATTACACTTATACAAGGTGCTACAGTTGTGCTCAAAAGTTTACATACCCCAGCAGAATTTTTACTTTCATGGCCTTTTTTTTCCAGAGAATATGAATGATAACACCAAAACTTTTTCTCCATTCATGGTTAGTGGTTAAGCCATTTATTGTCAAACTACTGTGTTTTCTCTTTTTAAATCATAATGACAACCCAAAACATCCAAATGCCCCTATTCAAAAGTTCACATACCTCGTTTCTTAATACCATGTATTGCCCGTTCTAACATCAATGACAGCTTGAAGTCTTTTGTGGTAGTTGTGGATGAGGTTTTTTATTTTCTCAGATGGTAAAGCTGCCCACTCTTTTTTGGAAAAAGCCTCCAGTTCCTTAAAATTCCTGGGCTACCTAGCATGAACTGTACGCTTGAGATCTCCCCAGAGTGGCTCAATGATATTGAGGTGAGGAGACTGAAATGGCCACTCCAGAAGCTTCACTTTGTTTTGCTGTAGCTAATGACAAGTCGACTTGTCCTTGTGTTTTGGATCGTTGTCATGTTGGAACGTCCAAGTACATCCCATGCGCAGTTTCCGAGATGATGAGTGCAAATTTGCCTCCAGTATTTGCTGATAACGTGCTGCATTCATCTTTACTTCAACTTTGACCAAGTTTTCTGTGCTTTTGTAGCTCACACATCCCCAAAACATCAGCGATCCACCTCCATGCTTTACAGTAGGAATGGTGTTCCTTTCATCATAGGCCTTTTTGACCTCTCTCCAAATGTAATGTTTATGGTTGTGGACAAAAAGTTCAATTTTGGTCTCATCACTCCAAGTTACCTCGTTCCAGAAGTTTTGAGGCTTGTCTCTGTGCTGTTTTGCATATTGTAGGTGAGATACTTTTTGGCATTTGCGCAGTAATGGCTTTCTTCTGGCAACTCAACCATGCAGCCTATTTTTCTTCAAGTGCCTCCTTACTGTGCATCTCAAAACAGCCACACCACTAGTTTTCAGAGAGTCCAGTGTTTCAGCTGATGTTATTTGTGGGTTTTTCTTTGTATCCTGAAAATTTTTACTGGCAGTTGTGGACATTTTTGTTGGTCTACCTGACCGTGGTTTTATTTTACAGAGTCCCTGATTTTCAATTTGTTATTTACATTTTGAATGTTCCTGACTGGCATTATCAATTCCTTGGATATTTTTTTGTATCCCTTTCCTGTTTTTTTACAGGTAACTACCTTTTCCCTTAGATCCATTGACAATTCTTTTGCTTTCCCCATGAATTACAATCCAGAAACGTCAGTGGCTGGATGAAAGTTGCAAGAGTCTGTCTGGATCCCAGAAACTCACTCAGCTTTTATGCACACACACTAATTACAAACAAACAGGTCACAGGTGAGGATGTTACCATGTTCACATTTTAAGTTCTATGCTGTTTTAGGTGTGAACCTCCTTCAAGCGGCTGCCCATGAACTTGGACATTCGTTGGGGCTGGATCACTCCACAATTTCCGAAGCCCTAATGGCACCAACCTACAAAGGCTACAAGCCATTGTTCCAGCTCCACCAGGATGATATAGAAGCGATCCAAGCTCTGTATGGAAAGCCTTCAACGAAAACCGATGCCAGTTCATCTTCCGCGTCATCAGGAGGTGCCTCAAAAGCTGTGACACCCAGTGTCACTTCTAACTCCAAGGTTACAGAAGACAAAAAAGACCCCAAAAAACAAACTATTGTCAATTTATGTAGTGAGGAACCGATAGACACTTTTGTGTCTACCATGGATGGATCCATTTACTTATTCAAAGGTAAGTCTGGGTCAAATCTCATGTGTCTCGTAGAGTATTGTCACTTCCAGTGAAGCCACCAGATCTATATGTGAAATATACCCCACACTCTCGGAACTTGGCACAGGGCAGTCATGCTCAATAAGACTCTTTATAACTTGCAGGGGAATATTTCTGGGATCTAAGCCATGGAAAGCTACCGATGTCCCCAAAGAAGAAATACCCACAACTGATTTCTGCAAAATGGAAAGAGCTTCCATCGTCGATCGATGCAGCAGTTAGGATGCAAAACCCAACGGCAAAGCAAGATGGGAAAATCTTCTTTTTCAAGGTATTTTAATTATTGTTTGGTAATCTTTCAAAACTTTGAAATATTATAGAGGTTTCGAACTCTCAATTAATTTTTTTGAAACTGAAAAAAATCAACCTTGGCCTCATCCAAATGCCAGTTTTTTTTAGTTTTTTTTTCATACGAGTGAAACAAAATGAGACCTAAGAGAAGGCATTGGATTTCGTAAGGCAGTGGTTAAAGTCCAGGAAGTGCGGATCGCTGGGGTCTCATCAATCAGACTTCCAGAAATCAGCTAGTTGTCACTTGTCTTATGGTTTTTAGGAAACTCTCTTTTTTTTGGGTTGTCTGATACAAAGCTAAAATAATCCACACTTATTAAAAAAAATATATCAGCCCTGTGATCCTTTTGCAACACACATCATTGCCTAGGTCATCAACAGATGTCAGGTTGGGAGCTTGTCTATGCCTATAAGACCACATACACACATACATTTTATCACTGACTCCGAACGCAGACCAGTCACAGGTCTCCTGACCCAAACTTGACAAGTCATATTGTATGAGATTGTAACATTTGGGTAAGAACACTGCGTGGCCAGCAAAGTATTGCTTGGTAAATATGAGACACGTACACCCCTGGACATTATGTTGCATCACATCGGGCATCAAGACTTTGTATAATGTCCTGTTAAGCAATGTACTCATACAAAGAGTAGAATAGATACATTCTTTGAAGCCATTATGCAAGTTACCAGATAACGAGTGCACAACCTTGATCTTGTGATTGACCACATACAGCTGACCAGTCCAGCCATGTCCATGTTTGCTCAGGAAAATAATTAACCTTTCAATAAATGTACGGTATCTATATACTTTGAGTTACATGTGACTCAGAGTAATACTGACCAATCAGATTGTTTTTCACTTGGGTAATGTTGGATAGCGATCATAAATACAACCAATTTTGAAATTTACTGCTCATTAATATCTCAAGAATGGCAGAAAATTTTAACGCTTTTTTTTTTTTTGCTTACACCTCATTGCCTTGGATACTGACCACCTCTGTTAGACAGCAGAATAATACTTACAAGCTCTTTTACAAGCACTGTTTTGAAGCTGGCCAGCATTACTGGAGCGCACTATTAGCTCCTAATCCTGGGCAGCTTACAAGCTAGGTGGCAGCGGACATCTGTCTCCTAGGCAACAAGCTGTAAACAAAAGAAAAGTGTGAATATCTCAAGAAATTATTGCAAATTTTAATAAGCGATGAATTGGAAAAGTAGCTTTATTTGACAGTACCCATTTATGAAGATGTGAATTGTAGGCATTTAATGCTCTTTGCTCAAATCTAATGATAGGCAAGATAAAAGACAAGGGAGTGAACTTGTGTAAGACTAATTTATAACTGTCAACTGGAGACAGTGAGCTAGGGGTTTATATAGTGTGAAGGTCAGCCCAAAGCTCAGAATGGAGCTAGTAAAAAACCATGTTCAGAAAGTAACCCCCATGCTCACTGCCTGTACAGCTCAAGTCCCAGAATATTAAACAATTAAAAGAAGGTAAAAAAATAAAAACCAGTCTAATTCAAAACTCCAGCTAACTCCAATCTATAATTTTCTTATTTTTTCTTAATAAGCTTTGGGTCAGGCCTATATAAAATGAAGACAATCTAGGGCTATCTGCCATATTGGTATGATACACGTGTTCACAGGTAAAGGAGAATTATTTTTCTTGACGAGGTTCATAGTAATCCTAAGGTGTCTAATACTATGTAACATACAGAATATGAAAAATGTGAAATCCGTCCTGTTTTTGTAGCATCTATGTAGAAAATGTGTGACTTTATGGACTGCAGTACAGACATGGGAACACATACAAAGACATAGCTAACGTTTAGGATTTGCTTTTATTTCAATTCTTTGTTTTTTTTTTGTTTTTTTTTACAGGGAGACCGATACTGGAAATATGACAATGATAAAATAGAACCTGGCTATCCAAAGCTGATAAAAGAAGGATTTCCAGGGATTCCTAACAGTGTTGATGCTGCATTCACCCAGCCTGCGATCATAGCAAAAGGAAACAAAGTTATTCGGGAGGAGAGAATATTCTTCATTAAAGGTAAGATGACTTATGCTTATAGGTGGACACCTCTATAGGTACCGTCACACATAGCGACGCTGCAGCGATACCGACAACGATCCGGATCGCTGCAGCGTCGCTGTTTGGTCGCTGGAGAGCTGTCACACAGACAGCTCTCCAGCGACCAACGATCCCGAGGTCCCCGGTAACCAGGGTAAACATCGGGTAACTAAGCGCAGGGCCGCGCTTAGTAACCCGATGTTTACCCTGGTTACCATCCTAAAAAGGAAAAAAACAAACGCTACATACTTACCTTCCGCTGTCTGTCCTCGGCGCTCTGCTTCTCTGGTCTGGCTGTGAGCGCCGGGCAGCCAGAAAGCAGAGCGGTGACGTCACCGCTCTGCTTTCCGGCTGACCGACGCTCACAGCCAGAGCAGGAGGAGAGCAGAGCACAGCGCTGGAGGACAGACAGCGGTAGGTAAGTATGTAGTGTTTGTTTTTTTACTTTTAGGATGGTAACCAGGGTAAACATCGGGTTACTAAGCGCGGCCCTGCGCTTAGTTACCCGATGTTTACCCTGGTTGCCAGCGAAGACATCGCTGAATCGGTGTCACACACGCCGATTCAGCGATGTCTATGGGGAGTCCAGCGACGAAATAAAGTTCTGGACTTTCTTCCCCGACCAGCGATCTCCCAGCAGGATCCTGATCGCTGCTGCCTGTCACACTGGACGATATCGCTAGCGAGGACGCTGCAACGTCACGGATCGCTAGCGATATCGTCTAGTGTGACAGTACCTTTAACATGGCTTCCATGGACAGGCTTTGCACTAATAGCTCCATCTAGCAGGTCCCAGGAGAAACCTGTCCTTCACCCTTTAACCCTTGCACAGGGATCGGGACTTAAGGTACCGTCACACTAGACGATATCGCTAGCGATCCGTGACGTTGCAGCGTCCTCGCTAGCGATATCGTCCAGTGTGACAGGCAGCAGCGATCAGGCCCCTGCTGTGCTGTCGCCGGTCGGGGAAGAAAGTCCAGAACTTTATTTCGTCGCTGGACTCCCCGCAGACATCGCTGAATCGGCGTGTGTGACACCGATTCAGCAATGTCTTCACTGGTAACCAGGGTAAACATCGGGTAACTAAGCGCAGGGTCACACTTAGTAACCCGATGTTTACCCTGGTTACCATCCTAAAAGTAAAAAAAACAAACACTACATACTTACCTACAGCCGTCTGTCCTCCAGCGCTGTGCTCTGCTCTCCTCCTGTACTGTCTGTGAGCGTCGGTCAGCCGGAAAGCAGAGCGGTGACGTCACCGCTCTGCTTTCCGGCCGCTGTGCTCACAGCCAGTACGGGAGGAGTGCAGAGCACAGCGCTGGAGGACAGACGGCTGTAGGTAAGTATGTAGTGTTTGTTTTTTTTACTTTTAGGATGGTAACCAGGGTAAACATCGGGTTACTAAGTGCTGCCCTGCGCTTAGTTACCCGATGTTTACCCTGGTTACCGGCATCGTTGGTCGCTGGAGAGCGGTCTGTGTCACAGCTCTCCAGCGACCAAATAGCGACACTGCAGCGATCCGGATCGTTGTCGGTATCGCTGCAGCGTCGCTAAGTCTGACGGTACCTTTATACAGGCAGCCCTGGTTTGAGTTCACAGAATTGCTAATTGGTGGAGTGGGCTGACAGAGGATGGTCAGAAAGCTGCTTCAGGATCACGAGTTGTAAGATGAACTTATAACTGGAAGCACAGAGCTAGGAGTTCATATAGTCTGAAGCCCAACCCAAGGCTTACAGAGCACAGTAAATTAGAAACCTGTTCAGGAATTAACCCCCAAGAGCCACCACAAATGTCAGTATGTTAACCAGAACTGCTGCATTTTCACCACAGGCTGCAGCAACGAAAGTACCTCGCCACCCAGTGACAGGAGTTGAAAGAGAGGGGCGGGAGGACAGACATGGATATTACAGTAGCCTAATCTGTTAGCTGTAGAAGGGTGTAGCATCTCTTGTTCTGGAGGACCCTGCAATACCTGGACAGTCCATCATAGTCACTGAGTGGTATCAGTGCCTCATCTCCTCTGTGGTGGTGCTGAAGAAGGTACCAGAAACCTTTATTATGAGGGTTGTCCCATCAACAGCATATATCACTTTTCCACAGGATAAGTGATGAACATAGAATAGCTGGGGAAATCTGGCAGATTCTGAAAATGGATGGCTAAGGTTTTGGTGTAAAAAAATGGTAGTGAGCAAGTCAGACTACACCAGTGAATGGATCAGTGGTTGAACATGCTCAGTACTATTACACTCACAAGGGACTTTTGGACTCTAGCAATCCTACATTTACCAACTATCGCTTTATGTTCTACTCATAATACCTGATATCACAAAAATATACCTTTAATCTTAAGGGAAGAAATTCTTCCTGTATGACCCGGTGGCCGGCAACAGCTCAAGTCCACAGATGCTACAAGATGACTGGTTTGGGGTAAAGCTTCCCATTACTGCAGCTCTCAGTCTGAAGAATGAGATGTATCTCATCGGGAAAAAAAAGTTCCAGAAGATCCTTCTACTCACTTACTCACAGAACCGGGTCTACGGCAACATTCATCAAGCTAAGAATCTCGATCAGTTGATAGTGTGTGACACTACTAAGTAAAACCAAGTTTCTGGGGTATAATTTTCATTATCTACTATTATTCATGCAATTGTTAATATTTGTTTTAATTTTTTCCTAAAAATTATCAAATACAAAGCAAAGTTATCATCCTACGAGAAAAAAGTAAAACCTGTTAATAAAATGTTTTTAAAAAAACCTCTGGTAGAGTATTCCTTAGCTGTGTTTGTATCTAAAACATGTATGTCCTATCTTCCATAGGAAATGGCATTTGAATCATTTGTCTCTCCAAGCAGCATATATTCTAAGGGGAGTAAAGCTAGGAGAGTCCCTGGTGGAGGAGGATCTGGGTTTACTTGTATATCAGACTAAATAACAACATGCTGCAGGATATTTTCATGTATGGACCAGTCATGGACTCACAGGACTTGGGCGTAGTACCACCACTTTATCAAGTCTTGGCATTTGGAGAAGAGACTAAGGTGGGATAAAAGCTGAATATCAGGAACAGAGCAGAATATAAAAAATGGATTACATATTTTCATATTTTATTATTTTACTATTTGCAGAACTTTTACTGCATTTCTTTTGATTTTGGTGTTTTGAGATTATTCACCAGTTTATAAGTTTTTATATCCATCCTACATTGTACTTCCTCTCCACAGTTAAGACTATGAAGCCCTGATTGTGTTTCATCCCTTGATAAAGTAACTCATGTCGCCTGCAGTCTCAAACTTTCTTCTTCAATTGATAAATATTGTGGGCATTAGAGATGAGTGAGTCCGTTTGGTCTGGTGGTTAGATCAGTCCTCCGCGGCCCCTTGACTTGCCGTAATCCTAGCTTCTTTCTTGATTCGTAGTTTTGGCACGACGTCGTTGTTTTAGCATGCTGCGTACATGATCTTGTGCCAGGACTACAAATCCAAATAACAGCTGGGATGGCGGCAGGCAGTCTCGGACTGGCCCATAGGGGAACAGAGGAGTCCCCCGGTGGGCCTCTGTGAAGATACAGGACCCAACCCCACTATATGGGTAATACTTGGCATACTTCACGTGGTTTACTCTGTACAGAAAATCGCAGCATCTAATCATTCATTAACCAAACTACCTAGTTTATTATTATATAGCGATATAGGTAAATTTGTGAACGAGAGTAGTGTAATATTTGTATGCAGGTGAAAAGTGGGCCCTCAAAGTCATTGTTACTGGTGGGTCCTTGACACCCCAGTCCAACACTGGCGGCAGGTAGGAGGTGTATTGTAGAGCTCTGGTCCAGCAAGTTAATTTACTCATCTCTAGTGCACATCAGATGGCAATTGTGGAGACAAAAACGAAAAACATAAATGTAGGGCAACTTCAGAGTGGTCCGCTCATCAGTTACACTGTGAATGTGAAAACGCCATTGCCATCATCAGCTGACCCTCCCATAGAAATCTTACATACTGATCTAAGAAACTGTACAAAGAATACTGTATCCAGTATCCTATATACCTGCCATGTATACCTGGAGATATTGGGTTGACATTGAAGATGAGAGCACGCTGGCTGGTACTGTTCATGGAGATGCTATCTGGTGGGCACACTTTGCTGTATGCTTTAAGGCACCCTCTGGCAGGAACTGTGAATTATTACTTCTATTAAATTATAGGTAGCAATACATTTAGCTAAGTTGTCCAATTTATGATGGACAGACAATGCGTAATTCTACTCATTGGATAAAGGACAATAAGCAAGGTCTCTTCTCAGCTCCAATGATGTGGACGAAGTACTCCTAGGGTGCCTGTCATACTCCTGTTGAAGATATCAACAAATCGGTGATGAGGACGGAGTCATACTGGGGTGCCTGTCATACTCTTGTTGACGATATTCACAAACCAGTAATTCTCCAAATTCCATTTTGGTATCACATGAATGCAGCCATGATAGGACTTGTTTTTGCCTTGGCAGCAAAAATTGAGACAATATTGTCTGGTTCGCACATAATGCCATTTATTAGGAACCATCAAACTGTTTCCTTTTGGTTTCTTTTTCCAATAATAAATAATAAATAATCTTTATTTTTATATAGCGCTAACATATTCCGCAGCGCTTTACATTTTTGCACACATTATCATCATATCTTTATTGGTTTTATAAATTTTTGAAGGGGAAGGGTAAAGGGTAAGGGGGAGAGGGAGGGAAGAAAAGGAAAGACCCCTAAATAATATGGGGAAAAGGAAGGAGAAAGAAAGCCAGGTATATATACATATAAACATTTCTGTAAGTTTACACCAAACAACTGTCGCCTGAAAAAGAAACTCAAATGATACACGTATACAATTGCATATGACACCAAATTAAATGTAGCTCAATATCAGCATCTGAAAATAAACTTAATAAACTTATATAGTACATGTAAATAATTGCATAACACCAAAATAGATGTTGCTTAGTATCGGCTTCTGAAATAAAAATCAGTATATAAACCTGTCAAGTCCGGAAACACCATAAGGTGACCCTAAGACTGGTTGGAGGGCAATGTCCGGTTCTTCTTAAGTAAGATAACAAGTGGAATAAAGAACTTGTCCAGTAGGATGTCTATTTTATGTACACAGAGAGGAGATATCGGAGGAAACTACAGAAGATGTCAATCCTGTTCTTTTCAGAAAGTTAATTCCTTCCTAAGGAGACGAGAGAATAAACCGTTTTGAAGCATATTTCACTTCTAGATTAGAAGTCTTTGTCCATTGGTAGGTTATTCCTGCGTGTAGGAGTTCCCAAGTGGTTTGGAAGAATGATTTTCGGTTTTGCAGGATATCTTTAGACAAGTCCTTGAAAAAAGTTAGGTTGGGGTACGGAGATGGAAGGTGTTTTGAGTCTCTTGTCAGCATAAGGAGATCATTCTTAACCCCTGTAGAATAGAGGGATACGATGACATCTCGAGCAATGTTTGTAGGGTGAGAGAGTGGTCTTTGGATTCTGAATACCTTCTCGATCAGATTTTCCCTTTGTTTTGGGGTAATAAGTGAGAGATCATTGAAGAAATATAATTTTTTAGTTGTGCAGGCTGGACCAACTCCGGTATTCCTCTAATTTTTACATTATTTTTTCTTTTGAAGTCTTCATAGATAGCCAAGTAGTCTCTACAAAAGATGATGTCTTTTTGGATCTTCTCCAGGGAGTCCGAGAGTACATGTGGACTATGAGCATGGATGAAGGGCGAAATTCGGTAGTCTTTGTTATTAGTCTTAGAGAGTCTGTTATTTTTGAGTCTTGAAGAGGGGCATCGGGGACCTTGGTAGAATTTAATTTAGAATCTTTGATTATGAAATGTAATGTTTCTTTAAAAAGCTTCTTGATAAAGGATTCAGAGGCTTTTACTGTATTTGACTGTTGAGGAACGGGTATTTTAGGTTTATACCCAAGTAGATTATTACCCTTTTCCGAGATGTTTGCCGATGTTAAAAGGGCTTTGCAGATATTGATCATAAAGCTTTCAGATGGGTAGTCATCAGAAGCTGGTATGTTATCTATTAAAGAAACAATGGGGATGTGGTCCTCAGGTCCCGTATCAGAGTTTTCTTGACCTAAATCAGTATTAATTTGTTGATTTAGGAATTTTCCTATGGGCTCATGAGTCTCGTAATCAGTAGAACTCTCTGAGGAGGAATGGTGGGATGAAGGTTCGTCAGAGTCTGTATAATTAGTAAAGTCACTGTCCCCATGTTCAGAAGTATCTGTCATTTTAGTAAATTCCTCTGAGTGAACACTTTCTAGCTCTTCAATTGAGTTAGGAGAATTAGAAGAATTATCTGTGTCATGGTTTAAATCCGTAGGTTCTGTTTGAACTACTGTGTCATTGTTATTTTTGTAAACTGGATCTATGGTAGAGGTAAAAAAGGGAGATACTTTTTGGAATAATTCTTCAAGGCTTTTAACACGCAGAAGCCTGGTTTCTTCCAATATGGATTTTTGACATGTCAACATTTGTTTAAAAGAATCACTTTCTATTATGGAGGGAAAGGAATTATAATCCGAGATTTTATTCATTAACTGAGAACCGTCAGTAGGAGAGTCAATCATATTACTGCACATTCCCATGTCATGTATCATACCCTGGTATGGCTTTTCCCCAAATTTGGGGGTAATATTTGTGGCATTAAGGGAGGCACAGTCTTTTGGTGTGTAAAGGGGTTGGTCACAGCTATTCCAATATAATGATGAAGCCCCTTTGTCAGATGGGCTGGTATATGTTTGCCCCTTATTATCAGGGACATCCTGAGTTTCCCCTGTGATTTTTGGGGTGTTACAGTGAAGTTTAGGGGAGGCACACCACTTCAATAGAGGAAGGTGCTGTGTGGTGCTATATTGCAGTAGCGGGGTACCATTGCCCACTCCACAACTCCATTTATAGCTCCGCAGCAGTGAGACTCCCTCTTCCGCCACTGTCACCGCACCCGCCGCTCTGCTCTCTGAATCATAGCAGGCAGCCGGCGAGTGTATCTCCAGGCCGCATAGGTCCCCGCTCCCCAGCCCCCATTGGACCGAGTCGGCCTCATAAGACTTGCCTGATCTTGGAGTGAGGTAATTATTTAGGGATCCCTCTCTCTGCAGCGTCTCAGCCTCCAGACTTTTCATACTCATGGCTCTTTTCCACATCTTCATCAGCAAGAGCCGGAGCCTAGGTAAGTGCAGGTTTCTCTGACGGTGATAGTGCTCACGTCATCCGGCATCTCTCCCTCAGCCAATGATGACTCAGCGCATCCTCTGGTTTTCTTCCATCTTGAGTCCCGGTTGTATGAGGGGACATCCGAGATCCTCCTCGACACCGGGGCAGAAGGGGCTCTCCTCGAACAGGTCTGCACTGTTTGTGCCGGGATCTTCAGAGCTCCAGCTCTCTCTGCTCCGGAGGTGATGGCATCTCTGTGGGAATCTCCTCTCATAACTGCCTATCTTGCAGCGGCGGCCATTTTGCTTGGCAGCCTTACTGTAAGCAGGGAAGTTGTAGTATCTGTTTTCTTTGTGGTATCTGATTTAGTCTTCATTTCGGAAGTTGTTAGTGTGTTCCAGGTGATTTTTCAAATGTTTTAGTCCATAAATTTCCACTTTAAAATGCCTAGGGTAGCTTAAAATAGGGGATTTTTCAGGAGCTCTGTAAAAGCACGTCTGCTCCTATCCCCTGCAAACCACGTCCCCTCCTTTTGGTTTCTAAATGCTTTTCAGAGAGAAAAGAAAAACAAGTGTACTATATCTTATGTGAAGATGTTTCTACTACTGTATATCAATGCCAAACTACATTTGATGGTGATGGAAGAAACATGATGTTTGCCTCATCATATAGGATGTAATGGATCCCAGTAGCTTCAGCACTTGCATCATCTTCTTAATAAAGCTCATTATGTACTGAATATACACCATAGAATTAAGTTTGGTCAATTTCAGCTATTTTTCGTGCTATATCTTCCTTTAACCCCTTCATGACCCAGCCTATTTTGACCTTAAAGACCTTGCCGTTTTTTGCAATTCTGACCAGTGTCCCTTTATGAGGTAATAACTCAGGAACGCTTCAACGGATCCTAGCAGTTCTGAGATTGTTTTTTCGTGACTTATTGGGCTTCATGTTAGTGGTAAATTTAGGTCAATAAATTCTGCGTTTATTTGTGATAAAAACGGAAATTTGGCGAAAATTTTGAAAATTTCGCAATTTTCACATTTTGAATTTTTATTCTGTTAAACCAGAGAGTTATGTGACACAAAATAGTTAATAAATAACATTTCCCACATGTATACTTTACATCAGCACAATTTTGGAAACAAAATTTTTTTTTGCTAGGAAATTATAAGGGTTAAAATTTGACCAGCGATTTCTCATTTTTACAACGAAATTTACAAAACCATTTTTTTTAGGGACCACCTCACATTTGAAGTCAGTTTGAGGGGTCTATATGGCTGAAAATACCCAAAAGTGACACCATTCTAAAAAATGCACCCCTCAAGGTGCTCAATACCACATTCAAGAAGTTTATTAACCCTTCAGGTACTTCACAGCAGCAGAAGCAACATGGAAGGAAAAAATGAACATTTAACTTTTTAGTCACAAAAATTATCTTTTAGCAACAATTTTTTTATTTTCCCAATGGTAAAAGAAGAAACTGAACCACGAAAGTTGTTGTCCAATTTGTCCTGAGTACGCTGATACCTCATATGTGGGGGTAAACCACTGTTTGGGCGCACGGCAGGGCTTGGAAGGGAAGGAGCGCCATTTGACTTTTTGAATGAAAAATTGGCTCCACTCTTTAGCGGACACCATGTCACGTTTGGAGAGCCCCCGTGTGCCTAAAAATTGGAGCTCCCCCACAAGTGACCCCATTTTGGAAACTAGAAGCCCCAAGGAACTTATCTAGATGATAGTGAGCACTTTGAACCCCCAGGTGCTTCACAAATTGATCCGTAAAAATGAAAAAGTACTTTTTTTTCACAAAAAAATTCTTTTAGCCTCAATTTTTTCATTTTCACATGGGCAACAGGATAAAATGGATCCTAAAATTTGTTGGGCAATTTCTCCTGAGTACACCAATACCTCACATGTGGGGGTAAACCACTGTTTGGGCACATGGTAAAGCTCGGAAGGGAAGGAGCGCCATTTGACTTTTTGAATGAAAAATTATCTCCATCGTTAGCGGACACCATGTCGCGTTTGGAGAGCCCCTGTGTGCCTAAACTTTGGCGCTCCCCCACAAGTGACCCCATTTTGGAAACTAGACCCCCCAAGGAACTTTTCTAGATGCCTAGTGAGCACTTTAAACCCTCAGGTGCTTCACAAATTGATCTGTAAAAATGAAAAAGTACTTTTTTTTCACAAAAAAATTATTTTCGCCTCAATTTTTTCATTTTCACATGGGCAATAGGATAAAATGGATCATAAAATTTGTTGGGCAATTTCTCCCGAGTACGCCGATACCTCATATGTGGGGGTAAACCACTGTTTGGGCACACGGCAGGGCTCGGAAGGGAAGGCACGCCATTTGACTTTTTGAATGGAAAATTAGCTCCAATTGTTAGCGGACACCATGTCGCGTTTGGAGAGCCCCTGTGTGCCTAAACATTGGAGCTCCCCCACAAGTGACCCCATTTTGGAAACTAGACCCCCAAAGGAACTAATCTAGATGTGTGGTGAGGACTTTGAACCCCCAAGTGCTTCACAGAAGTTTATAACGCAGAGCCATGAAAATAAAAAAAAAATTATTTTCTCAAAAATGATATTTTAGCCTGCAATTTTTTATTTTCCCAAGGGTAACAGGAGAAATTTGACCACAAAAGTTGTTGTCCAGTTTCTCCTGAGTACGCTGATACCCCATATGTGGGGGTAAACCACTGTTTGGGCACATGCCGGGGCTCGGAAGTGAAGTAGTGACGTTTTGAAATGCAGACTTTGATGGAATGCTCTGTGGGCGTCACGTTGCGTTTGCAGAGCCCCTGATCTGGCTAAACAGTAGAAACCCCCCACAAGTGACGCCATTTTGGAAACTAGACCCCGAAAGGAACTTATCTAGATGTGTGGTGAGCACTTTGAACCCCCAAGTGCTTCACAGACGTTTACAACGCAGAGCCGTGAAAATAAAAAATCATTTTTCTTTCCTCAAAAATGATGTTTTAGCAAGCAATTTTTTATTTTCACAAGGGTAACAGGAGAATTTGGACCCCAGTAATTGTTGCGCAGTTTATCCTGAGTATGCTGGTACCCCATATGTGGGGGTAAACCACTGTTTGGGCACACGTCGGGCCTCGGAATTGAGGGAGCACCATTTGGTTTTTTGAATACAAGATTGGCTGGAATCAATGGTGGCGCCATGTTGCGTTTGGAGACCCCCTGATGTGCCTAAACAGTGGAAACCCCTCAATTCTAACTCCAACACTAACCCCAACACACCCCTAACCCTAATCCCAACTCTAGCCATAACCCTAATCACAACCCTAACCACAACCCTAATTCCAGCCCTAACCCTAAGGCTATGTGCCCACGTTGCGGATTCGTGTGAGATTTTTCAGCATCATTTTTGAAAAATCCGCAGGTAAAAGGCACTGCGTTTTACCTGCGGATTTTCCGCGGATTTCCAGTGTTTTTTGTGCGGATTTCACCTGTGGATTCCTATTGAGGAACAGGTGTAAAACGCTGCGGAATCCGCACAAAGAATTGACATGCTGCGGAAAATACAACGCAGCGTTTCCGCGCGGTATTTTGCGCACCATGGGCACAGTGGATTTAGTTTTCCATATGTTTACATGGAACTGTAAACCTGATGGAACACTGCTGCGAATCCGCAGCGGCCAATCCGCTGCGGATGCACAGCCAAATTCGCACCGAGTGCACATAGCCTAATTCTAAAGGTATGTGCACATGCTGCGGAAAACGCTGCGGATCCACAGCAGTTTCCCATGAGTTTACAGTTCAATGTAGACCTATGGGAAACAAAAATCGCTGTACACATGCTGCAGAAAAACTGCACGGAAACGCAGCGGTTTACATTCCGCAGCATGTCACTTGTTTCTGCGGATTCCGCAGCGGTTTTACAACTGCTCCAATAGAAAATCGCAGTTGTAAAACCGCAGTGAAATGCGCAGAAAAAACGCGGTAAATCCACCATAAATCCGCAGCGGTTTAGCACTGCGGATTTATCAAATCCGCAGCGGAAAAATCCGCAGAGGACCAGAATACGTGTGCACATACCGAAACCCTAACCCTAGCCCTAGCCCTAACCCTAGCCCTAACCCTAACCCTAACCCTATTCTAACATTAGTGGAACAAAAAAAAATTATTTATTTTTTTATTGTCCCTACCTATGGGGGTGACAAAGGGGGGGGGGTCATTTATTATTTTTTTATTTTGATCACTGTGATAGATTATATCTCAGTGATCAAAATGCACTTTGGAACGAATCTGCCGGCCGGCAGATTCGGCGGGCGCACTGCGCATGCGCCCGCCATTTTGAAAGATGGCGGCGCCCAGGGAGAAGATGGACGGACCCCGGCAGGATCGGTAAGTATGATGGGGTGGGGGGGGAGCGTGGGGGGGGGATCGGAGCATGGGGGGGTGGATCGGAGCGCGGGGAGTGGAACGGAGCACGGGGGGGTGGAACGGAGCACGGGGGGGTTGAACGGAGCACGGGGGGGGTGGAACGGAGCACGGGAGGGGGTGGATCGGAGTGCAGGGGGGGTGATTGGAGCACGGGGGGGTGATTGGAGCACGGTGGGAACGGACAAGAGCACGGGGGGAGCGGAGCACAGGACGGAGGGGAGCCGGAGCAGTGTACCGGACAGATCGGAGGGCTGGGGGGGACGATCGGTGGGGTGGGGGCACATTAGTGTTTCCAGCCATGGCCGATGATATTGCAGCATCGGCCATGGCTGGATTGTAATATTTCACCAGTTTTAATAGGTGAAATATTACAAATCGCTCTGATTGGCAGTTTCACTTTCAACAGCCAATCAGAGCGATCGTAACCACGGGGGGGGGGGGGTCCCTGCAGATCGGGTGAAATGGGAGTTAACCCTTTCACCTGATCTGTAGGGACGCGATCTTTCCATGACGCCACATAGGCGTCATGGGTCGGATTGGCACCGACTTTCATGATGCCTACGTGGCGTCATGGGTCGGGAAGGGGTTAAACGGGATTCTGTCACTAGGTTTTAACTAACTGATCTAAGAGCAGTATGAGATAAGAGAAGAAACCCTGATTCCATCAATATATTACTTACTGGGTTGCTTGTTTCAGAATTGGATAAAAACGTATCTGCTGCAGGTCTAGCAGTTCTCAGAATGTTGAGCTCTGTATAACCCCGCCCACACCACTGATTGACCGTTTTCTGTTTGGCAGATTTCCGCCTCTGTACAGTGAAATCATTGGCGGGAGTGTGGTTGGACCTCCTGGCAGCAGGACACGTAGTCCTTTATTAATTTCCTGCTGATAAAACAGTGCTTTTATAAAAAAAAAATGACAGCATGCAGCCTAGTAAGTGACACATCGCTGGAATATGGGGCTATGTATTATGCTTCTCTCAGATTAGGCAGCAAAACCCTTGTGACATGTTAAGGAATCTTTGACAGGGCTGTCTATATGATAATGCTTTATGCAGCCATATATCAGATCAGTTTGTGACATTAACTGGTAAGGTAGCAATTGGTGCTTTTAAAATTCTGTGGATGAGGGAGCAGATAGACAGACATTCTGCTGCAAGTTCTCCTGAAACATCAGTTAGTTTTCCACAAAAGTTTTTGAACCCCCAAGTCCTATCTATTTTCATTGGTACAATCTATATTCAGTGAGGCCAGAGTTTTCTATTACTATATATGCCTTCAAAATTCTATGGAGAAGGGAGAAGATACAAACAAACATTCTGCTGCAAGTTCTCTTGAAATATGTTACAGTTCTCCATAGACCTTTGAGCACAAGTTGTCATCCATTGTGTCAGTAATGAGAAAATCTGTCTTTACTGAACAAAGATTTTTACCCACAAAATGGGAATTTTAAGAATGATCAGTCTAGGAGGAGAAAGCTACTCTAAGGAAAATGTAGCATCCTATACAATTCCATGTTCAATGGCACTGGGCTCTTCACTAGTCTACAGCTTACATCTGTCTATGGAGATTGCTATATGTTTGGTACTACACAAAGACCCCAATTCATCATTACGTTTTTCCAGTTTCCAGAATAATTTGTTCCTTTTCAGTGGCTTTAGTATTTGCACCTTATATAAAGTTATTAGCCAATGTTTTAATCTTTCTTTTCAAGTCTTTTAAAATTAGTTACTCAACAACTTTGCTTGTCTAGATATTTCAAACAGATTCATGAAATCTGGCAGATTTTCAATTTGCCACAGGATTTTGCCACTTTAGTGAAGTAAAAAGTTAAAAAAAAAAAAAAAAAGTCCCACAGAATTCCTTTTATGGTACATGGCCTCCACACTGTTCTCTCCTTTCCATACTGGCCCCTCTTCACACTGTCCCCTCTTCACACTGTCCCCTCATATTGTGTCTCTCCCATATTGTTCCTTCTTCGCACACACTCACCCTCTCTATACTTTGCCTACCCACACTACACAGTCTAGATATTTTGCCCCTCACAATTTTCTCCCCATATCGCTCTCTCCCATCCCCAACTAACCCCTCACACATCCCCCTGCACCTACTGTGTCTTTGCACATCCCCCCACCCATACTGTCCCTTCACACATCCTCCCCTGCTCATGCTGTCTCCTCACATATCCCCATCAAGACTCTCTCCTCACACATCCCCCCGCCAATACTGTCTCATTGCATATCCTCCTCTGTCTCCTCGCATATCTCTCCACCACCACCACCCTGCTCATACTGTCTCCATAGTCAGAATACCAGGAGGATAGCGGAACAGAGCAGAAGGGGTTAAACAGACAGAAGGCCAGAACCGAGGTCCAAGGTCAGGCAACAGAAGATCTACAAACAGAACGCAAGTCAGAGAGAGACAAATCACACAGTAGCTGAATGTACATCCTGCAGTGGTTTGGAAGTAAAAGCCAAGTTAAGTAGCCTGGCAATCACCTGAGACAATGAACACCTGGAAACAGCTAGCACCTCCCAATCTGATTGAATGGCCGAGCTGTCAGTCAGCACACTGACAACTCAGCACATCCCTAAACCAGATTGCAGTAACTATATCCCAGACACACTGAGGGGTGGAATCGTGACAGTACCCCTTTTCTAGGGGTGCTGTTGTGAATTTCCGCTCTTGGGCTCCCTCCAGTGGTTGTAAGTGGCACTTTTGTGAGTTCGTCTCTTGGGCTCCCTCTTGTGGTTTCTAGTGGTATGGCTGCTCCTTGGAGTTAGCTGTCTTCAGCTGCCTCCACTTATCTTCTCTTGTGCTTGGCTATTTAGGCCTGGCTCTTTCTTCAGCCAGTGCCACTTGTAAATGGTTCCTGGTTGGATTCACATCTCTTTGGAGTTCCCTGTTATCCTGACCAGTTCAGCAAAGCTAAATTTTTGCTTGCTCTTTTCTGTCCATAGATTGTGGACTTATCCATTCTGTGCTTTCTATGTTTGTCCAGCTTATCAGTGTGAATTTGTTCTGTCTTGCTGGAAGCTCTGGGAGGCAGATTTGCCCTCCACACCTTTAGTCAGGTGTGGAGATTTTTTGTAAACTCTGCGTGGATTTTTGTAGTGTTTTATACTGACCGCACAGTATTCCATCCTGTCCTATCTATTTAGCTAGACTGGCCTCCTGTGCTCATCCTGGTTTCATCCTGTGTATGTCTTTTCCCTCTCCACTCACAGTCATTATTTGTGGGGGGCTAATCTATCCTTTGGGGATTTTCTCTGAGGCAAGATAGCTTTCCTGCTTCTTTCTTTAGGGGTAGTTAGCTCTTAGGCTGTGACGAGATGCCTAGGGAGAGTTAGGAGCATTCCACGGCTACTTCTAGTGTTGTGTTGAGCTTAGAGACTGCGGTCAGTACAGTTACCACTTCCTTCAGAGCTCGTTCCATGTTGCTCCTAGACCACCGTATCATAACAGGGTGCCACCGGATCCCCAGGCTTTTCAGGAAATTTTAATGGGAGGCCCTGACTAACCGATTGGTATTGACATCTCGAGCTGTAACTGAGGATCTTTCCTCTGGTTAATATGCCCTCCAGTGAATGAGATATTGGAGGGAATTTTGAACCCTATGAGAATCCACAACCACCTGAACCTCATACTTCAAGCCATTGTCGACAGAAACCAGAGGAAACGGGGAAGAGGAAGGCAATGCCGAGGGGACAAACTCCTTTAATAGGGATTTATGGAACACATTATGGATGTGTAGTGATGGAGGAAGCCTTAACCCTTTCACGACCTTGGGGTTTTCCATTTGTGCGTTTATTTGTTCCCTGTCTTCTCAGAGCCATAACTTTTTAATGTTTTAGTCAATATGGCCATGTGAGGGCTTGATTTTTGCGGTACAAGTTGTTCTTTTGAACAGCATCACTGGTTTTAACGTATCTTGTACTGGAAAATGGGAAAAAAATCAAAGTGCAGTGAAATTGCAAAAAAATGCAATTCCACAATTTTTTTTTTACCATGTTAACTAAATGCTAAAACTGACCTGCCATTATGTTTATACTAAACATGTCTAGGTTCTTTTTTAAGTGGTCAACAAACATTTCAAAGTTTGTCCAAAGAAAAAAAATGGCGCCATTATCCGAAACCCATAGAATCTCCATTTCTCACGATCTCGGGTTGGGTGAGGGCTTATTTTTTGCATGCCGAGCTGGTGTTTTTATTGATACCATTTTGAGGCAGATACGATGTCTTGATCACTTGTTACATCGTTACGTATTTTGCCGATCGGATTAATTCTTTTGTTATCTTGATCTGGCGTTTGTGAACACGGCAATACCAAATAGGTTTACTTTTGATTTTTTTATTGTTTTATTTTGTATGGGGCAAAAGGGAGATGATTTTAATTTTTACATTTTTATATTCTTAAAAACTTTTTTTTTGCTTTTTACTTGCTTCAATAGTCCCCATAGGAATCTAGAATCTGCGATCATGTGATCACCTGTGCTGCAAGTAGCAGGGCTTTAGACCTGCTATGTGTAACTAAAATGATCATCTGTAGCTGGCGCTCATGGCAGATTGGCAATGACAACCAGAGAGGTTTCCTACAGACACCAGGTTGTCATGCAAACCCATCGGTGCACTGCGTTCATGTGACACGGGTACAGATAGGTGGGATTAGTGACACGCTGCCATGTTAAATGCCGCTGTTGGAAATATAACATGTTAACAGCCACGGGTGGATAGCGATTCCACCTGCATCTGTTAGGGGCACAGGTCAGCTGATACGTCATAGGTTGTGAAGGGGTTGATCTGAATGCCATCGGATTGACCACCTATAGAATCTGTTATGGACTAATAAAATTTGGATCCAACTTCACTGACAGCATAAGTTTAGTGTTCCTAGATTACAACCAAACCTTATCCCCAATCATAAAAAAGGACCAACCAAACATCTTCTACCAGCCTTCTGTTTTTTGGTGAATCTGAGAAGTCCCAATATTTTGTGTCTGTACGGTGACCGCCACCACCAGGACATTTAGAACTAATCCTAGAAAATTAACCAAAATGGGGTGAAAACCATAATTACAGAAACATCTGATGTGATGACGTAATTTCATTGCATCAGCTGTGTACTCCGGAGAGTCAGCGCACCGGAGGCAGGGAGAGATGCAGAGCACGGGGGAACGGGACCAATGTGAGTATGTGGTTTTCTTTTTTTATTTCATGTGTATGGGATGTTTGGGTGGGCATGGGGGTCTATGGGGCTGTCGTGCAGAACATTGGGATGCTATGGGGTTCACATACTGCACATGGGGAGGCTATAGGGATGCTATGGGGTGACATGCTGTACAACATGGGGATGCTATGGGGGTGACATGCTGCACATGGGGATGCTATGGAGATGACATGCTGCAAACGGGGAGGCTAAAGGGATGTCATGCTGCACATGAAAAGGCTATGAGGGTGACATGCTGCATATGGGGAGGCTATGGGGATGACATGCTGCACATGGAGAGGCTATGGAGGTAACATGCTGCACATGGGGAGGCTATGGGGGTGTCATCCGAAGCACATGGGGAGGCTATGGGTGTGACATGCACATTGTGATGCTATGGGGGTGACATGCTACACATGGCGATGCTATGGGTGTGACATGTTGCACATGGGGAGGCTAAAAGGATGTACATGAAAAGGCTATGGGAATGCTATGGGGGTGACATGCTGCACATGGGGATGCTATGGGGGTGACATGCTGCACATGGGGAGGCTATGGAAGTGACATACTGCACATGGAGAGGCTATGGTGGGCCTCATGCAGTATATGGGCAGGCAAAGGGGGCCTCATTTAGTATACAGGGATTCTTTGGGCGCCTCATGCAGTATATGGGGAGACTGTGGGGCTCATGCAGTATTTGGGGAGGCTGTGTGGGGTTCATGCTGTATATGGGAAGATTGTGTTGGGCTTATGCTATATGTGGGGAGGCTGTGTAGGGCTCATGCTGTATATGCGGGGACTGTGTGTGGCTCATGCAGTATATAGGGAGGCTGTGTGGGCCTCATGCAGTATATAGGGAGGCTGTGTGGGGCTCATGAAATATATAGGGAGGCTATGTCAGGTTCATGCTGAATATGGGAAGGCTGTTTTGGGCTCATGCTGCAAATAGGGAGGTTGTGTGGTGCTCTTATGCAGCACCCCAGGTGACCGGTTGCTGCAGTGATGTTGCTTTTCCTTCAGGGAGAGTAATGTCATGCTCAGAGGCAATGCAGTTCTCTTCACCAGGTAAGGCACACACATGCAACACATTCAGAATCCAGTTATAAAGAACCCAAAATACGTAACAATCCATAAAATATACCAAATTTTATTAAATCACATAATAGATAACAGATAATACATACAAGGGACACGTATAGCACAAGTACGGCGGACAACTAACACTGTATGTAACACCTTGGGCATAGGGGAGACAGAAATAAAGTGGCTCAGAGAGGCATATAAATTCTCAATTCAATTACTAATAAAGTGCATAGTGCTCTTACAAGGATAAATTCAACCTCCTACCACCATATCCAATGATATCAGACAGATTTATGATAAGTATATATCAAAGTAACCAAAGTTCTGCCAGTCTTACCCAGTAGCTAAATGGTGCCAGTGAGTGTCCGGTGGCCTCGTGTTAGTTGTCCGCCGTACTTGTGCTATACGTGTCCCTTGTATGTATTATCTGTTATCTATTATGTGATTTAATAAAATTTGGTATATTTTATGGATTGTTACGTATTTTGGGTTCTTTAAGACTCCGTAGTTTCGCTATAGGATTATGTCATAAGTGGAGTTGGTCCCTATTATTATTTATGTCCAACATAGGGTGTTTTCCCTATGAATAGGGTGCACTGATATGCATCAGTGGTATTTGCATTTACATTCAGAATCCAGGCCAGGAGGGGGAGCTCAGGACCCGGATTCAGGGCAGCTTCCCTGTATAAAGATCCTGGTTTGGAGAAGGAGTCAGTTTAGTCTGTGAGAGACACAGAAGTAGAAGGAAGTCTGGAACTGAGAGCAGACAGAGAGGGGCCTGGCAGCCACGAGGGAGCTGCAGCCTCTGGAAGGAGGAAGAACCTGAAGGGTTGGATGTGGTGTAGCCGGAAGGGAAGGAGCACAGGAGAGGAACAGAGCTCAGAGGGGAACTGTGGCAGGGCACCCTCAGAGCTGAAGCGCAGTAGCTGGGAACTGGGAGCCCGAGGCTTTTGTGGGACTCTAGAACACAGAGCAGAACCAGAGGGCACGACACTACACGTTACCTGCCCACACCATGCCTGAGGCGCATCAGCACCTGAGGAGCCCGGGGCATGATAGAGTCCCAGTAAAAAGTCTCAAGCTGCCTGTCATGCAGGTACATGTCTTAGGACAGGGGGAATAGAGGACCCTGTAGGAAGCTTCAGGCAGCAGGGACCTCACCATTAATGGCGCTAGTTGGAAAGGCTCATGGACCCCTACTGGAGAAGAGATCCCCCTATTGCCTCTGAGCCGGTCGGACCACCATCACCCGTGCCTGTCTCCTCTATTTATTCACCGGCACATATCATCTTAGCCACACACCATAGGACCCCTGGGGACCCCGCTTCACCTGTGGGAAGTGTAACATCTGTGCTGCTACAACATCCCCCAGGGGACCCCTTCAATGCATTGTCTGTCCTACTACTGACCAAACTCCACAGGTGGCGTCACGACAGACTTTGAACATTTTCCCCTTCAACGTTGAGGCCCAGGGCCAAGGATCGGGTTGCAGCCACCGTGACTTCTCCCTTGCGACCGGTCTCGGTACTGAGTACCCCACTGCCCTGGCTGGGCGACTAAACTTTGGCGTCATGAACAGAATATCGTGCCCTGGCATCGGCGGGTACTGTGCGCCATGGATTACAATGTACGGTGTTATACTGTGTGATATTGAAATATGGCCGCCATTGCTGCACCACGAGGCAGATAAAGCAGGAAGAAGATGTGTTGCCATGTATGGAGTTCAAGTCCCGGCGTGAAACCTGGATCCACCCCCAAAAGATGTCCCCGGTCCGCAGCGGCAAGAAGCCTCGGACATGCAACCTACCCTGGACCTGGAGCTCCTCGCCACAGAGATGGAGGAGCTGGCCCAAAACTGATGAAGACCCAGATGACAGCGGTGGCCGCCTGGAAAGATTCCCTGGTCTGGAGAATGAAGACCGCCCAGCCGCCACGCCAACACTTACCAGCCACGTCCCCAGCCCCGGCGGAACCTGCACTGTCGACCTCGGTGGAGCCGAAGAGCGACGCGCTGCTGGAGAAGGACACGCCGCCGACAGGAGATCCGGAGTGCGCTCCTACAGCACCGACAGAGCCAGAAAGTAAGACCCTGCTGGAACGTAAGACAACACCGCCAACGGAAAACCTTTACCTCGCGACTACCGCCCGACAGAGCTGGAAAGTGAGGCCTAGCCGGAAAGCGAGACGCCTACAAATGAGACGCTGAACACGGAGATGACCACGCCACAGCACCAGGCTCTGCAGCCCACGGACCAGGAGCGGCAACCAGACATCTAGACCCCAGCAGAGGAGGCAAAACAAGACACTGGCACCGGTGAGACAGGTATGTTCACTGCCCCGCTAGCTGAAGACACCTTAGTGGGACCACTAGCACCCCCGCCAATGCTAAACCTTAAACAAATAACTACGGCCATAACCTGGGACTGCATAACTGATGCATGTGATACATTGACTGAACCAATGACCCCATTAGCATCGCTCCTAAAGGCATGTAGGCCCAAAGAGATAGTACACTGGAAATATCCCAGCATAGACCTTATGGGATTCCCTATAGAAGCCCAATCTGCAGCAAATAGCGTGAAAGTTACTATTATAACTTTGAGGACTATTGAGGACTATTGTAAGCAACAAATTTTAAAACTTGCAACCGAAGGACAACAACGTAGAGCTGAATGGGAGGCTATGGAGCAAAAGAACTTGTTAGACAAAGCTCAATCCCGCATCATTAAACCTCCCAGTAGAGGACCCATTAGAACTGGAACTGCAGTTTCCTTTAACTTGGACAGAGGTTGGGGATTCATAAGGGAGCAAATTGGACAAAGAGAACTGTTTGTTAATCGCAGGGATGTGGAGTCGCACCTGTTAAGAGGACACCCTGATTTGTGCCCTGGTGACAAGGTCACTTATACCCGGCACCACGGAGAAAGGGGATACTACGCCCTACATGTGAAACGGTGCCATGGCCCTTATGATCACACCTGTGTAGCCACTGAAAGTGGAACTGAAAAGCAGGCCCAGGCTACACAAACTCTAAATGCTGAACTATTTTCAACAGCGTCACCAGTTGTGACACCTACATATGGACTTTCCCAGTCAGGAAGCTATACACGCTAGGACCTGCCCTGGAAAAAGCAGAAATGAAAGACCTTCCCCTACGTGAACTAACTGATGTATATATGTTGTTTTGATGCTCTTCTTTTTTTTTTTTGCAGTTTATATGGAGAAGATGTTTCCCTGGAAACTGTTGTATAAATAGTCTGCCACCAGTTCCGATGCCCTTTGCTTAAATATTGCCGCGCGCTGGTAGCGTGAGCAGGACAGTAAAAATTTGTGTACACTTGTTTTGCGTTTCAGGAGCAGAACTGCATGGCACAGAAGAGACCTGGATCGGTCAATGTGCCTTGCCTACTACAATGTTTTGCACTTACTGTTAGAATCTGTTTTGATTTATGACCATCCGTCATCTTGTTGTAGTTTTCTGGCTGCTGGTCTTTTTCCCCTGGTGCTGGGTTGTCTTAGGTCAGGTGATTGTATCACCCTTTATTACCCAGCACCTGCCTCCCATTTCTTGCTGGACAACAGTGTTAATCCACTAGCGTTCTGGCTAGGTGCTTTGATAGCTTTCTGTGTTTGATATTGTGCAGTTCTGGGATCTCTGGTTCTGCTATCTTTAGTTTCTGTTTTCAGTTGGTTTCTGCAGCCGTCTCTGTGTTTCTATTAGGAGGTGACCTGTTTTTAAACCCAGTCCTTAGATCTTTCAGGGACCTCCTTCCCCCTATCTATAGGTCTTCGCTGAGATTAGCCTAGGATCGTCGGTGGGTCTATTCGCAAGGAAAGGGTTGCCCACTCCATTGTAGGGTATCAGCCTAGTCTCAGTGCAGGGTCAGTTTTCCCCCTTCTATCCTAGTTCTGTGTTGCAATTCCATAATAGTTTGTCCAGTCATACAAAAAAAAAAAAATCTCCCAGATTCCTTCAATATGTGCAGCATTTAAGAACTTGCTCAACGCTTGAAAGAGTTAACTTTGGAAGTAGCCGACCTGCAACAGCACGTGAGTATTTACTCTGGAGCATGCTCTGAAGAACCTAAGGTATGATTACCTGAGTTTTTTTCTGGTAAACGGCAGGAATTTTTTTACGTTTAAAAATGCATGTTTACTATATTTTTTGGCTTAGACCCAGATCCTTAGGGAGTGAATTACAGCGTGTGGGGATTATTGTGTCTTTATTGCAAAATGAACCCCAAATCTGGGCATTTTCATTACATCCTGATGATCCTTGTTTGACATCAGTAAAAGCATTTTTTTCTGCTATGGGGTTGTTATATGATGATCCGATCGGGTCACACAGCTGAGGCTGAGCTCAGATGGCTTAAACAGGGTTCTGTTGATGCTGAGAGGTATTGCACCCAGTTCAGACGATGGTCCGCAGAGGTCAGGTGGAATGACCCAGCGCTCAATAGTCAGTTTTTAGCAGGTTTGAGTGAAAGAGTTAAAGATTCGCTCATTGCATATCCTGCACCTGATACTTTGGAAACTGCTATGCAGTTAGCTATCCGTGTGGATAGAAGACCGAGAGACAGACAGAATGAAGAGAAGGCTCTTATAATGCTGAACCCCGTCTCTCAGGATAGCCCCGTCAACAGTGGGGAACCAATGCAACTTGGGGCATTGTCCTCTCGTTCCCAGGAGAGGGAGAAGAGGATTTCTGAAGGGCTGTGCTTGTATTGTGGTAAGGCTGACCATTTTATTAATGCAATGTGAGGTTCGCATAAGGAAAGAAAAAAAAGGTCAGTAGGAGTAACACTCCAGTTCGTATTGCGTTTTTACGATCCGCAGGAGTTTTTTTTTCTGGTAATACCACATATCATGGTCATTCCATTGGTTTTCAGGTAATGGAGGATTGTGGTTCTGCACTTAATTTCATCAACAATTCCTAGACAAATGTAAGTTTGATTCTGAACCATTATCATCTCCTATTCCTTTTGTGGCTATTGATAACTCCTATGGAACATGGGTGTATTTCTAGAAAGGTTACCGGGTTCCCACTTACTGTGAATATGGAACATCAGGATTGTATAGACTTGTTTGTCCTTGCTAAATTACATTGCCTAGTCGTCCTGGGTTTACCCTAGTTAAAAACGCACAATCCTTTGGTGGACTGGTTGTCTAGTACTATAAGGTCCTGGGGTCAGGGGTGTTATGGTAATTGTTGTAATGTTCACATTGCTGCTGTTGTGAAGAAGGAGGTACCTGAAGCCATTCAGGATTTCTGGAGGGTATTTTCAGAGGTTGAGTCGCAAGCTCTACCACCCAATAGAGATTATGACTGCACTATTGAGTTGTCCCAGCTGCTACACTTCCTAAGAGTAGTTTATTTAATCTGACGATTCCTGAGAGGGAGGCCTTAAAGGAATACCTACAGACTAATTTAGATGCAGGCCATATAAGACCCTCTAAGTCCCTGTGGCTGTAGGATTTTTTTTGTCAAAAAGAAGGATGGGGGCCTTAGGCCGTGTCTGGATTTTCGGGAGATTAATAAGATCACTGTGCGCAATCCTTACCCGTTGCCGCTGATTCCGGATTTGTTTAACCAACTTACCGGAGCGAAGTGGTTCTCTAAGATTGACCTTCATGGGGCATATAATTTGCTGCAGGTGAAGAAGGGCGATGAATGGAAGACAGCCTTTAATACCCCAGAAGGTCATTTTGAGTGTCTGGTGATGCCTTTTGGCTTTACTAATGCACATGTGTTTTTTCAAAATTTCAGTAATGACATTATGAGGTCGTTGATCAGTAGGAGTGTTATTGTTTATTTGGATATTTTGATCTACTCGACCGATCTGGAGTCGAATTGGCAGAGAGTCCGTGAAGTTCAACAGATTTTGAGCAAAAACTCACTCTTTGCTAAATTGGAGAAGTGCGAGTTTGCGGTACAGAAAATGAGTTTTTTGGGGGTACCTTGTCTCCAGTAATGGCTTTGAGATGGAACTGGTGAAGGTTCAGGTGGTATTGGGTGGCCTAGGCCTGAATGCTTGAAGTCGGTTCAGAGATTTTTAGGGTTTGCTAATTATTACAGAAATTTCATGAAGAATTTTTCTGTGATCGCTAAACCTATAACTGATCTCACCAAGAAGGGTTCCCATACTGTCCAATGGTCCTCTGAGGCTGTTAAGGCTTTTAAGCATCTCAATGAGAGGTTTAGCTAGGCTCCTGTTTTGATCCAGACAGATGATACCAAGCCATTTCTGGTAGAGGTTGATGCCTCTTCAGTATGGGAGGGGGCAGTTCTGTCCCAAGATGGAGAGGATGGGGTGCATCCCTGTGCTTTTCTAAAAAATTTTCGGAGACTGAGCTCAACTATGACGTTGGGAACAGAGAGTTGCTGGCTATTAAACTCGCGTTTGAGCATTGGCGACATTTTTTGGAAAGGGCTAGAGATCCGTTACAGGTTTTTTACTGATCATAAGAATCTGATATATCTGGATGCTGCTAAACGTTTGAATGCCCGTCAAGCTAGGTGGGCACTGTTTTTTGCCCGGTTTCATTTCTCCGTAACATATATCCCTGGGACAAAGAATGGTAAAGTGGATGCTTTGTCTCGTAGTTTCTCTCCAGCAGTTAATACTGAGAAGGAGGAATGCATTTTGCAGAGAGGGGTGGTGGTGGCAGCATTGGGTTTTGAGTTGGTGAGTAGCATCCTAGCATCCCAGAATGCTGCACCAACCACAACTCCGTATGGTATATTATTTGTGCCTAGAGCCTTGCGGTGAGCTTTGTTTGCTGAATGTCATGAGTCTCAGTTGGCGGGTCATCCAAGGATTTTGGAAACTAGAAAGTCGATCAGTCGAAGTTTCTGGTGGCCAGGGTGGTAAAGAAAAATCATCAAGTGGGTGTGTCAGTGTACTGTGTGCGCTAGGTCGAAGGCCTCACATGCCCCGGCTGCAGGGTTACTGTGTCCTTTGGAGGTTCCCAGTTCGCCATAATCACATCTTGCTATGGATTTTATCACCGATCTGCCGTTCTCTGAAGGTTTTTCTGTCATCTAGGTTGTTGTGGACCAGTTTAGTAAGATGTGTCATCTGGTCCCGTTGAATAAATCCCCCTGCGCCAAGACTCTAGCTAAGGCATTTGTGAAAGAGATTGTCAGGCTCCAAGGGGTTCCCATGGACATTGTCTCCGATAGAGGACCACAGTTTGTGGCTCGGTTTTGGCATGCTTTTTGTGACAGATTAAAGGTTCATTTGTCATTTTCATCATGTTATCATCCGGAGTCCAATGGACAGACCGAAAGGAAGAACCAGGACGTCGAGCAGCTTGTGATATGTTTTGTAGCAGACAATCAGAAGATGTGGTCGGAATATCTACAACTAGCTGCTGTTAATAATGATACGACTTCCTCGGCTGGGTGTTCTCCTTTTTTTTTGCTGTACAGGGAGGCATCCATCTTTTGGTCCATTTTCAAAGATTGGGGCAGCGGTGCCTGAGGAGGAGAGTTTTTCTGGAAATTTGGACAGGGTTTGGACCAATGTATGCCATTATCTGAAAGAGGCAAATAGGAGGTCAAAGAAATATTTTGACAAGAAAAGAAGGGAGGCGTTGTTTGCAGTTGGGGACATGGTCTGGTTGTCCTCTAGGAATCTGTGTTTAAAGAACCCTTCTAAAAAACTGGGGCCTAAGTTTGTAGGACCCTTCAAAGTGGTTCAGGTTGCCAACTCAGCAGCGCTGAGATTAGACATCCCCTCGTCCTGGAGAATTAATTCAGCTTTTCATGTATCTTTACTGAAGAAAGTTGACACACTAGATAAGGAGGGGATGCCGACTGTTCCTTCAGTTGATGAGGATGGCGAGTTTGAGATTTCACGCATTTTAGATTCCAGGTGGCACAGAGGAAAGTTGCAGTATCTTGTGTCCTGGAAGGGTTTCGGTCCCGAGGATAATTCCTGGGTGAAACCTGAGGATGTCTCGGCCTCAAGGCTAATTAAGGCTTTCACAGGAGATTTCCGAATAAGGCTCAGCCAAGAGGATCCAGAGGATCTCCGTAAAAGGGGAGGTACTGTTAGAATTTGTTTTGTTTTTTACCATCTGCCATCTTGTTATGCCTGCTGGTCTTTTCCCCCTGGTACTGGGTTGTCTTAGGTCAGGTGATAGTATCACCCTTTATTACCCAGCACTTGCCTCCCATTCTTTGCTTGACAACAGTGTTAATCCGCTTGAGTTCTGGCTAGGTGCTTTGATAGCTTTCTGTGTTTGATATTGTGCAGTTCTGGGATCCCTGGTTCTGCTATCTTTAGTTTCTATTTTCAATTGGTTTCTGCAGCCATCTCTGTGTTTCTATTAGGAGGTGACCTGTTTTTATACCCAGTCCTTAGATCTTTTAGGGACCTCCTTCCACCTATCTATAGGTCTTCGCTGAGATTAACCTAGGATCATCGGTGGGTCTATTCGCAATGAAACAGTTGCCCACTCCATCGTAAGGTATCAGCCTAATCTCATTGCAGGGTCAGTTTTCCTCCTTCTATCCTAGTTCTATGTTGCAGTTCCGTAACACTTACCTGTGTGCACTTATGTTATCGTTACTTTACTGTTTGCAACGTTCAAGAAATCGTACTTCCCATAAAGGGATGCTTAAGTTAATCTGTTTTACTTATTGACATGCATGTCTTAAAGATTGTTTTTACCTGTAATGCTTGTTTTTCTCTTCCCAGTCCGGGAGTCCTGGTGTTAACGGGGGGGGGGGGGGGGGAGTTTGGGGGGTTGGGTGTCTTAGGGGGAGTGCAGAACCCCAGGTGACCAGTTGCTGCAGTGATGTAGCATTTCCTTCGGGGAGAGTAATGTCACACTCAGAGGCAGTGGAGTTCCCTTCACCAGGTAAGGCACACACATTCAACACATTCTGAATCCAGGCCAGAAGGAAGGAAGTCTGGAACTGAGAGCAGACAGAGAGGGGCCTGGCAGCCACGAGGGAGCTGCAGCCTCTAGAAGGAGGAAGAACCTGAAGGGTTGGATGTGGAGTAGCCGGAAGGAAAGGAACACAGGAGAGGAACAGAGCTCAGAGGGGAACTGTGGCAGGGCACCCTCAGAGCTGAAGCGCAGTAGCCGGGAACCGGGAGCCTGAGGCTTTTGTGGGACTCTAGGACACAGAGCAGAACCGGAGGGCACGACACTACACGTTACCTGCCTGCACCACGCCTGAGACGCAGCAGCACCTGAGGAGTCTCGAGCATGATAGAGTCCTTCAAAAAGGCTCAAGCTGCCCATCATGCAGTATCTGTCTTAGGACAGGGGGAATAGAGGACCCTGTAGGAAGCTTCAGGCAGCAGGGACCTCACCTTTAATGGTGCTAGTTGGAAAGGCTCACTGACCTCTACTGGAGAAGAGACACAATGTTAAGAGGGATCCCATGTAACCTTACAATATGAGAAATAAACAACTTGGAAAGTTTATCTGCATTAGGTAACCCTGACAAAGGAATAGAATGAGCATGTTTGCTGAATCTGTCCACTACCATGCAGATAGTAGTTTTCCCACAAGACAGAGGCAAATCTGTAATGAAATCCATGGACACTATCTATGGTCTTTCTGAAATTGGCAATGGAGTCAATTCCTCGGCCAGTTAAGACTGACTTTGGCGCTTGCGCAGACTTCACAAGACAACACAAAATCTTTAATGTCATTAAGCATGGACGACCACCAAAAAAGTCTAGCAATGACTTTCCATGTAGCAGTAATCCCAGGATTATCCCAGGATGACCACTCAAGACAGAATCATGAAATTCACTCTTACGTACACAGGCACAAATAATTTGAAACTTGGAGTAGCGGAAGGAGCTAATGACTGGACTTTACAGATCTCCTCTTCCAATTCCGAGGTTACTATGGAGACCACAATACGCTGAGGATTTAATGGAGGATGAAGGTTCTAGAGAAACTGAATTGAGACTACGACTTAATGCGTCAGCTTTCACATTCCTAGACCCCTAGAATAAAATAAATAAAAAAAAACCTAGAAAAAAACAAGGACCATCCAGCCCGTCTAAGAGATAAGCTTTTAGCTGATTCAATGTAAGCTTTATTCTTGTGATTAGTGACCACAGTAACTGGATGTACAGCCACCTCCAAAAAAAATGCCTCAATGGCCAATTTGACAGCAAGTAACTGACTATTCTCAACATTGCGGGTCCGCAGCAGTTTCCCATGCGTTTACAGTTCAATGTAAACCTATGGGAAACAAAAAACGCTGTGCACATGCTGCGGAAAAAAACGCGCGGAAACGCAGCGGTTTACATTCTGCAGCATGTCACTTCTTTCTCCGGATTCCGCAGCGGTTTTACAACTGCTCCAATAGAAATCCTCAGTTGTAAAACCGCAGTGAAAACTGCAGAAAACCGCGGTAAATCCGCGATAAATCCGCAGCAGTTTTCCCTTGCGGATTTATTAAATCTGCTGAAATCCGCTGCAGAAATATCCGCAGTGGACCCAGAATATGTGTGCACATACCCTTAGGGGTAGGATAGATGGTGAATAAGATGAAATGAACCAGAATCCTTTTTCTGAACTAGGCCCAATGGGGAGACTCTAAAGTTCCAAAATGGAGGGGATGTGAACAGGCCCGAAATCCTCCCTAACCTCACTTCTTTTTCGATTTTTTTCCCACAGGACTTCAGGGTGGTCACGGGCCGACTTCAAATTGGGTGCAAACGAGGGAAACCCGTGAAATTTGAAAGGAATAAAAAACCCATACTAAAAACCAAATTGAAGTTGGCCCGCCGCGATTTTGTTAGAATATCGCTCTAACCAAGGGTCCATCGTGGCTACGCTCACCGGGGTCCTTGTGCTCCCTACTTTCGTTGCCAGAAGGCTTGGCTCGTAATTTTCCTGGGGGGGCGGGGGCAGC
Source organism: Ranitomeya imitator (assembly GCF_032444005.1). Lineage (NCBI taxonomy): Eukaryota > Metazoa > Chordata > Amphibia > Anura > Dendrobatidae > Ranitomeya > Ranitomeya imitator. The sequence goes on from NC_091282.1 coordinate 615,466,776, forward strand.
GGGACACTGGGTGGGCACCACTGCAGGCAGAGCATTCATGTTTATATTTACACAACCCAAAGAAATGGCAATGTCCCTCGTTGAATAACCAGCAGGCTCCAGGTCTCCACATGACTACTGAGCTACGACCAGCTGCTGCTGTGGATTGGCTAGTGGCCGCTGATAGAAATGGGAGCTGTTTCTGTGATAACATTAATTTAATCCATACCTCAGTAGCCTTAACCCCCCAACCGATTTCATGCCGCAGAGCCAGCCACCTCCGGAATTCCTCATCATAGCGCCACCAGGTGGACCCGCCATGGGCCTTGTACGATGTATATGATGGATCGCCCCCAAGGGCTGTGGGGTACTCGGTACTGGGTCCCTCGGTTTGGGGAATGGGATTTCACGGTGGCCTGACCCGGTCCGTGGCCCTAGGGGAACGTCCGTTGGGAATTGGGGAAAGGTCTTTAAAAGGGATAATGTTCGTGACGCCACCTGTGGTATTCGGTCAGGGTGACCGACGCTGCTTAGGGGTCCACTGGGGTGATGTTATGGCAGCTAGATGGTATAACTTCCAACAGGTGTAGTTTGTCTCAGGGCTTCCCAAAGTGTAGATGATGGATGGTGTGAGTCGCAGTGAATAACGAGGACACAGGGTTGCAGTCTCTTTACATTTTACTGAAGGTTCAGCATCCACAGTCCAGAGTAGGGACCACAGGGTAGACAGAGTTCGGCCGGTCGGAAGGCAAATCCAGAGTCCGCTTATCCAGGAGGAATTCAATAGCCTTCCCCTTGCGCACAGTAACGTAGTAGGTCCCTACTTGCATAAGCTACCATAAGGTCCTCACTGTTGTTACTCCACTCTGTCCCCTAGATGATACGGATAGGACAAAACCCGTATGACTGATGGCCTGAGGCTTGGTTATAGGGACCCTAGAGACGCCCGACCCCCACAAGTTGCCACTGTGTCTTTTTAGGTATAAAGTTCGGACAGCCAACTTGGAATCAACTGCTCTGCCAGTCTCGGTATTCTGGCCACCGGATCTGCGCTTCAGATGGAGGCAGCCTGCTTCTAGCTGGTCTCCCACTGCTGTTTCACTCCTGTTGCTATGACTTCTTTTCTCACTCACTACAGCACAATTCCTTACTTGTCCTTTCTTAGGATGCTGCCGCATGGGTTGCAGGCGCAGCTCCGTGTCATAGTTAGTAAAGCCGAAAAAAGACATTTGTCCATCCAGTTCAGCCTATATTCCTTTCCTTCCTCCTCAGACTTCAGTCTGGATCTGACCAGGGATTACCCCAGCCAGCTCGACCAGGAGACCTTTCCTCGTCGGTCCCCAGCCAGGAACTCTCCTCTCCTCCTCCTGATACTGACTGACTTCCTAACCAACCCTCCAGTTTTACCCTATGTGAGGAGTGGCCTAATAGATAGAACCCTTAGCTCCCCCTGGTGGACTGGCGTGTGAAGTGTGTGTGTGGCTGTGATACTTGGACATCAGATCTCCTAAATTGCCTTCAGATGTAACATCACTCCCCCTGGTGGAAGAACAACATTACTGCAACGAACCAGGACTCTGGGGCGCTGCATATAAATCATGTCCTGATAAATGAATAATTCAGAACTTTTTTCCGGATGCTGCTGGCCCAAAACTGAAAAAGCTTGTAACCGATTGCTCATGGTCTTGGCAACCTTCTGTCTGCTCCTGTCAAACGGTCTGTCATTCACTCTCCTCTCCTTGTACACCACCGTTTGCTGGGCCACCAATATTAAGGACCAGATGTCTACATAGTTGTTAGACAATATTTTTTCTCTAGTCTCAATATCTAAATGAGACTCTAGAGGGCTAATATCACAATAAAGAGAATCCTTAAATATACTGGCTAGCGGTGGTTCGCTTTTCTTTTCCGGATTACTAAGATTTACATGCTGAACACCCCTTGGTGCTGAGTATTGAACAATTAAAGCTCTCAAGGCAGACAAAAAATCCAAATTACCATCACTCCCTGCAAGAGAAAAATTGCACTCACCCATACCTGCTGCAGAAGGAGGGACTCCGACCGAAAGAGGAACTCTAGCACCAGAATCAACAGATGGGTGGGTGATGGCCAGGCTGGATGCCCTGGATGACTCCACAGGTCCCACTAGGCTTGATGCCCTGGCCGCTGTTTTCGGCTCTCATCTCTCACCCCGATAACGATGCCGGTAGTCGGGACTCACTGATGCACTCGTACACTACGATGATGACGGAGAGCGCCATCTTGAGGACTGGGATCTACGACCCATCTTGTGAGATCTGGACCTCTGACGCACATGCAAGGAACATCTGCTGGGTTGACGTGAGGAGCGGTGTCTGCGCCTACTATAACGATGAGGTGACTCCGATGACGATGAACTGGAACCTCGGCGTCGACACCTAGATGGCTCCACAACATTATATGGATCTGTGGGCAGAGAAGAAGACAATCCTTGTGGCACTGCAAGAGTTACAGCAACTGCAGCGTCATCTCTGCCAGCATCAGACATGCTGGGGACAGCAGCTGCCGGCATAAGTGATCCTACAGTGTCCTGCTGCGCCTTCCTGCCTAGGGTCAGAGGTATCCTCCGCAGATGTAGCGGTGCTGCCTCTAGACCTCATCTGCCCTAATAACTGCACCTGCACAAGTTTAAGTGGTTGCACTCGTGGCACTACTGTAGTGGCGCTGTAATACTGGCGCCAAAATTACTGCCAGTACCGGGATGCAGGAATATAGAGCTGTGACTGGAAGGAGGCGGGGCTTCACTCCCCACTCTGCCCGACCGTGCCTGCACTGGCCGGTCAGACAGAGGCGCAGGGAATGGGGACTGTGCAGCAGGCCGTGCCTCCTGGCATTCTGCCCAGCGGGACAGAGAGCGGCCGGCGGAATTCCAGGACAATGCCGCCATCACAGGCTCCAGCACGTCCAGAGACGCCATGTGCAAAGCCACAGTAGTACCGGAAGTGGGAGGAGCTACCACGGCCGGGCCGGAAGTGGGCAGAGCCACATGTCGACTCGGCGTTCCCAAGATCACCCGAACGATAAAGTGGTGGCATGGAAGGGATTGTGAATGGGACTGGGGCTAAGCCGGGCAGGAGGACGATTGCGCCTTGCGGACCGCCGGCCTCCCGAAACTGCAGTGGCAGGAGGCAGTATATGAGCACTAAGCCCTGAGATCAGAGCCTGCACTCACTGCTCACCCTCCTGTGACACCCTGGCATGCAGCATCTCCAGCAGCAGATCGGCCATCTCACTCTTCGCCAGACATTGCGTACCACGAGCACCTCAGGGACTCAAAAGGGGAAGAGGAGGATCCAGTCTGTTACCTCCAAACTATATCGGGTGAAGGAGGGGTTTGGGGGTGGGGTACCAGCCCCACAGGCTACTAATTGGCCAAACCGAACAGGACCGTACCAATAACATATAATGAAAAAGTTTCCATTTCAAAAACCTGACCTGCACATCCAAACATAGACTCAGTGTGAACAGGTGCTGAACCTAGAGTCGCCAACTCGTATATAGTTAAGTAAATAAGGCAGCACACTGCAGCGCTAAAACATGCAAACTTGAAAACACGAAATTTGAACTGCATTACTGCACTAGAAATATGAAAAATGAGAGCTTTTAGCGCATAAAAATGGCCAATTTTTATGCACTAAAAGCTCTCATTTTTCATATTTCTAGTGCAGTAATGCAGTTCAAATTTCGTGTTTTCAAGTTTGCATGTTTTAGCGCTGCAGTGTGCTGCCTTATTTACTTAACTATATACGAGTTGGCGACTCTAGGTTCAGCACCTGTTCACACTAAGTCTATGTTTGGATGTGCAGGTCAGGTTTTTGAAATGTATTCTCTAGCCTTCTGATCCTGCACTCCGCCTCCTAGCTTCAGGTGTTTTAATTACAGCAGGTCCAATACCCCTCCACAGAGAGAGAGAATTTTAGTCTAGTAAGAGGTTTTCACATGTACCCATTCAGATGGAGACGTTTATTCTCAGCGAGGTAAGGCAAGCGTAGGACCTGGTATAAGAGAGATGCCGTAAAGAGGCTACCAGGTACACATAAAATTGGCCATTTTTATGCGCTAAATGCTCTCATTTTTCATATTTCTAGTGCAGTAATGCAGTTCAAATTTCGTGTTTTCAAGTTTGCATGTTTTAGCGCTGCAGTGTGCTGCCTTATTTACTTAAATATAATGAAAAAGGAGGGGGTGGAGGAGAGGGGACCACAACGGAAGGCTGGGGGGGAGAAGGAGGACACCCCAGTAAGTGGCACGTTACTTAACCAGTGCCGTGCCAGCCAATATGATGTTTCCAGGGACATTTTTCTTTTTCAGAAATTAGGCATTTAATTGTATTGAAGGGATTGGCTTCAGAATCTATCAATGCAGAGGACTTCTTAAATGACAAATTTCACATTCACGATCCCTTCTTCTATCCGATCCAGTCCCGACCGCAAGTACTGGATTCATTTCAAGAATTGATAGAAAAGGAGTTGATTACTTTAGATCAGAACAATATTGTAGTGAACAGGTCTAGACTGGGACCTTCAAGTAACCCTGGACCGCGAGTAGCTTCTGTACACTGCAACTCACTCATAAGTTATCCTCTTACTGTTATATGGTTTAAATGAATCCAAAACGCACTAATCTCATATATTCCGCAGGTATGTGTGTGACGGGGTGTATGGCAGAGCAAGAAGGGACAACAGGCCGAGGGATGATTCAACAGATTTATTATCAAGAACGCTGGAACAACACATGCAGGTAGATCTACAGAGTCCACAATTAGTCCAACAGAACAGATTCGGGGGCACCTCCTGATAATCCTTATGCCAGCTAACAAAGCAATAGTCCACACGAGTCCAAGGGATCCCAAAACAATCCCACAAATGACAAGATATGTCCTCAGCTCAAGTCACTTCCGCAGTCACAGATGGACGTGGGGTCTTGCCTCAGCTAAGAATCCCCACTCCTTCTCATTCAAGGGTCAACTCACATCTGATCTCAAAAATAAGAATCCGCCCATGAAGGGGGGTAGGGGTCACACCTTCTATTCAATGGTTGGGTCCACCAGAAGATTCTAAACTGGTGGGCTCCCCTTAATCTATCTAGTATGTACATATGACTAGCCACCTGCTCTGAGGAAGAATGGCTATTCTTCACTAGTGGTGTTGACAAAGCTTAATTACATTATAGCTTAGGGCTGCAAGTATTGGGGAAGGAGACATATTGTTACAGGTGAACTCCCAGCACAAGAAAATACATAAATTACAGCTAATAGAAACCAGAGAACAGTTACATACATCAAATGGCATATTATTCAAATACAGGACAAGGCAAAAGTACATATCATGACAATCCCTTCCCCTCCCAATTTGTGTATGTACTAGGGACCTCTACAGGTCGCTGGTTAAGTACACACAGGCAGAGCATAACTTACATGTGGCTTCATGCAGCCACGAATTGGCATCGTAGTTCTCCCACATCATTGCCCAGGAGAACATCTGCAGGCAGACCACCCATCACCCCAACCACACATCGCCTGACCCCAAAACCAAAGTTCAGATCCGCTGTGGGAATAGTCCTCCATTGTCCACCAGCCAGTTTAATGACAATCCCAGGTCCTCTATGAATTGCCTCAGGCCGAACCACTCGGGGATCAGCCAGTGTGAGGAAAGCCTCTGAGTCACAAAATCCAATAAGTCTCTGTCCATCCAGCACGACCTCCTGCAAGTGCTTACTTCGATGAGCAGAAGTTGTCATAGCTGCGGGTCGCACACCATAAACTCCTAGTGATGCAACATGGGTGGGTGAGGCACTAGGCCAGTCCTCACGTAGTGGTGACACGTCGTCCCCCATGGCACTTGGCTGTACATAATTAATAATACGACTGGGTACAGGATTAATCCTCATTTGAACAGCTGGGCAGGAGGCTTGCAGATGCCCCAGCTGCCCACATCGATAGCATCTGTGCTGGGTCTCACTCCATCCAAGGCGTCCTCTTGGGCGAGGAGTAAGGGAACCTGGAGGCCGGCCCCCACCTGAAGGTGCTGTAGGGGTTTGAGGACGACTCCTCCATGGGCTGGCTGGGCATGAGGCCTGCAGATGCCCCGGATACTCACAACCATAACACCTGCGCTCTGCTACTTCCTCTCCTCGTCATATTCCAGAAAACGCAGTAGAAGCAACTGGAGGCACATTTACACAGGTATCAGCATGTGGTGGTGGTTTAGAGGAACGGGGAACAATGGGGACAGAAGAACTGGGGGCCACCTGTGTTGTGTAGCTGGTAGGCCTCTCTCGATCCTCCAACAGAACCCTCCACTGAGGCTTGATGGTGAGAGCCTCATCAGCTAGAGCTGCAGCTTTCTCCACAGTGGCTGGTCTCCTCTCATGCACCCATTCCCGGATCTCAGCAGGGCACTTGAAGTAAAAGTGCTCTTTTAGGATAACCTGGAGGAAGGTCTCCCAGGTTAAGGCCCCCTCTGCCTCCAGCCAGCGATGACATATTTGTTTGAGTCTCTGGGCATACATCTTGAAAGACACTTCCTCATCACAGGCTAAAGTACGGAACTGAGTCCTGTAAGTGTCTGGGGTAACAGTCTGTCTGGAGCTTCTAGCTGCTTCCGAAGCGATCTGCCTCTCCAGCAATGCCATCTCCTCGGCTCTGTGAATGGCCTCCCTCTCCCTCTCCTGAGCTCTGTGAATGGCCTCCTTCTCCCTCTCCTGAGCTCTGTGAATGGCCTCCCTCTTATAGTCTATGGTGGCCTCTTCTCCCAGCAATGCCAACTCCTCCTCGTACCACATAACCCACTGACTTTTTTGGGTATTTACCACCGGCTGCCGTCTTTCCTCCGTTTGCTGTGGGGATCCTTCCTCAGCGTAATCTTGCAGGCGAACTCCTTCCAAAGCCTCAATTAGCTGCTCCCTGGAGAGTCCCTTGTAGCTGACTCCCTGTTCACGGGCCTTTGTAGGTTCACCACAGTTCAGTTCTTGTACTCTGCGGTGCTGGTTCCCGATATTGATGGGCCATTGTCCTCCATTCCTTCTGCTGCTCTGATCCCGCTGCTGCCACCAGTTTGTGACGGGGTGTATGGCAGCGCAAGAAGGGACAACAGGCCGAGGGCTGATTCAACAGATTTATTATCAAGAACACTGGAACAACACATGCAGGTCGATCTACAGAGTCCACAATTAGTCCAATGGAACAGATTCGGGGGCACCTCCCGATAATCCTTGTGCCAGCTAACAAAGCAATAGTCCACACGAGTCCAAGGGATCCCAAAACAATCCCATGAATGATGAGATATGTCCTCAGCTCAAGTCTCGCCCCATTCACTTCCGCAGTCACAGATGGATGTGGGGTCTTGCCTCAGCTAAGAATCCCCATTCCTTCTCCTTCAAGGGTCAACTCACATCTGATCTCAAAAATAAGAATGGATTGTCTGAGCTCCTGGGATCCGCCCATGAGGGGGGGTAGGGGTCACACTTTCTATTCAATGGTTGGGTCCACCAGAAGATTCTAGACTGGTGGGCTCCGCTTAGTCTATCTAGTATGTACATATGACTAGCCACCTGCTGTGAGGAAGAATGGCTATTCTTCACTAGTGGTGTTGACAAAGCTTAATTACATTATAGCTTAGGGCTGCAAGTATTGGGGAAGGAGACATATTGTTACAGGTGAACTCCCAGCACAAGAAAATACATAAATTACAGCTAATAGAAACCAGAGAACAGTTACATACATCAAATGGCATATTATTCAAATACAGGACAGGGCAAAAGTACATATCATGACAATGTGTTTGTGTTCTATTAAGTGCACTTTTCCTTTGGTGTGTTCCAGCACCATCAGCTTGTGAAATGCATGATTTATATTATTCTCACAATGTACGATCTCACACAGAATTGAGCATAGATCCTATTGGTCAGTGACCCTGTCACCAAGATTCAATAGGAGGAGTTAGCTCTAGTCTCTGTCTAGGCAAGGCAGGAATCTGAAAGGTTCCCTGGGGAGTCTGGTACAAGATGTGACTCAGAACAGACCTCATGTGAGGGGTCTCTTCACCCCCTGCATTCTTCATGCCTGGATGTTCATCCTTCTCTTAATCTTATTCATCTCAAGATATACAGCTTCTAGTCATATGCCCCAAAAGGCTTCAAACTCTCTTATAATTACCTGCAAGTACTGCTTCTAACTAATACCATTTCTTAAAGTTCCAGAACCTCAACTCTGTGTCAGAATCCAATCCTGAACTGTATTGGCCGTGGATTCCCCATGTGAACTGTAAACCATTACTACATGTTACATCTCCCCATTCTGAAGTAAAGCAGCCGTTATCCCTGAGACCTGTTGTCTGTGGTTATTCAATCAGCTGTGGACACTGCGTGGGGGTGGATAACAGGGAACAGAATAGCTCCATACCAGGGTTGTTGCAATATGTTTATGCAAGGTAATCTATCTGTTATGGAAATAATGGCACTGAACCAACTCGATGATCATGCTGATGTGACACCCCAGGAGTCCGGTTGTCACAGTGCTATTGCCTTCCTCGGGGAGGGTGATGCCATGCCTGGAAGCGAGAAGGATCCCCTTAATAGGTAACACATACATATAACGCTGTTCTGACTCCAGGCCAGATGGGGGAGCTCTAGACCCAGTTTCAGGGTAGCTTCCCTATATATTCTGGCTGGAGGAGGAGTTAGCAGTTAGTCTGTGGAAGTCTGTGAGGAGAGCTGGAGCTGAGCAGACATGTGGCTCTGCAGCTCCTGACAGGAGAGTCAGGCAGATTGTAGAAGACAGTGAGGAGAGAAGGAGCAAAGGAGGAGAGAGAAAAATTGGAATGGAGCTGCGATTGGGCTCACTCCAAGATCAGGCGCAGAAACCTGTGTCCTCCAATTCTTTCCTGCACTTCACCATCTATCATCCTGACCAACCACACTGGGAGCCCTGGGGAACTAATCTCTACCTGTGGGGAGCTATACCATCTAAGCTGCCAAGCCATCAGCCCCAGAGGACCTCTTTAAGCAGGGATGGCCGAATACCACAGGTGGCATCACATACTGTAGTAGACTTTATTCCCATTTCCATTAACCCCCTTTTTACTGGACGCCCAAGGCCATAGACCGGGTCACTACCACCCTGACCACACTTTTAAGAACAGAATTGGCCCAGTATCGAGTACCCCACGGTCCTAGCGGGCGCTCCACTGATCTCCTAATTCACCCAGCTGACAAGGGAGGGGGATTGTTATCTTAAATGCTGGCTTATATTATCAGGAAAACATGAAAATACTCACTGATAGAAGTTCATATACTGAATTAAAATCTGATCCCACTGCTCCTTTCCAATTGTAATTATCAAAAATTTTGAAAGAAGGGGTATTCATGGGAGCTATAAGTTCAAGCATTTCGAAATATCTTTATATTAACCATCCTATTATATCAATTTACCATGCTCTCCCTAAAATAAATTAGGAGACTTTCCCTCCTCCCTTTAGACCCATTATTGCTGCCTTTGGAGCGGGTGGACCTTCAGCCACTTGTGAGATCACTGCCAGGTTTCATCAAGAACAACCAAAATGCTCATTACTCCAAGTGCTCCTCTCACAAGTGGCTGAGTTGTGATGTCATCAGTCTATACCCCTCTATACCACACGATGTGACTATCCCTAGCCTGAGATTCTTTCTTGACAAATAGAGTTCATACAAAAAAGAGATACAGGAATTTTTTTAGTACTAGCAGTCTCATTCTTGCTTACTGATAACTATTTTTCATTTACAGGGACTTTCTTTCTTCAAACCAAAGGAGTTATCATGGGAGGGAAATTCTCACCCTCCCTTGTCGCGGCTTGGGAGGAAACTTTTTTGTTTTCTGAAAAAAATATTTTTACAACTTGATTGATTTTTATGGTCGCTATATCGATGATATCATTGTTATTTGGAAGGGTTCTGAGATAGAAACTCATAAATTTGTTGCATATGTCAATGGCAATTAATCTAATTTATCTTTTAATTACATACTCTTTGCAACATCTATTAATGACCTTGATATCACGCTAACTGGGAATATAAATACGGGTCTATAATTATTTCTCATTTTTAAAAATACACAGATAGCAACTCCATCTTGGAAGCTAGCTCTTGTCATCCACCCCACATAATTAAGAATATCTCCTTTGGTGAACTTATTAGGATGAAAATAACTACTTCCCTGCCATCCACTCATAATACAGAGACTAATAAAACCATTCATAGATTACAACATAGAGGATACTCTAATCGGACCCTGAGAAAAGCTGATGCCGCTGTGAAAAAAATAGACAGATCCTATTATCAGATAAACCCCAAACCAATAACACTAATAATTGTATTAAAAAGCACAAAATATGAACGGCACTAGGTGTTATCGCAGCAGGCGGTGTAGCCGCAGCCTGAGGATTCCACTGCAAGACTCCTATAGCACGTATATAGTCTGCAATGTTCGGGTGGTGCTCAGCATAAAAAGCAGTGAACAAATATCCAAGGAGAAAAAGGAAAATGCGGCACTCACCCAGGTAGATTGCGAATCAAAGTCCTTTATTCATCGTAACGTAACAACGGACATAGTAAGGAGAGGCGGCTGTGAGAGATCAGCGGTGCGGGGAGAAAGAACAGGACTACGATCGTTTCGCGCTTGTGTGCTTCCACGGGTCCATTCTATCACCCAGTTACTTTTCTAATTAAACATCCTCGCATCAGCCTACATAGTTATCTACAAAAGTTTTTTTCAGATGCGGACATACTCCCTGCAAAGCATGTTCACATGTAGTTCATAATAAACAAAAATTTAAATCTGTCACAACAAGCAAATAATTTTCTAGTAATAATTTTATAAATTGTAATACAACAGGTGTTATTTATATTGTTGAATGCGAACAATGCAATATCCAATATACAGGTTGTACCACCAGGCCTTTGAAAAACCGCATAAGACCGCACCAGGCCTTTGAAAAACCACATAAGACGGCACATGTCTGACATGGGTAATATGAAAGCTGTCAGTATTTCAGAAGTCTCAAAACATTTTTCTCAAATACATGAGGGTAATATCAACTCCTTAAAATTTTATGGCATAGAAAAAGTGTATAGACCTAAGAGAGGAGGTGATTTTAGGTGCAAATTGTTGAACCGCAAATCTTTTTGGATTTATAAGTTACAGACCAGAAGTTTTCTATTTTGTCTTGGGGCATGTATGTGTATATATATATATATATATATATATATATATATATATATATATATATATATATATATATACAGGGGCTGACTGGCAAATTTTGCCCTGGGGGGCAAGCACACAGCAGTGGCCCATGAGTAGCGGCTCATCCTTAAAGGGGTTGTCGGATCTTATGCTACATGTCTACAGACACTATGTGTGAATCCTCATATCATGCGCTATGAAGATTCTCTGGTGCCAGCAACAGGTGGTCTTGTGACTGCAAGCATGCGATATATATATTCCCAGCCACATTTTGACTAGACTGTTTGGGCCTTGTTCAATACAGTTGCATAAGGCCAAGCAAGTCTAGTCGGCATGTGACCGCATGTATGCAAATCACAAACTTACAGCCACACACCCGCCAAATGACCACAGCACTGCCAGCAATGTGAGAAGCACAAGTCTGCAGTCTAAAGAATGACAGAGTGAATGCACCAATGACACACACACGCACAGCTCCACTGTATAGTGACACACATGCACAGCCCCACTGTATAATGACACACACACACAGCCACACTGTATAATGACATACAGCCCCACTGTATAATGACACACACAGCCCCATTGTATAATGACACCCACACAGCCCCACTGTATGACACACACACAGCCCCACTGTATAATGACACACACACGCACAGCCCCACTGTATAATGACACACACACACACAGCTACACTGTATAATGACACACAGCCCCACTGTATAATGACACACACAGCCCCATTGTATAATGACACCCACACAGCCCCACTGTATGACACACACACAGCCCCACTGTATAATGACACACACACGCACAGCCCCACTGTATAATGACACACACACACACAGCCACACTGTATAATGACATACAGCCCCACTGTATAATGACACACACAGCCCCATTGTATAATGACACCCACACAGCCCCACTGTATGACACACACACAGCCCCACTGTATAATGACACACACACGCACAGCCCCACTGTATAATGACACACACAGCCCCTCCGTATAATGACAGGCACATGCACAGCCCCACTGTATAATGACAGGCACAAGCACAGCCCCACTGTATAATGACAGGCACACGCACAGCCCCACTGTATAATGACAGGCACACGCACAGCCCCATTGTATAATGACAGGCACACGCACAGCCCCACTGTATAATGACAGGCACACGCACAGCCCCACTGTATAATGACAGGCACACGCACAGCCCCACTATATAATGACAGGCACACGCACAGCCCCAGTGTATAATGACCCACACACACAGCCCCACTGTATAATGACACACACACACAGCCCCACTGTATAATGACACACACACGCACAGCCCCACTGTATAATGACCCACACACGCACAGCCCCACTGTATAATGACACACACGCATAGCCCCACTGTATAATGACACACATGCACAGCCCCACTGTATAATGACACACACGCACAGCCCCACTGTATAATGACACACACACACACACATACACAGCCCCACTGTATAATGACAGGCACACGCACAGCCCCACTGTATAATGACAGGCACACGCACAGCCCCACTGTATAATGACAGACACACGCATGGCCCCACTGTATAATGACACACGCACGCAGCTCACACACGCACGCAGCTCACACACGCACGCAGCTCACACACGCACGCAGCTCACATGCACACAGCTCACACACACATGCAGCTCACACACACGCGCACAGCCCCACTGTATAATGACATACCCACACAGCCCCACTGTATGACGCACATGTACAGCCCCACTGTATAATGACACACACACACAGCCCCACTGTATAATGACACGCACACACGCACAGCCCCACTGTATAATGACAGGCACACGCAGCTCACACGCACACGCAGCTCACACGCACACGCAGCTCACACACACAGCTCACACACACACGCACAGCGCCACTGTATAATGACATACCCACACAGCCCCACTGTATGACGCACATGTGCAACAGCCCCACTGTATAATGACACACACAGCCCCACTGTATAATGACACGCACACACGCACAGCCCCACTGTATAATGACACGCACAGCCCCACTGTATAATGACACGCACACACGCACAGCCCCACTGTATAATGACATGCACACACGCACAGCCCCACTGTATAATGACACGCACACATGCACAGCCCCACTGTATAATGACACACACAGCCCCACTGTATAATGACATGCACACACGCACAGCCCCACTGTATAATGACACGCACACACACACAGCCCCACTGTATAATGACACGCACACACGCACAACCCCACTGTATAATGACACGCACACGCACAACCCCACTGTATAATGACAGGCACATGCAGCTCACACGCACGCAGCTCACACGCACGCAGCTCACACGCACGCACACTCTCCTCATACACACAAACACACTCTCCTCATACACACATCACACACTCTCCTCATACACACATCACACACTCTCCTCTGTGGTGCAGGGGTGGCTGATGTCCATGTGCAGCTCTTCAGTTTCTCCTGCTCACAGCTCTGCACTGTCCGGGCACCTCCCCCGTCTCTCCTTCTCTGCCAGGATAGCAGATAAGAGCAGGAGAATCCGGAGCTCCGTGCACACACAGGCCGGTATGCGTATGCCGGTATGCTGACCTTTCATCTTGGCTGCTGGCTCTCTCCCTCAGAGTGGCAGTGGCGCATAGGAGCTTGCTCATCACATACCCCTGCAGCCTACATGTCAGGGCTGCTGGCGGGATGACACCACCGCGCACTACAGGTGCGCTATGTATTAGTCACTGCCAGTCCTCCAGCGGCCCTGTGCAGCTGCTTAGACACCGGCCCGGGGGGCATATGCATTTCTGCCACCCGGCCCAGCCCGCGCCTGTATATATATATATATATAAATATATATATATAAATAAATATATATATATATAATAATATATATATATATATATACTAGCTGAAGAGCCCAGCGTTGCCTGGGCATAGTAAATATCTGTGGTTAGTTATTTAGTTATAGCACCATCACATCTTTCATTTTCTCCCTCACACCTCTTATTTTCCCCCTCACTCCTCTCATCCCCCCCTAACACTTGTCATTTCGACCTCACATCTGTCATTTTCCGATCACTCTGCTATTTTTCCTCACTCCTCTCATTTTCACCTCACACCTCTCATTATATACATGTTTGACATCTCCCTTATATATAGTATACGCCTGTATGTCATCTCCTGTATATAGTATATACCTGTATGTCATCTCCCCTGTATATAGTATATACCTGTATGTCATCTCCCCTGTAAATAGTATATACCTGCTGTAAGTCATCTCCTCCTGTATATAGTATATACCTGTATGTCATCTCTTCTGTATATAGTATATACCTATGTCATCTCCTCCTATATATAGTTTATACCTGTATGTCATCTCCTGTATATAGTATATACCTGTATGTCATCTCCCCTGTATATAGTATATACCTGCTGTATGTCATCTCCTCCTCTACATATCTGTGTGTCATCTCCTCTTTTATATAGCATATACCTGTATGTCATCTCCTCCTATATATAGTATTGACCTGTATGTCATCTCCTCCTGTATATAGTATATACCTGTAAGTCCTCTCCTCCTGTATATAGTATATACCTGTGTGTCATCTGCTCCTGTATATAGTATATACCTGTGTGTCATCTCCTCTTGTATTAGACCTCGTTCACAGGTTATTTGGTCAGTATTTTTACCTCAGCATTTGTAAGCTAAATTGGCAGCCTGATAAATCCCCAACAACAGGAAGCCCACCACCCCAGCAGTATATATTTGCTCACACATACACATAATAGACAGGTCATGTGACTGACAGCTGCCGTATTTCCTATATGGTACATTTGTTGCTCTTGTAGTTTGTCTGCTTATTATTCATATTTTTATTTTTGAAGGATAATACCAGACTTGTGTGTGTTTTAGGGCGAGTTTCATGTGTCAAGTTGTGTGTTGAGTTGCGTGTGGCGACATGCATGTAGCGACTTTTGTGAGATGAGTTTTGTGTGGCGACATGCGTGTAGCAACTTATTGTGTGTCGAGTTGCATGTGACAGGTTAGTGTAGCAAGTTGTGTGCAGCAAGTTTTGCGTATGGCGAGTTTTGCGCGTGGCGAGTTTTATGTGTGGTGCGTTTTGAGTATGTGCAAGTTTTGTGTGAGGCAACTTTTGCTTGTGTTGCAACTTTTGTGCATGTGGCAAATTTTTCCGTGTGTGCAAGTTTTGCGTGTGGCGAGTTTTCCAGGAGGTGAGTTTTGCATGTGTGGCTAGTTTTGTGTGAGCCTAGTTTTGCATGTGGCGAGTTTTGCACGTGGCAAGTTTTGAGCAGTGACTTTTGTGTATTGACTTTTATGTGGTGTGGTTGGTGTATGTGTGGTGAAATGTGTGCTTAGGGTGGTATATGTGTTCAAGCACGTGTTATTGTGTGGCGCATTTTGTGTGTGGTGAGTATCCCATGTCGGGGCCCCACCTTAGCAACTGTATGGTATATACTCTTTGGTGCCATTGCTCTCATTCTTTAAGTCCCCTTTGTTCACATCTGGCAGCTGTCAATTTGCCTCCAACACTTTTCCGTTCACTTTTTCCCCATTATGCAGATAGGGGCAAAATTGTTTGGTGAATTGGAAAGCGCGGGGTTAAAATTTCGCCTCACAACATAGCCTATGACGCTCTCGGGGTCCAGACGTGTGACTGTGCAAAATTTTGTGGCTGTAGCTGCGACGGTGCAGATGCCAATCCCGGACACACACACACACACACACACTCAGCTTTATATATTAGATATACCTCATATATATATATATATATATATATATATATATATATATATATATATATATATATATATCATTTTCTCCCTTACACCTCTCATTTCCCCCTCACTCCTCTTATTTTCCCCCTCACTCCTCTCATTCCCCCCTAACACTTTTCATTTCGACCTCACATCTGTCATTTTCTGATCACTCCACTATTTTCCCTCACTCCTCTCATTTTGCACTCACACCTTTTCATTTTCACCTCACACCTCTCATTTTCCCCTCAGTATATACATGTTTGTCATCTCCCTTATATATACAGGTCCTTCTCAAAAAATTAGCATATAGTGTTAAATTTCATTATTTACCATAATGTAATGATTACAATTAAACTTTCATATATTATAGATTCATTATCCACCAACTGAAATTTGTCAGGTCTTTTATTGTTTTAATACTGATGATTTTGGCATACAACTCCTGATAACCCAAAAAACCTGTCTCAATAAATTAGCATATTTCACCCATCCAATCAAATAAAAGTGTTTTTTTAATAACAAACAAAAAAAACAACAAATAATAATGTTCAGTTATGCACTCAATACTTGGTCGGGAATCCTTTGGCAGAAATGACTGCTTCAATGCGGCGTGGCATGGAGGCAATCAGCCTGTGACACTGCTGAGATGTTATGGAGGCCCAGGATGCTTCAATAGCGGCCTTAAGCTCATCCAGAGTGTTGGGTCTTGCGTCTCTCAACTTTCTCTTCACAATATCCCACAGATTCTCTATGGGGTTCAGGTCAGGAGAATTGGCAGGCCAATTGAGCACAGTAATACCATGGTCAGTAAACCATTTACCAGTGGTTTTGGCACTGTGAGCAGGTGCCAGGTCGTGCTGAAAAATGAAATCTTCATCTCCATAAAGCATTTCAGCCGATGGAAGCATGAAGTGCTCCAAAATCTCCTGATAGCTAGCTGCATTGACCCTGCCCTTGATGAAACACAGTGGACCAACACCAGCAGCTGACATGGCACCCCACACCATCACTGACTGTGGGTACTTGACACTGGACTTCAGGCATTTTGGCATTTCCTTCTCCCCAGTCTTCCTCCAGACTCTGGCACCTTGATTTCCGAATGACATGCAAAATTTGCTTTCATCAGAAAAAAGTACTTGGGACCACTTAGCAACAGTCCAGTGCTGCTTCTCTGTAGCCCAGGTCAGGCGCCTCTGCCGCTGTTTATGGTTCAAAAGTGGCTTTACCTGGGAAATGCGGCACCTGTAGCCCATTTCCTGCACACGCCTGTGCACGGTGGCTCTGGATGTTTCCACACCAGACTCAGTCCACTGCTTCCTCAGGTTCCCCAAGGTCTGGAATCGGTCCTTCTCCACAATCTTCCTCAGGGTCCGGTCTCCTCTTCTCGTTGTACAGCGTTTTCTGCCACATTGTTTCCTTCCAACAGACTTACCATTGAGGTGCCTTGATACAGCACTCTGGGAACAGCCTATTTGTTGAGAAATTTCTTTCTGGGTCTTACCCTCTTGCTTGAGGGTGTCAATGATGGCCTTCTTGACATCTGTCAGGTCGCTAGTCTTACCCATGATGGGGGTTTTGAGTAATGAACCAGGCAGGGAGTTTATAAAAGCCTCAGGTATCTTTTGCATGTGTTTAGAGTTAATTAGTTGATTCAGAAGATTAGGGTAATAGGTCGTTTAGAGAACCTTTTCTTGATATGCTAATTTATTGAGACAGGTTTTCTGGGTTATCAGGAGTTGTATGCCAAAATCATCTGTATTAAAACAATAAAAGACCTGACAAATTTCAGTTGGTGGATAATGAATCTATAATATATGAAAGTTTAATTGTAATCATTACATTATGGTAAATAATGAAATTTAACACTATATGCTAATTATTTGAGAAGGACCTGTAGTATACACCTGTATGTCATCTCCTGTATATAGTATATACCTGTATGTCATCTCCCCTGTAAATAGTATATACCTGCTGTATGTCATCTCCTCCTGTATATTGTATATACCTATGTGTCATCTCCTCCTGTATATAGTATATACCTGTATGTCATCTCTTCTGTATATACTATATACCTGTATGTCATCTCCTCCTATATATAGTATATACCTGTATGTCATCTCTTGTATATAGTATATACCTGTGTCATCTCCCCTGTATATAGCATATACCTGCTGTATGTCATCTCCTCCTCTATATACCTATGTGTCATCTCCTCTTTTATATAGTATATACCTGTATGTCATCTCCTCCTGTATATAGTATATACCTGTGTGTCATCTGCTCCTGTATATAGTATATACCTGTGTGTCATCTCCTCCTGTATATAGTATATACCTGTGTGTGTGTCATCTGTTCCTGTATATAGTATATATGTGTGTGTCATCTCCTTCTGTATATAGTATATACCTGTATGTCATCTCCTCCTGTATATAGTATATACCTTTGTCATCTCCCCTGTATATAGTATATGTGTGTGTCATCTCCCCTGTATATAGTATATACCTGTGTGTCATCTCCTCCTGTATATAGTATGTATCTGTGTATCATTTCCTCCTGTATTAGACCTCGTTCACACATTATTTGCTCAGTATTTTTACCTCAGTATTTGTAAGCTAAATTGGCAGCCTGATAAATCCCCAGCCAACAGGAAGCCCTCCTGTCATGATTCCAATGGCAGGGAATCACAAAAGGACAAGCACCAACAAGCTCTAGGGTGATGGAACCTGAGCTGACCGCGACCCTAAACCTGAACACACAAATAACAATAGCCGGGGAACGTGCCTACGTTGATCCTAGACGTCTCGCACCAGCCGAAGATCTAACTTCCCCTATCAGAAGAAACACAGACCTCTCTTGCCTCCAGAGAAATACCCCACAGAAATAGCAGCCCCCCACATATAATGACGGTGAAATGAGAGGAAGGCACATACACAGTATGAAAACAGATTCAGCAAAATGAGGCCCGCTAAAACTAGATAGCAGAGGATACAAAAGTAAACTGCGCGGTCAGCAAAAAACCCTTCAAAAAACCATCCTGTAATTACTTGAACTCATGTTCCAACTCATGGAACATGAGGAGCAATTACAGCCCACTAAAGCAACCAGCAGCAAAGAGACAATTATATGCAAGCTGGACAAGACAAAAATAAAGCAAAACGTGGAACAAGAAAATCAAAACTTAGCTTGTCCTGAAGATTACTGAAGCCAGAAGCTGAGGTAACAAAACACTCTGATAACCTTGATAGCCGGCGGGGAAATGACAAGAAAGCCCGGTTAAATAGGAAACTCCCAAATCCTAATAGAACAGGTGGACACCAGAGACAGCAGAACACAAATCACCCAGTACCATCAGTAACCACCAGAGGGAGCCCAAAAACAGAACTCACAACAGTACCCCCCCTTTGAGGAGGGGTCACCGAACCCTCACGAGAACCACCAGGGCGACCAGGATGAGCCCTATGAAAAGCGCGGACCAAATCATCAGCATGAACATCAGAGGCAACCACCCAAGAATTATCCTCCTGACCATAACCCTTCCACTTGACCAAATATTGGAGTTTCCGTCTGGAAACACGAGAATCCAAGATCTTCTCCACAACATACTCCAATTCTCCCTCCACCAGCACCGGAGCAGGAGGCTCAAGCGAAGGAACAACAGGTACCTCATACCTCCGCAACAACGACCGATGGAACACATTATGAATAGCAAACGATGCCGGGAGATCCAAACGAAACGACACAGGGTTAAGAATTTCCAAGATCCTATAAGGACCGATGAACCGAGGCTTGAACTTAGGAGAAGAGACCTTCATAGGAACAAAACGAGAAGACAACCACAACAAGTCCCCAACACGAAGTCGAGGACCCACGCGGCGACGGCGATTAGCAAACTGCTGAGCCTTCTCCTGGGACAACTTCAAATTGTCCACCACATGACTCCAAATCCGATGCAACCCATCCACCACCATGTCCACTCCAGGATAATCAGAAGGCTCCACCTGACCAGAGGAAAAACGAGGATGAAACCCCGAATTACAAAAGAAAGGAGAAACCAAGGTAGCAGAACTAGCCCGATTATTAAGGGCAAACTCGGCCAGCGGCAAAAAGGTAACCCAGTCATCCTGATCAGCAGAAACAAAACACCTCAAATAAGTTTCCAAGGTCTGATTAGTTCGCTCCGTCTGGCCATTCGTCTGAGGATGGAATGCAGACGAAAAGGACAAATCAATGCCCATCTTAGCACAGAACGTCCGCCAAAATCTAGACACAAACTGGGATCCCCTGTCAGAAACGATGTTCTCCGGAATCCCATGCAAACGAACCACGTTCTGGAAAAACAGAGGGACCAACTCAGAGGAGGAAGGCAACTTAGGCAAGGGTACAAGATGAACCATTTTAGAAAAGCGGTCACACACAACCCAGATGACGGACATTTTTTGAGAGACAGGGAGATCCGAAATAAAGTCCATGGAAATGTGCGTCCAAGGCCTCTTCGGGATAGGCAAAGGTGACAACAATCCACTGGCTCGAGAACAGCAAGGCTTAGCCCGAGCACAAACCTCACAAGACTGCACAAAAGAACGCACATCCCTCGACAAGGAAGGCCACCAAAAAGACCTGGCCACCAAGTCTCTAGTACCAAATATTCCAGGATGACCTGCCAACGCAGAAGAATGGACCTCGGAGATGACTCTACTGGTCCAACTATCCGGAACAAACAGTCTCTCAGGCGGACAACGATCAGGTTTACCCGCCTGAAACTCCTGCAAAGCACGTCGCAAGTCTGGGAAGACGGCCGACAAAATCACCCCATCCCTAAGGATACCAGTGGGCTCAGAATTTCCAGGGGAGTCAGGCACAAAACTCCTAGAAAGAGCATCCGCCTTCACATTCTTTGAACCTGGCAGGTATGAAACCACAAAATTGAAACGAGAGAAAAACAGTGACCAACGAGCCTGTCTAGGATTCAGACGCCTGGCAGACTCAAGGTAAATCAGATTTTTGTGATCAGTCAAGACCACCACACGATGTCTAGCACCCTCCAGCCAATGACGCCACTCCTCAAATGCCCACTTCATGGCCAAAAGTTCCCGATTACCCACATCATAATTCCACTCAGCAGGCGAAAATTTTCTAGAAAAGAACGCACATGGCTTCATCACCGAACAATCGGAGCTTCTCTGTGACAAAACCGCCCCCGCTCCAATCTCGGAAGCATCAACCTCAACTTGGAAAGGAAGCGAAACATCAGGCTGACGCAACACAGGAGCAGAAGAAAACCGGCGTTTAAGTTCCCGAAAGGCCTCCACAGCCGCAGGAGACCAATCAGCAACATCAGCACCCTTCCTAGTCAAATCCGTCAAAGGCTTAACAACACTAGAAAAATTTGTTATAAAACGACGATAGAAATTAGCAAAGCCTAAGAACTTCTGCAGACTCTTAAGAGATGCAGGCTGCGTCCAGTCACAAATAGCCCGAACCTTGACGGGATCCATCTCAATAGTAGAAGGGGAAAAAATATACCCCAAGAAAGAAATCTTCTGGACTCCAAAGAGACACTTTGAGCCCTTTACAAACAAGGAATTAGCCCGCAGGACCTGAAACACCTTCCTGACCTGCTGAACATGAGACTCCCAGTCATCAGAAAAAAACAAAATATCATCCAAATACACAATCATAAATTTATCCAGATATTCACGGAAAATATCGTGCATAAAGGACTGGAAGACTGAAGGAGCATTAGAAAGTCTGAAAGGCATTACCAAATACTCAAAATGGCCCTCAGGCGTATTAAATGCGGTTTTCCACTCATCACCTTGCTTTATTCGTATAAGATTATACGCACCCCGAAGATCAATCTTAGTGAACCATTTAGCCCCCTTAATGCGAGCAAACAAATCAGTCAACAATGGCAAAGGATACTGATATTTTACGGTAATCTTATTCAAAAGACGATAATCTATACAAGGCCTCAAGGAACCATCTTTTTTGGCCACGAAAAAAAAACCTGCTCCCAAAGGGGACGAAGATGGACGGATATGTCCCTTTTCCAAGGACTCCTTAACATAATCCCGCATAGCAGTATGCTCTGGCACTGACAGATTGAACAAACGACCTTTAGGAAATTTACTACCAGGAATTAAATCTATAGCACAATCGCAATCCCTGTGAGGAGGAAGCGAACTGAGCTTAGGCTCCTCAAAAACATCCCGATAATCAGACAAAAATACAGGAACCTCAGAAGGAGTAGATGAAGCGATAGAAATCGGAGGTGCATCATCATGAACCCCCTGACATCCCCAGCTTAACACAGACATTGTTTTCCAGTCAAGGACTGGATTATGAGTTTGTAACCATGGCAGACCAAGTACTAGAACATCATGTAAATTATACAACACCAGGAAGCGAATCACTTCCTGATGAACGGGAGTCATACGCATGGTCACTTGTGTCCAGTACTGAGGTTTATTCATAGCTAAAGGTGTAGAGTCAATTCCCTTCAAAGGAATAGGGACTTCCAGAGGCTCAAGACTAAACCCACATCGCTTGGCAAATGACCAATCCATAAGACTCAGGGCAGCGCCTGAATCTACATAGGCATCGACGGAAATGGATGATAATGAGCAAATCAGAGTCACAGACAGAATGAACTTAGACTGTAACGTACTAATGGCAACAGACTTATCAACCTTTTTTGTGCGTTTAGAGCATGCTGATATAACATGAGCTGAATCACCACAATAAAAGCACAACCCATTTTTCCGCCTATAGTTTTGCCGTTCACTTCTAGACTGAACTCTATCACATTGCATTGTCTCAAGTGCCTGTTCAGAAGACACCGCCAAATGGTGCACAGGTTTGCGCTCCCGTAAACGCCGATCAATCTGAATAGCCATAGCCATAGACTCATTCAGACCCGTAGGCGCAGGGAACCCCACCATAACATCTCCAATGGCCTCAGAAAGGCCATCTCTGAACTTTGCAGCCAGGGCGCACTCATTCCACTGAGTAAGCACTGACCATTTCCGAAATTTTTGACAATATATTTCTGCTTCATCTTGCCCCTGAGAGAGAGCTAATAAAGCTTTTTCAGCCTGAATCTCCTGGTTAGGTTCCTCATAGAGCAAACCCAATGCCAGAAAAAACGCATCCACGTTAAGCAACGCAGGATCCCCTGGTGCCAATGCAAATGCCCAATTTTGAGGGTCACCCCGCAGGAAAGATATAATAATCCTAACCTGCTGAGCAGGGTCTCCAGAAGAGCGAGATTTCAAAGAAAGGAACAGCTTGCAATTGTTCCTAAAATTCAGAAAACTAGATCTATCTCCAGCAAAGAACTCTGGAATAGGAATTCTAGGTTCAGACATAGGAGCATGTACAACAAAATCTTGTATATTTTGAACCTTAGCAGCAAGATTATTCAAGCTGGAAGCTAAACTCTGGACGTCCATGATAAACAGCTAAGGTCAGAGCCATTCAAGGATTAAGAGGAGGAAAAAAAAAAAAAAAAAATCAGCCTGGCTGCAATTAAGGCTAGGCAGCAACCTCAGAGGAGAGAAAAAAAAAAAAAAAAAAAACTTCCTCAGACTACTTTTCCTCCTACTTCAGCCCAAACATTTTGGTCGGCTATACTGTCATGATTCCAATGGCAGGGAATCACAAAAGGACAAGCACCAACGAGCTCTAGGGTGATGGAACCTGAGCTGACCGCAACCCTAAACCTGAACACACAAATAACAATAGCCGGGGAACGTGCCTACGTTGATCCTAGACGTCTCGCACCAGCCGAAGATCTAACTTCCCCTATCAGAAGAAACACAGACCTCTCTTGCCTCCAGAGAAATACCCCACAGAAATAGCAGCCCCCCACATATAATGACGGTGAAATGAGAGGAAGGCACATACACAGTATGAAAACAGATTCAGCAAAATGAGGCCCGCTAAAACTAGATAGCAGAGGATACAAAAGTAAACTGCGCGGTCAGCAAAAAACCCTTCAAAAAACCATCCTGTAATTACTTGAACTCATGTTCCAACTCATGGAACATGAGGAGCAATTACAGCCCACTAAAGCAACCAGCAGCAAAGAGACAATTATATGCAAGCTGGACAAGACAAAAATAAAGCAAAACGTGGAACAAGAAAATCAAAACTTAGCTTGTCCTGAAGATTACTGAAGCCAGAAGCTGAGGTAACAAAACACTCTGATAACCTTGATAGCCGGCTGGGAAATGACAAGAAAGCCCGGTTAAATAGGAAACTCCCAAATCCTAATAGAACAGGTGGACACCAGAGACAGCAGAACACAAATCACCCAGTACCATCAGTAACCACCAGAGGGAGCCCAAAAACAGAACTCACAACACCCTCCCCCCTGGCAGTATATATTAGCTCACACATACATATAATAGACAGGTCATGTGACTGACAGCTGCCGTATTTCCTATATGGTACAGTTGTTGCTCTTGTAGTTTGTCTGCTTATTAATCAGATTTTTATTTATAAAGGATAATACCAGACTTGTGTGTGTTTTAGGGTGAGTTTCATGTGTCAAGTTGTGTATGTGGAGTTTTGTGTGGCGACATGCGTGTAGCAACTTTTTGTGTGTCGAGTTGCATGTGACAGGTTGGTGTAGCAAGTTGTGTGCAGCAAGTTTTGCGCATGGCGAGTTTTTTTGCGCGTGGCGAGTTTTATGTGTGGTGCGTTTTGAGTATGTGCAAGTTTTTGTGAGGCAACTTTTGCATGTGTTGCAACTTTTGTGCATGTGGCAATTTTTCCAAGTGTGGCGAGTTTTCCATGAGGCGAGTTTTGCACGTGTGGCGAGTTTTGCGTGAGCCTAGTTTTGCACGTGGTGTGTTTTGCGCATGGCGAGTTTTGAGCAGTGACTTTTGTGTTTCGACTTTTATGTGGCGAGGTTGGTGTATGTGTGGTGAAATGTGTGCTGAGGGTGGTATATGTGTTCAAGCACGTGGTAGTGTGTGGCGCATTTTGTGTGTGTGTGTTCATATCCCCATGTGTGATGAGTATCCCATGTCGGGGCCCCACCTTAGCAACTGTACGCTATATACTCTTTGGCGCCATCGCTCTCACTCTTTAAGTCCCCCTTGTTCACATCTGGCAGCTGTCAATTTGCCTCCAACACTTTTCCTTTCACTTTTTCCCCATTATGTAGATAGGGGTAAAATTGTTTGGTGAATTGGAACGCGCGGGGTTAAAATTTCGCCTCACAACATAGCCTATGATGCTCTCGGGGTCCAGACGTGTGACTGTGCAAAATTTTGTGGCTGTTGCTGCGACGGTGCAGATGCCAATCCCGGACATACATACATACACACATTTAGCTTTATAGACTAGCTGAAGAGCCCGGCGTTGCCTGGGCATATCTGTGGTTAGTTATAGCACCTCACGTCTCTTATTTTCCCATCATGCCTCTCATTTTCTCCCTTACACCTCTCATTTTCTCCGTTACACCTCTCATTTTCCCCCTCACTCCTCTTATTTTCCCTCTCACTCCTCTCATTCCCCCCTAACACTTGTCATTTCGACCTCACATCTGTCATTTTCCGATCACTCCACTATTTTCCCTCACTCCTCTCATTTTTCACTCACACCTTTTCATTTTCACCTCACACCCCTCATTTTCACCTCAGTATATACAAGTTTGTCATCTCCCTTATATATACTATACACCTGTATGTCTTCTCTTGTATATAGTATATACCTGTATGTCATCTCCCCTGTAAATAGTATATACCTGCTGTATGTCATCTCCTCCTGTATATTGTATATACCAATGTGTCATCTCCTCCTGTATATAGTATATACCTGTATGTCATCTCTTCTGTGTATACTATATACCTGTATGTCATCTCCTCCTATATATAGTATATACCTGTATGTCATCTCCTGTATATAGTATATACCTGTATGTCATCTCCCCTGTATATAGTATATACCTGCTGTATGTCATCTCCTCCTCTATATACCTATGTGTCATCTCCTCTTTTATATATTATAGACCTGTATGTCATCTCCTCCTGTATATAGTATATACGTGTGTCATATCCTCCTGTATATAGTATGTACCTGTAAGTCATCTCCTCCTGTATATAGTATATACCTGTGTATCATCTGCTCCTGTATATAGTATATACCTGTGTCATCTCCTCCAGTATATAGTATATACCTGTGTCATCTCCTCCTGTATATAGTATATACCTGTGTGTCATCTCCACTGTATATAGTATATACCTGTGTGTCATCGCCCCTGTATATAGTATGTACCTGTATGTCATCTCCCCTGTATATAGTATATACCAGGTTGTCATCTCCTCCTGTATATAGTATATACCAGTATGTCATCTCCTCCTGTATATAGTACATACCTGTGTGTCATGTCCTCCTGTATATAGTATATACCTGTATGTCATCTCCTCCTGTATATAGTATATACCTGTGTGTCATCTCCCCTGTATATAGTATATATGTGTGTGTCATCTCCTCCTGTATATAGTATATACCTGTGTGTCATCTCCCCTGTATATAGTATATATGTGTGTGTCATCTCCTCCTGTATATAGTATATACCTGTGTGTCATCTCTGTTGTGAATTTTGCTCTTGGGTTCCCTCCAGTGGTTGTAGGTGGGAATTGTTATGAACTGGAGGTTTAGGAGCAACATGGGACGAGCTCTGAAGGAGGTGGTACCTGTACTGACCGCAGTCCCTAAGCTCAACACAACACTAGAAGTAGCCGTGGGATGCTCCTGTCAATCCCTAGGCACCTCGTCACAGCCTGAGAATTAACTACCCCTAAAGATAGAAACAGGAAAACTATCTTGCCTCAGAGAAAATCCCCAAAGGATAGATAGCCCCCCACAAGTAATGACTGTGAGTGGAGAGGGAAAAGACATACGTAGAATGAAACCAGGATGTAGCACAGGAGGCCAGTCTAGCTAGATAGATAGGACAGGACGGAATACTGTGCGGTCAGTATAAAAAATACAAAAATCCACACAGAGTTTACAAAAATCTCCACACCTGACTAAAGGTGTGGAGGGTAAATCTGCTTCCCAGAGCTTCCAGCTTAACAGAATTAATCCAAGCTGGACAAAACATAGAATGCACAGAATGAATAAGTCCACAACATGTGGACAGAAAAGAGCAAAGAAAGGACTTATCTTTGCTGAACTGGTCAGGATATCAGGGAAATCCAAGAGAGATGTGAATCCAACCAGGAACCATTGACAAGTGACACTGGCTGAAGGGAAGAGCCAGGTATAAATAGCTGAGCAGAAAGACAATCAGTGGAAGCAGCTGCAGACTGCTAAATCCAAGGAGCAGCCATACCACTTACAACCACCGGAGGGAGCCCAAGAGCGGAATTCACAAAAGTGCCACTTACAACCATACTGAAGCCTCCGCCTCGAAAAACGAGAATCCAAAATTTTCTCAACCTCATATTCCAACTCTCCCTCAACCAACACCGGGGCAGGAGGATCAACCGAGGGAACAACGGGCACCACATGACCTCTGTCATTGCCAACAAAGGATATATTACAAAGTATTGAGATGAAATTTTGTTTCTGACCAAATACTTATTTTCCACCATAATATGCAAATAAAATGTTAAAAAAACAGACAATGTGATTTTCTGGATTTTTTTTTTCTCAGTTTGTCTCCCATAGTTGAGGTCTACCTATGATGTAAATTACAGACGCCTCTCATCTTTTTAAGTGGTGGAACTTGCACTATTGCTGACTGACTAAATACTTTTTTGCCCCACTGTATCTCCGCAACAAAGATCTATGGAAAACATTATGAATGGCAAAAGAGGCTGGAAGAGCAAAACGAAAAGACACCGGATTGATAATTTCAGAACAACGGGCTCCACATATTTCCGCAACAAAGATCTATGGAAGACATTATGGATAGCAAAAGAGGCCGGAAGCGCCAGTCGAAAAGACACCGGATTAATAATCTCAGAAATCCTATAAGGACTAGTGTTGAGCATTCCGATACCGCAAGTATCGGGTATCGGCCGATACTTGCGGTATCGGAATTCCGATACCGAGATCCGATATTTTTGTGATATCGGGTATCGGTATCGGAAGTGTAAAATAAAGAATTAAAATAAAAAATATTGTTATATTCACCTCTCCGGCGGCCCCTGGACATCAGCGGGAGGATCCGGCGTCCGGCACGGCTTCTTTCTTCAAAATGCGCGCCTTCAGGACCTGTGGAATGACGTCCCGGCTTCTGATTGGTCGCGTGCCGCCCATGTGACCGCCACGCGACCAATCAGAAGCCGCGACGTCATTCCTCAGCTAAAGTCCTAGAATGAGCGCCTTCTAGGACCTGAGGAATGACGTCGCGGCTTCTGATTGGTCGCGTGGCGGTCACATGGGCGGCACGCGACCAATCAGAAGCCGGGACGTCATTCCACAGGTCCTGAAGGCGCGCATTTTGAAGAAAGAAGCCGTGCCGGACGCCGGATCCTCCCGCTGATGTCCAGGGGCCGCCGGAGAGGTGAATATAACAATATTTTTTATTTTAATTCTTTATTTTACACTTTAATATGGATCCCAGGGCCTGAAGGAGAGTTTCCTCTCCTTCAGACCCTGGGATCCATGAGGATACATTCCGATACTTGATGTCCCATTGACTTGTATTGGTATCGGATATCGGTATCGGCGATATCCGATATTTTTCGGGTATCGGCCGATACTATCCGATACCGATACTTTCAAGTATCGGACGGTATCGCTCAACACTAATAAGGACCAATAAACCGAGGCTTAAACTTAGGGGAAGAAACCTTCATAGGAACATGACGAGAAGACAACCAAACCATATCCCCCACATGAAGCCGGGGACCAACACACCGACGGCGGTTAGCAAAACGTTGAGCCATATCC
Source organism: Ranitomeya imitator (assembly GCF_032444005.1). Classification (NCBI taxonomy): domain Eukaryota; kingdom Metazoa; phylum Chordata; class Amphibia; order Anura; family Dendrobatidae; genus Ranitomeya; species Ranitomeya imitator. The sequence goes on from NC_091282.1 coordinate 615,495,772, forward strand.
TGAGACAACGTCAAATTGTCCACCACATGAGTCCAAATCTGCTGCAACCTGTCCACCACAGAATCCACACCAGGACAATCAGAAGGCTCAACCTGCCCCGAAGAAAAACGAGGATGAAAACCAAAATTACAAAAGAAAGGTGAAACCAAAGTAGCCGAACTAGCCCTATTATTAAGGGCAAACTTGGCCAACGGCAAGAAAGCCACCCAATCATCCTGATCAGCAGACACAAAGCATCTCAAATAGGTTTCCAAGGTCTGATTAGTTCGTTCAGTTTGGCCATTAGTCTGAGGATGAAACGCCGAAGAAAAAGACAAATCAATGCCCATCCTAGCACAAAAGGCCCGCCAAAACCTAGAGACAAACTGAGAACCTCTGTCAGACACAATATTCTCCGGAATGCCATGCAAACGAACCACATGCTGAAAAAACAATGGAACCAAATCTGAGGAGGAAGGCAACTTAGGCAAAGGTACCAGATGGACCATTTTAGAGAACCGGTCGCAAACAACCCAGATAACAGACATCTTCTGGGAAACAGGAAGATCCGAAATAAAATCCATGGAAATATGCGTCCAGGGCCTCTCAGGGATCGGCAAAGGCAAAAGCAACCCACTAGCGCGGGAACAGCAAGGCTTGGCCCGGGCGCAAGTCCCACAGGACTGCACAAAAGCACGCACATCGCGCGACAGAGAAGGCCACCAAAAGGACCTAGCAACCAAATCTCTGGTACCAAAAATCCCAGGATGACCAGCCAACACCGAACAATGAACCTCAGAAATTACCTTACTTGTCCATCCATCAGGAACAAACAGCTTCCCCACTGGACAGCGGTCAGGCTTATCAGCCTGAAATCCCCGAAGCACCCGCCGCAAATCAGGGGAGATGGCAGAAAGAATCACCCCTTCCTTAAGAATGCCAACCGGCTCAAGGACTCCAGGAGAATCAGGCAAAAAACTCCTAGAGAGGGCATCAGCCTTAACATTCTTAGATCCCGGAAGATACGAGACCACAAAATCAAAACAGGAGAAAAACAGGGACCATCGAGCCTGTCTAGGTTTCAGCCGCTTGGCCGACTCAAGGTAAATCAGATTCTTATGATTAGTCAAGACCACAACGTGGTGCTTAGCTCCCTCAAGCCAATGTCGCCACTCCTCAAACGCCCACTTCATAGCCAACAACTCCCGATTGCCGACATCATTATTGTGTTCCGCAGGCGAAAACTTTCTGGAAAAAAAAGCACACGGTTTCATCAAAGAACCATCAGAATCCCTCTGAGACAAAACGGCCCCTGCCCCAATCTCAGAAGCGTCAACCTCAACCTGAAAAGGAAGAGAAACATCCGGCTGACTCAACACAGGGGCAGAAGTAAATCGGCGTTTAAGCTCCCGAAAGGCCTCAACAGCCGCAGAGGACCAATTCGTCACATCAGCGCCTATCTTTGTCAAATCAGTAAGGCGCTTAACCACACTGGAAAAGTTGGCAATGAAACGGCGATAGAAATTAGCAAAGCCCAATAATTTTTGAAGGCTCTTCACAGATGTGGGTTGAATCCAGTCATGAATAGCTTGGACCTTAACAGGATCCATTTCCATAGACGAGGGAGAAAAAATAAAACCCAAAAAAGAGACCTTCTGAACTCCGCATAGGCAGTGGCGTAGGAAGGGGGGTGCGGGGGGGCGGTCCGCCCCGGGCGGCACAATGCTGGGGGCGGCCGGCGCTGCAGGAGAAGAAGATAAAAAAAAAAAAAAAAAAGACGCCCCTTTAAATCTTCGGGCGGCGCCGTCCGCCGCCACGACCAGGGCCAGCTCCCCCCACCACCGGGCCCCGCCCCCACCCCCGCCCCCGCCCCCCGCTCCCCGCTCTAATACTCACCTCTCCTGGTTCCTGCGGCTTCAGCGTCCTCTGACTCTGCGACGTCTCAGAGCAGAGGGCGCGATGACGTCACTACTGTGCGCGCCGCTCTGCCTCTCTGTCCTGAGCGTCGCAGAGGCGGAGAGACGCTGACTGCACCAGACCTGCGCTGGGAACGGGAGAGGTGAGGATTTTACTTTTTTTTTTTTTTCTTTATTTCTGACTGTCTGGGGCTGGGGCAATACAGGAGACTATGGGGCAGATTGCTGGACACACTGGGGCAATACAGGAGACCATGGGGCAGATTGCTGGACACACTGGGGCAATACAGGAGACCATGGGGCAGATTGCTGGACACACTGGGGCAATACAGGAGACTATGGGGCAGATTGCTGGACACACTGGGGCAATACTGGAGACCATGGGGCAGAATGCTGGACACACTGGGGCAGTACAGGAGACTATGGGGCAGAATGCTGGACACACTGAATACTGGAGACCATGGGGCAGATCTCAGGACACATTGAGGCAATGCTGGAGACCCTGGGGCAGACTTCTGGACATACTGGGGCAATACTGGAGACCATGGGGCAGATTGCTGGACACACCGGGGCAATACTGGAGACCATGGGGCAGAATGCTGGACACACTGGGGCAATACAGGAGACCATGGGGCAGATTGCTGGACACACTGGGGCAATACTGGAGACCATGGGGCAGAATGCTGGACACACTGGGGCAGTACAGGAGACTATGGGGCAGAATGCTGGACACACTGGGGCAATACTGGAGACCCTGGGGCAGATTGCTGGACACACTGGGGCAATACTGGAGACCCTGGGGCAGATTTCTGGACACATTGAGGCAATGCTGGAGACCCTGGGGCAGACTTCTGGACACACTGGGGCAATGCTGGACACTGGGGCAGATTGCTGGACACACTGGGGGTAATATACTGGACACACTGGGGCAATGCTGGACACTGGGGGTAATATGCTGGACACACTGGGGCAGACTGCTGGACACACTGGGGAAAGGCTGGACACTGGGGCAGATTGCTGGACACACTGAGGGCAGATTGCTGGACACACTGGGGGTAATATGCTGGACATACTGGGGCAGATTGCTGGACACACTGGGGGTAATATGCTGGACACACTGGGGCAGATTGCTGGACAACATGGGGGTAATATGCTGGACACACTGGGGCAGATTGCTGGACAACATGGGGGTAATATGCTGGACACACTGGGGGCAGGACTTGAGGCATGGGCAGAATGTAGATACGGGGCATGATTGGAGACATGGGGCAGGATTGGATCATGGGGCAGGACGGATACGATGGAGGCTGGTGGGGCAGGATGGGGAGATCATATGGGGTAGAATGGATACTCATGAGGGCAGGATACGACAACATATGGCTGGAGCCAGGAATGAGATAAACGGGGCCAGGGTGGGGAATATTATTACCATAGGGGATAATTAAGGGATATTGTTACTGCAGTGATGTATTTATTTTATTTTTTGAGTATACTGTTTTAAATGGGGGGGCGGTCCTGTTACTGTGCAGAGTGACACTATATCACCTTTTTTTCTTCATGTGGTGTAATGTAGAAGTTGTGAAAAATTAAGTAATGTGTTCTGCAAGCGGAGCTCTAGATAACTGTGTTATTTCCTGCAGAAACGAGTCCTGGCTGGAAGGAATGATGGCGGTCTGTGCTGGATGAAAGATGAAGGACTTCACCTAGAGACGTCACTGGTGAGTCAGTGTTACCTATACACTGACACTATACACTGTATACTATATACAGCGGTCCTGTGTACAATGTCACCAGTGATCACTGTATTATCTATACATTATATACAGAGTTCCTGTGTATAATACCACCAGTGATCTCTGTATTACCTCTACACAGACACTGCATACTAAGTACAGATCTCCTGTGAATACTGGCACTTATGGTGATAGTATTGTGGGTTTTTTTTTATTACTGATCAGTATTGTAGTATTCAGTCACTATGTGGTGGTAATATGTGATCTGGAAATGGTGCGGTGGTATTTGTCCCTTGTATGTAGTATTATTCGGTCACTATGTGGCCTGGTCATGGTGTGGTGGTATTAAGTCACAGGTGTGGCATGTGGGGGTGACACCATTAGGCCCAGTTTAAGTTCTACAAAACAGGAAAACCATTTTTGGTAACCTTTGTGTGTATTGAGCTGGGGGGGGGGGGGGGCGCCAAACTCGGGAACAGCCCCGGGCGGCAAAAGCTCTAGCTACGCCTCTGCGCATAGGCACTTAGACCCCTCCACAAATAAAGCATTATCACGAAGGATCTGGAATACCATCCTGCCCTGCTTCACATGAGACTCCCAATCATCGGAAAAAATCAAAATATCATCCAAATATACAGTGCCTACAAGTAGTATTCAACCCCCTGCAGATTTAGCAGGTTTACACATTTGGAATTAACTTGGCATTGTGACATTTGGACTGTAGATCAGCCTGGAAGTGTGAAATGCACTGCAGCAAAAAAGAATGTTATTTCTTTGCTTATTTTTTTTTTAAATTGTGAAAAGTCTTTTCAGAGGGTCATTTATTATTCAACCCCTCAACCCACCAGAATTCTGTTTGGTTCCCCTAAAGTATTAAGAAGTAGTTCAGGCACAAAGAACAATGAGCTTCACATGCTTGGATTAATTATCTCTTTTTCCAGCCTTTTCTGACTATTTAAGACCCTCCCCAAACTTGTGAACAGCACTCATACATGGTCAACATGGGAAAGACAAAGGAGCATTCCAAGGCCATCAGAGACAAGATCGTGGAGGGTCACAAGGCTGGCAAGGGCCTACCTGTCTCCACTGTTGGGAGCATCATCCGGAAGTGGAAGGCTTATGGAACTACTGTTAGCCTTCCACGGCCTGGACAGCCTTTGAAAGTTTCCTCCTGTGCCGAGGCCAGGCTTGTCCGAAGAGTCAAGGCTAACCCAAGGACAACAAGGAAGGAGCTCCGGGAAGATCTCATGGCAGTGGGGACATTGGTTTCAGTCAATACCATAAGTAACGTACTCCACTGCAATGGTCTCCGTTCCAGACGAGTCCGTAAGGTACCTTTACTTTCAAAGCGTCATGTCAAGGCTCGTCTACAGTTTGCTCATGATCACTTGGAGGACTCTGAGACTGACTGGTTCAAGGTTCTCTGGTCTGATGAGACCAAGATCGAGATCTTTGGTGCCAACCACACACGTGACGTTTGGAGACTGGATGGCACTGCATACGACCCCAAGAATACCATCCCTACAGTCAAGCATGGTGGTGGCAGCATCATGCTGTGGGGCTGTTTCTCAGCCAAGGGGCCTGGTCATCTGGTCCGCATCCATGGGAAGATGGATAGCACGGCCTACCTGGAGATTTTGGCCAAGAACCTCCGCTCCTTCATCAAGGATCTTAAGATGGGTCGTCATTTCATCTTCCAACAAGACAACGACCCAAAGCACACAGCCAATAAAACCAAGGCCTGGTTCAAGAGGCAAAAAATCAAGGTGTTGCAGTGGCCTAGTCAGTCTCCTGACCTTAACCCAATTGAAAACTTGTGGAAGGAGCTCAAGATTAAAGTCCACATGAGACACCCAAAGAACCTAGATAACTTGGAGAAGATCTGCATGGAGGAGTGGGCCAAGATAACTCCAGAGACCTGTGCCGGCCTGATCAGGTCTTATAAAAGACGATTATTAGCTGTAATTGCAAACAAAGATTATTCCACAAAATATTAAACCTAGGGGTTGAATAATAATCGACCCACACTTTTATGTTTAAAATTTATAAAAATTTAACTGAGCAACAAAACTTTTTGGTTTGTAAGATTTATGTATCTGTTAATAAATCCTGCTCTTGTTTGAAGTTTGAAGGCTCGAACTTATTTGCATCTTATTAAACCTGCTAAATCTGCAGGGGGTTGAATACTACTTGTAGGCATTGTACAACCATGAATTTATCAAGATAATTGCGGAAAATATCATGCATGAAAGATTGGAACACAGATGGAGCATTAGAGAGCCCGAATGGCATCACGAGGTATTCAAAATGGCCTTCGGGTGTATTAAATGCAGTTTTCCATTCGTCACCCTGTTTAATACGAACAAGATTATATGCCCCTCGAAGGTCAATCTTAGTAAACCAACTAACCCCCTTAATCTGAGCAAACAAATCAGAAAGCAAAGGCAAGGGGTATTGGAATTTGACCGTGATCTTTTTAAGAAGATGATTATCTATACAGGGTCTCAAGGAGCCATCCTTTTTAGCAACAAAAAAGAAACCCGCTCCCAATGGTGACGAAGACGGCCGAATATGCCCCTTCTCCAAAGATTCCTTAACATAACTCCGCATGGCGGCATGCTCTGGCACAGACAGATTGAAAAGTCGGCCCTTAGAAAACTTACAACCTGGAATCAAGTTAATAGCACAATCACAGTCCCTATGTGGAGGAAGGGAACTGGACTTGGGCTCATCAAATACATCCTGGAAATCCAACAAAAACTCAGGGACCTCAGAAGAGGGGGAAGAGGAAATTGACATCAAAGGAACGTCACTATGTACCCCTTGACAACCCCAACTAGTCACAGACATAGTTTTCCAATCCAGCACCGGATTATGTTCCCGTAACCATGGAAAACCCAGTACAACAACATCATGCAGGTTATGCAACACCAGAAAGCAGCAATCTTCCTGATGTGCTGGAGCCATGTACATGGTCATCTGCGTCCAGTACTGAGGTTTATCCTTGGCCAATGGTGTAGCATCAATGCCCCTCAAAGGAATAGGGCTCTGCAAAGGCTGCAAGGAAAAACCACAGTGCCTGGCGAATTCTAAGTTCATTAAGTTCAGGGCAGCGCCTGAATCCACAAATGCCATGACAGAAAAGGACGACAATGAGCAAATCAGGGTCACAGATAAGAGAAATTTAGGCTGTACAGTACTGATGGTAACAGACCTAGCGACCCTCCTAGTACGCTTAGGGCAATCAGAAATAACATGAGCAGAATCACCACAGTAAAAACACAGCCTATTCTGACGTCTGAATTCCTGCCGTTCTGTTCTAGTCAAAATCCTATCACATTGCATGGGCTCAGGACTCTGCCCAGAGGACACTGCCATATAGTGCACAGCTTTGCGCTTGCGCAGATGCCGATCAATCTGAATTGCTAGAGACATAGATTCGCTCAAACCAGCAGGCGAAGGGAAGCCCACCATAACATCTTTAAGGGCTTCAGAAAGACCTTTTCTGAAAATAGCAGCCAAAGCATCCTCATTCCATTTAGTGAGCACAGACCATTTCCTAAATTTCTGGCAGTATAATTCTGCCACTTCCTGACCTTGACACAGGGCCAACAGGTTTTTTCTGCATGATCCACAGAATTAGGTTCGTCATGCAATAATCCGAGCGCTTGAAAAAATGCATCTACATTCAGCAATGCTGGATCCCCTGATTCAAGGGAGAATGCCCAGTCCTGAGGGTCACCACGCAGCAAGGATATGATTATTTTAACTTGCTGAATGGGATCACCAGAAGAACGGGGTTTCAAAGCAAAAAACAATTTGCAGTTATTTTTAAACTTCAAAAACTTGGATCTGTCCCCAAAAAACAAATCAGGACTAGGAATTTTAGGCTCCAGAGCCGGAGTCTGGACAACATAATCTTGGATACTCTGTACTCTTGCAGCAAGTTGATCCACACGAGAAAACAAACCCTGAACATCCATGCCAGAGCATAAATCCTGAACCACCCAGAGATCAAGAGGAAAAAAAAGACAAAACAGAGCACAGAAAAAAAAATGGCTCAGAATTTTTTTTTCCTTCTTTTGAGATGCATTTAATTCATTTTTGGCCACTTGTACTGTTATGAACTGGTGGTTTAGGAGCAACATAGGACGAGCTCTGAAGGAGGTGGTACCTGTACTGACCGCAGTCCCTAAGCTCAACACAACACTAGAAGTAGCCGTGGGATGCTCCTGTCACTCTCTAGGCACCTCGTCAGAGCCTGAGAATTAACTACCCCTAAAGATAGAAACAGGAAAACTATCTTGCCTCAAAGAAAATCCCCAAAGGATAGATAGCCCCACACAAGTAATGACTTTGAGTGGAGAGGGAAAAGACACACGTAGAATGAAACCAGGATGTAGCACAGGAGGCCAGTCTAGCTAGATAGATAGGACAGGACGGAATACTGTGCGGTCAGTATAAAAACTACAAAAATCCACACAGAGTTTACAAAAATCTCCACACCTGACTAAAGGTGTGGAGGGTAAATCTGCTTCCCAGAGCTTCCAGCTTAACAGAATTAATCCAAGCTGGACAAAACATAGAATGCACAGAACGAATAAGTCCACAACATGTGGACAGAAATGAGCAAAGAAAGGACTTATTTTTGCTGAACTGGTCAGGATATCAGGGAAATCCAAGAGAGATGTGAATCCAACCAGGAACCATTGACAAGTGGCACTGGCTGAAGGGAAGAGCCAGGTATAAATAGCCGAGTAGAAAGGCAATCAGTGGAATCAGCTGCAGACTGCTAAATCCAAGGAGCAGCCATACCACTTAAAACCACCGGAGGGAGCCCAAGAGCAGAACTCACAAAAGTGCCACTTACAACCACCGGAGGGAGCCCAAGAGCAGAATTCACAACAGGGAATGCAGTTGTCTCTGAGTCACAGTCCTGGCCAGGTGTATCTGCTAATTGCTGTTCTGACTAGGATATTTAAGTGTGCAGGATTCATTAGCCCTTGCCAGTTGTCAATGTTTCTTTGGAAGTATTGGATCCCTGCCTGGCCTTACCTGCTTAGCTGCCAGTTCTGCAAAGATAAGTGTATGTTTCTTTTCCTGTGGCACACATGCAGTGTGCTTATTTTCAGTACTGCTCGTTTGTTTTTCTTTTGTCCAGCTTAGACTGTCTGTGTTTTCTCAGTCTGGTTGGATTCTCTGGAGTTGCAGATATATCCTCCACACCTTTAGTTAGGTGGTGGAGTTTATTTTTGTATTTTCTGCTGTGGATTTTTTGGAAGGATTTTAATGCTGACCGCTTAGTGTCCTGTCCTATCCTTTCCTATTTAGCTAGAAGTGGCCTCCTTTGCTAAGCCTGTTTTCTGCCTGCGTGTGTCCTTCCTCTTCAACTCACAGTCATTATTTGTGGGGGGCTGTCTATCCTTTGCGGGTCTACTCTGAGGCAAGATAGTTTTCCTATTTCCATCTTTAGGGGTATTTAGTCCTCCGGCTGTGTCGAGGTGTCTAGGTTTTGTTAGGCACACCCTACGGCTACTTCTAGTCGCGGTGATAAGATCAGGGTTTGCGGTCAGTATAAGTTACCACCTACTCCAGTGAAAGTTGTCATGCTGCTCCAAGGCCACCTGATCATAACAGTACAACTGGCCAACAATGAGTTAAATGCATCTCAGAAGAAGGGAGGAAAGGTCTTGAGACATTTTTTTTTCTTCAGTCTGTTTTGTCTTCTCCTCCCTCTTTATCTCTGGGTGGCTGAAGAGCCTTGTGTTAGCATGAACGTTCAGGAATTAGCTTCTCGTGTAGACCAGCTTGCTGCTAGGATACAGGGTATTTCTGATTATATTGTTCAAACTCCTGCTTTAGAACCGAAGATTCCTACTCCTGATTTGTTTTTTGGTGACAGGTCCACATTTTTGAGTTTTAAAAACAACTGTAAACTGTTTTTTGCATTGAAACCTCGATCCTCTGGTGATTCCATTCAACAAGTTAAAATCATCATCTCCCTGCTGCGTGGTGATCCACAGGATTGGGCATTTTTCCTGGAATCTGGGGATCCTGCTTTGCTTAATTTAGACTCCTTCTTTCAGGCATTAGGATTACTGTATGATGAACCTAATTCGGTGGATCAAGCTGAGAAGACCTTGTTAGCCCTGTCTCAGGGGCAAGAGGCGGCTGAATTGTATTGTCAGAAATTCAGAAAATTGTCTGTGTTGACTACATGGAATGATGATGCTTTGGCGGCAATTTTCAGAAAGGGTCTTTCTGAATCCGTTAAAGATGTTATGGTGGGGTTTCCCACACCCTCCAATCTGAGTGATTCTATGTCTCTGGCCATTCAGATTGTCCGGCGCTTGCGGGAGCGCAGAACTGTGCGCCCTATGGCGTTATCCTCAGAGCAAATTCCTGAGCCTAAGCAGTGTGATAGGATTCTGTCTAAAACAGAAGGACAAGGTTTCAGACGTCTCAATAGGTTGTGTTATTATTGTGGCGACGCTTCCCATGTCATTTCTGTCTGCCCTAAGCAGACAAAGAGGATCGCCAGTTCATTTACCATCAGTACTGTACAACCTAAATTTCTGTTATCTGTGTCCTTGATCTGTTCATTGTCATCATTTTCTGTCATGGCGTTTGTGGATTCAGGCGCTGCCTTGAACTTAATGGAGTTTGACTTTGCTAGGCATTGTGGTTTTCCCTTGCAGCCTTTGCAGAACCCTATTCCTTTAAGGGGCATTGATGCTACACCCTTGGCTAAAAATAAGCCCCAGTCTTGGACACAGGTGACCATGCGCATGGCGCCAGCCCATCAGGAAGATTGTCGATTTCTGGTGTTGCATAATTTGCATGATGCTATCGTGCTGGGTTTTCCCTGGTTACAGGTACATAATCCTGTTTTGGATTGGAAGTCCATGTCTGTGACTAGTTGGGGTTGTCAGGGGGTTCATAATGATGTTCCTCTGATGTCTATCGCCCCTTCCTCTTCTGAAATTCCGGAGTTTTTGTCTGATTTTCAGGATGTATTCGATGAGCCCAAGTCCAGTTTCCTTCCACCGCACAGGGACTGCGATTGTGCTATCGACTTGATTCCAGGCTGTAAGTTTCCTAAGGGCCGACTTTTCAACCTGTCTGTACCTGATCATGCCGCCATGCGGAGCTATATTAAGGAGTCTTTGGAGAAAGGGCATATTCGGCCATCTTCTTCACCGATGGGAGCGGGGTTCTTTTTTGTTGCTAAAAAAGATGGTTCCTTAAGACCCTGTATTGATTATCGCCTCTTGAATAAGATCACGGTCAAGTTTCAATATCCTTTACCTTTGCTTTCCGATTTGTTTGCTAGGATTAAGGGAGCTAGTTGGTTTACTAAGATTGACCTTCGGGGGGCTTATAATCTTGTTCGTATTAAACAGGGTGATGAATGGAAAACTGCGTTTAACACGCCCGAAGGCCATTTTGAATACCTTGTGATGCCATTCGGACTCTCTAATGCTCCATCTGTTTTTCAGTCCTTCATGCATGATATCTTCCGGGATTATCTTGATAAATTCTTGATTGTATATTTGGACGATATTTTGATTTTTTCCGATGATTGGGAGTCTCATGTGCAGCAGGTCAGGATGATATTTCAGATCCTTCGTGACAATGCCTTGTTTGTGAAAGGGTCTAAGTGTCTTTTTGGAGTGCAGAAAGTTTCCTTTTTGGGCTTTATTTTTTCTCCCTCTTCTATAGAGATGGATCCGGTTAAGGTTCAGGCCATTCATGATTGGATTCAGCCCACATCCGTGAAGAGCCTTCAGAAATTTTTGGGTTTTGCTAATTTTTATCGCCGTTTCATTGCAAATTTTTCCAGCGTGGTTAAACCCTTGACTGATTTGACAAAAAAGGGCGCTGATGTGGCGAATTGGTCCCCTGCGGCTGTCTCTGCCTTTCAGGAACTTAAACGTTGTTTTACTTCTGCTCCAGTGTTGCGTCAACCGGATGTTTCTCTTCCGTTTCAGGTTGAGGTTGACGCTTCTGAGATTGGGGCAGGGGCTGTTTTGTCTCAGAGGGATCCTGTTGGTTCCTTAATGAAACCGTGTGCCTTCTTTTCCCGTAAGTTTTCGCCTGCTGAACGCAATTATGATGTCGGTAATCGGGAGTTGTTGGCTATGAAGTGGGCATTTGAGGAGTGGCGACATTGGCTTAATGGAGCTAAGCACCGTATTGTGGTCTTGACCGATCGAATCTGATTTACCTCGAGTCTGCCAAACGGTTGAATCCTAGACAGGCTCGATGGTCCTTGTTTTTTTCTCGTTTTGATTTCGTCTCGTACCTTCCGGGTTCTAAGAATATTAAGGCTGATGCCCTCTCTAGGAGTTTTTTGCCTGATTCTCCTGAGGTCTTAGAGCCGGTCGGTATTCTGAAAGAGGGGGTGGTCCTTTCTGCCATTTTCCCTGATTTACGACGGGTTCTTCAGGAATTTCAGGCTGACAAACCTGACCGCTGTCTTGTGGGGAAACTGTTTGTTCCTGACAGATGGACTAGTAGAGTGATTTCTGAGGTTCACTGTTCCGTGTTGGCTGGTCATCCTGGCATTTTTGGTACCAGAGATTTGGTTGGTAGGTCCTTTTGGTGGCCTTCTTTGTCGCGTGATGTGCGTTCTTTTGTGCAGTCCTGTGGGACCTGTGCGCGGGCCAAGCCTTGTTGCTCCCGTGCTAGTGGGTTGCTTTTGCCATTGCCGGTCCCTGAGAGGCCCTGGACGCATATTTCTATGGATTTTATTTCCGATCTTCCTGTTTCCCAGAGGATGTCGGTTATCTGGGTTGTTTGTGACCGATTCTCTAAGATGGTTCATTTGGTGCCTTTGCCCAAATTGCCTTCTTCTTCTGATTTGGTTCCGTTGTTTTTTCAGCATGTGGTCCGTTTGCATGGTATTCCGGAGAATATTGTGTCAGACAGAGGTTCCCAGTTTGTTTCTAGGTTTTGGCGGGCCTTTTGTGCCAAGCTGGGCATTGATTTGTCTTTTTCCTCTGCATTTCATCCTCAGACAAACGGTCAGACCGAGCGAACTAATCAGACTTTGGAGACTTATTTGAGATGCTTTGTGTCTGCTGATCAGGATCATTGGGTGGCTTTTTGCCATTGGCCGAGTTTGCCCTTAATAATCGGGCTAGTTCGGCTACTTTGGTTTCGCCTTTCTTTTGTAATTTTGGTTTTCATCCTCGTTTTTCTTCTGGGTAGGTTGAGCCTTCTGACTGTCCTGGTGTGGATTCTGTGGTTGACAGGTTGCAGCAGATTTGGGCTCATGTGGTGGACAACTTGGTGTTGTCTCAGGAGGAGGCTCAGCGTTTTGCTAACCGTCGTCGGTGTGTTGGTTCCCGGCTTCGGGTTGGGGATCTGGTCTGGTTGTCTTCCCGTCATGTTCCTATGAAGGTTTCTTCTCCTAAGTTTAAGCCTGGGTTTATTGGTCCTTATAGGATTTCTGAGATTATTAATCAGGTGTCTTTTCGACTGGCGCTTCCGGCCTCTTTTGCTATCCATAATGTCTTCCATAGATCTTTGTTGCGGAAATATGTGGAGCCCGTTGTTCCCTCTGTTGATCCTCCGGCCCCTGTGTTGGTTGATGGGGAGTTGGAATATGTTGTTGAGAAGATTTTGGATTCCCGTTTTTCGAGGCGGAAGCTTCAGTACCTTGTCAAATGGAAGCGTTATGGCCAGGAGGATAATTCTTGAGTTTTTGCCTCTGATGTCCATGCTGCTGATTTGGTCCGTGCCTTTCATCTGGCTCATCCTGATCGTCCTGGAGGTCCTGGTGAGGGTTCGGTGACCCCTCCTCAAGGGGGGGGGGGTACTGTTGTGAATTCTGCTCTTGGGTACCCTCCAGTGGTTGTAGGTGGGAATGCAGATGTCTCTGAGTCACAGTCCTGGCCAGGTGTATCTGCTAATTGCTGTTCTGACTGGGACATTTAAGTGTGCAGGATTCATTAGCCCTTGCCAGTTGTCAATGTTTCTTTGGAAGTATTGGATCCCTGCCTGGCCTCACCTGCTTAGCTGCCAGTTCAGCAAAGACAAGTGTCTGTTTCTTTTCCTGTGGCACACATGCAGTGTGCTTATTTTCAGTACTGCACGTTTGTTTTTCTTTTGTCCAGCTTAGACTGTGTCTGTGTTTTCTCAGTCTGGTTGGATTCTCTGGAGTTGCAGATATACCCTCCGCACCTTTAGTTAGGTGGTGGAGTTTATTTTTGTATTTTCTGCTGTGGATTTTTTGGAAGGATTTTAATGCTGACCGCTTAGTGTCCTGTCCTATCCTTTCCTATTTAGCTAGAAGTGGCCTCCTTTGCTAAAGGCCCCTTCACATTAAGCGACGCTGCAGCGATACCGACAACGATCCGGATCGCTGCAGCGTCGCTGGAGAGCTGTCACACAGACAGCTCTCCAGCGACAAACGATGCCGGTAACCAGGGTAAACATCGGGTAACTAAGCGCAGGGCCGCGCTTAGTAACCCGATGTTTACCCTGGTTACCATGCTAAAAGTAAAAAAAACAAACACTAGATACTTACCTACAGCTGTCTGTCCTCCAGCGCTGCGCTCTGCTTCTCTGCTCTCCTCCTGTGCTGGCTGTGAGCCGGAAAGCAGAGCGGTGACGTCACCGCTGTGATTTCCGGCTCACAGACAGTACAGGAGGAGAGCAGAGCACAGCGCTGGAGGACAGACAGCGGTAGGTAAGTATCTAGTGTTTGTTTTTTTTTACTTTTAGCATGGTAACCAGGGTAAACATCGGGTTACTAAGCGCGGCCCTGCGCTTAGTTACCCGATGTTTACCCTGGTTACCAGTGAAGACATCGCTGGATCGGTGTCACACACGCCGATCCAGCGATGTCAGCAGGAGTCCAGTTCTGGACTTTATTCAGCGACCAACGATCTCCCAGCAGGGGCCTGATCGTTGGTCGCTGTCACACATAACGATTTCATTAACGATATCGTTGCTACGTCACAAATAGCAACGATATCGTTAACAATATCGTTATGTGTGAAGGTACCTTAAGCCTGTTTTCTGCCTGCGTGTGTCTTTTCCTCCTCAACTCACAGTCATTATTTGTGGGGGGCTGTCTATCCTTTGGGGGTCTACTCTGAGGCAAGATAGTTTTCCTATTTCCATCCTTAGGGGTATTTAGTCCTCCGGCTGTGTCGAGGTGTCTAGGTTTTGTTAGGCACACCCCACGGCTACTTCTAGTCGCGTTGATAAGATCAGGGTTTGCGGTCCGTATAAGTTACCACCTACTCCAGTGAAGGTTTTCATGCTGCTCCAAGGCCACCTGATCATAACACATCTCCTCCTGTATATAGTATATACCTGTGTGTCATCTCCTCCTGTATATAGTATATACCCGTATGTCATCTCCTCCTGTATATAGTATATACGTGTGTCATCTCCTCCTGTATATAGTATATACCTGTAAGTCATCTCCTCCTGTATATCGTATATACCTGTGTGTCATCTGCTCTTGTATATAGTATATACCTGTGTGTCATCTCCTCCTGTATATAGTATATACCTGTGTGTCATCTCCTCCTGTATATAGTATATACCTGTGTGTCATCTCTCCTGTTTATAGTATATATCTGTGTGTCATCTCCTCCTGTATTAGACCTTATTCACACGTTATTTGGTCAGTATTTTTACCTCAGTATTTGTAAGCTAAATTGGCAGCCTGATAAATCCCCCGCCAACAGGAAGCCCTCCCCCCTGGCAGTATATATTAGCTCACGCATACACATAATAGACAGGTCATGTGACTGACAGCTGTCATATTTCCTATATGGTACATTTGTTGCTCTTGTAGTTTGTCTGCTTATTAATCAGATTTTTATTTTTGAAGGATAATACCAGACTTGTGTGTGTTTTAGGGCGAGTTTCATGTGTCAAGTTATGTGTGTTGAGTTGCATGTGGCAACATGCATGTAGCAACTTTTGTGAGAGGAGTTTTGTGTGGCGACATGCGTGTAGCAACTTTTTGTGTGTCGAGTTGCATGTGACAGGTTAGTGTAGCAAGTTGTGTGCAGCAAGTTTTGCGTGTGGCGAGTTTTGCGCATGGTGAGTTTTATGTGTGGTGCGTTTTGAGTATGTGCAAGTTTTGTGTGAGGCAACTTTTGCATGTGGCAATTTTTCCACGTGCGCAAGTTTTGCATGTGCCGAGTTCTCCATGAGGTGAGTATTGCACGTGTGGCAAGTTTTGCGTGAGCCTAGTTTTGCATGTGGCGAGTTTTGCGCGTGGCAAGTTTTGAGCGGCGACTTTTGTGTTTCGACTTTTATGTGGCCAGGTTGGTGTATGTGTGGTGAAATGTGTGCTGAGGGTGGTATATGTGTTCAAGCACGTGGTAGTGTGTGGCGCCTTTTGTATGTGTGTTCATATCCCCGTGAGTGGTGAGTATCCAATGTCGGGGCCCCACCTTAGCAACTGTACGGTATATACTCTTTGGCGCCATCGCTCTCACTCTTTAAAGGCCCCTTCACATTAAGCGACGCTGCAGCGATACCGACAACGATCCGGATCGCTGCAGCGTCGCTGTTTGGTCGCTGGAGAGCTGTCACACAGACAGCTCTCCAGCGACCAACGATGCCGGTAACCAGGGTAAACATCGGGTAACTAAGCGCAGGGCCGCGCTTAGTAACCCGATGTTTACCCTGGTTACCATGCTAAAAGTAAAAAAAAACAAACACTAGATACTTACCTACAGCTGTCTGTCCTCCAGCGCTGCGCTCTGCTTCTCTGCTCTCCTCCTGTGCTGGCTGTGAGCCGGAAAGCAGAGCGGTGACGTCACCGCTGTGCTTTCCGGCTCACAGACAGTACAGGAGGAGAGCAGAGCACAGCGCTGGAGGACAGACAGCGGTAGGTAAGTATCTAGTGTTTTTTTTTTTTTACTTTTAGCATGGTAACCAGGGTAAACATCGAGTTACTAAGCGCGGCCCTGCGCTTAGTTACCCGATGTTTACCCTGGTTACCAGTGAAGACATCGCTGGATCGGTGTCACACACGCCGACCCAGCGATGTCAGCAGGAGTCCAGCGACGAAATAAAGTTCTGGACTTTATTCAGCGACCAACGATCTCCCAGCAGGGGCCTGATCGTTGGTCGCTGTCACACATAACGATTTCATTAACGATATCGTTGCTACGTCACAAATAGCAACGATATCGTTAACAATATCGTTATGTGTGAAGGTACCTTTGGGGTTTAGTGAATATTTTGAAAGCACATGTGTCTCACAGAATTTTATAACATTAGAAAGTGGAAATATAATTTTTTTTTATTTGCTACTAATGTTTGTTATACAAGGGTTAAAAAGTGAAACTGGATACCACAATTTATTGCGCAATTGCTCCCAAACGTGGTGATGCCCAATATGTCATCGGAAACTACTATTAGGCCACACGTCAGAGAAGGAAAGAGCACCATTTGGCTTTTGGAGCACAAATTTTGCTAGAATAGTTTGCTGGCGACATTTTCAGAGCCCCTAAGGTGCCAGAATAGCAACAAAACCCCAAAAGTGACCCCATTGTAGAAATTACACTTCTCTATGAATAAGTGATTAGGCGACTTTATTCTTGAGGTCGGTGCGGTTGCAGCGATACCAGATTTATATTGAATATTTTTATATAGTTTGCTGCTATTACACAGTAAAAATGCTTTTTTATATAAAAAAAAGTTATTTCATTGCAGATTCTGAGATCTGTAACTTTTTATTCTTTTGTCGAATAGAGCTGTATGAGGGCTTATTATTTATTAAGGTTTTCTTTTTAATCCCGTTTTAACCACTTAGATACTGCTGCCAATTGCAACAGCGGGTTAATCGGCCTGATCGGTTCCAAAACTGGCCGGAGCGATACCGCAGGGTGTCAACTGCCATGTACAGCTATTTATTTATTCCAGATCACCATTTTAAAATAGCCATGAGAGAATAAGGCACCAAAATGAAAACTATTCTAATGCGTATTGGCAGTCGTTTACTGGGCTTTAATTTTACCATTTTCCATCAAAAGATGTATAAGAGCTTAGTTTTTTGCATCACAAGCTGAAGTTTTCTTTGGGACTATATTGCAGTGCATAAACCTCTCTGACCACTCTATTGCACTTTTGGAAAGGCAAAATACTAAAAGACTAACTTTTTTTTTTAACATTCCAGTTACTGAATACCTATTAATTAAACGGGTTTCTATGGGTTTGATTCAATAGCGACGATATCAAATTTAGATTAAAAAAATTATCTATGTTTTTTATCGTCCTAATTTAATCAAACCCACCGAAAGTAACATGCCAATTATATGTAATGTTAAAAGGTGTTTTAGAACTCTTTCACACGTCCTGATACTGGAAAAACTAGCGGCACCATGGAACAGCGCGAACAGTACTGCTGATTCTGGCGCCTGGGAATCAGCAGTACTGTTCATGCTGTTTCCCAGCGCTGGATGCTGAAGACAGCTCACAACATTGTCCCCTGATCTTGCTGCAATCAGCGTGAGCAGTGGACAATGTTGAGAGTTGTATTCAACTAATAACAGCGAGAGCAGAGGGTGTCTGATGTGTATATTGATCAGCTGCCTTCTGCGCAATAAATAAGTACATAATAATAAAAAATGGCGTGGGTTCTCCTGTACCTTTGATAACCAGCCAGGAAAAAACTGACAGCTGCGGGCTGCAACCCTCAGCATTAAGCTTTAGCAAGGCTGGATATCTAGAATAGAGGGTTCCTCGCACCATGTTTTAAAATTATTTTTATTAAATCATTTTAAAAATGGCATGGGGTCCCCCCATTTTTGGCAATCAGTTAAGCTAAAGCAGATAGCTCGGGGCTTGTATTCTCAGGATGGTAAGGGACCATGGACATTGGCCCCCTCAGGCTAAAAATATCAGTCATCAGCCACCCCAGAAAAGGCGCATCTATTAGATGTGCCAATTAAGGTGCTTTGCCTGGCTCTTCCCTCTTGCCCTGTAGCGATGGCAAGTGGGGTTCATATTTGTGGAGTTGATGTCTTCTCTGTATTGTCAGATGACATTAAGCCCACGGCTTAGTAGTGGAGAGGTGTCAATAAGACACCTCTCCATTACTAATACTATAGTTGTATGGTAAGTAAAGACAGCCAGTCCTTTATTTGAAATAAAAACAAAACACACATTTACTTTTTTATTTAAAACTTCAAACACAGCTATACTCACCTAACGCCTAAGTCAGTGAAGCCATCATCTCCTGTTAAAAAACAAAAATAAAAAACAATATCCCTCACTTGTCCGATGTTCTGTCCTGTGCCTTAATCCATGTCTGCGATAAATAGTTTTCAACCTGGATGGTGAAAGTTATGACTGTTCAGGTTGAAAACCACTGAAGAATGATCTGCTGCAAAAGTTGCGTCATTGACTAGCTGTGACATCATCAAGGTTGCCACAGGTCACTGAACTGAGGTGAACTCACTGAGGTCCCAGCTGGGGATGCAGACTCCGAGACCTGTGGTAACCTCAATGACCAGAGACACTGATGTGTGAAAGAGCCCCGAGGGAAATTGTTTTTTTGGGTTATTTTGCCTTTCAAAAAGCGCAATAAAAGGTGATCAAAAATTTGGATTTCCCAAAATTTGTATCAGTAGAAATTTCATCTTCTCTGGCAAAAAATGTAATTTGGAATTGATTTTTTAATTGTATTTTTCTGGAGTTCAAGTTGACATGTTAACTTCATGCTGAGTGTCAATGAGATCACATGGATATCCAATTTAGATTTTTAGTTTTTTTTTATGTGCACAATAGCTAGTAACATTTTAACTTGGTAACTTGGCATCTTTGGGCACAAATGTCAGTGTGCCCATGCTCCGTGATGATTAATTGCACCATGCAGAAAACACTCTAGACATTTGGTTTCCATGAGAACACTAAAAGATTAAATCCATTTACTACAATAGCAGCCCGATGCACCAAACCCTCGTATTACCTGCGTTATGCTTCTCTGTAAATGAGTCATGTACTAATCTCTCCAGTTCTAGTAATGTGCATTTTAGCTGTGAAATATTACCCAATTTATGACTTTAGGGGATTATTAAGATTAAGATAAAGTTAATTTACACATAAAACAGCCTGGTGTAATCTGTGGCGGCCCCTTAAAGCTAAAAAGATAATAGCCCGTTTAACCCACATGGCATCTAATCATCAGTTTTTATGTTGAAATTACAAGTAGCTCTTTTTTGCTCCTACATTTTCAGAAGTTAATATTTTTAAGGGGGAAAATGTATGAACTATTTTGCGACCATATTGCTTGGAGCGTGTTAGAAACTGAGCCTGCACCGTGTTGGTAGATATGCAACAGTAGAGAGCGATGTTGTTACTGTTATATGCATAGTTGAATGTAATGCATATACTTGTTATACTTTGGTTTTACTTTCTCTCTGGTAAAATGTCCTTTAGACTTCCTGTTATGCTGTATTAAGAAGATGATGCATGTGCCTCATGTTCTGTGTAGATAAAAGTTGAATTACCCCAAACAGCTCTGGCAAAAATTAAGAGACCACCACATCAAAACCCTGCCATGGGAAGCCCATTCTCCAGACCGGAACCCTATTGGAAACATCTGGAATGTAATCAAGAGGATGATGGATAGTCACAAGCCATCAAACAAAAAACTGCTTACATTTTTGTACCAGGAGTAGCATAAAGTCACCCAAAAGCAGTGTTAAAGACTGGTGGAAAGCATGCCAAGACGCATGAAAGCTGTGATTAAAAATCATGGTTTTCCACAAAATATTGATTTCTGATCTCTTCCTAAGTTAAAACATTAGTATTGTTGTTTCTAAGGCCCTTTTCACACATCAGTCTTTTGCCATCAGTCTCAATCTGGCAAATTTTGAAAAAAACGGATCCGGTGAATGTTGCAGCCGGAACCGTTTTTTACTTATAGACTTGAATTAGCAACAGATTGTGATGGATGGCCTCACGTTTCATCCGTCATTCGCTGGATCTGTCAAAAATTGTTTATCCATAGGCCAGAGAAAATGTTTTTGTGTCCGTTGAAAAAACGGACAGCGACGAACCCATCGCCGTCCGTCGTTTGCTAGAATGGAAGCCTATGGCGCCGGATCCGTCAAATGACTTTTTTTAACTGAGCATGCGCCGATTTTTTTAGGATCCAAGTAGCTGGATCAGCTAGTCGGAATCGGCGAAAAAATGGATCTGTTGCATCAGTTTTTCACAATCTGCGACACATCTGTTTTTTTCACCATTCGATGGATTATGACTGATGGCAAAAAAATTGATGTGTGAAGCAGCCTAAATGATTATGAACTTGTTTTCTTTGCATACCCCTTAGGGTATGTGCTGTGCACACGTTGCAGATTTGCCTGCAGAATTTTCTGCACAGAATCTGCATCTCTTGCCAGAAAACGCGCTTAAAAATCAACGCAGATTTGATGCGTTTTTGATGCGGACTCGATACAGATTTTGATGCGGTTTTGTCTGCATTTTTGTAAGCTAAATAAAGATACATTGCTTGACAAAAAAAAACGTGATGTCATTTCCTTGTTCAACCCTTCTTCTTTCATTCTGCATTTTGTAAAAAGAAAACAACATGAGTGAACGGCTGCTAGAAGAGCAAAGCGCCCAGCGAAACCAACAGCAGAGCACGTGGCGCTTACGACTCCGCAGGCCATATAAAATAATGCTGTTAGGGTTACTTCTACAAATCATTATCAGTAGGGTTGAGCGAAATGGATCGTTCATTTTCAAAAGTCGCCGACTTTTGCCACAGTCGGGTTTCATGAAACCCGACCCGATCCCTGTGTGGGGTCGGCCATGCGGTACGCGACTTTCGCGCCAAAGTCGCGTTTCAATGACGCGAAAAGCGCCATTTCTCAGCCAATGAAGGTGGACGCAGAGTGTGGGCAGCGTGATGACATAGTTCATTGCAGTGATTGGCTTCACCCAGCGTGAAGGAAGCGATCCTGTTGCATCACAGGACCGCGGTACCGCACATAGAGCGCGAGCAAGTAGTCAGCGAACTCAACCCCAACTAGGATTGAAGTCCGATTAGACCCTTGCTGGCACAATACCGCAACTGGGTGTGTAAGGAAACCAAATAACAATATTAAGGCACAAGAGTGCATGCGGTGCCGCACTGACGAACGCCACTAACCACCCAGGCTTGGGTAAGGAAAGCACAGAGGAAGTGCACGGCGCCGTACTGGCGGTCACAGCAACTGGACGCTGTAATGTGTGATTCGTGCTGTAGGATAAGTCGGGCGCTAGATAGCAACCATACACCTTCCGCGAACAGACATTCAATAGGGTAGGGGTATCCAAGGACGACTTGCACTCACAACATACACACATTAACAATTGTACACTAGCGCATGGCCGTGCGGTCATGCGCAGTTTATATAGTTGCAGCACAGGAAGTGGCCACAGAAACTTTGCCCTTCCAAGACCTGCCAAGAGGACCAATGGAATGTGCTGCAGAGCCTGAGCACATGACCCTCGATCTCCAACGGGAGATCTTGCCCTGGGCATGCTCAGTGGGTGCAGACAAGGACTTAGTCCCAGAGAAGTCCGCTCGCTGCTGACCAGCACTGGCTTTAATGGCAGAAGCTGAAGAAGCAGCAGTAACTCTCTGTACAGAGTGAGACTGAGCAAGACGCTGGGACCGACGTCCATGCTGAGCAGACTCCACTGCGGCTGGATAAGAATGGGAGACCGCAGCGGAGATGGCTCGAGATTCCCCCTGTGCAGAAGCGGGAACTCGAGACCTAACACCATCTCTCTCAAATAGTGGGCCACAGAAAGCCTAGTGGTTTTTTTTTTGTATTTGGTTTATAAATTCTCCCTGACAAAAAAAACACAGTGGGAGATTAATATTGGCCTTTGTGCTTGTGTGCCAGTCCTGTGTGCCATCTCTCTCAAATAGTGAGCCACAGAAAGCCTAGTGCCTGTTTTTGGTTTTTAAATTCTCCCTTAAAAAAAAAAAAACAGTGGGAGATTAATATTGGCCTTTGTGCTTGTGTGCCAGTCTTGTGTGTGCCATCTCTCTCAAATAGTGGGCCACAGAAAGCCTAGTGTTTTTTTTTTGTATTTGGTTTATAAATTCTCCCTGACAAAAAAAACACAGTGGGAGATTAATATTGGCCTTTGTGCTTGTGTGCCAGTCCTGTGTGCCATCTCTCTCAAATAGTGAGCCACAGAAATCCTATTGTTTTTTTTATGTTTTAATTTGGTTTAGAAATTCTCCCTGACCAAAAAAAAAACAGTGGGAGATTAATATTGGCCTTTGTGCTTGTGTGCCAGTCCTGTGTGCCATCTCCCTCAAATAGTGGGCCACAGAAAGCCTAGTGTTTTTTTATTTTGTATTTGGTTTATAAATTCTCCCTGACAAAAAAAGCACAGTGGGAGATTAATATTGGCCTTTGTGCTTGTGTGCCAGTCCTGTGTGTGCCATCTCTCTCAAATAGTGAGCCACAGAAAGCCTAGTGCCTGTTTTTGGTTTTTAAATTCTCCCTTAAAAAAAAACAACAGTGGGAGATTAATATTGGCCTTTGTGCTTGTGTGCCAGTCCTGTGTGTGCCATCTCTCTCAAATAGTGGGCCACAGAAAGCCTATTGTTTTTTTTATTTGGTTTATAAATTCTCCCTGACAAAAAAAAAACAGTGGGAGATTAATATTGGCCTTCGTGCTTGTGTGCCAGTCCTGTGTGTGTCATCTCTCTCAAATAGTGGGCCACAGAAAGCCTATTTTTTTTTTTGTTTTAATTTGGTTTATAAATTCTCCCTGACCAAAAAAAAACAGTGGGAGATTAATATTGGCCTTTGTGCTTCTGTGCCAGTCGTGTGTGCCATCTCTCTCAAATAGTGAGCCACAGAAAGCCTAGTGCCTGTTTTTGGTTTTTAAATTCTCCCTTAAAAAAACAAACAGTGGGAGATTAATATTGGCCTTTGTGCTTGCGTGCCAGTCCTGTGTGCCATCTCTCTCAAATAGTGGGCCACAGAAAGCCTATTTTTTTTTTTTTTTTATTTGGTTTATAAATTCTCCCTGACAAAAAAAAAAACAGTGGGAGATTAATATTGGCCTTTGTGCTTCTGTGCCAGTCGTGTGTGCTATCTCCCTCAAATAGTGAGCCACAGAAAGCCTAGTGCCTGTTTTTGGTTTTTAAATTCTCCCTTAAAAAAAACAAAAAACAGTGGGACATTAATATTGGCCTTTGTGCTTGAGTGACAGTCCTGCGTGTGTGGCATCTCTCTCATTTGGTGCCACAGAAAACCGAGTGTGTAACATTGTGCCAGATTTTCCTTGCGGTCTCACCCACCTATAAAGGGATATCTAAATCCTACAGAAGTTAGATTTCACCTTGTAAGTTGTTTGACAGTAACAAATACCGTTACTTTGGTTACATTTTTAAAACAATGAGGAAGTCTGGTGGAAGAGGTCGTGGCTGTGGGCGTTCATTGACAGCTGCTAATGATGGTAGTGGTGGTGGAGCATCAGGTGGTCGTGGGAAAAACAATATAGCACCTAAGTCTCGAGCTGTGGAGCCAGGTTCGTCGTCTGGCTACACAAGGCCTCGAACGCTCCCTTTTCTGGGAGTAGGAAAACCGCTTTTAAAGCCGGAGCAGCAAGAGCAAGTTTTGGCTTACCTTGCTGACTCAGCCTCTAGCTCTTTTGCCTCCTCTTCTGAAACTGGTAAATGTAAAAGCAGCGCGTCGTTAGTGGATGTTCACGGTCAGGGACAAGTCACTTCCTTGTCCTCTTCAGCAAAAACAACAACAGAGAAGGATGCGGCAGGCGACACAACGGGTTACTCCATGGAGCTCTTTACACATACCGTCCCTGGATTAGAAAGTGAAACAGTTAACAGGCCATGCCCATTACAAGTTGAATCGGACATGGAGTGCACAGATGCACAGCCACAGCCAGATTACTATGCTGTTCCTTTGACTCAGACCACAACATTGCCCTCGCAGGGTACTGATCCAGAATCAGACCCTGATGAGACTATGGTGCCCCGTCACGAACGCTATACCACCGACTTACACGGTGACACAGACGAAGTTGCACACGAGATAGAAGAGGAGGTTATAGATGACCCAGTTGTTGACCCCGATTGGCAGCCATTGGGGGAACAGGGTGCAGGTGGCAGTAGTTCTGAAGCGGAGGAGGAGGGGCCACAGCAGGCATCAACATCGCAACAGGTTCCATCTGCCGGGCCCGTATCTGGTCCAAAACGCGTGGCAAAGCCAAAACCTGTTGGAGGACAGCGTGGCCATCCGGTTAAAACTCAGTCTGCAATGCCTGAAAAGGGATCCGATGCTAGAAAGAGTGCAGTCTCGCATTTTTTTAAACAACATCCAATTGATCAGCACAAAGTCATCTGTCAAAAATGTTCAACTACCTTAAGCAGAGGTCAGAATCTGAAAAGTCTAAATACAAGTTGCATGCATAGACATTTAACCACCATGCATTTGCAAGCCTGGACTAACTACCAAACATCCCTTAAGGTTGTAGCACCCTCGGCCAATGCAGCTAGTCAGCAACTATACATCCCTTCCATCACTGTAAGGCCACCATTTTCCGCACCACCTGCAGTATCTGTGCAGGTTTCGTTGCCAGGCCAAAGCACTCAGGGTCAGGGAATCACCAGTTTCGTAGTAGGAAACACTGCATCTAGGGCACCGGCGGCAACAATACCATCTCCAACCGTCTCTCAGTCTGCCATGTCCACCTGCACCCCCGCTAGTTCCACGATCTCCAGCTCTCCAGTCCAGCTCACCCTACATGAGACTCTCATTAGAAAAAGGAAGTACTTAGCCTCGCATCCGCGTACACAGGGTTTGAACGCCCACATAGCTAGACTAATCTCGTTAGAGATGATGCCCTACCGGTTAGTTGAAAGCAAAGCTTTCAAAGCCCTCATGGACTATGCTGTACCATGCTACGAGCTACCCAGTCGACATTCTTTTCGAGAAAAGCCATCCCAGCCCTCCACCAGCATGTTAAAGAGCGCATCGTCCATGCACTCAGGCAATCTGTGAGTACAAAGGTGCACCTGACAACAGATGCATGGACCAGTAGGCATGGCCAGGGACGTTACGTGTCCATCACGGCACACTGGGTGAATGTGGTGGATGCAGGGTCCACAGGGGACAGCAATTTTGGGACAGTTCTGCCTAGCCCACGGTCTAGGAAACAGTTGGCTGTAGCCGTTCGCACCCCCTCCTCCTCCTCCTTGTCCTCCTGCAGAAGCGAGAGCTCGTCCACAGAACGCAGTCGCACAACCACTCCATCCGCAGCTGCCACTGTTGCACACCAGGTGTCCCATTATGGGGCAGCTACTGGCAAGCGTCAGCAGGCTGTATTGGCTATGAAGTGTTTGGGGGACAACAGACACACCGCGGAAGTTCTGTCCGAGTTCTTGCAGAAAGAAACGCAGTCGTGGCTGGGCACTGTAGATCTTGAGGCAGGCAAGGTAGTGAGTGATAATGCAAGGAATTTCATGGCTGCCATCTCCCTTTCCCAACTGAAACACATTCCTTGCCTGGCTCACACCTTAAACCTGGTGGTGCAGTGCTTCCTGAAAAGTTATCCGGGGTTATCCGACCTGCTCCTCAAAGTGCGCGGACTTTGCTCGCATATCCGCCGTTCGCCCGTACACTCCAGCCGTATGCAGACCTATCAGCAGTCTTTGAACCTTCCCCAGCATCGCCTAATCATCGACGTTGCAACAAGGTGGAACTCAACACTGCACATGCTACAGAGACTGTGCGAACAGAGGCGTGCTGTTATGTATTTGTGGGAGGATACACATACACGGGCAGGCAGTAGGATGGCAGACATGGAGTTGTCAGGTGTGCAGTGGTCGAAGATACAAGACATGTGTCAAGTCCTTCAGTGTTTTGAGGAATGCACACGGCTGGTTAGTGCAGACAACGCCATATTAAGCATGAGCATCCCCCTTATGCGTCTGCTGATGCAAAGTTTGACGCACATAAAGGATCAGGCGTCTGCACCAGAGGAAGAGGAAAGCCTTGATGATAGTCAAGGCAGTGTACAGGACGAGGTACCGGGCGAACAGGAGGAGGAGGAGGATGAGGAGGATGATGGGGATGATTATTTTTGTAATGAGGAAGCTTCTACGGGGCCAATAGCAACTGGTAGCGTTGCAAGGCCGGGGTCAGGAATTTTTAGGGAGACAAGTGAGTTAGAAGTCCCTGAAACTGCACCTCAACCCAGCACAACCGCAGATTTGACAACTGGAACTTTGGCCCACATGGCGGATTATGCCTTACGTATCCTCAAAAGGGACACACGCATTATTAAAATGATGGCCGATGACGATTACTGGTTGGCCTGCCTCCTTGATCCTCGTTATAAAAGCAAATTGCAAAATATTATGCCACATGAGAACCTGGAACAAATATTAGCAACCAAACAATCAACTCTTGTTGACCCTTTGATTCAGGCATTCCCAGCACACAGCACCGGTGATCGTTATCACACGAGCTGCATGGGTCAGCAGGCCAGAGGTGTTAGAGGTGCACAAATCAGAAGTGGTGTTGGACAGAGGGGTTTTCTGACCAGGTTGTGGAGTGATTTTGCTATGACCGCAGACAGGACAGGTACTGCAGCATCAATTCAAAGTGACAGGAGACAACATTTGTCCAGTATAGTTACAAACTATTTTTCATCCCTTATCGATGTTCTCCCTCAACCGTCATTCCCATTTGATTACTGGGCATCCAAATTAGACACCTGGCCAGAATTGGCAGAATATGCATTGCAGGAGCTTGCTTGCCCGGCAGCTAGTGTCCTATCAGAAAGAGTATTCAGTGCTGCAGGTTCAATATTAACTGAAAAAAGGACTCGTCTGGCTACCCAAAATGTTGATGATCTAACATTCATTAAAATGAACCACAACTGGATTTCGAATTCTTTTGCCCCACCTTGCCCAGCTGACACCTAGCTTTCCTATGAACATGTCTTGCTTGTGGACTACTCTGACTGACTTTTCCAATCTCGTAATTTGCAGCAGCTGTTTGTCCAGCATACGACATGTTTACACCACCCTAAATGGGCAAACTCCCCCCACGGGGCCGTGGTCTCGCCACTTGGCGCAAGCACCCGTGAGAGTGCCGTTTGTCTGAAGAGGTGGGTGTGCCCGCTTTTGGTCGACGGCACTGCCACTGGGTCCCTCATAGTACAATAAAGTGTCTCTGGCGGTGGTGGTGCGCACCCAACGTCAGACACACCATTGTAACATGAGGGGCCCTGGGCCTGTACCACCGGCCACAAGAGAGTTCCCCCCCCAGCTCAAACATTGCTCTACCACTTGCAAAATTATCTCTCAGAGTTCCACCAATGTTTAGTCTATGCGCTGACATCCTTCAATGCCTGGCACTGACAATGCCATTGTGTTGACATGTATGATGGTACTTAACATAGTCAGGGGCAGTGTCCTATATTTACACCAGTACATACTTTGCGCCAAATTACTAGGTCTGAAACTCAGCAGAGGAGCCCACCCCTGTACCTAAGTATTCCACCCTTTTGTGTTTTGTTTTTGTTGTAATGCGAGACATTAACATCTATTTATTTTTTGGGAGTACTAACTGGCAGACACTCATTAAAATCGGCCTCCGCTGACAAGACCAATGCTGCCTGTGTACCCCTGCAAGAGAATTCCAAGTGTCTCCAGCCCAC
This sequence comes from Ranitomeya imitator, assembly GCF_032444005.1. Taxonomy (NCBI): domain Eukaryota; kingdom Metazoa; phylum Chordata; class Amphibia; order Anura; family Dendrobatidae; genus Ranitomeya; species Ranitomeya imitator. Next base: position 615,524,090 of record NC_091282.1, read on the forward strand.
TTTTGTTATGTTAGGCCTACTATGCCTGTCTGCGGTCCCTCCTTCCAATACTCCCCCACTGACCAGACCACTGCTGCCCGTGTACCCCTGGAAGCAATTTTAAGGTGCCTACAGCCAGATTTTGTTATGTTAGGCCTACTACGCCTGTCTGCGGTCCCTCCTTCCAATACTCCCCCACTGACCAGACCACTGCTGCCCGTGTACCCCTGGAAGCTATTTTAAAGTGCCTACAGCCTACTTTGGTTATGCTAGGCCTACACGCCTGTCTGCGGTCCCTCCTTCCACTAGTCCTTCACTGACCAGACCACTGCTGCCCGTGTAACCCTGGAACCAATTTTAAAGTGCCTACAGCCTAATTTTGTTATGTTAGGCCTACTAAGCCTGTCTGCGGTCCCTCCTTCCAATAGTCCTCCACTGACCACACCACTGCTGCCCGTGTACCCCTGGAAGCTATTTTAAAGTGCCTACAGCCTACTTTGGTTATGTTAGGCCTACTATGCCTGTCTGCGGTCCCTCGTTCCACTAGTCCTCCACTGACCAGACCACTGCTGCCCGTGTACCCCTGGAACCAATTTTAAAGTGGACTACAGCTTTATTTTGGTATGTTAGGCCTACTAAGCCTGTCTGCGGTCCCTCCTTCCACTAGTCCTCCACTGACCAGACCACTGCTGCCCGTGTACCCCTGGAACCAATTTTAAAGTGCCTACAGCCTAATTTTTTTATGTTAGGCCTACTAAGCCTGTCTGCGGTCCCTCCTTCCAATTGTCCTCCACTGACCACACCACTGCTGCCCGTGTACCCCTGGAAGCTATTTTAAAGTGCCTACAGCCAACTTTTGTTATGTTAGGCCTACTAAGCCTGTCTGTGGTCCTTCCTTCCAATAGTCCTCCACTGACCAGACCACTGCTGCCCTTGTACCCCTGGAACCAATTTTAAAGTGCCTACAGCCTAATTTTGTTATGTTAGGCCTACTACGCCTGTCTGCGGTCTCTCCTTCCACTAGTCCTCCACTGACCAGACCACTGCTGCCCCTGTACCCCTGGAACCAATTTTAAAGTGCCTACAGCCTAATTTTGTTATGTTAGGCCTACTACGCCTGTCTGCGGTCTCTCCTTCCACTAGTCCTCCACTGACCAGACCACTGCTGCCCCTGTACCCCTGGAACCAATTTTAAAGTGCCTACAGCCTAATTTTGTTATGTTAGGCCTACTACGCCTGTCTGCGGTCCCTCCTTCCACTAGTCCTCCACTGACCAGACCACTGCTGCCCGTGTACCCCTGGAACCAATTTTAAAGTACCTACAGCCTACTTTTCTTATGTTAGGCCTAATAAGCCTGTCTGCGGTCCCTCCTTCCAATAGTCCTCCACTGACCAGACCTGGCCGTGTACCCCTGGAACCTAGCTGAAAGTGCATAGAGCCTACTTTTTTTCTTTATTTTATATTTATAAAGCCCAGATGAACTACGCTGTACCACGGTTCGAGCTACCCAGTCGACACTTCTTTTGCGAGAAAAGCCATCCCAGCCCTCCACCAGCATGAAAAAGTCCGCATTGTCCATGCGCTCAGGCAATCTAAGAGTAGAAAGGTGCACCTGACAACAGACGCATGGACCAGTAGGCATGTCCACGGAAGGTTACGTGTCCATTACGGCGCACTGGGTTAATGTGGTGGATGCAAGGTACACAGGGGACAGCCTACTAAGTCTGTCTGCAGTCCCTAATTCAAATTGTCCTGCACTGACCACACAAATGCTGCCTGTGTAACCCTGTAACCTTTTTTAAACTGCATTGAGCCAAATTTTTGGTTTAAGGCCTACTACCTGTGTCTGTCTGCGCCACTCAATACAGCTGTCCTCCTCTGAAAAAAGCTGAGCGTCAATTGTCTGGTTTTCAGCCTATAGGAATTTGAAAACTACATTGGGGCTACTACTTCGGTAGGGCCTACTTACGGTGTCTGCCGCTCCAGGGTGTTCTCCAGGTTGCCTCTCCATTGCTTCAATCTTCATGCTCTAGTTAAGTAGTTGTTGAAACAACACTGCATTAGGCCTACAAGTTGGGTCTGGGGTGTAGAGACGGTGTCTTCCACTCCAAGGTGTTCCCCAGGTTTCGTCTCCATTGATTCGATCTTCTGGCTCTCGTTTAGTAGTTGTTGAAAACAACACTGCATTAGGCCTACAAGTTGGGTCTGGGGTGTAGAGACGGTGTGTTCCACTCCAAGGTGTTCCCCAGGTTTCGTCTCCATTGCTTCGATCTTCTGGCTCTCGTTTAGTCGTTGTTGAAAACAACACTGCATTAGGCCTACAAGTTGGGTCTGGGGTGTAGAGACGGTGTGTTCCAATCCAAGGTGTTCCCCAGGTTTCCTCTCCATTGCTTCGATCTTCTGGCTCTCGTTTAGTAGTTGTTGAAAACAACACTGCATTAGGCCTACAAGTTGGGTCTGGGGTTGTAGAGACGGTGTCTTCCACTCCAAGGTGTTCTCCAGGTTTCCTCTCCATTGCTTCAATCTTCATGCTCGTCTTAAGTAGTTGTTGAAACAACACTACATTAGGCCTACAAGTTGGGTCTGGGTCGTAGAGACGGTGTCTGCCGCTCCAAGGTGTTCTCCAGGTTGCCACATAATCGAAGCTGCATAGAGCCTATTTTGTAATTTTACGCCTACAAAGTCTTTCTGCGGTCCCTCCTTCCAATTGTCCTCCACTGAGCACAGCAATGCAGACCGTGTACCCATGTAACCTTTTTTAAACCAGTGTCGAGCCAACTTTGTGGTTTAAGGCATACTTGTAGTGTCTGGCTGCGCCACTCAATACAGCTGTCCTCTTAACAAAAAATGACCTACAATTATCTGGTTTTCAGCCTATCGGAATTTTAAAACTGCAGTGGGCCTACTAGTTGGGGTGGGGTCTTCTATCTGTGTCTGCCGCTCCTTGCTGTTCTCCTACAGTGAACAAAGCTGTGCCGCCGGTATACTACTGTTGCCAATTTTGAACTGCATTTAGACTACTTACTGATTTGGGCCTACTCTCTGTGTCAGCCTCTCATTCCAGTTGTCCTCCACTGAACAACACAATGCCCCCTGGTTAGTCCTGTTACCAATTTTGAACTGCATTTAGCCCACTTTATTCTTTGGGCCCATATCTGTTTCCCCCTCATCCTGCCCATTGCCCAGCCAGTGATAGATGAGTCTGCTGGTACATTGACTCATAACGCAACATTCCCAGTGCACGCTACACTGCAAGATTGTGACCCTGCTGAAAGTCAGGTCCCCCTTCCCGCATACCATACCCCCTTACACGGGGACAAAGAGGAAGGTGCAGATGAAGGTGCTGGTTCCTTCATCAGGTGGGGGAGGAATACTCGTTGGTGACGTCACTGGCACAGGGCCCCTCATAGTATGCAAAAGTGTTGCTGCCGGTGGGAGGCGCCCCCGCCGTGCAAACACACCGCTGTACTTTGAGGGGCCCTGTGCCAGTGCCAATGCCAACGAGTGGGCCCCCCCTGCTTGCTCAGGATCACAGCACTTGCAAAGTTGAAATACTTACCTCTCCCTGCTCCACTGCCGTGACGTGGTCCAGATTTACTGGGCCCACTAATTACTTGAACCAGCCCTACCCCCCACAACTTTAGCCAAATGACCCCCAATTTCCAATGCCTTACTATTATTATAAGCTAAATTAAGATTGACAAGCTTCAGTAACAAGAATGGATGTTTTTGCCATTAAAATGGGCTCTGTACATGTTTTCCTGGCCTCCACTTACTGCCGACTAGGCTCCCCCATTGACTTGCATTGGGTTTCGTGTTTCGGTCGACCCCCGACTTTTCGCGGTAATCGGCCGATTCCACTCGACTCGACTTTTGAGATAGTCAGGTTTCGCGAAACCCGACTCGACTCTAAAGAAAAAGTCAAGGTCGCTCAACCCTAGTTGCAGCCCATCGTGATGCCTTCCCCAACTGAGGAGACATGGCTGCAGGATGCAGAAGGCTTTCAGTCTGTGTCCAATTTCCCAAACTAGCAGAACAAAACACCAGGATTGGAAGTTAAGAGAATAAATAAAATAAAATATACCATATAAAAATTAAGGCCAGACCTTCTAGGTATATATATAAAAGAATGCCTTTATTTATTTTTTGGCAAATGGCACTACATAATGTGCCTGTACTTGGAGAAATTATCGAAAAATATATATTTTAACAATAAAATAGTAACTGGACGGACAAAGATAAAAATTCAAAATTCATGTAAGACTTGGACCATAATACAGGTCCTTCTCAAAAAATTAGCATACAGTGTTAAAGTTCATTATTTACCATAATGTAATGATTACAATTAAACTTTCATATATTATAGATTCATTATCCACCAACTGAAATTTGTCAGGTCTTTTATTGTTTTAATACTGATGATTTTGGCATACAACTCCTGATAACCCAAAAAACCTGTCTCAATAAATTAGCATATCAAGAAAAGGTTCTCTAAACGACCTATTACCCTAATCTTCTGAATCAACTAATTAACTCTAAACACATGCAAAAGATACCTGAGGCTTTTATAAACTCCCTGCCTGGTTCATTACTCAAAACCCCCATCATGGGTAAAGGTACCGTCACACTAAGCGACGCTGCAGCGATACCGACAACGATCCGGATCGCTGCAGCGTCGCTGTTTGGTCGCTGGAGAGCTGTCACACAGACCGCTCTCCAGCGACCAACGATCCCGAGGTCCCCGGTAACCAGGGTAAACATCGGGTAACTAAGCGCAGGGCCGCGCTTAGTAACCCGATGTTTACCCTGGTTACCATCGTAAAAAAACAAACAGTACATACTTACATTCAGCTGTCTGTCCCTTGCCGTCTGTTTGCTGCACTGACTGCTGGCCGTAAAGTGAAAGCAGAGCACAGCCACAGCGGTGAGTCACCGCTGTGTGACTCACCGCTGTGCTGTGCTTTCACTTTCACTTTGCGGCCAGCAGTCAGTGCAGCAAACAGACGGCAAGGGACAGACAGCTGAATGTAAGTATGTACTGTTTGTTTTTTTACGCTGGTAACCAGGGTAAACATCGGGTTACTAAGCGCGGCCCTGCGCTTAGTTACCCGATGTTTACCCTGGTTACCAGTGAAGACATCGCTGAATCGGTGTCACACACACCGATTCAGCGATGTCTGCGGGGAGTCCAGCGACGAAATAAAGTTCTGGACTTTCTTCCCCGACCAGCGATCTCCCAGCAGGGGCCTGATCGCTGCTGCCTGTCACACTGGACGATATCGCTAGCGAGGACGCTGCAATGTCACGGATCGCTAGCGATATCGTCTAGTGTGACAGTACCTTAAGACTAGCGACCTGACAGATGTCAAGAAGGCCATCATTGACACCCTCAAGCAAGAGGGTAAGACCCAGAAAGAAATTTCTCAACAAATAGGCTGTTCCCAGAGTGCTGTATCAAGGCACCTCAATGGTAAGTCTGTTGGAAGGAAACAATGTGGCAGAAAACACTGTACAACGAGAAGAGGAGACCGGACCCTGAGGAAGATTGTGGAGAAGGACCGATTCCAGACCTTGGGGAACCTGAGGAAGCAGTGGACTGAGTCTGGTGTGGAAACATCCAGAGCCACCGTGCACAGGCGTGTGCAGGAAATGGGCTACAGGTGCCGCATTCCCCAGGTAAAGCCACTTTTGAACCATAAACAGCGGCAGAGGCGCCTGACCTGGGCTACAGAGAAGCAGCACTGGACTGTTGCTAAGTGGTCCCAAGTACTTTTTTCTGATGAAAGCAAATTTTGCATGTCATTCGGAAATCAAGGTGCCAGAGTCTGGAGGAAGACTGGGGAGAAGGAAATGCCAAAATGCCTGAAGTCCAGTGTCAAGTACCCACAGTCAGTGATGGTGTGGGGTGCCATGTCAGCTGCTGGTGTTGGTCCACTGTGTTTCATCAAGGGCAGGGTCAATGCAGCTAGCTATCAGGAGATTTTGGAGCACTTCATGCTTCCATCGGCTGGAATGCTTTATGGTGATGAAGATTTCATTTTTCAGCACGACCTGGCACCTGCTCACAGTGCCAAAACCACTGGTAAATGGTTTACTGACCATGGTATTACTGTGCTCAATTGGCCTGCCAACTCTCCTGACCTGAACCCCATAGAGAATCTGTGGGATATTGTGAAGAGAAAGTTGAGAGACGCAAGACCCAACACTCTGGATGAGCTTAAGGCCGCTATTGAAGCATCCTGGGCCTCCATAACATCTCAGCAGTGTCACAGGCTGATTGCCTCCATGCCACGCCGCATTGAAGCAGTCATTTCTGCCAAAGGATTCCCGACCAAGTATTGAGTGCATAACTGAACATTATTATTTGATGGTTTTTTTGTTTGTTATTAAAAAACACTTTTATTTGATTGGATGGGTGAAATATGCTAATTTATTGAGACAGGTTTTTTGGGTTATCAGGAGTTGTATGCCAAATCATCAGTATTAATACAATAAAAGACCTGACAAATTTCAGTTGGTGGATAATGAATCTATAATATATGAAAGTTTAATTGTAATCATTACATTATGGTAAATAATGAAATTTAACACTATATGCTAATTTTTTGAGAAGGACCTGTATACATAATATTCTCTCAAACGGTATAGCTAAAAGTATAAGTATACAGCCATGTGCAAGAAGGCAATGTGCAATATTCAAAAGAGTGTAAACATGCAACAAAAAATTATACAAATCAATTCAAGAAATGTGAAAATGCTATGCAATAAATAAAAGTGAATAAATGCATGGAAAAAACAAATTGATCAGGCAAAAGACTGTCCAATTAGGGTGAAAGGATGTGAGTATATGCCTACATACCACATATAATATGCACCAAGAGCAAGATATATAAAGGACAAATGATATGTATCTTATAATGTTAGGGCCAATCGAGGGTAAGATAATAAAATTAGGTATACCAATGTCCTACATGTAAAATGCACCAAAGAGCAAAACTATAAGAGTCCTAATGTATACCTTCAGTGTCCGTCCCTCCAAGTGCGGCATACTCCGACACACGTTTCGGATAACTCCTTCGTCAGGGGATGGTGTACATGTGGGACCGGAAGGTTTATATACTTGTGTGAAGAACGCCGATAAGGAGGAGTGGAGGCATTAACGGCGCATGCGCCGCCAGGAGGACCCGGAAGTGAACAGAGCCCGCGTCACATCGCCCAGCAGCAGATGAGAGCCACTGTCGTAGCAACCAAGACGTGAGATGCACACACCGGGACACAGATGGCGCACACGCACAGCGACAACAACCTTCATATGGGCGAGTGCAGGAGAAAAGGGGAGTGATAAGGGCGAAGAAGATTGTGTAAAATATAAGTGTAGAGAGTATAATCTACCTTATAATTGTCTAAGGGTCACTTCCATCTTTCTGTCTGTCTGTTCTTCTGTCACGGATATTCATTGGTCGCGGCATCTGTCTGTCATGGAGTCCAAATTGCTGATTGGTCTCGCCAGCTGCCTGTCATGGCTCCTACTCCCCTACGGTCAGTGCCTGGCGCCTGCTCCATACTCCCCGCAGTCACCGCTCACACAGGGTTAATGCCAGCGGTAACGGACCGCGTTATGCCGTGGGTAACTCACTCCGCTACCGCCGCTATTAACCCTGTGTGACCAACTTTTTACTATTGATGCTGCCTATGCAGCGTCAAATAGTAAAAGGATCTAATGTTAAAAATAATAAAAAAAATAAAAAATCATTATATGCTCACCTTCCGCCGCCTTTCCCGCTCCTCGCGATGCTCCGATAACCACTCCATGCAAGCGGCAGGTTCCGGTAGCAAGGATGGTATGCGACAAGAACCTGCCATGACATCATGGTCATGTGACCGTGACCTCATCACAGGTCCTGCGCGCCTGTGCGAGAAGGACCTGCCATGACGTCACGGTCATGTGACCGCGACGTCATCACGGGTCCTGCGCTACCGACCCTGGGACCGGAAGCTGCCGAGTGCACCGCACACAAGCGACATGACTACAAGGGCTCCCTTGGAAGGTGAGTATATGTTAATTTTTTTTGGCTGGGCAATATACTACGTGACTGGCCAATATACTACGTGGCTGGGCAATATACTACGTGGCTCTGTGCTGTATACTACGTGGCTCTGTGCTATATACTATGTCACTGGGCAATATACTACGTAACTGGGCAATATACTATGTCGCTGAGCAATATACTACGTCGCTGGGCAATATACTACATGGCTGGGCAATATACTACGTGGCTGGGCAATATGCTCTGTGCTGTATACTACGTCCCTGGGCAATATACTACGTGGCTGGGCAATATACTACGTGACTGGGCAGTATACTACGTGGCTGGGCAATATACTACGTGGCTGGGCAGTGTACTACGTGGCTGGGCAATATACTACATGGCTGTGCAATATACTACGTGGCTGGGCAATATACTACGTGGCTGGGCAATATACTACATCACTGGGCAATATACTACGCGGCTGGGCAATATACTACGTGGGCTGTGCAATATACTACGTGGCTGGGCAATATACTACGTGGGCTGTGCAATATACTACGTGGCTGGGCAATATACTACGTGGGCTATGCAATATACTACGTGGACATGCATATTCTAGAATACCCGATGCGTTAGAATCAGGCCACCATCTAGTATATATATATATATATATATATATATATATATATATATATATATATATATATATTTATATATATATATATATATATATAAATACAGGTCCTTCTCAAAAAATTAGCATATAGTGTTAAAGTTCATTATATACCATAATGTAATGATTACAATTAAACTTTCATATATTATAGATTCATTATCCACCAACTGAAATTTGTCAGGTCTTTTATTGTTTTAATACTGATGATTTTGGCATACAACTCCTGATAACTAGTGTTGAGCGATACCTTCCGATATCGGAAAGTATCGGTATCGGATAGGATCGGCCGATATTCAAAAAATATCGGATATCGCCGATACCGATACCCGATCCCAATGCAAGTCAATGGGACCAAAATATCGGAATTAAAATAAACCCTTTCTTGCCTTGTAGGTTCATTCTACATGAAGGAAAACAACTAAGAATAATGCCGGATGTATTTGGGGAGGTGGCGGAGACATTAAAGTCATAGAGGTTTATCCCAATCAAATAGAATAGCATGTTTTTTGTTTTTTTTTAAGACGTTCGGAGTGACAAAGATATTGACTATGTAAATTTTTTTTTTTATTTTGTCAGATATTGATGTTTCACTATTCCACGCCCTTCCCCTTCTTTTTTTTCTTTTTTTTTTTTCTTTTCCCACACTTTCATCTTCATCATCATCAGCATCTTTGACATCAACTTCTTCTTCACCTTATTCATCTTCTTCTTCATCCTTTACCTTTTTTTTTTTTTTGATTACATTCTTCATATTCATTTTATTCAACTATTATTATTCTTCCTATTCTACATATTCTTTTTATTCCACTGTTATTATTCTTCCTATTCTACTTCTTCATCATATTCTCATTTGTGACAGGCATTCCCGTAGTTGTTATCTATAAAAGTTGGAAGATTACACCTTCCGTTCTGCCAGTCACAAAAGTTACATTTGTCCGCGTTCAGTTTGGCCTGCAGCATCAGGCTTTATCCAGGGGCACCACGAGGAGGAACGGACTCACCCCCATACACTGCTTAGTCTTCTTCTGCATATAATTTAGATAATATCTTTTGCTCTGATATTAAGTCTTATGCTTAATGTTCTTCTGCTCTTTGTTCTGCAGCCTCTTGTTCTTCTGCTTCTCGGTCTTCCATGTCGTCGTCTCCAGGGTCGTCGTCTCCAGGGTCGTCGTCTCCAGTGTCGTCATCTCCGCCGTCGTCGTCTCAGCCGTCGTCGTCTCCGCCGTCGTCGTCTCCGCCGTCGTCATCGGGGTGGTCTTCCGGGTCGTCGTCGTCGTCATCGGGGTGGTCTTCCGGGTCGTCGACTTTAGGGTCTTCAACTTGGAAATGTAGCAGAAGGTACAAGAAGGCTGAGAAAATGCCAAGAGCCTGATGATGGAACTGGAACTCGGATGGCTACCCGAAGGTTCAAGAGCCTATGGAACTACCGAGGACCAGCTGACGTTACTGGAACCCGGTTACTAAGCAGGAGGTACCCGTGCTAAAAAGCACTACCAAGGACCGCCTGACGTTGGCGGAACTCGGATACCCAGAAGGAGGCACCTAAGCCAAAGGCTCTGCCCGGAACCAGCTGACGGTACTGGAACCAGGATGGGGAGCAGAAGGTACAAGAGCAAAAGACACTGCCGAGAACCAGCTGACGGTACTGGAACCCGGATGGGTAGCCGAAGGTCCAAGAGCCAATGGAACTACCGAGGACCAGCTGACGTTACTGGAACCCGGTTACTAAGCAGGAGGTACCCATGCCCGAAAGCACTACCAAGGACCACCTGACGTTGGTGGAACTTGGATACCCAGAAGGAGGCACCTAAGCCAAAGGCTCTGCCCGGAACCAGCTGACGGTACTGGAACCAGGATGGGGAGCAGAAGGTACAAGAGCAAAAGACACTGCCGAGAACCAGCTGACGGTGCTGGAACCAGGTGGTGGACCTGAAGGTCCACAGGAGAGGAGAGAAAAGCTAGGCCGCGAGGCAGCCGCAGTTACCGAACCCCAACAGTCTTACAGGGGGAGCTGGGCCTACTGGCACTACAGAACCAGCCTTGACTACCAGTTCACGCAGCCCACATAGGAAGCTCCTAAACTGGAGGCACCCTGGAGTTGGCTAACCCGACCGCAACACGACGGGGCAAGCATAGGCGTCTCAGCGAGTTTGACACAACCCGGAAACAGCTGACGGTGCTGAAACCAGGTTTGGCACGAGGGAGTACCTGTGACAAAAACACTGCCGAGAACCAGCTGGCGGTGCTGGAACCCAGATGCGTTGCCCCAGTGTGCAAGAGCCAATGGCACGACCGAGGACCAGCTGACGGTGCTGGAACCCGGTTACTAAGCTGTAGGTGCCCGCGCTTAAAAGCACTACCAAGGACCGCCTGACGTTGGCGGAACTCGGATACCCAGGAGGAGGCACCTAAGCCAAAGGCTCGGCCTGGAACCAGCTGACGGTGCTGGAACCAGGTGGTGGACCCCAAGGCCCACAGGAGAGGAGAGAACAGCTAGGCCGCGAGGCAGCCGCAGTTACCGAACCCCAACAGTCCTACAGGGGGAGCTGGGCCTACTGGCACTACAGAACCAGCCTTGACTACCAGTTCACGCAGCCCACATAGGAAGCTCCTAAACTGGAGGCACCCTGGAGTTGGCTAACCCGACCGCACCACGACGGGGCAAGCATAGGCGTCTCAGTGAGCTTGACACAACCCGGAAACAGCTGACGGTGCTGAAACCAGGCTTGGCACGAGGGAGTACCTGTGTCAAGAACACTGCCGAGAACCAGCTGGCGGGGCTGGAACCCAGATGCGTTGCCCCAGTGTGCAAGAGCCAATGGCACGACCGAGGACCAGCTGGCGGTGCTGGAACCCGGTTACTAAGCTGTAGGTGCCCGCGCTTAAAAGCACTACCAAGGACCGCCTGACGTTGGCGGAACTCGGATACCCAGGAGGAGGCACCTAAGCCAAAGGCTCGGCCTGGAACCAGCTGACGGTGCTGGAACCAGGTGGTGGACCCCAAGGCCCACAGGAGAGGAGAGAACAGCTAGGCCGCGAGGCAGCCGCAGTTACCGAACCCCAACAGTCCTACAGGGGGAGCTGGGCCTACTGGCACTACAGAACCAGCCTTGACTACCAGTTCACGCAGCCCACATAGGAAGCTCCTAAACTGGAGGCACCCTGGAGTTGGCTAACCCGACCGCACCACGACGGGGCAAGCATAGGCGTCTCAGCGAGTTTGACACAACCCGGAAACAGCTGACGGTGCTAAAACCAGGTTTGGCACGAGGGAGTACCTGTGTCAAGAACACTGCCGAGAACCAGCTGGCGGGGCTGGAACCCAGATGCGTTGCCCCAGTGTGCAAGAGCCAATGGCACGACCGAGGACCAGCTGGCGGTGCTGGAACCCGGTTACTAAGCTGTAGGTGCCCGCGCTTAAAAGCACTACCAAGGACCGCCTGACGTTGGCGGAACTCGGATACCCAGGAGGAGGCACCTAAGCCAAAGGCTCGGCCTGGAACCAGCTGACGGTGCTGGAACCAGGTGGTGGACCCCAAGGCCCACAGGAGAGGAGAGAACAGCTAGGCCGCGAGGCAGCCGCAGTTACCGAACCCCAACAGTCCTACAGGGGGAGCTGGGCCTACTGGCACTACAGAACCAGCCTTGACTACCAGTTCACGCAGCCCACATAGGAAGCTCCTAAACTGGAGGCACCCTGGAGTTGGCTAACCCGACCGCACCACGACGGGGCAAGCATAGGCGTCTCAGTGAGCTTGACACAACCCGGAAACAGCTGACGGTGCTGAAACCAGGTTTGGCACGAGGGAATACCTGTGACAAAAACACTGCCGAGAACCAGCTGGCGGTGCTGGAACCCAGATGCGTTGCCCCAGTGTGCAAGAGCCAATGGCACGACCGAGGACCAGCTGACGGTGCTGGAACCCGGTTACTAAGCTGTAGGTACCCGCGCTTAAAAGCACTACCAAGGACCGCCTGACGTTGGCGGAACTCGGATACCCAGGAGGAGGCACCTAAGCCAAAGGCTCGGCCTGGAACCAGCTGACGGTGCTGGAACCAGGTGGTGGACCCCAAGGCCCACAGGAGAGGAGAGAACAGCTAGGCCGCGAGGCAGCCGCAGTTACCGAACCCCAACAGTCCTACAGGGGGAGCTGGGCCTACTGGCACTACAGAACCAGCCTTGACTACCAGTTCACGCAGCCCACATAGGAAGCTCCTAAACTGGAGGCACCCTGGAGTTGGCTAACCCGACCGCACCACGACGGGGCAAGCATAGGCGTCTCAGCGAGTTTGACACAACCCGGAAACAGCTGACGGTGCTGAAACCAGGCTTGGCACGAGGGAGTACCTGTGTCAAGAACACTGCCGAGAACCAGCTGGCGGTGCTGGAACCCAGATGCGTTGCCCCAGTGTGCAAGAGCCAATGGCACGACCGAGGACCAGCTGGCGGTGCTGGAACCCGGTTACTAAGCTGTAGGTGCCCGCGCTTAAAAGCACTACCAAGGACCGCCTGACGTTGGCGGAACTCGGATACCCAGGAGGAGGCACCTAAGCCAAAGGCTCGGCCCGGAACCAGCTGACGGTGCTGGAACCAGGTGGTGGACCCCAAGGCTCACAGGAGAGGAGAGAACAGCTAGGCCGCGAGGCAGCCGCAGTTACCGAACGCCAACAGTCCTACAGGGGGAGCTGGGCCTACTGGCACTACAGAACCAGCCTTGACTACCAGTTCACGCAGCCCACATAGGAAACTCCTAAACTGGAGGCACCCTGGAGTTGGCTAACCCGACCGCAACACGACGGGGCAAGCATAGGCGTCTCAGTGAGCTTGACACTACCCGGAAACAGCTGACAGTGCTGGAACCAGGTTTGGCACGAGGGAGTACCAGTGACAAAAACACTGCCGAGAACCAGCTGGCGGTGCTGGAACCCAGATGCGTTGCCTATTAAAGATTGTCTTCCTAGAGCCCCAACTAGCGGTGCTGGAGCAAAGGGTAAGCAGGGGGAGCAGAGTGTAGGCCGAAGCCTGCACTGGAGGCAGCTTTGTGTCAGCGTTGCGTTTGCAGGACACTTTGCCGGCTACACAGTGTGGGAACAGCTGGCGTTGCTGAACCCCACTAACACAATGGCGGGTGTTTTTCTCTGTGCAGGTAGCACTTGCGGGCAAAATCTTGCGATGTTAGAGCCCGTGGTGAAGCAGGAGGAGGAGGAGAGGAGCAGAGTGTAGGCCGAAGCCTAGTTGAACCAATTTCAAAGGAAACCTTTAACCCCCCCTCAGGTGTTACAAACTACAAGAGACACACCTTGTGCAGTATTAATGCTGCACAAGTGAAAGGTTGCTCTATTAATTTGTCTACTTGCACACGCTGAATGAAAGACGTACACAATTTAGCCCATTCTACAGTCAAACTGTAGTGGATGCGTGACTTGGCTTTTTAAGGAGACGCAGCACAGGTGTCCCAAATAACGCCTTGGTGCTTGGCGCAGCTTCCTGAGCGTTGTTATTTGCTGTACAGGAGTCTGCGCTCTTGTGTTATCCCTTGGCAATGCCCTGTTAGAGCTGCCCGTCTTATGACCTCATTTCATGTTGGCCGGTGCGGTTAACGATGGCCATAAATCCCAGACCCACAGTGCCTTTTCATAAAGTCACACTGCGGTGCTGGGATTCGTGCCCTTGAGCAGTAAATATTTTGGCCGCTCACACACGTCCTTACACCTGCTTCAGACTGGGCGGCCTCTGCTGATCCCTTCTCGCATGCCGCGGCCATGAGGCTGCACAGTCTGAAGAAGGCGGAAGGAGATGAGTTAAGACAGGCGAAGATATGCACTGCTCGTGCCCATCAATCACACCCTCGCAGTCAAAATAAGTAAGACAACGAGGAGCATTGTTTCAGGCAGGGCGGACGCACAGGCACAGGCAGCCAACCAATGATGTCAGAAGACGGGCAGCGCTACCAAGGGGGGTGCTGCGTATCATTAGAAAGGAAAGTCACACCTCAGGGACAGTGGAATGGTCTCTAATGAGACACATTTTGTACGTGTTGAGTTCCACGTGGGCAAGGAGAAAAAGTCAGCCACCTTGTACAAATGCAGCAGTACTGCTGTACTAGGTGGCTGTTATACATAGAAACACCTGGGGGGGTGGGGCCAGGTTCCCTTTAATTTCAGTTCATGTGCCTGCGTGGCGTTTGCAGGTCACGTTGCCGGCTACACAGCAGGGGAACAGCTGGCGGTGCTGAACCCCACTGACACATTGGCTGGTGTTTTTCTCTGTGCAGCTAGCACTTCCGGGCAGAAACTGGAGGTGTTTGAGCCCAGGGTCAGCAGGAGGAGGAGAGGAGCAGAGTGTAGGCCGAAGCCTGCACTGGTGGCAGCTTTTGGTCAGTTGTGCCAGCGTGGCTTGTGCTGGACACGATGCCGGCTACACAGCGGGGGAACAGCTGGCGGTGCTGAACCCCACTGACACAATGGTGGGTGTTTTTCTCTGTGCAGCTAGCATGTCCGGGCAGAAACTGGCGGTGTTTGAGCCCAGGGTCAGCAGGAGGAGGAGAGGAGCAGAGTGTAGGCCGAAGCCTGCACTGGTGGCAGCTTTTGGTCGGTTGTGCCAGCGTGGCTTGTGCTGGACACGATGTCGGCTACACAGCAGGGGAACAGCTGGCGGTGCTGAACCCCACTAACACATTGGCTGGTGTTTTTCTCTGTGCAGCTAGCACTTCCAGGCTACAACTGGCGGTGTTATAGCCCAGGGTCAGCAGGAGGAGGAGAGGAGCAGAGTGTAGGCCGAAGCCTAGTTGAACCAATTTCAAAGGTAACCTTTAACCCCCCCTCAGGTGTTGCAAGGTACAAGAGCCACACCTTGAACTGCATTAATGATGCACAAGTCAAAGGTTGCTCTCTTAATTTTGCTCCTTGCACACGCTGAATAAAACACGTACACTATTTAGCCCATTATACTGTCAAACAGTAGTGGAGGCGTGACTTGTCTTTTTAAGGAGACGCAGCACAGGTGTACAAATTTACACCTAGGTGCTGGGCGCAGATTCCTTACCGTTGTTATTTGCAGTACAGGAAACTGCGCTCTTGTGTTATCCCTTGGCAATACCCTGTTAGTGCAGGCCGTCTCATGACCTCATTTCATGTTGGCCGGTGCGGTTAACGAAGGCCATAAATCCCAGACCCACAGTGCCTTTTCCTAAAGTCACACTGCCGTGCTGGGATTCGTGGCCTTGTGCAGTAAATATGTCCGCCGCTCACACATGTCCTTACACCTGCTTCAGACTGGGCGGCCTCAGCTGATCCATTATCGCATGCCGCGGCCATGAGGCCGCACAGTCAGAAGAAGGCGGAAGGAGGGGAGTGAAGACAGGGGAACATATGCACTGCTCGTGCCCATCAATCACACCCTCGCAGTCAAAATATATGAGACAATGAGGGGCATTGTGTCGGGCAGGGCGGACGCACAGGCACAGCCAGCCAACCAATGATGTCAGAAGACGGGCAGCGCTAACAATGGGGGTGCTGCGTGTCATTAGAAAGGAAAGTCACACCTCAGGGACAGTGGAATGGTCTCTAATGAGACACATTTTGTACGTGTTGAGTTCCACGTGGGCAAGGAGAAAAAGTCAGCCACCTTGTACAAATGCAGCAGTACTGCTGTACAAGGTGGCTGTTATACATAGAAACACCTGGGGGGGGTGGGGCCAGGTTCCCTTTAATTTCAGTTCATGTGCCTGCGTGGCGTTTGCAGGTCACGTTGCCGGCTACACAGCAGGGGAACAGCTGGCGGTGCTGAACCCCACTGACACATTGGCTGGTGTTTTTCTCTGTGCAGCTAGCACTTCCGGGCAGAAACTGGAGGTGTTTGAGCCCAGGGTCAGCAGGAGGAGGAGAGGAGCAGAGTGTAGGCCGAAGCCTGCACTGGTGGCAGCTTTTGGTCAGTTGTGCCAGCGTGGCTTGTGCTGGACACGATGCCGGCTACACAGCGGGGGAACAGCTGGCGGTGCTGAACCCCACTGACACAATGGTGGGTGTTTTTCTCTGTGCAGCTAGCATGTCCGGGCAGAAACTGGTGGTGTTTGAGCCCAGGGTCAGCAGGAGGAGGAGAGGAGCAGAGTGTAGGCCGAAGCCTGCACTGGTGGCAGCTTTTGGTCGGTTGTGCCAGCGTGGCTTGTGCTGGACACGATGTCGGCTACACAGCAGGGGAACAGCTGGCGGTGCTGAACCCCACTAACACATTGGCTGGTGTTTTTCTCTGTGCAGCTAGCACTTCCAGGCTACAACTGGCGGTGTTATAGCCCAGGGTCAGCAGGAGGAGGAGAGGAGCAGAGTGTAGGCCGAAGCCTAGTTGAACCAATTTCAAAGGTAACCTTTAACCCCCCCTCAGGTGTTGCAAGGTACAAGAGCCACACCTTGAACTGCATTAATGATGCACAAGTCAAAGGTTGCTCTCTTAATTTTGCTCCTTGCACACGCTGAATAAAACACGTACACTATTTAGCCCATTATACTGTCAAACAGTAGTGGAGGCGTGACTTGTCTTTTTAAGGAGACGCAGCACAGGTGTACAAATTTACACCTAGGTGCTGGGCGCAGATTCCTTACCGTTGTTATTTGCAGTACAGGAAACTGCGCTCTTGTGTTATCCCTTGGCAATACCCTGTTAGTACAGGCCGTCTCATGACCTCATTTCATGTTGGCCGGTGCGGTTAACGATGGCCATAAATCCCAGACCCACAGTGCCTTTTCCTAAAGTCACACTGCCGTGCTGGGATTCGTGGCCTTGTGCAGTAGATATGTCCGCCGCTCACACATGTCCTTACACCTGCTTCAGACTGGGCGGCCTCAGCTGATCCATTATCGCATGCCGCGGCCATGAGGCCGCACAGTCAGAAGAAGGCGGAAGGAGGGGAGTGAAGACAGGGGAACATATGCACTGCTCGTGCCCATCAATCACACCCTCGCAGTCAAAATATATGAGACAACGAGGGGCGTTGTGTCGGGCAGGGCGGACGCACAGGCACAGCCAGCCAACCAATGATGTCAGAAGACGGGCAGCGCTAACAATGGGGGTGCTGCGTGTCATTAGAAAGGAAAGTCACACCTCAGGGACAGTGGAATGGTCTCAATGAGACACATTTTGTACGTGTTGAGTTCCACGTGGGCAAGGAGAAAAAGTCAGCCACCTTGTACAAATGCAGCAGTACTGCTGTACAAGGTGGCTGTTATACAAAGAAACACCTGGGGGGGTGGGGCCAGGTTCCCTTTAATTTCAGTTCATGTGCCTGCGTGGCGTTTGCAGGTCACGTTGCCGGCTACACAGCAGGGGAACAGCTGGCGGTGCTGAACCCCACTGACACATTGGCTGGTGTTTTTCTCTGTGCAGCTAGCACTTCCGGGCAGAAACTGGAGGTGTTTGAGCCCAGGGTCAGCAGGAGGAGGAGAGGAGCAGAGTGTAGGCCGAAGCCTGCACTGGTGGCAGCTTTTGGTCGGTTGTGCCAGCGTGGCTTGTGCTGGACACGATGTCGGCTACACAGCAGGGGAACAGCTGGCGGTGCTGAACCCCACTAACACATTGGCTGGTGTTTTTCTCTGTGCAGCTAGCAGTTCCGGGCAAAAACTAGCGGTGTTTGAGCCCAGGGTCAGCAGGAGAGGAGCAGAGTGTAGGCCGAAGCCTAGTTGAACCAATTTCAAAGGTTACCTTTAACCCCCCCTCAGGTGTTGCAAGGTACAAGAGCCACACCTTGTGCAGCATTAATGCTGCACAAGTAAAAGGTTGCTCTATTTAATTTGCTCCTTGCACACGCTGAATAAAACACGTACACTATTTAGCCCACTATACTGTCAAACAGTAGTGGAGGCGTGACTTGTCTTTTTAAGGAGATGCAGCACAGGTGTCAAAATTTACACCTAGCTGCTGGGCGCAGATTCCTGAGCGTTGTTATTTGCTGTACAGGAGTCTGCGCTATTGTGATCCCTTGGTCATGCGCTGTGAGCGCTTCCTGTCTTCTGACCTCATTTCATGTCGGCCGTTGCGGTTAACGATGGACATGAATCCCAGACCCACAGTGTGTTTTCAAAAAATCACACTGCGTGGCTGGGATTCGTGGCCTTGTGCAGTAAATATGTTTGACACTCACACATGTCCTTACACCAGCTTCAGACTGGGCGACCTCATCTGATCCCTTATCGCCTGCCGCGGCCATGAGGACACCCAGTCTGAAGAAGGCGGAAGGAGATGAGTGAACACAGGCAAACATATGCACTGCACATGCCCATCAATCACACCCTCGCTGTCCAAAAAAATAAGACACCGAGGGGCGTTGTTTCGAGCAGGGCAGACGCACAGGCGCAGCCAGCTAACCAATGATGTCAAAAGACGGGCAGCGCTAACAAGGGTGGTGCTGCGTATCATTAGAAAGGAAAGTCACACCTCAGGGACAGTGGAATGGTCTCAATGAGACACATTTTGTACGTGTTGAGTTCCACGTGGGCAAGGAGAAAAAGTCAGCCACCTTGTACAAATGCAGCAGTACTGCTGTACAAGGTGGCTGTTATACATAGAAACACCTGGGGGTGGGGGGCAGGCTCCCTTCAATTTCAGTTCATGTGCCTGCGTGGCGTTTGCAGGTCACGTTGCAAGCTACACAGCAGGGGAACAGCTGGCGTTGCTGAACCCCACTGACACATTGACTGGTGTTTTTCTCTGTGCAGCTCGCATGTACGGGCAAAAACTGGCGGTGTTAGAGCCCAGGGTCAGCAGGAGGAGGAGAGGAGCAATGTGTAGGCCGAAGCCTGCACTGGTGGCAGCTTTTGGTCGGTTGTGCCAGCGTGGCTTGTGCTGGACACGATGCAAGCTACACAGCAGGGGAACAGCTGGCGTTGCTGAACCCCACTGACAAATTGACTGGTGTTATTCTCTGTGCAGCTCGCATGTCCGGGCAAAAACTGGCGGTGTTAGAGCCCAGGGTCAGCAGGAGGAGGAGAGGAACAATGTGTAGGCCGAAGCCTGCACTGGTGGCAGCTTTTGGTCGGTTGTGCCAGCGTGGCTTGTGCTGGACACGATGCAAGCTACACAGCAGGGGAACAGCTGGCGTTGCTGAACCCCACTGACACATTGACTGGTGTTTTTCTCTGTGCAGATCGCATGTCCGGGCAAAAACTGGCGGTGTTAGAGCCCAGGGTCAGCAGGAGGAGGAGAGGAGCAGAGTGTAGGCCGAAGCCTAGTTGAACCAATTTCAAAGGTTACCTTTAACCCCCCCTCAGGTGTTGCAAGGTACAAGAGCCACACCTTGTGCAGCATTAATGCTGCACAAGTAAAAGGTTGCTCTATTTAGTTTGCTCCTTGCACACGCTGAATAAAACACGTACACTATTTAGCCCATTATACTGTCAAACAGTTGTGGAGGCGTGACTTGTCTTTTTAAGGAGAAGCAGCACAGGTGTCAAAATTTGCACCTAGGTACTGGGCGCAGATTCCTGAGCGTTGTTATTTGCTGTACAGGAGTCTGCGCTATTGTGATCCCTTGGCCATGCGCTGTGAGCGCTTCCTGTCTTCTGACCTCATTTCATGTCGGCCGTTGCGGTTAGCGATGGACATGAATCCCAGACCCACAGTGTGTTTTCAAAAAATCACACTGCGTGGCTGGGATTCGTGGCCTTGTGCAGTAAATAGGTTTGCCGCTCACACATGTCCTTACACCTGCTTCAGACTGGGCGGCCTCAGCTGATCCCTTATCGCCTACCACGGCCAGGAGGCCGCACAGTCTGAAGAAGGCGGAAGGAGATGAGTTAGGACAGGCGAACATATGCACTGCTCGTGCCCATAAACCACACCCTCGCTGACAAAATAAATATGACAACGAGGGGCGTTGTTTCTAGCAGGGCGGATGCACAGGCGCAGCCAGCTAACCATGATGACAAAAGACGGGAAACGCTACCAAGGGGGGTGCTGCGTATCATTAGAAAGGATAGTCACACCTCAGGGACAGTGGAATGGTCTCAATGAGACACATTTTGTACGTGTTGAGTTCCACGTGGGCAAGGAGAAAAAGTCAGCCACCTTGTACAAATGCAGCAGTACTGCTGTACTAGGTGGCTGTTATACATAGAAACACCTGGGGGGGGTGGGGCCAGGTTCCCTTTAATTTCAGTTCATGTGCCTGCGTGGCGTTTGCAGGTCACGTTGCCGGCTACACAGCAGGGGAACAGCTGGCGGTGCTGAACCCCACTAACACATTGGCTGGTGTTTTTCTCTGTGCAGCTAGCACTTCCGGGCAAAAACTAGCGGTGTTTGAGCCCAGGGTCAGCAGGAGGAGGAGAGGAGCAGAGTGTAGGCCGAAGCCTGCACTGGTGGCAGCTTTTGTTCTGTTGTGCCAGCGTGGCTTGTGCTGGACACGTTGCCGACTACACAGCAGGGGAACAGCTGGCGGTGCTGAACCCCACTGACACATCACCTAGTGTTTTTTCTGTGTAGACAACACTTCCAGGTGGCAACTGACAGTGTTGAAACCCAGGGAATCAAAGAGGAGCAGAGTGTAGGCCGAAGCCTGCAGTGGAGCAAGTTGAAAGGGAACCTTTAACCCCCCCCCCCCAGGCATTTGTTGCTGAAAGAGCCATCTTGTACAGCAGTAATACTGCACATGGAAAATGGTGGCTCCGAAAATTATGCTCCTTGCAAACGCTGAAGTACACACTCATATAATGTGTCCCCTCACACCGTCAAACCATCCCGGAAGTGGGACTTTCCTTTGTAATGTGACACAGCACAGCCGTCATTCCAACCCCCTTGGTGCCGGGCGCCACCTCCTCAACGTTGTTTGGTTCTGTCACGGAGCCTGCGCTGTAATGTTATCCCTTGGCCATGCACAGTTAGCGGTGCCCGTCTTCTGACATCATGTAGGTGTCAGGCTGGCAGTGCCTGTGCGTCCAAGCTGCCCTAGATCCAACCTTGCAGTGTCATCTAATGTAGTCCCACTGCGGGCCAGGGATCCATGGGCATGCGCAGTGCATATCATCGCCTCTCACTCACCTCCTTCCTGCTTCTTCAGACTGTGCGGCGTCACGGCCGTGGCATGCTATTAGGGATCAGCTGACGCCGCCTAGTCTGAAGAAGCGTGAAGAAGGGGAGTGAGAGGCTAGTATATGCACTGCGCATGGCCATGGATACCAGGCCCACTGTGGGATCACATTAGACGACACTGCGAGGTGTGATTTCGGGCAGCGTGGACACACAGGCGCAGCCAGGACGACAACAAATGATGTCAGAGGACGGGCAGCGCAAACTGTGCATGGCCAAGGGATAACATAACAGTGCAGGGTCCATGACGGAATCAAACAACGCTAAGGAGGCAGCGCACGGTGCCAAGGGGGTAGCAATGACGGCTGTGCTGCGTCACATTACAAAGGAAAGTCCCACCTCCGGGACGGTTGGACGGTGTGAGGGGACACATTACATGAGTGTGTAGTTCAGCGTTTGCAAGGAGCATAATTTCAAGAGCGACCTTTCCCTTGTGCAGTATTAGTGCTGCACATGGTGGCTCTTTCAGTAACAAACGCCTGGGGGGGAGGGGGACAGGTCCCCTTACATTTTAGTTGTGCCAGCATGGCGGTCGCATGACACGTTGCAGGATACACAGCTGGGGATCAGCTGACGTTACTGAACCCCAATAACAGAGGAGCGACTGTTGACTGTGCACACAGCACTTCCAGGCACCAACTGGCGGTGTTAGAGCCCAGGGACAGCAGGAGGAGCAGATTGGAGGTATTGCCGCACACACAGCTGGGGATCAGCTGACGTTACTGAACCCCAATAACAGAGGAGCGACTGTTGACTGTGCACACAGCACTTCCAGGCACCAACTGGCGGTGTTAGAGCCCAGGGACAGCAGGAGGAGCAGATTGGAGGTATTGCCGCACACACAGCTGGGGATCAGCTGACGTTACTGAACCCCAATAACAGAGGAGCGACTGTTGACTGTGCACACAGCACTTCCAGGCACCAGCTGGCGGTGTTAGAGCCCAGGGACAGCAGGAGGAGCAGAGGAACAGAGTGTAGGCCGAAGCCTGATTGGAGCAAGTTGAAAGGGAACCTTTAACCCCCCCCAAGACGTTTGTAGCTGAAAGAGCCATCTTGTGCAGCACTAACGATGCAAAAGGAAAAGGTGGTTCTTTTAATTATGCTCCTTGCAAACACCGAAGTAAACACTAAAAATGTGTCCCCTTATACCATTAAACCGTCCCGGAGGTGCGAATTTCCTTCGCAATGTGACGCAGCAGATCCGGATAGTCCCTCAGAAAACTCTGCACAACCAAATTGAGCACATGTGCCAGACATGGGATGTGAGTGAGGTTGCCAAGGGCCAAAGCTGCCACCAGATTTCGGCCATTGTCACACACTACCATGCCTGGCTGGAGATTCGCTGGCAGTAACCACACATCGCTCTCCTGCTTGATGGCATTCCAGAGCTCCTGCGCTGTGTGGCTTTGATGCCCCAATGAAACTAGTTTCAAGACGGCCTGCTGACGTTTGGCCACGGCTGTGCTCATGTCGGTCATAGGTAAACGTTCACGGGTCCATGTGGAGGTGGACTGTGACGGATCCTGCAGAGAGGAATCTGAGGAACTGGTGTAAGAGGAGGAGTCGATGCATACAGACTGGATTCCTGCAATCCTTGGAGTGGGCAGGACACGTCCTGCGCCACTCGCACGATCTGTACCTGGCTCAACAACATTAACCCAATGGGCAGTGAGGGAAACATATCGCCCCTGTCCATGCTGACTGGTCCACGCATCGGTGGTGAGGTGGACCTTGCTACTGACAGCGTTCAGTAGCGCATGTTTTATGTTTGCCTCAACATGCCTGTGCAGGGCAGGGAAAGCCTGCCTGCTGAAGTAAAAGCGGCTGGGCACCTTGTACTGTGGGACTGCCAATGCCATCAAGTCACGGAAGCTGTCAGTCTCCACCAGCCTGAACGAGAGCATTTCCAGGGACAACAGTTTGGCAATGCCTGCATTCAGAGCCTGTGCTCGGGGGTGGTTGGCCGAGAATGCCCGCCTTTTCTCCCATGCCTGTACTACCGATGGCTGTAGAGTAGACTGGGAGTGTGAGGATGACTGGGAAGGTGGTGCTGTGGGTGGAATTACACTAGGTCTCTGGACAACAGTGGAGGAAGAGGCAACACGAGATGAAGAGGTGGTAGCTGCCGCTGTTGGTTGGCCTACGTCTTCACTGTGTTTCTGTAACTCCACCGCGTGCCTGGTCCGCACATGTTTCCACATATTTGTGGTATTGAGGTTGCTGACACTTTTACCTCTTTTTACTTTCTGATGACACAGCTTGCATTTGACAAAACAAATGTCATCTGCAACTGTGTCAAAAAAGGACCAGGCACTGCAAGTCTTGGGAGCGCCCTTTTTGGCTTTGGAAAGAGACAGGCTCCTAACGGGTGCCAAAGTGGAGGCTACAGGCTCCGCAGTCTTCCCCCTCCCTCTCCCTCTTTGGCCCGTAAGGGGAAGCTCTTCCTCAGAGCTGCTCCCACCACCTTCCTGTTCCTCACGCCACGATGGGTCAAGGACCTCATCATCTCCACTACCCTCTGCCACCAACTGCTCCTCCTGGGTAGTCTCGGCAGCACAGTACGCATCAGAAAGCGGCACCTGAGTTTCATCATCAGATGCGTACTGCGCTGTGGTCACCGGGGCACTGGCCCACCTGCCTCTTCAGAGTCAGAGAGAAAAAGCTGTTGGGCATCACTGCACACTGCCTCTTCTTCCATTTCTCCAATGCTGCTTGGCTGGCCCCCTGTTTCCAAGCCAAGAGATTCAGAGAACAGAAGTAGAGACGGCTCCTGTCCTGGGCTCTCTGACTGCCTGGCCAATTTGGCAGGTGGTGAAGAGACAGATGGCTGCTCTCCAGTGCTCTGTGCCTGAGAGGATGTGGCACTAACTGAAGTCGATGCCGAGGCGTTAGCTGCCATCCACCCGACAACGGCTTCAATTTGGTCTTCACGCAGCAGCGGTGCACGGCGCTCTCCGACAAAGCTGCGCATGAAGGACTGTTCCCTGCTGAAACTGAGTGACGACGAGTCACCGGCGCCCGCAGCAGGCACAGAATCACCACGTCCTCTCCCTGCTCCGCGCCCACGCCCACGTGCCTTACTCCCTGCCCTCTTCAGCTTGGTTGACAGATAAAGATAAGCAGAAAAGTACTAAGGCCTTAGCATGCTTATTCCTGAAATGCTCCTTCTAACAGGTGTAAGAAACACTAATGTTGTAAAGTGTGGACTAAACTTTATTATTTTTCAAATGTGGCCTACACAAGTGTTAAGTTGTGTTTGGTGAACTTTACATTTTTTTTGTGCAGATCGGGCTACAGAGCTAGTTTAAATCACACGGAGACCGTGCAGACAGCCGTAAACGGCGCTGCAAGGCCAAAAAACCCTCCTCTAGGTTATCCTATGTAGTGTTTTTCCACTATTTAGCTGGAGACGGGTGGAAAGACACTAATAGGAATTTTTTAAAAAAAATTTTAAACAGGCTGCACTATTTGAAAAAAAGGAAATTGTTTTTCAAGGTATGAGGCAGTAACGCACCCTGAGCTGAATCCAACCGGCTATAGCTGCACACAGACTACAGGGCGAGCTGCGCTCACACAGAGACCGTGCAGACAGCCGTAAACGGCGCTGCAAGGCCCAATAAACCCCCTCTAGGTTATCCTATGTAGTGTTTTTCCACTATTTAGCTGGAGACGGGTGGAAAAACACTAATAGGGAATTTTTTTTAAAATTTTTAAACAGGCTGCACTATTTGAAAAAAAGGAAAATTTTTCTCAAGGTATGAGCCAGTAACGAACCCTGAGCTGAATCCAACCGGCTATGGCTGCACACAGACTACAGGGCGAGCTGGGCTCACACGGAGACCGTGCAGACAGCCGTAAACGGCGCTGCAAGGCCCAAAAACCCCCCTCTAGGTTATCCTATGTAGTGTTTTTCCACAATTTAGCTGGAGACGGGTGGAAAAACACTAATAGGGAATTTTTTTTAAAATTTTTAAACAGGCTGCACTATTTGAAAGAAAGGAAAATTTTTCTCAAGGTATGAGCCAGTAACGAACCCTGAGCTGAATCCAACCGGCTATGGCTGCACACAGACTACAGGGCGAGCTGGGCTCACACGGAGACCGTGCAGACAGCCGTAAACGGCGCTGCAAGGCCCAAAAACCCCCCTCTAGGTTATCCTATGTAGTGTTTTTCCACAATTTAGCTGGAGACGGGTGGAAAAACACTAATAGGAAATTTGAGAAAAAATGTGCAGCAGGCTGCACTATGAGCAAAAAAGGACAACTGTGTGAGGCAGTGTGAACCCCCCCTGAGCTGAATACAACCGGGTATATGGCTGCACACAGACTACAGAGTGAGCTGCACACACACACACACACAGAGACCTTGCAGAACGCTGTTAAAACAGCGCTGCAAGGCAAGAGCAAGGTGAACAGTGAAGAACACACAGCGTTTTGCTAAATTAGCCTTTGGAAAGGAAAATAAAGCAATTAGCTAGCTCAACTGGCCCTCAGTTAGAACACAGCGTCCTGTCCCTAACTGAAATCACAGCAGAGTGAGCGCAAAATGGCGGCAGCGTTTTTTATAGTGCAGAGTGACATCATTTCAGCAGCCAATCACAGCCTTGCCAGTACTTACATGCCCACCATGCTAAACAGGATGTGCCCACACTTCCAATCATTCCTCATTGGCTGCTGCGTTCTGTTTGAATTCTGGGAACTTCCGATTCCGGTATCCGATACGCGGGAAGTATCGGAATTCGGTATCGGAATTCCGATACCGCAAATATCGGCCGATACCCGATACTTGCGGTATCGGAATGCTCAACACTACTGATAACCCAAAAAAACTGTCTCAATAAATTAGCATATCAAGAAAAGGTTCTCTAAACGACCTATTACCCTAATCTTCTGAATCAACTAATTAACTCTAAACACATGCAAAAGATACCTGAGGCTTTTATAAACTCCCTGCCTGGTTCATTACTCAAAACCCCCATCATGGGTAAGACTAGCGACCTGACAGATGTCAAGAAGGCCATCATTGACAACCTCAAGCAAGAGGGTAAGACCCAGAAAGAAATTTCTCAACAAATAGGCTGTTCCCAGAGTGCTGTATCAAGGCACCTCAATGGTAAGTCTGTTGGAAGGAAACAATGTGGCAGAAAACGCTGTACAACGAGAAGAGGAGACCGGACCCTGAGGAAGATTGTGGAGAAGGACCGATTCCAGACCTTGGGGAACCTGAGGAAGCAGTGGACTGAGTCTGGTGTGGAAACATCCAGAGCCACCGTGCACAGGCGTGTGCAGGAAATGGGCTACAGGTGCCGCATTCCCCAGGTAAAGCCACTTTTGAACCATAAACAGCGGCAGAGGCGCCTGACCTGGGCTACAGAGAAGCAGCACTGGACTGTTGCTAAGTGGTCCCAAGTACTTTTTTCTGATGAAAGCAAATTTTGCATGTCATTCGGAAATCAAGGTGCCAGAGTCTGGAGGAAGACTGGGGAGAAGGAAATGCCAAAATGCCTGAAGTCCAGTGTCAAGTACCCACAGTCAGTGATGGTGTGGGGTGCCATGTCAGCTGCTGGTGTTGGTCCATTGTGTTTCATCAAGGGCAGGGTCAATGCAGCTAGCTATCAGGAGATTTTGGAGCACTTCATGCTTCCATCGGCTGAAATGCTTTATGATGATGAAGATTTCATTTTTCAGCATGACCTGGCACCTGCTCACTGTGCCAAAACCACTGGTAAATGGTTTACTGACCATGGTATTACTGTGCTCAATTGGCCTGCCAACTCTCCTGACCTGAACCCCATAGAGAATCTGTGGGATATTGTGAAGAGAAAGTTGAGAGACGCAAGACCCAACACTCTGGATGAGCTTAAGGCCGCTATTGAAGCATCCTGGGCCTCCATAACATCTCAGCAGTGTCACAGGCTGATTGCCTCCATGCCACGCCGCATTGAAGCAGTCATTTCTGCCAAAGGATTCCCGACCAAGTATTGAGTGCATAACTGAACATTATTATTTGATGTTTTTTTTGTTTGTTATTAAAAAACACTTTTATTTGATTGGATGGGTGAAATATGCTAATTTATTGAGACAGGTTTTTTGGGTTATCAGGAGTTGTATGCCAAAATCATCAGTATTAATACAATAAAAGACCTGACAAATTTCAGTTGGTGGATAATGAATCTATAATATATGAAAGTTTAATTGTAATCATTACATTATGGTAAATAATGAAATTTAACACTATATGCTAATTTTTTGAGAAGGACCTGTATATATATACAGTGGGGCAAAAAAGTATTTAGTCAGTCAGCAATAGTGTAAGTTCCCCCACTTTAAAAGATGAGAGGCGTCTGTAATTTACATCATAGGTAGACCTCAACTATGGGAGACAAACTGAGAAAAAAAAATCCAGAAAATCACATTGTCTGTTTTTTTAACAATTTATTTGCATATTATGGTGGAAAATAAGTATTTGGTCAGAAACAAACAATCAAGATTTCTGGCTCTCACAGACCTGTAACTTCTTCTTTAAGAGTCTCCTCTTTCCTCCTCTCATTACCTGTAGTAATGGCACCTGTTTAAACTTGTTATCAGTATAAAAAGACACCTCTGCACACCCTCAAACAGTCTGACTCCAAACTCCACTATGGTGAAGACCAAAGAGCTGTCAAAGGACACTAGAAACAAAATTGTAGCCCTGCACCAGGCTGGGAAGACTGAATCTGCAATAGCCAACCAGCTTGGAGTGAAGAAATCAACAGTGGGAGCAATAATTAGAAAATGGAAGACATACAAGACCACTGATAATCTCCATCGATCTGGGGCTCCACGCAAAATCCCACCCCGTGGGGTCAGAATGATCACAAGAACGGTGAGCAAAAATCCCAGAACCACGCGGGGGGACCTAGTGAATGAACTGCAGAGAGCTGGGACCAATGTAACAAGGCCTACCATAAGTAACACACTACGCCACCATGGACTCAGATCCTGCAGTGCCAGACGTGTCCCACTGCTTAAGCCAGTACATGTCCGGGCCCGTTTGAAGTTTGCTAGAGAGCATTTGGATGATCCAGAGGAGTTTTGGGAGAATGTCCTATGGTCTGATGAAACCAAACTGGAACTGTTTGGTAGAAACACAACTTGTCGTGTTTGGAGGAAAAAGAATACTGAGTTGCATCCATCAAACACCATACCTACTGTAAAGCATGGTGGTGGAAACATCATGCTTTGGGGCTGTTTCTCTGCAAAGGGGCCAGGACGACTGATCCGGGTACATGAAAGAATGAATGGGGCCATGTATCGTGAGATTTTGAGTGCAAACCTCCTTCCATCAGCAAGGGCATTGAAGATGAAACGTGGCTGGTTCTTTCAACATGACAATGATCCAAAGCACACCGCCAGGGCATCGAAGGAGTGGCTTCGTAAGAAGCATTTCAAGGTCCTGGAGTGGCCTAGCCAGTCTCCAGATCTCAACCCTATAGAAAACCTTTGGAGGGAGTTGAAAGTCCGTGTTGCCAAGCGAAAAGCCAAAAACAACACTACTCTAGAGGAGATCTGCATGGAGGAATGGGCCAACTTACCAACAACAGTGTGTGGCAACCTTGTGAAGACTTACAGAAAACGTTTGACCTCTGTCATTGCCAACAAAGGATATATTACAAAGTATTGAGATGAAATTTTGTTTCTGACCAAATACTTATTTTCCACCATAATATGCAAATAAATTGTTAAAAAAACAGACAATGTGATTTTCTGGATTTTTTTTTCTCAGTTTGTCTCCCATAGTTGAGGTCTACCTATGATGTAAATTACAGACGCCTCTCATCTTTTTAAGTGGTGGAACTTGCACTATTGCTGACTGACTAAATACTTTTTTGCCCCACTGTATATATATATATATATATATATATATATATATATATATATATATATATATATATATATGTGTGTGTATACAACCCCTGGCAAAAATTATGGAATCACCGGCCTTGGAGGATGTTCATTCAGTTGTTTAATTTTGTAGAAAAAAAGCAGATCACAGACATTGCACAAAACTACAGTCATTTCAAATGATAACTTTCTGGCTTTAAGAAACACTAAAAGAAATCAAGAACAAAAAATGTGGTAGTCAGTAATGGTTACTTTTTTTAGCCAAGCATATGGGAAACTTATGGATTCGCTCAATTCTGAGGAAAAAATTATGGAATCATGAAAAACAAACCAAAAAAAAAACACTCCAAAACATCACTAGCATTTTGTTGCACCACCTCTGGCTTTTATAACAGCTTGCAGTCTCTGAGGCATAGACGTAATGAGTGTCAAACAGGACTCTTCATCAATCTGGCTCCAACTTTCTCTGACTGTTGATGCTAGATCAGCTTTGCAGGTTGGAGCCTTGTCATGGACCATTTTCTTCAACTTCCACCAAAGATTTTCCATTGATTGAGATCCGGACTATTTGCAGGCCATGACAATGTTTTCACAGTTTTTGCTCTATGTCAGGATGCATTATTATCTTGAAAAATGATTTCATCATCCCCAAACATCCTTTCAATTGATGGGATAAGAAAAGTGTCCAAAATATCAGCATAAACTTGTGCATTTATTGAAGATGTAATGACAGCCATCTCCCCAGTGCCTTCACTTGACATGCAGCCCCATATCATCAATGACTGTGGAAATTTGCATGTTCTCTTCAGGCAGTCATCTTTATAAATCTCATTGGAACGGCACCAAATAAAAGTTCCAGCATCATCACTTTGCCCAAAGCAGATTCGTGATTCATCACTGAATATGACTTTCATCCAGTCATCCACAGTCCACGATTGCTTTTCCTTAGCCCATTGTAACCTTATTTTTTTTCTGTTTAGGTGTTAATGATGGTTTTCGTTTAGCTTTTCTGTATGTAAATCCCATTTCCTTTAGGCGGTTTCTTACAGTTCGGTCACAGACGTTGACTCCAGTTTCCACCCATTCGTTCCTCATTTGTTTTGTTCTGCATTTCCTGTTTTGGAGACAAATTGCTTTAAGTTTCCGGTCTTGACTAGGGATGAGCGATACCGTCCGATACTTGAAAGTATCGGTATCGGATAGTATCGGCCGATACCCGAAAAATATCGGATATCGCCGATACCGATATCCGATACCAATACAAGTCAATGGGACATCAAGTATCGGAATGTATCCTCATGGATCCCAGGGTCTGAAGGAGAGGAAACTCTCCTTCAGGCCCTGGGATCCATATTAAAGTGTAAAATAAAGAATTAAAATAAAAAATATTGTTATATTCACCTCTCCGGCGGCCCCTGGACATCAGCGGGAGGAACCGGCGTCCGGCACGGCTTCTTTCTTCAAAATGCACGCCTTTAGGACCTGTGGAATGACGTCCCGGCTTCTGATTGGTCGCGTGCCGCCCATGTGACCGCCACGCGACCAATCAGAAGCCGCGACGTCATTCCTCAGGTCCTAAAAGGCGCTCATTCTAGGATTTTAGCTGAGGAATGACGTCGCGGCTTCTGATTGGTCGCGTGGCGGTCACATGGGCGGCACGCGACCAATCAGAAGCCGGGACGTCATACCACAGGTCCTTAAGGCGCGCATTTTGAAGAAAGAAGCCGTGCCGGACGCCGGTTCCTCGCGCTGATGTCCAGGGGCCGCCGGAGAGGTGAATATAACAATATTTTTTATTTTAATTCTTTATTTTACACTTCCGATACCGATACCCGATATCACAAAAATATCGGATCTCGGTATCGGAATTCCGATACCGCAAGTATCGGCCGATACCCGATACTTGCGGTATCGGAATGCTCAACACTAGTCTTGACGCTTTGATATCTTCCTTGGTCTACCAGTATGTTTGCCTTTAACAACCTTCCCATGTTGTTTGTATTTGGTCCAGATTTTAGACATCTGACTGTGAACAACCAACATCTTTTGCAACATTGCGTGATGATTTACCCTCTTTTAAGAGTTTGATAATCCTCTCCTTTGTTTCAATTGACATGTCTTGTGTTGGAGCCACGATTCATGTCAGTCCACTTGGTGCAACAGCTCTCCATGGTTTGATCACTCCTTTTTAGATGCAGTCTAATGAGCAGATCTAATTTGATGCGGGTGTTATTTTTGGGTATGAAAATTTACGGGGTGATTCCATAATTTTTTCCTCAGGAGACCATCCGCTGCCTCATCAGGAGCATGGACAGGTGTTGTAGGGAGATCATACAGACACGTGGAGGCCACACACACAACAGAACATCATTTCCTTGTCTTGAGGCACTTCCACTGAAGTTGGATCAGCCTGTAATTTGATTTTTCACTTTGATTTTGAGTATCATTCCAAATCCAGACCTCCATGGGATATTCATTTTGATTTACATTGATCATTTTTATGTTTTATTGTTCTCAACACATTCCACTATGTAATGAATAAAGATTTGCAACTGAAATATTTCATTCAGTGATATCTAGGATGTGGTATTTTAGTGTTCCCTTTATTTTTTTGAGCAGTGCGTATAGATGTGTGTGTGTGTGTATATATATATATATATATATAGAGAGAGAGAGAGATAAATAGATATATATGCGTATATATGTGTGTATATATACAGTACATATAAATATATATACATATTAAAAAAGTATTTTAATGAAATAAAACACAACACAGTTTTGATATCTTTATTTTATGCCTAAATCCAAGCAAAGCCATCGATCTCCTGCAAGAAACAGAAAATAATAAACCAATAGTATACTCCCTGGTCCGATGCAGTCCATGTAGTGAGTGTCCCACGGCGATCTCCCGTGGAGAACAGTTCCATTGGAAGATGTGACTGCTCTCCATGGCTGTGGTAGCACACTGACAGGAGCTAAAACTCCTGCAGTGTATCACTGCACATGCGGGAGTTTACCGGAGCTCATTCACTCTGGTACTCTCACTAAGCAGCACAGCTGCATGGGAAAATTCTCATGCAACTCTAGTGCACTAAGTGACAGCACGGAGCTGCAAAACCCCGAAGAACTCCCCTGGCTCAGTGATACACTGACAGGAGCATAGCTCATGGTAGTGTATCGCCGGCTGACGTGGGAGATCGGCGTGGGACTTTATTATTTTTACATTTTTTACAGGAGAACGATGGCTTCGAGGAATTAGGTGTATGTGGTGAGTATGTACTCTGTTGTATGTTGTATGTACTGTATGTGTACTGTAGGTTATATGTACTGTATGTGTATTGTATGTGATTGTGTTTTGTGTTTTGTTAACTATTGTAATCAGTCGCCGGTCGATGGGACAACTCTTCCATCGTAATAGCCGGATGGGAGCAGTAGTCCCATGCGATGACTGAGTACAATCAGTCACTATCGTTGCATGATGACGACACACAGACAGACACACACACAGACAGACACACATACTTACTAAATCAATCAGACATCCTACATCAATCCTCATGCGACGATAGGACTCAATTTTCAAAATGGTGACTTCTTCTTCCATGACAATGACACTCCGCCCACACACTTCCTTTGTGACGTCACTTCTTTCTGCAGCATTTTTGACAACCAAGTCTGCACCAAATCCGCAGCAAAACTGCAAATTATTTTACACCTGCAATTTTGCTGTGGATTTGCCTGACTCAATAGAAGTCAATGGGTGCAAAAACGCTGCAGATACGCAAAAAGAATTGACTTGCTGTGGAAAATAAAACACTGCGTATCCGTGCATTTTTTCCTGCAGCATGTGCACACCAAATGTCAATTTCACACAGATTGACATTTGATGCAATTCCGTGTGTCCAAAAACGCTGCGGATCTGCATCAAAATCTTCAACGTGTGTACATACCCTAACGCTGTGAGGTCATGTAACTTTTTTCAAAAGGTTTATGATCCATGTAGGCTTGCACACTTGTTTATTTGTCAGTACATTTATTGTCTCCTGCTGTCTTAACTTAGTTTGATTGATTGCTAATGAGGTAAAATAGTGAGAGATCTTAGAGCAAGCCTCCTTTATATTGAGACATAGCCTGGGGAGGCATTTATGCAAGGGTAGCATTTATGTACATTAAATCTAAGTACATTTATCAAAGTATCTGGCAGTTATACCATGGCAATTAGGGCATGAGAAAGGTAAGACAATTAAACAAACCTATTGTTAGCACTCATGCTGTTTTCACATTGCTAAACAGCACAAATCCATTCAGTCCCACCATCCAACACAAGAGATGCTCTCACAAGTCACTTAACCATCTGCTAAGGGTACCGTTACACAGTGCCATTTTGATCGCTACGACGGTACGATTCGTGACGTTCCAGCGATATCCATACGATATCGCTGTGTCTGACACGCAGCAGCGATCAGGGATCCTGCAGAGAATCGTACGTCTTAGCAGATCGTTTGGAACATTCTTTCGTCGCTGGATCTCCCGCTGTCATCGCTAGATCGGTGTGTGTGACACCGATCTAGCGATGCGTTCGCTTGTAACCAGGGTAAACATCGGGTTACTAAGCGCAGGGCCGCGCTTAGTAACCCGATGTTTACCCTGGTTACCAGCGTAAATGTAAAAAAAAACAAACAGTACATACTTACATTCCGGTGTCCGTCAGGTCCCTTGCCGTCTGCTTCCCGCACTCACTGACTGCCGGCCGTAAAGTGAAAGCAGAGCACAGCGGTGACGTCACCGCTGTGCTGTGCTTTCACTTTACGGCCGGCAGTTAGTGAGTGCGGGAAGCAGACGGCAAGGGACAGACACCGGAATGTAAGTATGTACTGTTTGTTTTTTTTTACGCTGGTAACCAAGGTAAACATCGGGTTACTAAGCGCGGTCCTGCGCTTAGTAACCCGATGTTTACCCTGGTTACCCGGGGACCTCGGCATCGTTGGTCGCTGGAGAGCTGTCTGTGTGACAGCTCTCCAGCGACCACACTACGACTTACCAACGATCACGGCCAGGTCGTATCGCTGGTCGTGATTGTTGGTAAATCGTATAGTGTGACGGTACCCTTACTCTATCTATCCTCCTTATCCTAGTCACAGGAGATATCTCTCCCAACCTTGACCCCCCATGTTCTAGTAAGTCAAACCCCTCAATTCTCATTAATATTCCCTGCATGCCTTGGGTCTCTATTAATTGTGCCCTTTGGAATTCTCGCTCAGTGTGTAATAAACTCTCCTTCATCCATGACTTCTTCTTTTCTGATTCTCTTAACCTTCTGGCTCTTACTGAAACCAGGATCCAGCAGTCAGACACCAACGCTGCTGCTGTCTCATATGGTGGACTACACTTCTCTCATACCCCAAGATCGGGCAGGTGGAGGCGTTGGTCTGCTCCTATCACCCAAATGTACCTTTCAGGTTATCCGTCAAGTACCCTCACTTGTCTTCACTTCTTTTGAGGTCCATGCCATCAGACTCTACATCCCCTTTTCCATGCGAGTAGCGCTGGTGTATCGCCCTCCGTGCCCCTCCCATCAGTTTCTGGATCACTTTGCCACTGGGCTTCCACATTATCTCTGCTATGACATCCCCACCCTCCTCATGGGTGATTTTAACATCCCCATTGCTTTTCCCCTCTCCCCATCTACCACTCACATTTTATATCTAACCTCCTCTTTCAGCCTTTCGCAGCTTACTAACTCTCCTATGCATGAAGATGGAAATTCCCTTGATTTGGTCTTCTCCTGGCTTTGCTCAGTGGATGATTTCACAAACTTCCTTCTCCCGCTGTCTGACCACAACCTTCTTTCATTCTCTATCAAGAACTGCCATCCCGCTCCAGTCACCCCCACATTCTACATGTATAGAAATACACAGGCTATTAACACCCAGAAACTGAACTTGAACTTGCAGTCATCATTGGCCTCTGTCTCCTCCCTCTCATGTCCTGATTCTGCACTGAAGCATTACAATGAAATACTGCAAAGTGCCCTGGATAAAACTGCACCTCCGATACATAGAACAACTCGACACAGACGTTGACAACCCTGGCATATGCTGCAAACACGTTTCCTACAGTGGTGCGCCAGGTGCGCTGGACGTCTGTGGAGAAAATCCAATCTACCCAAAGATTTCATCCATTATAAGTTTATGCTTAAAACATACAACACTGCCCTTTACCTCTCCAACCAAACCTATTTCAACACCCTCATCACCTCAATTTACAATAACCCTAAACATCTCTTTGACACTTTTCATTCCCTACTCAATCCAAGAGTACAGGCTCCAGCCATGGATCTCTGTGCTGACAATCTGGCCAATTATTTCAAAGAAAAAATTGACCATATCCAACAGGAAATTATCTTCCAATCACTCCATACCATGCAGTGTCCTCCCTCCCCCACTGCATCTAGCTCACTCTCTGATTTTGAATCAGTCACAGAAGAAGAAGTAATCAGGCTCCTTGCATCTTCTCACTCTACCAGTTGCACCAGTGACCCCATTCTGTCACATCGCCTCCTGTCACTTTCCCCTGCTGTCACCACTCACCTAACAAAAATATTCAACCTCTCTTTCTCTTCCGGTATCTTTCCCTCCTCATTTAAGCATGCCATCACACATCCATTTTTAAAAAACCATCCCTCGACCAAAACTGTGCCGCTAACTATAGACCTGTCTCTAATCTTCCCTTCATCTCTAAACTCCTCGAACGCCTCATTCTTGCCTGGACTATTGTTACTCTCTACTAATCAGTCTCACTCTTACCAAACTCTCCCCTCTCCAATCTGTCTTGAATACTGCAGCCAGGATCATATTCCTCACCAATCGTTACACCGATGCCTCTACCTTGTGCCAGTTATTACACTTGTGACCCATCCACTCCAGAGCCCAGTACAAACTTATTACCCTTACCCACAAAGCATTCCATGGCTCAGCACCACCCTACATCTCCTGCCTTGTCTCAGCCTACCTCCCTACCCATGCCCTCCGTTCCGCTAATGACCTGAAGTTACCATCCTCTATAATCAGAACTTCCAACTCCCGTCTCCAAGACTTTTCACGTGCTTTGCCAATTCTTTCGAATGCACTACCCAGGTTAATATGATTAATCCCCAATCCCCACAGTTTAAAGCGTGCCATAAAAATGCATTTAAGACTGGCCTACCGCCTCAACGCATTAACCTAACTATCCCTGTGTTGTCTATTCAAAATTTTTACCATAACCAGGTTTCTCGCATCATGTTCTCACATGCATTATACATTTAATAACCCTCTGTGTCTGTACTGATACATACTTAGGCTGATAACCGGTTGAGGCAGCATTACATGAACATCTGATTCTTACACTATGGCTGGTCCGAACAACGAAAGCAATTGTTATCATCCACCTTTCGTGTCTCCCCTTTTTCCTCATAGATTGTAAGCTTGTGAGTAGGACCATCATTCCTCTTGGTATCTGTTTTGATCTACCGTATATACTCGAGTATAAGCCGACCCGAGTATAAGCCGACCCCCCTAATTTTGGCACAAAAAACTGTGAAAACTTATTGACTCGAGTATAAGCTTAGGGTAGGAAATGCAGCAGCTACCGGTGAATTTCAAAAATAAAAATAGATACCAATAAAAGTAAATTATATATATAATGCTCTGCACCGTTCATTATTGCCCCATAGATGCTCCACATAAAGCTATGCCCCATATAGAATGCTCTGGCACCGTTCATTATTGCCCCATAGATGTGCCATAGAAAGCTGTGTCCCATATACAATGCTCTGCACCGTTCATTATTGCCCCATAGATGTGCCATAGAAAGCTGTGCCCCATATAGAATGCTCTGCACCGTTCATTATTGCCCCATAGATGTGCCATAGAAAGCTGTGCCCCATATAGATTGCTCTGCACCGTTCATTATTGCCCCATAGATGTGCCATAGAAAGCTGTGCCCCATATAGATTGCTCTGCACCATTCATTATTGCCCCATAGATGTGCCATAGAAAGCTGTGCCATTGCTGCTGCTGCAATAAAAAAAAAAAAATGACATACTCACCTCTCTTGCTTGCAGCTCCTCAGCATCCCGTCTCAGCGTCTCTCCGCACTGACTGTTCAGGCAGAGGGCAGCGCGCACACTAGTACGTCATCGTGCCCTCTGACCTGAACAGTCAGAGCCAGAGGACGGGAAGACTGAGCGGCGCCCAGCGGGTAGAACGTGGACAGGTGAATATGTAATACTTACCTGCTCCCGGCATCCCTGGCTCCTTCTCCCGGACAGCTGTCTCCGGGTGCCGCAGCCTCTTTCTCTGTCAGCGGTCACCGTTACCGCTTATTAGAGAAATGAATATGCGGCTCCACCCCTATGGGAGTGGAGTCCATATTCATAACTTTAATGAGCGGTCCCACGTGACCGCTGTACAGGGGAAGAGCTGCGGCACCCGAAGACTGTGGGACTGCAGGGACAGCGCCAGGAGCCCCGGAAGCAGGTAAGTATGCCTCAGACCTCTCTCTCCCTCACCCGCCGACCGTGACTCGAGTATAAGCCGAGAGGGGCACTTTCAGCCCAAAAATTTGGGCTGAAAATCTCGGCTTATACTCGAGTATATACGGTATGTGTTTATTGTTATGCTGTAATGCATATTGTCTGTACAAGTCCCCTCTAAAATGTGAAGTGCTGCAAAATATGTTGGCGCTATAGAAATAAAATTATCATCATTATTATTATTATGGACCCAGCATAGAAGGCAAAAAGAACTTGGTGAATGCAAAAGAATACTTCAGAGCAATTCTCTCCAAACAATTAAGACAAATAAGTGAAAGATGAGCAGCAGTTCAGAGCTAAGACTCACAGTAGCTAAGCTGAACAATGAGAACTATCAGCTATGGAAGTTCAAAGTGGAGATGTTATTTTCTAAAGATGATTTATGGGAGGTAATAACTACAGATATACCCAATGATAATAATCAGACATGGG
This sequence comes from Ranitomeya imitator, assembly GCF_032444005.1. NCBI lineage: Eukaryota > Metazoa > Chordata > Amphibia > Anura > Dendrobatidae > Ranitomeya > Ranitomeya imitator. Next base: position 615,562,741 of record NC_091282.1, read on the forward strand.
ATTAGAAGAACACAAGCAAGAGCTACTATCAGTTTATTAGTGGAAGATGATCAGTTAATGCACATAAGGAATGAGAATACAGCAATGGGAATGTGGGAAGCATTGAGAAAGGTACATGCAAGATTCAGTTTAAATCACAAACTATTCCTGATACAGGAAAGATATATATCTTGGTACCGTGTTAGCCAGTTGATAAAAAAATATTTAGAAATGAGAGTCCTCAGTGGTTGATACCTTATAATGGCTAACTGAAAAGATGGTAACAAATTGCAAGCTTTCGAGACTACTCCAGTCTCTTCACCAGGCATATAAACATAAGGATGAATGACCTCGGGGAGATCAAAACATCCAACACCGCGGAGACACCATCACTTGTTTCTCAACGTAGTGATCCAGAACACTGCCCCATCCCTTATGGGAAATATGCAAATGCATGTAGAAAAGCCACGGAGACATCATCACGTGTTTCTCAACGCAAGCAATAAATAGCCAGGTCTTACCCCGCTGTGTTCTGGATCACTGCGTTGAGAAACACGTGATGGTGTCTCCGCGGTGTTGGATGTTTTGATGTCCCCGAAGTCATTCATCCTTATGTTTATAGTCCTTTTACTAGGCACTGCTCCTAATAGCCAGTTTCCTACTCCACACTGATGAGGGGCAAATACCCCGAAACAGCTATCTGTGGATGGATACCATGTTTTGGCATAGGTGGTTTTCCTTTATGGATGCTGCCCTTCCCGTGGTTGTTCCTTCCCGGTGAAAGACCTGGCTATTTATTTGATCAATAGTGTTTAGTTATATTATTTGGTTCTTATATGTTTGTATTATATATATATTTTTTTCATATATTTCTTGTGTTTTTTCTTTCTTTGTAATATTATTGTGTTTTTATTGTATGTAATTACTGATGTATCAGGTGGTGGATTGATTCACTGTGATTGGTCACAGTTGCTATTTAAACCTCATTCTGGTGCATAGTAGGCAGCTTTGAAAAAGAACTTCGTGTTCGAAACGCGTAGCATGCTGCTATCTTCTCTCCTGTGAACCATGTTTTTGGACCTTGGATTTTAACCTTAATAAATTGGATATTTCTGGAAGCTGGATTTTCTCTTCTATTTGTTCCACTGGCTATTTATTGCTTGTGTTCAGAAACACGTGTTGGTGTCTCCGCGGCTTTTCTACATGCATTTGCATATTTCCCATGAGGGATGGGGGCAGTGTTCTGGATCACTGCGTTGAGAAACACGTGATGGTGTCTCCGCGGTGTTGGATGTTTTGATCTCCCCGAGGTCATTCATCCTTATGTTTATAGCCCTTTTACTAGGCACTGCTCCTAATAGCCAGTTTCCTACTCCACACTGATGAGGGGAAAATACCCCGAAACAGCTGTCTGTGGATAGATACCATGTTTTGGCATAGGTGGTTTTCCTTTATGGATGCTGCCCTTCCCGTGGTTGTTCCTTCCCGGTGAAAGAATTGCCTATTTATTGCTTGCGTTGAGAAACACGTGATGGTGTCTCCGCGGCTTTTCTACATGCATTTGCATATTTCCCATAAGGGATGGGGGCAGTGTTCTGGATCACTGCGTTGAGAAACACGTGATGGTGTCTCCGCGGTGTTGGATGTTTTGATCTCCCCGAGGTCATTCATCCTTATGTTTATAGTCCTTTTACTAGGCACTGCTCCTAATAGCCAGTTTCCTACTCCACACTGATGAGGGGCAAATACCCCGAAACAGCTGTATGTGGATGGATACCATGTTTTGGCATAGGTGGTTTTCCTTTATGGATGCTGCCCTTCCCGTGGTTGTTCCTTCCCGGTGAAAGACCTGGGTATTGATTGCTTGCATTGAGAAACACGTGTTGGTGTCTCCGCGGCTTTTCTACATGTCTTCACCAGGCATAGACTAATAGAAATTCTGAAGAATCACATATTTATGCACAACACTGCACAGAAATAATGCCATAGATAAGACAGGTGACGTGAAGCAGAACTACCATTATAAACAGTTATATCCATAAATATTGGAGCAGTTCAAAGATAAGGAGTGCGAATGTTTTCTTGTCCTCTGATTGGGGTCTGGTTCTGTTATGATGACCCCACATGGTCTGAGAAGCAAATTCCTTAGTTCCTTAGTTGATATAAAAAGACATAAATCCATGCGACACATTCATTCCTGCTAAGAAAACTTTACAAGATGAGATTAAGTGCAAGGAAAGACATGCAGGAGTATATAAACTCCATGATGGAGGTGGTAACACAGCTGAGATCAGTCGGTGAAGATATTAAGGAAAGCCATATAAGCAGCAATATTATTGTGCAGTTTACAAGATTCATACACTGCTCTGATAAATGCATTAGAGACAAGACCTGAAGCAGAGCAAGCATTACACTAGAGTTTGTGTAAGGTTCGGCCAGGGGCCAGGGCCATAGTCATGGCCGAGCATTCTGCTTCATCTGAGCCATGGCCTCCTCTTACAGGAAAACAGCATTCTTTTACCAGCATACCTGTGTCTTCTCTCACTGCACCATCAAGGATACCACTGTGGTGCCGAAGCCTTTCTGCAAACAGTTCCGCAAGAATTGAGACACAATCCAGTTCAAATGCAGCATGTGAAACTTTACTTGGAAAACTTGGCAGCACATTCTTGTCAGTAACAACATCAACAACAAGTTCCACACAGTTCCCATTCTACTCTTTCCCTGCACTTAGTTCCACGTTCTCCAGTACATTATGGGGTAATAGTGCCTTTGGAGGTACCGCAGAGTTCTCCCTGTTCAGACTCGCTGTGCTTGGGGATTCTCTGGTCCGTTTCGCCCCGTTCCTGAGAGCATCTGCCCATGCAATGATCTGCCACTTGTTGAACAATCTGCACCCTATACTTTTCCAGACCGCTTCCTTTCTCCAGTTACCAACTGCTGCAATACTGCTGCTTGACACCATACTTCTGTCCTATAGACTCTGAATGGCTAAGCTTCCCTTCTTCTTCTTAAACGTTATGTGACTGCTGTAGTGTCCTGGGCCTAGAGCCCATGTGGACTATTCGGGTTCCCTGGCCCTTCTGACTCTCTAAGGGAAAGGTTCCTAGCTTACGACACAGCAGCACCTCCTATGTTAACAATTTCCTTAAAGGGAAGGTACCGCATTTGTAGGTCATTAATAAATCACTGTAATGTAGCATAACATGCTGCTATAGGCAAGTTTGAAATGCATGTGAAACATATTTCATGTGTTATATGAGTTTAAAGAATGCACTGGGGGCTGACATCTTGGTTTTGCAGCAGTAGCAGGGCCCTATCAGTGTCAGATTACGGCACTCCATGGACATAGGAGATAATAGACCAGCACGGACCCTATCTGTAACATTGCAGCAGCATTAGCAGTGAGCTGGGCACGCCTCTGTGGGCTGCACAACTCACTGCTGTAGGTGTGACTAGCTGCCATTTTATTATAGCCCTGTGCTCTCTATCGCAGGACAGAAGAAGCTCTCACTGCTCCTCTGTACTCCAAGCAGGCACACATCCTCTGCTCTCACAGGCTGCCCTGTGTGCTTCTCCTGCTGTGTCTCCCCCTCCCCCTCACACACAGTCCCTGTGATCTCCTGTAAGCTGCACTCACAGCCTGCAGAGAGGGAGGTGACACCTGGAGAGAGGGAGCAGGGCAGCTGACAGGACAGGGATTAAGGTGGGGGAAGGGGGATGGCAAGAATGTTATTCACAAAAAATGCTGCTGAGCCCACTGTGTTCTGCTCCTCTGTAAACAAGCTGTGCCTATGATGCAGTAACTGCTGGTGATAGCAGATCACAGAGCAGTCACACACAAAATGGTGCTGCCCTGTGATGCTGCTCTTCATTCTTACTGTTAGAAGCAAAATTGGGGCAGTAACTGCTGACATCAGCATTCCCCTCCCCTTTTAGGTGGTCTAATATCCCTGGGGCAGAGCTGCTAAATCTTACTATAGCTGCTTGAGGTCTAAAACAGAAAATGCTCCCCCTAGTGGTAAATATGTATATTTGTAGAAAAATATATAATATTTTTCATATAGAAATGTTTGCAAACAGTGCAAACATTGCATTAATACATTTTAATTACTATTTTAAGCTTAATTTCACAAAAAAACAAAATACAAGAAAACTGGTGGCACCTTCCCTTTAACTACTCACTAACTGAAAGCTCTGTACACTATAATGCCCCCATCTAGTGGCCAATCAAATAACTGCACTTACCCTATAAACTATACAGTACACAGCAGCAATACAACAGTAAAACATTACACATATATGTTTAGCAAAATACAATAATACACATAACAGTTCAGCAGTACCATAGTATAGGAGTGGTAATACACTAAATCGTGTAGCAGTACCATCATATGCTAGCAAATATACATAGACTGATAATATATGGCACCGGAACAAAAGAGAAAAGCAAAGGCATAAATGTAATATAGCATACCCCCTACATTTGTAAAGACCAGACTTCTAGATGAATATCATAGAAGGAAAGAGCAAACAAATGATTCCACTGAAAGGGATAGTGAAAATGTTCTTAAAGCAACAGACAAGAAGCCCCACAATACAGAGACAAGAGAATATTTCAGATGTAGGAAAAAGGGACATTTAAAGAAAGACTGTACTATATGGAAACAAAAGAAATTACACCAAAATGAGAATAAACAGAAAGTAAAAAGCACAATTACTAACCCACATGCAGATCACTGGAATAGTACATTTAGGGTATGTGCACACGTTCAGGATTTTCGCATTTTTTCGTGATAAAAATGCATAAAAAATGCATATGTATGCATCCTATCATTTAGAATGCAATTTTTGTGCACATGGTGCATTTTTTTTTCCGCTAAAAAAACGCATCGTGGTAAAAAAAAAAGCAGCATGTTCATTAATTTTGCGGATTTTCGCATTTTCCCCGCTATTTAATGCGTTGGGAAAAAACGCAAAAACAGCTTAAAAAATGCGCAAAAAAACGCATCAAAAACGTGAAAAAAACGCATGCGGATTTCTGGCAGAAATGTCAGGTTTTTGTCAGGAAATTTCTGCAAGAAATCCTGAACGTGTGCACATACCCTTAAAGTGACTGGTAAAGAGTCATCGTCAGGCTGGTTTATTGACTCAGAAGCAACAACTCACATGACTATTGATAAAAGCTTCTTTACTGAACTTGAAGAAAATAAGAAGGAAGCAATTTATCTTGCAGATGGGAGTAAAACAACCACAGAAGGTATTGGACAAGGAATGCTAATCTGTCCTGCTAGATTTGGGCATAATTCAAAATTACTAGTAAAGGATGTGTTATATGTTCCAGGACTAGAAGGAGGATTGTTATCCGTAAAGCATCTTGACAGCCGAAGGCCTTACTGTAAAATTCAAAGATGATAATTATCCAAGCCTAGCGGGAGATAAGGTAATAATTAATGTCAAAGCAGGTGAACAATTATATAATCTAGACACATTACAGGAACAGATAAAGTTATGTACACATGATCACAAGAATTATATTCACATGTGGCATAGACTTTTAGGACACAGACATCCTGAGAGTATAATGGCATTACAAAAGAAGAATTTGACAAAAGACCTATTGATATCTGATTGCTCAATTACCGTAAAATGTGAATGTTATATAAAATATAAAGAGGATCTATGCCTAAAGAGAGTGAGCCAAAAAGCACAAGACTACTTGACTTGGTACACACTGATGTATGTGGACCATGAAAGTGACCACATCAGGAGGTAATAGATATATTTCATGTCCTTCATAGATGACTACTCAAGATATACAGTCACGTACTTGATAAAGAACAAAAGTGAAGTTTTTGAAAAATTAGAACACTATGTGACAAAGTCAAATAACAAGTTCCAGAGGAAGTTAATGATCATCAGAAGTGATAATGGAGGTGAATTTACAGGACACCAAATAGAAAACTACTTGAGAAAGAATGGACTGCTCCCGGCATTTTATCCCCTGAAACACTGCGATCAATCAAAATCTCATGTCTCCATGAGGACATCCGGTTCTCGAAGCTGAGATACTTCCTGTCATGTGCAGTGCATGTCAGGAAGTCTCTGAGGTCAGTGTGCAAAATGTGCAGTGCTGACAGCTTCTATAACGTTTGGGGTCCGGTTACCCTTGGGAAATTAAAAATTGGGGGTGAAGAGATCATTTTTGTGGAAAAAATGATTTTTTTAATTTTACAACTCTACGTTATAAACTTCTGTGAAGTCCTTGGGGGTTCAAAGTTCTCACCACACATCTAGATAAGTTCCTTGGGAGGTCTAGTTTCCAAAATGATGTCACTTGTGGGGGGTTTCTACTGTTTAGGCACATCAGGGGCTCTCCAAATGCGTCCAATCTCAATTCCAGCAAATTCTGCATTGAAAAAGTTAAACGGCGCTCCTTCCCTTCCAAGCTCTGCCATGCGCCCAAACAGTGGTTTCCTCACATATGGGGTATCAGCATACTCAGGACAAAATGCACAATAACCTTTGATGTCCAATTTCTCCTTTTACCCTTGGGAAAATAAAAAAATTTGGATCTGAAGTACCTTAATTTTTTTGTGAAAAAAAGTTCCTGTGAAGAACCAAAATGGTTAATAAACTTCTTGAATGTGGTTTTGAGCACCTTTAGGGGTACAGTTTTTTGAATTGTGTCACTTTTGGGTAGCTTCTATCATATAGTCCCTTCAAAGTGACTTCAAATGTGATGTGGTCCCTAAAAAAAGTGGTGTTGTAAAAATGAGAAATCGCTTATAACTCTTATAACTCCCTAACAGAAAAAAAGAGTAGGTTAAAAATTGTGCTCATGTAAAGTAGACATGTGGGAAATGTTACTGTAAAATACAGTACAGACCAAAAGTTTGGACACACCTTCTCATTTAAAGATTTTTCTGTATTTTCATGACTATGAAAATTGTACATTCACACTGAAGGCATCAAAGCTATGAATTAACAAATGTGGAATAATATACTTAATAAAAAAGTGTGAAACAACTGAAATTATGTCTTATATTCTAGGTTCTTCAAAGTAGCCACCTTTTGCTTTGATGACTGCTTTGCACACTCTTGGCATTCTCTTTATGAGCTTCAAGAGGTACTCACCAGGAATGGTTTTCACTTCCCAGGTATGCCCTGTCAGGTTTAATAAGAGGGATTTCTTGCCTTATAAATGGGGTTGGGACCATCAGTTGTGTAGAAGTCTGGTGGATACACAGCTGATAGTCCTACTGAATATACTGTTAGAATTTGTATTATGGTAAGAAAAAAGCAGGTAAGTAAAGAAAAAAGAGTGGCCATCATTACTTTAAGAAATGAAGGTCAGTCAGTCTGAAAAATTGGGAAAATTTTGAAAGTGTCCCCAAGTGCAGTGGCAAAAACCATCAAGCGCTACAAAGAAACTGGCTCACATGAGGACCGCCCCAGGAAAGGAAGACCAAGAGTCACTTCTGCTTCTGAGGATAAGTTTATCCAAGTCACCAGTCTCAGAAATCGCAGGTTAACAGCAGCTCAGATTAGAGACCAGGTCAATTTCACACAGAGTTCTAGCAGCAGATACATCTCTACAACAACTGTTAAGAATATAATTAGTTAACACATAGTCATTTAAAGCCAGGGGCTGGCTTTCCACTTCTACACTACGACCATTATGGGTGAGGTTCAGTCCTATATATATGTTTATTACTAGGCGTTCTAGTGGGACATTGAGTGCTTGCTATTATACGGACAACATACTTTATTGATCCTGAGACCTCGGGTCGAACTGTGTACTATTAGTGTGGAATTGTGGATGTGTTACCTGTATCCTTCGCTTGTGTAGTGACCTTTAAATGACTATGTGTTTTTTACAATATTCTATATGGTGACTTTAATAGATTTTGATATTGAATAAACGTTACAACTTTTATACTAAAAAAGACAGTTTTTCTGACTCCATTTTCTAATTCAACAACAACTGTTAAGAGGAGACTTTGTGCAGCAGGCCTTCATGGTAAAATAGCTGCTAGGAAACCACTGCTAAGGACAGGCAACAAGCAGAAGAGACTTGTTTGGGCTAAAGAACACAAGGAATGGACATTAGACCAGGGGAAATCCGTGCTTTGGTCTGATGAGTCCAAATTTGGAATCTTTGCTTCCAACCACCGTGTCTTTGTGCGACGCAGAAAAGGTGAACGGATGGACTCTACATGCCTGGTTCCCACTGTGAAGCATGGAGGAGGAGGTGTGATGATGTGGGGGTGCTTTGCTGGTGACACTGTTGGGGATTTATTCAAAATTGAAGGCATACTGAACCAGCATGGCTACCACAGCATCTTGCAGCGGCATGCTATTCCATCCGGTTTACGTTTAGTTGGACCATCATTTATTTTTCAACAGGACAATGACCCCAAACACACCTCCAGGCTGTGTAAGGGCTATTTGACCAAGAAGGAGAGTGATCGGGTGCTACGCCAGATGACCTGGCTTCCACAGTCACCAGACCTGTACCCAATCGAGATGGTTTGGTGTGAGCTGGACCTCAGAGTGAAGGCAAAAGGGCCAACAAGTGCTAAGATCTCTGGGAACTCCTTCAAGATTGTTGGAAGACCATTCCCTGTGACTACCTCTTGAAGCTCGTCAAGAGAATGCCAAGAGTGTGCAGAGCAGTCATCAAAGCAAAAGGTGGCTACTTTGAAGAACCTAGAATATAAGACATAATTTCAGTTGTTTCACACTTTTTTGTTAATTATATAACTCCACATGTGTTAATTCATAGTTTTGATGCCTTCAGTGTCAATGTACGATTTTCATGGTCATGAAAATACACAAAAATCTTTAAATGAGAAGGTGTGTCCAAACTTTTGGTCTGTACTGTATCTGTGTAATTTAAGGCATGAAAATTTAAAGTTGGAAAATTGTGAAATTTTCAAAATTTTAGCCAAATTTCAGTTTTTTCACAAATAAACGAGAGTAATATCAAATAAATTTTACCACTAACATGAAATCTATAATATAACGCTGGGAGCGTCACTCTGTCCGAAGCCTTTATAGACTGCGCCAAGCGACGGCGCAATCTGGACCCCACAGAGTGGCGCTGCCAGGAGATCGAGGTATGCGTAAACACTGAACGCACACCGCGATCTCCAACGGCGAGGCAGGGACGCGCCAGGAGGGTAAGTATTATATTCACCTGTCCCCCGTTCCAGCGCTGCGTTTGGCTCAGTGTTCCGGGTCCTCTGCCTGTAACGTTCACAGTTCAGAGGGCGCGATGACGCGCTTAATGCGCGCCGCCCTCTGACTGAACAGTCACAGCCAGAGGACCCGGAAGAAGCGGCGGGCAGCGCTGGAACGGGACAGACAGGTCAATATAGCAAGTGTCGGGGGCCTGAGCTAGCGGCGATACCGGCACCTAACCCCCACAGCGCGCCGGTGTCCCCGCTTGCTCAGGCCCCCAGCACTCGGCGCCCAGCGACGATAGGTGAGTATGGTATTTTTTTTTTATATATCGCTGCAGCATATGGGGCATATACAATGGAGCATCTTATGGGGGCCATCAACCATAATGGAGCAGTGTACGGGGCATATACTATGGAGCATCTTATGGGGCCATCAACCATAATGGAGCAGTGTATGGGGCATATACTATGGAGCATCTTATGGTGACATCAACCATAATGGAGCAGCGTATGGGGGCATATACTATGGAGCATCTTATGGGGGCCATCAACCATAATGGAGCAGTGTACCGGGGCATATACTATGGAGCATCTTATGGGGGCCATCAACCATAATGGAGCAGTGTACGGGGGCATATACTATGGAGCATCTTCTGGGGGTCAACCATAATGGAGCAGTGTACGGGGGCATATACTATGGAGCATCTTATGGGGGCCATAAACCTTTATGGAGCAGTGTACGGGGGTATATACTATGGAGCATCTTATGGGGGCCATAAACCTTTATGGAGCAGTGTACGAGGCATATACTATGGAGCATCTTATGGGGGCCATCAACCTTTATGGAGCAGCGTATGGGGCATATGGATGGGACCAGCAAATTACAGAACAGTGGCGCAGGATGGGAGCAGCACATGACAGAATAGGGCAGCACATGACAGAACGGGGATGCAGGATGGCAGCAGCACATGACAGAACGGGGGCGCAGGATAGCAGCAGCACATGACAGAATGGGGGTGCAGGATGGGAGCAGTACATGACAGAATAGGGCAGCACATGACAGAACGGGGATGCAGGATGGCAGCAGCACATGACAGAACGGGGGCGCAGGATAGCAGCAGCACATGACAGAATGGGGGTGCAGGATGGGAGCAGTACATGACAGAACGGGGGTGCAGGATGGCAGCAGCACATGACAGAACGGGGTGCAGGATGGAAGTAGCACATGACAGAACGGGGGCGCAGGATGGGAGCAGCACATGACAGGATGGGGCGCAGGATGGGAGCAGCAAATTACAGAATGGAGGCGCAGGATGGGTGCAGCACATGTCAGAATAGAGGCGCAGGATGGGTGTAGCACATGTCAGAATGGAGGCGCAGGATGGGTGCAGCACATGTCAAAATGGGGGCGCAGGATGGGAGCAGCACATGTCAGAATGGGGGAGCAGGATGGGAGCAGCACATGACAGGATGGGGACGCAGGATGGAGCAGCACATGACAGGATGGGGACGCAGGATGGAGCAGCACATACCAGGATGGAAACCATATACCAATATAAATGCTCGCCACCTGGGCGTAGAACGGGTTCAATAGCTAGTCTATAATATAACGCTGGGAGTGTCACTCTGTCCGAAGCCTTCATAGACTGCGCAAGCGCCGGCGCAGTCTGGACCCCACAGAGTGACGCAGCCCAGGAGATCGCGGTATGCGTAAGCACTGAACGCACACCGCGATCTCCAACCGAGAAGCAGGGACGTGCCAGGAGGGTGAGTATGCTATAGTCACCTGTTCCCGTTCCACCGCTGTGCGCAGCTCCATCTTCCGGGTCCTCTGCCTGTGACGTTCAGTTCAGAGGGCGCGATGACGCGCTTTATGCGCGCCGCCCTCTGACTGAACAGTCACAGCCAGTGACTTTCCTCTTGTATACTTACCATATCACGCTTAATGAAGAACTGACAGTATGGGTGAGAGCTGGGGATGTAATGTGCTTTAATATATATATTTTTGAACATTTGATAAGCACAATCCGGATCGCGAATTGGAATTGGTACTTGGGGCTAATTCATCACCCAGTATGTACATCAAGAGACATGGCGATATGTTCCATCCCGTGTCTGGTCTGACTGTAGCGGATATGGGGAAAGCTTGCATTTCACGCAATCTATCCGGATATAATACTGAATATTTTGGAAGGTGGTGCATGCGCTGTAGATTGGAGTGGAGGCCGCGGTATAGTCATCCGGAAGCAGAAGTGGGATCCCTGGCACACGATTGGCTGTAATATCTCTGCGTCTTATTACCTGACAGGGGTTCGGCGTGGTTTGGCGTGCGTTCCAGATTGGGCATGCGCCCTAGGTGCAAGAGGCAGTCACTTCGCGGCATTCGGTCGGCTGACTATTGGTCAGCATCTTTATTACGGTGAGTGTGATGGGTTTATAAGGAGGATTGTATCGGTCGCCATTTTGATATTACACCATATCGGGACACACGATATCTAGGTATCGGACCTCATGATGAGCCTAGTGAGGCGAAACGCATTGAGGCGCTAATATGTATATGGCAAGTGGTCGGTGAAGATCAATGAAAATAAAATGAGTATTGATGTTTTCAGTATCTGATATGCTATTGAGCATCTTTTGCATTGGTCTATCCGATTTTGCTGCATATCTTTGTGTCAATACTCTAATTATTGTGATAGTGCGTGCACTATATGAGATGTGTGGTGGTCCTGATCCCCATGAATACCAGTAGTTTGGTCTGGAATAGGCCTATTCATCATTGGGATCATTCACCATTATAGCACCGTTTGCCTTATGTGTTCGGCTATTGCTTTCAAAAAGGTTGGGTGCTTAGATTCTCCTTAGCATAGGTTTATCTATGTCTATTGGTTCTTCCATGTTCTCTCAACTAGGACTGAAATTACAAGGTCTCCATCTAAAACAATGGGGCTTGGGTGACATAACTCTGCTCTCAATCATGCGGGTTATGGCCAAATCATAACTCTTGCTAAAAGAGATGTTGTTTTGAAGCTAGGGGTTAGAGCAAAAGAGTGTACATCTAACCTTCCTACTGAGGATGCAGCCATTGAACCATGGCTTCTAATTATTACAACTGTGTGTTCCCAACTGAATGAAATTGCCATGGAAACATTGATTGATTGAAGAAAGAAATGCCATGCTGTAAAGCATGTGAAAGTATGAAGTAAATTTTACAAGTTAGATAGACATTAAATCGGTACTAAAGGCCAATTGAGTATTTTTTGAAATTGTAGTCTTCAAGGAAAACTTCAATTCGAACACTCTCGCACCCCTCCAATCTATTCTAAACTCTGCTGCCCGACTAATCCACTTGTCCCCCCGCTATTCCCGAGCTTCTCTTCTCTGTCAACCCCTTCACTGGCTCCCCAATGCCCAGAGACTCCAGTACAAAACCCTAACCATGACATACAAAGCCATTCACAGCCTGTGTCCTCCATACATCTGTGACCTAGTCTCCCGGTACTTACCTACACGCAACCTCCTATCCTCACAAGATCTCTTTCTCTACTCCCCTCTTATCTCCTCTTCCCACAATCGTATGCAAGATTTCTCTCGCGTATCACCCCTACTCTGGAACCCTCTACCACAACACATCAGACTCTAGCCTACCAAACCGAAACCTTCAAAAAGAACCTGAAGACCCACCTCTTCCGACAAGCCAATAACCTGCAGTAACCACCGATCGACCAAACCGCTGCATGACCAGCTCTACCCTCACCTATTGTATTCTCACCCATCCCTTGTAGATTGTGAGCCTTCGCGGGCAGGGTCCTCTCTCCTCCTGTACCAGTTATGACTTGCATTGTTTAAGATCATTGTTCTTGTTTTTATTATGTGTACCCCTCCTTACATGTAAAGCGCCATTGAATAAATTGCGCTATAACAATAAATAATAATAATAATAGTTAAGCATTATCTTTCTAAGTGACACCAAGCTTTTTATTCTAATATGACTCTATTAGTCCTGGTGACCTGATAGAGCTGCAACATTCCTGGGATAGGCTTTGGATGCTGAGCTCTACAGAGGATAGTACTGTGCATGCAGTGGTCTGGCTAACTGCTCATTTCATAAGCTTTGTCAGCCCCATCTGCTATTTGTTTATACTTAGACATGGAAGAGGTCCAGCTAAGAAGGCAGCGAGTCCCCTTCACACAGAGCTCTGATTATTCTGTCCTAGACTTATGCACGACTCATGGATTGGATTTGTGGACTACTGGCCAGTGGAGTGGGCTGGCAGAGGATTGTCAGGAAGCTAAATTAATATGAGTAGATGAGGGACAGGAACATCAGACAGAAGAATAGAAGGCCGCTGCGATCTCCATCTGCGCACGCGCGGCATCCCGCTGCCATTTTCCTGAAGCCCCGAGCAGCAGAGCACTCCATATGCGCACGCGCGGCCTCAGGAAGATGGCCGCCCCCACCGATAACCAGGGGAATAGCGCAGATCGCGCTCTTTTTCTTCACCTGCGCAGTGGATTCGGCAGTTGGACATGCGCAAACCACTACGCCACCAACGGAAAGATGAGCAAGATCTGGGGGAAGAAACAGCGATGTCACCACGCCCATTCGACCAGACCAGCCTGATTGACAGGCAAAAACGGTGACTTTGATAAGGTAGTTCAGCAGCATAGGTGGGGAATCAGGGTACACAAAATACACTATTGTAACGCACAGCTCAGGCCCTATTTAATGGTATTTTTATCTCAATCTGAAAAAACGGGGTGACAGGTTCCCTTTAAGTTGATAAATATCGGTCTGCACTTGGACCACGGTGCATGGACCGGCCGTGGGTCTCCTGACCTAAACTCAGCAGCCTCACAGCATGCATGAGGATGCTGGTCAGGAGATTGGCACCCAGTCCATGCACTGCTGTGCGAGCACAGACCAATTTCCCCCTTTCAAAAATTACACTGCCATAATAAAGATGTTTCCCGATCATATATACCCACTTGCATCAATAATTCCCCACCCCCCTTCCAAACCCCAACCAAAATTTATAAGCTACTGGATTATCCTGAGCTGCTGCCTGATGTTATAATTGGACATTTGGTTTTGCAGCAGGTCAGGATCATCGAGAAGCTTATACATTGCTGTTGGGGAGTGTGAAGGTCAGGGGGAAGGCATGATTGTATCTTACAATCACGTACTGATATGGTGGACAAACGAATACATGGACTTATTATTTACTCACACAGCTGAAATTGCCGCCGCGCCCTCACCCAGTCAAGAGTAAAGGCCCCGTCACACATAGCGAGATCGCTAGCGAGATCGCTGCTGAGTCACAAGTTTTGTGACGCAACAGCGATCTCAGTAGCGATCTTGCTATGTGTGACACGTACCAGCGATCAGGCCCCTGCTGTGAGATCGCTGGTCGTGTCGGAATGGCCTGGGCCATTTTTTGATCGTTGAGGTCCCGCTGACATCGCTGAATCGGCGTGTGTGACGCCGATTCAGCGATGTCTTCGCTGGTAACCAGGGTAAACATCGGGTAACTAAGCGCAGGGCCGCGCTTAGTAACCCGATGTTTACCCTGGTTACCATCGTTAAAGTAAAAAATAACAAACGCTACATACTTACCTACCGCTGTCTGTCCCCGGCGCTCTGCTTCTCTGGTCTGGCTGTGAGCGCCGGGCAGCCGGAAAGCAGAGCGGTGACGTCACCGCTCTGCTTTCCAGCCGCTGTGCTCACAGCCAGACCAAAGAAGCAGAGCGCCGAGGACAGACAGCGGTAGGTAAGTATGTAGCGTTTGTTATTTTTTACTTTAACGATGGTAACCAGGGTAAACATCGGGTTACTAAGCGCGGCCCTGCGCTTAGTTACCCGATGTTTACCCTGGTTACCGGGGACCTCGGGATCGTTGGTCGCTGGAGAGCTGTCTGTGTGACAGCTCTCCAGCGATTAAACAGCGACGCTGCAGCGATCCGGATCGTTGTCGGTATCGCTGCAGCGTCGCTATGTGTGACGGGGCCTTAATGGTGGTCTCAGCCTGCCAACCAAATAAATGGAAGGCGATTATTATTGCATATATAATCCCTGGTTATACATTACCAAAAATTATCTTTATTGGTATTAAAAACCTATAAATTATAGAAAGTAAATACACCTCAAAACTTTAACTAAGTGATTATATAAAAAAAAAGAAAATAAATTAAAAAGGATTCAAGAGTAAAGGGGTGATCAACCCCCATTTATTAATTTTACTCACTTTTATAGCAGTAATAATTCCAAAACTCTTAAGGCAATGTTCCCACGGTCAGTAACAGCTACAGGAACGTAGACCCCCTAAGGAACTTATCTAGATGTGTGGTGAGAACTTTGATCCCCCAAGTGCTTGACAGAAGTTTATAATGTAAAGCCATGAAGATAAAAAATCTTATTTTAAAAAAAAAAGATCTTTTTGCCCCATATTTTTTATTTTCCCAAGGCTAACAGTAGAAATTGGACCCCAAATGTTGTTGTGCTATTTGTCCTGAGTACGCTGATTGTTATGAACAGGTAATTCAGAACCACAATGGACCTTGAAGTTCAGAGCACACAAAGTGACCTGACAATTACCAAAAACATAGAACGAGCTCTGAGACGTGGGAACTCTGCTGACCGCAATCCCTAATCCTATCACTCCACACTAGAGGTAGCCGTGGATTGCGCCTAACGCTCCCTATGCAACTCGGCACAGCCTGAGAAACTAACTAGCCCTGAAGATAGAAAAATAAGCCTACCTTGCCTCAGAGAAATTCCCCAAAGGAAAAGGCAGCCCCCCACATATAATGACTGTGAGTAAAGATGAAAATACAAACACAGAGATGAGATAGATTTAGCAAAGTGAGGCCCGACTTACTGAATAGACCGAGGATAGGAAAGATAGCTTTGCGGTCAACACAAAAACCTACAAACAACCACGCAGAGGGGCAAAAAGAACCTCCGCACCGACTAACGGTACGGAGGTGCTCCCTCTGCGTCTCAGAGCTTCCAGCAAGCAAGAAAAACCAATATAGTAAGCTGGACAGAAAATATAGCAAACAAACGTAACACAAGCAGAACTTAGCTTATGCAGGATTGACAGGCCACAGGAATGATCCAGGAGGAAGCAAGACCAATACTAGAACATTGACTGGAGGCCAGGATCAAAGCACCAGGTGGAGTTAAATAGAGCAGCACCTAACGACTTAACCTCATCACCTGAGGAAGGAAACTCAGAAGCCGCAGTACCACTCTCATCCACCAAAGGAAGCTCATAGACAGAACCAGCCGAAGTACCACTCACGACCACAGGAGGGAGCTTGGCCACAGAATTCACAACAGTACCCCCCCCTTGAGGAGGGGTCACCGAACCCTCACCAGAGCCCCCAGGCTGACCAGGATGAGCCACATGAAAGGCACGAACCAGATCGGCAGCATGGACATCAGAGGCAAAGACCCAGGAATTATCTTCCTGACCATAACCTTTCCACTTAACCAGATACTGGAGTTTCCATCTCGAAACACGAGAATCCAAAATCTTCTCCACTATATACTCCAATTCCCCTTCAACCAAAACCGGAGCAGGAGGATCAATAGATGGAACCACAGGTGCCACGTATCTCCGCAACAATGACCTATGGAACACGTTATGGATGGAAAAAGAAGCTGGAAGAGTCAAACGAAAAGACACAGGATTAAGAACCTCAGAAATCCTATATGGACCAATGAAACGAGGCTTAAATTTAGGAGAGGAAACCTTCATAGGAATATAACGAGATGACAACCAAACCAAATCCCCAACACGAAGTCGGGGACCCACACAGCGCCTGCGGTTAGCGAAACGTTGAGCCTTCTCCTGGGACAAAGTCAAATTGTCCACTACATGAGTCCAAATCTGCTGCAACCTATCCACCACAGTATCTACACCAGGACAGTCCAAAGACTCAACCTGCCCCGAAGAGAAACGAGGGTGGAACCCAGAATTGCAGAAAAACGGCGAAACCAAAGTAGCCGAGCTGGCCCGATTATTAAGGGCGAACTCAGCCAAAGGCAAAAAGGACACCCAATCATCCTGATCAGCAGAAACAAAACATTTCAGATATGTTTCCAAGATCTGATTGGTTCGTTCAGTCTGGCCATTTGTCTGAGGATGGAAAGCCGAGGAAAAAGACAAATCAATGCCCATCCTAGCACAAAAGGCTCGCCAAAACCTCGAAACAAACTGGGAACCTCTGTCAGAAACGATGTTCTCTGGAATGCCATGTAAACGAACCACATGCTGGAAAAACAATGGCACCAAATCAGAGGAGGAAGGCAATTTAGACAAGGGCATCAAATGGACCATCTTAGAGAAGCGATCACAAACCACCCAAATGACCGACATTCTTTGAGAGACGAGGAGATCCGAAATAAAATCCATAGAGATATGTGTCCAAGGCCTCTTCGGGACCGGCAAGGGCAAAAGCAACCCACTGGCACGAGAACAGCAGGGCTTAGCCCGAGCACAAATCCCACAGCACTGCACAAAAGAACGCACATCCCGCGACAGAGATGGCCACCAATAGGATCTAGCCACCAAATCTCTGGTACCAAAGATTCCAGGATGACCAGCCAACACCGAACAATGAACCTCAGAGATAACTTTATTCGTCCACCTATCAGGGACAAACAGTTTCTCCGCTGGGCAACGGTCAGGTCTATTAGCCTGAAATTTTTGCAGCACCCGCCGCAAATCAGGGGAGATGGCAGACAAAATTACCCCCTCTTTGAGAATACCCGCCGGCTCAGGCAAACCCGGAGAATCGGGCACAAAACTCCTAGACAGGGCATCCGCCTTCACATTTTTAGAGCTCGGAAGGTACGAAACCACAAAATCAAAACAGGAGAAAAACAGCGACCAACGAGCCTGTCTAGGATTCAACCGTTTGGCAGACTCGAGATAAGTCAAGTTTTTGTGATCAGTCAAGACCACCACGCGATGCTTAGCTCCTTCAAGCCAATGACGCCACTCCTCGAATGCCACCTTCATGGCTAGCAACTCTCGATTGCCAACATCATAATTTCGCTCAGCAGGCGAAAATTTCCTGGAAAAGAAGGCGCATGGTTTCATCACCGAGCAATCAGAACTTCTCTGCGACAAAACAGCCCCTGCTCCAATTTCAGAAGCATCAACCTCGACCTGGAACGGAAGCGAAACATCTGGTTGACACAACACAGGGGCAGAAGAAAAACGACGCTTCAACTCCTGAAAAGCTTCCACAGCAGCAGAAGACCAATTGACCAAATCAGCACCCTTCTTGGTCAAATCGGTCAATGGTTTGGCAATACTAGAAAAATTGCAGATGAAGCGACGATAAAAATTAGCAAAGCCCAGGAACTTCTGCAGACTCTTCAGAGATGTTGGCTGAGTCCAATCATAAATGGCCTGAACTTTAACAGGGTCCATCTCAATAGTAGAAGGAGAAAACATGAACCCCAAAAATGAAACCTTCTGAACACCAAAGAGACACTTTGACCCCTTCACAAACAAAGAATTAGCACGCAGGACCTCGAATACCATTCTGACCTGCTTCACATGAGACTCCCAATCATCCGAGAAGACCAAAATATCATCCAAGTATACAATCAGGAATTTATCCAGGTACTCTTGGAAGATGTCATGCATAAATGACTGATGGAGCATTAGAAAGCCCGAATGGCATAACCAGGTACTCAAAATGGCCTTCGGGCGTATTAAATGCTGTTTTCCATTCATCGCCCCGTTTAATACGCACAAGATTATACGCACCACGAAGATCTATCTTGGTGAACCAACTAGCCCCCTTAATCTGAGCAAACAAATCAGACAGCAGCGGCAAGGGGTACTGAAATTTGACCGTAATTTTATTTAGAAGGCGGTAATCAATACAAGGTCTCAGCGAACCATCCTTCTTGGCCACAAAAAAGAACCCTGCTCCCAATGGCGACGATGACGGGCGAATATGACCCTTCTCCAAAGACTCCTTCACGTAACTCCGCATAGCGGCGTGCTCAGGTACAGATAAATTAAACAGTCGACCCTTAGGAAACTTACTACCAGGAATCAAATCGATAGCACAATCACAATCCCTATGCGGAGGTAGGGCATTGGACTTGGGCTCTTCGAATACATCCCGGTAATCAGACAAGAACTCTGGGACCTCAGAAGGGGTGGATGATGAGATAGACAGAAATGGAACATCACCATGTACCCCCTGACAACCCCAGCTGGACACAGACATTGATTTCCAATCTAATACTGGGTTATGGACTTGTAGCCATGGCAACCCCAACACGACCACATCATGCAGATTATGCAACACCAGAAAGCGAATATCCTCCTGGTGCGCAGGAGCCATGCACATGGTCATCTGGGTCCAATACTGAGGCTTATTCTTGGCCAAAGGCGTAGCATCAATTCCTCTCAATGGAATAGGACGCTGCAAGGGCTCCAAGACAAACCCACAGCGCCTAGCAAACTCCAAGTCCATCAAATTCAGGGCAGCGCCTGAATCCACAAATGCCATGACAGAATTGGAAGACAAAGAGCAGATCAAAGTAACGGACAAAAGAAATTTCGACTGTACCGTACCAATGGTGGCGGACCTAGCAAACCGCTTAGTGCGCTTAGGACATTCGGAGATAGCATGAGTGGAATCACCACAGTAGAAACACAGCCCATTCTGACGTCTGTGTTCTTGCCTTTCAGCTCTGGTCAAAGTCCTATCGCACTGCATAGGCTCAGGTTTATGCTCAGATAATACCGCCAAATGGTGCACAGATTTACGCTCACGCAAGCGTCGACCGATCTGAATGGCCAAAGACATAGACTCATTCAGACCAGCAGGCATAGGAAATCCCACCATGACATCTTTAAGGGCTTCTGAGAGACCCTTTCTGAAAATAGCTGCCAGCGCACATTCATTCCATTGAGTGAGCACGGATCACTTTCTAAACTTCTGACAATAAATCTCTATCTCATCCTGACCCTGACACAGAGCCAGCAAATTTTTCTCTGCCTGATCCACTGAATTAGGTTTGTCGTACAGCAATCCGAGCGCCAGAAAAAACGCATCAATATTACATAATGCAGGATCTCCTGGCGCAAGGGAAAATGCCCAGTCTTGAGGGTCGCCACGTAATAAAGAAATAATGATCTTAACTTGTTGAACTGGGTCACCAGAGGAGCGGGGTTTCAAAGCCAGAAATAGTTTACAATTATTTTTAAAATTCAAAAACTTAGCTCTATCTCCAGAAAATAACTCAGGAATAGGAATTTTAGGTTCAAACATAGGATTCTGAACCACCAAATCTTGAATGTTCTGTACACCTACAGTGAGATTATCCATCAAAGAGGACAGACCCTGTATGTCCATGTCCACACCTGTGTTCTGAACCACCCTGATGTAAAGGGGAAAAGAAAGACAGAACACAGTGCAAAGAAAAAAAAATGGTCTCAGAACTTCTCTTTTCCCTCTATTGAGATGCATTAGTACTTTGGGCCTCCAGTACTGTTATGAACAGGTAATTCAGAACCACAATGGACCTTGAAGTTCAGAGCACACATAGTGACCTGACAATTACCAAAAACATAGAACGAGCTCTGAGACGTGGGAACTCTGCTGACCGCAATCTCTAATCCTATCACTCCACACTAGAGGTAGCCGTGGATTGCGCCTAACGCTCCCTATGCAACTCGGCACAGCCTGAGAAACTAACTAGCCCTGAAGATAGAAAAATAAGCCTACCTTGCCTCAGAGAAATTCCCCAAAGGAAAAGGCAGCCCCCCACATATAATGACTGTGAGTAAAGATGAAAATACAAACACAGAGATGAAATAGATTTAGTAAAGTGAGGCCCGACTTACTGAATAGACCGAGGATAGGAAAGATAGCTTTGCGGTCAACACAAAAACCTACAAACAACCACGCAGAGGGGCAAAAAGACCCTCCGCACCGACTAACGGTACGGAGGTGCTCCCTCTGCGTCTCAGAGCTTCCAGCAAGCAAGAAAAACCAATATAGCAAGCTGGACAGAAAATATAGCAAACAAAAGTAACACAAGCAGAACTTAGCTTATGCAGCATTGACAGGCCACAGGAACGATCCAGGAGGAAGCAAGACCAATACTAGAACATTGACTGGAGGCCAGGATCAAAGCACCAGGTGGAGTTAAATAGAGCAGCACCTAACGACTTAACCTCATCACCTGAGGAAGGAAACTCAGAAGCCGCAGTACCACTCTCATCCACCAAAGGAAGCTCATAGACAGAACCAGCCGAAGTACCACTCACGACAACAGGAGGGAGCTTGGCCACAGAATTCACAACAGCTGATACCCCATATGTGGGGGTAAACCACTGTTTGGGCGCATGGCAGAGCTTGGAAGAGAAGGAGCGCCGTTTGACTTTTTGCAGAATTGGCTGGAATTGAGATCGGGCGCCATGTCGCGCTTGGAGAGCCTCTGACGTGCCTAAACAGTGGAAACCCCCCAATTCTACCTCCTCCCCTAATCTCAAGCCTAACCATAACCACACCTCTAACCTGAACACACCCCTAACCCTAATCCCAACCCTAACCCTAACTTTAGCCCCAACCCTAACCATAGCCACAGCGATAGCCCCAACCATAGCCCCAACCCCAACTATAGCCCCAACCCTAACCATAGTTCCAACCCTAACCATAGCCCCAACCCTAACTATAGCCCCATCCCTAACTATAGCCCCAAGCCTAACCCTAATGGGAAAGTGGAAATAAATACATTTTTCTTATTTTATTATTTTTCCCTAATTAAGCGGGTGATAAAGGGGGGTTTGATTTACTATTTATAGCAGGGTTTTTAGCGGGTTTTCATGTTTGGCAGCTGTCACACACTAAAAGACGCTTTTTATTGCAAAAAATAGTTTTAGCATCACATTGTGAGAGCTATAATTTTTCCATATTTTGGTCCACAGAGTCATGTGAGGTTTTGTTTGGTACCATTCTCAGGCACATAACATTATTTGATCACTTTTTATTCCAATTTTTGGGAGGCAGAATGTACAAAAAAAGCAATTCTCCTCACTTCCTAACCAACCCCCAGTTTTACCCAAATGTGAGCAGTGGCCTAATAGATAGAACCTTTTGGTCTCCCTGGTGGCCGGCGTGTGAAGTGTGTGTGTGGCTGTGATACCTGGCAGGGTGAACTCCCTTGGTGCCATCAGACGTAATATCGCTCCCCCTGGTGGAAGAATGACATTACTGCAATGACCAGGACTCTGGAGCGCTGCATACGTCTTTTGGATCGCTTGTTATTCCACTTTTATCACGGCATGATGCTTAAGCATTTTTTTTTAGCCTTTTTTTTAATGGTGTTCACTAAAGGGGTTAACTAGTGGAACAGTTTTATAGGTCGGGTTTTTACGGATGCAACGATACTAAATATGTGTACTTTTATTTAGATTTTTTTAATTTAAAGACTGATTTAATAATGGAATATTTTTTGTTTTATTTTTATTATATTTTTAAATATTTTTACAATTATTATTTTTTTTTATTTCATTCTATGCTTTACATGAGTGTCCCACTATGGGATACTCATTTTGTACAGGCTGATCAATTATATGGCATGCAGATCTGCATGCCATATAAGCTGTCAGCGCTGCATGTAATTTCTCACTAACCTCAGACACTTCCTGACATGCACTGTGCATGACAGGAAGTCTCTGAGTTCTGGTAACCCGGATGTCGTTGCGACATTGGAATACCATGGGAGCGATCGGGACCCCGCATCATGCTGCTTGCTCCCGGAATGCTGCGATAATGTTTGATTGCAGTTTATTGGGGGTTTAAAGTGCCGGGAGCGGTCCTGATAGTGTATGATGTACTATCCCGTCCATGGGCATTAAGGCCCTGGGCACATAGATGGGATAGTACGTCAAAGGTCAGAAAGGGGTTAATTGAAATAATGACAGACTCATCTAATAATCTTAATTACTGCATGATCTGCATCACGTAATTCCGCCCAGCTTCACCCTGGGCTCTGTTGGACACAGCCCCCAGTCCCCCATAGCCTTCAACTGGGTCAGGGGGAGGCTAGTGGTGACTGAGGGCCCATGCCCAACAGGGCCCAGGGGGAGGCTAGTGGTGACTGGAGGCCTGCGTGGGCCCCATGGGCCCTGCTGCAATGCGGACCACCTGGGACTTGTTGGAATGCGGGCCCCCCCAGACCTTTAATGTAATGCGAAAGGACCACCTATGCCCTGTTGGAATGTACAGCAGCCCCCGGGCCCTGTTGGAATGTGCAGCAGGCCCCAGGCCATGTTGGAATGTGCAGCAGCCCCCACCTCCCCGGGCCTTGTTGGAATATGCAGCAGCCCCCCCCCCCTCCCCAGGCCCTGTTGGAATGTGCAGCAACCCATGGGCCCTGTTGGAATGTGCAGCAGCCCCTTCCTCCCCGAGCCCTGTTGGAATGTGCAGCAGCCCCCCCTCCCCGCGCCCTGTTGGAATATGCAGCAGCCCCCCTCCCTGGGCCCTGTTGCAATGTGCAGCAGCCCCCCTCCCCAGGCCCTGTTGGAATGTGTAGCAGGCCCCAGGCCATGTTGGAATGTGCAGCAGCCCCCACCTCCCCGGGCCTTGTTGGAATATGCAGCAGCCCCCCCCCTCCCCAGGCCCTGTTGGAATGTGCAGCAACCCATGGGCCCTGTTGGAATGTGCAGCAGCCCCTTCCTCCCCGGGCCCTGTTGGAATGTGCAGCAGCCCCCCCTCCCCGGGCCCTGTTGCAATGTGCAGCAGCCCCCCTCCCCAGGCCCTGTTGGAATGTGTAGCAGGCACCAGGCCCTGTTGGAATGTGCAGCAGGCCCCGGGCCCTGTTGTAATGTGCAGCAGGCCCCGGGCCCTGTTTGAATGTGCAGCAGGCCCCGGGCCCTTTTCGAATGTGCAGCAGTCCTCGGGCCCTGATGGAATGTGCAGCAGTCCCCGGGCCCTGTTGAAATGTGCAGCAGGCCCAGTGCCCTGTTGGAATGTGCAGCAGCCCCGGGCCCTGATGGAATGTGCAGCAGCCCCCCCCCCTCCCCGGGCCCTGATGGAATGTGCAACAGCCCCCCCTCCCCGGGCCCTGTTGGAATGTGCAGCCCCCCGGGCCCTGTTGGAATGTGCAGCAGCCCCCCCTTCCCCGGGCCCTGTTGGAATGTGCAGCAGCCCCTTGGCCCTGTTGGAATGTGCAGCAGCCCCCCCTCCCCGGGCCCTGTTGGAATGTGCAGCAGCCTCCCCCTCCCGGGCCCTGATGGAATGTGCAGCAGCCCCCCTCCCCAGGCCCTGTTGGAATGTGCAGCCCCCCCCGGGCCCTGTTGGAATGTGCAGCAGCCCCTTGGCCCTGTTGGAATGTGCAGCAGCCCCCCCCCCTCACCGGGCCCTGATGGAATGTGCAGCAGCCCCCCCTCCCCGGGCCCTGTTGGAATGTGCAGCCCCCCTGGGCCCTGTTGGAATGTGCAGCAGCCCCCCCTTCCCCGGGCCCTGTTGGAATGTGCAGCAGCCCCTTGGCCCTGTTGGAATGTGCAGCAGCCCCCCCTCCCTGGGCCCTGTTGGAATGTGCAGCAGCCTCCCCCTCCCCGGGCCCTGATGGAATGTGCAGCAGCCCCCCTCCCCAGGCCCTGTTGGAATGTGCAGCCCCCCCCGGGCCCTGTTGGAATGTGCAGCAGCCCCTTGGCCCTGTTGGAATGTGCAGCAGCCCCCCCCCTCACCGGGCCCTGATGGAATGTGCAGCAGCCCCCCTCCCCAGGCCCTGTTGGAATGTGCAGCCCCCCCCGGGCCCTGTTGGAATGTGCAGCAGCCCCTTGGCCCTGTTGGAATGTGCAGCAGCCCCCCCCCTCACCGGGCCCTGATGGAATGTGCAGCAGCCCCCCCTCCCCGGGCCCTGTTGGAATGTGCAGCCCCCCTGGGCCCTGTTGGAATGTGCAGCAGCCCCCCCTTCCCCGGGCCCTGTTGGAATGTGCAGCAGCCCCTTGGCCCTGTTGGAATGTGCAGCAGCCCCCCTCCCCGGGCCCTGTTGGAATGTGCAGCAGCCTCCCCCTCCACGGGCCCTGATGGAATGTGCAGCAGCCCCCCTCCCCAGGCCCTGTTGGAATGTGCAGCCCCCCCGGGCCCTGTTGGAATGTGGGCACCCTGCAGGCTGCCCCCCAGTCAGTCACCACTGAGCCTAGAGCCACTCATGGAACTCACCCTGCTCGCCCGCCGCCTCCACCTGCTCGTCTGCAGCCTGCACGTCGACCTCGTCCAGTCCTCCGCTGCCTCTTCTGGTCCACTGTCCGCAGCCACACCGCACGCTGCTCTGCTCCGGAATGAGGAAGTGGAGCAGGGCAGCGTGTGACGTCACAACTGGCAGATCTGGTTTGCCTCAGTCCGAAGACTTACCAGTTGGAGTTACCCTCAGTAATGCCCATACACAACTCATTCCACAGGTCGGCGCTCTGGAGATTTGTGCCACCTACGTTGTCTACTCCATCGTGCTGTGTCCACCGTAAACCTGAGGCTCAGGTGGGGAGGTGAACTCTGGTGAATCGAGTCGTTCTCACTGTAGGTTGTTTACTGGTGAGGTCCAGTGTTGAGGGTCCTGAGGCCCCTCATTGAAAGGGGGGTACTGTCACGATCCAATTTTGGATTTGTGGCAGATCTGGTTTGCCTCAGTTTAAGACCTTTATTCCTTTCTGGTCATCGGGGGTTAATGCAGTTTCCTTCCCCCCCCGGTGGCCGCTGATGTTATTGCATTGCTGCCGGCTCAACTGATGTTTCTGATGACCACTCCCTCTATAGTCCTGGTCGTTGCAGTAATGTCGTTCTTCCACCAGGGGGAGCGATGTTACGTCTGATGGCACCAAAGGAGTTCACCCTGTCAGGTATCACAGCCACACACACACACTTCACACTCCAGCCACCAGGGGGAGCAAAAGGTTCTATCTATTAGGCCACTCCTCACACTTGGGTAAAACTGGGGGTTTGGTTAGGATGTTAGGCAGTAGTGAGTGAGCACAGAAGTCGTAGCAACAGGAGTAAAGCACCAGCTAGGAGCAGGCTGCCTCCCACTGAGCGCAGATCCGGTAGCCGGAACACCGAGGGAGTAATAGACTACGCTTTACTTCAGAGACTGGCAGGACAGTCGATTCCAAGTTGTCTGCCCGACCTAAGAACCTAAGCAGACAAGGTGGCATCGCGGAGGAGGGGCAACACTACGGTCCCTATAAAATAGCCTCAGGCCACCACCGTCATACGGGTTTATCCTATCCATCTGGGGGACAGAGAGAAGAGTAACAAGAGTGAGGACCCTATGGGAGCTAATGCAGGGACCAACCAAATACCCTGTTTTTTACATCTTTTTACTAGCACTTGCGGATTACTGTGATTTTTTGAAACTGAGTGTTTTTGGTTCTACCATGCTCTTTTGTGTCTTCAAGTTTCTTGGTGGTGTGTGATGTTATGATCTGGTGGTCAGGACAATAATGGACCTGGTGGTTAAGAGCACACGGAATGACCTGATAGTTACTGATAATAAAGGACGGGCTCTGGGACGTGGGAACTCTGCTGACCGCAATCCCTAATCCTATCAAACACACTAGAAATAGCCGTGGATTGAGCCTAACGCTCCCTATGCAACTCGGCACAGCCTAAGAAACTAGCTAGCCCTGAAGATAGAAAAATAAAGCCTACCTTGCCTCAGAGAAATTCCCCAAAGGAAAAGGCAGCCCCCCACATATAATGACTGTGAGTAAAGATGAAAATACAAACACAGA
Organism: Ranitomeya imitator; assembly: GCF_032444005.1. NCBI lineage: Eukaryota > Metazoa > Chordata > Amphibia > Anura > Dendrobatidae > Ranitomeya > Ranitomeya imitator. The sequence continues at coordinate 615,589,688 of NC_091282.1, forward strand.
GATGAAATAGATTTAGCAAAGTGAGGCCCGACTTACTGAACAGACCGAGGATAGGAAAGGTTACTTTGCGGTCAGCACAAAAACCTACAAAAAGACCACGCAGAGGGCGCAAAAAAGACCCTTCGCACCGACTCACGGTGCGGAGGCGCTCCCTCTGCGTCCCAGAGCTTCCAGCAAGCAAGACAACAATAAAAATAGCAAGCTGGACAGAAAAATAGCAAACCAAAGAAATACAAGCTGGAACTTAGCTTCTGCTGGGAAGACAGGTCACAAGAACGATCCAGGAGAGAACTAGACCAATACTGGAACATTGACAGGTGGCATGGAGCAAAGATCTAAGTGGAGTTAAATAGAGCTGCCAGCTAATGAATTAACCTCGTCACCTGTGGAAGGAAACTCAGAAACACCCACCAGAGGAAGTCCATGGACAGAACCAGCCGAAGTACCATTCATGACCACAGGAGGGAGCCCGACAACAGAATTCACAACAGTACCCCCCCCTTGAGGAGGGGTCACCGAACCCTCACCAGAGCCCCCAGGCCGACTAGGATGAGCCAAATGAAAGGCACGAACCAGATCGGCAGCATGTGTCAAGGTAAAAATATATTTTCTTTATACTCTTTTGTACTTTTATATATTCTTATGCTGTGAAACAATAAGTTTTCCTTCATGCTTGCTAATGCATATGTAATTGTATTTAAGATGGCTGCCAGTATTCACCTTTGCCTTAGTTTTTGTTCTTGCCAAGAATCTACTTTCGTTTCTGAAGCTAAAGTATCGTTTCTGGAGAAATGGAAACTTAAAGTGACGTGGAGGAAGGAGGATCCATCATATGACGTCAGACCAACCAGAAGGACTGAATACTAGATACATTGCTTAAACCCTGCCTATCCCCGCCCTCTGCACACCTTCCCCCAATAGATCATGTAGTGTTGTGTATTAGGAAATAAACCAGTTGCTGTGACGTTCCCACTACGTGTGGAAGTACGAGCATGCAATGAGATTGAACCAGCATTGTGTCTGACTCATTCTTATCCGGTACCAACATGCTCTTAATCTGATTTGGAATGACTGGTGGATGAAGGTTATTGTCGTGACGACCCCGACAATTTGGCGCCCAACGTGGGCCGTGGCCCGCGATCCGAGACCCCCTGGACGTCCGTGGATGACTCCCGTAGTGGCTGACCTCGAGGACTGATCACCCTCTAAACACAGTAAGTGGAGAACACATACTATGTATGTGTCACACTTGCTAGTGTTTCAGCCGTTATTGGTTAGTCTGTGGTCTCCTTGGGTCTGGGGAGTGATCGGTCGAGTGAGACCGAGCGCGATCCCGTGCCACGCTTCGAACCAGCAACTGAGAGACGTTGCACTCTGCGTGTCCTCGTGTACACCACACCTCCTCCACCGGTCATTGTACTCCATTCAACCACCCTACCCGTGACTATTGTCTAGTAGTGATAGTGTGAAAGATTGAAGAAGTTGTGGATTGGGTGCGGCTGAGAGAAAGGGATAGGAGACGCAGCCTCTGTGATATTGTACACGTTGGTAATTAAGACGTCCCAAGTGGGGGGACCACCAGAATCACATTGGTAATTAAGACGTCCCAAGTGGGGGGACCACCAGAATCACATTGGTAATTAAGACGTCCCAAGTGGGGGGACCACCAGAATCACATTGGTAATTAAGATGTCCCAAGTGGGGGGACCACCAGAATCTCAGTGGAGACCACCTCCCAATGTTTAGAACATCGTGACAGGGCAGACTGTAATCACTGGTGTTCAGGTTAGGGAAAAATATTGAGCGCGAGGCTCTTTATTCATAGCACGTCGAACGTGAGGCTCCGTGCTTAGGACACAAGTGTTGCTGTCGCTGTCAGCGGCCTGCTGCAGAAGGGCTTAGTATTCTGTGAGTCATGTTGCGTCTCTTAAAGAAGAAGTCCGTGCCCCACGAGTTAAGTGAGGATGCTGTGGAAGTCAAGACAATAGTAGAGTCACGGGAGGGCAAGAAGGCAGTCAAGAATGTTGAAAGATGAAGGACTGTTAGAACAAGCGCAAAGAGAACAAGGAATGGAAAAAGGTTGATGGAGAGGAAAGATGAAAGGATGCAGAGCCCGTGTTTGGTTATAAAATATCTCAATCATTGGTTTTTCTGAGGTGTTCTGGCATAGGAATTGTGTGAAGGTTTTGTAGAAATTAATTGAGTCTGAGAACTGCTGTATTTCGTTACTCTGTGTTGTTTTCCGAGACACCCGATGGGAGGGGTCAAACAGCTGCGCTGTGCCTTTCTTCTTTGTGTTGAGTAATGCTGTAAATTCTTATCTCAGTGTTTCTGGTATGGAGGGGGCGAGTCGCTGCCTCCTCTCCTTGTGTAGTAAGAATTATTGTAAGTTTAAAGTAAAATATGGTGTTTTGTTTTAGATTGTTACGTTGAAAAAAAAGAAAAATTGTTTATTGCTATGACAAAAACTGGATGTTTTGTGGTGCGAGAAAGTGACTGAGATTAATGTGTTGGGAAAGCAAACAATTAGAAATTTGGTACAGGGGGGCTCCCTGTTAGGTAATATGGTCCCTCCCCAGGAAATTAAGTCTCTTTTCCCGACTGTAAGCTCTGTGCCCCTTATACCCAAGGCACCAATATATCCTAGACTGCCGAGAAGTTCTATGGGCGTCTTATGGTAGTGTTTAAAGTTCTGGGGTTTTCACTGTATAATAAAGCCCATTCACATGTTTTTGTGGTAGCTTTGATGTCCGAGTTTTAAATCTGAATTGAAAGAGGCAATAATGTCAGTTAGACCTGACATCGAGAATTCCACTCCGGACGATGCATTAAAAGTAGTACAAAGTTTCCAGAAGAACTTAACCCATTCTGTATCAGCAGCTGCAGCGATCTTTAATCGCTCTCTAGCCCCCACCGCTCTCAGCCCTCCCCCCCCCCCACAGCTGCAAGGACACAGCTCGCAGCTCCATTCCTTATCAGTGGCACAAGCAGAAGACTCCAGCTCCAGCCCCTCTCCCTTACACAAATCCAGTGTCATATTCCAATATTCATTTTAACCCTGTGTCTGGAAATCTCCCTCGCCATGTTAATTCTCAGACCAAGACAAGACAGATGGACTTGTAAATATTACGGTCAGACAAACCCAGACTGGAGAAATACTTGTATAATCTGTGCTGCAACCCAACCTAAGTGAATTACGCTGAATCCTGTCCAGATAAGATCACATGTAGTGATATAAGAAGCTGACACAGGATTGTGGTTAGTGGGGACATTAACTTTTGGGAGTAGGCTGACAGTAATCCTTTTGGGAAGGAGCTGTAGACCAGCATGTCATGTCACCCCCAACCGGTCATCTAGTCACCCCCACCACCAGAGAACCAACCACATCAGGTAGTGTAAGACAGATACAGGAGTATTATCCCTGGAAGCCCTCTGACTAGCTAGCTACGCTAAAATAATTGGCTGACCCTGAGAACAAACCTTTCCCATTATACAGACAAGGACAATATGATGGACATATAAGTGCACCTGAGCAGACCTAGAGAGTTGGTGAGCCAAGATGATGGTCAGATGGTCCTTACGTTATATAACCCCTATGTAGATGAGTATAATGAGATGTGTATCTTACACGCCCTTTCCCAATCAGTTTGCAAAAAAAAAAAAAAAATAGGGGGGATAGTGTGTTTAACCCTGTCAGTTAGAATATCCCTATGTCACGCTGCTTCAGTATGTGGGTAATTTTTTGTTTTTTGTTGTGTGCACAGACAGAGCAGGAAGCCATTGTTGCCACTGTTAGTTTTCGCAAGTATCTGGCAGATCTGAACTGTCGGGTTTCGGCCTCGAAACTTTGGTTCTGCCTTGGTCAAGTGATATTTTTGGGTCACTGTCTCCTTCAGGGTGCCAGACACCTCACAGAAGAAAGGAAAATAGCCGTCAGCTACAAAAGATGAGACTGAGATCCAGCGTTTTCTTGGACTATGTACTTATTGTTGTCAGTGGATACCGGACACATCCCGCATAATGCTACCTCTCTACAAGGCCCTGAAAGACTGTTCAAGATATGCTGATGATTTTGGCAGATTCCACACTGGATATGCTGTTACTACAGAAGACACTGTATTGCACGCAGCTGCACTTCCTCCCTCCCTGTCAGCACAAGAAGCTGAACGTCAGGATCTGTCTACTGCATGTGTTCTGGCCAAAGACAGGCGGGCTAATATACACGGACTCACAGTATGCATTTGGTATTGCTCATGATTTCGGAGCCCTATGAGCCAATCGAGGATTTGTTACTACCGCCGGGACTCAGTGAAGAATGTTGAAGCTGTTAAAACCCTCATGGACTCAATCGAATTACCTACTCAGGTGGCCATTATCAAAGTTAAGGAGCACGGTCCTAGGAACAGTCCACGGACTGTTGGTAAGGCCTTTGCGGATATGCAAGCAAAAGCCGCTGCTCTTCTACCCGTTGAACCGACTATACCAACTATGGTGACCGCACGCTCTCAGCGTAAACAGTTACAAGAAACACTGACTCTACAGGAACCTGATGATCTATGCCAGACTGAGGTTTTCTGCCGGACCCCGCAAGACCGCTTAATGACGATGCAGAGAATGTCTCCAAAGGAAGAAATGAAGCAGTGGAAGCTGATGGAGCACGTATGGACAATGGTCGCTGGAAAAAGGACCAACTTGTGTGTCTCCCTAAGCAGATGTACCCTGCTATTGCCACGTGGGCGCATGGGCCCACACATCGAGGTATCTGTCAGACCTGCAATCCCGGTTAACTTCAACGTGTAACCCCGAAGCACCTTGCCAAGCCCGACTATCCTTTCCAAAAACTCCAAGTGGACCACATCACGTTGCCTAAGTCTGAAGGTATGAATATTGTCTGGTGGTTGTCGATATGTTCTCCAGTTGGCCAGAAGTATTCCCCGTTACCAACGTGACTGCAAAGACCACAGCAAAGAAACTGATGATAGAAGTTATATGCAGATATGGTGTTCCAGAAGTTGCTGAAAGTGACCATGGCCCGGACTTTCCTTCTCATGTGTATCAGGAGATTCTGACAATGCTTGGATCCACTGTAGCCCTCCATACCATCCACAATCCAGTGGGAAAGTTAAGAGGCTGAACGGCACGCTGAAGGGACAATTGTCCAAAATGATGCAGGAGACTACGGCTCCATGGCCAGGGCTCTTACACATTCGTACTACCCCTATTGCAAAATATGGCCTGTCCCCATATGAGATATTGTTTGGTGCTAGGTTCTCAGTTGCAAATTTTCAGTCTCAGTAGTTGTCAGAAGAAACTTACCGTGCTTTTCAATATGTTATTCAGCTTAGTAAAAATGATGCTAACACCCATGTTTTAGTTTCTTCCCTTCGAGATTCAGCAGAAACCGATATTGGTCACAATTTGAAGCCTGGTGGTTTTATGGTCGTGAAAAGCTATGTCAGAAAACACGGACTAGAGCCCCTGTATGACGGTCCCTACCAAGTCCTCATTACTCCTATGTCAGTAAAGCTGGAAGTAAGGCCGACATGGATACACGTATCGCACTGCAAGCTGGTCAAACAGACTAGTAGCAAATAAGGGGACTTAATGTTTTAGTTTTTCGTATTTCCATATAATAATATTGGTAACCGCATGGGACAGTCTAAATTCCTCAATATCCTTAAATAATAAGTTTGTACAATATCATAAAAGATTAGTAGTACAGATGGGTATAGCCAATAAAATTGTCAGTTATACAAATGTGGGATAAATTGGTTAGGGCCACAGATTGTCCAGATTATCAAATTTGGGATATATTGGATATACTTAATACTACTGCCTGTGTTATGAATCTGTTGAAGGATTTAAAGCCCACTGATTGCTCAGATTATGTCCCACTAATTCATGAAGAACCCACACTAAAGGTCCCAGGGGGGATAACTGTGTTAGCTGATAATTATACCTGTTATAATTCCCACGACACTACAGGTACACCAGTAGGGGTCTTCGAGACAGGTTTCTGCAAAGAGAACAGTTCCCTGGATACTGACTTCCTAGCTAATCATACACAGTATATGTACAATATTTATTGGTTATGTGGAGATGGTAAGCTCCGTCCTAGGTTGCCTAATGCCTGGACAGGTCAATGCACCCTTGTTAAACTAGCTGTGCAGTTCAAGATTTTACCTTGGGATCCAGAGACACCTGATGAATATACCAGAAAGAGGAGAAATCTTGATCAGCTCCACATGAGTTATGAAGAAAATCCATTGGTATATGTCGATGGCATTGGAGTGCCAAGGGGGGTGCCTGACCAATTTAAAGCCCAGAACCAGATCTATGCTAGCTTTGCTTCTATAATCCCACAGGTGCAGATTAATAAAAATGTTGATTGGATCAATTACATATATTACAGTGAACAAAGGTTTGTCAATTTTATCTGTGATGCCTTCCAGGGTATAGTTGAGGAGTTAGGCCCTAACACTAGAATGACCCTCCAAAACCGACTAGCCCTTGATATGATCTTAGCTGAGAAAGGAGGAGTCTGTGGGATGATGGGAGAGGAGTGTTGTACCTATATCCCTCAGAACTCTGGGGTAAATCGAAAGACCATGATAGCCCTTAAAAAGATAAATGGGTTAGCAGCAGAATTAAAATCTAATGTTGGAGTAGACACATCTTTCTTTTCCGGTTGGTTGGGTGGGCTCAAAGGATTCTTTCAACGAGCTTGTCTAGTACTGATTGCTCTCCTTGTAGTTGGATCGATAATCCTCTGTTGTGTTATTCCCCTGTATCAAAAAGGTTATCGCTGAGGCAACTCCGACTGGCACCTTCCTTAACCAAGAAGTAGACCCACCAGAGTGCGATGGCACTGATCCAGGGGAGATCCCCAAGTATGTCCCCCTCAAGAAGATAGACAATGCCCACTACCCTCAGATGATGCAAAGAGATTTAGTTTAGGGACAGCGGGAGAACTCCATGTGAAGCTAGTGAAGGGTTCAGCTGCCTGGAGGCCTCTCACAAGGGGAGAGCTTCTGAGGTGTCTGGATGAAGAAATCCACCTCCCCTTTCCCCATCACATGGACAGTCTTGAAGGATCTTTCTTGTTAGGGAAAAACTTAGTGTTTAGGGGGGATTGTCAAGGTAAAAATATATTTTCTTTATACTCTTTTGTACTTTTATATATTCTTATGCTGTGAAACAATATGTTTTTCCTTCATGCTTGCTAATGCATATCTAATTGTATTTAAGATGGCTGCCAGTATTCACCTTTGCCTTAGTTTTTGTTCTTGCCAAGAATCTACTTTCGTTTCTGAAGCTAAAGTATCGTTTCTGGACAAATGGAAACTTAAAGTGACGTGGAGGAAGGAGGATCCATCATATGACGTCAGACCAACCAGAAGGACTGAATACTAGATACATTGCTTAAACCCTACCTCACCAGAGCCCCCAGGCCGACCAGGATGAGCCAAATGAAAGGCGCGAACCAGATCGGCAGCATGTGTCAAGGTAAAAATATATTTTCTTTATACTCTTTTGTACTTTTATATATTCTTATGCTGTGAAACAATATGTTTTTCCTTCATGCTTGCTTATGCATATGTAATTGTATTTAAGATGGCTGCCAGTATTCACCTTTGCCTTAGTTTTTGTTCTTGCCAAGAATCTACTTTCGTTTCTGAAGCTAAAGTATCGTTTCTGGAGAAATGGAAACTTAAAGTGACATGGAGGAAGGAGGATCCATCATATGACGTCAGACCAACCAGAAGGACTGAATACTAGATACATTGCTTAAACCCTGCCTATCCCTGCCCTCTGCACACCTTCCCCCAATAGATCATGTAGTGTTGTGTATTAGGAAATAAACCAGTTGCTGTGATGTTCCCACTACGTGTGAAAGTACGAGCATGCAATGAGATTGAACCAGCATTGTGTCTGACTCATTCTTATCCGGTACCAACATGCTCTTAATCTGATTTGGAATGACTGGTGGATGAAGGGTATTGTCGTGACGACCCCGACACATGAACATCAGAGGCAAAAACCCAAGAATTATCTTCCTGACCATAACCCTTCCACTTGACCAGGTACTGGAGTTTCCGTCTCGAAACACAAGAATCCAAAATCTTCTCCACCACATACTCCAACTCCCCCTCAACCAAAACCGGGGCAGGAGGATCAACGGATGGAACCACAGGCGCCACGTATCTCCGCAATAACGACCAATGGAACACATTATGGATGGCAAAAGAAGCAGGAATGGCCAAACGAAATGACACAGGATTGATAACCTCAGAAATCTTATACGGACCAATGAAACGAGGCTTAAACTTAGGAGAGGAAACCTTCATAGGAACATAACGAGACGACAACCAAACCAAATCCCCAACACGAAGTCGGGGACCCACACAGCGCCGGCGGTTAGCGAAACGTTGAGCCTTCTCCTGGGACAATGTCAAATTGTCCACCACATGAGTCCAAATCTGCTGCAACCTATCCACCACAGTATCTACACCAGGACAGTCCGAAGACTCAACCTGCCCTGAAGAGAAACGAGGATGGAAACCAGAATTGCAGAAAAACGGCGAAACCAAAGTAACAAACTGGGAACCTCTGTCAGAAACGATGTTCTCCGGGATACCATGTAAACGAACCACATGCTGGAAAAATAATGGCACCAAATCAGAGGAGGAAGGCAATTTAGACAAAGGTACCAAATGGACCATCTTAGAAAAGCGATCACAAACCACCCAAATGACCGACATCTTTTGAGAGACGGGGAGATCCGAAATAAAATCCATAGATATATGCGTCCAGGGCCTCTTCGGGACCGGCAAGGGCAAAAGCAACCCACTGGCACGAGAACAGCAGGGCTTAGCCCGAGCACAAGTCCCACAGGACTGCACAAAAGAACGCACATCCCGTGACAAAGACGGCCACCAGAAGGATCTAGCCACCAAATCTCTGGTACCAAAGATTCCAGGATGCCCAGCCAACACTAAACAATGAATCTCAGAGATAACTCTACTAGTCCATCTATCAGGGACAAACAGTTTCTCCGCTGGGCAATGGTCAGGTCTATCAGCCTGAAATTTTTGCAGCACCCGCCGCAAATCAGGGGAGATGGCAGACAAAATTACCCCCTCTTTGAGAATACCCGCCGGCTCAGGAACACCCGGAGAGTCAGGCACAAAACTCCTTGACAGGGCATCAGCCTTCACATTCTTAGAGCCCGGAAGGTACGAAACCACAAAATCAAAACGGGAGAAAAATAACGACCATCGAGCCTGTCTCGGATTCAACCGTTTGGCAGACTCAAGATAAGTCAAATTCTTGTGATCTGTCAAGACCACCACGCGATGCTTGGCTCCTTCCAGCCAATGACGCCACTCCTCGAATGCCCACTTCATGGCCAACAACTCACGATTACCAACATCATAGTTACGCTCAGCAGGCGAAAACTTTCTAGAAAAGAAAGCACATGGCTTCATCACCGAGCCATCAGAACTTCTTTGCGACAAAACAGCCCCTGCTCCAATCTCAGAAGCATCAACCTCAACCTGAAACGGGAGCGAAACATCTGGCTGGCACAACACAGGGGCAGAAGAAAAACGACGCTTCAACTCCTGAAAAGCCTCTACAGCTGCAGAAGACCAATTGACCACATCAGCACCCTTCTTAGTCAAATCAGTCAACGGTTTAGCAACAGTAGAAAAATTAGCGATGAAGCGCCGATAAAAATTAGCAAAGCCCAGGAACTTTTGCAGGCTCTTCACAGATGTCGGCTGAGTCCAATCGTAAATGGCCTGGACTTTAACAGGGTCCATCTCGATAGTAGAAGAGGAAAAAATGAACCCCAAAAATGAAACCTTCTGAACTCCAAAGAGACACTTTGATCCCTTCACAAATTAGGAATTCGCACGAAGGACCTGGAACACCATTCTGACCTGCTTCACATGAGACTCCCAATCATCCGAAAAGACCAAAATATCATCCAAATACACAATCAGGAATTTATCCAGGTACTCTCGGAAGATGTCATGCATAAAGGACTGAAATACTGATGGAGCATTGGAAAGCCCGAATGGCATAACCAGGTACTCAAAATGGCCCTCGGGCGTATTAAATGCTGTTTTCCATTCATCACCTTGTTTAATACGCACAAGATTATACGCCCCTCGAAGATCTATCTTGGTGAACCAACTAGCCCCTTTAATACGAGCAAACAAATCAGACAGCAACGGCAAAGGATACTGAAATTTGACTGTAATTTTAGTAAGAAGGCGGTAATCAATACAAGGTCTCAAAGAACCATCCTTCTTGGCCACAAAAAAGAACCCTGCTCCTAACGGTGATGACGACGGGCGAATATGGCCTTTCTCCAAGGATTCCTTTATATAACTCCGCATAGCGGCGTGTTCTGGCACAGATAAATTGAACAATCGGCCCTTAGGAAACTTACTACCAGGAATCAAATTAATTGCACAATCGCAATCCCTATGAGGAGGTAGGGCACTGGCTTTGGGCTCATCAAATACATCCCGATAATCCGACAAAAACTCTGGAACTTCAGAAGGAGTGGAAGATGAAATAGACAAAAATGGAACATCACCATGTACCCCTTGACAACCCCAGCTGGACACAGACATAGATTTCCAATCCAATACTGGATTATGGACCTGTAGCCATGGCAACCCCAAAACGACCTCATCATGCAGATTATGCAACACTAAAAAGCGAATATCCTCCTGATGTGCAGGAACCATGCACATGGTCAATTGGGTCCAGTACTGAGGCTTATTCTTGGCCAAAGGCGTAGCATCAATTCCTCTCAATGGAATAGGATACTGCAAAGGCTCCAAGAAAAAACCACAGCGCCTAGCATACTCCAAGTCCATCAAATTCAGGGCAGCGCCTGAATCCACAAATGCCATAACAGAATAGGATGACAAAGAGCAAATCAGAGTAACAGACAATAGAAATTTAGACTGTACCATACCAATGGTGGCAGACCTAGCGAACCGCTTAGTGCGCTTAGGACAATCGGAGATAGCATGAGTGGAATCACCACAGTAAAAACATAGCCCATTCCGACGTCTGTGTTCTTGCCGTTCAGCTCTGGTCAAAGTCCTATCACATTGCAGTTCAATTTTCGTGTTTCATATTTGCATGTTTCAGCGCTACAGTGTGCTGCCTTATTTACTTAACTATATACGAGTTGGCGACTCTAGGTTCAGCACCTGTTCATACTGAGTCTATGTTTGGATGTGCCGGTCAGGTTTTTGAAATGTATTCTCTAGCCTTCTGATCGTGCACTCCGCCTCCTAGCCACAGGTGTTTAAATTACAGCAGGTCCAATACCCCTCCACAGAGAGAGAGAATTTTAGTCTAGGAAAAGGTTTCACATGTACCCATTCAGATGGAGACGTTTATTCTCAGCGAGGTAAGGTAAGTGTAGGACCTGGTATAAGAGAGATGCCGTAAAGGGGCTACCAGGTACACATAAAATTGGCCATTTTTATGCGCTAAACGCTCTCATTTTTCATATTTCTAGTGCAGTAATGCAGTTCAATTTTCGTGTTTCATATTTGCATGTTTCAGCGCTACAGTGGGCTGCCTTATTTACTTAACTATATATGAGTTGGCGACTCTAGGTTCAGCACCTGTTCACACTGAGTCTATGTTTGCATGTGCCGGTCAGGTTTTTGAAATGTATTCTCTAGCCTTCTGATCGTGCACTCCGCCTCCTAGCCACAGGTGTTTAAATTACAGCAGGTCCAATACCCCTCCACAGAGAGAGAGAATTTTAGTCTAGGAAGAGGTTTCACATGTACCCATTCAGATGGAGACGTTTATTCTCAGCGAGGTAAGGCAAGTGTAGGACCTGGTATAAGCGAGATGCCGTAAAGGGGCTACCAGGTACACATAAAATTGGCCATTTTTCTGCGCTAAACGCTCTCATTTTTCATATTTCTAGTGCAGTAATGCAGTTCAATTTTCGTGTTTCATATTTGCATGTTTCAGCGCTACAGTGTGCTGCCTTATTTACTTAACTATATACGAGTTGGCGACTCTAGGTTCAGCACCTGTTCACACTGAATCTATGTTTGTATGTGCCGGTCAGGTTTTTGAAATGTATTCTCTAGCCTTCTGATCGTGCACTCCGCCTCCTAGCCACAGGTGTTTAAATTACAGCAGGTCCAATACCCCTCCACAGAGAGAGAGAATTTTAGTCTAGGAAGAGGTTTCACATATACCCATTCAGATGGAGACGTTTATTCTCAGCGAGGTAAGGCAAGTGTAGGACCTGGTATAAGAGAGATGCCGTAAAGGGGCTACCAGGTACACATAAAATTGGCCATTTTTATGCGCTAAACGCTCTCATTTTTCATATTTCTAGTGCAGTAATGCAGTTCAATTTTCGTGTTTCATATTTGCATGTTTCAGCGCTACAGTGTGCTGCCTTATTTACTTAACTATATACGAGTTGGCGACTCTAGGTTCAGCACCTGTTCACACTGAGTCTATGTTTGGATGTGCCGGTCAGGTTTTTGAAATGTATTCTCTAGCCTTCTGATCGTGCACTCCGCCTCCTAGCCACAGGTGTTTAAATTACAGCAGGTCCAATACCCCTCCACAGAGAGAGAGAATTTTAGTCAAGGAAGAGGTTTCACATGTATCCATTCAGATGGAGACGTTTATTCTCAGCAACGTAAGGCAAGTGTAGGACCTGGTATAAGAGAGATGCCGTAAAGGGGCTACCAGGTACACATAAAATTGGCCATTTTTATGCGCCAAACGCTCTAATTTTTCATATTTCTAGTGCAGTAATGCAGTTCAATTTTCGTGTTTCATATTTGCATGTTTCAGCGCTACAGTGTGCTGCCTTATTTACTTAACTATATACGAGTTGGCGACTCTAGGTTCAGCACCTGTTCACACTGAGTCTATGTTTGGATGTGCCGGTCAGGTTTTTGAAATGTATTCTCTAGCCTTCTGATCGTGCACTCCGCCTCCTAGCCACAGGTGTTTAAATTACAGCAGGTCCAATACCCCTCCACAGAGAGAGAGAATTTTAGTCTAGGAAGAGGTTTCACATGTACCCATTCAGATGGAGACGTTTATTCTCAGCGAGGTAAGGCAAGTGTAGGACCTGGTATAAGAGAGATGCCATAAAGGGGCTACCAGGTACACATAAAATTGGCCATTTTTATGCGCTAAACGCTCTCATTTTTCATATTTCTAGTGCAGTAATGCAGTTCAATTTTCGTGTTTCATATTTGCATGTTTCAGCGCTACAGTGTGCTGCCTTATTTACTTAACTATATACGAGTTGGCGACTCTAGGTTCAGCACCTGTTCACACTGAGTCTATGTTTGGATGTGCCGGTCAGGTTTTTGAAATGTATTCTCTAGCCTTCTGATCGTGCACTCCGCCTCCTAGCCACAGGTGTTTAAATTACAGCAGGTCCAATACCCCTCCACAGAGAGAGAGAATTTTAGTCTAGGAAGAGGTTTCACATGTACCCATTCAGATGGAGACGTTTATTCTCAGCGAGGTAAGGCAAGTGTAGGACCTGGTATAAGAGAGATGCCATAAAGGGGCTACCAGGTACACATAAAATTGGCCATTTTTATGCGCTAAACGCTCTAATTTTTCATATTTCTAGTGCAGTAATGCAGTTCAATTTTCGTGTTTCATATTTGCATGTTTCAGCGCTACAGTGTGCTGCCTTATTTACTTAACTATATACGAGTTGGCGACTCTAGGTTCAGCACCTGTTCACACTGAGTCTATGTTTGGATGTGCCGGTCAGGTTTTTGAAATGTATTCTCTAGCCTTCTGATTGTGCACTCCGCCTCCTAGCCACAGGTGTTTAAATTACAGCAGGTCCAATACCCCTCCACAGAGAGAGAGAATTTTAGTCTAGGAAGAGGTTTCACATGTACCCATTCAGATGGAGACGTTTATTCTCAGCGAGGTAAGGCAAGTGTAGGACCTGGTATAAGAGAGATGCCGTAAAGGGGCTACCAGGTACACATAAAATTGGCCATTTTTATGCGCTAAACGCTCTCATTTTTCATATTTCTAGTGTAGTAATGCAGTTCAATTTTCATGTTTCATATTTGCATGTTTCAGCGCTACAGTGTGCTGCCTTATTTACTTAACTATATACGAGTTGGCGACTCTAGGTTCAGCACCTGTTCACACTGAGTCTATGTTTGTATGTGCCGGTCAGGTTTTTGAAATGTATTCTCTAGCCTTCTGATCGTGCACTCCGCCTCCTAGCCACAGGTGTTTAAATTACAGCAGGTCCAATACCCCTCCACAGAGAGAGAGAATTTTAGTCTAGGAAGAGGTTTCACATATACCCATTCAGATGGAGACGTTTATTCTCAGCGAGGTAAGGCAAGTGTAGGACCTGGTATAAGAGAGATGCCGTAAAGGGGCTACCAGGTACACATAAAATTGGCCATTTTTATGCGCTAAACGCTCTCATTTTTCATATTTCTAGTGCAGTAATGCAGTTCAATTTTCGTGTTTCATATTTGCATTTTTCAGCGCTACAGTGTGCTGCCTTATTTACTTAACTATATACGAGTTGGCGACTCTAGGTTCAGCACCTGTTCACACTGAGTCTATGTTTGGATGTGCCGGTCAGGTTTTTGAAATGTATTCTCTAGCCTTCTGATCGTGCACTCCGCCTCCTAGCCACAGGTGTTTAAATTACAGCAGGTCCAATACCCCTCCACAGAGAGAGAGAATTTTAGTCAAGGAAGAGGTTTCACATGTACCCATTCAGATGGAGACGTTTATTCTCAGCGAGGTAAGGCAAGTGTAGGACCTGGTATAAGAGAGATGCCGTAAAGGGGCTACCAGGTACACATAAAATTGGCCATTTTTATGCGCTAAACGCTCTCATTTTTCATATTTCTAGTGCAGTAATGCAGTTCAATTTTCGTGTTTCATATTTGCATGTTTCAGCGCTACAGTGTGCTGCCTTATTTACTTAACTATATACGAGTTGGCGACTCTAGGTTCAGCACCTGTTCACACTGAGTCTATGTTTGGATGTGCCGGTCAGGTTTTTGAAATGTATTCTCTAGCCTTCTGATCGTGCACTCCGCCTCCTAGCCACAGGTGTTTAAATTACAGCAGGTCCAATACCCCTCCACAGAGAGAGAGAATTTTAGTCTAGGAAGAGGTTTCACATGTACCTATTCAGATGGAGACGTTTATTCTCAGCGAGGTAAGGCAAGTGTAGGACCTGGTATAAGAGAGATGCCGTAAAGGGGCTACCAGGTACACATAAAATTGGCCATTTTTATGCGCTAAACGCTCTCATTTTTCATATTTCTAGTGCAGTAATGCAGTTCAATTTTCGTGTTTCATATTTGCATGTTTCAGCGCTACAGTGTGCTGCCTTATTTACTTAACTATATACGAGTTGGCGACTCTAGGTTCAGCATCTGTTCACACTGAGTCTATGTTTGTATGTGCTGGTCAGGTTTTTGAAATCTATCACATTGCATAGGCTCAGGCCCATGCTCAGATAGTACCGCCAAATGGTGCACAGCTTTACGCTCACGCTAGCGTCGATCGATCTGAATGGCCAAGGACATAGACTCATTCAGACCAGCAGGCATTGGAAACCCCACCATGACATCCTTAAGGGCTTCAGAGAGACCCTTTCTGAAGATTGCTGCCAGGGCACATTCATTCCACTGAGTGAGCACAGACCACTTTCTAAACTTCTGACAATATATCTCCGCTTCATCCTGACCCTGACACAGAGCCAGCAAGATTTTCTCTGCCTGATCCACTGAATTAGGTTTGTCATAAAGCAATCCAAGCGCCAGGAAAAACGCATCAACATCACGCAATGCAGGATCTCCTGGCGCAAGGGAAAATGCCCAGTCTTGAGGGTCACCACGTAACAAAGAAATAATGATCTTTACTTATTTGAACAGGGTCACCTGAGGAGCGAGGTTTCAAGGCAAGAAACAATTTACAATTATTTTTGAAATTCAAGAACTTAGATCTATCACCAAAAAACAAATCAGGAATTGGAATCCTAGGCTCTGACATCGGATTCTGAACCACAAAATCTTGAATGTTTTGTACCCTTGTAGTGAGATTATCCATCCAAGAGGACAGACCTTGAATGTCCATGTTTACACCAGTGTCCTGAACCACCCAGAGGTAAAGGGGAAAAGAGAGACAAAACACACTGCAAAGAATAAAAAATGGTCTCAGAACTTCGCTTATCCCTCTATTGAGATGCATTAGTACTTTGGGCCACCTGTACTGTTATGACCTGGTGGTCAGGACAATAATGGACCTGGTGGTTAAGAGCACACGGAATGACCTGATAGTTACTGATAATAAAGGACGGGCTCTGGGACGTGGGAACTCTGCTGACCGCAATCCCTAATCCTATCAAACACACTAGAAATAGCCGTGGATTGCGCCTAATGCTCCCTATGCAACTCGGCACAGCTTAAGAAACTAGCTAGCCCTGAAGATAGAAAAATAAAGCCTACCTTGCCTCAGAGAAATTCCCCAAAGGAAAAGGCAGCCCCCCACATATAATGACTGTGAGTAAAGATGAAAATACAAACACAGAGATGAAATAGATTTAGCAAAGTGAGGCCCGACTTACTGAACAGACCGAGGATAGGAAAGGTTACTTTGCGGTCAGCACAAAAACCTACAAAAAGACCACGCAGAGGGCGCAAAAAAGACCCTCTGCACCGACTCATGGTGCGGAGGCGCTCCCTCTGCGTCCCAGAGCTTCCAGCAAGCAAGACAACAATAAAAATAGCAAGCTGGACAGAAAAATAGCAAACCAAAGAAATACAAGCTGGAACTTAGCTTCTGCTGGGAAGACAGGTCACAAGAACGATCCAGGAGAGAACTAGACCAATACTGGAACATTGACAGGTGGCATGGAGCAAAGATCTAAGTGGAGTTAAAAAGAGCAGCCAGCTAACGAATTAACCTCGTCACCTGTGGAAGGAAACTCAGAAACACCCACCAGAGGAAGTCCATGGACAGAACCAGCCGAAGTACCATTCATGACCACAGGAGGGAGCCCGACAACAGAATTCACAACAGTGTGAGCATGTTCCTACAGACTTGTTCACTGTGCGAGTAGCCCATGTGTTCCTGTTTCCATAATTGTTCTCTTGTGTCTACAAGACTGGGGAGTTACCCACCACTCCTCTTGGGCTATCTGCACAAAAGCTGTTCCACTCAGCATGTCCACATGGACTTTTCCTCTCTGAACCCTGTTCACACAGGTAATATACAGATGATCAGGTTTTTAAATACATCAGATAGGGATTGCATACATCAGTTAGGACTGCTCTGATATGGGTATACCTTGACGTTTGGTGGAGCAGCTTAGTATACATTTTTTGCAAAAAGCGTATCAACCAAATACCCTGTTTGTTACATCTTTTTACTAGCACTTGCGGATTACTGTGATTTTTTGAAACTGAGTGTTTTTGGTTCTACCATGCTCTTTTGTGTCTTCAAGTTTCTTGGTGGTGTGTGAGCATGTTCCTACAGACTTGTTCACTGTGCGAGTAGCCCATGTGTTCCTGTTTCCATAATTGTTCTCTTGTGTCTACAAGACTGGGGAGTTACCCACCACTCCTCTTGGGCTATCTGCACAAAAGCTGTTCCACTCAGCATGTCCACATGGACTTTTCCTCTCTGAACCCTGTTCACACAGGTAATATACAGATGATCAGGTTTTTAAATACATCAGTTAGCGATTGCATACATCAGTTAGGACTGCTCTGATATGGGTATACCTTGACGTTTGGTGGAGCAGCTTAGCATACATTTTTAGCAAAAAACGTATCAACCAAATACCCTGGTTTTTTTACATCTTTTTACTAGCACTTGCGGATTACTGTGATTTTTTGAAACTGAGTGTTTTTGGTTTTACCATGCTCTTTTGTGTCTTCAAGTTTCTTGGTGGTGTTTGAGCATGTTCCTACAGACTTGTTCACTGTGCGAGTAGCCCATGTGTTCCTGTTTCCATAATTGTTCTCTTGTGTCTACAAGACTGGGGAGTTACCCACCACTCCTCTTGGGCTATCTGCACAAAAGCTGTTCCACTCAGCATGTCCACATGGACTTTTCCTCTCTGAACCCTGTTCACACAGGTAATATACAGATGATCAGGTTTTTAAATACATCAGATAGGGATTGCATACATCAGTTAGGACTGCTCTGATATGGGTATACCTTGACGTTTGGTGGAGCAGCTTAGTATACATTTTTTGCAAAAAACGTATCAACCAAATACCCTGTTTTTTACATCTTTTTACTAGCACTTGCGGATTACTGTGATTTTTTTGAAACTGAGTGTTTTTGGTTCTACCATGCTCTTTTGTGTCTTCAATGTATAGACTATTGTATATACATTTTGTATGTGACACTGGGACTGCTGTATATCTATATATATAATTGTCTAAGGGGCACTTCCGTCTGTCTGTCTGTCGCGGATATTCATTGGTCGTAGCCAGCCAGTAGGCGTAGACAAAAGGGCAGGGGAGGCCAGGAAGTATGCAGAGCGAGTCCACACCCACTCCGTACAGGCCCAGCCAGAAGCGCTGCAAAGGGGGCGGAGTCACCATGAGGAAGGCGGAGCCGGCCGGGACCATGGGCGCTGTTGGATCTACCACGGCCAAATGCCAGGGGCTAAATTAGCGGCCGCGGTCAGTGATGACAGCCGCGGTAATTGATGACGGCCGTGACAGCAGGAAACAGCGCGTCATATGCAGCGGTGACAGCTGCGGACGGAAAGTGAGTATATACTACGTGGGCTGTGCAATATACTATGTGGGCTGTGCTATATACTCCGTGGGCTCTGCAATATACTCCGTGGCCTGAGCTATATACTACGTGGGCTCTGCAATATATTCTGTGGCCTGTGCTATATACTACGTGGGCTGTGCAATATACTCTGTGGCCTGTGCTATATACTACATGGGCTCTGCAATATACTCTGTGGCCTGTGCTATATACTATGTGGGCTGTGCTACATACTACATGGGCAGTGCAATATACTCCGTGGCCTGTGCTATATACTCCGTGGGCTGAGCTATATACTACGTGGGCTCTGCAATATATTCTGTGGCCTGTGCTATATACTACGTGGGCTGTGCAATATACTCTGTGGCCTGTGCTATATACTACATGAGCTCTGCAATATACTCTGTGGCCTGTGCTATATACTACGTGGGCTGTGCTATATACTACATGGGCAGTGCAATATACTCCATGGCCTGTGCTATATACTCCGTGGGCTGTGCAATATACTCCGTGGCCTGTGCTATATTCTACGTGGGCTCTGTAATATACTCCATGGCCTGTGCTATATACTAAGTGGGCTGTGCAATATACTATGTGGTCTGTGCAATATACTCCGTGGCCTGAGCTATATACTACATGGGCTCTGCAATATACTCATCCGCCTGTGCTATATACTACGTGGCTGGACAATATACTACGTGGCTGGGCAATATACTATGTGGCTGTGCAATTTAGTACGTGGGCTAGGCAATATACTACGTGGCTGGGCAATATACTATGTGGCTGGGCAATATACTATGCCGCTGGGCAATATACTATGTGGCTGGGCAATATACTACGTGGTTGTGCTATATACTAAATGGCTGTGCTATATACTACGTGGCTTTGCAATATACTATGTGGCTGGGCAATATACTACGTCACAGGGCAATATACTACGTCGCTGGGCAATATACTACATGGCTGTGCAATATACTATGTGGATGTGCAATGTAGTATGTGGGCTGTGCTATATACTACATGGGCTGTGCAATAAACTACATGGCTCTGCAATATATTCCGTGGCCTGTGCAATATACTTCGTGGCCTGTGCTATATACTACATGGGCTCTGCAATATACTCCGTGGCCTGTGCTATATACTAAGTGGCCTGAGCTATATACTACGTGGGCTCTGCAATATACTACATGGGCTGTGCAATATACTACGTGGCCTGTGCAATATACTCAGTGGGCTGTGCTATATACTACGTGGGCTGTGCAATATACTCCGTGGCCTGTGCTATATAGTATGCCGCTGTGCAACATACTATGTGGCTGTGCAATATACTACGTGGGCTGTGCAATATACTATGTGGCTGGGCAATATGCAACGTGGCAGTGCAATTTAGTACGTGGGCTGGGCAATATACTATGTGGCTGGGCAATATACTACATGGCTGGGCAATATACTACGTGGCTGTGCAATATACTATGTCGCTGGGCAATATACTACGTGCCTGGGAAATATACTACGTGGCTGTGCTATATACTACATGGCTGTGTTATATACTACGTGACTTTGCAATATACTACGTGGCAGTGCTATTTAGTACGTGTGCTATATACTACATTGGCTCTGCAATATACTCCATGGCCTGTGCTATATACTCTGTGGCCTGTGCTATATACTCAGTGTGCTGTGCTATATACTACGTGGGCTGTGCAATATACTACGTGGGCTGTGCTATATAGTACGCCGCTGTGCAACATACTATGTGGCTGTGCAATATACTACGTGGGCTGTGCAATATACTACGTGGGCTGTGCAATATACTACTTGGCTGGGCAATATACTACGTGGCTGGGCAATATGCTACGTGGCAGTGCAATTTAGTGCATGGGCTGGGCAATATACTACATGGCTGGGCAATATACTATTTGGCTGGGCAATATACTATGCCGCTGGGCAATATACTACATGCCTGGGCAATATACTACGTGGCTGTGCTATATACTACATGGCTGTGTTATATACTACGTGGCTTTGCAATATACTATGTGGCTGGGCAATATACGACGTCGCTGGGCAATATACTACGTCGCTGGGCAATATACTACGTGGCTGTGCAATATACTACGTGGCTGGGCAATATTCTACGTGGCTGTGCAATTTAGTACGTGGGCTGGGCAATATACTATGTGGCTGGGCAATATACTACGTGGCTGGCCAATATACTACGTTGCTGGGCAATATACTACGTGGCTGGGCAATATAGTACGTCACTGGGCAATATACTACATCACTGGGCAATATACTACGTGGCTGTGCAATATACTATGTGGCTGGGCAATATACTACGTCGCTGGGCAATATACTACGTCACTGGGCAATATACTACGTGGCTGTGCAATATACTACGTGGCTGGGCAATATGCTACGTAGCTGTGCAATTTAGTACGTGGGCTGGCCAATATACTACGTTGCTGGGCAATATACTACGTGGCTATGCAATATACTACGTGGCTGGGCAATATACTACGTGGACATACATATTCTAGAATACCCGATGCGTTAGAATCGGGCCACCATCTAGTATAATATATAGGTGATACTGTGACTGCTTTATATACAGTACAGTGTATAGGTGATTATGCAACTGCTGTATACACAGTATATAGATGATACTGCGACTGCTATATATACATTATATAGGTGATACTGAGACTGCTGTTTATACAATATGTAAAATGTAATGCTGTGATTGTTGTGTATAGTCTATAAATATATATATATATATATGTATATATATCATCTACTCATGTGTAATGTATATACAGCAGTTGCAGTATCACATATATATTGTATATATAACAGACACACTTTCACCTATATAACGTGTATACAGGAGTTACAGTACACTCAGCAACCCCACCAATAACCACAGATGTACATACGCTGAATGGAGCGGCTTATTGCTACATAAAAACGTCTATTCCTGCTGAGTGTCGGACCCCACACCTCTCATAATGATTACTTATCCTGTGGAGGGGTCATCAGTATTCCATGACACGACAACATCTTTAACCCCTTAGTGACAGAGCCAATTTGGTACTTAATGACCAGGCCAATTTTTGCAATTCTGACCACTGTCACTTTATGAGGTTATAACTCTGGAACGCTTCAACGGATCCCGCTGATTCTGAGAATGTTTTTTCATGACATATTTTACTTCATGTTACTGGTAACATTTCTTCGATATTACTTGCGATTATTTATGAAAAAAACGGAAATATGGCGAAAATTTTTAAAATTTTGCAATTTTCAAACTTTGTATTTTTATGCCCTTAAATCAGAGAGATATGTCACGAAAAATAGTTAATAAATAACATTTCCCACATATCTACTTTACATCAGCACAATTTTGGAAACAAAATTTTTTTTCGTTAGGGAGTTATAAGGGTTAAAAGTTGACCAGCAATTTCTCATTTTTACAACACCATTTTTTTTTAGGGACCACATCACATTTGAAGTCATTTTGAGGGGTCTATATGATAGAAAATAATGAAGTGTGACACCATTCTAAAAACTACACCCCTCAAGGTTCTCAAAACCACATTCAAGAAGTTTATTAACCCTTTACGTGCTTCACAGGAACTGAAACAATGTGGAAGGAAAAAATGAACATTTAACTTTTTTTTGCAAACATCTTAATTCAGAACCATTTTTTTTATTTTCACAAGTGTAAAAGCAGAAATGTAACCATAAATTTTGTTATGCAATTTCTTCTGAATACGCCAATACCCCATATGTGGGGGTAAACCACTGTTAGGGCGCACCGCAGAACTTAGAAGTGAAGGAGCGCCGTTTGACTTTTTCAACACATGTTGCGTTTGGAGAGCCCCTGATGTGCCTAAACAGTGGAAACCCCCCACAAGTGACACCATTTTGGAAACTAGACCCCTTAAGGAACTTATCTAGATGTGTGGTGAGCACTTTGAACCCCCAAGTGCTTCACAGAAGTTTATAACGTAGAGCCGTGAAAATAAAAAATCGCTTTTGTTTACACAAAAATGATCTTTTCGCCCACAAATTCTTATTTTCACAAGGGTAACAGGAGAAATTAGACCACAAAAGTTGTTGTGCGATTTCTCCTGAATACGTCGATACCCCATATGTGAGGGTAAACCACTGTTTGGGTGCACCGCAGAGCTTGGAAGTGAAGGAGCGCCGTTTTACTTTTTCAATGTAGAATTGGCTGGAATTGAGATTGGACGCCATGTCGCGTTTGGAGAGCCCCTGATGTGCCTAAACAGTGGAAACCCCCCACAAGTGACACCATTTTGGAAACTAGACCCCTTAAGGAACTTATCTAGATGTGTGGCGAGCACTTTGAACCCCCATGTGCTTCACAGAAGTTTATAACGTAGAGCCGTGAAAAAAAAAAATCGCATTTTTTCTACAAAAATGATCTTTTTGCCCACAAATTTTTATTTTCACAAGGGTAACAGGAGAAATTAGACCACAAAAGTTGTTGAGAAATTTCTCCTGAGTACGCTGATACCCAATATGTGGGGGTAAACCACTGTTAGGGCGCACCGCAGAGCTTGGAAGAGAAGGAGTGCCGTTTTACTTTTTCAATGTAGAATTGGCTGGAATTGAGATTGGACGCCATGTCGCATTTGGAGAGCCCCTGATGTGCCTAAACAGTGGAAACCCCCCACAAGTGACACCATTTTGGAAACTAGACCCCTTAAGGAACTTATCTAGATGTGTGGCGAGCACTTTGAACCCCCATGTGCTTCACAGAAGTTTATAACGTAGAGCCGTGAAAAAAAAAATTTGCATTTTTTCTACAAAAATGATCTCTTTGCCCACAAATTTTTATTTTCACAAGGGTAACAGGAGAAATTAGACCACTAAAGTTGTTGTGCAATTTCTCCTGAGTACGTCGATACCCAATATGTGGGGGTAAACCACTGTTTGGGCGCACGGCAGAGCTCGGAAGGAAGGAGCGCCGTTTTGGAATGCAGACTTTGATAGAATGGTCTGCGGGTATTATGTTGCGTTTGCAGAGCCCCTGATGTACCTAACCAGTAGAAACCCTCCACAAGTGACCCCATTTTGGAAACTAGACCCCCCAAGGAACTTATCTAGATGTGTGGTGAGAACTTTGAATGCCCAAGTGCTTCACAGAAGTTTAGAATGCAGAGTCGTGAAAATAAAAAATATTTTTTTTTTCCACAAAAAAGATATTGTAGCCCCCAAGTTTTTATTTTCACAAGGGTAACAGGAGAAATTGGACTGCAATAGTTGTTGTCCAATTTATCCCGAGTACGCTGATGCGCCATATGTGGGGGTAAACCACTGTTTGGGCGCACGGCAGAGCTCGGAAGGGAAGGAGCGCCTTTTTGGAATGCAGACTTTGATAGAATGGTCTGTGGGCATTATGTTGCGATTGCAGAGCCCCTGATGTACCTAAACTGTAGTAACCCCCCACAAGTGACCCCATTTTGGAAACTAGACCCCCCAAGGAACTTATCTAGATGTGTGGTGTGAACTTTGAATGCCCAAGTGCTTCACAGAAGTTTAGAATGCAGAGTCGTGAAAATAAAAAATATTTTTTTTTCCACAAAAAAGATATTGTAGCCCCCAAGTTTTTATTTTCACAAGGGTAACAGGAGAAATTGGACTGCAATAGTTGTTGTCCAATTTATCCCGAGTACGCTGATGTGCCATATGTGGGGGTAAACCAGTGTTTGGGCGCACGGCAGAGCTCGGAAGGGAAGGAGCGCCTTTTTGGAATGCAGACTTTGATAGAATGGTCTGTGGGCATTATGTTGCGATTGCAGAGCCCCTGATATACCTAAACTGTAGTAACCCCCCACAAGTGACCCCATTTTGGAAACTAGACCCCCCAAGGAACTTATCTAGATGTGTGGTGAGAACTTTGAATGCCCAAGTGCTTCACAGAAGTTTAGAATGTAGAGTCGTGAAAATAAAATTATTTTTTTTTTCACAAAAAAGATATTGTAGCCCCCAAGTTTTTATTTTCACAAGGGTAACAAGAGAAATTGGACCCGAGAAGTTGTTGTCCAATTTATCCCGAGTACGCTGATGCCCCATATGTGGGGGTAACACACTGTTTGGGCGCACGGCAGAGCTCAGAAGGGAGGGAGCACCATTTGACTTTTTGAGCGCAAAATTGGCTGTCGTGTTTGGAGACCCCCTGATGTACCTAAACAGTGGAAACCCCCCAATTCTAGCTCCAACCCTAACCCCAACACACCCCTAACCCTAATCCCAACCTGATCCATAATCCTAATCACTAACCCTAACCATAATCACAACCCTTACCCCAAAACAACCCTAATGTCAACCCTAACCATAACCCTAATCAAAACCCTAAATCCAACACACCCCTAATCCTAATCTCAACCCTAACCTCAAACCTAACCCTAATCCCAATACACCCCTAATCACAACCCTAACCTTAACCCTAATCCCAAACCTAACCCTAATCCCAAGCGTAACCCTAATGCCAACCCTAACCCTAATACCAACCCTAATCCAAACCCTAACCCTAATCCCAGCTCTAACCCTAACTTTAGCCCCAACCCTAGCCCTAACTTTAGCCCCAACCCTAACCCTAGCCCTAAGGCTACTTTCACACTTGCGTCGTTTGGCATTCCGTCGCAATCCGTCGTTTTGGACAAGAAACGGATCCTGCAAATGTGCCCGCAGGATGCGTTTTTTGCCCATAGACTTGTATTGCCGACGGATCGTGACGGATGGCCACACGTCGCGTCCGTCGTGCACTGGATCAGTTGTGTTTTGGCGGAGCGTCGGCACAAAAAAAGTTCAATGAAACGTTTTTTTGTACGTCGCATCCGCCATTTCTGACCGCGCATGCGTGGCCGTAACTCCGCCCCCTCCTCCCCAGGACATAGATTGGGCAGCGGATGCGTTGAAAAACTACAGCTGCTGCCCACGTTGTGCACAATTTTCACAACGTGCGTCGGTATGTCGGGCCGACGCATTGCGACGGCCCCGTACCGACGTAAGTGTGAAAGAAGCCTAACCCTAAATTTAGCCCCAACCCTAACCCTAAATTTAGCCCCAACCCTAACCCTAAATTTAGCCCCAACCCTAGCCCTAACCCTAGCCCTACCCCTAACCCTACCCCTAACCCTACCCCTAACCCTAACCCTAACCCTACCCCTACCCCTAACCCTAACCCTACCCCTAACCCTAACCCTAACCCTACCCCTAACCCTAACCCTACCCCTAACCCTACCCCTAACCCTAACCCTACCCCTACCCCTAACCCTAATTTTAGCCCCAACTGCTGTTCTCCTGCCGGCCGGCAGATGGAGACAGATGGCGGGCGCACTGGGCATGCGTCCGCCATGTTCTTCTGCCGGCGGCCAGGAGGAGCAGCAAGAGGATCCAGGGATCTAGGTGAGTATGCTAGGGTCCCCGAATCCCCCTATTTCTCTGTCCTCTGATGTGCGATCACATCAGAGGACAGAGAATTACACTTTACTTTTTTTTTTTTTTTGCGGTCGCCGGTAAACAGTTAATTACCGGCGATCGCAAAACAGGGGTCGATAATACCGACCCCGATCATGCTCTTTGGGGTCTCGGCTACCCCCGGCAGCCGAGACCCCAAAGATTCTCCCGGTGCCGGCCGGCGGGCGCACTGCGCATGCGCCCGCCATTTTGAAGATGGCGGCGCCCACTGGGAGACACGAGGAGCATCGGGGGAGCTAGGTGAGCATTGGGGGGCCATCTGGGACCCCTTTTCTCTGTCCTCCGATGTGCGATCACATCGGAGGACAGAGAAATTAAAAAGAGATCGCTTTTTTTTTTTTTTTGCAGTTAATTACCGGCGATCGCAAATGCGGGGTGGGTTAAAAACCCCCCGAATCATGTTCTCTGGGGTCTCGGCTACCCTCGGCAGCCGGGACCCCGGAGAAAATCGGCCTCTGGGGGGCGCTATTGACTTTTTCCACAGCGCCGTTAATTAACGGTGCTGTGGTTTAAGTACCCTTAGCGGCCGCCGTTAAAAGGCGTATCGGCGGTCGCTAAGGGGTTAACTTGGGTTCTGTTTACATGCACTAGATGACTACAATTAGTAATCCTTTAGGATAATCCTTATTCATCTGTAATCAGAAACCTGTTTAAACTGAAAAAATATTGTGAAACAAGCTTTCTTAAAGGGGTTGTCCACATTTATCATGGTATCATGGCTTGTCACTTTACGTGACTGCAGACTTGGGAATCCTCCCAGCATGTGCAGCTGTGAGCATTTTTCGGTGCCGAGACCAAGCGGCCATATGCGATAATGCTTATATCATGCCACATTCTGACAGATGCATCTGGCCTAGTTTAATGCAAGTATAATGAGTGAAGTTATGCAGGCTAGTCAGACTAGTCACAATTAGGCTGTCAGCATGCGTCCTGCATATTTACAGTCACATGACCACCTGGTCCCGCTGGCGCTGGAGAAACCTCACAGCTTGTGTAGTCATATAGAATGCAGAGTGCAGACTTTGCGATAAACCTGGACAACCCCTTTAAGAATGCTGTTTCATATTTATTATATATCAGTATACAAGCAGCATTGTTGTTTCACACTTTTTAGGGACTGATGGATTGTGTTACGGGTTCTATAAGGGCTGAAAAATCAGAATAGAAATCATAGACAAATAAGCTTCCGCTGCAGAACTGGCTCAAGGACTGGCCAATATAAAAATATAATAATCATATCCCCAGCCCCAGCCCCGGTAGGCAGCCTGCAGCCAGTTCTGAACCAGGGAAGGGAAAAGGGAATCATAAAATATTTTAATTTAAACTTGTTTCTGGGCTGGGAACACTCACTCAGACCTATACTAAAATAGAAGCAGACAGCAGACAGGAGCCCCCTGTCCCTGCTATGTTCTCTCGTGCTGCAGAGCTGGACCAACAGGTGCAGCCGCCGTTACAGAGGCGGGAGAGCAGAGCTCGCTCTCTCCACCCACAAAGAATGTCCTGATGTGACAACGTCGGCCCGTTCTTAACCCTGTGTACTTTGCAGCAGTCAAATATTGAACGCTGCGCGCCCACGCCGCTGGAACCGCCATGTCCACAGATTTAAAGGGCTGGTGGCCAGAAAAATGGGTCGGCGGCCGAATGAGTGGGTGGCCAGCCATATGAGCGGGAGGGTGGTCGGGTGGAAGAGCGAGCAGCCGTACAGGTGGGCGCCGCTGGCCTCGCTGCCCACTATGCATGGCCAAATCGCAGCCCAGAGGGAAAATTCCCAGTGGGGCAGATCATCCAATACCCCTTTGAAGAGATGTAGTGGAGGACATCATAAAATATTTTTTTCCCATTATTAAGGAGTGGGTATCCTAGACTGGTAATGCCCTGAAAAACATTTACCCCTGAGGGGTATACATATACATAAAATAATGTTCGAAGTACGCCTCTAAAAATTGTAAATTTGGGCATCATAAATACCCTTAAAATTTTTATAGCCAAGGTAGCATGATCACCCTGTTGATATCGTGGTGGAGGAGGACAACAAAAAAAAACGTGGCCAACATTGCGATCTTGAGATAGAAGTTGTAGTAGTTCTGTGGGATGTCCCTTCTGCCTTTAAATTACGTAAACTGTACCTGTGAATCCCTGTGAACTTTTAAAACTAAATGTTTTAAGTGAAAATCATGGTTCAGTCTTGGCTGGACATCCTGGTAGTCAAGCCGCCACAGATCTCTCTACTTGGCGATTTTGGTGGTCAGGAGTACACCAGTATGTTCTTGATTATGTACAGTGCCTTGTGAAAGTATTCGGCACTCCAGAAGTTCATTGTGGATCTCTGAATGATCCAGTGTTGTCCTAAATGATAAATATAATCCACCTGTGTGTAATCAAGTCTCCGTTTAAATGCACCTGCTCTGTGATAGCCTCAGGGTTCTGTTTGAAGCGCAGAGAGCATCATGAAGACCAAGGAACACAACAGGCAGGTCTGTGATACTGTTGTGGAGAAGTTTAAAGCCAGATTTGGATACAAAATGATTTCCAAAACTTTAAACATCCCAAGGAGCACTGTGCAAGCGATCATATTGAAATGGAATACCACTGTAAATCTACCAAAACCCGGCCGTCCATCTAAACTTTCATCTTAAACAAGGAGAAGACTGATCAGAGATGCAGCCAAGAGGCCCATGATCACTCTGGATGAACTGCAGAGATCTACAGCTGAGGTGGGACAGTCTGTCCATAGGACAACAATCAGTCGTACACTGCACAAATCTGGCCTTTATGGAAGAGTGGCAAGAAGAAAGCTATTTCTCAAAGATATCCATAAAAAGTGTTGTTTAAAGTTTGCAATAAGCCACCTGGGAGACACACCAAACATGTGGAAGAAGGTGCTCTGTGTTATGATCTGGTGGCCTAGGAGCAGCATGTGACGTACTCTGGAGAAGGTGGTACCTGTACTGACCGCAGACCCTGAACTTAGCACCGCAACTAGAAGTAGCCGTGGGGGGTACCTAACACTCCCTAGACACCTCGACACAGCCTAAGGACTAACTTCCCCTAAAGATAGAAACGGGAAAACTATCTTGCCTCAGAGAAAATCCCCAAAGGATAGATAGCCCCCCCACAAATATTGACTGTGAGAGGAGAGGGAAATGACATACGCAGACTGAAATCAGGATTTAGCAAAGGAGGCCTTTCTAGCTAAAAAGAAAGAATAGGACAGAATACTATGCGGTCAGTATTAAAACACTAGAAAATATCCACCACAGAAAATACAAATCTCCACATCTGACTAAAGACATGGAGGGTATATCTGCATCTCCAGAGATACAGCTCAGCTGCAAAAAATCCTTACACAGACAAAGCTGGACAAGACAAAACATGAAAATGCACAGAACTATAAGGCCCACAGCATGTGGACAGCAAAAACAAAGCCAGAACTTATCTTTGTTGAAAAGAACAGCAAAACAGGAGAGACCAGTCAGGGATGTGAATCCTCCAAAAACAATGGACAACTGGCACTGACTAAAGGATCAAGCAAGACTAAATAGCCCATTCCAAATTGCAATAAGTGGACACACCTGATAAATGCTGCGATCCAAAGACAGCAGCACTACCACTCATAACCACCGGAGGGAGCCCAAGAGCAGAATTCACAACAGCTCTGGTCAGGTGAAACCAAAATCGAACTTTTTGGCAACAATGCCAAACGATATGTTTGGTGCAAAGGCAACACAGATCATCACCCTGAACACACCAGACCTTTGTGTTGAAGAAAATGAAGTTGAAGGTTCCTTCTTGGAAACTGGAACCTAAGTTTGTTGGTTCTTATAAGATTGTGGCCATCTTCAATCCTGCAGCATTTTGCCTTGCTTTGCTGCCCATCTTTCGGATTCATAATGTATTTCACCGGTCTCTACTCAAAAAATATGTTGCACCCTCTGTACCGTCCATCTTCACTGCCTCCATTTTCAGTTATTGTTGATGGGAATTTGGATTTTCAGATTGCTATGATCATTGATTCTTGCTTGGTTAATCGGTCTCTTGAATATCTGATACACTGGAAGGGTTACGGTCCTGAAGAGAGGATGTGGGTACCATCATCTGTCATCCATGTGATCAGGTTGATATAGTCTTTTCATGTGGCACACTCTGATAAACTCGGTCCTGAGCTTCTGGAGGACCCTCTTAGAAGGAGGGGTACTGTCATGGGTTTACCCTGAGAGAAAGGAGCCAGAAGAATGCCCAGGCTGATTTCTCCTACTTCTGCACTGATTAGAAGTACTTCACCTTCACATTAAACAGTGCTGGTTTCTTCTATTCAGTTGAAAGCTTCTGGAAGGTTTCCTGTATAGATGCTCTCAGCTGTTCAGTGTTGGCCACTCCACTCTTCTATTTATATTGACCTCTGGCAAGCAGGCATTGCAAGAGTTAGCATCTGCTGAATGGTTCAGGAGCTGGAGCAATTTTGTTGTTTGTTAAGGAGGGTGTTTGGTGGATTTATCTAAAGACTTGGTTGCTTGTTTTTGGCTGTGTGCAAATCCTCTTCTTTTCCTACTTTGATTTTTCCCTTCCTTCACTCCCCGGTGATCCGTTATGTTGTTTGTGAGAGCATATTTGTATGATTGGTATTTTCCTTTATCCCTCTATGTGTTACCTTGTTAGCCTGGTTGGTGAATAGCCATGCACTACTACTCCCCTCTTCCCCATTTGGGGGAGAGAACAGACTTAGGGCAGATTCAGGAGCTCAGGTACGTGGCCCTGGCATCTTCACCATTAGAAGAGCAAGGATAGATAAGGCATCCCTAGCGCTTGGGACTGGGAAGGAGGCCCTGAGATATCCAGCAACAGAGTTGTGACAGCACCTTGGAACAGCATTGCTGAGACAGAAGATTGGCACCTAGATAAAGCAGAGCCAAATATTGAACAGAACCTTGGGAAGCAGAGGTGTGATTGTGAGAACGCACACTTTGCCTTTGCTAGGCCCTGCTACATTCTTGACAAAGCTGGGTTAGACAGTGGCTACACTGAAAGTATTCATAAAGTGGCAATGCAAGCATACTACCTCAATACTCAGAAACAGGTAGTTACTGTACCTGACTGGGCATTTAAAGACCATGGTAACTTGGTCCCCTTGAGAGCACAGCTGGCCATGGCAGAGTGAAGACGCACAGAACAGCGCTGGATCCAGGACAGGTAAGTAACAACTCTCCTGCAATGTAGCCGTGGCAAAGTATGATCTTAGTCCATGCCATTCATGACCTTGGGATTTTTCATTTTTCCGTGTTCGTTTTTCGCTCCCCTCCTTCCCAGAGCCATAACTTTTTTATTTTTCTGTCAATATGGCCATATGAGGGCTTATTTTTTGCAGGACGAGTTGTACTTTTGAACGACATCATTGGTTTTAGCATGTCGTGTACTAGAAAACAGGAAAAAAATTCCAAGTGAGGTGAAATTGCAAAAAAAAGTGCAGTCCCACACTTATTTTTTGTTTGGCTTTTTGCTAGGTTCACTAAATGCTAAAACTGACCTGACATTATGATTCTCCAGGTCAGTACGAGTTCATAAACACCTAACATGACTAGGTTATTTTTTACCTAAGTGGTGAAAAAAAATTCCAACCTTTGCTAAAAAAAAAAAAATTGCGCCATTTTCCGATACTTGTAGCGTCTCCATTTTTCATGATCTGGGGTCGGTTGAGGGCTTATTTTTTGCGTGCCGAGATGACGTTTTTAATGATAGCATTTTGGTGCAGATATGTTCTTCTGATCACCCGTTATTGCATTTTAATGCAATGTCGCGGCGACAAAAAAAACATAATTCTGGCGTTTTGAATTTGTTTCTCGTTACGACGTTTAGTGATCAGGTTAATGCTTTTTTTAAATTGATAGATCGGGCGATTCTGAACGCGGTGATACCAAATATGTGTAGATTTGATTTTTTTTTTTGATTGATTTATTTTGATTGAGGTGAAAGGGGGGTGATTTAAACTTTTATATTTTTTTTATTTTTTTCACATTTTTTTTTACTTTTTTTTTTCTTACCTTTGCCATGCTTCAATAGCCTCCATGGGAGGCTAGAAGCAGGCACAGCACGCTCGGCTCTGCTACATAGCAGCGATCTGCTGTTCGCTGCTACATAGCAGCGATCTGCTGTTCGCTGCTATGTAGCAGAAAATCAGGTGTGCTGTGAGTGCCGACCACAGGGTGGCGCTCACAGCTGCCGGGGATCATTAACCATAGAGGTCTCAAGGACCTCTATGGTTACAATACTGAAGCATCGCCGACCTCCGATCATGTGACGGGGGTCGGCGATGACGTCATTTCCGGCCGCCCAGCCGGATGCGGTAGTTAAATGCCGATGTCTGCGTTTGACAGCGGCATTTAACTAGTTAATAGGCGCGGGCAGATCGCGATTCAGCCCGTGCCTATTACGGGCACATGTCAGCTGTTCAAAATAGTTGACATGTCCCGGCTTTGATGCGGGCTCACCGCCGGAGCCCGCACCAAAGAGGGGCTTCTGACCTCGGACGTACTATCCCGTCCGAGGTCAGAAAGGGGTTATAGAGCACTTACGCTTCTTTGGAATTTCTCAAAGATTTGCTACTAGAAGAAGACAACAGTCTAAACAAGCAGGGTGCAGGTGGACATTTGTAAGAGATTACTACTGTACTCTATACAGTGGCACTGAAACCCCCCAAATCACTCCCATAGGCTTGTGCAATGCAGAGACATCACACTCAACAGCACACGCCATAGACTAAAAAACGACTGTGGTTTGGCCAAAACACAAGCTGAGACCCACCCGTCCTCCTTTAACTTTGTGGACACTGTTGGAGACTTAATGTTGGAGCACTTTGAAGACATTTTGACAGCCAGGGATTTCTTTCATTTACAGTTTGCTTAGAATATTGTAAGATAAAAAAAAAGTGTTGAATGGGTTAGGTAGCTGATAAAGCCCTCAATCTGGAAGATTTTATATTAATATATATTATTAACGATTTTACCAATGTGATCTTCTAATGTGCATCTAGGACAAATAAGTCAATCATTTTGACTGTTTTGTACTCACTTCTATCGGCGAGTGACTAATCTTTGCCCCGGCTAAAGAGAAGCCAAGCTAAAACTCTCCTCCGCGTATAAATATGTATTTAATCAGAGAATTTCCTGCACAATGTTCCATCTCATTCAATGTGAGAAATGTTCATTTCAAGCATGACGAAAACATAAATCTCTAATCGTTTGGTCAAAGAGTACATTCAGCACAGCCGCCATTATTCCCAGTGAGAGGTGCTGCGACACAGTGGAGTGAATGCATTTCTATGGCTTAGAGTAACGATTATGTTTATTCTGAAGGAATAAAAATGACATGTTAACAATATTTTGACATATCACCCCATTGCTAAATCCTATATTTGTAAACTCTCAGCATGCACACCGAACCAAGAGCCTTTCAATTTGCAGCAATTAGCAAAGACAGAATGTACGAGCAGAATGTCTTCATTATGTGAATTCATAGGCTGACAGCCATCACCACCGGGGTAGGCAACAATAAACACCTGCGTGCGCTAATGCGAACAATAAAGTACAACGTGCAGCAAGCTGCACTAAAATAAATAATGTATTATAACTTAGCGACAGAATGGAAAAATGTTCAGTTCTGCTATATAGTTTGATTTTTCTGACTGGGATTTTCCCATCCTAACTTGCTTAGAAATCATGGGCCCTCACATCAAGGGTATAAATTGCCACCCCTTCTCCCCACTGGCAGATTTACCACAGAAATGGTTGTCCAGAATTGTTAGAAAACATGACTGACCAATAAAAAAATGATTCTGCTGACATTTCTGGCCACAAAGGCTGGGCTTTGCTTCCTCCTTCCCCTATGGCTACCTCTGTACTAGTGCATGTCGGGTATCTATTGCAACTCAGCAACTCTGTCGTAATTCAAGGCCATTTAAGGTCAGCTCAGATGGCTGTGCGCCGCCTAATTATTTAGGTAGTGCACGCTGCTACAACGGGCTTTACAGGAGTCTAGCGATACATCTCACTTTGCTTCGCTATGTGAATCACTTTCTACTTAGCTGATCATATCTTACCTGTTTCTGCTAATCCAAGGTGCTGTTTTTCTAAACTTACTTGCTAAAATAACTTGACCCAGTCCACACTTAGGCTGCTTTCACACATCATGGAAACAGAAACACATGGGCTACTTGCACAGTGAACAAGTCTGTATGATCATGTTCACACACCACCAAGAAACCTGAAGACACAAAAGAGAATAGTAAAACCAAAAACACTCAGTTTGAAAAAAATGTTGCAGTAATCCGCAAGTGCTAGTAAAAGATGTAAAAAACAGGGTATTTGGTTGATACGTTACTGAACAGACCGAGGATAGGAAAGGTTACTTTGCGGTCAGCACAAAAACCTACAAAAAGACCACGCAGAGGGCGCAAAAAAGACCCTCTGCACCGACTCATGGTGCGGAGGCGCTCCCTCTGCGTCCCAGAGCTTCCAGCAAGCAAGACAACAATAAAAATAGCAAGCTGGACAGAAAAATAGCAAACCAAAGAAATACAAGCTGGAACTTAGCTTCTGCTGGGAAGACAGGTCACAAGAACGATCCAGGAGAGAACTAGACCAATACTGGAACATTGACAGGTGGCATGGAGCAAAGATCTAAGTGGAGTTAAAAAGAGCAGCCAGCTAACGAATTAACCTCGTCACCTGTGGAAGGAAACTCAGAAACACCCACCAGAGGAAGTCCATGGACAGAACCAGCCGAAGTACCATTCATGACCACAGGAGGGAGCCCGACAACAGAATTCACAACAGTGTGAGCATGTTCCTACAGACTTGTTCACTGTGCGAGTAGCCCATGTGTTCCTGTTTCCATAATTGTTCTCTTGTGTCTACAAGACTGGGGAGTTCCACCACTCCTCTTGGGCTATCTGCACAAAAGCTGTTCTACCCTGTATGCACACATGGATTTTTTCCTCTCTGAACCCTGTTCACACAGGTTATATACAGATGATCAGGTTTTTAAATACATCAGATAGGGATTGCATACATTAGTTAGGACTGCTCTGATAAGGGTATACCGTGAAGATTGGTAGAGCAGCTTAGTATACATTTTTTGCAAAAAACGTATCAACCAAATACCCTGTTTTTTACATCTTTTACTAGCACTTGCGGATTACTGCAACATTTTTTTCAAACTGAGTGTTTTTGGTTTTACTATTCTCTTTTGTGTCTTCTGCTTTCACACATCAGTTTTTTGCCATCAGGCTCAATCCGGTTGCTCGACGGATCGACAGATCCGTAGTAAATTGTGAAAAACTGATGCGACGGATCTGGCAAAAAACGCATCTGTCGCATCAGTTTTTCATCCATTTCTTCTGTTTTTTTATCCGTTTTACGATGGATCCATTTTTTAAAAACTCCCATGCGAGGCTCCCAAACATTATTGGCTACTGAAAGCCTATATATACAGTGTTTCTACAGCCCATCTTTGACAGGTTGTAGAGCAAGTGGCGAAGATGGAAGGCGTGATGGCAAACATTCTGAATATTTATGTGGATTTCACTTTTGAGGCAAATCGTTTAAAAGCGATTGTTATGGAGAAGGAGCGAGAAAGACAGCACATCATGCGTCTGCGCCAACAACGTTTTTGGATCCACCCAATCACAGCACAGAGAATGACACGTGGGGTGTATTCAACATTAAACATGGAGTTAAGAGGAAACCCCGAGAAGTTTTTCAGCTACTGGGTAAATCTGACAGGGAGAAGGACTTGGGGATCCTAGTTAATGATAAACTTACCTGGAGCAGCCAGTGCCAGGCAACAGCTGCCAAGGCAAACAGGATCATGGGGTGCATTAAAAGAGGTCTGGATACACACGATGAGAACATTATACTGCCTCTGTACAAATCCCTAGTTAGACCGCACATGGAGTAATGTGTCCAGTTTTGGGCACCGGTGCTCAGGAAGGATATAATGGAACTAGAGAGAGTACAAAGGAGGGCAACAAAATTAATAAAGGGGATGGGAGAACTACAATACCCAGAGAGATTAGCGAAATTAGGATTATTTAGTCTAGAAAAAAGACGACTGAGGGGCGATCTAATAACCATGTATAAGTATATAAGGGGACAATACAAATATCTCGCTGAGGATCTGTTTATACCAAGGAAGGTGACGGGCACAAGGGGGCATTCTTTGCGTCTGGAGGAGAGAAGGTTTTTCCACCAACATAGAAGAGGATTCTTTACTGTTAGGGCAGTGAGGATCTGGAATTGCTTGCCTGAAGAGGTGGTGATGGCGAACTCAGTTGAGGGCTTCAAGAGAGGCCTGGATGTCTTCCTGGAGCAGAACAATATTGTATCATACAATTATTAGGTTCTGTAGAAGGACGTAGATCTGGGGATTTATTATGATGGAATATAGGCTGAACTGGATGGACAAATGTCTTTTTTCGGCCTTACTAATAGTGTTGAGCGATACCGCGCGATACCGCGCGATACCGATAGTATCGGCCGATACCCGAAAAGTATCGGATATCGCCGATACCGATACCCGGTACCAATACAAGTCAATGGGACACCAAGTATCGGAAGGTATCCTGATGGTTCCCAGGGTCTGAAGGAGAGGAAACTCTCCTTCAGGCCCTGGGATCCATAGTAATGTGTAAAATAAAGAATTAAAATAAAAAATATTGATATAATTACCTCTCCGGAGGCCCCTGGACATCACCGCT
Source organism: Ranitomeya imitator (assembly GCF_032444005.1). Lineage (NCBI taxonomy): Eukaryota > Metazoa > Chordata > Amphibia > Anura > Dendrobatidae > Ranitomeya > Ranitomeya imitator. The sequence continues at coordinate 615,626,775 of NC_091282.1, forward strand.
GGTAACCGGCAGCCTTCTTTGCTTAAAATGAGCGCGTTTAGGACCTGGGAATGACGTCGCGGCTTCTGATTGGTCGCGTGCCGCTCATGTGACCGCCACGCGACCAATCAGAAGCCGCGACGTCATTCTCAGGTCCTAAATTCCTAGAATGAGGAGTTTAGGACCTGAGAATGACGTCGCGGCTTCTGATTGGTCGCGTGGCGATCACATGAGCGGCACGCGACCAATCAGAAGCCGTGACGTCATGGAAGTCCCTAAATGCGCTCATTTTAAACAAAGAAGGCTGCCGGTTACCAGCGGTGATGTCCAGGGGCCTCCGGAGAGGTGAGTATATCAATATTTTTTATTTTAATTCTTTATTTTACACATTAATATGGATCCGATACCGATTCCCGATACCACAAAAGTATCGGAACTCGGTATCGGAATTCCGATACCGCAAGTATCGGCCGATACCCGATACTTGCGGTATCGGAATGCTCAACACTACTTACTAACTATGTTACTATGTTACTATGTTACGTGCGTATGCAAAAGGAGAATTTTGATTTTTTGGTGGAATAGATTGGACACCTCATCTGAAGAAGTGACACATATTGCCACTTCTCGATTTCATCGGCGGAGCGTTTGATGGTTACTCATCGGTAAGGCTACTTTCACACTAGCGTCATTTTCAATACGTCGCAATGCGTCGTTTAGGGGAAAAAACGCATCCTGCAAAATTGTCTGCAGGATGCGTTTTTTCCCCATAGACTAACATTAGCGACGCATTGCGATGCATTGACACACGTTGCAACCATCGTGCGACGGTTGCGCCGTGTTGTGGCGGACCGCCGGCAGCAAAAAACGTTACATGTAATGTTTTTTGCTGAGCTGTGTCCGCCATTTCCGACCACGCATGCGCGGCCGGAACTCCGCTTCCGCCTCCCCGCACCTCACAATTAGGTAGTGAATGCGCTGGAAAAATGCATCCGCTGCCCCCATTGTGTGGCACTTTCACTGCTTGCGTCGGTGCGCCGTAACGTCGCATAGCGACGTGCAGTGCATGACGCAAGTGTGAAAGTAGCCTAAGACATTTTTATTGTATCTCCTACTGTTAAAGCATACTTATAACTGAAATGTTGTTGCTGGTGTTTTGTACTAATTTTTGCCTTGCCTTTTTCACAGATTCCTTGCAACTGGAGAATCACTTTCCTCACTACATTTTCAGTTTAGACTCGGGATTTCAACTATATTGGGGATTGTTAAGCACACAAGCCTTGCATTTGTGGAGCGCCCCCAAGGGCAGTGGGGTACTCGGTACTGGGTCCTTCGGTTCACAGGGGGATGTCACGGTGGCTGACCCGGTCTGTGGCCCTGGGATGTCCGTGTAAAAGGGAAAGGTCTTTAAAGGGGAAATGTTCGTGATGCTACCTGTGGTATTCAGTCAGGGTGACCGACGCTGCTTTAAGGGGTCCGCTGGGGTGATGTTATAGCAGCTAGATGGTATACCTTCCCCCAGGTGAAGTATAGACCCAGGGCTTCCCAGTATGTAGATGGTGGATGGCGAGAGGCGCAGTGAAGAACGAGGACACAAGGTTGCAGTCTCTTTACCTTTACTGAAGACTTCAGCATCCACAGTCCAGAGCACCGGATCACAGGGCAGACAGAGTCCGGCCGGTTTGGAGGCAAGTCCAGAGTCCCCTTGTCCAGGTGGAAATCAGTAGCCTATCTCTAGCGCTGCAGTGTTGTAGTCCCTTACTGCCAAGCTTCTCATAAGGTCCTCACAGATGTTGTAGATGTTATGTCTCTCTCTCTCTCTGTCCCTCAGATGGATAGGACAAACCTGTATGACTGGTGGCTTGAGGCATTTTACAGGGACTCTACCATGCCCCAGCATCTAAGGGGTGCCACCTTGCTTCCTGGGTATAGGGCGGGCCGGTTATGGGAAATTAGCTGTCCTGCCAGTCTCTGGAGCAAAGCATAAAGGATCGTTGCTTCCTCGGTGTTCCGGCTACCGGGATCCTGCGCCTCAGAAGAAGGCAGCCTGTATAGGGCTGCTCCCCTCCTGGTATCCACTCCTTTGCTACGATTTCTTTCACCCTCTCTGCAATACAATTCTCCTTCAGTGTCTCTTTTTAGAAGCTGCAGCTCTCAGGGCATGCACAGCTCCGTGTCCTTCTTCCTTGATCTCTGACAGGATCCCACCCCTGTCAGGGACCAACTACCTGAGCGAAGCTCAGCCAGCAACTAACTAACTTTTCCTACAGGCAACCAGTTTTACCAATGTGAGGAGTGACCTAATAAATAGGAGCAGAGCTCCCCCTGGTGGCCTGGAGTGTGAAATGTGTTGCATGTTTGTGATACCTGGATGCAGTTGTCCTTCTTTGCCTCCAAACGTAATACCACTCTCCCCAAGAGGAAAATAACATTACTGCAACCACCAGGATCCTGGGCCGCTGCACTTACCCCCCCTTCCCCCCCGTTAAATCCAGTACTCCCGGACTGGGAAAAGTAAACAACAGTACATTAGCAAAAGACATACAAATGTTGAATGCAATAAAACAAATTAATATAAACTGATGCTTCCCTTTATGGGAGGTGAGGTCTCTTGAATGTTGCATAACAAAAACATATTTTCATTGTAGAATGGAACAATTTAGCAAAACAGTACATTAACTAACTATGAAATGCAATTACCCATACGGGTATACTATCTTAAAACCTTAAAGTGCAAATCAACATTTTATTACTCCTATTCTTTTCTAAGTGCAGAGTTTCAACCAACCCCCACGGGTTTACTTCACTCAGATGCAAAACAGTCTATCAACCCCCACAGGCTCGCTGCAGTTTCTTCAATTTATTCAAAGTGCTCTACAATATCAGCTTCCTACTTATCTAACTACCTGGATGATGTACTTTCAATATTCAAGTCAATTAATAACATTATAGCAGCAGGAATGAAGCGAAGGACCTGTTATTAACCCCCAACGGTGTGATTGGGCGGGCTACAAGGCGTGTATCCAGACCTGGAATTCTGCCCCCCCAACGGGTTTTTCTTCAGGTCTCTGAAAAACAAAGCAGTTCTCACAGCAAGATTAGCAACAGTCTCTGTTGGAGGCAGTCTCTGTAAAAGCCTCCATTGTAAAACCAGTAGGAAGCACCTTTAAGAAGGTGCAAACTTATTTAAAAACAAAGTTACGATCATGCACAGTTCAGGATTCTGCAGTTCTTTAAAACAAGGCAACTTGTGCAAAACAGGTGCAGAACTTGGAATCCTCCTATAACTGAGGACCCCTTTAAGGCATAACCCTAGTCGGGTTCAACAAACTTGAAAACAGCAACAGTCAATTCAGGAAACTTGCAGCAAACAGTTAACTATATACAGTCACATTCTTTCTTTTACTCTCTCTTATGCTGGGTGCGGGCCTACCAGTGACTCGTCGGCCTGCAGTGTGGCACAGTCAGGGGTCGCGGAAAGATCAGTCACTGGAGTGGGGTTGGTCACCGGGGCAGGTCACCGGGGCAGGGTTGTTCCTCATACCTGCTTCAGATGCAGTCCCTCCAGTGCCGGTCTGCTCCACCTCCGCTGGGGTCTGGAACGCTGGTTGCAGGGCCTTGTGCTGCAACGTTGTCATCTCTGTTTGCAGCATCTCGCTTTCCGCCGGGGCCTTGATATCTGGCTTCGGAGCGCCGGAACTTTTTTCTTGCTCCAGACCAAATGAGGCTGCCGACGGACATATGAGGCTCCCGATGAAGGTCTTCTTCCACCCGGCCACAGTGCTCAGCTGTGTCCGCAGGAGTTGGTCGCTGAGCTCTTCCACCTCTGCTTTCAGGAACTCCAGGGACTCTGGTGACAGCTCTCTGCGGCTTCCATCCTGGTAGCTGGGGGAGTCCTCGGCTTCCACCCCACGCTCCGAGTCCTGGCCGCTCGCCATCTTGTCAACTAGGGTAGTGTCTGCTTCCTCCTCTGGTTCTTGCTCTTCCTCTTCTGGAGGATGGTTCCTTCTTCCTCCACCATCCCAGACTAGGAGGCGGATCCCTTTCATTGACGGGCATATTTTTCTGACATAGAATCATCACAATATCATCTCTACACTGATGACACATAGATCTACCTATCTGGACCCGACCTCACTTCCTTACTGGCCAAAATCCCACAATGTCTGTCTGCTATTTCATCCTTCTTTTCTGCTCGTTTTCTAAAACTGAACATGGACAACACAGAATTTATCATCTTTCACCCACCTCACTCTACCCCTCCACCCGACCTATCCATCAATGTTAATGGCTGCTCACTTTCGCCGGTCCCGCACGCTTGGTGCCTCGGGGTGATCCTTGACTCTACCCTCTCTTTCAAGCCACATATCCAAGCCCTTGCCTCCTCTTGCCGATTCTAACTCAAAAACATTTCCCGGATCCGTGCATTCCTGACCATGAAACCACAGAAACACTAGTACATGCCCTTATCATCTCCCGCCTCGACTACTGCAACCTCCTACTCTCTGGCCTTCCCCCTAGCACTCTAGCACCACTCCAATCCATCCTACACTCTGCTGCCCGACTAATCCACCTGTCTCCCCGTTACTCCCCAGCCTCTCCTCTCTGCCAGGCCCTTCACTGGCTTCCTATTTCCCAGAGGCTACAGTTCAAAACACTAACAATGACATACAAAGCCATTCACAACCTGACTCCTCCATACATCTGTGATATGGTCTCCCGTTACCTACCTACACGCAACCTCCGATCATCTCATGATCTCCTGCTCTACTCCTCTCTCATCTCTTCCTCCCACAACCGCATCCAAGACTTCTCCCGTGCTTCCCCTATACTCTGGAACTCTCTACCCCAACACATCAGACTCTCACTTACCACGGAAACCTTCAAAAGGAACCTGAAGACCCACCTCTTCCGACAAGCCTGCAACCTGCAGTGATCCTCAGTCTACTGAACCGCCGCATGACCAGCTCTACCCTCTCCTAGTGTATCCTCACCCATCCCCTGTAGACTATGAGCCCTCGCGGGCAGGGTCCTCTCTCCTTCTGTACTTGTGTATGCCTTGTTTTACTCCTGTTTATTGTACTTGTCTATATTTGTCCCGTTCACATGTAAAGCGCCATGGAATAAATGGCGCTATATAAATGTATAATAATAATAGTAGTATCTGTGGGGGGCTGGTTCCATTTTCGCGTCGTTCTTCCATGATGACACTCCCCACTCCTCCTGCACGCCGCATGGCGCTATAGTGGTGGCGGTTTTGGAGGGAATTTTGGCGGTCTTTTGCAATACACAGTCCTTCAATTAATCACAGTTCAAGCACAATTCTGGCACAGTCTGTAGGCGCACATGACCCAATCTTTCAGACTTTACTAAATCCTGTTTGTGACTCCAAAAGATTTGGAGCGCCCCCAAGGGCAGTGGGGTACTCGGTACCGGGTCCTTTGGTTCACCGGGGGATGTCCCGGTGGCTGACCAGATCCGTGGCCCTGGGACGTTCGTGTGAAAGGGAAAGGTCTTTAAAGGGGAAATGCTCGTGACGCCACCTGTGGTATTCGGTCAGGGTGACCAACGCTGCTTTAAGGGGTCCGCCTCCAAACGTAATACCACTCTCCCCTAGAGGAAAATTACATTACTGCAATGACCAGGCCCCTGGGGTGCTGCATTTGCATGAAGAATTTATCCCACATCCCACAACGGAGAGTTGGCTGGAGATTGCAGAAAAATTCCAACAAATTTGTCAGTTTCCCTAATTGCTTGGGTGCAGTGGACGGGAAACATATCCGCATAGTCAAACCTGCTGCATCTGGCTCAGAATATTTCAACTACAAGAAATATTTCTCCATTGTGCTCATGGCCATCACAGACGCACAATACAAATTTATAGTGGTTGATATTGGGGCCTATGGCCGCTCCAATGATTCCCAAGTTTTTAAAGTGTCTGCAATGGGGCGTCATCTCTATAGAAACACCTTACAATTTCCACCACCAAGACCGTTGCCTGAAACCTCTGGACCACCAATGCCATTTGTATATGTTGGAGATGAAGCGTTCCAACTCTCGGAACACCTGCTGAAGCCATACTTCAGCATTGACACCAACTAAAAGAGTTTTTAATTACCACCTAACACAAGCACGAAGAATGGTGGAGTGCACTTTTGGGATCCTAGCAGCCAAATGGCAAGTTCTGTTATCCAATATAAAACCTGAAGACTGACACAGTGGACGAAATTATGAAAGCTTGTGTGGTCCTGCACAATTTCGTAATAAGCAAGGAACAGATTGCTATTGATGACTACTTTGAAAAAAACACCTTGAATGATTACAATAACATTACTTTTAGAAGTTCTGTGTTAGTTTCCAGAATGAGGGACAAATTTGCAGAATACTTTATTTCACTTCAAGGAAGAGTACACTGGCAGCATGATATAGTCTGAAAGCTTTGTCGTGGACCTTGTTTTACCCAAAGTATTTGACCTTTTTTACCCAAAGTATTGGACCTTGTTTTACCCAAAATATTGGACCTTGTTTTACCCAAAGTATTGTACCTGGTTGGGTTTTACCCAAAGTATTGTACATTTTTTACCTGGTTGGGTTTTACCCAAAGTATTGTACCTGTTTTACCCAAATTATTGTACCTGGTTGGATTTTACCCAAAGTATTTAACCTTATAATTAAATAAGTGAAAGACAAACATTTTTAAACCAAAAAGCTATTTTTTTATTTACAAATTTTATACAAAAAAATTACATGTTTAAGTAGTGTGGGGTGGAGATAATACTGGAGGGGCTGTCAGATTGGACCAATTCGACAGTGGGAGTGTGAAGAGAGGTTTGTGGTGGTGATGGATCAGAAGTTAAAACAGAAGGTGAAGGGGTGGAGAAAGAAAGAGAACGGTTGGACATAAAACCAGGAGTAGGGATGGGAATTTGGAAGGTTTGACGGGTGGAGTGGAGGGATTGGGAGGCAGAAGAGATCGTGGGTGGAGAAGAGGGTTGTGTTTGGGGCATGATGGGTGTGGAAGGAGACTGGTTGTAGTGGGTAGGGAGTGGAGGCACAGATGATGTGGTTGGGAATTGGTTTGTGGGATTAGCTGTGGAGGATATCCACTATATAAAACATAACCTTTAATCAATGTAATTAAAATACTCGGATCCTAACAAACACATATACAAACACTAAACAACGTGCTAAGGTGCAACAGTGCTCAAGATAAAAAATTGGAACGGTCTTACCAATTAGACGGACATATAGAAGAAATCCCTCAAATACCGTAAGGGAGGTGGTTCCAAAAATAGTATTCGGGCCGAAGGGTAGGGAAATAATATGTCACCACTGTCTTCCCTGTAAACCCTCCAAAGAGCTCCTGTCCTGAAAGGACAGGCCCCAAGTAGGTCCTGCTATGGACACCCACCAACCAAATAGTGATAAAAAATGTCTCTTTTCTCCCAATTGGTTTGTGGCAGAATGCTGGTGCGGGGCAGCAAGCTGGTACGGGGCAGTAAGATGGTATTGTAGAGGAGGGGGAGGAGGGACAGTGGCTGGAGGGGGGCAGGTGCTGAAGGAACTACCGTGGCGGGTGGAGGGGCTTGGGAGCTAACATGCGCAAACTGGCAGGCTTGCATTACATGCATCTGCTGGTCAGGAGATAGCTTGTCTACTGCCTGGAAAAAGGAGTGATTTGGCGATTTACTTGCATCTGAATGTATCCTATCCAGATGCATGTGCAAATCAAGAATACTGTTATTCAGGAGGTTAAATCCTGCAGTCATTTGCTCAGACAACAGTTTCAGCGAGTTCTGGAAGGCTACATTTAGATGCAAGAACTCGGGTGCATAGCTCTTTTCCTGAAACCTCTTGCACTGCCACCCAGAACCCACAGATGTTCTAGAGATGACAGCAGTGTCAGAGGGGTGGGGTAAAGGAAAAGCTATATCCTCACCAACAGCTTCATGTAACAAAGTCGGCCACTATACTCCAGCTCTGGTGGATGAGACCGAGGGACCAGATGAGAGGGAAGGCTGGGAAGGTGTAGATGGGTCGGGTCTGTCGAAGTGGCCCCGATGGAGGATTCCTGTGGGATCTCTTCAAAAGGGTTCAACTCTGCAGGCTCCTGAGTGCTGCAGACGGTGCTGTTAAACAAAGAAAAAAAAAGGAATTAATATATTGTTATTGCTTGGCCCTGGCTGAAACCCGCCCCCCCCCAAAAAAAAAGGTTACACATGTAAACATTTTTACTTAGTAAATGGGGTGGGGAATATTTACATTCTGCTCACCATCATCGACGGAGGAACGACAGGGCTCTTGCATACTTACACTTGCATCCTTTAGATGCACTCGGGCCTGCATATAATTGTTGGACTCCTTCTTGAAGCGATCCCTGAGTGACCGCCACTGCTTGATAACTCTTTCCCCTGTAAAGTGAAAGCACAAATTTGTTAGTATACAACACATTACATCCAGGAACATAACTGAACTGTGAATACTTATGCGCTTGATTCTGGGCCCGAACATCAAGGTCCTCCCAATAGTCCACAACTTCGTGGCACACTTCCTCCCAGAGCCGACGGATAGCACCAAGATCTGCGTGGCGGCAGTCCCCCATATTCCACAGCGGCTCCCACTCTCGGATTAGATCGATGAGGAGGTCGATATCTAGACCGGCCTCCTCACCGTCCGAGTCCGGAGCACGCTGTGAAGCCTGTAAAAAAAGACAAAAAAGAAAAACATTACACTGAAAACCTCAACATGAAGTGGGAAAAAAAAACTAAATAAAAAAGGTACTTACTCAATGGCGACTGCCCTGACAATCATGCCGACGGCCCCGTGAGGCACTTTAGGACCTCTAGATTGAGCCCCAGAATCGGAATAATAAAAAAAAAAAAAAAATGATGTGCTTGAATGTAGGCTTATGTGTTGTGACGTCTGTAATAATATGTTTTTATGTGTTGTGTGTACTGTGATGTCTGTGATGATGTGTTTCTGTGTTGCATGTATGAAACTTACCAATTGTGAGCCCGCTCCGGATATTTCTCCACCCCTTCCATCTCCTTCTGGAAGCACCTCTGATGCTGCAGCTTCCTGTTATACAAAAATTATATATATATATAGAGAGAGAGAGATAGATATATAAATATATTACTTGAAGAGCACCGAAGAGAACAAGAAAATGTATTTACCTCACAGCACTGATGGGGGAGAACTCCCAGAAGAAGATGCTGGCTGGCTGCTGGCAGGCTGTGGATTGCTTCTGGCAGCCAGTGGATTGCTGCTTGTAGGCTGTGGCTGGCTGGCCTGGGGCAGGTTTCAGCTCTGGTGGCAGGTTTCAGCTCTGGTGGCAGGTCTGTATTGTTCTTGCTGGCTGGCTGGCTAATGGATGAGTGAATTCCTACCTGGCAGGCTTTATATCACTTTCCTAATTGGGGGCTGTATCTGAGCATGAGCAGTTAAAAAAAACAAAACCGGCGCTGGATTCGGAAACATGACGGATCCGGCGCCCATAGGCTTGCATTCTAGCAAACGCCGGAAGGTGCCGGATCCAGCGATGTCCGGTTTTTCACATGAGACAAAAAAACGTTACTTTGTCCATTTTTCCCCGCCACTGGATAAACAATTTTTGACGGACGAAAGATGAAACATGAGGCCATCCACCGCAATCCGTCACTATTACAAGTCTATGTGAAAAAAACAGATCCGGCTGTATCATCTATCATTTCAACAAATTTGTATTGGCAGTGCCATTGAAGGATTTAACAGCACAGACTAGGGTTGAGCGAAACGGGTCGGCAATTTTCAGAAGTCGCCGACTTTTGGCAAAGTCGGGTTTCATGAAACCCGACCCGACCCCTGTGTGGGGTCGGCCATGAAGTCAGCGATCTTCTGAATCTGGAATCGGAATTCCGATACCGATTCCCGATATGTTTAAGATATCGGGAATTGGCATCGGAATTCAGATTTAAGTGTAAAATAAAGAATTAAAATAAAAAATATCGCCATACTTACCCTCTGACGCGCCCCGGTACTAACCGGGAACCTTCCTTCCTTAGAATTAGCCTTCCAGGACCTTGCGGTGACGTCGCGGCTTGTGATTGGTCGCGCGGCCGCCCTAATAGGAATATACTCACCCTCGGACGCTCCCTGCTTCTTTCCGGCAGCCTTCCTTCCTAAGAATCAGCCCTTCCAGGACCTTCGGTGACGTCGCGGCTTGTGATTGGTCGCGCGAGCGGTCACATGGGCGGCCGCGCGACCAATCACAAGCCGCAACGTCACCGCGACGTCACCGCAAGGTCCTGGAAGGCTGATTCTAAGGAAGGAAGGTTCCCGGTTAGTACCAGGGCGCGTCAGAGGGTAAGTATGGTGATATTTTTTATTTTAATTCTTTATTTTACACTTATATATGGATCCCAAGGCCTGAAGGAGAGTTTCCGCTCCTTCAGACCCTGGAAACCATTGGAAACCTAATGCACTGCATTGGGTTTCGAGTTTCGGCCGACCCCGACCCCGACTTTTTTATAGGATCGGCCGATTTCACTCGACCCGACTTTTGAAAAAGTCGGGTTTCGTGAAACCCGACCCGATCCTATAAAAGTAAAGGTCGCTCAACCCTAGCACAGACTACACAGTGGTGGAGCAGGGAGAGATAAGTATTGCAAGTGGTAGAGCACTGTTCGAGCTGGGGGGGGAACTGGCGGTACTGGCACAGGGCCCCTCATATTACGACGGTGTGTCTGACGTTGGTTGTGCACCACCACCGTCAGAGACACTTCATTGTACTATGAGGGACCCTGTGCCAGTGCCGTCGCCCAAGAGTGGGTGCACCCACCTGTCCAGGCATACGGCACTTGCACGGGTGCTTGCGCCAGGTGGTGACCATGGCCCTGTGGGGGGAGTCAGCCCATTTAGGGAGGTATAAAAATGGCCTATGGTGGACATTCAGCAGCTGCAAATGGAGGAATTGGAGAAGTCAGTAAGAGGAGGCCAAAAGCAAGACATTTTTCAGGCAAGCTAGGTGTCAGCAGGAGAAGGTGGGGCAAAATAATTTGAAATCCATGATTGGTTCATTTTAATGAAGGTTAGATCATCAACATTCTGGGTAGCCAGACGTGTCCTTTTTTCGGTCAGTATTGAACCAGCAGCACTGAAGACTCTTTCTGATAGCACAAAATAAGCAGGGCAAGCGAGTTCCTGTAATGCATATTCTGCCAATTCAGGCCACGTGTCTATTTTAGATGCCCAGTAATCAAAGGGGAATGACCTGTGTGGGAGAACACCGATAAGGGAGAACAAGTAGTTCGTAACCATACTGGACAAATGCTGTCTCCTGTCACTTTGAATCGATGCACCACTACCTGTCGTGTTAGCGGTCATTGCAAAATCACTCCACAACCTGATCATAAAACCCCTCTGTCCAACGCCACTTCAGATTTGTGCAACTCTAACACCTCTGCCATGTTGCCCCCTACGGCTCGTGTGAGAACCATCACCGCCATTGTTTGCTGGGAATGCCTGAACCAAACGGTCTACAAGAGTTGCTTGTTTGGTAGCCAAAATTTGCTCAAGGTTCTCAAGTGGCATGATATTTTGTAATTTTCCTTTATATCGTGGATGAAGGAGGCAGGCCAACCAGTAATCGTCATCGGTGATCATTTTGATAATGCGGGGGTCCCTTTTTAGGATACGCAAGGCATACTCAGCCATGTGGGCCAATGTTCCAGTTGTCAATTCACTGCTTATGCTGGGTTGAGGAGCACTTTCTTGGAAATCAACATCACTTGTGTCCCGCAAAAACCCTGTACATGACCTTGCAACGCCACCAGTTTCTATTGCCCCCTGAGAAGCATCCTCCTCCCATAAATATTCATCCCCATCCTCGTCCTCCTCCTCCTCTTCGTCCGTCACCTTGTCCAGGAGAGTTCCCTGAGCAGACAATGGCTGACTGTCATCAAGGCTTCCCTCCTCCTCGGCTGCAGACGCCAGCTCCTTAATGTGTCAAACTTTGCATCAGCAGATGCATTAGTGGGATGCTCATGCTTATGATGGCGTCGTCTGCACTTACCAGCCGTGTGCATTCCTCAAAACACTGAAGGACTTGACAGAGGTCTTGGAGCTTCGACCACTGCACACCAGACAACTCCATGTCTGCCATCCAACTGCCTGCCCGTGTATATGTATCCTCCCAAAAATTAATCACAGCACGCCTCTGTTCGCACAGCCTCTGAACCATGTACAGTGTGGAGTTCCACCTTCTTGCAACATCGATTATTGGATGGTGCTGGGGAAGATTCAGCGATCGCTGATGGTTCAGCATACGGCTGGAGTGTACGGGCGACCGGCGGATGTGCGAGCAAAGTCTTCGCACCTTCAGGAGCAGGGCTGGTAACTCCAGATAATTTTTGAGGAAGCACTGCACCACCAGGTTCAAGGTGTCAGCCAGGCAAGGTATGTGTATAAGTTCTGAAAGGGCTATGGCAGCCATAAAATTCATTCCATTATCACTGACTACCTTGCCTGCCTCAAGATGTACACTGCCCAGCCATGACTGATTTTGTTGCTGCAAGTACTCAGCCCGTACTTCCACGATGTGTCTGTTTTCACCCAAACACTTCATTTCTAACAGAGCCTGCTGACGCTTATCACTAGCTATTCGATAATGGGACACCTCGTGCGCAATACTGGCAGCTGCGTATGGAGTGGTCGTGCGACTGCGCTCTGTGTATGAGCTTTCGCTTCTGGAGGAGGAGGGGTTGCAAACGTCTACAGCCAACTGTTTCCTAGACCGTGGGCTAGGCAGAACTGTCCCACTATGGCTGTACCCTGTGGACCCTGAATCCACCACATTAACCCAGTGTGCCGTGATGGACACATAATGTCACTGGCCATGCCTACTGGTACATGCATCTGTTGTGAGGTGCATCTTTCTACTGACTGATTGCCTCAGTGCATGGACAATGCGGTCTTTGACATGCTGGTGGAGGGCTGGGATGGCTTTTCTCGCAAAGAAGTGGCCACTGGGTAGGTCATAGCGTGGTGCTGCGTAGGCCATCAGGGCTTTGAAGCTTCGCTTTCAACCAAGCGGTAGGGCATCATCTCTAACGAGATTAGTCTAGCAATGTGGACGTTCAAACCCTGTGTATGCAGATGAGAGGATGAGTACTTTCTTTTCCTAACGAGAGTCTCTTGTAGAGTGAGCTGGACTGGAGAGTTGCATATTGTGGAACTAGCGGTGGTGGTGGTGGACATGGCGGATTGAGAGAGGGTTGGTGATGGTATTTTCGATATTGGCCTACATACAGTGTTTCCTACCAATAACCTTGTGATTCCCTGACTGCTTTGGCCTTGCGACGATTCCTCCACATTTGATGCGGGTGGTGTCCTAACCGGTGGGCTTACAGTGACGGAGGCAATGTAGCGTTGCTGACTACCTTCATTCTGAGCAGGTGCACCAACAGTACGGGACGTTTGGTAGTTAGTCCAGGCTTGCAAGTGCATGCTGGTTAAATGCCTAAGCATGCACGTTGTATTTAAATTTTGAAGATTCTTCCCTCTTTGAGCATTTCTTACAGATAACTTTTGACTGATTATTCGGATCTTGGTCAAAAAAATGCCACACTGCACTCTTACTACTATGGAATACCTTTTCAGGCATTGCACGCTGTGCTACTTTCACTGGATGGCCACGCTGTCCTAAAACTGTTTTTGTTTTTGACAAATGTTTTTGGCCTGATATGGGCCTGCCAGATGACAGCGGTTGCGATGTAGATGGCTGCTGCGGATCATCCTCCTCCACTTCAGAGCTACTGGCAGCGACACCCTCTTCCCCCAATGGCTGCCAATCTGGGTCAACAACTGGGTCATCTATCACCTCCTCTTCAATGTCATGTGCACCTTCCTCTGTGTCACCGTGTAAGGTGCTATAGCGTTCGGGACGGGGCACCATAGTCTCATCAGGGTCAGATTCTGGCTCAGTACACTGCGAGGGAAATGTAGTGATCTGAGTCAATGGAACAGCATTATAATCTAGCTGTGGCTGTGCATCAGTGCACTCCATGTCCGATTCATCTTGTAATGGGCAGTTAACAATATCCCGTTCTAACCCAGGCACGGTATGTGTAAAGAGCTCCATGGAGTAACCTGTAGTGTCACCTGACGCATCCTTCACTTTTGGTTTGGGCGAAGGACACAAGGAAACGTCTTGTTCCTGACTGGGAGCATCCACTGACGACTCGCTGCTTTTATATTTGGAACTTTCTGAAGAGGAGGCGAAAGAGCTAGAGGCTGAGTCAGCAATGAAAGCCAAAACTTTTTCCTGCTGCTCCAGCTTTAAAAGCCTTTTCCTACTCCCAGAAAAGGGAGCCTTCGAGGCCTTGTGTAGCGAGATGATGACGCTGGCTCAACACCTCCAGCCTTAAGTGCTATTGTGCTTTTGCCACTACCACCAGATGCACCACCACCACCACCATCAGTACCAGCTGGCAACCACCGCCCATGGCCTCTTCCACGAGACTTCCTCATTTTTTGGAAAATCTAACCAAAATAACAATCGTTATATGGTACTGTAAAACAAGGTAGAAGGTGTATATAAACTTGTTGAGAATTTGAATCTCCCTTTTTTTGGGGGGGAGACTGACCCAAAACTCAGGCCTGGTGTATAAAACAACGCAATGTAAGTGCCAGAAAGTGGCTGGCTGACATACACCAAACTAACAGGACTGCAGTAGATCCACTTTGTGAGAATTTGAAACTCCCTTTCTTTGGGGAGACTGACCCAAAACTCAGGCCCAATGTATAAAACAACGCAATCTAAGTGGCAGAAAGTGGCTGGCTGACATACACCAAACTAACAGGACTGCAGTAGATCCACTTTGTGAGAATTTGAATCTCCCCTTTTTTGGGGGGGAGACTGACCCAAAACTCAGGCCCAGTGTATAAAACAACGCAATCTAAGTGGCAGAAAGAGGCTGGCTGACATACACCAAACTAACAGGACTGCAGTAGATCCACTTTGTGAGAATTTGAAACTCCCTTTTTTGGGGGGGAAACTGACCCAAAATTCAGGCCCAGTGTATAAAACAACGCAATGTAAGTGGCAGAAAGTGGCTGGTTGACATACACCAAACTAACAGGACTGCAGTATATCCACTTTGTGAGAATTTGAAACTCCCTTTTTTGGGGAGACTGACCCAAAACTCAGGCCCAGTGTATATAACAACGCCATCTAAGTGGCAGAAAGTGGCTGGCTGACATACACCAAACTAACAGGACTGCAGTAGAGCCACTTTGTGAGAATTTGAATCTCCCCTTTTTTGGGGGGAGACTGACCCAAAACTCAGGCCCAGTGTATAAAACAACGCAATCTAAGTGGCAGAAAGTGGCTGGAAGATATATGAAAAAATGCAAGGACTGTAGTACAATTTCAATCTCCCAACAATGATCTGAGGATAAGTATGGCAGCAATAAAAAAGACTGCTGCACACAAAAGTGTGAACAAATAAACAAGATAACTGTACAGAAAGGAGCAACAGGATTTTTGCTTTTAAAAAAGCAGTTGGTTTGCACAGGGAGCCTTATAGGGCAGCCTAATAAGCTACAGACCTGATGCACAAAAATATAGCCTCCACTGTCCCTGCAAACAAATGGTGGTGTTGGACAGTAGAAATCGCTACAGGACAAGCAGTTTCGGGGTTGATCTTCCCTCCCTAACTATATCCCTTCTTCTGATGAAGCTGCGGCAACCTCTCCCTATGCTACGATCGGCAGAAGTAAGATGGCGGTCGGCGTGCATGCCTATTTATAGCCCCTGTGACGCTGCAGAAAGCAAGCCAATCACTGTAATGCCCTTTTCTAAGATGGTGGGGACCGAGACCTATGTCATCACGCTGCCCACACTCTGCGTCCTCCTTCATTGGCTGAAAAATGGCGCTGAAAGCGTCATAAGAAAAGCAATTTTGGCGCAAAGATCGCCGACCTCATGGCCGATCCCACATTAGGATCGGGTCGGGTTTCATGAAACCCGACTTTGCCGAAAGTCAGCGATTTTTGAATTTGTCTGATCCGTTTCGCTCAACCCTAGTTAAGAACCTCAAGGCAGTTCAGGCCCTGTCCAAGCCAGAGATGCGAGCGTAGCGGGGACCTGAAGTACCCCCCATTCTGGCACCATGGGTCTGTGTGCTGTCTTGGCTGTGGCCAATGGGCCAGCATCATGCCCTACTAAACTCCCAGCATACTATTTAAAGGTGCCAGTTATAGTTTTTACATGTTGCGGTTAACTCTGGTATTTCAGATCCTGTTCAGCCTGTTTGATTTCCATTTCTGAATTCATTTTTAGACTATCCTTCCTGACCATTCCCCTGGGATCTGGTAGACAGCGTGGCTAGAGCTAAGGCTAGCTGCGGAATCCCAATTAAGGCCTGCCAAGCTACCAGTCACTTCGTCAATAGGGCAGACACGTCTTACTACTCTGCCAAGTCCTATTCAAGGGTTTTCTTTCTTTTTATTGAATTATGTAGAATTATTTAGATGAATTCTTATGCGTTTTATTTTTGACACATCATTTGTTTGAGTCACAGAATTCATCTTGGTTCCCATATGCAGAGGTCATATTAGTTGTAAAATGAACAGGAAAATGACATTCCCAGCCTCATTTGTATGTATCTGTGATGAGAAATCTAGATTGAGTGATTTGCCACTTAAACGCTAATAAAATCACTTCTTGCTTCCACAAGCTTAGCATCCTTGTAGATAAAGCGAGAGATTTGTGAAAAGCACACAGACCTGTAAAGTGGAATTTACATTACAATTTAAAGAGCATTTTCTAACAAAATCAATGACGGTCATTATGGTGCTAATAAAGGTCCTTACCTAGCATTCAACCCTAAAATGAAAATACATTTATAGCAGTGCTGTGTGGGTTCATACTACTGTCATGGTTATTGTACTAGTAGGTGGTATTGGTTTCAGGGGTGGGTGCAACCTGTGCTGCCGCACAGGGGCCCATGAGGTCAGGTGACAAATTTCCACCTCCAAACCATGAGAAATTGCACATTAAAATGCATATTGGACAGCAAAGGGCCCATATATTGTTCTTGCACAGGGGCCCACGCCTGTTTGTGTCCGTCAGTGATTGGTTATACTACTTTTGTTACAAAAACTGACTACGAACTAGCACCATCGAATTAGAAAACTGAAGCACACCACAAACATTGGAAGTAATGAGGGACTTGCAATCCCTCAAAGAAAAACTTAAAGGCAACCTGTCACCCCTGTCCTGCCCTGTCCCTGGAAGATGAGCTAAGCTAACTGGCATCAGGGGCTTATCTACAGCATTCTGGAATGCTGTAGATAAGCCCCCGATGTTACCTAAAAGATGAGACAAAGAGGTTAGATTATACTCACCCAGGGGCGGTCCCGCTGCGGTTCTGGTCCAATGGGCGTCGCGGTCCTCTTCTTGTCTTCACGCTGCGGCTCCGGCGCAGGCATACTTTGTCTGCCATGTTGAGGGCAGAGCAAAGTACTGCAGTGCGCAGGCGTCGGGCCTCTCTTACCTTTCCCTGCGATTGCACACTGCAGTACTTTGCTCTGCCCTCAACATGGCAGACAAAGTGTGCCAGCGCCGGAGCCGCAGCGTGAAGACAAGAAGAGAATGTCATCGTAAGAAGATGGGAGGCCCCGGACCGGACTGCGATGCCCATCGGAACAGAACCGGACCGCCTCTGAGTGAGTATAATCTAACCTCTATTTATCATCTTTCAGGATACATCAGGGGCTTATCTACAGCATTACAGAATGCTGTAGATAAGCCCCTGATGCCAGTGGGCTTAGCTCACCTTCGATTTTGGGGGTGACAGGTTCCCTTTTAAGGGCACATGCCGACTATACAGTATAGCAAATCATAAGTTATGTTGTACAATTAAACCTTAAAAGGTTTAAAACAAAAATAAAACAGAAACCTGTGCCTCCTCTAATAATGTAGAAACTAAGAGCAAATAGGGTCTTATATGAGAATAACAATTATGCAAATGAAAGATATGCTAACCTGATAAGCGTGTGCGACACACAAACATGAATACGCTTGAAAACTGATACTGAAGATCCAAGGTTCTTCCAACCAGGAAAGAGAGAAAAAAGTAGCCAAATGTGGTTTATCTGCACTGCTGGTAGGCACTGAAGATCCAAATAAAAGTATAATAAAGGATTTATTATACGGTTTGTGTCCTGAGGAAGAAGTCTGGAATGAATTTGAAACGCACTGACTTAAAAACCTGAAATAAAAATTCATTTATTATTCCTTCCATACTTCCATCTGGATCTTCATTGTCTGCCAGCAGCACAAATAAACCATATTTGGCTCCATCTATAATAATGGCCCTTCCCTGCAGTGTTCTGTCCTAAAACATGGCGCAAAGCAAGATATACTTTATTAATGGAGCCAAGAACAATCACAAGTGACCACACATCAAGTACATATCTGACAAGTAATACATTTCTGTCATGCTGTGATGGTTTTCGGTGAGAAAGGGGGGCCTTGAACTGTCCCTGGAACCGGGACCCTAACTATCCCTGTCACGGGGCTCTCTTGAAGGTAGAAAGGCTACAGATCTTGATCTGTTCCCTCTGCCACCCCATTTGAAATGGGACAGAAATGTAATGTAAACAAGACACAAAGAGAAAACAGGGATAACAGAAAACCTCTATCATACAAAAGCTCTAACCAACAATAGGGAGGACAATAGGGACAGGGAGGAATAAACTAAATGGGAACAGGGACAGGAGATAAACACACATATACTACAGCAAACCACAGACCGCTTCTACAGTAGCTATACTCAGAGGCATAGCTAGGGTTTTGGTCCAGGAGGGAGAAGCTTCTGAGTGGGGCCTGTTGTGATAGGCAATTCAGTATCACAATGGACATAGCGGTCAGAGCACATACAGTGATCTGACAATAACCCAAAATGATAGAACGGACTCTGAGACGTGGGAACTCTGCAGACCGCAATCCCTAATCCTCTCCAAACAACACTAGAGGCAGCCGTGGATTGCGCCTAACTCTGCCTATGCAACTCGGCACAGCCTGAGAAACTAACTAGCCTGAAGATAGAAAATAAGCCTACCTTGCCTCAGAGAAATACCCCAAAGGAAAAGGCAGCCCCCCACATATAATGACTGTGAGTTAAGATGAAACGACAAACGTAGGGATGAAATAGATTCAGCAAAGTGAGGCCCGACTTTCTTAACAGAGCGAGGATAGGAAAGATAACTTTGCGGTCTACACAAAACCCTAAAGAAAACCACGCAAAGGGGGCAAAAAGACCCTCCGTACCGAACTAACGGCACGGAGGTACACCCTTTGCGTCCCAGAGCTTCCAGCAAAACAATTAGACAAGCTGGACAGAAAAAATAGCAAACAAATAGCAAAGAAGAACTTAGCTATGCAGAGCAGCAGGCCACAGGAATGATCCAGGGAAAAACAAGTCCAACACTGGAACATTGACAGGAAGCACGGATCAAAGCATTAGGTGGAGTTAAGTAGAGAAGCACCTAACGACCTCACCAGATCACCTGAGGGAGGAAACTCAGAAGCCGCAGTACCACTTTCCTCCACAAACGGAAGCTCCCAGAGAGAATCAGCCGAAGTACCACTTGTGACCACAGGAGGGAGCTCTGCCACAGAATTCACAACAGTACTTCCCCCTTGAGGAGGGGTCACCGAACCCTCACCAGAGCCCCCAGGCCGACCAGGATGAGCCACATGAAAGGCACGAACAAGATCGGGAGCATGGACATCAGAGGCAAAAACCCAGGAATTATCTTCCTGAGCATAACCCTTCCATTTAACCAGATACTGGAGTTTCCGTCTTGAAACACGAGAATCCAAAATCTTCTCCACAATATACTCCAATTCCCCCTCCACCAAAACCGGGGCAGGAGGGTCAACAGATGGAACCATAGGTGCCACGTATCTCCGCAACAATGACCTATGGAATACGTTATGTATGGAAAAAGAATCTGGGAGGGTCAGACGAAAAGACACAGGATTAAGAACCTCAGAAATCCTATACGGACCAATGAAACGAGGTTTAAACTTAGGAGAGGAAACCTTCATAGGAATATGACGAGAAGATAACCAAACCAGATCCCCAACACGAAGTCGGGGACCCACACGGCGTCTGCGATTAGCGAAACATTGAGCCTTCTCCTGGGACAAGGTCAAATTGACCACTACATGAGTCCAAATCTGCTGCAACCTGTCCACCACAGTATCCACACCAGGACAGTCCGAAGACTCAACCTGTCCTTAAGAGAAACGAGGATGGAACCCAGAAATGCAGAAAAATAGCGAAACCTGAAAAACTGTTCTGACCTGCTTCATATGAGACTCCCAATCATCCGAGAAGATCAAAATGTCATCCAAGTACACAATCAGGAATTTATCCAGGTACTCTCGGAAGATGTCATGCATAAAGGACTGAAACACTGATGGAGCATTGGCAAGTCCGAATGGCATCACTAGATACTCAAAATGACCCTCGGGCGTATTAAATGCAGTTTTCCATTCATCGCCTCGCCTGATTCGCACCAGATTATACGCACCACGTAGATCTATCTTGGTGAACCAACTAGCCCCCTTAATCCGAGCAAACAAATCAGATAACAATGGCAAGGGGTACTGAAATTTAACAGTGATCTTATTAAGAAGGCGGTAATCTATACAAGGTCTCAGCGAACCATCCTTCTTGGCTACAAAAAAGAACCCTGCTCCTAATGGCGACGATGACGGGCGAATATGCCCCTTCTCCAGGGATTCCTTCACATAACTGCGCATAGCGGTGTGCTCAGGCACGGATAAATTAAACAGTCGACATTTTGGGAATTTACTACCAGGAATCAAATTGATAGCACAATCACAATCCCTATGCGGAGGTAGGGCATCGGACTTGGGCTCATCAAATACATCCCGGTAATCAGACAAGAACTCTGGAACCTCAGAAGGGGTGGATGATGAAATTGACAGAAATGGAACATCACCATGTACCCCCTGACAACCCCAGCTGGACACCGACATGGATTTCCAATCCAATACTGGATTATGGGCTTGTAGCCATGGCAACCCCAACACGACCACATCATGCAGATTATGCAACACCAGAAAGCGAATAACCTCCTGATGTGCAGGAGCCATGCACATGGTCAGCTGGGTCCAGTATTGAGGCTTATTCTTGGCCAAAGGCGTAGCTTCAATTCCTCTCAATGGAATAGGACACTGCAAGGGCTCCAAGAAAAACCCACAACGCTTAGCATATTCCAAGTCCATCAAATTCAGGGCAGCGCCTGAATCTACAAACGCCATGACAGAATACGATGACAAAGAGCAGATCAAGCTAACGGACAGAAGAAATTTTGACTGTACTGTACCAATGGTGGCAGACCTAGCGAACCGCTTAGTGCGCTTAGGACAATCAGAGATAGCATGAGTGGAATCACCACAGTAGAAACACAGCCCATTCAGACGTCTGTGTTCTTGCCGTTCAACTCTGGTCATAGTCCTATCGCACTGCATAGGCTCAGGTTTAATCTCAGGTAATACCGCCAAATGGTGCACAGATTTACGCTCACGCAAGCGTCGACCGATCTGAATGGCCA
The DNA here is from genome assembly GCF_032444005.1 of Ranitomeya imitator. Classification (NCBI taxonomy): domain Eukaryota; kingdom Metazoa; phylum Chordata; class Amphibia; order Anura; family Dendrobatidae; genus Ranitomeya; species Ranitomeya imitator. The sequence continues at coordinate 615,648,390 of NC_091282.1, forward strand.
AAGACATAGACTCATTCAAACCAGCAGGCATAGGAAATCCCACCATGACATCCTTAAGGGCTTCAGAGAGACCCTTTCTGAATATAGCTGCCAGCGCAGATTCATTCCATTGAGTGAGCACGGACCACTTTCTAAATTTCTGGCAATATACCTCTATCTCATCCTGAGCCTGACAAAGAGCTAGCAAATTTTTTTCTGCCTGATCCACTGAATTAGGCTCATCGTACAGCAATCCAAGCGCCAGGAAAAACGCATCGATATTACTTAATGCAGGATCTCCTGACGCAAGAGAAAATGCCCAGTCCTGAGGGTCGCCACGCAAAAAAGAAATGACGATCCTAACCTGTTGAACTGGGTCACCAGAGGAGCGAGGTTTCAAAGCCAGAAATAGTTTACAATTATTTTTGAAACTCAGAAATTTAGTTCTATCTCCAAAAAACAAATCTGGAATAGGAATTCTCGGTTCTAACAAAGAATTCTGAACCACAAAATCTTGAATATTTTGAACTCTTGCCGTGAGCTGATCCACACATGAAGACAGACCTTTAATGTCCATTGCTACACCTGTGTCCTGAACCACCCAAATTTCTAGGGGAAAAAAAAGGCAAAACACAGTGCAAAGAAAAAAAAATGGTCTCAGAACGTCTTTTTTCCCTCTATTGAGAATCATTAGCACTTTTGGCTTCCTGTACTGTTGTGATAGGCAATTCAGTATCACAATGGACATAGCGGTCAGAGCACATACAGTGATCTGACAATAACCCAAAATAATAGAACGGGCTCTGAGACGTGGGAACTCTGCAGACCGCAATCCCTAATCCTCTCCAAACAACACTAGAGGCAGCCGTGGATTGCGCCTAACTCTGCCTATGCAACTCGGCACAGCCTGAGAAACTAGCTAGCCTGAAGATAGAAAATAAGCCTACCTTGCCTCAGAGAAATCCCCCAAAGGAAAAGGCAGCCCCCACATATAATGACTGTGAGTTAAGATGAAAAGACAAACGTAGAGATGAAATAGATTTAGCAAAGTGAGGCCCGACTTACTAAACAGAGCGAGGATAGGAAAGATAACTTTGCGGTCTACACAAAACCCTAAAGAAAACCACGCAAAGGGGGCAAAAAGACCCTCCGTACCGAACTAACGGCACGGAGGTACACCCTTTGCGTCCCAGAGCTTCCAGCAAAACAATTAGACAAGCTGGACAGAAAAAATAGCAAACAAATAGCAAAGAAGAACTTAGCTATGCAGAGCAGCAGGCCACAGGAATGATCCAGGGAAAAACAAGTCCAACACTGGAATATTGACAGGAAGCACGGATCAAAGCATTAGGTGGAGTTAAGTAGAGAAGCACCTAACGACCTCACCAGATCACCTGAGGGAGGAAACTCAGAAGCCGCAGTACCACTTTCCTCCACAAACGGAAGCTCCCAGAGAGAATCAGCCGAAGTACCACTTGTGACCACAGGAGGGAGCTCTGCCACAGAATTCACAACAGGGGCCCTAACCAGGTAACCTTGATTACAACTTGGTGACGTGCCCTAATAGTGGAGGAGAACCTCAGCAGATGACCGGGCAGTTACTGAAGATAATCTCTATACACCATGTTCCTAATTATTATGCAAATTATATTTTTCTCGGATTTTCCTAAATGGTCGGTGCAAATGACAGTCAGTCTAATAAAAGTCATCACCCGTTAGAGTCTACATTGGATTTTATTGAAGAAACCTCTCAATGATAACAGTATAATCTCCAAAATAAATAAAACCTCAAAATGCACGGTTCCAAATTATTAGGCACAGTAGAATTTCTAAACATTTAATATGTTTTAAAGAACTGAAAATGCTCATTTGTGGAATTTGCAGCATTAGGAGGTCACATTCACTGAACAAAAAAGCTATTTAGCTCCAAAACCTCCTAACAGGCCAAGTTACATGTTAACATAGGAACCCTTCTTTGATATCACCTTCACATTTATTTCATCCATTGAACTTGTGAGTTTTTGGAGAGTTTCTGCTTGTATTTCTTTGCATGAAGTCAGAATAGCCTCCCAGAGCTGCTGTTTTGATATGAACTGCCTCCCACCCTCATAGATCTTGTGCTGGATGATACTCCAACGGTTCTCTGTAGGGTTGAGGTCAGGGGAAGATGGTGGCCACACCATGAGTTTATCTCCTTTTAAGCCCATAGCAGCCAATGACTCAGAGGTATTCCTTGCAACATGAGATGGTGCATTGTCATGCATGAAGATGATTTTGCTCCTGAAGGCACGTTTCTACTTTTTATACCATGGAAGAAAGTTGTCAGTCAGAAACTCTATATACTTTGCAGAGGTCATTTTCACACCTTCAGGAACCTTAAAGGGCCCTACCAGCTGTTTCCCCATGATTCCATCCCAAAACATGACAACTCCACCTCCTTGCTGGCATCACAGCCTTGTTGGGACATGGTGGCCATCCACCAACCATCCACTACTCCATCCATCTGGACCATCCAGGGTTGCTCGACACTCATCAGTAAACAAGACTGTTTCAAAATTAGTCTTCATGTATGTCTGGGCTCACTGCAACCGTTTTTGCTTGTGAACACTGTTTAGGGGTGGCCGAATAGTAGGCTTATGAACCACAGCAAGCCTTTGAAGGATCCTACACCTTGAGGTTTGAGGGACTCCAGAGGCACCAGCAGCTTCAAATATCTGTTTGCTGCTTTGTAATGTCTTTTTAGCAGCTGCTCTCTTAATCGGACAAACTTGCCTGGCAGAAACCTTCCTCATTCTGCCTTTATCAGCACAAACACATCTGTGCTCAGATTAACAGTACGATGATCATGCTTAAGTTTTCGGGAAATATCAAATATTTTCAACCCTTGACCAATGCATTGCACTATTTGATGCTTTTCGGCAGCAGAGAGATCCTTTTTCTTTCCCATGTTACTTGAAACCTGTGGCCTGCTTAATAATGTGGAACATCATTTTAAGTAGTTTTCCTTTCATTAGAATCACCTGGAAAACTAATTATCACATGTGTTTAAGATTGATTTCAGTGATCCATTGAGCTCTGAGACACAATATCATCCATGAGTTTATTTGAAAAACAAAACAATTAAATCTTTAAGACACTTAAATCCAATTTACATAATAATTTGGAACATGGTGTATAATGACCAACATGGATATTACCACCATATGGTCAGTGGTCAGCCCTACAGAACATATAAGAGATCACAGCACAGTTACAGATAATGTCTTACCGCTGATGTTCTTTCTGATGGAATCGTTCATTTTTCCCGTCTTTTCCATCTGGCCCAGACCGACATGACAACTTCTTCCAGCTACAACTCGGCTGCAGAGAATACAACAAAGACACATTTCACTTCTCATATTCCAGCCCCATCACCATCTATTCCCAACCTGCACAAACTCCTCATCCTGCTGATAACCCAATACTGAGCCGCTGCTGCTGTATGTGTCTCTATTACTGCAACTGATACCCCAATACTGAGCCGCTGCCGTATGTGACCCTATTACTGTACCTGCTGTGTGGTTCTCTGTGCCCTCTAAATTCTAAAGCAACTCTCTACAATATAGTAATGCCGAGTGCAAGTGCCTTAGAAAACAGTGCCCATATTTTGCCCCTAGAAAGTAATAATGACATGTGTGCCCCTTTGATAGCCACAGTAACCTGAGTTCACCTATAACAATAAGTGCCCACTTTACATTTAATAAAGTCCCGAGTCTGCCCCTGTACAGCTCCCCTTTACACAGCATGATGCTCTCTTATACACAGTATATTGCACCCACACAGTATTGTGTTTGATGGCTCCAACACTGTATAATGACCCCCACACTGTAATCTCCATACTGTATGATGGCCCCTAGATAGCCTCCATATACAGTAGCATAATGCACCAAATAGTCCACAATATTTTATAATGCATGCCCATAGGCAGACTCTATAGCATACAGCAGCCCCCATAGGCAGACACTGTAATAAGGCAGCACCACCATATAGGCAGACCCTGTAATAAGACAGTACCCCCATAAGCAGGCTCTGTAGTATAAGGCAGCACCCCCATAAGCAAACCCTGTAATATGGCAGCACCCCCATAGGCAGACCCTGTAATTAGGCAGCCCCCCCAGTCAGACCCTGTAATAAGGCAGCCCCATAGTCAGACCCCGTAATAAGGCAGCCCCCCATAGGCAGACCCTGTAATAAGGCAGCAGCACCCATTAAAAAAAAATACTCACCTCTCTTCTCTTCTTCCTGGATCCTGCGCTGCTCCCGCTTATCTCCTGACAGCGGGCGCCGGGCAGTTTGCCATCTCCACTATTAGGGCACGCAGCGCCCCTTCTCCCATCATTGTGATCAGCTGTATCGGCTAAACGCCGGTACAGCTGATCTTCCGATGACGGCGGGGGGCCCATTGCTGGCATCGGGCCCCCCGCCTGCTCAGGGGCCCCATAGTGGCAGAGCAGGGAGATCGAAGAACTGTATCGGCGTACGTATGTAGCGTAGCTCCGGGTGGGCCCCCTCAGAGCACCGGGCCCAGGGCGCTCACACCCTCTGCCCCCCAGTAGCTACGCTACTGGCTCTACTCCAACCACTTAGGCTAAGTTCACACTTGTGTACTGGGGCTTTGCGGATGGCTACATACTTCCTCCCTGAAGCTCCGCCCACTCCCACACTTCTTCTGTTTAGGTCCGCCTACTTCTGCATGCGTCCTGCATGCCTATCTTTAACATTGGGTACGCAGGACATGCGGATGTATGCGGATGCGTCGTTTTGATGCGCTCGCCGACCGCTTGGGAATGCAACTTGTTGCGTCCCTGCGTGGTCGACAGGAACGTCAAAACGACGCATCAGCATACATCTGCATACATCCGCATCTCCTATGTACCCAATTTTAGAGATAGATACACAGGATGCATGCAGAAGTAGGCGGACCTAAATGGAAGAAGTGCAGAAGTGGGCGGAGCTTCAAGGAGGAAGTACGCAGCCGTCCACAAAGCCCCGATACGCAAGTGTGAACTTAGCCTTAGCTTCAGTACACAGCACAGGAAGATGAATCTTTCACCAGCATGGACAAGAAGGTCTGACCAGTTTATATAAAAGGTAATGACCAGATCAGAAGCAGTTGAAATGGAGCTGCATGTTTTTGACTATCATAGAAAGGGTCGATAACCTTTCAGCACAAGAAGAAACTAAATCAATTTAATATGGGACACAAATTTCACCATCTCTAAAGAAGACCTGCGATTCATTACCCGATGTGAACGTCTAACTCCAGGTCTTGCAGGGGGACGTGACACCCTCTTGACAATCTCCTTGTCAGCGTAATCAGTCAGTTCTGTGTACTGCTTAATTGTAATATATGTATTGTACACTACTCACTTCTTATATATGTACTGTACTGATCTCTACTAGTGATGAGCAAGCAAACATCGGAGTGCTTGGGATGTTCGTTATTCGGCGAGTATTTCTTTAATGTTCGTGCAGAAGCTTGAGCCCACGCCCCACATGTTTGGCACTTTTTAGTTAGGACTCAAAACTTCTTCCCCCAAAAAAGTGTTAAATAAATTGCATTGCAATATTGATACTTCAGTCTTATACGTCCATCTAAAGTGGGCACATTTTGCTGGCATTATAAAACTGCATTTTTTTTGAGCAGTGAAATTGTATATGGCATTTATTGTGCTAGAGTTGAGCCTCAAAACACACGAAAAGATAACCTTTGGTTACAAATAGCATTGCCATATTGATACTGCAGTCTTATGCGTCTATCTGTAGGTGACACATTTTACTGGTATTGTAATAGTGTCTGCAAAGTTTTGTCAACAGGGTTATATCCTACGTAATTCAAAATGGTCAAGGTGCATGGTAAGGGAAGGGAAAGTGGACGTGATGGTGAGCGCAGAGACTGAGACCATTGGCAAGCTGAAACTGTGCCTGCCGTGGGAGCACAACAAAACATCATGTCAATCTAGTTTCCTATATCACTTTGTTCAGGGGTGTGGAACACCATTCTTGAAGCCAGACCAGTTATACACGGATAACAGTTCCACATTGTCAGTGCACCTATATATTACAGCGACACATCTTAACGCACATAATGAAGACTACAGTCAGAATAGGCTAAAATATCAAAGTTTATTCATTAGAAAAGATAATAATCACAAAATATGTATTATAATTATAGGTACAATTGTGATGTAATCCCTAGGTAAAAATCATTACCTTTTCAATACATAATATGTTCAACACAGTAAGAGGACAATATGGACAGTCAACCTCTTGGTGGGGACAGGGAAGTTTTGACTGTTGGCAGTCTGGCACACATGATTGAGTTTTTTGTTCTGCTGTGTTTCCTGTGACCCTCACGTTGTACGCATTTTGGCCAACACTAATTAATAGCTGGTCATCCTTCTAGACCCATGCTATAAGGAGAACTTTACATTTCTCCTACCCTAGGCTGAGAGGTCTAATAAAATGTTGCAGTAACAGAAAACCCTAGCTGAAGAATTATTTAAAAAAATTCCCACCTGACAACACTGGCAGGAGAGGTCACAGTTCCTTGGACAACCAACGAGTGGAGACTAGGGAGACACACACCAGAAGAAGAGGCAGGGGAACACAATCAAAGGTCTGGGACAGGATTCTCAGACCCTCCCATCACACAGGCTCTGATGCGCGGGGTACTCTGACAAGGAATGAAAAGTTTTGGAAAATGCTGAAGTACCTTTCCGACCATACCAACGTCCTCTGTGCCTTACAACTATTGGGTATCCAAGCTAGACACGTGGCATGAACTGTCTGAGGCTTGGAGGTCCTGCCCTGCTGTTAGTACTTGTGTCTGCACAAATGGTTAGAAAATAACTCCATGAGGATGGTTTGATTGTCGACGTCCAAAGTAAGGGTCATGCTCACAGCCCAACACTGTGCAGGATGCTTGGCATTTGCCACAGAACACCAGGATTTGCAAATTCGCCACTGGCGCCCTGTGCTATTCACAGATGAAAGCAGGTTCACACTGAGCACATGTGACAGATGTGACAGAGTCTGGAGATACCGTGGAGAGTGATCTGCTTCCTGCAACATCCTTCAGCATGACCGGTTTAGCAGTGAGTCAGTAATGGTGTTGGGTGGCATTTCTTTGGAGGGCCGCACAGCCCTCCATGTGCTCGCCAGAGGTAGCCTGACTGCCATTAGGTACCAAGATGTGGCTGGAGTGTGTCAGCAGTTCCTGCAAGATGAAGGCATGGAAACTATGGACTGGCCCGCCCGTTCCCCAGACCTGAATCCGATTGAACACATCTGGGACATCATGTCACGCACCATCCACCAGTGTCACATTGCACCACAGACTGTCCAGGAGTTGGCGGATGCTTTAGTCCAGGTCTAGAAGGAGATCCCTCAGGAGACCATACACCACCTCATCAGGAACATGCCCAGGTGTTGTAGGGAGATGAGATAGGCATGTGGAGGCCACACACACTACTGAACATAATTTCCTTGTCTTGAGGCATTTCCACTGAAGTTGGATCAGACTGTAACTTCATTTTCCACTTTGATTTTGAGCATCATTCCAACTCCAGACCTCCGTGAGATATTAGTTGTGATTTACATTGATCATTTTTAGGTTTTATTGTCCTCAACACAATCCACTATGTAATGAATAAAGATTTACAACTGGAATATTTCATTCAGTGATATATAGGATGTGGGATTTTAGTGTTCCCTTTATTTTTTGAGCAGTGTATTTCAAATGTTTATTTCTGTTAATGTTGATGATTATGGCTTACAGCCAATGAAAACCCAAAAGTCATTATCTCAGTAAATTAGAATACTTTATAACACCGGCTTGAAAAATTATTTTAAAATCCGAAATGTTGGCCCACTGAATTGTATGTTCAGTAAATGCACTCAATACTTGGTTGGGGCTCCTTTTGCATCAATTACTGCATCAATGCGGCATTGCATGGAGGCTATCAGCCTGTGGCACTGCTGAGGTGTTATGAAAGCCCAAGTGGCCTTCAGCTCATCTGCATTGTTGGGTTTGGTGTGTCTCATCTTCCTCTTGACAATACCCCATAGATTCTCTATGGGATTAAGGTCAGGCAAGTTTGCTGGCCAATCAAGCACAGTGATACTGTTTTTTGTAAACCAGTTATTGGTATTTTGGCAGTGTGGACAGTTGCCAAGTCCTGCTGGAGAATGAAATTTCCATCTCCAAAAAGCTTGTCAGCAGAGAGAGAAGCATGAAGTGCTCTAAATTTTCCTGGTAGACAGCTGTGCTGACTTTGGTCTTGCTAAAACACAGTGGACCTACACCAGCAGAAGACATGTTTCTCCAAACCATCACTGTTGTGAAAACTTCACACTAGACCTCAAGCAGCTTGCATTGTGAGTCTCTCCACTCTTCCTCCAGACTCTGGGACCTTGATTAACAAATGAAATGCAAAATTTACTTTCATCAGCAGTCCACTCTCTGTAAATCTCTCCAAATTTTTGAATGGCCTTTTCTTAACAATCCTTTCAAGACTGCTTGTGCACCTATTTCTACCACAATTTTTCCTGCCACTCAACTTTCCATTAATATGCTTGGATACAGCACTCTGTGAACAGCCAGCTACTTTAGCAATGACCTTTTGCGGCTTACCCTACTTGTGGAGTGTGTCAATGACTGCCTTCTGGACATCTGTCAAGTCAGCAGTCTTCCCCATGATTCCATGATTATGGAGCCTACTGAAACAGACTAAGGGACCTTTTTAAATGCTTAGGAAGCCTTTGCAGGTGTTTTTTGCTAATTATTCTAATTTACTGAGATAATAACTTTTGGGTTTTCATTGGCTGTAAGCCATAATCATCAATATTAACAGAAATAAACACTTGAAATAGATCACTCTGTTTGTAAAGACTCTATATAATATGAGTTTCACTTTTTGCATTGTAGAACTAAAATAAATTAACTTTTTGATGATATTATAATTTAGTGAGAAGCTTTTGTATGTATACCTCCAAGGGGTAAATGTTTTTCAGCCCATGCATTTAGTGCATGCACATTACCAGTCTAGGATACTCACTCCTTAATAATGGGAAAATATGAGACCTGTGATAACACACCATTTTATCTTAATTAATCAGGCGTATATTTTCAGTAAGCCAGGAAGACTGTTATCTATATGTTGACTTTTGAATTTATGTGCTTCTTTCTCCGGTAGGTCAAGAGTCTGAAATGTTGACTCTTCTTGTAGGTTAAATTCATAATTGTAAATTGATGAATGATTGTTTTGTACCTCTATTTTTAATGGCATGTAGCCCAGGAAATCCTTTTGGGCCTAATAGAATTTGATGCTATTCAGCAGCGTACTTCACCCATGAAGCAAGCTACACCGCCTGTTTACCTAACTACTATTTTGTAATGGCATCTAGCCCAGGAAATCCTTTTGGGCCTAGTAGAATTTCGTGATACTCAGCAGCGTACCCCACCCATGAAGCAAGCTACACCGCCTGTTTACCTAACTACTATTTTGTAATGGCATCTAACCCAGGAAATCTATTTGGGCCTAGTAGAATTTAGTGATACTCAGCAACCTACCCCACCCATGAAGCAAACTACACCGCCTGTTAACCTAAGTACTATTTTTTAACGGCATCAAGCCCAGGAAATCCATTTGGGCCTAGTAGAATTTAGTGATACTCAGCAGAGTACCTGTTGTGAATTCTGTGATCGAACTCCCTCCTGTGGTCATGAATGGTACTTCGGCGAGTTCTGTCCATGGACTCCCTCTGGTGGCTGTGAGTGAAGCTGCTGCTTCTGAGGTTCCTTACACAGGTGACGTGGTTTATCCTTTAGTTGGCTGCTCTATTTAACTCCACTCAGATCGTCACTCCATGCCAGCTGTCAATGTTCCTGCATTGGTTCAGTTCGCTCTTGGATCTTTCTGGTGACCTGTCTTCTCCAGCAGAAGCTAAGTTCCTGATAGTTATTATTTGTTCATTGTTTCCTTGTCCAGCTGGTTATCATGATTTTGTCTTGCTAGCTGGAAGCTCTGGGATGCAGAGTGGCATCTCCGCACCGTTAGTCGGTGCGGAGGTCTTTTTGCACACTCTGCGTGGTCTTTTGTAGTTTTTGTGCTGACCGCAAAGATACCTTTCCTATCCTCTGTCTGTTTAGTAAGTCTGGCCTCCCTTTGCTGAAACCTGTTTCATTTCTGCGTTTGTGACTTTCATCTTTTCTCACAGTCAATATATGTGGGGGGGCTGCCTTTTCCTTTGGGGAATTTCTCTGAGGCAAGGTAGGCTATATTTTCTATCTCTAGGGCTAGCTAGCTCTTAGGCTGTGAAGAGGCGTCTAGGGAGAGTCAGGAACGGCTATTTCTTGTTGTTGTGATAGGATTAGGGCCTGCGGTCAGCAGAGCTCCCACATCCCAGAGCTTGTCCTGTGTGAGTTTAACTATCAGGTCGTGCCGGGTGCTCCTAACCACCAGGTCCATAACAAGTACCCCACCCATGAAGCAAGATACACCGCCTGTTTATCTAACTACTATTTTGTAACGGCATCTAGCCCAGGAAATCCGTTTGGGCCTAGTAGAATTTAGTGATACTCAGCAGCGTACCCCACCCATGAAGCAAGCTACACCGCCTGTTGATCTAATTTCTAATTTTTAACTGCATCTAGCCCAGGAAATTGTTTTGTACCTAATAGCATTTTGTGCTACTCAGCAGAGTACCCTACCCATGAAGCAGGCTACACCGCCTGTTTACCTAACTACTATTTTGTAACGGCATCTAGCCCAGGAAATCCGTTTGGGCCTAGTAGAATTTAGTGATACTCAGCAGCGTACCCCACCCATGAAGCAAGCTACACCGCCTGTTTAACTATTATTTTGTAACGGCATCTAGCCCAGGAAATCCGTTTGGGCCTAGTAGAATTTAGTGATACTCAGCAGCGTACCCCACCCATGAAGCAAGCTACACCGCCTTCTTTCTTTCTCAATCTAACCCCTCGGCTCTGGGGTGTCCACTCTCCCTCCAGCTCTCACCTTCTCACAGGTGGACTACCGCGTGTTTTCACACTGTGGCGAATCTTTTGGGCCCAGGCATAAGAAGTCATCGAGGTAATGGATAATATGTGCCGCCTTACAAACGTCCATGACGACACATTGGAGGAAGCAACTAAACGCCTCAAATAGTGAGCAGGATATTGAGCACCCCATGGGCAAACAGCGATCTATGTAGTATGCTCCTTCACAGAAGCAGCCCAATGGGAGGACACTATTCGGAGGCACAGGTAGTAACCGGAACGCTCCCTCATGTCTGTTTTGGCCATTAGGGTGCCTCTTACCAACTTCTTGACCTGCCTGATTGCCTCGTCAACAGAGGTACAGTACATAGTACTGTACTTGGTTCCGCGTCGATGTTGTCGTTAACTGACCTGCCCCTTTGTATATGACAAATGGTGGATTAGTCTGAATGTATTGGGTCCATTTTTTGGCACAACTCCCAACAGGGGTACCACTACGTCTTCTAAGGAAAGTGTTCTGAATGGACCCGCCGCCATTCTACCTAAAGATATTTCTTTTTTTCTATTTTTTTTGTCAAGACGTCTGGGTGTTGGTAGAGTAAGTTTAGATTTTTACTCCAGCCTTTCTTGATTTTAGAAGGCCATGACATGCCTATATCTGTGTCTCCTCCTCCTTTTACTCCTCCACCTCTTTTCTTTTCACATGACTATATGTAGTTGTGACTTTTCCATGTGTTTGTTGTGTCTTCTGAGCAGTTTGTCAGCTTTTGGACACCTTTTAAGGTGTTTTCTATGTGTTTTCCATGTGTTTCTATGTGTTTGTGTTTGCCTGCCATTGGTTTCAATGGGGTTCGACGGTGTTCGTCAAACGTTCGACGAACAGTTTGGTGAACACCTCCCTGTTCGACGAACCGAACCCGAACATTAGGGAGGTGGCTCAACACTAATTTTAAGGCCAAATATGTTATTCCTTAGTTGATGCAATATGAAGGACAAACTCATGATTGTTTACAGTCTTTTCAGGATCCTAGTCCATCGCTTTTCAGACGGAAGGCAGATGCAACAGATGAGCCAATTTTTGCAGATGGGCACTATTGTTCAGGATATGCCATTTCTTATCCCAAAAGAGGAAAGATTGTAAAACATAAATTACCGAGTCATTTTTCAGCTCAAAGGGCAGAGCTAGAAGCAGCAAAAATGGTACTACAGCTGAATGAAGCTGATGATCAGTGTCCCATTGTAATCTACAGTGATAGCTCCTATGTTGTTAGATCACTGACAGATTTGCCAGTTTAGGAAAAAAGAGGCTATGTAGACTCTTGTACATATTGACACACTGAAAACAATTTTTGAGATAGCATCAAAAAACCCTAATGGTTTTGCTATTGTCAAAGTCCCTGCCCATAAAAAAATCTGATGATGAATTATCTGTTGGGAATGCAATCTGCAGATAGGTTAGCCAAAGAGGCAGCCCTGACAGGAGGAGAAGTGTTTGAACCTGAACCTCTTGAGGTTTCAGCAGTTCAAAGAACAGACACACATATCCCTTCTTTAGCAGAAGAACAAGAAAAAGACACATCTCTTGTTGCTTCCCGGGTTGATCCAAAACCTCCCTTTGTTTGTGAAAACAGGGTTTTGTATCATGAAAACATTTACAGGTTGAGTTCACAAGATATAATCATGAAAGTTTAGGTCATTTGGGCCAACAGAAATTGTTAGGCATTCTCAGAGAGAAATTTTACTGGGAAAAGATGGAAGAGACTGTACAAAGTATTGTTCAATCGTGTCTCATTTGTGCCTAAATTAATCCAAGACCAAAAGGACAGAAACCGCCACAACTCCGAACCGCACCTGCAGATGGTCCACGGTCTACGTTACAAATTGACTACATTGGTCCGTTACCATCAGGTAAAAATGGTCTCAGGTATGCATTGGTTGTAGTAGAAGTTTTTTCTAAATGGGTTGAAATTTTACCTGTCAGGAAAGATGATGCTTTGTCTACAGGTAGATCATTAATCATGTATTTTGTACTTGGAGGATCCTAAGAATAATCTCATCAGATCGAGGAAGTCACTTTACAGGAAAAATCATGCAAGCAGTTTGTACTATTCTAGGGGTACAACAACAGTTCCATGTACCTCACCATCCACATTCCCTGGTATTGTGGAAAGAATGAATAGAGCAATAAAATCCAGAATTGCCAAAATACTAATGAACAAAGGCAATACTTGGGTTGATGCTTTACCTTTTGTACTGTTGACTGTGAGAGGAACAACTTCTTCCACAACTCAATTTACTCCTTTTGAACTAATGACAGGAAGAAAAATGCCATTGATTTTTCCGCATGAACCATTTTTGTCCACACCTCAAAAAAGATGCTGTTGCAAGGTCCAAATGGTTGCAAGAAAACTTTCAAACGAATCTTCCACATTCTGCATCAAAAATACAGAGAATGGAGCCACCATATTAACCCAAATTCAAGAAAGGGGCTCTAGTGATGATTAAAACTTTCAGGAAGAATGGACCTTCGGAAAATAACTGGGAAGGTCCCTTTGAGATCATCACCATGAGACAAGTTAAGATTTTTCTGTAACGAGCATCTAATGTGGTTAAAAATACCCACAGACAACAAAGAGTGTGGGAACATGTCGATCAATGCAAATTGTATGTTGCAAAATAATGATACTGCTTTTTTATTAGGAAGAAATTGAATCCAATAAGAGCTGGAATACGAAACACCATGTCCTTGATGGAAGGGATTCAACACCAGCCCTTCAGGAGAAGAAGACATTTCCCAGGAAAAGCTACTATCTGATGGGAATCACATTTCTGCTACTTTGTACTATTTCAACTCTGATCTACACAGAAGATATTTTACATCATGGAACAAATACTAGTGAAGTGAATGAACCTTTCAAAAAAACTCTACATTCATGGAAACCAAGAGGATCTAGTCTACAAAGCCTAATAGATGAAGACAAACTAGACGATTCAGTAGATATTACCGGAAACATTTGCATGGGTTATGGTGTAAAATGCTGTATTGAGCTACACTTCATACACGACACTGACGTACTATTACATGCTACCACAGGACCTAAGACTGGGTTTATACAGTTACAAGGAGATTATGACACATGGGAATCCAATCCTACAGATGTGTTATACTGGAATGTAGAGATAAGAGGTGGAGAAAAACCTGTGTGGTCAGGTGATATTACAAATGATATGATCATAAAAGGGAAAGTTGCAACATCCAAAACAAATATTTGGTTAAGGACGCAACTTTTTGGGAAAATATTGGATCCTTCAATACTTTCTATTACAGAAGAAGATGAAGATTGGGTAAAAACCTGGAATTTCCAGATAACTAGAGAACCAGTACAAGTACAGGTATCTAATTTTTACAGTAACAAATACTATAGCTCCAGAAGTAAGGGTTACACCACAAGCAGTATATAGCCAAGAAAATATGTCTCCTTTGTTATTAAAATGCAACACAAGGTTAGAGTTACCTTTGGAATCTCTGCTAACATGGACCAAAGATAGATTATTTTTTGGAAGTTTTTCAAATGGTCCAAAAATGTTATACACAGAGGTCAATCCGGTAAAGTGAGATGGTTGAATAAGAATTTTTTTTTTTCTGTAGAAAATCCATCTCCTAAGGATTCCAGACTTTACCAATGAAATTAACAAAAAATAATTACAAACAATGTAAATATGTAAATGAAAATGTATGGTCAGCAGTAGATAAGATATGCACACAGACAAGATTTCAACTATCTACTCCTTTCCAAATTAACCAATTCCAATCTAAACCTCTATTATGAGATGGAGTGTTTATGACTAGTGTTGAGCATTCCGATACTGCAAGTATCGGGTATCGGCCGATATTTGCTGTATCGGAATTCCGATACCGAGTTCCGATATTTTTGCGATATCGGAAATCGGAATCGGCGTGTGCGGTGCGTATCGTTCCAAGGGTCTGGAATAAAAAATATGGATATACTCACCCCTCTGGCGAACCCTGGCTGTCACCGCTGCTAGCGTCTGCCTCCGTTCCTAAGAATGCAGAGAGTGAAGGACCTTTGAAGACATCAGGGTCACGTCATCAAAGGTCCTTCACTCACTGCATTCTTAGGGACGGAGGCAGACGCTCGCAGCGGTGACAGCCAGGGTTTGCCGGAGGGGTGAGTATATCCAAATTTTTTATTTTTATTCTTTATTTTTTACATGAATATGGATCCCAGGGCCTGAAGGAGAGTTTCCTCTCCTTCAGACCCTAGGAACCATCCAGGATACCTTCCGCTATTTGTGTCCCATTGACTTGCATTGGTATCGGGTATCGGTATCGGCGATGTCCGATATTTTTTGGATATCGGCCGATACCATCCGATACCGATACCTTTGAATATCGGAAGGTATCGCTCAACACTATTTATGACTATGATATTGGCTTTTAACATGTCTAACTGGAAAATCTCTTCTAGATATCCCCAGTGTCAATCACATCTCATTAACATTAATTTGGAAAAAGAACCTCAGCACAGGTTAGAAGTAAGAGGGGAGTGTTAGGGTATGTGCACACGTCAGGATTTTCTAGCAGAAATTTCCTGACAAAAAATGGACATTTCTGCCAGAAATCTGCATGCGTTTTTTTCACATTTTTTTCGCGTTTTTGACGTGTTTTTTGTGCGTTTTTTGTGCGTTTTTTTCCAAATGCATAGAATAGCGGGAAAAACGCAAAAAATCCGCAAAATTAATGAACATGCTGCTTTTTTACCGCAATGCTTTTTTTTTTGCGAAAAAAACGCATCATGTGCACAAAAATTGCAGAATGCATTCTAAATGATAGGATGCATATATTTGCAGTTTGTAATGCGTTTTTATTGTGAAAAAAACCGCGAAAAATACTGAACGTGTGCACATACCCTTAGAAGGTATTTTGGGGGGATTAGGAACAGTGGGAAGTCTAATTAACGCTATGGACATTCATACACTTAAATCAGATCTGGAAAATATTGGAATATATTGGAGGTAAAGGGGTAAACATTCAGAAAAGTTTGAATCAAGTCCTTGAAAAGATGGTTTTGAACACTGCTGCTGTTTTGGGATCTTCTGTGTCACATCTACAAGATGCTACTTTAGCTTTAATAGAAAGTGAATAGGAATCTCAAGTGGCCAAAACATGTCTAGAAATTCAGATTGAATATTCCACCAATCTGAAAATGATTGCACAAGCATTACAAAGTGGAATTACACCTTTAGGACTAATGAGAAATTTGCCTACAGAATATAATTTTGTGTTAAATCATACAGATTTGTGGGTAAATAAGTGGTTTAGGATGTGAACAGAACATTTGTGTAGGAACATCACTGATTCCAGTGTCGGGAAGAGAAGAAACCCTGGTTCCTATAACTGTTCTCGGAATTCCTGTTAGTGATACACAATTGTTATATTATCATTTACAGTACACAGATTTTGCTTTTGATGGTACAAACACTGAACAATTAGACATTTCCTCATGCTTAAACTTTGTTTCTATGGTAATGTGTTAACCTGGACAGGATAAAGTCATTTATCATTCATGTTTCCATAATCATACCTCATGTCATGCCAGAGTTGAGAATGTACACACAATACATAACTTGGTGACACCAGTCAGCGCTAATAAGATTTGTTTCCAAGTTATGTCAGAAAAAGAAGTTGTTTCTGCATTCTTTTCATCTTGTGTACATGCTGAAAATCTGACAATAGGTTTATATTGTATTGAGGGAAATGTGAAAACTCTCACAAAGAAGGAAGGAAGTATTAATATTACGTTAATAGGCTCAAGAAATCTGAAAAACCTTCAGATACAGTTCAATTTGTCACAAATAAATCATTTTCCTTGGGATATGTGGACAAATGAGATAAAGAAAGTCAAAGGTTTGTTAAATTTATTAACAAAACAATTAAAAGAAGCTGAAATTGTATTCAGACATGAGCAAGGGAATTTAAATGATTAACCCCTTTACCCCCAAGCCACCCTTGCACGTTAATGACCGGGCCAATTTTTACAATTCTGACCACTGTCCCTTTATGAGGTTATAACTCTTAAACGCTTCAACGGATCCCAGTGATTCTGACACTGTTTTCTCGAGACATATTGTACTTCATGATAGTGGTAAAATTTCCTTGACATTACCTGCGTTTATTTGTGAAAAAAACAGAAATTTGGCGAAAATTTTGAACATTTCGCAATTTTGCAACTTTGAATTTTTATGCAATTAAATCACAGAGATATGTCACACAAAATACTTAAGGCCGGCGTCACACTTGCGAGTTTTACGGACGTAAGAGCGCAGAAACTACGTCCGTAAAACTCGCAAAAAATACGGCACAATTATTCTCTATGCCCCTGCTCCTATCTGCCGTATTTTACTGATCAGTATTATACGGCTTTCTACGGCCGTAGAAAATCGCAGCATGCTGCGTTTGTCACCGTACTGTGCAAGAAATACGCCAATGAAAGTCTATGGAAGCGTGAAAAATACGGATTACACACGGACCAGCAGTGTGACTTGCGAGAAATACGCAGCGGTGTTAGAGAGAAAAGCCGGTAATTCAGTGCGGTGTACAGTAAAATCACACTGACAGCTTCCAGTCCAATAGGTAGAATAAATGTGTACACATAGAATAGGTATATATATATATATATATATATATATATATATATGTCAGTGAGACACATATATGTATATATATTAATATTTATTCCAGCGCTATACAGCTTGAAAGCCGGTAATTCAATTACCGGCTTTTTCTTTCTCCTTCCTAAACCCGACATGATTTGAGACATGGTTTACATACAGTAAACCATGTCTTCTCTCCATTTTTTTTGCAGATTCCACACTACTAATGTCAGTAGTGTGTATCTGCAAAATTTGGCCGTTCTATCTACTAAATTAAAGGGTTAAACGGCGGAAAAAATTGGCGTGGGCTCCCGCGCAATTTTCTCCGCCAGAGTAGTAAAGCCAGTGACTGAGGGCAGATATTAATAGCCTGGAGAGGGTCCATGGTTATTGGCCCCCCCCTGGCTAAAAACATCTGCCCCCAGCCACCCCAGAAAAGGCACATCTGGAAGATGCGCCTATTCTGGCACTTGGCCACTCACTTCCCATTCCGGTGTAGCGGTGGGATATGGGGTAATGAAGGGTTAATGTCACCTTGCTATTGTAAGGTGACATTAAGCCAAATTAATAATGGAGAGGCGTCAATTCTGACACCTATCCATTATTAATCCAATACTAGTAAAGGGTTAAAAAAAACAACACACACACATTATTTAAAATTATTTTAATGAAATAAAAACAATGGTTGTTGGAGTATTTTATTCTACGCCCAATCCAGTCACTGAAGACCCTCGTTCTGTAACAAAAAAACATAATAAACCAACAATATCCTTACCCTCCGCAGATCTGTAACGTCCAACGATGTAAATCCATCTGAAGGGGTTAAAATAATTTGCATTCACGAGCTTTGCTAATGCAATGATGCTCATGGCTGCAAAAACCCCGGAAAATGAAGGTAAAGTAGGTCAATGACCTATATTTACCTTCATTTGCGGTGAGGCGCCCTCTGCTGGCTGTTCCTAGATCGTGGGAACTTTCCTAGAAAGCTCCCAGGCTCGAGTTCATATGAGGACAACCAGCAGAGGGCGCCCTCTTATGAACTCGAGCCTGGGAGCTTTCTAGGAAACTTCCCACGATCTAGGAACAGCCAGCAGAGGGCGCCTCACCGCAAATGAAGGTAAATATAGGTCATTGACCTACTTTACCTTCATTTTCCGGGGTTTTTGCAGCCATGAGCATCATTGCATTAGCAAAGCTCGTGAATGCAAATTATTTTAACCCCTTCAGATGGATTTACATCGTTGGACGTTACAGATCTGCGGAGGGTAAGGATATTGTTGGTTTATTATGTTTTTTTGTTACAGAACGAGGGTCTTCAGTGACTGGATTGGGCGTAGAATAAAATACTCCAACAACCATTGTTTTTATTTCATTAAAATAATTTTAAATAATGTGTTTGTGTTTTATTTAACCCTTTACTACAATTGGATTAATAATGGATAGGTGTCATAATTGACGCCTCTCCATTATTAATTTGGCTTAATGTCACCTTACAATAGCAAGGTGGCATTAACCCTTCATTACCCCATATCCCACCGCTACACGGGAATGGGAAGAGAGTGGCCAAGTGCCAGAATAGGCGCATCTTCCAGATGTGCCTTTTCTGGGGTGGCTGGGGGCAGATGTTTTTAGCCGGGGGGGGGGCCAATAACCATGGACCCTCTCCAGGCTATTAATATCTGCCCTAAGTCACTGGCTTTACTACTCTGGCGGAGAAAATTGCGCGGGAGCCCACGCCAATTTTTTCCGCCATTTAACCCTTTAATTTAGTAGATAGAACGGCCAAAGTTTGCAGATACACACTACTGACATTAGTAGTGTGGAATCTGCAAAAAAAATGGAGAGAAGACATGGTTTACTGTGTGTAAACCAGGTCTCATATCATGTCGGGTTTAGGAAGGAGAAAGAAAAAGCCGGTAATTGAATTACCGGCTTTCAAGCTGTATAGCGCTGGAAAAAATATTAATATATATACATATATGTGTCTACTGACATATATATATAGACAGTATATATATATATATATATTTTTTTTTTGGGACACATGGATCACTTCTATAGCGGTATGTTGGTTTTGCAAGCCTGCGAGAAAACCACGCAGTACGGATGCCATACGGATTACATACGGAGGATGCCATGCGCAAAAAACGCTGACACACCCTGCCTACGGAGGAGCTACGGACCACTATTTTCGGGACTTTTCAGCGTATTACGGCCGTAATATACGGACCGTATTGTTTTACGCTGTGTGTGACGCCGGCCTAATAAGTAACATTTCCTACATGTCTACTTTACATCAGCACAATTTTGGAACCCAAATTTTTTTTTGTTAGGGAGTTATAAGGGTTAAAACTTGACCAGCAATTTCTCATTTTTACAACACCATTTTTTTTAGGGACCACATCTCATTTGAAGTCATTTTGAGGGGCCTATATGATAGAAAATACCCAAGTGTGACACCATTCTAAAAACTGCACCCCTCAAGGTGCTCAAAACCATATTCAAGAAGTTTATTAACCCTTCAGGTGTTTCACAGGAATTTTTGGAATGTTTAAATAAAAATGAACATTTAACTTTTTTTCACAAAAAATTTGTTTTATTTTACCAAGGGTAACAGGAGAAAATGGACCGCAAAAGTTGTTGTACAATTTGTCCTGAGTACGCCGATACCCCATATGTGGGGGTAAACCACTGTTTGGGCGCATGACAGAGCTCGGAAGCGAAGGAGCACCATTTGACTTTTCAATGCAAAATTGACTGGAATTGAGATGGGACGCCATGTTACGTTTGGAGAGCCACTGATATGCCTAAACATTGAAACCCCCCACAAGTGACACCATTTTGGAAAGTAGACCCCCTAAGGAACTTATCTAGAGGTGTGGTGAGCACTTTGACCCACCAAGTGCTTCACAGAAGTTTATAATGCAGGACCGTAAAAATAAAAAATCATATTTTTTCACAAAAATTATTTGTTGCCCCCAATTTTTTATTTTCCCAAGGGTAAGAGAAGAAATTGGACCCCAAAAGTTGTTGTACAATTCGTCCTGAGTATGTTGATACCCCATATGTGGGGGTAAACCACTGTTTGGGCGCATGGGAGAGCTCGGAAGGGAAGGAGCACCGTTTGACTTTTCAATGCAAAATTGACAGGAATTGAGATGGGATGCCATGTTGCGTTTGGAGAGCCACTGATGTGCCTAAACATTGAAATCCACCACAAGTGACACCATTTTGGAAAGTAGACCCCCTAAGGAACTTATCTAGAGGTGTGGTGAACACTTTGACCCACCAAGTGCTTCACAGAAGTTTATAATGCAGAACCGTAAAAATAAAAAATCATATTTTTTCACAAAAATTATTTTTCACCCCCAATTTTTTTCCCAAGGGTAAGAGAAGAAATTGGACCCAAAAAGTTGTTGTACAATTTGTCCTGAGTACGCTGATACACCATATGTGGGGGTAAACCACTGTTTGGGCGCATGGGAGAGCTCGGAAGGGAAGGAGCGCCGTTTGACTTTTCAAGGCAAAATTGACAGGAATTGAGATGGGACGCCATGTTGCATTTGGAGAGCCACTGATGTGCCTAAACATTGAAACCCCCCACAAGTGACACCATTTTGGAAAGTAGACCCCCTAAGGAACTTATCTAGATGTGTGGTGAGCACTTTGACCCACCAAGGGCTTCACAGAAGTTTATAATGCAAAAAAAATAAATAAAACAAAACTTTTTTCCCACAAAAATTATTTTTTAGCCCCCAGTTTTGT
This sequence comes from Ranitomeya imitator, assembly GCF_032444005.1. Lineage (NCBI taxonomy): Eukaryota > Metazoa > Chordata > Amphibia > Anura > Dendrobatidae > Ranitomeya > Ranitomeya imitator. The sequence goes on from NC_091282.1 coordinate 615,669,850, forward strand.
ATTTTCCCGAGGGTAACAGGAGAAATTAGACCCCAAAAGTTGTTGTCCAATTTGTCCTGAGTACGCTGATACCCCATATGTGGGGGGAACCACCATTTGAGCACATGGCAGAGCTCGGAAGGGAAGGAGCATCATTTGGAATGCAGACTTAGATGGATTGGTCTGCAGGCGTCACATTGCGTTTGCAGAGCCCGTAATGTATCTAAACAGTAGAAACCCCCCACAAGTGACCCCATATTGGAAACTAGACCCCCAAGGAACTTATCTAGATGTGTTGTGAGAACTTTGAACCCCCAAGTGTTTCACTACAGTTTATAACGTAGAGTCGTGCAAATAAAAAGTATTTTTTTTTCCACAAAAATTATTTTTTAGCCCCCAGTTTTGTATTTTTGCAAGGGTAACAGAAGAAATTGGACCCTAAATATTGTTGTACAATTTGTCCTGAGTACGCCGATACCCAATATGTGGGGGGAACCACCGTTTGAGCGCATGGCAGAGCTCAGAAGGGAAGGAGCATTATTTGGAATGCAGACTTAGATGGATTGATCTGCAGGCGTCATATTGCGTTTGCAGAGCCCCTAATGTACCTAAACAGTAGAAACCCCCCACAAGTGACCCCATATTGGAAACTAGACCCCACAAGGAACCTGTCTAGATGTGTTGTGAGAACTTTGAGCCCCCAAGTGTTTCACTACAGTTTATAACGCAGAGCCGTGAAAATAAAAATAAAAAAATGTTCCCCAAAAAATAATTCTTAAGCCCGCAGTTTTGTATTTTCCCAAGGATAACAGGAAAAATTGGACCCCTAAAGTTGTTGTCCAATTTGTTCTGAGTACGCTGATACCCCACATGTGGGGGGGAACTACCGTTTGGGCGCATGGGAGGGCTCAGAAGGGAAGGAGCGCCATTTATAACGCAGAGCCCTGAAAATAATAAATCTTTTTTTCCCACAAAAATTTTTAGCCCCCAGTTTTGTATTTTCCCAAAGGTAACAGGAGAAATTGGACCCCAAAAGTTGTTGTCCAATTTGTCCTGAGTACGCTGATACCCCATATGTTGGGAAAAACCCCTGCTTGGGCACACAGGAGAGCTCGGAAGGGAAGGAGCACTGTGTTACTTTTTCAACGCAGAATTGGCTGGCATTGAGATCGGACGCCATGTCCCGTTTGGAGAGCCCTTGATGTGCCTAAACAGTGGAAACCCCCCAATTATAACTGAAACCTTAATGGAAACACACCCCTAACCCTAATCCCAACGGTAACCCTAACCACACCTCTAACCCAGACACACCCCTAACCCTAATCCCAACCCTATTCCCAACCGTAAATGTAATCCAAACCCTAACCCTAACTTTAGCCCCAACCCTAACTGTAGCTTTAACCTTAGCCTCAACCCTAACCCCAGCCCTAACCCTAGCCTCAACCCTAACCCTAGCCCTAACCCTAACCCTAGCCCTAACCCTAGCCCTAACCCTAGCCCTAGCCCTAGCCCTAACCCTAACCCTAGCCCTAACCCTATTGGGAAAATGGAAATAAATACATTTTTTTAAATTTTTTATATTTCCCTAACTAAGGGGGTGATGAAGGGGATTTACTTTTATAGCTGTTTTTTAGCGGATTTTTATGATTGGCAGCCGTCACACACTGAAAGACGCTTTTTATTGCAAAAAATATTTTTTGTGTTACCATATTTTGAGAGCTATAATTTTTCCATATTTGAGTCCACAGAGTCATGTGAGGTCTTGTTTTTTGCGGGACGAGTTGATGTTTTTACTGGTAACATTTTTGGGCACGTGACATTTTTTGATCGCTTTTTATTCCGATTTTTGTGCGGCAGAATTACCAAAAACCAGCTATTCATGAATTTCTTTTGGGGGAGGCGTTTATACCGTTCCGCGTTTGGTAAAATTGATAAAGCAGTTTTACTCTTCGGGTCAGTACGATTACAGCGATACCTTATTTAGATTTTTTTTTATGTTTTGGTGCTTTCATACGATAAAAACTATTTTATAGAAAAAATAATTATTTTTGCATCGCTTTATTCTGAGGACTATAACTTTTTATTTTTTTGCTGATGATGCTGTATGGTGGCTCGTTTTTTGCGGGACAAGATGACGTTTTTAGCGGTGCCATGGTTATTTGTATCTGTCTTTTTGATCGCGTGTTATTCCACTTTTTGTTCGGCGGTATGATAATAAAGAGTTGTTTTTTGCCTCGTTTTTTTTTTTTTTATCTTACTGTGTTTACTGAAGGGGTTAACTAGTGGGACAGTTTGATAGGTTGGGTCGTTACGGCTGCGGCGATACTAAATATGTGTATTTTTATTGTTTTTTTTATTTAGATAAAGAAATGTATTTATGGGAATAATACATTTTTTTCTTTATTTAGGAATTATTATTATTATTTAAAAAAAATTTTTTTTTTTACACATGTGGAAATTTCTTTTGGGACTTTTTACTTTGTCCCGGGGGGGGGACATCACAGATCGCTGATCTGACAGTTTGCACAGCACTTAGAGCACTGCAGGCTTATCAAGCCCCTGCTCTGAGCAGGCACTTAGTAAGCCACCTCCCTCCCTGCAGGACCCAGATGCCGCGGCCATTTTGGATCCGGGCCTTGCTGCAGGGAGGAAAGTAAGAGACCCTCGCAGCAATGCTATCACATCGCGTTGCTGCGGGGGTCTCAGAGAAGCCCGCAGGGAGCCCCCTCCCTGCGCGATGCTTCCCTGCACCGCCGGCACACCGCGATCATGTTTGATCGCTGTGTGCCGGGGGTTAATGTGCCGGGAGCGGTCCGTGACCGCTCCTGGCACATAGTGCCGGATGTCAGCTGCGATAGGCAGCTGACACCCGGCCGCGATCGGCCGCGCTCCCCCCGTGACCGCGGCCAATCGGGCTGGACGTACTATTCCGTCCGTGGGAATTAAGGCCCACCCCACATGGACGAAATAGTACGTCCAATGACAGAAAGGGGTTAAAAAAGGTACCCCCCATGGTGAAATGTGTCTCAGCCCATGCACTTCGTGTATAGTCGTTACAAGCCTAGTAGACCTGCTCCTTATCATTGGGCCTAGTTTTTAATGAAGCCTTCCTCCACCTCTTAGCATTTTCCACCACTAGGTCATGAGGGTTCACCTATTCCGTGCTGATACAGTCAATTTTTTGGCAAGGGTGTCTATGATACCAATTAAATATTTTTTTTACAAATGTATCCCCCATGGATTTTTACTAGAAGACACGCTCCTTAACTTTGGGCCTAGTTTTTAATAATGACTTCCTCCACACATCATCATTCTCCGCCACTAGAACACCATGGTGAACATGTTCTGTGCTGCTACAGCCATTCAATTTTTTGGCCAAGGGCGTCTATGATCCCCATAAATATTTTTTTAAAAATGTATCCACCATGGGGAAATGTTTGTCAGCCCATACACTTAGTATATGGGCATTATGAGTCTAGGAGACCAGCTCCTTTGTAATGGGACAGTTTTTTATGATGTCCTCCTTCATGTTTGTTCCAAAGGGGATTTGGGTGCATGCAAATTTGGGTCAAGGCGGTTAAGGAAACAGTATGGCAGGACCAACTGAGGAAAGTGAAGTGGGTTTTCCTGTGGCCATCCAGTACCTGGGTTCAAAGGCTTATTGGGGTGCGTGTAACTTGATAGCAGGGCAGGCCTTGCAACATTTTTTCAGGAAGCCCTCCTGTACCTCTCGTGAAAGGGATATTGGGGTGTGTTGTAATTGTTGGCAGCCCAGCTACTCACTTCATAGGCAATAACAGCAAAGGAGACCCACTGTTTAATAATGGCCCTTTAAGAATATTAATGCTGCCTGATGCCTCTCAAAAAATAGGCTTTGTGACTTTGGAGCTATGTGCACACGTTGCGGATTTTGCTGCGGATCTGCAGTGGATTTGATGCTGCGGATCTGCCATACCTCCCAACTTTTGAAGTTGGGAAAGAGGGATAAAGTTTGCGGCGCGCAACGCGCGCCGCGGCAAATTGTTAGGCCACGCCTCTGACCACACCCATTCACTAGTCACACCCATATCCACGTCCCAACCACACCCATTTAGCACTGCTGATCACACTGTTCATAAAGAATAATTATAAACAAAAAAATATGGCCACACTGCTCCATACTGTATAATGGCCACACATGATGCTCCATACTCTACAATGGCCACACATAGTGCTCCATACTGTATAACGACCCCACATGATGCTCCATACTGTATAATGACCCCACATGATGCTCCATACTGTATAATGGCCGCACATGATGCTCAATACTGTATAATGGCCACACATGATGCTCAATACTGTATAATGGCCACACATGATGATCCATACTATATAATGGCCACACATGATGCTCCATACTATATAATGGCCACACATGATGCTCCATACTGTATAATGACCCCACATGATGCTCCATACTGTATAATGACCCCACATGATGCTCCATACTGTATAATGGCCGCACATGATGCTCCATACTGTATAATGACCCCACATGATGCTCCATACTGTATAATGGCCACACATGATGCTCCATACTGTATAATGGCCGCACATGATGCTCCATACTGTATAATGACCCCACATGATGCTCCATACTGTATAATGGCCGCACATGATGCTCCATACTGTATAATGACCCCACATGATGCTCCATACTGTATAATGACCCCACATGATGCTCCATACTGTATAATGACCCCACATGATGCTCCATACTGTATAATGGCCGCACATGATGCTCCATACTGTATAATGACCCCACATGATGCTCCATACTGTATAATGGCCACACATGATGCTCCATACTGTATAATGGCCACACATGATGCTCAATACTGTATAATGACCGCACATGATGCTCCATACTGTATAATGGCCACACATGATGCTCCATACTGTATAGTGACCACACATGATGCTCCATACTGTATATTGGCCGCACATGATACTTCGTATCGTATAATGGCCACGCATAGCTACTCCTACACTTTGCACACACGACTCCGCTCCGTACACACGGCTCCACTCCATACATCTCATACACACACGGCTCTGCTCCGTACACCTCGTACACATTCAGCTCCGCTCCGTACACCTCATACACATTCAGCTCTGCTCCATACACCTCATAAACATTCAGCTCCGCTCCATACACCTCATACACAGCTCCGCTCCATACACCTCATACACACACGGCTCCGCTCCATACATCTCATACACATGGCACTACTCCATACACCTCATACACACACGGCTCCGCTCCATACACATTGTACATGCTCATACACACACGGCTCCGCTCCGTACACCTCGTACACATTCAGCTCCGCTCCGTACACCTCGTACACATTCAGCTCTGCTCCATACACCTTGTAAACATTCAGCTCCACTCCATACACCTCATACACACACGGCTCCGCTCCATACACCTCATACACACACGGCTCCGCTCCATACATCTCAAACACATGGCACTACTCCGTACACCTCATACACACACCGCTCCGCTCCATACACATTGCACATGCTGCTCCGCTCCGTATACCTTCCACACACATGGCTCCACTGCGTACACATACGGCTCCTCTCCATACATCTCATACACACACGGCTCCCTCTCTATACACATTGCACACACTGCTCCGCTCCGTATACCTTGTACATGCATGGCTCTGCTCCGCACACCTCGTACGCACGTGGCTCTGCTCTGTACACCTCGTACACACGTGGCTCTGCTCCATACAGCTTTCACACTCTGCTCTGATCCGCACACCTCGTACACACGCGGCTGTGCTCCGTACACCTTGCACACACGCGGCTGTGCTCCGTACACCTCGCACACACGCGGCTGTGCTCCGTACACCTCGCACACACGCGGCTGTGCTCCGTACACCTCGTACACACGCGGCTCCGCTCCGTACACCTCGTACACACGACTCCGCTCCGTACACCTCGTACACACGACTCCGCTCCGTACACCTCGTACACACGACTCCGCTCCGTACACCTCGTACACACGACTCCGCTCCGTACACCTCGTACACACGACTCCGCTCCGTACACCTCGTACACACGACTCCGCTCCGTACACCTCGTACACACGACTCCGCTCCGTACACCTCGTACACACGACTCCGCTCCGTACACCTCGTACACACGACTCTGCTCCGTACACCTCGTACACACGACTCCGCTCCGTACACCTCGTACACACGACTCCGCTCTGTACACCTCGTACACACGCGGCTGTGCTCCGTCCACCTCGTACACATGGCTACGTACACCTCTTACACATGACTCTGCTCCGTACACCTTTCACAGTACGAGGTGCACCGAGCGAAGCCGCGTGTGTACGAGGTGTACCAAGCGGAGCCGCGTGCGTGTGTGAGGTGTACACCTCGTACACACGTGGCTCCGCTCCATACAGCTTTCACACTCTGCTCTGATCCGCACACCTCTTACACACACGACTCCGCTCCATACACCTTTCACACGCTGCTCCGCTCCGTACACCTCGTACACACGCGGCTGTGCTCCGTACACCTCGTACACACACGGCTCCGCTCCGTACACCTCGTACACACGACTCCGCTCCGTACACCTCGTACACACGACTCCGCTCCGTACACCTCGTACACACGACTCCGCTCCGTACACCTCGTACACACGACTCCGCTCCGTACACCTCGTACACACGACTCCGCTCCGTACACCTTGTACACATGGCTCCGTACACCTCTTACACACGACTCTGCTCCGTACACCTTTCACAGTACGAGGTGCACCGAGCGGAGCTTGTAATTAGCACATGATGATACAGTGACTGACTGTCATAGGGGCTTAGGCTAGGTTCACACTACGTTAGTGCAGTCCGTTCAACATATCCGTTAAATGGACTGCACTAACGCAAGTGCCGGCACTTGCACAGCGCTAGCGCAGATGGAGCTTCTGCTAGCTCCATCTGCGCTAGCGGCGAGCTAGCAGTGACGGACCCGAAAACGCTGCAGGCGGCGTCTCGGGTCCGTCACTCAATGACGGCACATCGCTAGCGCACGCCCATTGTGGGCGTGCGCTAGCGATGCGCTCGCCATTGCTTGTAATGGCGGCGTTAACGGACTACGTTACACCGCGTTATGCCGCGGTGTAACGTAGTCCGTTAAACGGGTTCACACAACGCAGTGTGAACCCAGCCTTAGGCTTAGCACTTTTATGCCTGGGGAAAAAAAGCAGCCACATTGATGTGTTGTCACTCTCTCCCAGGGAGCTGCAGCTGCTCCTCCTCCACAATGCACTGGACGGAGTGAGTCATCTCTGTGACATCCACTACTCACTGATCTGCATCTGTCCCGTTAGCAGCTCCAGTCTTCTCATGGTCTGCTGCTTACATTGCCGCCGGCACCCAGGCTGTGTCCGGCTGTGTTATGTTCACCTCAGGTGTCCCCTCTCTCTGAACTGTGAGGCACACTGGAAGACTCAGGAACACACCCACGGGGAAGGGGCGTGCCCTAACAAAAGGGGGCGTGTGACAGCAGCTTCAACTGTTCTGTCTGCGGGAAGCTCTGCGTCCCGGGCAGGACAGCCGGGACAAGCATGAAATCTGGGAAAGTCCCGCACAATGAGGGACGGTTGGGAGGTATGGATCTGCAGCTGTTTTCCATGCGCTGCACAGTACCATGTAAACGTATGGAAAACAAAATCTGCAGTGCACATGGTGTGGAAAAAACGCAGCATGTCAATTCTTTGTGTGGATTCTGCAGCGGTTTACACCTGCTCCTTTTTTCTTTATTTTTTTTTTTTTATATAGCGCTAACATATTCCGCAGCGCTTTACAATTTTTGCACACATTATCATCACTGTCCCCGATGGGGCTCACAATCTAGAATCCCTATCAGTATGTCTTTGGAATGTGGGAGGAAACCGGAGTGCCCGGAGAAAACCCACGCAAACACGGAGAGAACATACAAACTCTTTGCAGATGTTGTCCAAGGTGGGATTAGAACCCAGGACCCCAGCACTGCAATGCTAACCACTGCGCCACCGTGCTGCCCTGCCTCCTCAATAGAAATCCGCAGGTGGAATCTGTGCAAAAACCACGGTAAATCCGCGGCAAATCCACGGTGCAGTTTACTTGCGGATACTGTTGTAAAAACAGTTTGCACACCAATCCGCAACGTGTGCACATAGCCTAAGACAGAGTCCCTCTTTCATATATGAAACAAGATGTGTCTCCTTATGTGTCACACACCACATGCCCAGCTAGGGTTGTTAAATGTTACAATGACATTTCCCAGTGAAGGCATTTGTATTGGTTGAAAGCAATGTTAAAGTTGAAAACGCATCAAAAACGCTACGTGTGAACATAGCCCAAGTGGTGGAGGAACATTTTGGTATGGGGTTAATAATTTTGCCTTATATACAAGTCATTTCCTGGGAAAGGATGTACCTTAACATATTTCCCAGCAAAATCCATTTTGTTTTTGTATGTGTTTGGTGCACCTGTAAAAATGGCGTGAAACTCTGACAACATTGCTTACAGCTGTGATCTTGGAGTCAGAAATGCTTCCAGGGGCGATCCCCATGATGTACCCATGTCATTTGAGCAGTGTTTCCATCATTTTCAGACGTTTTTAGACCTTAGGGCACATACTCAAATGCGAGAAATTCGGATGAGTCTCACACGTCAATACCCGTCACTGCACCCGGCACTCAGATCGGAACGTGCGGCCGCATAGCAATACATGCAGCCGCATGCTCCACTCCTGAGTGCCAGGTGCAGTGCCGATTATTGACGTGTGAGACTCAACCGAGTTTCTCGCATGTAAGTATGAGCCCTTAAAAGGACTCCCAGGGGGGATCACAGTCAAAATACTTGGGTTTCCCATAGACTTACATTGGGCTCATTGCTCGGGTCGAGTACACAAGTAGTCCAATTTGCTCGACCCGAGCAACAAGCACCCAAGCATTTTAGTGCTCGCTCATCACTAATAATGAGTTTTGGAGCTTGAAAGTCAAAAGTTCAAAACATTGTTACCCTTTTGCTCTTCACTATAGAACTAAAAGGGTTAATCGGCTGTGACAGATTGCTTGTCAACACCTGTTGAGCTGTGAGAGATGGCCGCTCACCATATCTCCACCCATATGTGTAGTTTACTTTGTAAATTGAGAGCTGTTTGTCTCACACATGGCTGTGCATGTGGAGGTGTGTAGATCTCCTGGATTGAGTGCCTTTGCTAATGGACTAAAGGTACCGTCACACTAGACGATATCGCTAGCGATACGTGACGTTGCAGCGTCCTGGCTAGCGATATCGTCCAGTGTGACACGCAGCAGCGATCAGGCCCCTGCTGTGATGTTGCTGGTCGGGGAAGAAAGGCCAGAACTTTCTTTCGTCGCTGGCTCTCCCGCTGACATCGCTGAATCGGTGTGTGTGACACCAATTCAGCGATGTCTTCGCTGGTAACCAGGGTAAACATCGGGTTACTAAGCGCAGGGCCGCGCTTAGTAACCCGATGTTTACCCTGGTTACCATCGTTAAAGTAAAAAAAACAACCACTACATACTTACCTACCGCTGTCTGTCCTCGGCGCTCTGCTTCTCTGGTCTGGCTGTGAGCGCCGGGCAGCCGGAAAGCAGAGCGGTGACGTCACCGCTCTGCTTTCCGGCCGCTGTGCTCACAGCCAGACAAGAGAAGCAGAGCGCCGAGGACAGACAGCGGTAGGTAAGTATGTAGTGGTTGTTTTTTTACTTTAACTATGGTAACCAGGGTAAACATCGGGTTACTAAGCGCGGCCCTGCACTTAGTAACCCGATGTTTACCCTGGTTACCGACATCGTTGGTCGCTGGAGAGCGGTCTGTGTGACAGCTCTCCAGCGACCAAACAGCGACGCTGCAGCGATCCGGATCGTTGTCGGTATCGCTGCAGCGTCGCTTAGTGTGACGGTACCTTAAGAAGCTGGACTCTAAGCCAAGTGGGCTAACCAGCACTATTGTATGGACTTGTTGCTTTATGAGGAGAGACTTGAGGAAAATGATACCAGGTGATTATATAGAGGCCTTTTTAACCATTTTTCAAAGTCACCGAAAGGGAAAAACTCCCATCAGAACAGTGGGTGGATGTTTTGACACAATACTTACCACTGGTGCCATAAAACCCTACTATGATTTAGCCTTGCAGAACATCAAAGAATATGCAAAATTTAAAACAGAAATTCTGGCATGCTTGGGGTGACAAGGTCTGTCAGGGCACAATGAGTCCACTGCTGGGCATATCTCCGTGACAAACCCCTAGACCCTCCAAATGTTTGACATGCTGCACCTCTTCCAAAAGTGGTTACACAGCCGAAGTCCTCTATCCTGGTGCAGATGGTTGAGCAAGTTGTAATGGACCAGTTCATGCACTCACTTCCGAGCCTGACTTGCCGATGCCAATGGTCGGATTGATCAAAAGGTATCAGTGGGGTTCCATCAGGTGGCAGAGGTGAAAAAGGGGTTGGGGTGTCCAAGGTACATACAGGACTAAAAGGGGTTAATTGACAATAACAGATTGATTATGAGCAGCTGATGAGTTGGCAGAGATTGCTGCTCACCATATCTCCTCCCCGGGTGTGGTTTATTGAGAGCTGTTTGTCTGACACATGGCTGTGTCTTTGGACATGTGCAGATCTCCTCCTGGATTGAGTGCCTTTGCTAAAGGACTAAGAAGCTGGACTCTAAGCCAGGCAAACTAACCAGCACTATTGTATGGACTTGTTACTTTATGTTTTATTTTATGCCTGACAAAGGCTGTAATTTTCCTGAGATGTAGTTTATAAGGACTGAAATAAATCAGCTGGACATTAAATAGAAACAGTTCCTGTCAGTAGCGTAGCTACCGGGGGGAAGAGGGGGCAGAGGGGGCCATCGCCCCTGGACCCGTGCTCTTAGGGGGCCCACCCGGTGCTACGCTACTGTAACTGCATTAGCGCGTGCAGCGTGCCGATACAGTTACATTTTGCAGAAGAGCAGGGAGAATATATCTCCCTGCTCTGCCGCCTGGCCACTATGTGGCGCCTGAGCAGTTGGTGGCGTACGCGGTACCAGCAGTGGGCCCCCCGCCTGTCATTGCAGGTTCAGCTGTATCGGCATGTAGCCGATATAGCTGATCACATTGATGAGAGGAGCGTTACGCTTCTTCTCCCATCATCCCCCTGTCAGCGCCTGACATCACTGATGCCCAGGGGTGTCAAACTGCATTCCTCGAGGGCTGCAAACAGGTCATGTTTTCAGGATTTCCTTGTACTGCACAGGTGATAATTTAATCACCTACACACATAATGATTGCAGCACCTTGTGCAATGCTAAGGAAATCTTGAAAACATGCATGGTTTGCGGCCCTCGAGGAATGCAGTTTGACACCCCTGCTGATGCCAACACTGACAGGGGGTTGCGATTACGTCACCACTCGGTGCCCGCGGTCCGGAGATGTGGAGGCACTTAGAGCAGCAGAGGAACCAGGAGGAAGAGAGATGAGTATTGGATTTATTTTTCTTATGGGGGTGCATCATGTTATAGAGTCTGCCTATGGGGGTGTATTATACTGTAGGGGCTGCCTATGGAGTGCATTATACTACACAGGCTGCCTATGGGGGTGCAATATGCTATACAGGCTGCTTATGGGGGTGCATTTTATTGTACTGGCTGCCTATGGGGGTGCAATATACTATACAGGCTGCCTATGGGGGTGCAGTATACTATACAGGCTGCCTTTGGGGGTGCATTATATTATACAGGCTACCTAAGGGGGTGCAATATACTATACAGGCTACCTATGGCGGAGCAATATAGTATACAGGCTGCCTATGGGGTGCATTATACCATACAGGCTGCCTATGGGGGTTCATTATAGTATAAAGGCTAAATATGGGGGTGCAATATACTATACAGGCTGCCTGTGGGGGTGCAGTATACTATGCAGGCTGCCTATGGGGTGCATTATACTCTACAGACTTTGCAAAAAGGAAAAAAAAGAGCATGAACCGCACATCCCAAAACCATACGTAGATCTAAAGCCGCTAGGCAAAAATTTATATAACTGAATATGAGGTTTTGAGTTTAACATTCTGACCAGACTGTATGAAGCCCACTGCCACTTCACGGCAAACCTCGTAGTGGGTCCTACCGCCCTAACGGAGCAGAGCCGTGCGGCGCCCACCGCCACAGCGGCCATGCACCAGCAGGGCGGACGGCCTGTTGCCCCACAGCACCATGCTGCAAGACTGAGTCCCCATGACTCCAGACCGGGCCGCCCCACCAGCACAAAGCCAGAGCAACAATGGCCGCCACACAGCACCAACACCAAGATGAAAGGATCACTGAAACTCACCTTCATCCAGCTCTTCAGTGAGAGCTAAAATGGGCTAGACCCCTTACTTTGCAGTCTCCTGCTAATTAAAATCACCTGTGCCAAATGGGAGGAGTGCTGGTCCAAGAAGAAGACTAGAACATGCTTTGCAAAAAGGTAAAAAAAGAGCATGAACCGCACATCCCAAAATCATACGTAGATCTAAAGCCGCTAGGCAAAAATTTATATACCGTATATACTCGAGTATAAGCCGACCCGAGTATAAGCCGACCCCCTAATTTTGCCACAAAAAACTGGGAAAACTTATTGACTCGAGTATAAGCCTAGGGTGGAAATGCAGCATTTACCGGTGAATTTCAAAAATAAAAATAGATCATTCTTGCCCCATAGCTGTGCCATATAGTGCTCTGCACCGTTCATTATTGCCCCATAGCTGTGCCATATAGTGCTCTGCAACGTTCATATTTCCCCATAGCTGTGCCATATAGTGCTCTGCACCGTTCATATTTCCCCATAGCTGTGCCATATAGTGCTCTGCACCGTTCATATTTCCCCATAGCTGTGCCATATAGTGCTCTGCACCGTTCATATTGCCCCATAGCTGTGCCATATAGTGCTCTGCACCGTTCATATTTCCCCATAGCTCTGCCATATAGTGCTCTGCACCGTTCATATTGCCCCATAGCTGTGCCATATAGTGCTCTGCACTGTTCATATTTCCCCATAGCTCTGCCATATAGTGCTCTGCACCGTTCATATTTCCCCATAGCTCTGCCATATAGTGCTCTGCACCGTTCATATTGCCCCATAGCTGTGCCATATAGTGCTCTGCACCGTTCATATTTCCCCATAGCTGTGCCACATAGTGCTCTGCACCGTTCATATTGCCCCATAGCTGCCATATAGTGCTCTGCACCGTTCATATTTCCCCATAGCTGTGCCACATAGTGCTCTGCACCGTTCATATTGCCCCATAGCTCTGCCATATAGTGCTCTGCACCGTTCATTATTGCCCCATAGCTCTGCCATATAGTGCTCTGCACCGTTCATATTTCCCCATAGCTGTGCCCCATATAGTGCTCTGCACCGTTCATATTTCCCCATAGATGCTCCACATATATCTGTGCCATTGCTGCTGCTGTTGCAATAAAAAAAAAAAAGCCATACTCACCTCTCTTGCTTACAGCTCCCAGCGTCCGGTCCCGGCGTCTCTACGCTCTGACTGATCAGGCAGAGGGCGGCGCGCACACTATATGCGTCATCGCGCCCTCTGACCTGAACAGTCAGTGCAGATAGACGCCGGGAAGATGGAGCGGCGCCGGGAAGATGGAGCGGCGCCGGCAAGATGGAGCGGTGCCTGGCGGCTGGAACGGGGACAGGTAAATATGCGATACTTACCTGCTCCCGGCGTCCGGCTCCTTCCCCCGTACAGCTGGTCTTTGGTGCCGCAGCTTCTTCCTCTATCAGCGGTCACCGCTGATTAGAGAAATGAATAGGCGGCTCCACCCCTATGGGAGGTGGAGCCGCTTATTCATTTCTCTAATGAGCGGTCCCACGTGACTGCTGAACAGTGGAAGAACTGCAGCACCGAAGACCGTGGGACGGCAGAGGGAGCGCCAGGATCGCTGGAAGCAGGTAAGTATGCCTCAGCGCCCTCACCCCCTCACCCGCCGACCCTGCCACCCACCTTGACTCGAGTATAAGCCGAGAGGGGTACTTTCAGTCCAAAAATTTGGGCTGAAAATCTCGGCTTATACTCGAGTATATACGGTAACTGAATATGAGGTTTTCAGTTTAACATTCTGATCAGACTGTATGAAGCCCACTGCCACTTCACAGCAAACCTCATAGTGGGTCCTACCGCCCTAACGGAGCGGAGCCGTGCGGCGCCCACCGCCACGGCAATGCACCAGCAGGGCGGACGGCCTGTTGCCCCACAGCACCGTGCTGCGAGACTGAGTCCCCATGACTCCAGACTGCGCCGCCCCACCAGCACAAAGCCAGAGCAACAATGGCCGCCACACAGCACCAACACCAAAATGAAAGGAGCACTGAAACTCAACTTCCTCCAGCTCTTCAGTGAGAGCTAAAATGGGCAAGAGGAAGGTGAGTTTCAATGCTCCTTTCATTTTGGTGCTGGTGCTGTGTGGAGGCCATTGTTGCTGTGGCTTTGTGCTGGTGGGGCGGCGCGGTCTGGAGTCATGGGGGCTCAGTCTTGCAGCATGGGTGCTGTGGGGCAACAGGCTGTCCACCCTGCTGGTGCATGGCCGCTGTGGCGGTGGTTGCCGCACGGCTCCGCTCCGTTAGGGTGGTAGGACCCACTACGAGGTTTGCCGTGAAGTGGCAGTGGGCTTCATACAGTCTGATCAGAATGTTAAACTGAAAACCTCATGTTTAGTATATAAATTTTTGCCTAGCGGCTTTAGATCAACGTATGATTTTGGGATGTGCGGTTCATGCTCTTTTTTTTTTTCTTTTTGTACAAAGCATACTCTATAGACTGCTGATTGGGGTGCATTATACATTAGAGGCTGCCTATGGAGGTTCAATATACTATACAGTCTACCTATGGGGGTGAAATATACTATACAGGGTGCTGCCTATGGGGGTGCATTATACTATACAGGCTGCCTATGGGGGTTCTTTATACTATACAGGCTAAATATGGGGGTGCAATATACTATACAGGATGCCTATGGGGTGCATTATACTATACAGGCTGCCTATGGGGGTTCAATATACTATACAGGCTACCTATGGGATGGCAATATACTATACAGGCTGCTTATGGGGGTGCAATATACTATACAGGCTTCATATGGGGGTGCAATATACTATACAAGCTGCCTATGGGGGTGCGTTATACTATACAGGCTGCAAATGGAGTGCATTATATTATACAGGCTGCCTATGGCGGTGCAATATACTATACAGGCTACCTATGGGGGCGCATTATACTATACAGACCACCCATGGCAGTGCAATATACTATACAGGCTACCTATGGGGGTGCAATATACTATACAGGCTGCCTATGGTGGTTCGTTATAATATACAAGCTAAATATGGGGGTGCAATATACTATACAGGATGCTTATGGGGTGCATTATACTATACAGGCTGCCTATGGAGGTGCAATATACTATACAGGCTACCTATGGGGGTGCAATATACTATACAGGCTACCTATGGGACGGCAATATACTATACAGGCTGCTTATGGGGGTGCAATATACTATACAGGCTGGATATGGGGGTTCAATATACTTTACAGGCTGCCTATGGGGGTGCATTATACTATACAGGCTACCTATGGCGGTGCAATATACTATACAGGCTATCTATGGGGGTGCAATATACTATACAGGCTACCTATGGCCGTGCATTATACTGTACTGGCCACCTATGAGGGTGCAATATACTATACAGGCTGCCTATGGGGGTGCCATATATTATACAGGCTGCCTATGGATGGGGTGCAGTATACTATACATGCTGCCTATAGGGGTGCAATATACTATAAAGGCTGCCTATGGGAGTGCAATATACTATGCAGGCTGCTTATGGGGGTGCAATATACTATACAGGCTGTCTATAGGGTGCATTATACTGTACAGGCTGCCTATTGGGGTGCAATATATAATACAGGGTACCTATGGCGGTGCAATATACTATACAGGCTACCTATCCTGGTGCATTATACTATACAGGCTACCTATGGGGTGCAATACAGGCTGCCTATGGGGGTGCATTATATAAGGGGCTGCTTTACAGTATAGAAGCTGCCTATGGGAAGTGCATTATACTATATGGATGCCTATGAGGTGTGCTTTATACTATATTGAGGATTGTCTGGTGCATTATGCTATATGGAGGCTAACTAGGGCACCATCATACAGTGTGGAGATTAGTGTTAGAGCTATCAAACCGTTTGGGGGATACTAAACGGACGGTCAGTATATATATGTAGTGAGGGGGCATTAGACTTTATAAAAGAGCATCATATTGTGTAGAGGGGAGCTTTAAAGGGGGGAGACCCGGGACATTATTAAATGTAAAGGGGGCACTTATTATTATAGGGGAACCTTCAGATTATTGTGACTGTCAAAGGGGCACACAGGGCACTATTAATTTCTAGGGGACACAATGCAGGCACTGTTTTCCAGGGCACTTGTACCCGGCATTACCATATTATAGAGAGTTGCTTTAGAATTTAGAGGGCACAGAGAACCACACAGCAGGTGCAGTAATAGGGACACATACAGCAGCAGCGGCTCAGTATTGGAGTATCAGGTGCAGTAATAGGGACACATACAGCAGTAGCAGCTCAGTATTGGGGTATCAGAAGCAGTAATAGGGACACATAAGGCAGCAGTGGCTCAGTATTGGGGTATCAGGTGCAGTAATAGGGACACATATGGCAGCAGCGGCTCAGTATTGGGGTATCAGGGGCAGTAATAGGGACAAATACGGCAGCAGTGGCTCAGTATTGGGGTATCAGGTGCAGTAATAGGGTCACATACGGCAGCAGCAGCTCAGTATTGGGGTATCAGAAGCAGTAATAGGGACACATACGGCAGCAGTGGCTCAGTATTGTGGTATCAGGTGCAGTAATAGGGACACATATGGCAGCAGCGGCTCAGTATTGGGGTATCAGGGGCAGTAATAGGGACACATACGGCAGCATTGGCTTGGTATTGGGGTATCAGGTGCAGTAATAGGGACACATATGGCAGCAGCGGCTCAGTATTGGGGTATCAGGGGCAGTAATAGGGACACATACGGCAGCAGCAGCTCAGTATTGGGGTATCAGAAGCAGTAATAGGGACACATACGGCAGCAGTGGCTCAGTATTGGGGTATCAGGTGCAGTAATAGGGACACATATGGCAGCAGCGGCTCAGTATTGGGGTATCAGGGGCAGTAATAGGGACACATACGGCAGCATTGGCTTGGTATTGGGGTATCAGGTGCAGTAATAGGGACACATATGGCAGCAGCGGCTCAGTATTGGGGTATCAGGGGCAGTAATAGGGACACATACGGCAGCAGTGGCTCAGTATTGGGGTATCAGGTGCAGTAATAGGGTCACATACGGCAGCAGCGGCTCAGTATTGGGGTATCAGGAGCAGTAATAGGGTCACATACGGCAGCAGCGGCTCAGTATTGGGATATCAGGTGCAGTAATAGGGACACATACGGCAGCAGCGGCTCAGTATTGGGGTATCAGGTGCAGTAATAGGGATATATACGGCACCTGTGGTATTCGGTCAGGGTGACCGATGCTGCTTGGGGTCCACTGGGGTGATGTGATGGCAGCTAGATGGCATACCTTCCCACAGGTGAAGTATATCCACAGGGCTTCCCAGTAGTGTAGGTGGTGATGGTGTGAGGCGCAGTTAATAACGAGGACACAGGTTGCAGTCTCTTTACCTTTTACTGAAGGCTTCGGGATCCTCAATCCAGAGCACTGCTAACTGGGCTGTCTGAGACCGGCCGGTCCGAAGGCACATCCAGAGTTCCCTTTACAGGTGGAAATCAGTGCCTACCACTAGCACTTGTGTGTTGTAGTTCTTCCCTGCTGAGCATTCGGGATAGTCCTCACAACTCTCGTGTTTGTTATTTCTCTCTCTCTCTCTTCGTCCCCCAAGTTTATCTGGATAGGACGCACCCATTTGAAGGGAAGGCTCGGAGCTATTCTGGGACCCTAAAGACGCCCCTCTCCACGCTTGCCCCCTATGTCTTCTTAGGTGATGTATGGTAGACAGCCAACCTATAATCAACTGTCCTTCGGTATTTGAAGTAGTGCTTGGAGTCAGTTACTTCCTCGGTGTTCCAGTCACCGGCTACGTGCCTCAGTAAGATGTTGCTGTTCTCGGGGCACGACTCCTACTGGCTCTCTTTTGTGCTTTGATCTCGTTTCTCACTTCTCCACAATATACTTCTCTTCATGTCCTTTCTTAGGATATCGTTGCAAGGTAGTGCAGGCGCGGTTCCGTCACTTTCTACTCTTTCTGCTAGGCCCCTGTCAGGAACCCACCCCTGACAGGTCCTCCCTGGAGCTCTCCGAGGCTGCGTTCTGTTCTAACTTCCTATCCGACCCCAGTTTTACCAGTGTGAGGAGTGGCCTAATACATAGTGCCTTTTGCTTCCCCTGGTGGCCGGAGTGTGAAGTGTAATGTGTGCTTGTGATACCTGGTCAGGTGAACTCCTTTAGTGCAATCAGACATAACATCACTCCCCTTAGTGGCAGAGCAACATTACTGCAATGACCAGGACTCTGGGGCGCTGCAGACACATACGGCAGCAGCGGCTCAGTATTGGGGTATCAGGTGCAGTAATAGAGACACATACGGCAGCAGCAGCTCAGTATTGGGGTATCAGGTGCTGTAATAGGGACATATACGGCAGCAGGGGCTCAGTATTGGGGTATCAGGAGCAGTAATAGGGACACATATGGCAGCAGCGGCTCAGTATTGGGATATCAGGTGCAGTAATAGGGACATATACAGCAGCAGAAGCTCATTATTGGGGTATCAGGGGCAGTAATAGGGTCACATACAGCAGCAGTGGCTCAGTATTGGGGTATCAGGAGCAGTAATAGGGTCACATATGGCAGCAGCGGCTCAGTATTGGGACATCAGGGGCAGTAATAGGGTCACATACGGCAGCAGCGGCTCAGTATTGGGGTATCAGGTGCAGTAATAGGGTCACATACGGCAGCAGCGGCTCAGTATTGGGGTATCAGGTGCAGTAATAGGGACACATATGGCAGCAGCAGCTCAGTATTGGGGTATCAGGTGCAGTAATAGGGACACATACAGCAGCAGGGGCTCAGTATTGGGGTGTCAGGAGCAGTAATAGGGACACATACGGCAGCAGTGGCTCAGTATTGGGGTATCAGGGGCAGTAATAGGGACACATACGGCAGCAGCGGCTCAGTATTGGGACATCAGGGGCAGTAATAGGGTCACATACGGCAGCAGTGGCTCAGTATTGGGGTATCAAGTGCAGTAATAGGAACACATACGGCAGCAGCGGCTCAGTATTGGGGTATCAGGTGCAGTAATAGGGACACATACGGCAGCAGCAGCTCAGTATTGGGGTATCAGGTGCAGTAATAGGGTCACATATGGCAGCAGCGGCTCAGTATTGGGGTATCAGGTGCAGTAATAGGGACACATCCGGCAGCAGCGGCTCAGTATCGGGGTATCAGGGGCAGTAATAGGGACACATACAGCAGCAGCAGCTCAGTATTGGGGTATCAGGTGCAGTAATAGGGACACATACAGCAGCAGCGGCTCAATATTGGGGTATCAGGTGCAGTAATAGGGACACATACGGCAGCAGCGGCTCAGTATTGGGGTATCAGGTGCAGTAATAGGGATATATACGGCAGCAGCGGCTCAGTATTGGGGTATCAGGGGCAGTAATAGGGTCACATATGGCAGCAGCAGCTCAGTATTGGGGTATCAGGTGCAGTAATAGGGACACATCCGGCAGCAGCGGCTCAGTATCGGGGTATCAGGGGCAGTAATAGGGCACATACGGCAGCAGCGGCTCAGTATTGGGGTATCAGGTGCAGTAATAGGGACACATATGGCAGCAGTGGCTCAGTATTGGGGTATCAGCTGCAGTAATAGGGACACATACAGCAGCAGCGGCTCAGTATTGGGGTATCAGGTGCAGTAATAGGGACACATACGGCAGCAGCGGCTCAGTATTGGGGTATCAGGAGCAGTAATAGGGACACATATGGCAGCAGCGGCTCAGTATTGGGGTATCAGGTGCAGTAATAGGGACACATATGGCAGCAGCGGCTCAGTATTGGGGTATCAGGTGCAGTAATAGGGACACATACGGCAGCAGCGGCTCAGTATTGGGGTATCAGGTGCAGTAATAGGGACACATACGGCAGCAGCTCAGTATTGGGATATCAGGTGCAGTAATAGGGACACATACGGCAGCAGTGGCTCAGTATTGGGGTATCAGGTGCAGTAATAGGGACACATAAAGCAGCAGCAGCTCAGTATTGGGATATCAGGTGCAGTAATAGGGACACATACGGCAGCAGCAGCTCAGTATTGGGGTATCAGGAGCAGTAATAGGGACACATACGGCAGCAGCAGCTCAGTATTGGGGTATCAGGGGCAGTAATAGGGACACATACGGCAGCAGCGGCTCAGTATTGAGGTATCAGGTCCAGTTATAGGGACACATTCAGCAGCAGCTCAGTATTGGGATATCAGGTGCAGTAATAGGGACACATACGGCAGCAGTGGCTCAGTATTGGGGTATCAGGTGCAGTAATAGGGACACATAAAGCAGCAGCAGCTCAGTATTGGGATATCAGGTGCAGTAATAGGGACACATACGGCAGCAGCAGCTCAGTATTGGGATATCAGGTGCAGTAATAGGGACACATACGGCAGCAGCAGCTCAGTATTGGGGTATCAGGGGCAGTAATAGGGACACATACGGCAGCAGCGGCTCAGTATTGGAGTATCAGGGACTGTAATAGGGACACATACGGCAACAGCGGCTCAGTATTGGGGTATCAGGTGCAGTAATAGGGACACATATTGCAGCAGCAGCTCAGTATTGGGATATCAGGTGCAGTAATAGGGACACATACGGCAGCAGCGGCTCAGTATTGGGGTATCAGGTCCAGTAATAGGGACACATACGGCAGCAGCAGCTCAGTATTGGGGTATCAGGTGCAGTAATAGGGACACATACGGCAGCAGCGGCTCAGTAGTGGGGTATCAGGTGCAGTAATAGGGTCACATACGGCAGCAGCAGCTCAGTATTGGGATATCAGGTGCAGTAATAGGGACACATCCGGCAGCAGCGGCTTAGTATTGGGGTATCGGTTGCAGTAATAGGGTCACATACGGCAGCAGCGGCTCAGTATTGGGGTATCAGGTGCAGTAATAGGGACACATACGGCAGCAGCGGCTCAGTATTGGGGTATCAGGTGCAGTAATAGGGACACATATGGCAGCAGCGGCTCAGTATTGGGGTATCAGGTACAGTAATAGGGACACATACGGCAGCAGCGGCTCAGTATTGGGGTATCAGGTGCAGTAATAGGGACACATACGGCAGCAGTGGCTCAGTATTGGGGTATCAGGTGCAGTAATAGGAACACATATGACAGCAGCTGCTCAGTATTGGGGTATCAGGTGCAGTAATAGGGACACATACGGCAGCAGCGGCTCAGTATTGGGGTATCAGGTGCAGTAATAGAGACACATACGGCAGCAGTGGCTCAGTATTGGGATATCAGGACCAGTAATAGGGACACATACGGCAGCAGCGGCTCAGTATTGGGGTATCAGGTGCAGTAATAGGGACACATATGGCAGCAGTTGCTCAGTATTGGGGTATCAAGTGCAGTAATAGGGACACATATGGCAGCAGCGGCTCAGTATTGGGGTATCAGGTGCAGTGATAGCGACACATACGGCAGCAGCGGCTCAGTATTGGGGTATCAGGTGCAGTAATAGGGACACATACGGCAGCAGCGGCTCAGTATTGGGGTATCAGGTGCAGTAATAGGAACACATATGGCAGCAGCTGCTCAGTATTGGGGTATCAGGTGCAGTAATAGGGACACATACGGCAGCAGCGGCTCAGTATTGGGGTATCAGGTGCAGTAATAGAGACACATACGGCAGCAGTGGCTCAGTATTGGGGTATCAGGTGCAGTAATATGGACACATATGGCAGCAGTGGCTCAGTATTGGGGTATCAAGTGCAGTAATAGGGACACATATGGCAGCAGCGGCTCAGTATTGGGGTATCAGGTGCAGTAATAGGGACACATACGGCAGCAGCGGCTCAGTATTGGGGTATCAGGTGCAGTAATAGGGACACATATGGCAGCAGTGGCTCAGTATTGGGGTATCAAGTGCAGTAATAGGGACACATATGGCAGCAGCGGCTCAGTATTGGGGTATCAGGTGCAGTAATAGGGACACATACGGCAGCAGCGGCTCAGTATTGGGGAATCAGGACCAGTAATAGGGACACATACGGCAGCAGCGGCTCAGTATTGGGGTATCAGGTGCAGTAATATGGACACATATGGCAGCAGTGGCTCAGTATTGGGGTATCAAGTGCAGTAATAGGGACACATATGGCAGCAGCGGCTCAGTATTGGGGTATCAGGTGCAGTAATAGGGACACATACGGCAGCAGCGGCTCAGTATTGGGGTATCAGGTGCAGTAATAGGGACACATATGGCAGCAGTGGCTCAGTATTGGGATATCAGGACCAGTAATAGGGACACATACGGCAGCAGCGGCTCAGTATTGGGGTATCAGGTGCAGTAATAGGGACACATATGGCAGCAGTGGCTCAGTATTGGGGTATAAAGTGCAGTAATAGGGACACATATGGCATTAGCGGCTCAGTATTGGGGTATCAGGTGCAGTAATAGGGACACATACGGCAGCAGCGGCTCAGTATTGGGGTATCAGGTGCAGTAATAGGGACACATATGGCAGCAGTGGCTCAGTATTGTGGTATCAGGTGCAGTAATAGAGACACATACGGCAGCAGCGGCTCAGTATTGGGGTATCAGGTGCAGTAATAGGGACACATACGGCAGCAGCGGCTCAGTATTGGGGTATCAGGTGCAGTAATAGGGACACATACGGCAGCAGTGGCTCAGTATTGGGGTATCAGGTGCAGTAATAGGAACACATATGTCAGCAGCTGCTCAGTATTGGGGTATCAGGGGCAGTAATAGGGACACATACGACAGCATCGGCTCAGTATTGGGGTATCTGGGGCAGTAATAGGGACATATACGGCAGCAGCGGCTCAGTATTGGGGTTTCAGGAGCAGTAATAGGGACACATACGGCAGCAGGGCTCAGTATTGGGGTATCAGGGGCAGTAATAGGGACACATGCAGCAGCAGAGGCTCAGTATTGGGGTATCAGGAGCAGTAATAGGGACACATACGGCAGCAGTGGCTCAGTATTAGGGTATCAGGTGCAGTAATAGTGACACATATGGCAGCAGCGGCTCAGTATTGTGATATCAGGTGCAGTAATAGGGACACATATGGCAGCAGCGAATCAGTATTGGGGTATCAGGTGCAGTAATAGGGACACATACGGCAGCAGCGGCTCAGTATTGGGGTATCAGGTGCAGTAATAGGGACACATACGGCAGCAGAGGCTCAGTATTGGGGTATCAGGTGCAGTAATATGGACACATATGGCAGCAGCGGCTCAGTATTGGGGTATCAGGTGCATTAATAGGGACACATACGGCAGCAGCAGCTCAGTATTGGAGTATCAGGAGCAGTAATAGGGACACATATGGCAGCAGTGGCTCAGTATTGGGGTATCAGGTGTAGTAATAGGGTCACATACGGCAGCAGCGGCTCAGTATTGGGGTATCAGGTGCAGTAATAGGGACACATACGGCAGCAGCGGCTCAGTATTGGGGTATCAGGTGCAGTAATAGGGACACATACGGCAGAGGCTCAGTATTGGGGTATCAGGGGCAGTAATAGGGACACATATGGCAGCAGCGGCTCAGTATTGGGGTATCAGGTGCAGTAACACGGACACATACAGCAGCAGAGGCTCAGTATTTGGGTATCAGGTGCAGTAATAGGGTCACGTACGGCAGCAGCGGCTCAGTATTGGGGTATCAGGTGCAGTAATAGGGACTCATACGGCAGAGGCTCAGTATTGGGGTATCAGGGGCAGTAATAGGGACACATATGGCAGCAGCGGCTCAGTATTGGGGTATCAGGTGCAGTAACACGGACACATACAGCAGCAGAGGCTCAGTATTTGGGTATCAGGTGCAGTAATAGGGTCACGTACGGCAGCAGCGGCTCAGTATTGGGGTGTCAGGTGCAGTAATAGGGACACATACGGCAGCAGCGGCTCAGTATTGGGGTATCAGGTGCAGTAATAGGGACACATACGGCAGAGGCTCATTATTGGAGTATCAGGGGCAGTAATAGGGACACATACGGCAGCAGCGGCTCAGTATTGGGGTATCAGGTGCAGTAATAGGGACACATACAGCAGCAGAGGCTCAGTATTGGGGTATCAGGTGCAGTAATAGGGACACATACGGCAGCAGCGGCTCAGTATTGGGGTATCAGGTGCAGTAATAGGGACACATACAGCAGCAGCGGCTCAGTATTGGAGTATCAGGGGCAGTAATAGGGACACATACGGCAGCAGCGGCTCAGTATTGGGGTATCAGGTGCAGTAATAGGGACACATACAGCAGCAGCGGCTCAGTATTGGGGTATCAGGTGCAGTAATAGGGACACATACGCCAGCAGCGGCTCAGTATTGGGGTATCAGGTGCAGTAATAGGGACACATACAGCAGCAGCGGCTCAGTATTGGAGTATCAGGGGCAGTAATAGGGACACATACGGCAGCAGCGGCTCAGTATTGGGGTATCAGGTGCAGTAATAGGGACACATACGGCAGCAGCGGCTCAGTATTGGGGTATCAGGTGCAGTAATAGGGACACATACAGCAGCCGAGGCTCATTATTGGAGTCTCACCACGATGGGGAGTTTGTGCATTTTGGGAATAGTCCCATTGGGGACAGAGCTGAAAATATGAGAAGTGAAATGTGTCTTTGTTGTATTCTCTACAGCTGAGTCCTGGCTGGAAGAAGTTGTCATGTCAATCTGGGCCAAATGGAAAAGACGGGAAAAATGAACGATTCCATCAGAAAGAACGTCAGCGGTAAGTCATTATCTGTAACTCTGCTATGATCTCTTATATGTTCTGTAGGACTGTGGTATCTACTACTGATGATATGGCTGATATGGCGGTAATATCAATATTGGTCTCTCTATATATATTATCTTCAGTAACAGCGCAGTCATCTGCTGAGGTCCTCCTCCACTATTAGGGTGCGTCACCCAGTTATAATCAAGGATACCTGGTTAGTCACTGAGAAGTTTCGCCCCCCTGAGCCAAAACCCTAGCTACGCCTCTGGTTCCTGTGATAGCTCAGATCACTTCCAAGTGAGTAGCATTGCAACACTGGATTGTACAGGAAACAGTTGCAGATAAAAAAAATCTGTACACATGCCTTGCAGGTAACCTTTACTTGCCTCCGTGGTATTAACATATTGCCTTGATGTAATTAATATGTTCTTATTATAACAGTGAATTAAGTCTTGCACGATAATCTCAAATAAAAAACATTGTATTGTGTCAAAGCCTCTCTATTAAATTACATCCCGTGTGAACTGAATGGCATTTCTCTCGGAGAGACTCTCATTACATATTTATGGAAGGGTCACTCTCCCACTGTGTTAAATTACAGCATCCCACATTGTAGTCACTGACATATACAGCATGGAAAGAGCAGGCTAATTACTGTGCTCAAGAGTACAAACAGAATTAAAGGAGACCGACTGACTTCCATTCTGTGTCTCTATTAATGCTGGATAAAAAGATCAAAATCAAAATGTTACTGCCCACTGCAACAAGCTACCACATACCATTTATTTATATTATATATCTTGATGTCCTCAATAATGCCATATATTGCATGCAGAATAATTTCTAATTTTCTGAAAGGAAAAAAATGACAAAAGAAATGTAATTAAATCTATTAATAAAATGGCAAAAAGAAAAACCTGACATTCCCTTTATCTATCCCGGCTATTTACCTTTTATTTGTTTTGTTTTTCGCTCTGCTTCTTCCCAGAGCCATAGCTTTGTACTTTTCCGTAAATATGGCCTTGTGAGGACTTGTTTTTTTGTGGGATGAGTTATGTTTGAATGATACCATTGATTTTACCATATAATGTACTGGAAAAACGGGAAAAAAATTCCAAGTGCGGTGCAAAAAAAAAATGCAATTTCACAATATTTTTTTTATGATGTTCAGACAATGCTAAAAACTAAGCTGCCATTATCATTTGCTAGGTTGTTATGAGTTTGCACATTCCAAACATCTATAGGTTCTTTTTTTGTTTTAGTGATGAACAAAAAAGTTTGTTAAAAAAAAGCGCCATTTTGTGAGACGTCTCCATTTTTTGGGATCTGGGGCTGGGTGATGGCTTATTTTTGTGAGCCGAGCTGACATTTGATCTGCTGTTATTTCATTTTATTGCAATGTTGTGGTGACCAAAAAAAATTAATTCTGCAGTTTGTTTTTTCTCATTACGCTGTTAATTGATCAAATTAATTATTTTTATATTTTGATAGAACAAGCATTTCTGAATGTGGAGATACCAAATATGTGTGTTTTTTATGTTTTATTTTGAATGGGTCGAAAGGGGGGTGATTTTTATTTGCTTGGGATGTCATGCCAACCCATTAGCGCCCCGCGATGATGTGACAGGGACACCAAGGGGAGTTAATGACCTACTTCCAGTGCGATCATGAGAGAGCATATAATCAGAGGCGTAAGTTGAACAATAAAAGTACAATTCTTTATTAGAAATAATTTAAAAGACAAACAATGTTAAAAAAGTGCCAATATAGTGCAAGGTGATGAGCCAAAGAAAGGAAGTGGCACAACCAGATGACAGGCAAGAAGATCAAGATGTAATGCTAATTAACAACCTAGTCAAAGATTGTAAATACACAAATAAATACCAACATAAATAAAACTTGCATCCAGAGACTAGAAAAAAATCATATAGTGTATTGACTATATTCCCATAACCCTCAAAATTACGGCTAAAGTGCCTGCAATACACATTGGTTAGAACACTGGCGCATAGATGTGAAGACCATAGTATCCTACATTGATGAAATCAATAATAATCTTTATTTTTATATAGCGCTAACATATTCTGCAGCGCTTTACATTTTGCACACATTATCATCGCTGTCCCTGATGGGGCTCACAATCTATGATCGCCCCCTCCCGAGGAAGCTGTAGCGAAACACGCGTAGGGGCGCGTGTTTGCACCTATGGGCAATGACATGGGTAAGGACTGAAATACTTATCCCCTAACTGCATACAATGATTTATAATATGCAAATTGCCTCTTCTGAGAAAACGAGGACTTAAGCTCTATAGCGCCACCTGTAATGATTTAGTAATCACTGACTTTTAAAAACTCATGATACCCTGACTATTTCTTGTATGTTGCATTAGGGACCTTGTTACCCTGTATTAAGCAATATTGCATTGCCAGTTTATATGGCTATATATATATATATATATATATATATATATATATATACTATATGTATATATATATATGTATATATGCATTTTTAAAGGGGTTTCTTATATCCTTGTGATTACTATGTCATGATGTTCTTGATGTGACACTCTCTGGGTGTACTTGAACGTCATTTGAATTTCTCTGTATTCTGACAATTGTTTTGTGGTCAATGTGATCTTTTTGTATATTTTTAAACTATTGTGTCATTAAAAAACTTTTTTATGATCTAATTGGTGGTTGTTTAGCTCCATATTCTTTGTATTCACACTCCGCTTTAATGTTTCTTTCAGCAGCAAGTCCTCACTCTCCTGGTAAATTCCCACCTTTCCCTACAATCACCTCTCAATCTGGTGGTGCTTCCTGCTAACTCAATCAATATGTTTTTCTCTTCCTTCACCCATTGAACATAGGTTCTAGGCATGAAGCACAATAGATAACAAACACACGGTCATTTTTAAAATATTTTTAATGGTCAACTTTTATATTTACTATTTTGTCATCAAACTTGCATATTATTGACACGATGCTTCATTCTGCACCTTTGCTCTAATTATTCACTTGATTCTGAGTGTTATTATGGTTAAAATTTAACCTGATGTGCCCAGTTTGGCATTTTTTTTCTTTTTTTCTGAAACACCGACTAAACAGTATTTATCTCACTTGACACACATAAGGTTTTTGCCCTGAAGACGGGCCCTGTGTGACCTCGAAACGTGTTGACTGCTTAACCTGTTCTGAATAAATGATTTTGAAGAATGACATCCTTGATCCTTCAGCAGTGCAGGTTGGACATGTACTTTCCTCCACTTGTTGAATCTTGTTACGTTTGTAAGCTGCGGTGCTGCATCACCAATAGGCCTCCCCTGATGTTTATTTTATTGTTAACCAGAGAGCGCAATAAATGACATAAAAATGACAATGGTGATACATACAGATCTGGCAAAAATTAAGAGACCACTGCACAGTATTTTAAAAATCAGCTTCTCTACATGAATGACAGCCATTCCGTTCCAGTGTCAGTTGAATTCCAACCAGAGTACACCTCATTCTACTTAATGTGCTTCTGATTAGGTGATCACCTGAACCAAATCTTTTGTAATGAAGTAAAGTATAAAAAACACTGCTGTGGTCTTCACAATCCTCTTACAATAGGACAAGCTGGAAGGCAAAACAAGTGCTAGTAATATCTCAAATGTAATAGAAATGAAAAAATAACTTTTAATCATGCCAAAGGAGTTAAAAAGAAAAGTCTTGAGTGAGGAAAAGAAGGGCTAAATTCTGGCTTTACTAGTAGAAGGACACAGTGAGCGTCATGTTGCCTCCATCCTTAAAATTTCTAAGATGGCAGTCCATTGCAACAAGGTCAAGCAGGAGATATTGGGGACAACAAAGCTACAGACCAGCAGAGGGCGACAATGACTCTCCACTGACCGGGATGACCGTCATCTTATTCAAATGTCACTCAGAAACCGCAGGATGACATCAAGTGACCTACAAAAGGAATGGCAAATGGCAGCTGGGGTGAAGTGCATGGCAAGAACAGTTTGTAACAAGCTCCTAGAGGCAGGGCTCAAGTCATGTAAAGCTAGAAAAAAAGCCTTTCATCAATGAGAAGCAAAGGAGAGCCAGGCTGAAGTTTGCCAAAGACTATAAGGATTGGGCCATAGAAGACTGGAGTAAGGTAATCTTCTCTGATGAGTCTAATTTTCAGCTTTGCCCAACACTGGGTCGTCTAATTGTTAGACAGAGACCTGGAGAGGCATACAAGCCACAGTGTCTTGCACCCACTGTGAAATTTGTTGGAGGATCGGTGATGATTTGGGAATGCTTCAGCAAGGCTGGAATTGGGCAGGTTGTTCTTTGCGAAGGACGTCTGAATCAAGACGCATACAAGGTTATCCTGGAAAAACAGCTGATTCCTTCTGCTCAGGCAAAGTTCCCCAACTCTGAGGACTGTTTTTTCCAGCAGGACAATGCACTATGCCACACAGCTAGGTCAATGAAGTTGTGGATGAAGGACCACCACATCAAATCCCTGTCATGGGCAGCCCAATCTCCAGAGCTGAACCCCTTTGAAAACCTCTGGAATGTAATCAAGAGGAAGATGGATAGTCACAAGCCATCAAACAAAGAAGAACTGCTTATATTTTTGTACCAGGAGTGGCATAAAGTCAACCAAACCCAGTGTAAAAGACTGGTGGAAAGCATGTTAATACGCATGAAAGCTATGATTAAAAATCATGGTTATTCCACAAATATTGATTTCTGAACTCTTCCTGAGTTAAAAACATTAGTATTGTTGTTTCTAAATTACTATGAACTTGTTTTTTTTTTTTTAATTATTTGAGGTCTGCAAGCAATGCATTTTTTTGTTATTTTGACTATTTCTCATTTTCAGAAAATAAATACAAATTGCGTGGAACTTCGGAGTCATGTTTTCAGTAGTTTATAGAATAAAAGAACAATTTACATTTTACTCAAAAATATACCTATAAAGAGAAAAATCAGACAAACTGCGGTGGTCTCTTAATTTTTGCCAGAGCTGTATATATAAGTGCTCACCTGTAAGGGTTGTGCGAGACAGGCACAGCACTATGTTGAAATTTGATCAAATCAGGATCCAACCTCGTGGTATGCTGCCCTGCCGATTAATGCGGAGTGATGTTAGTCCTGTCACACTCACAACTCCAATGGAAATGTAGAAGAAGAGAATTCCGGGGCGCTTCCCTGGAGGGAATCCCCAAGAACTGTCACATGTGGAACACACTTCCAGCCGATGTAAAGATTGGTGAAGACACTTTTGTGCTTGTCAGATTATATTTATTTAACCTCTTCATGAACGGAGGTATTTTTCATTTTGCCTTTTCGTTTCTTGCTCCCCTTCTTTCCAGAGCCATAACTTTTTTATTTTTCTGTCAATATGGCCATGTGAGGGCTTGTTTTTGCAGGACGAGTTGTACTTTTGAACCACACCATTGGTTTTAACATGTCGTGTACTGGAAAACAGGAAAACAATTCCAAGTGCGGTGAAACTGCAAAAGAAGTGCAATCCCAACATTGTTTTTTTGTTGTGCTTTTTTTTACTGTGTTCACTAAATGCTAACACTGGCCTGCCTTTATGATATGTCTAGGTTCTTTTTTTTAATTTATTTAAGTGGTGAAAGAAATTCCAAACTTTGTTAAACAAAATTGTTCCATTATCTGATACCGTAGTGTTTCCATTTTTCATGATCTTGGATTGGGTGAGGGCTTTTTTTGTGTGTGCCGAGTTGATGTTTTTAATGATACCATTTTGGTGCAGATCCGTTTTTTTGATCGCCAGTTACTGCATTTTAATGCAATGTCGTGACAACCTAAAAAATTCTGGCATTTTGACTTTTTTTCTCGCTACAATGTATAATGATCAGGTTAATCCTTTTTTTTATAGATCAGGCGATTCTGAATATAACGATACCCAATGTGTGCATGTTTGATTTTTTTTTTATTGTTTTATTTTGAATAGGGCGAAAGGCTGCACGGGCAGCACAGTGGCGCAGTGGTTAGCACTACAGCCTTGCAGCGCTGGGGTCCTGGGTTCTAATCCCACCCAGGACAACATCTGCAAAGAGTTTGTATGTTCTCTCCGTGTTTGCGTGGGTTTCCTCCGGGCACTCCGGTTTCCTCCCACATTCCAAAGACATACTGATAGGAATTCTAGATTGTGAGCCCAATCGGGGACAGTGATTATAATGTGTGCAAAACTGTAAAGCGCTGCGGAATATGTTAGCGCTATATAAAAATAAAGATTATTATTATTATTATAAGGCTGCTTGGAAAAGCAGCTTACTAGATATTCTTTCCAAGAGTTCCAGACAGAACGTATAGCTCCATTTGAGCACACATGATTTTTTTGCAAGAAAGTAGAAACATAAAAAATCTTTCACAGTTGAAACTGCACCCATATTTGATGGGGATGTATATAAAACTCCCCACCAGTCATTTTGTTTTATTACCTGAGGAAGGCTCTTTCAGATCAGAAAAGCGTTGTGATTTTAATTACCTTTTTAAGTTTTTCATGCTGTTTTATGCTACTAGCATGTAAAAATCTGTACTGCCTATGAATTTTAAATAACCCAATCTGACAAGCACAAAAGTGCCTTCACTAATCTGGACATCACCCAGAGGTGTGTTCCACGGCTTGTTTGTGTTCAGAGGGCATGTCAAAACGACGCACGGGGATGCATCTGCATATAATGCATGTCCCTGCCTACACAATGTTAACTATAGGTACACAAGACACATGCGGATCTGTGCGCAGGCCTACGCTGCACACAGAAATGCTAATGTGAAACTGGCCTTAGGGGTTAACAGTAAAAGTTCATTTGGCAAGTTTAGTATTTGCTGCTTTCCTTGTCCACGGCTTCGCTGTATCCTGGGGAGCTCACCACAGTCCATGGCTTACAGCTGAATCTGCAGCAGAGAAAACATGGATTATATAAAAACTGCACCAAGCTATCTGGATGTAAATCTTTACTGTTGATACTGACTACGTCTCATCAGTACTGTGGTTCCTGTATGGTCTGCAGTCATATAACGACTGATAACAATAACTACCAGCATCTCCTTACTATAGTTATGGAGATACTGGAAGATGTAAGTTCATGAGATACAAATATGTAAAGGCCTGACTTAGAAAAATTCAGTTAGTCAGTTGTTATTCATGTGCTGTCATAGACATAATGGCAAAGAGAAGAATTAGACGGGTAGAAAGGCAACATGAGCAATTGTAAGTACACAGTGCTATATAACATGATGACTGCAATATATTACAGGGGATATCTGGGACATTGTGAAAAACAAAAAATGTGCCTAAGCACTGACAGGCAAGTTAGTTAAAAGGGACGGGACATCCAACGTCATTCTGATTAAAATCTGGATTCCCAGTGCCTAACTGTTCCGCCATGTTGAAAGAGCGGAAAATAATAAATTGCTTTCTGAATGTGACACCAGCAGATGTAGCTGAATCTCTGACAGGAGCGGTCTGTGACCACTCTGTGCTGGGGAAGAATGGCGTCATGCACAACAGGCAAGGTAAGCAGCAACTACCTGCATGTTAGTGCTTAGGCACATTGTTTGCTTTTCAAAATGTCCCGGATAGAGAAGAGTGGTGTTCGAGTCAAACTGCTTGCCAATTTCAAATTCGAGCTGTTTTCGAGTCGTTCGACGAACCCGAACAATTTGCTTAAAATTCGGCTGTTCGAGTTTCTGTTCGATAACTGTCCATTCACCAAAAGTCTAGCTTGATTTGCACATTAAAACTGTTTATCATTGTTAATAGACTGTGCTAAATATTAATTATTACCGTAATTGAATTATTCTTATTCTGTACTGAGCACATTGCTTCTTGCTGACATTACAAAAAGCTATTTCTGTGTATGTAGCTCAGAGTATAAGTTAACACCATATGCAGAGGATACGTGGTCTGTTGGACATATAAATAATGTCTGTTAGGAGGGTGGGGGGCTTTTTGTCACTTGGGGGTTGCCACCTCCCTCCTTCACATCATTCTCCATGGACATGAGACAAGTCACAAGGAACAACAGCTGATAGCCATGAAGATTATAATAATAACAATAATCTTTATTTTTATATAGAGCTAACATATTCCGCAGCGTTTTACAGTTTGCACACATTATCATCACTGTCCCCGATGGGGCTCACAATCTAAATTCCCTATCAGTATGTCTTTGGAATGTGGGAGGAAACCGGAGTGCCCGGAGGAAACCCACGCAAACACGGAGAGAACATACAAACTCTTTGCAGATGTTGTCCTTGGTGGGGTTCGAACCCAGGACTCCAGCGCTGCAAGGCTGCAGTGCTAACCACTGCGCCACCGTGCCGTGAAGATTTCAGACTTCACACAAACAGACGGTTTTACCATTCAGGACTTTGGGAAAGATGAGTATCAAGACAAGCGCTGATATTTACACATGGACAATCTGTTCGTAACTATTTCATCTACTTTTATGTTTTGCTGCAATGTGGTTTTTCTGTGGACAATTCAATAAACCACTATACTTTTTATGAGAGTAACATGACATTTTTCTTTAAGAGTAATGCACCTGGTGAATAGTCTTGATTAAATAAATGTGCGAAATAAGCATTTTTAACATTGGCCAAGCCAGCCAGTTTTGATTTTTTGTGCTATTTTTGCGTGAATTTCCTTCAATCTTGCACATGGGGAAGAGAGAAGAGCTCCGCTAGATGTGCAAGTTTTCAGGAATTCCACTTCAAAGCTTCAAGTCACAAAGATCTCACAAGAACCTATGAAACAGACTGACAGGTGCAAGACGGTTTGACAAGCACTAGCATTGGAAGTGCTGAAGACAGACGTGCTGATGACCAGAGCCCAGCGTTGTACAGCAAAGGAACTACAAGCTGAGACATTTCAAGGTAAGAAAAATGGATTTAATCAATTCATATGCTAAATCAAGTCAGATTAAATTTTTAAGTCTAGGTGAAAAGTCTAAAAACGTGGAAATATTTTGGCTTAGCTTATTTGCAG
Organism: Ranitomeya imitator; assembly: GCF_032444005.1. Classification (NCBI taxonomy): domain Eukaryota; kingdom Metazoa; phylum Chordata; class Amphibia; order Anura; family Dendrobatidae; genus Ranitomeya; species Ranitomeya imitator. The sequence goes on from NC_091282.1 coordinate 615,703,953, forward strand.
AATGCAAGATAGCAAATCTAAAGTTAGATTCTAAGCTAGTATCTAGGGAAAAAGAGCAACTGAAAAATATTTTACATATGGTTTATGTATTTAATGAGTTTGTTACAGAGAAGTCCAAAAAAGACTGTGTAGAAAGAATTTCTTTTTCCAAAGATTTATTGTTATTATTATAAGGACGAGAGGGACTGAGAGGGTGGGAGGGTGAGGAAGGGAGAGGGGGAGGGATGGGGAGGAGGGAGGGAGAGGGAACTTGTTGCAATTACAGTTACAATATAACAAAAGGAACGTTCATTGTAAAGGTACCGTCACACTTAGCGACGCTGCAGCGATACCGACAACGATCCGGATCGCTGCAGCGTCGCTGTTTGGTCGCTGGAGAGCTGTCACACAGACAGCTCTCCAGCGACCAACGATCCCGAGGTCCCCGGTAACCAGGGTAAACATCGGGTAACTAAGCGCAGGGCCGCGCTTAGTAACCCGATGTTTACCCTGGTTACCAGCGTAAAAAAACAAACAGTACATACTTACATTCAGCTGTCTGTCCCTTGCCGTCTGGTTCCTGCACTGACTGCTGGCCGTAAAGTGAAAGTGAAAGCACAGCACAGCGGTGAGTTCTGGGTTGCCTTTGGGTTTCGGTATTAGGACAATCGAGGCCTCAAGCATTTCTTTTGGAAAGAAACCTTTGTCTGCAGCGAAGTTGAATACTTCCGCAAGGTGGGGAGATAGAATTTTGCTGAATGATTTGTAGTATGAGTTGTTAAATCCGTCTGGGCCTGGGGATTTGTGTAGGGTTAGTTTATTGATGGCTTCTTCGATTTCATTTGAGGAGAAGGGGGCGTTCATACAGGCCAGGTCATCTGTTGATAAGGAAGGGAGGTTTATTAGTTTGAGGTAATCGTTAATAGCAGTGGGGTTGGGTTGAGGGGGGTAGGGGGTTGGTTTAAGGTTATATAATTTTTGGTAGAATTGAGCAAATTCGTTTGCAATGTCTTGGGGATGGGTTAAAGTAGCATTTTTAGAGATGGCTATAATTCTGTTGATTCTGTTTTGGATTCTTTTACTGTTTATTCTTTTGGACATATAGGATGTTGGTTTGTTTAGTGCGGAGTAGTATTTGTATTTTGAGGCTTTACCGGCGGCATCATAGGGAGTGGAGATTAGGGATTTGAGTTTTAGTCTTAAATCCATGAGTTCGGATTGGAGAGAGGGTGATTGGGTTTGTTGAGCTAAAATTTCAGATTCTTTATTGTGGATTAGGGTTTGGGCTTCTATAATCTTCCTTCTAGTCTCTTTTTTAATTTTTGATGAAATTTCAATGAGAGTACCTCTAAGTACGGCTTTGTGGGAACACCAATTGTTGAAAGGGTTGGTTGAGGAAGAATTGTTCTCTTGGAAGAATTGGGAGATGGCTTTCTCTATGTTTTGTTTATGGGTGGGATTGTGGATGATGTTGGAGTTACACTTCCACATGTTAGCTTTCCTAAGAGGGGGACCTAATTGGATTAGGCTGAAAACCGGAGCATGGTCCGAAAAAGATTTTTTCCCTATGGAAACCTCTAAAAGTCTAGGTAGAGTGAACACATCGGTGAGGATGAAATCAATGCGGGACGCGGACTGGTGGACGTCGGAAAAGAAAGTGTATTCTCTTGACGACGTGTTGTGGCACCGGAATACGTCGAATAGTTCGTTTTTAAAGATCCATTGATTGAGATTTTTCGTGGGACTTTGAGTATGTGAGGAAGAGTCTACCGTGCTATCCGGTGTGATGTTAAAGTCTCCGACGAGAAATAGTTCTCCTTCTCTAACCTTGGAGATAATTGTCAAAAGCTTATTTAGGAATTGGATTTGTTTCTGGTTGGGGGCGTAGATGTTTACTAAGGTGCAGAGTTGCTCGTTAATTTTACATATTAAGATGAGGTATCTACCATTGATGTCTTTATGTTCATTAATAACTTCAAAGGGAGTGGAGGAGCTGATCATGGTGATTACCCCAGCTTTTTTCTGTGGGCCGCATGCAGTGAAAATATGGGGGAACTTGGTATGTTTAAATTGTGGGTGATTATTTAGCATAAACTTAGACTCTTGAATACATACTATGTCGGAGTGGGATTTTTCTAGTTCCCTCCAGAGGGAAAATCTCTTGCGTGGGCTGTTTAGGCCTTTAACATTGTAAGAGGTGAGTTTAAAGCTCATGTTGATTTCAGTTTGGAAAAGGTGCAAGAGTGGATGGCAGATACCTGAGTAACCAGTAACAGACGATAACAATTATACGGAGATCGAATGCTTGAAAACGGGTAACGAGGAACAGCCGGAATCAGCCTGTGGAAAGAAACAGTGTGAATACAATGAAACACAATGAACAAAAAACGAACATAGGCCAGTCCCTCAAAAGAGACTCGCTACTAAGCGATCTGGGTGTAACTCGTGGACGGGTAATAGTGAAACCCAATGTGAGCACGAAGAGAACCTTGTAGGCGGAAAAGAGAAGCTTATCGCTTTCCATTGCTTTGTCCTGGTTTTGAGATGGACTTTAGGAAATTGGAACCTTCCTCTGGGGTGAAAACAGGGATAGTCTTGCCTTGGTAGCGGATCAGGAGTTTAAGAGGGAACCCCCAATTGTAAAGAATGCCTCTATCCCTGAGGGCAGAGGTGACGCCGGAGAAGGAGCGTCTGGCCTCCAGGGTGAGTTTTGACAGATCTGGGAAGACTTTCAGGTCGCCGTGTGGATCAGGGAACATCTTTCGTTCTTTTAGGTATTTTAAGATTTTTTCCTTCGTCTGGAAAAAGTGTACTCTCAGGATTGTATCTCTGGGTATGTCAGCTGCTATTTTTGGGGGCCGTGGGAGTCTGTGGGCCCTGTCTATCTCTAGGTCAGATGAGGAGAGATTCGGGATGGCTGATTTAAAGATCTCTTTGATATGGTTAGAGAGCTGTTCTGGTGGGACACTTTCCGGGATACCCCGTATCTTTAGATTGTTACGGCGACTTCTGTCTTCCACATCTGAGAGTTTGAGCTTTAGTTTATGAACTTCTTCAGAGAGTTCCTGAATGTCAAAGGACGAATCAGCAGATTTGCGTTCTAGTTTTTGTAATCTCTCTTCGTGGTTGTTAATGTTTTTGGAGAATTTTTCAAACATTGAGTCTATGATCTTTGGTCTTTGAAATTTTTTTCCATATCCCTTCTCATATTTTCAATACTGTCAGATAGATTGACCAAGCAAGATAGTACATCGCCCTGTAGCGATTCAAGGCCTGGTTTGGAACCCGCTAAGGCTGGAAAGTCATTTTCGTAATTATATTTTGAGGGGTTTTTCTTAGCCTTGGTTTTGGCAGGGGAGAGATTCGGGGAAGTGTCCTCTGACTCTACATCCGAGTCAGATTGTACATGTGAGGAGGTGCAGACATTGCCCCAAGCTCCTGGAGTGCTTCTTTTGAGGCTTTGGGATGTGCCCATCTCCGTGTGGGGCTGACTACTCTTCCCTGAGTTGTCAGATATGTTTTGATAGTGAGAGATTTGTTTTATAGGAGAGTTGAGCCTGCGTGGCGAGCGAGATCTGTCTCTATTTGAAATGTCAGCTCTATCTCTGTTAGCTTGACGTTGTATATAAGTTTTATTGCTTTTTGGTGGGTTAGGGATTTTTGAGGCAGGAGAAGACCCTTTATTTCTGGTGGCACTCATTTTGAAAATAAGATGATTTTTTTTTTTTTAATATAGTGGACCTCCCCTTTAAGATTTACCACCAGGTGGTGCTATGGCGTTGGGAGTATTTCCCAGACCAAATTCTGCTATATGCTAGGGATTGAATCTTCCTGTTTACTCCTTTTTCCTCCCCACTTGCAGTGTCTATATGAGATGCACCTGTAGAACCACTGCTACGGCTCCCTGCCTTTATAGTTTATATTTTATGTAGTGGCCTGTGTTATTCCACAGTATTGGCTCCCGCTGTTTGGACTGGGGAAGAAACCCCCTTCTCCACCTCACTTGCTCGTCAGGGGCTAGGGGAGACTCTTGGAGCTGGGCCTACCCTGAGCTCCTGTGCTTGTTAACACTGCGGTGGTCAGGAGCGGTATCCGGCGTCTCTGCAGGGGGGGTTCAGCGGCACTATCGTCGGCTGTGCGCGGCGGCGTTCAGGGGGAAAGCCCCTGGCTGTGGACCTGGGACCGTGCGGAGGCTCCAATCAGCGGAGGGGGTGAGGGAGTACTCACCGCTAAGAGCTGTGTGGAGCGCGGTCCTCCTCCGGCCTTCCGTCTGTGTTGTGGTGTGTCAGCGGTGGTCAGGAGCGGTGCAGGGAGGCTCCGATTCAGCAGTCAGGAGCGGCCCAGCGGCAGGACGGGGGTGCAGGTCCGGGTCAGTGGAGATCGTCTGGCAACTTGTCCTCCTCCTCCGTGGCTGTGATGTCGGGCTGGTGCGGCTGCGGCTTCACTGTGTCGTGGGGGGATTGAGCTGCGGCGTCTGTTCCTCCCGGGCTTCTTCTCCCGAGCTGTGGTGAGTGTCGGAGTCCAGCGGTGGGGGCAAAGTTATACGTCCGATGTGTCGGTGGGTCTCCCAGCGGCGGCTGCAGCGATGGAGCGTCCTCACCGTTCCGTTCTGCGGAGTGGGTGTCTATGTCGTACGGAGATCCTCCTCCCAGCAGGGTCACACGCAGCTTCAGCTAGTGAGGCGAGGGGGGGGGGATCTCGGTCCTGCTGGAGTTAAGCAGGTGGTGTGATAATGAACAGGACTTGCTCCCACGGGGAAAGCTGGGGCCGGAAGTCCCGGAGACTCTGCAGCGTAGTTGTTGTTGTTGGGCTGCTGAGTTACTCACAGCTGAGGTGTCGTTACCATGAGGCCCGATCCCCGTTTGCTGCAGGGGCCAGCTGGTTCACAAAACCGCAGTTCAAGTCAAATATCACAGGGAAAGCGCTTGCAGGTCCTGGAGATTATGCAGTAGTCTCAGGTTCATGCAGACCTCCCAGAAGATATAGGAGGAGCCAGTAGAAGGAAATTTAGCCCCTGGCTTCAGGCCCAGAGGGAGGTGTGGGCCTCAGTGGCCACATAAAGGTCCAAATCTAATCGAAATTACTCCCAGGTGGTCCAGTAGCTTCTTGGGATGCAGATTAGGTAGAATCTGTGGTTTGATGGTTCATATCCGTAGCGGATTGAGTTGGATTATATGGGTTTCACAGGAGCACCCGGTTCCTATGTCCTCATGGTACAAGGCATAGGCCACGCCCCCTGTAGAAAGAATTTCTAAAGAAATTAATGATGTTCCCAAGATTGACTGTAATGTGAAGAGTGAGCAAGAGGTGACGCACATGTCTGTAATGGCGGCCACTCAAGGTGACCTTGACTTTGTGTCTCATGATGAAAAACAAGATGGAGGAAACGTAGGAGACATGACATCTGACAAAGATGATGTACAAGGGCCATTAAAAATAGATGATTTAGAGGCCCAACAATTCCAAACTAAATCTAGAAAAATCTTGCTAAAATTATGCAAAATCATTCCTGCATATGATGACAAAATCCATGTGTGCAGAAATTCAGAGATATTTGAGAGTTTTGCTGATAAGTTGGATTTGACTAATGATGTTAAAAATCAATTATTTAAAATGTGGCTTCCTGTAATTTTCTCCAGAAAACTCTCATTAAAAATCCAGAATGATGAGATCCATGAAGACATGACTGATGTAGAAAGATTAAAAATTTTGATATTCTGTGGATTGTTGTGAATTCTGTTGTCGAGCTCCCTCCTGTGGTCGTGAATGGTACTTTGGCGAGTTCTGTCTATGGACTCCCTCTGGTGGCTGTGAGTGGAGCTGCTGCTTCTTAGGTTCCTTACACGGGTGACGTGGTTTATCCTGTGGTTGGCTGCTCTATTTAACTCCACTCAGAACGTTACTCCATGCCAGCTGTCAATGTTCCTGCATTTGTTCAGTTCGCTCTTGGATCTTTCTGGTGACCTGTCTATTCCAGCAGAAGCTAAGTTCCTACTAGTTATTATTTGTTCTTTGTTTCCTTGTCCAGCTGGATATCATGATTTTGTCTTGCTAGCTGGAAGCTCTGGGATGCAGAGTGGCATCTCCGCACCGTTAGTCGGTGCGGAGGTCTTTTTGCACACTCTGCGTGGTCTTTTGTAGTTTTTTGTGCTGACTGCACAGATACCTTTCCTATCCTCTGTCTGTTTAGTAAGTCTGGCCTCCCTTTGATGAAATCTGTTTCATTTCTATGTTTGTGACTTTATCTTAACTCACAGTCAATTTATGTGGGGGGCTTCCTTTACCTTTGGGGAATTTCTCTGAGGCAAGGTAGCCTTTATTTTCTATCTCTAGGGCTAGCTAGCTCTTAGGCTGTGAAGAGGCGTCTAGGGAGAGTCAGGAACGCTCCAAGGCTATTTCTAGCGTGTGTGATAGGATTAGGGGTTGCGGTCAGCAGAGCTCCCACATCCCAGAGCTTGTCTTGTGTCAGTTTAACTATCAGGTCGTGCCAGGTGCACCTAACCACCAGGTCATAACAGTACAGCTGGCCCAAAGTATTAATGCATCTCAATAGAGGGATAAGAGAAGTTCTGAGACCATTTTTTTTTCTTTGCACTGTGTTTTGTCTTTCTTTTCCCCTAGACCTTTGGGTGGTTCAGGACACAGGTGTAGATATGGACATTCAAGGTCTGTCCTCTTGTGTGGATCATCTCACTGCAAGGGTACAAATCATTCAAGATTTTGTGGTTCAGAATCCGATGTTAGAGCCTAGAATTCCTATTCCTGATTTATTTTCTGGGGATAGATCTAAGTCACGTTCTGTCACGTGCTGCTGCCATCCTGCGCCCGTTCTGTCACGTGCTGCTCCCATCCTGCTCTCCTGTTCTGTCATGTGATGCTCCCATCCTGCGCCCGCTCTGTCATGTGCTGCTGCCATCCTGCGCCCGTTCTGTCATGTGCTGCTCTCATCCTGCGCCCGTTCTGTCATGTGCTGCTCCCATCCTGCGCCCGTTCTGTCATGTGCTGCTGCCATCCTGTGCCCCCGTTCTGTCATGTGCTGCTCCCATCCTGCGCCCATTCTGTCATGTGCTGCTGCCATCCTGCGCCCGTTCTGTCATGTGCTGCTGCCATCCTGCGCCCGTTCTGTCATGCGCTGCTGCCATCCTGCACCTGTTCTGTCATGTGCTGCTGCCATCCTGCGCCCGTTCTGTCATGTGCTGCTCCCATCCTGCGCCCGTTCTGTCATGTGCTGCTGCCATCCTGCGCCCCCGTTCTGTCATGTGCTGCTCCCATCCTGCGCCCGTTCTGTCATGTGCTGCTCCCATCCTGCGCCCGTTCTGTCATGTGCTGCTGCCATCCTGCGCCCGTTCTGTCATGTGCTGCTGCCACCCTGCGCCCGTTCTGTCATGTGCTGCTGCCATCCTGCGCCCGTTCTGTCATGTGCTGCTGCCATCCTGCGCCCGTTCTGTCATGTGCTGCTGCCATCCTGCGCCCGTTCTGTCATGTACTGCTGCCATCCTGTGCCCCCGTTCTGTCATGTGCTGCTCCCATCCTGCGCCCGTTCTGTCATGTGCTGCTGCCATCCTGCGCCCCCGTTCTGTCATGTGCTGCTCCCATCCTGCGCCCGTTCTCTCATGTGCTGCTCCCATCCTGCGCCCGTTCTGTCATGTGCTGCTCCCATCCTGCGCCCGTTCTGTCATGTGCTGCTGCCACCCTGCGCCCGTTCTGTCATGTGCTGCTGCCATCCTGCGCCCGTTCTGTCATGTGCTGCTGCCATCCTGCGCCCGTTCTGTCATGTGCTGCTGCCATCCTGCCCCCGTTCTGTCATGTGCTGCTCCCATCCTGCGCCACCATTGTATTATATGCCCCCCATAAGACGCTCCAGTGTGTATGCCCCCGTATGCTGCTGCCATATAAAAAAAAAAAATACCATACTCACCTATCGTCCGGCTCCACTGCAGGTGTGTCTTCAAGAAAATGGCGCCAGAAAGCGCGGACTGCGCAGGCGCCGATTGCGGCAGCAGGAATCGGCGCCTGCGCAGTCTGCGCTTTCCGGCGCCATTTTCTTGAAGACACACTCCGGCTCCTCTGCCTGTGACTGGTAAGTCAGAGGGCGGCGCCGGCGCTCATTAAGCGTGTCATCGCGCCCTCTGAACTGTCACAGCAGAGGAGCCGGGAGACGGAGCCGCACGCAGCGCTGGAACGGGGAAAGGTGAATATACTTACCCTCCTGGCGGTCCCTGACTCTCCGGTGGAGATCGCGGTATGCGTTCAGTGCTTACGCATACCGCGATCTCCTGGGAGCGTCACTCTGTGGGGGCCAGACTGTGCCGGCGCTTGCGCCTGCGCAGTCTATAAAGGCTTCGGACAGAGTGACGCTCCCAGCGTTATAGATTTTGTTTGTGACTGATGATGCTACAACAGTGACTCTTTTTAGATCCACATCTAAAAACTTCAAAGGGATTTTGTATAGGAGTTTCTTTAATTTTTTTAAATGCCATTTACCGTGTGGTAAAAGTGATAAGACTGATTTGAAGGATTACAGTGATACCAGATTTATATAGTTTTTTATGATTTGCTTTCTTACACACTAAAAATAATATTTTATCAAAATGAATTTGATTTTGCATCATCCTATTCTGAGAGCTGTAACTTTTTTGATTTTTTCTTTTGAACAATAAATTTTTATTGAAATTCACATATATAGTACAAGAAAAGAAGGAACAATGATATTATCATCAATTACATTGCACCATAAAGAAGGGGTAACTGTCCTTCAATTATGTTCCGGTAAACTAACAGTAAACTTAACACAGTAACATCAGAGGGAAGAGAAAGAAAAAAGAAAAACATCCTGCTGAATGAGCCATACTAGTGCTTGTTTTTTTGCGGGACAGTTTGGCGTTTTCATTTATATCATAATTGTTTACATATGACTTTTTGATCGCTTTGTATTCTCTTTTTTGTGAGTTACTATAATGAAAAAGGGACATTTTTGGTGTGTTTTTATTTTTTTTTATGGCGTTTGCCAAACGGAATAAATAACATGCTAGTTTTATAGAGCGGGTCATTAAGGACACGACAATACCAATTAGGTGTACATATTTTAGTTTATTACATTGCGTTTTGAGTGACAAAACAGAGTTTAGTGATTTGTGTGCACATTTTTGTGTTTTTTTAACTCTTTTACATATTTTATTTTACTTTTCCACTTTTTTACACTTTTTCACTGTGAGATAATTTTTACTTTCACTGGTTACATACACTGCTGTGCTCATATACAGCAGTGAATGAGAGCAATCAGTGTCTCACTGACACTCACAGCTTACTGCTGGTTCTCACAGGCTACCTCTTGAGCTCATCACGATCATGATTCTCATCGCAGGGGTCCGATTGATACTAAGGCCAGTCTCACATATCCAGATAATTCCGGTACTGGAGAAATCGGTACCAGAGTTATCCGTGTCCGTGTGCTGACGTGGCACATCAGTGTGGCACACGTGTGGCAGCCGTGTGCCACCCGTGTGCCGCCTGAGGACTACATGGACCGTGCAGGAGAGACAGCGCTGTCCCCTGCGTGTGGTGCTGAAGCCGGCATTCATCCCTTCTGTCCTGCTTGGCTGAAAGCAGCGCTTGCAGGATAGAAGGGATGAAAAATCAAGATTTTTTTGTTAAAAATAAAGTTTGGGGGTCATCTAATGCCTCCCACCCCTCTCCACCCCCCTTGCGCCCGCCCGCTTGCAGAGAAATACTCACCCAGCTCCCGCGATGCCTCCTCTCAGCGCCGCAGCTTGTCCTGTGTGAGCGATCACGTGGTACCGCTCATTACAGTGATGAATATGTGGCTCCACCTCCCATAGGGGTGGAGCCGCATATTCCTCACTGTAATGAGTGGTACCACGTGACGCTCACACAGGACAGCGCACATGGCCCCAGGCAGTGCAAAGGGGCCCGCACATTCCGCAACAGCAAGTAGCGTACTCCGGATCGGGTCTTTTTCCCCCTCCATACTCTTACGCCGACTGGATTCATCTTCCTGAAGCATTGCGAGTCGTCACACCGAGACTACATGCACATCATTAGCAGGGTAAGCACTGTCCTGCAGCACAGTGTTTATATATTTATATATGCACATTTCAGGCATTCTACTAAGGGTATTTAATATTATTACTATCAACATCTACTTCCTGCCAGAGGTATATATTTAAAGTTTAAAGCATATTAAAGATCAGATTTTTCACGTTTATGAGCAACATTGAGTGATATACTCAAGAATTACATATTTTTTCAACATTTTATTGTTTAAAACTCTAAACACACAGACCTTTTTTACTTCAACCTGAAAACCTTGACTGTTCATAAAAAAACTGTTCAGGATATAATAAAAGTTATAACATTCTGAAACTTCAACTTATAAAGGTACTTTTACATGGGGCTGGTTCCAGGGAGGCTTTCGGCTGATAATCATACACATGGCTGGTGACAGGACACTACAATATAGACGTTCAAAGGTAATCTCTGATAACAACATTAAAATGATTAGTAAACACTGATAACAACATCAACCCCTTAGTGACAGAGCCAATTTGGTACTTAATGACCGAGCCAATTTTTACAATTCTGACCACTGTCACTTTATGAGGTTATAACTCTGGAACTCTTTAACGGATCCCGCTGATTCTGAGATTGTTTTTTAACTAAATATTGTACTTCATGATAGTGGTAACAATTCTTCGATATTACTTGCGATTATTTATGAAAAAAACAGATATATGGCGAAAATTTTTAAAATTTTGCAATTTTCAAATTTTGTATTTTTATGCCCTTAAATCAGAGAGATATGTCACGAAAAATAGTTAATAAATAACATTTCCCACATGTCTACTTTACAATAGCACAATTTTGGAAGCAACATTTTTTTTGTTAGGGAGTTATAAGGGTTAAAATTTGACCAGCAATTTCTCATTTTTACAACACCATTTTTTTTAGGGACCACAACACATTTGAAATCATTTTGAGGGGTCTATATGATAGAAAATAACCAAGTGTGAAACCATTCTAAAAACTGTACCCCACATGGTGCTCAAAAGCACATTCAAGAAGTTTATTAACCCTTTACGTGCTTCACAGGAATTGAAACAATGTGGAAGGAAAAAATGAACATTAAACTTTTTTTTGCAAACATTGTTATTCAGAACCACTTTTTTTATTTTCACAAGTGTAAAAACTGAAATTTAACCATAAATTTTGTTGTGCAATTTCTCCTGAATACGCTGATACCCCATGTGTGGGGGTAAACCACTGTTTGGGCGCACCGCAGAGCTTGGAAGTGAAGGAGCGCCGTTTTACTTTTTCAATGTAGAATTGGCTGGAATTGAGATCGGACTCCATGTCGCGTTTGGAGAGCCCCTGATGTGCCTAAACAGTTGAAACCCCCAACAAGTGACCCCATTTTGGAAACTAGACCCCCCATGGAACTTATCTAGATGTGTGGTGAGAACTTTGAATGCCCAAGTGCTTCACAGAAGTTTAGAATGCAGAGTCGTGAAAATAAAAAAATAAAACATTTTCCACAAAAAAGATTTTTTAGCCTCCAAGTTTTTATTTTCACAAGGGTAACAAGAGAAACTAGACCCCAAAAGTTGTTGTCCGATTTGTCCTGAGTATGCTGGTACCCCATATGTGGGGGTAAACCACTGTTTGGGTGCACGGCAGAGCTCGGAAGGGAATTAGCACCGTTTTGGAATGCAGACTTTGATGGAATGGTCTTCGGGCGTTATGTTGCGTTTGCAGAGCTCCTGATGTACCTAAACAGTAGAAACCCCCCACAAGTGACCCCATTTTGAAAACTAGACCCTCCAAGGAACTTATCTAGATTTGTGGTGAAAACTTTGAATGCCCAAGTGCTTCACAGAAGTTTATAATGCAGAGTTGTGAAAATAAAAAATTTTTTTTTTCCACAAAAAGATGTTTTAGCCCCAAAGTTTTTATTTTCACAAGGGTAAGAGAAATTGGACCCCAAAAGTTGTTGTCCAATTTAATCCGAGTACGCTGATGCCCCATATGTGGGGGTAAACCACTGTTTGGGCGCACGACAGAGCTCAGAAGGGAGGGAGCACCATTTGACTTTTTGAGCGCAAAATTGGCTGTCGTGTTTGGAGACCCCCTGATGTACCTAAACAGTGGAAACCCCCCAATTCTAGCTCCAACCCTAACCCCAACACACCCCTAACCCTAATCTCAACCCGATCCATAATCCTAATCACAACCCTAACGATAATCACAACCCTAACCCCAAAACAACCCTAATCTCAACCCTAACCATAACCCTAATCAAAACCCTAAATCCAACACACCCCTAATCCTAATCTCAACCCTAACCTCAAACCTAACCCTAATCCCAATACATCCCTAACCCTAATCTCAACCCTAACCTTAACCCTAATCCCAAACCTAACCCTAATCCCAAACGTAACCCTAATGCCAACCCTAACCCTAATACCAACCCTAATCCAAACCCTAACTCTAATCTTAACTTTAGCCGCAAGCCTAGCCCTAACTTTAGCCCCAACCCTAGCCCTAACTTTAGCCCCAACCCTAACCCTAACTTTAGCCCCAACCCTAACCCTAGCCCTAACCCTAACTTTAGCCCTAACCCTAGCCTCTTGTGAATTCTGCTTTTGGGCTCCCTCCGGTGGTTGTAGGTGGTAATGCAGTTGTCTCTGGGCTGCAGTCCTGGACAGGTGTATCTACTGATTGCAGTTCTGACTGGAGTATTTAGGTTTGCAATACTCATTAGTCCTTTCCAGTTGTCAATGTTTCTTGGGAAGTATTTGATCTCTGTCTGGCTTCTCCTGCTTAGCTGCCAATTCAGCAAAGATAAGTGTCTGTTTCTTTTTCTATGGCACACAAGCTGTGTGCTTGTTTTTGATTGTATTCCTGCTCTGAGTTTGGTAGTCTCTGGAGTTGCAGATATACGTTCCACGTCTTTAGTTAGATGGAGGAATTTTTGTATTATCTGCTGTGGATATTTTTGGAAGGGTTTTAATACTGACCGCACAGAACTCTGTCCTATCCTGTTCTATTTTAGCTAGAGCGGCATCTTGTGCTAAATCCTGTTTTCTGACTGTGTGTGTCTTTCCTCTTCTACTCACAGCCAATATTTGTGGGGGGCTGCCTATCCTTTGGGGTTCTGCTCTGAGGCAAGATAGTATTCCTATTTCCATCTTTAGGGGTATTTAGTCCTCCGGCTGTGACGAGGTGTTTAGGGCTTGTTAGGTACACCCCACGGCTACTTCTAGTTGCGGTGTTAAGATCAGGATTTGCGGTCAGTATAGTTACCACCTACTCCAGTGAAAGTTTTCATGCTGCTCCAAGGTCACCGGATCATAACACTAGCCCTAGCCCTAATCCTAATTTTAGTCCCAACCCTAGCCCTAACCCTAACTTTAGCCCTAACCCTAACCCTAAATTTAGCCCAACCCTAACCCTAACCCTAAATTTAACCCTAACCCTCGCCCTAACTTTAATCCCAACCCTAACCCTAGCCCTAAGGCTACTTTCAAACTTGCGTCTTGTGGCATCCGTCGCAATCCATTGTTTTGGACAAAAAATGGATCCTGCAAATGTGCCCGCAGGATGCCTTTTTTGCCCATAGACTTGTATTGCCGACGGATGGCCAAACGTCGCGTCCATCGTGCACTGGATCCGTTATGTTTTGGTGGACCGTCATCACAAAAAACGTTCAATGTAACCTTTTTTTTGTACGTCGCGTCCACCATTTCCACGCATGCGTGGCCGTAACTCTGCCCCCTCCTCCCCAGGTCATAGACTGGGCAGCAGATGCGTTGAAAAACTGCATTCACTGCCCACGTTGTGCACAATTTTCACAACGTGCGTCGGTACGTCGGGCCGACGCATTGCAACGGCCCCGTACCGACGCAAGTGTGAAAGAAGCCTAACCCAAGCCCTGACCCTAGCCCTAACCCTAAATTTAGCCCCAACCCTAACTCTAACCCTAAATTTAGCCCCAACCCTAACCCTAACCCTAATTTTAGCCCCAACTCCTCTCTCCTGCCGGCCGGCAGATGGCGGCTGATGGCGGTCGTGCATGCGCCCGCCATTTTCTTTCCCGATGAAGAAGCCGGCCGGCAGGAGTGGACGCAGGAGGACCCATTAATTAACGGCGCTGTGGTTTAAGTACCCTTAACTGCCGCCGTTAAAAGGCATAACGGCAGTCGTTAAGGGGTTAAAATGATCATGATTGTTTTCAAGATAAAGTGCATGTTCTGTTGTTGACTGCAGACTGAAGCTTGCAAGATAGGTCAACCAATCCATGATGTCACCAACTTTGGTGTGGATGACAATACAGATTTGCTGTGGCCATGATTTCAGCATCAGTTGCCCAGACTCCATCACGAGAGATGCCAGAGGTGTTCACATATTCATTCACATCTTGATTACAGTAGCCCTGTAGTATTTTGGACAAGTCAGTTTTCATGTGGTGGATGATTTTAGCTCTGAGAAGGGAGTAGTTGTCCTCTGTTCCTGTCAGGAAATAGCTGATGGTCTGACAATAGCAGTTCCCATCACCTTTGGTTTTATATGTACGCAGTGGTTGTCCAAGATCTCTCGTGCCTCCAAAGTACACAACCCTATTAAACATAAGGTCAAGAGTGATGGTAAGATACTTCCTTCCTGAACATGGTAGTGGGTTGAAAGTCTTGGTTTGCTGGTGTTTCTGTGTGGCAGAGTCACTGGGACAGTCATCAGGGGTGGTAGAGAAGTCTCTTCATCCTGGTAAATCTTAAGGTTGCTGGCATGGTAGTTGTTGCTTAGTATCTTGCCAGTCTTATTGTTCTTAAGTTTTACTCGTCCCTTAGTTAAGGATTCCACAGCTAAGTAGGGTCCAACCCAGCGTGGTGCCATCTTTGAACCCATGCGATGAATACGACATTGATTCTTTATATAAACAATGGTGCCTGCAGTGACTTCTTTGTTGCTCTTGTGTCGGCGATCAAAGGCACACTTTTGGTGTTCCTGAGCAGAATGGATGTTGGTACTTACAGTTGAGAGGATCCTGTTATGAATGGTTGTTAGTGTATGTTAGGACTGGCGGAACGCACCTAGAATAAGATGTAATATTAAAAGATGCGTTCGCAGTCCGGGGTCCACCGTGCAGGTGAAAACCTGCTGCTAGTAAATGGCAGCGAAATATGGCGGTGGAAGCGAACCCAGTTAAGCCACTGGTCCGCAATACCGCACCTAGGAGTGCAAGCAAGGAGTCAGCGAACTCAACCCCAAGATCAGGATTGAAGTCCGATCAGACTACTAGCACTCAACACGGCAACTGGGTGTGTTAGGAAACAGTAATAATTAGAGCACCGAAGTGCGAACTGTGCCAAGCTGGCAGACACCACTAAGAACCCAGACGTGGGTCAGGAGGCGCACTACTGGCGCGTGGCGCCGCACTGGCGGTCACAGCAATAGACGCTGATACGTGTGTGACACGTTGAGTGGTTAGTCGGGCGCTAGATAGCAGCCATACACCATACGCGAACAGTCATACAATAGGGTAGGGGTATTTAATGAACGACTTTCACTCACAACAAACACACGTATACAATTGTACACTAGCGCATGGCCGTGCGGTCATGCGAAGCTTATATAGCTGCAGTACTTTCAGGACCTGCCAGGAGGACCAATGGGAACCACTGCAGCATCTGAGCATGTGACCCTCGATCTCCAACGGGAGATCTCACCCTGGGCATGCTCAGAAGGGAAAAAGCAGGACTTAGTCTCAAAAGCGTCCAGTCGCTGCTGCCCAGCACTGGCTTTAATGGCAAAAGCTGGAGAAGCAACAGCAAGCCTAAGCACAGAGTGAGACTGAGCCAGACACAAGGACCGTCGTCTCTGCTGAGCAGGTTTACCTGCGGCAGGAGAGGAATGGGAGACCGCAGCAGAAGCGGCCTGAGATTCCCCCTGTGCAGAAGCGGGAACTCGACCCCTAACAGTGTATTTAGCACATCTGGGTTGGCATCATCTGAAACATGACATCCACAGTGTAATTTGCTGATGGATTGAGGTCAATAGGAAGCTTAGCCTTTCGTTCAAACATGATCTCAAATGGAGTGCACTTGGTTGAGGCATGCACAGATGTGTGATAGGCAAACAAAACACCAGGGATGAACTGGTCCCAGTTGGTTCCTTGGTCATTGACAAGCTTGCAAAGAGATTCTTTGAGTGTTCGATTGTCACATTCCTGCTGACCATTTGTTTGTGGGTGGTGGGCAGATGAAATACGGTGATCTGTTTTAAAATGATCCATCAGGTGGTTGATGATCGAGTTCACAAACTCTCTTCCCTCACTAATCAGAGTGTCCATACAGCCTAAGCGGCAAATAATGGTGTACAAAAATTTTGCTACTGACATGGCACTCTTGAAGACACAAAAGAGCACAGTGAGGTCAAAAATACTCTGTTATAAAAAATCACAGTAATAAGCAAGTGCTAGTCAAAAGATGGAAAAAACAGGGTATTTAGTTGATACGTTTTTTTGCAAAAAATTGTATACTAAGCTGCTCCACCAATCGTCAAGGTATACCCATATAGAGCAGTCATTGTAACATAGTAACATAGTAACATAGTTAGTAAGGCCGAAAAAAGACATTTGTGCATCCAGTTCAGCCTATATTCCATCATAATAAATCCCCATATCTACGTCCTTCTACAGAACAATATTGTTCAGCTCCAGGAATACATCCAGGCCTCTCTTGAACCCCTCGACTGAGTTCGTCATCACCACCTCCTCAGGCAAGCAATTCCAGATTCTCACTGCCCTAACAGTAAAGAATCCTCTTCTATGTTGGTGGAAAAACCTTCTCTCCTCCAGACGCAAAGAATGCCCCCTTGTGCCCGTCACCTTCCTTGGTATAAACAGATCCTCAGCGAGATATTTGTAATGTCACCTTATATACTTATACATGGTTATTAGATCGCCACTCAGTCGTCTTTTTTCTAGACTAAATAATCCTAATTTCGCTAATCTATATGGGTATTGTAGTTCTCCCATCCCCTTTATTAATTTTGTTGCCCTCCTTTGTACTCTCTCTGGTTCCATTATATCCTTCCTGAGCACCGGTGCCCAAAACTGGACACAGTACTCCATGTGCGGTCTAACTAGGGATTTGTACAGAGGCAGTATAATGCTCTCATCATGTGTATCCAGACCTCTTTTAATGCACCCCATGATCCTGTTTGCCTTGGCAGCTGCTGCCTGGCACTGGCTGCTCCAGGTAAGTTTATCATTAACTAGGATCCCCAAGTCCTTCTCCCTGTCAGATTTACCCAGTGGTTTCCCGTTCAGTGTGTAATGGTGATATTGATTCCTTCTTCCCATGTGTATAACCTTACATTTATCATTGTTAAACCTCATCTGCCACCTTTCAGCCCAAGTTTCCAACTTATCCAGATCCATCTGTAGCAGAATACTATCTTCTCTTGTATTAACTGCTTTACATAGTTTTGTATCATCTGCAAATATTGATATTTTACTGTGTAAACCTTCTACCAGATCATTAATGAATGTTGAAGAGAACCGGTCCCAATACCGACCCCTGCGGTACCCCACTGGTCACAGCGACCCAGTTAGAGACTGTACCATTTATAACCACCCTCTGCTTTCTATCACTAAGCCAGTTACTAACCCATTTACACACATTTTCCCCCAGACCAAGCATTCTCATTTTGTGTACCAACCTCTTGTGCGGCACGGTATCAAAAGCTTTGGAAAAATCGAGATATACCACGTCCAATGACTCACCGTGGTCCAGCCTATAGCTTACCTCTTCATAAAAACTGATTAGATTGGTTTGACAGGAGCGATTTCTCATAAACCCATGCTGATATGGAGTTAAACAGTTAATCTCATTGAGATGATCCAGAATAACATCCCTCAGACACCCTTCAAATATTTTACCAACAATAGAGGTTAGACTTACTGGCCTATAATTTCCAGGTTCACTTTCAGAGCCCTTTTTGAATATTGGCACCACATTTGCTATGCGCCAGTCCTGCGGAACAGACCCTGTCGCTATAGAGTCCCTAAAAATAAGAAATAATGGTTTATCTATTACATTACTTAGTTCTCTTAGTACTCGTGGGTGTATGCCATCCGGACCCGGAGATTTATCTATTTTAATCTTATTTAGCCGGTTTCGCACCTCTTCTTGGGTTAGATTTGTGACCCTTAATATAGGGTTTTCATTGTTTCTTGGGATTTCACCTAGCATTTCATTTTCCACCGTGAATACCGTGGAGAAGAAGGTGTTTAATATGTTAGCTTTTTCCTCGTCATCTACAACCATTCTTTCCTCACTATTTTTTAAGGGGCCTACATTTTCAGTTTTTATTCTTTTACTATTGATATAGTTGAAGAACAGTTTGGGATTAGTTCTACTCTCCTTAGCAATGTGCTTCTCTGTTTCGTTTTTGGCAGCTTTAATTAGTTTTTTAGATAAAGTATTTTTCTCCCTATAGTTTTTTAGAGCTTCAATGGTGCCATCCTGCTTTAGTAGTGCAAATGCTTTCTTTTTACTGTTAATTGCCTGTCTTACTTCTTTGTTTAGCCATATTGGGTTTTTACTATTTCTAGTCCTTTTATTCCCACAAGGTATAAACCGCTTACAGTGCCTATTTAGGATGTTCTTAAACATTTTCCATTTATTATCTGTATTCTTATTTCTGAGGATATTGTTCCAGTCTACCAGATTAAGGGCATCTCTAAGCTGGTCAAACTTTGCCTTCCTAAAGTTCAGTGTTTTTGTGACTTCCTGACAAGTCCCCCTAGTGAAAGACAGGTGAAACTGTACAATATTGTGGTCGCTATTTCCTAGATGCCCGACCACCTGCAGATTTGTTATTTTGTCAGGTCTATTAGATAGTATTAGGTCTAAAAGTGCTGCTCCTCTGGTTGGATTCTGCACCAATTGTGAAAGATAATTTTTCTTGGTTATTAGCAGAAACCTGTTGCCTTTATGGGTTTCACAGGTTTCTGTTTCCGAGTTAATATCCGGGTAGTTAAAGTCCCCCATAACCAGTACCTCATTATGGGTTGCAGCTTCATCTATCTGCTTTAGAAGTAGACTTTCCATGGTTTCTGTTATATTTGGGGGTTTGTAACAAACCCCAATGAGAATTTTGTTACCATTTTTCCCTCCATGAATTTCGACCCATATGGACTCGACATCCTCATTCCCTTCGCTAATATCCTCCCTTAAAATGGACTTTAGACAAGACTTTACATAGACACAAACCCCTCCTCCTCTCCGATTTTTACGATCCTTTCTAAACAGACTGTAACCCTGTAAGTTAACTGCTCAGTCATAGTTTTCATCTAACCATGTCTCGGTTATTCCCACTATGTCAAAGTTACCTGTAGATATTTCTGCTTCTAGTTCTTCCATCTTGTTTGTCAGGCTTCTGGCGTTTGCGAGCATGCAGTTTAGAGGATTTTGTATTGTTCCAATCTTGTCGCTGTGGATTGTTTTAGAAATGTTCTTACCTCCCTTCTGAGTATGTTTTCCTGGGTCTTCTTTGTTCGAGTCTAATGTTTTTCTTCCCGTCCCCTCTTCTTCTAGTTTAACACCCTCCTGACTAATCCTAACTAATGTATATAATCCCTATTTGATGTATTTAAAAACCTGATCATCCGTATAGTACCTGTATAAGCAGGGTTCAGAGAGGGAATATCCATGTGGACATGCTGGATGGAACAGCTTTGATGCAAATGACCCATAAGGAATAAAAAGCAATAAAAAAAGTCATGTGCCCGAAAATGGTACCAATAAAAACATCAACTCTTCCCACAAAAAACAAGACCCCACATGACTCTTTGGACCAAAATATGGAAAAATTATAGCTCTCAAAATGTGGAGATGCAAAAACAATTTTTTGCAATAAAAAGCTTCTTTTAGTGTGTGACAGCTGCCAATCATTACAATCCGCTAAAAAACCCACTAGAAAAGTAAATCAACCCCCCCTCTTCATCACTCCTTTAGTTAGGGAAATATAATAAAATGTAAAAAATGTATTTATTTCCATTTTCCCATTAGGGTTAGGGTTAGGGTTGGGGCTAAAGTTAGGGTTAGGGTTGGGGCTAAGTTAGGGTAAGGGTTGGGGCTACAGTTAGGGTTAGGGCTACAGTTAGGGTTGGGGCTAAAGTTAGGGATAGGGTTGGGGCTAAAGTTGGGGTTGGGGCTAAAGTTATGGTTAGGGTTTGTATTATATTTACGGTTGGGATTAGGGTTGAGATTAGGGTTAGGGGTGTGTCAGGGTGAGGGGTGTGGTTTGGGTTATGGTTGGGATTAGGATTAGGGGGTGTTGGAGTTAGGGGTGTGGTTAAGGTTGGGATTAGGGTTAGGGTTGTGTTGGGGTTAGGGGTGTGGTTGGGATTAGGGTTAGGGGCATGTTCGGGTTAGGGGTGTGGTTAGGGTTATGGTTAAGGTTGGGATTAGGGTTAGGGGTGTTTGTGTTAGGGTATCAGTTAGAATTGGGGGGTTTCTACTGCTTAGGCACATCAGGGGCTCTCCAAACGTGACATGGCGTCTGATCTTAATTCCAGCCAATTCTGCGTTGAAAAAGTAAAACAGTGCTCCTTCCCTTCTGAGCTCTCTCGTGCCAAAACAGGGGTTTACCCCAACATATGGGGTATCAGCATACTCAGGACAAATTGGACAACAACTTTTGGGGTCAAATTTCTCCAGTTACTCTTGGGAAAATACAAAACTGGGGGCTAAAAAATAATTTTTGTGGAAAAAATAATAATTTTTATTTTCACGGCTCTGCGTTATAAGCTGCAGTGAAACACTTGGGGGTTCAAAGTTCTCACAACACATCTAGATAAGTTCCTTGGGGGGTCTAGTTTCCAATATGGGGTCAATTGCGGGGGGTTTCTACTGTTTAGGTACATCAGGGGCTCTGCAAACGCAATGTGATGCCTGCAGAGTCAGACCATTCCATCTAAGTCTGCATTCCAAATGGCGCTCCTTCCCTTCTGAGCTCTGCCATGCACCCAAACAGGAGTTTTCTCCCACATATGGGGTATCAGCATACTCAGGACAAATTGCACAACAACTTTTTTGGGGTCCAATTTCTTCTGTTACCCTTGGGAAAATAAAAAACTGGGCGAAAAGATCATTCTTGTGAAAAAATATAATTTTTTTATTTTTATGGCTCTACATTATAAACTTCTGTGATGCATTTGGTGGGTCAAAGTGCTCACCACACATCTAGATAAGTTCCTTAGGGGGTCTACTTTCCAAAATGGAGTCACTTGGGGGGTTCAATGTTTAGGCACATCAGGGGCTCTCCAACCGTGACATGGCGTCCCATCTGAATTCCAGTCAATTTTACATTGAAAAATCAAATGGCGCTCCTTCCCTTCTGAGCTCTGCCATGTGCCCAAACAGTAGTTTACCCCCACATATGGGGTATCAGCATACTCAGAAAAAAATTGTACAACAACTTTTCAGGTCCAATTTCTCCTGTTACCCTTGGTAAAATAAAACAAATTGGAGCTGAAGTAAATTTTTTGTGAAAAAAAGTTAAATGTTCATTTTTTTTTAAACATTCCAAAAATTCTTGTGAAATACTTGAAGGGTTAATAAACTTCTTGAATGTGGTTTGAGCACTTTGAGGGGTGCAGTTTTTAGAATGGTGTCACTCTTGGGTATTTTCTATCGTATAGACCCCTCAAAGTGACTTCAAATGTGATGTAGCCCCTAAAAAAATGGTGTTGTAAAAATGAGAAATTGCTGGTCAAGTTTTAACCCTTATAACTCCCTAACAACAAAAAATTTGTTTCCAAAATTGTGCTGATGTAAAGTAGACATGTTGGAAATGTTACTTATTAAGTATTTTGTGTGACATAAGTCTGTGATTTAAGGGCATAAAAATTCAAAGTTAGAAAATTGTGAAATGTTCAAAATTTTCGCCAAATTTCCGTTTTTTCACAAATCAACGCAGATAAAGTCAAAGAAATTTTACCACTATCATGAAGTACAATATGTCATGAGAAAACTATCTCAGAATCATCAGGATCGGTTGAAGCGTTCCAGCGTTATAAACTCATAAAGGGACAGTGGTCAGAATTGTAAAAATTCGCCCAGTCATTAACGTACAAACTACACTTGGGGGTAAAGGGGTTAAGGGGTTAATCTTCCCTGATCTGTCGAAAAACCAGTCTGGTCTGATACTGCAGAGTGTCAGCTGCCCTGTACAGCTGACACCCGCAGGAATCGCCTCTGCTTTGTGGGGCTATTCTCTTGTTCCACAGTGCTGTTAAAAAGCGGCGCTGAGGAATAAGTACCCTTAATGACCGATGTTAAAAGGCATATTGACGGTAGTTAAAGGGTTAAACAAGAGGTACCACTAATTAAACAACACCATGAAGATCTCGAAACAAGTCAGGGACAAAGCTATTAACAAGTACAAGTCAGGGTTGGTTATATAATAATATCCCAATCTCTGATGATCCCCCGAAGCACTATTAAATCCATTATCATCAAATGTAAAGAAAATGGTACCCCAACAAACTTTCCAAGAGAGGGCCTCCCATCAAAACCCTCAGCACGGTCAAGGAGGGCATTAATCAGAGAGGCAGCAAAGACACCAAAGGTAACCATGAAGGAGCTGCTGAGTTCCCAAGCAGAGACTGGATTACAGTATCTGTCCATACGACCACAATAAACAGTATAATCCTTAGAGGTGCCGGAAGAGTGGCCTGAAAAAAGCCTGAAAAAAACAAAAATTGTAAGGCTCATTTTGAATTTCCAAAAGACATGTGGGAGACTACCCATATGTATTTTGGAAGCTTCTGTGGTTAGATGAGACTAAAATTGAACTTTTTGGCCACCAAGGTAAGCGCTATGTCTGGCTCCAAACCAACACAGCTCATTACCTCAACAACACCATTCCCACAGTGAAACATGGTGGTGGCAGCATCATGCTGTGGGGATGTTTTTTGGCAGCAGGGACAGTAAAAATGGTAAAAGTCGAGGGGAAAATGGATGGTGCAAAATACAGGGATGTTCTTTCAGCAAAACCTGTTTCAGTCTGTCATTGACTTGAGACTGTGATGGAGATTCACCTTCCAACAAGACAATGAGCCAAAGCATACTGCTAACGCAACACACGAGTGGTTTAGGGGGTAACATGTAAATGTTTTGTTGTGGCCCACTGGCAAGATGTGTAAAGCTCATAGAGATTGATACAAAGTGACATGCAGTAATATTTTCCTATTTGTTGTTTGCTTCACAATAAAAAGAAAACCAAATGCTCACAATGGAGGTACAGTATGTTCTTTACATGAACTGATGCAAATCCTCAAAAAAACTGTGAAAATCCAGGTCATGAGGTTACAAAACATGAAAATGCCAAGGGGGTGACTACTTTGCAAGCCATTGCATGCGACTTCTTCTGGGGACCATGGTAAACTTCTACATGTAACCATAAACTAGTTGGGGTATTTCTTTATATAGCAATGGGCCTGTCAAGAAGGAGCACTTTGTGCAGGTCCACAGACCTCATTGAAGTGTAGCAGCTTATTAAATCTAAGCTTCCCTTTCATCATGCCCTACACCGGCTGCTTCAGATTAGTGATGAGTGAATTTGTTCAGAAAACGATTGCCAAACCTAATTTCAGGACATTCGGATTCATGATCAACACGAACAAAATTTTATAAAATCAGAAAAAAACTATAAAATTTGGTAAAAAGTGTGGGAAAATATTTGCATTGCCACAAAAGTATTTTTAGCACTTTAGCAATAATAATGGTGGTGTATCATGAGCATTTGAAATGTGTTTGATGAGGGAAGGGGATTTGCAGAGCTCAGAGGTGTGGCGTTCTTGCAAACAGTAATTTTTGCTTTTTTCCCAACTTTATGTGTGCACATTGCGGTTAGCCAATCAGGGCGCAGCAAATACCCACAATGTCCTGACACAATGGCTTGTGTCATTGGCTGCTGAAATCACGTCTCTCTCCATATAAAGAGTGGACATCTTGTTTTAGCGCCATTTTAACAATGTAACAGCGCAGAAAGGCTGCTCCTGACGTTGGCACTGTTAGCAGCAAAATTTTAGCTAGCTAGCTAGGCCTTTGTATATCAGTCAGATAGGGTAGCTAGCTAGTGTCCAGTGTGGCTGTTAAATTTACCTTCCAGCATTTTCTTTTCTGCCATTACTGAGATACACAGACAAAGCCAGCAGGGCACATGTCCTACAAGTATGTTGTGCACTGCTTCTATTGTGCTCCTTGCACGCGTATAGTGTTCTAAATCTTAGTTTTTTCACTAGCTAAATGTGAAATAGCATGCTGTATCCCACCTTGTCATTTAGTGCTGTGGTGATATGAACCTGTCTGCAGACCTAAGCACATTAAAAAAAAATTAGAATTTTTTTCTGTCGCTGAATATGATACAGCCCACCATATCTCACGTTGTCATTTTGTGGCTGTGATATGAACTTGTCTGCAGACCTAACATGCATTAAAAAAATATATAATTTTTTTGTTGCTGAATGTTATACAGCCCGCCGTATGAACCTGACTGCAGATCTAACGCGCATTTAAAAAAATTACAATTTTTTCTGTTGCTGAATGGGATACAGCCAGCCGTATCCCACATTCTCGTGTTGTGGCTGTGATATGATCCTGTCTGCAGACCTAATGTGCATTAAAAAATTATAATATTTTCTGTTGCTGAATGTGATAAAGGCCGCCGTATCCCACGCTGTCATTTTGTGGCAGTGATATGAAGCTGTCTGCAGACCTCATGCACATTAAAATATTTATTTTTTTCTACTATATCCAACCTTGTCATTTAGTGGCATTGAAATTGTTCTGTGTGCAGAGCTGTTGAACATTAAAATTAATTTATTATAGTTTTTTACAAATGTGATACAGCAGCCGAGATCTGAGTTTGATATTGTTTTGAGCCTATCTTCTAGATTATGTGCATCTTTGGCATCCAATTTCTCACGGGCACAATAAAGAGTTTGCTGCTGTGCTGTCACAGGGTGGAGTAGGGTGAACATGACAAGCTACTGGACTGTGAGAGAGGTGCAGGTGGAGATGTTATGGTGGATTGAGAAAGATGGGGTGTGCTTGGTAAATAAGATCAGTCAAAAACAGAAGGCATGTCCGCTTCTGTATCAGCTAACAGGCTCCCAGTTACCCCAACTGTAGGGGGTAAACAAGTGGAGGTTCTTTGGCCGGAGATCTTTGTGACAACACTTGCCACGGTGAGGGAGGAGGAAAAATCAGAAGATGCAGTTGATCAGGTGGATGGTGGCTGGCGATGCCTGCTAGTCTGCATTTTAGCACAGTGACTGTTATGATCAGGTGGCCTTGGAGCAGCATGAAAAAACCTTCGCTGGAGCAGTGGTAACTTTACTGACCGCAAACCCTGATCCTATCACCGCAACTAGAAGTAGCCGTGGGGTGTGCCTAACCAGACCTAGACACCTCGACACAGCCTAAGGACTAAATATCCCTAAAGATGGAAATAGGAAAACTCTCTTGCCTCAGAGTAGATCCCCGAAGGATAGGTAGCCCCCCACAAATAATGACTGTGAGTAGGAGAGGAAAAGACACACACAGACAGAAAACAGGGATAAGCAAAGGAGGCCACTTCTACCTAGATAAGAAAGGAAAGTACAGGATACTATGCGGTCAGCATAAAACACTACAAAATATCCACAGCAGAAAAATACAAAAACTCCACCACCTAACTAAAGATGTGGAGAGTATATATGTGACTCCAGCGAGTCCAACTAGACTGAGAAAAACATCAGGCACAGTCTAGCAGGAACAAAATAGAAACAAGATAAGCACAGAAAATAAACACACAGCAGTGTGCCTAAAAAATGAAGCAAACACTTATCTTAGCTGAATTTGCAGCAAACAGGAGAGGCCAGGCAGAGGACCAACACTTCCAAAGGAACATTGACTACTGGCAAGGACTAATGAGTCCTGCACAGCTAAATACCCCAGTCAGAATTGCAATTAGCAGAAACACCTGTCCAAGACTGCTGCTCAGGAATAACTGCATTACCATCAACAACCATTGGAGGGAGCCCAAGAGCAGAATTCACAACAGTACCCCCCCTTGAGGAGGGGTCACCGAACCCTCACCAGAGCCCCCAGGCCGGTCAGGACGAGCAAGATGAAAGGCACGAACCAAATCAGCGGCATGGACATCAGAGGCCAAAACCCAAGAATTATCCTCCTGGCCATAACCCTTCCATTTGACAAGGTACTGAAGCTTCCGCCTCGAAAAACGAGAATCCAAAATCTTCTCAACCACATATTCCAACTCCCCATCGACCAACACAGGGGCCGGAGGATCAACAGAGGGAACAACGGGCTCCACATATTCCCGCAACAAAGATCTATGGAAGACATTATGGATAGCAAAAGAGGCAGGAAGCGCCAGACGAAAATACACAGGATTAATAATCTCAGAAATCCTATAAGGACCAATAAACCGAGGCTTAAACTTAGGAGAAGAAACCTTCATAGGAACATGACGGGAAGATAACCAAACCAGATCCCCAACCCGAAGCCGGGAACCAACACAGCGACGTCGGTTAGCAAAACGTTGAGCCTCCTCCTGAGACAACACCAAATTGTCCACCACCTGAGCCCAAATCTGCTGCAACCTGTCAGCCACAGAATCCACACCAGGAAAGTCAGAAGACTCAACCTGCCCAGAAGAAAAACGAGGATGAAAACCAAAATTACAAAAAAAAGGCGAAACCAAAGTAGCCGAACTAGCCCGATTATTAAGGGCAAACTCGGCCAATGGCAAAAAAGCCACCCAATCATCCTGATCAGCAGACACAAAGCATCTCAAATACGTCTCCAAAGTCTGATTAGTACGCTCGGTCTGGCCATTTGTCTGAGGATGAAATGCAGAAGAAAAAGACAAATCAATGCCCAGCCTAGCACAAAAGACCCGCCAAAACCTAGAAACAAACTGGGAACCTCTGTCGGACACAATATTCTCAGGAATACCATGCAAACGGACCACATGCTGAAAAAACAACGGAACCAAATCAGAAGAAGGCAATTTAGGCAAAGGCATCAAATGAACCATCTTAGAGAATCGGTCACAAACAACCCAGATAACAGACATCCTCTGGGAAACAGGAAGATCGGAAATAAAATCCATAGAAATATGCGTCCAGGGCCTCTCAGGGACCGGCAATGGCAAAAGCAACCCACTAGCACAGGAGCAACAAGGCTTGGCCCGCGCACAAGTCCCACAGGACTGCACAAAAGACCACACATCACGCGATAAAGAAGGCCACCAAAATGACCTACCAACCAAGTCTCTGGTACCAAAAATGCCAGGATGACCAGCCAACACAGAACAGTGAACCTCAGAAATCACTCTACTAGTCCATCTGTCAGGAACAAACAGCTTCCCCACAGGACAACGATCAGGTTTGTCAGCCTGAAATTTCTGAAGAACCCATCGTAAATCAGGAGAAACGGCAGAAAGGACCACCCCTTCCTTCAAAATACCGACTGGTTCCAAGACCTCAGGAGAATCAGGCAAAAAACTCCTAGAGAGAGCATCAGCCTTAATATTCTTAGAACCCGGAAGGTACGAGACCACAAAATCAAAACGAGAAAAAAACAAGGACCATCGAGCCTGTCTAGGATTCAACCGTTTGGCAGACTCGAGGTAAATCAGATTCTTATGATCGGTCAAGACCACAATACGGTGCTTAGCTCCCTCAAGCCAATGTCGCCACTCCTCAAACGCCCACTTCATAGCCAACAACTCCCGATTGCCGACATCATAATTGCGTTCAGCAGGCAAAAACTTGCGGGAAAGAAGGCACACGGTTTCATTAAGGAACCAACAGGATCCCTCTGAGACAAAACGGCCCCTGCCCCAATCTCAGAAGCGTCAACCTCAACCTGAAACGGAAGAGAAACATCCGGTTGGCGCAACACCGGAGCAGAAGTAAATCGACGTTTAAGCTCCTGAAAGGCAGAGACAGCCGCAGGGGACCAATTCGCCACATCAGCGCCCTTCTTCGTCAAATCAGTCAAGGGTTTAACCACGCTGGAAAAATTAGTAATGAAACGGCGATAAAAATTAGCAAAACCCAAAAATTTCTGAAGGCTCTTCATGGATGTGGGCTGAATCCAATCATGAATGGCCTGAACCTTAACCGGATCCATCTCTATAGACGAGGGAGAAAAAATAAAGCCCAAAAAGGAAACCTTCTGCACCCCAAAAAGACACTGAGATCCTTTCACAAACAAGGCATTGTCACGAAGGATCTGAAATACCATCCTGACCTGCTGCACATGAGACTCCCAATCTTCAGAAAAAATCAAAATATCGTCCAAATATACAATCAGGAATTTATCAAGATAATCCCAGAAGATATCATGCATGAAGGGCTGAAAAACAGATGGAGCATTAGAGAGTCCGAATGGCATCACAAGGTATTCAAAATGGCCCTCGGGCGTGTTAAACGCAGTTTTCCATTCATCACCCTGCTTAGTACGAACAAGATTGTAAGCCCCCCGAAGGTCAATCTTAGTAAACCAACTAGCTCCCTTAATCCTAGCAAACAAATCGGAAAGCAAAGGTAAATGATATTGAAACTTGACCGTGATCTTATTCAAGAGGCGATAATCAATACAGGGTCTTAAGGAACCATCATTTTAGCAACAAAAAAAAAACCCCACTCCCAATGGTGAAGAAGATGGCCGAATATGCCCTTTCTCCAAAGACTCCTTAATATAGTTCCACATGGCGGTATGTTCAGGTACAGACAGGTTGAAAAGTCGGCCCTTAGGAAACTTACAGCCTGGAATCAAGTCAATAGCGCAATCGCAGTCCCTGTGTGGTGGAAGGAAACTGGACTTGGGCTCATCGAATACATCCTGAAAATCAGACAAAAAGTCTGGAATTTCAGAAGAGGGAGAAGGGGCGATAGACATCAGAGGAACATCATTATGAACCCCCTGACAACCCCAACTAGTCACAGACATGGACTTCCAATCCAAAACAGGATTATGTACTTGCAACCATGGAAAACCCAGCATGATAGCGTCATGCAAATTATGCAACACCAGAAATCGACAATCTTCCTGATGGGCTGGCGCCATGCGCATGGTCACCTGTGTCCAAAACTGGGGCTTATTTTTAGCCAAGGGTGTAGCATCAATGCCTCTTAAAGGAATAGGGTTCTGCAAATGCTGCAAGGGAAAACCACAACGCCTGGCAAACTCAAAGTCCATTAAGTTCAAGGCGGCGCCTGAATCCACAAACGCCATGACAGAAAATGATGACAATGAACAGATCAAGGACACAGATAACAGAAATTTAGATTGTACAGTACTGATGGTAAATGAACTGGCGATCCTCTTGGTCCGCTTAGGGCAGACAGAAATGACATGGGAAGTGTCGCCACAATTATAACACAACCTATTCTGACGTCTAAAACCTTGTTGTTCCGTTCTAGACAGAATCCTATCACATTGCATTGGCTCAGGATTTGCTCTGAAGATAACGCCATAGCGCGCACAGTTCTGCGCTCCCGCAAGCGCCGATCAATCTGAATGGCCAGAGAGATAGAATCACTCAGATTGGAGGGTGTGGGAAACCCCACCATAACATCTTTAACGGATTCAGAAAGACCCTTTCTGAAAATTGCCGCCAAAGCATCATTATTCCATTTAGTCAATACAGACCATTTTCTGAATTTCTGACAATACTATTCTGCCGCCTCTTGACCCTGAGACAGGGCCAACAAGGTCTTCTCAGCTTGATCCACCGAATTAGGTTCATCATACAGTAATCCTAATGCCTGAAAGAAGGAGTCTACATTAAGCAAAGCAGGATCCCCAGATTCCAGGGAAAATGCCCAATCCTGTGGATCACCACGCAGCAGGGAAATGATGATTTTAACTTGTTGAATGGAATCACCGGAGGATCGAGGTTACAATGCAAAAAACAGTTTACAGTTGTTTTTAAAACTCAAAAATTTGGACCTGTCACCAAAAAACAAAACAGGAGTAGGTATTTTCGGTTCTAAAGCAGGAGTCTGAACAATGTAATGAGAAATACCCTATACTCTAGCAGCAAGCTGGTCTATACGAGAAACTAATTCCTGAACATTCATGCTAGCACAAGGCTCTTCAGCCACCCAGAGATAAAGAGGGAGCAGGAGACAAAACAGACTGGAGAAAAAAAAATGGCTCAAGATCTTTCCTCCCTTCTTCTGAGATGCAATTAACTCATTGTTGGCCAGTAGTACTGTTATGATCAGGTGGCCTTGGAGCAGCATGAAAAGACCTTCGTTGGAGCAGTGGTAACTTTACTGACCGCAAACCCTGATCCTATCACCGCAACTAGAAGTAGCCGTGGGGTGTGCCTAACCAGACCTAGACACCTCGACACAGCTAAATATCCCTAAAGATGGAAATAGGAAAACTCTCTTGCCTCAGAGTAGATCCCCAAAGGATAGGTAGCCCCCCCACAAATAATGACTGTGAGTAGGAGAGGAAAAGACACACGCAGACAGAAAACAGGGATAAGCAAAGGAGGCCACTTCTACCTAGATAGGAAAGGAAAGTACAGGATACTATGCGGTCAGCATAAAACACTACAAAATATCCACAGCAGAAAAATACAAAAACTCCACCACCTAACTAAAGATGTGGTGAGTATTTCTGCGACTCCAGCAAGTCCAACTAGACTGAGAAAAACATCAGGCACAGTCTAGCAGGAACAAAATAGAAACAAGATAAGTACAGAAAATAAACACACAGCAGTGTGTCTAAAAAATGAAGCAAACACTTATCTTAACTGAATTGGCAGCAAACAGGAGAGGCCAGGCAGAGGACCAACACTTTCGAAAGAACATTGACTACTGGCAAGGACTAATGAGTCCTGCACAGCTAAATACCCCAGTCAGAATTGCAATTAGCAGAAACACCTGTCCAAGACTGCTGCTCAGGAATAACTGCATTACCATCAACAACCACCGGAGGGAGCCCAAGAGCAGAATTCACAAGTGACATTCCCAGATTAATGCATATTGATCGCGCATATCCCAGTTCATGGACATAGCACTGATATTATTTCTTTTTTTTGCTCTACTAGGTCTTTTTTTAAAAATTTGACAGCTAACGTGATTTTTTAGATTTTTACTGGTCTGAAAAAAAGACCCAAGATAGGAAACTGCAGAACCACGAATTCTGCCGTCCACTCCCAGAGTTGGGGCTCAAGACGCATTGGTTGTTGTGTTGCATATATCTGTGTCTACGTAACTTCCTCTACCTCTACTGAGCTATGCAGCTGCAAGCCTTTGGGTTTGCACCAAGTGTGATCTACTACCTCATCGTCATCGTCTCTGTTCTCCCACTACTCGCCCTGAGAATCACCCTTCTCCTCTTCCTGCCTTGACAGCACAGTACAGTTCATTGGCACCTCAAGTATCTGAGTCTCATCACAAATGATCACCTTCACCCATCGGGATTAAAGTCTGATGACGAGGGTTTGATTTATACTTGGACCAAATTTCATCCCGCCATGAATCAAATTGAGAAAAAATTTGGCCATCGGTGCAGTTGAATTCCTCCTCTTGACTGTGTGAATCTTTAGAGTACACTTCCTATGGCCATGGCATACAATGTGTGACGAGATCTGCAGACTCAGCCATCTGTGGTTCCCTACTGTGCGCGGTTATGGAGTTGTGACATGAGGAAAACAAGGGTAATTGGGGTGCCACCTCTCAGGACTGTACTGTGTGTGATGCTAGGGTGGAGGAAAAGGAGCAGAGGCCACTTGATGCAGCACTTGCCCTCTACTTGAGCAAATGTTCTTTCAGGTCCTCATCTACAAAACGTACCACTGGACAGCTGCCAAAGAAATGGAGAGGAGAAGCCCATTCAGTAACAGAAGTTGTAAATATACTGCATATTTGCTCACTGCAGCAAAACAAACCTACTTCTCGTTCTTCATATCATACCTGCCTCACAACCATACAAAGCTATTCAGTGCTTTCAATTCTCTCCTCCGTCCACCAGCTCCTCCTACCTCTCTTTTCATCTCAGCTGAAGACTTTGCCTCACCACCTGTTAAAATGACCCAATCACATCCCACCTCATGCGAAACCTTACCACAGTCTTCAACCCTAACCCACCTCTTCAACCTGTCGTTAACAACTGGAGTACTCCTCTCCTTATTTAGACATATCTCAATCACACCCATTCTCAAAAAGCCCATTCTTGACCCATCCTCTGTGTCTACCTATTGCCCATATCATCTCTCCCATATGCCTCCAAACTACTGGAATAGCACATTCATTTTAAACTGTCCTCCCACCTTTCCTCTTGATCCCTGTTTGACCACTTACAATGTGGCTTCGGACCGCACCATTCCACTCAAACTGCACTGACTAAAGTCAACAACGACCTACTAACCTCCAAATTAAAGTGACGCGAGTTTGTCCTTCAACGTCTCCTGGACCTGTCATCTGTCTTTGACACAGTAGCCCATTCCCTCTTACTACAGACTTTCTGATATGTTGACATTACAGACTTGGCCCTTTGTTGGATCTCCTCATACCTAACAGACAGGACATTCAGTGTCTCCCACTCACACACCACCTCCTCATCTCACCGCCTATGTGTCGGTGTCCACCACGGTTCAGTTGTAGGACCGGGAACTATGCTTAAAGGGCGCACGCAAACGCTCCTCCCTCTAAAAGGGACTGCCCGCATCAAACTAAGGTATTCCCAGCCTATAGCTGGGTGACACCTTCTATTTAAGGCTTCTCCTCCAATATGGAGGTGCCTGAGCTACGTTGTTAGTTTGCCTTGCATGCTTGCTAGTTGTCAGGTTCCCCAGATATGCCTGCCTGCTTGTCTACCCTGTACCCATCTGCTCTTACCTGTCTGTGCCCGTCTGCTCATACGTGTCTAAGCTCTTCTGTCCATCAGCCAGTCCAAATCGCGCCTGCCAGAGCCCAACTGTCTAACACCCGTTCCAGCTCACACCTGCCTGTAGGAGGTCAGCTGCCACTTTCTGTAAGTCAGCCATGCAGTAGCTCCTGGTTCCACCTCTTTGTCCCTCCTTGGGTCACCTGCTTTCACTTGTCCGAGTAGGGATTTAGTAGGCCACCTAGTTACGCCTCCTCCATGTTTCCACAGGGATACGGAACAGTGATTCCACCACCTTGCCCATTACAGTCTCCATCTGTTGGGTTGGCTGTAGTGGAAGACATGTCGGTCCCCGCTATACTAGTTCTACTCTATTGCAATTGATGCCACTTTGTTGGAGTCTGCTACTAATTTTTGTAAATGTGCAGACTCCTGGTTGGGTCTCCATGCGTGTTGCCTGTAGTAGTAGACTTCCAAAACCATGAGGCCTCCACTTCCTTGGAATATTAAATTCCTTGAATATTCAATGAATAAATCGGCGAATATTGCAAACTCAGAGATAGTATTCTGAACCAAATATTGAAATATTCACTTATCCCGAGTAGTACTAAATTGAAATGTTTTAAAAACGGACTGAGATTAGAAAAGGAATGAAATCTGACAAAAAACCTGAAAGATTTACATCACTGGAAATGAAAATAGAAGTGAAAAAAAGGAGACGATCAAATGACTTCTGAACAAAGTAAGCATGAGCCCAAACACTACAAGAGAGCAGAAACAACTGAAGCCTGATACAGATCCAAGACATTCAACAAAAGAAAAAAGGATAAACCACCTGTACGTCTCTCATGTAGAGCATGCACATGTAAGGGAGTAGATAATGTTTCTATTGTGCCCTGCCTTTCTCTCTCGTTCCGGTTATATACAATACAGACCAAAAGTTTGGACACACCTTCTCATTTAAAGATTTTTCTGTATTTTCATGACTATGAAAATTGTAAATTCACACTGAAGGCATCAAAACTATGAATTAATACATGTGGAATTATATACTTAACACAAAACTGAAAATATGTCTTATATTCTAGGTTCTTCAAAGTAGCCACCTTTTGCTTTGATGACTTCTTTGCATACTCTTGGCATTCTCTTGATCAGCTTCAAGAGGTAGTCACTTTAAATGGTCTTCGAACAATCTTGAAGGAGTTCCCAGAGATGTTGACCCTTTTGCCTTCACTCTGCGGTCCAGCTCACCCCAAACCATCTCGATTGGGTTCAGGTCTGGTGACTGTGGGAGGCCAGGTCATCTGGCGTAGCACCCCATCATTCTCCTTCTTGGTCAAATTGCCGTTACACAGCCTGGAGGTGTGTTTGGGGTCATTGTCCTGTTGAAAAATAAATGATGGTCCAACTAAACGCAAACCGGATGGAATAGCATGCCGCTGCAAGATGCTGTGGTAGCCATGTTGGTTCAGTATGCCTTCAATTTTGAATAAATCCCCAACAGTGTCACCAGTAAAGCACCCAAACACCATCACACTTCCTTCTCCATGCTTTACGGTGGGAACCAGGCATGTAGAGTCCATCCGTTCATCTTTTCTGCGTTGCACAAAGACACGGTGGTTGGAACCAAAGATCTCAAATTTGGACTCATCAGACCAAAACACAGATTTCCACTTGTCTAATGTCCATTCCTTGTGTTCTTTAGCCCAAACAAGTCTTTTCTGCTTGTTGCCTGTCCTTAGCAGTGGTTTCCTAGCAGCTATTTTACCATGAAGGCCTGCGGCACAAAGTCTCCTCTTAACAGTTGTGTAGAGATGTGTCTGCTGCTAGAACTCTGTGTGGCATTGACCTGGTTTCTAAGCTGAGCTGCTGTTAACCTGCGATTTCTGAGGCCGGTGACTCGGATAAACTTATCCTCAGAAGCAGAGGTGACTCTTGGTCTTCCTTTCCTGGGGCGGTCCTCATGTGAGCCAGTTTCTTTGTAGCGCTTGATGGTTTTTGCAACTGCACTTGGGGACATTTTCAAAGTTTTCCCAATTTTTCAGACTGACTGGCCTTCATTTCTTAAAGTAATGATGGCCACTCGTTTTTCTTTACTTAGCTGCTTTTTTCTTGCCATAATACAAATTCTAACAGTCTATTCAGTAGGACTATCAGCTGTGTATCCACCAGACTTCAGCTCAACACAACTGATGGTCCCAACCCCATTTATAAGGCAAGAAATCCCACTCATTAAACCTGGCAGGGCACACCTGTGAAGCGAAAACTATTTCTGGTGACTACCTCTTGAAGCTCATCAAGAGAATGCCAAGAGTGTGCAAAGCAGTCATCAAAGCAAAAGGTGGCTACTTTGAAGAACCTAGAATATAAGACATATTTTCAGTTGTTTCACACTTTTGTGTTAAGTTTATAATTCCACATGTATTAATTCATAGTTTTGATGCCTTCCGTGTGAATTTACAATTTTCATAATCATGAAAATACAGAAAAATATTTAAATGAGAAGGTGTGTCCAAACTTTTGGTCTGTACTGTATATGTCTAGGTATAATGTTATATTGGTACTGCTATACTACTAGATGTATTACCATTTTTTTAAAAAATGTATATTTTATTGTAACTGCTACACTACTATGTGTATTACCATTCTTGCTAAATATTTATTGTATATTTGTGCTGCTATGTATAGTGTATAGGGTAAGTGCAGTTTATGGGCTGGCCACTAGATGGGGGGATTATAATGTATTATTATAGTATACAGAGCTTTCATCTAGTGTGCAGTGTAGGAAACGTTAACATAGGAGGGGCTGCTGTGTGGTAAGTGTTATGAAAGGTAATTCAGTACCACAATGGACATAGAGGTCAGCGCACATACAGTGACCTGGCAAAAACCCAAAAAACAAGAACGAGCTCTGAGACGTGGGAACTCTGTTGACCGCAATCCCTAATCCTCTCCAACCACACTAAAGGCAGCCGTGGATTGCGCCTAACGCTCCCTATGCAACTCGGCACGGCCTGAGAAACTAGCTAGCCTGAAGATAGAAAATAAGCCTACCTTGCCTCAGAGAAATACCCCATAGGAAAAGGCAGCCCCCACATATAATGACTGTGAGTTAAGATGAAAAGACAAACGTAGAGATGAAATAGATTTAGCAAAGTGAGGCCCAACTTTCTGAACAGAGCGAGGATAGGAAAGGTAACTTTGCGGTCAACACAAAACCCTACAAAAACCACGCAAAGGGGGCAAAAAGACCCTCCGTACCGAACTAACGGCACGGAGGTACACCCTCTGCGTCCCAGCGCTTCCAGCAAGCAGTAAAAAACAAATTGACAAGCTGGACAGAAAAAAACAGCAAACAAATAGCAAAGAGTAACTTAGCTATGCAGAGCAGCAGGCCACAGGAACGATCCAGGAGGAAACAGGTCCAATACTAGAACATTGACTGGAGGCCAGGATCAAAGCACTAGGTGGAGTTAAATAGAGCAGCACCTAACGACTTCACCACATCACCTGAGGAAGGAAACTCAGAAGCCGCAGTACCACTTTCCTCCACCAACGGAAGCTCACAGAGAGAACCAGCCGAAGTACCACTTGTGACCACAGGAGGGAGCTCTGCCACAGAATTCACAACAGTACCCCCCCTTGAGGAGGGGTCACCGAACCCTCACCAGAGCTCCCAGGACGACCAGGATGAGCCATATGAAAGGCACGAACAAGATCGGGAGCATGGACATCAGAGGCAAAGACCCAGGAATTATCTTCCTGAGCATAACCCTTCCACTTAACCAGATACTGGAGTTTCCGCCTTGAAACACGAGAATCCAAAATCTTCTCCACAATATACTCCAACTTCCCCTCCACCAAAACCGGGGCAGGAGGATCAACAGATGGAACCATAGGTGCCACGTATCTCCGCAACAATGACCTATGGAATACGTTATGTATGGAAAAAGAATCTGGAAGGGTCAGACGAAAAGACACAGGATTAAGAACCTCAGAAATCCTATACGGACCAATAAAACGAGGTTTAAACTTAGGAGAGGAAACCTTCATAGGAATATGACGAGAAGATAACCAAACCAAGTCCCCAACCTGAAGTCGGGGACCCACACAGCGTCTGCGATTAGCGAAACGTTGAGCCTGCTCCTGGGACAAAGTCAAATTGTCCACTACATGAGTCCAAATCTGCTGCAACCTGTCCACCACAGTATCCACACCAGGACAGTCCGAAGACTCAACCTGCCCTGAAGAGAAACGAGGATGGAACCCAGAGTTGCAGAAAAACGGTGAAACCAAGGTAGCCGAGCTGGCCCGATTATTAAGGGCGAACTCAGCCAAAGGCAAAAAGGACACCCAGTCATCCTGATCAGCAGAAACAAAGCATCTCAGATATGTTTCCAAGGTCTGATTGGTTCGTTCGGTCTGGTCATTAGTCTGAGGATGGAAAGCCGAGGAAAAAGACAAGTCAATGCCCATCCTACCACAAAAGGCTCGTCAAAACCTCGAAACAAACTGGGAACCTCTGTCAGAAACGATATTCTCTGGAATGCCATGTAAACGAACCACATGCTGGAAAAACAATGGCACCAAATCAGAGGAGGAAGGCAATTTAGACAAGGGTACCAAATGGACCATCTTAGAGAAGCGATCACAGACCACCCAAATGACTGACATCTTTTGAGAGACGGGAAGATCTGAAATAAAATCCATAGAGATATGTGTCCAAGGCCTCTTCGGGACCGGCAAGGGCAAAAGCAACCCACTGGCACGAGAACAGCAGGGCTTAGCCCGAGCACAAATCCCACAGGACTGCACAAAAGTACGCACATCCCGCGACAGAGATGGCCACCAAAAGGATCTAGCCACTAACTCTCTGGTACCAAAGATTCCAGGATGACCAGCCAACACCGAACAATGAACCTCAGAGATAACTTTATTTGTCCACCTATCAGGGACAAACAGTTTCTCCGCTGGGCAACGATCATGTTTATTAGCCTGAAATTTTTGCAGCACCCGCCGCAAATCAGGGGAGATGGCAGACACAATTACTCCCTCTTTGAGGATACCCGCCGGCTCAGATACACCCGGAGAGTCGGGCACAAAACTCCTAGACAGAGCATCCGCCTTCACATTTTTAGAGCCCGGAAGGTATGAAATCACAAAGTCAAAACGGGCAAAAAACAACGACCAACGAGCTTGTCTAGGATTCAACCGCTTGGCGGACTCGAGATAAGTCAAGTTCTTATGATCAGTCAAGATCACCACGCGATGCTTAGCTCCTTCAAGCCAATGACGCCACTCCTCGAATGCCCACTTCATGGCCAGCAACTCTCGATTGCCCACATCATAATTTCGCTCAGCAGGCGAAAACTTCCTGGAAAAGAAGGCGCATGGTTTCATCACCGAGCAATCAGAACTTCTCTGCGACAAAACAGCCCCTGCTCCAATCTCAGAAGCATCAACCTCGACCTGGAACGGAAGCGAAACATCTGGTTGACACAACACAGGGGCAGAACAAAAACGACGCTTCAACTCTTGAAAAGCTTCCACCGCAGCAGAAGACCAATTGACCACATCAGCACCTTTCTTGGTCAAATCGGTCAATGGTTTAGCAATACTAGAAAAATTGCAGATGAAGCAACGATAAAAATTAGCAAAGCCCAGGAACTTTTGCAGACTTTTCAGAGATGTCGGCTGAGTCCAATTATGGATGGCTTGGACCTTAACAGGGTCCATCTCGATAGTAGAAGGGGAAAAGATGAACCCCAAAAATGAAACCTTCTGAACACCAAAGAGACACTTTGATCCCTTCACAAACAAAGAATTAGCACGCAGGACCTGAAACACCGTTCTGACCTGCTTCACATGAGACTCCCAATCATCCGAGAAGATCAAAATGTCATCTAAGTACACAATCAGGAATTTATCCAGGTACTCTCGGAAGATGTCATGCATAAAGGACTGAAACACTGATGGAGCATTGGCAAGTCCGAACGGCATTACTAGATACTCAAAATGGCCCTCGGGCGTATTAAATGCAGTTTTCCACTCATCGCCTCGCTTAATACGCACAAGATTATACGCACCACGAAGATCTATCTTGGTGAACCAACTAGCCCCCTTAATCCGAGCAAACAAATCAGATAACAATGGCAAGGGGTACTGAAATTTAACCGTGATCTTATTTAGAAGGCGATAATCTATACAAGGTCTCAGTGAACCATCCTTCTTGGCTACAAAAAAGAACCCTGCTCCTAATAGCAACGATGACGGGCGAATATGCCCCTTCTCTAAAGACTCCTTCACATAACTCCGCATAGCGGTGTGATCAGACACAGATAAATTAAACAGTCGACCTTTTGGGAATTTACTACTAGGAATCAAATCGATAGCACAATCACAATCCCTATGCGGAGGTAGGGTATCGGACTTGGGCTCATCAAATAAATCCCGGTAATCAGACAAGAACTCAGGAACCTCAGAAGGGGTGGATGACGAAATAGTCAGAAATGGGACATCACCATGTATCCCCTGACAACCCCAGCTGGACACAGACATGGATTTCCAATCTAATACTGGATTATGGACTTGTAGCCATGGCAACCCCAACACGACCACATCATGCAGATTATGCAACACCAGAAAGCGAATAACCTCCTGATGTGCAGGAGCCATGCACATGGTCAGCTGGGTCCAGTACTGAGGCTTATTCTTGGCCAAAGGCGTAGCATCAATTCCTCTCAATGGAATAGGACACTGCAAGGGCTCCAAGAAAAACCCACAACGCCTAGCATACTCCAAGTCCATCAAATTCAGAGCAGCGCCTGAGTCCACAAATGCCATGACAGTATATGATGACAAAGAGCAGATCAAGGTAACAGACAGAAGAAATTTTGACTGTACCGTACCAATGGTGGCAGACCTAGCGAACCGCTTAGTGCACTTAGGACAATCAGAGATAGCATGAGTGGAATCATCACAGTAGAAACACAGCCCATTCAGACGTCTGTGTTCTTGCCGTTCAACTCTGGTCAAAGTCCTATCGCACTGCATAGGCTCAGGTTTAAGCTCAGGTAATACCGCCAAATGGTGCACAGATTTACGCTCGCGCAAGCGTCGACCGATCTGAATGGCCAAAGACATAGACTCATTCAGACCAGCAGGCATAGGAAATCCCACCATGACATCCTTAAGGGCTTCAGAGAGACCTTTTCTGAAAATAGCTGCGAGCGCACCTTCATTCCACTGAGTGAGTACGGACCACTTTCTAAATTTCTGACAATATACCTCTATTTCATCCTGACCCTGACACAGAGCCAGCAAATTCTTCTCTGCCTGATCCACAGAATTAGGCTCATCGTACAGCAATCCGAGCGCCAGGAAAAATGCATCGATATTACTTAATGCAGGATCTCCTGACGCAAGAGAAAATGCCCAGTCCTGAGGGTCGCCACGCAAAAAAGAAATAACGATCCTAACTTGTTGAACTGGGTCACCAGAGGAGCGAGGTTTCAAAGCCAGAAATAGTTTACAATTATTTTTGAAACTAAGAAATTTAGTTCTATCTC
Source organism: Ranitomeya imitator (assembly GCF_032444005.1). Classification (NCBI taxonomy): domain Eukaryota; kingdom Metazoa; phylum Chordata; class Amphibia; order Anura; family Dendrobatidae; genus Ranitomeya; species Ranitomeya imitator. The sequence continues at coordinate 615,744,451 of NC_091282.1, forward strand.
CAAAAAACAAATCAGGAATAGGAATTCTCGGTTCTAACATAGAATTCTGAACCACAAAGTCTTGAATACTTTGCACTCTTGCAGTGAGATGATCCACACATGAAGACAGACCTTTAATGTCCATCGCTACACCTGTGTCCTGAACCACCCAAATGTCTAGGGGAAAAAAAAGGCAAAACACAGTGCAAAGAAAAAAAAATGGTCTCAGAACTTCTTTTTTCCCTCTATTGAGAATCATTAGTACTTTGGGCCTCCAGTACTGTTATGAAAGGTAATTCAGTACCACAATGGACATAGAGGTCAGCGCACATACAGTGACCTGGCAAAAACCCGAAAAACAAGAACGAGCTCTGAGACATGGGAACTCTGTTGACCGCAATCCCTAATCCTCTCCAACCACACTAAAGGCAGCCGTGGATTGCGCCTAACGCTCCCTATGCAACTCGGCACGGCCTGAGAAACTAGCTAGCCTGAAGATAGAAAATAAGCCTACCTTGCCTCAGAGAAATACCCCAAAGGAAAAGGCAGCCCCCACATATAATGACTGTGAGTTAAGATGAAAAGACAAACGTAGAGATGAAATAGATTTAGCAAAGTGAGGAAAAGGCAGCCCCCACATATAATGACTGTGAGTTAAGATGAAAAGACAAACGTAGAGATGAAATAGATTTAGCAAAGTGAGGCCCAACTTTCTGAACAGAGCGAGGATAGGAAAGGTAACTTTGCGGTCAACACAAAACCCTACAAAAACCACGCAAAGGGGGCAAAAAGACCCTCCGTACCGAACTAACGGCACGGAGGTACACCCTCTGCGTCCCAGAGCTTCCAGCAAGCAGTAAAAAACAAATTGACAAGCTGGACAGAAAAAAACAGCAAACAAATAGCAAAGAGTAACTTAGCTATGCAGAGCAGCAGGCCACAGGAACGATCCAGGAGGAAACAGGTCCAATACTAGAACATTGACTGGAGGCCAGGATCAAAGCACTAGGTGGAGTTAAATAGAGCAGCACCTAACGACTTCACCACATCACCTGAGGAAGGAAACTCAGAAGCCGCAGTACCACTTTCCTCCACCAACGGAAGCTCACAGAGAGAACCAGCCGAAGTACCACTTGTGACCACAGGAGGGAGCTCTGCCACAGAATTCACAACAGGTAAGTTAGGAACATTTCCTTGAGGAAGGCAGAAGGGCCCGGGTGCCTGAATAGTCCAAATGGGCTTTAGGCCCAGGACAACACAGCAGCCACGCAACATTGTAAGAAGGGAATCTTAGACATTCGGAGTCTATAGCACAGAGGTATGGTACCAAGCAGCAGGATTGCAGCAGTTCATAGCTGGAGAAATGAAGCGTTCCAGAATAGTACAGGGTGCAGATTGTTCAACATGTCGCAGATTATTGCATGGGCCGATGCTTTCAGAACTGGTGCGAAACGGAGTAGAGAATCCCCAGGCACAATGAGTCTGAACAGGGAGAACGCTGCGATACCGCCTAAGGCGCTATTACCCCTTAATTTTCTGGAGGACGTGGACCTGTGTGCAGGGAAAGAACAGAATGAGAACTGCATGGGACTTGCTGCTGATGTTGTTACTGACAAGAATGTGCTGTCAATTATTCAAGTAAAGTTTCACATGTTGCATTTGAACCGGACTATGTCTAAATTCTTGTAAAGCCAATTGCAGAAAGGCCTCAGCACCACAGTGGTATCCCTGATGGGGCAGTGGAAGAAGACACAGATATGCAGGTTAATGAATGCTAGTTTCATGTGAGAGGAAGCCGGGGCACAGATGCATCAGAGTGCTCGGCCATGACAACGGCCCCGGCTCTCTCTTACACTTGGCATAGACAGCAGGATGCGACTACCTTGCAAAGCGGAGAAACCGCGAAGAAAGAAGATGTGGATGATGTGAAAGTAATTGCTGTGTCCAAAAAAACTTAAAGATGAAGGTTTTGTGAATGCTTTTGAAATGCCAGATGTGACTGACAAACTGGACTTGACTTATACCGTCGAAGAGACCGATGTTGTGTTGGCCAAGATGGCGGCAATGAAGATGGAGGAAATGGCGTAGAAGTAGAAGACGATGACAGGGACCCCATCCTTCGTGGGCGTAACAGCACAGAGATGGCGACAAAATCTAACTGTCGATATCCCCCGGTCCGCCCATGGTGGGCACGGATGAAGAGAAGACCTCACCCTCCCCTACAGAATTCCAGCAAACGGGTCGAGTTTTTGAAGGAGTCCCCACCTGGAAACAAGTGGGGTCCGGAAGGAAAACTCGGGTGCAATTGGCGGGGCAAGTGTGTGACCTTGGACCAGCAGCGATGGAGCACTCCTGCACCCATAGCTGCCGAGGCATAGGCAACATGGAGTGAAGGTGGCGACAGGAAGTAGAAAGAACCTGGCCCGTCAGACCATGGGAAGACACCGCAGAGGTCCCCACGCCCCCACTCTTGGTGATACCTCCGGCGCAGAGCCAGCGGTCGGTGGAGTCATCATCCTCCCAAAGGTCAGAGCATCTGTGTGCGGAGACAGTTCCTCGACATCCTGTAGAGCGGGAGCATCATGCGGAGCCAGCGTCATGGTGCCTGGAGGAGGAACCTTGTCGTCCTGAACCAACATTGTTTATTCAGCATGGACTGGAAACCACGACCGCCCTGGAGGAACCAGCGCCAGAAACCGAGTATGAGCCGGAGCTCTATTCATTGCCAGCAGAGTACACAGGCGCACCCGCAGAAGGATTCAGTGTTTCTGGGATGGCCGCGTTCAATCTTCCTGAGGCACAGATTGTTTAACATATGGCATATTATTGAATGTGCCAATGCTCTCAGAACCGAGGAGAAACGGAGTAGAGAATCCCCAGGCACAGTGAGTCTGAACAGGGAGAATGCTGCGATACCGCCTAAGGTGCTATTACCTCTTAACGCACTTGAGGACGTGGAACTGTGTGCAGGGAAAGAACAGAATGAGAACTGCATGGGACTTGCTTTTGAAGTTGTTACTGACAAGAATGTGCTGCCAAGTTATTCAAGTAAAATTTCACATGTTGCAATTGAACCGGACTGTGTCTCAATTCTTGTAAAGCCAATTGCAGAAAGGCCTCAGCACCATAGTGGTATGCCTGATGGAGCAGTGGAAGAAAACACAGGTACGCAGGTTAATAAATGCTGTTTTCATGTGAGAGGAGGCCGGGGTACAGATACATTGGAGTGTCTGATCCTTGTGACTTGAGGTATCGTAGTGGAATTCCTGAAAATTTGCACAACTAACATTTAGCGAAGCTCTTCTCTCTTCCCCCGTGTGCAAGTAGAAGGAAATAAATCAGGTATGGCTGGCTTGGCCAAATGTTAAATATGCTTGTCACGATATGGTATGAAATATCATAAGTAGTTCTCTTGCTAGCCTGCGTGGGCTAAGCCCCCCTTCTTGGAGTGATATGCTGCAACAGTTTGTAGCTTCTCTTGCTCAAGGCTGTGAGCTAACAAGCCCCCCTTCCCTTTCACTCAGCCAAGAGCTGCTTTGCCACTGTACTGGGGGAAGTTTTATGGCCGAGAGGAATTTACGACCAGGTTAGAATCTTCCTCCAGCTAGAACAGGAAAATGGCTCCAAAAATTCATGAAAGATTCTTTGTTTAGTTTTTGTTAGATATTAGGCAAACGATTTAAGCTAGAAATACAAAAATATATATTCTTATTCTCACTTGGTGTATCTACCCATCCCTTGAAACTCGGGCTTCTAACTCCGTCTGGTAAAGAAGTAGGGGTTTCTCTGTAAATATGTATCCCAGATAGGACATATTTGATCTCCTTAGAATACTCACGTTAATCCGAGATGAATTATGAGTTTGTTAGGACTATGACATGTTTTGTAGTGAAGTTATAGAAATCAGAGAAAATAGTTTAAAGTTTATTCAGAAGGTAGAAAGAGGAGGGTCTGGATAAGCCAGCCTTTCTGTGATGTCACAGCCTTGAAGTTATAACTGTCTGCACACATCCCCAGCTGACTCTCTCTGCTTGATTTCTTCTTTTGGACTTCTGGTCTTCTCCTGAAGCCAGCAGCCCGTCCTAATGAGCTGGGACATATGGAAAACTCCACTAGCCTGCTTGCCTGTCATGCTTTGAACATGTAAGTGTTGCTTTTTTCTCATTTATTCCCTTTATGTTATAATTACCCTTGTACATATTTGCAATTGTCTCATTTGTAACATCTTTATAAACTATTTTTGATAAAGCACTGCCTAATTATTTTTATGGGATATAATATTTCATATTAGTTCGTTCATCCATGCTCTAAACGTACCTTGTCTCTTGAAGAGAATTACGCTACTGGTTGCAGCTTACGTTTTGTACCGGGTAGTTGGGTGGCGTTATAGCGACTGCGGCATTGATAATTATTGATCCTGCCTAAGTGGGAGTAGTTATCGCGTCGTTGCAGCGTGCCCAATAGCCAGTACATAGCAGGCAGCCTTTCTGGCGACTAATTACCCAGGGTGCAGTACCTAATCTGACCTGAGAGTAAGGGGGCGCCAGAGAGCTGCAAGTGTTAAGTGGAACTGTAAGCGGGATATACATAAATCCCTGCAGTTTGTGGTATATTGAAAGCAGTGGGATACCTAGAATAAGCCCCTGCTGTAAGCTAAGAGGTCAATAGCCTTGTGTGTGGTTTTTCATCACATCGTGGAGTGGAGGGATAACTAAGATAAGCCCCCCTGCACATGTGATAGCTGTCTGTTGGCCTAAAGTCACCCCAACCCGTGACGTAGGGGTGACGGTCACGGTGTGAATCCTGACCCATTGGTGACAGCGGTCAGGGGAATCGTGACAATTGGTGGCAAGGCGGTGGGATATCTTAGAGCATCAGTGATTTGGTTTGAGTAATCATTCCCCTCATTAAAAACTTGCAGAAAGTTCTTGCGAGGACTCTGCGCAAATAAGTTTGGAGAACGAACTCAGTGTTTTATTAGTCTTGAGACAATTGCGTATGGGCAATTATCCCCTCCCTTCTCTTCGTTTTTCTATCCTATCTTTTATTTGGCAACCATGGCTGCGAAAGGGGAAGCCTGGTACAACCAGCAGAAGAAGGACTTTCTTGCTGGGATATGCACGTGCCATGGCCTGAACCCCAGGACAAGTCCAAGGCTCAAATGGTCGCTGAACTGGTGCAATTTGAAGCAGACCAAGCCAGGCCACAGAGCCCAGAGGCCTCAGAAGCCAGCACAAGCGAACATGGTGCTGCAGCAGAGGTCCAACCACTGAATACGGGCCCTACTGGCAACCAGGGGGGTGCAGACCTCCTCCTGCAGCTGGCTCTGCATCAAGGCTCCGCAGATGACCTAGAGAGACGTCTGCAGCTGATCCAGCAATACCAGCAAGCCGAGCGAGAGGCCCAGGCCCAGCGAGCCGAGCGAGAGGCCCAGTGAGCTGAGCGAGAGGCCCAGCGAGCCGAGCGAGAGGCCCAAGCGGAGCGGGAGTACCAGCTACAGATGGCCCGGCTGCAAATGCAGGGGTCGTCCCAATCCAGCCGTGAGCCCAGCAGCGCTCAGATACCTAATCCCCGGCCCGATCACTTTCCTGTTATGGAGAAGGACGGAGACTTGGACACTTTTCTGCGGGCCTTTGAGAAAGCCTGCAGACAGTACCGGCTGCCTACAGATGAATGGGCACGATACCTGACACCAGGGCTGAGAGGCAAAGCTCTGGAGGCGTTTGCTGCCCTCCCTCAAGAACAAGATGGAGACTATGAGGCCATCAAGCAGGCTCTGATAGCCAAGTACCAGCTTATACCCGAGGTGTACCGTAGAAAGTTCCGGACCCTCCAACGTGGCCCACACGACAGTTACAGTGATGTAGTGCATGGACTGGGGACCCACTTTGACCAGTGGACCCAAGGACTGTCAGTGACCACCTTTGCACAGCTGCGAGACCTGATGATCAAAGACCAGTTCTTTCATCTTTGCCCAGCTGAGGTGCGACAGTTCGTGATGGACAGAGAACCCAAAGACGTGACGAAAGCAGCGCAGATTGCCGATGCCTATAAGGCCAACCGTAGATCGGAAGTGCGGAAGCCAGACACCACCAGCTGGAGAGGGGGTAAGCCTGCAACCAACGCCAGTACCCCTGCCAGCCAACACACCAGAGGTCCTGTCCCTGTGGCCAACAACACCAGACCTACCACCGAACCTCGCACGTGTTTCACCTGCCATCAGACTGGTCATATCAGTCCCTCCTGCCCAACCAAGCAGAAGAACACCCCAGCCAAGGCCCCAGGGCCTAATGCAGCAGTTCTTTTGGTGGGTGGTGTAGTTGGGAGGGTGTGTGACAACGTACAGCCCGTCACTGTGGGAGGCCATGTTGCTACAGGCCTCAAGGACACCGGGGCTGAACGAACCCTCATCCGACCCGAACTGGCGGCCCCTGAAGAAATCATTCTGGGGAAAACCCTAACTGTCACTGGGATTGGGGGCATCAGCTGTCCCTTACCGATGGCCCGGGTTTTTATTGATTGGGGTGCCGGGAGCGGGGTGAAGGAAGTGGGGCTGTCTGATAATTTGCCCACTGATGTTTTGTTGGGGACTGATTTGGGGAGGTTGGTTGCCCACTACGACACTGATACCCCTCCCCAATCTACTAATGCGGGTAAAGTTAACCCTGATGATGATGATGATGATGATGGGAAATCGCACGTGTTACCTGACCATGCTTTATCTTGTAATGATGCATCTATTAACCATTTTTTTCCTAGGATTGATGGTGAAAATGTTGTACCTGTGCCAGCTGAACCTGATAATGATTTTTCTGTGAAGGTTAATGTGTCCATAGGTACAGGCGTGCCCAGCCACGTCGCTCTGCGGAGTGAGACGGCTGAGGAACCCCTAACAGGGGCAAGTGTCGGTGCTACAGGAAATGGGGAGATGCATGGGAACCGTGAGGAAGGTGATGCCATGAAAGTGACCAGTGCCACCGAGGAAGGTAACTGGCCCATAAGTAGCACTGCCCCTGGAGTGTTGGGGGTGGATGAGGAGGTAGAGCCCATAGCAGCGCCGGCTGATGGGCCTGTAGAAACCCCCGGGGAGACAGCCTACGTAGCTGCTGTCACCCGCAGTCAGAGTGCCCGGAACGCAGATAACTGTCTGCCTTCCGGACACTCCTCAGTCATCACTGTGACTGAACCAGAGGTGGACCCAGAGCAGGTCCAAGAGGGTTCCCGTGGGGAAGGGACCCTGACGTCGCTTCTGGCTTCCCCTAGCCAGGAGTTTCAGGCCGCTCTGCACACAGATACGAGCCTAGAGAGTTTGAGACAACTCGCCGGGACGCGCTTCTCCGAGACTGATAAGGAGAAGGTGTTCTGGGAACGAGGAAGGTTGTACCGGGAGACAGTACCCGGAGAATCACAAAAGGAGTGGTTGAGGGAAAGACAGCTGGTCGTCCCGCAGCAATTTCGGGGTGAGTTGTTGCGGATTGCCCATGAGATCCCGCTAGCTGGACACTTGGGGATCAGCAAAACTAAGGCCCGGCTGTCTCAACACTTCTATTGGCCTAAGATGGGGACAGATGTGTCAAACTACTGCCGCTCCTGTGTCACCTGTCAAAGAGTGGGGAAGGCAGGGCCTGCTATTAAGGCTCCCCTGATCCATTTGCCAGTGATAGAGGAGCCTTTCCAGAGGATCGCGGTGGACATTGTGGGCCCGCTGGCCGTCCCCAGCAGCTCTGGAAAGCAATACATCCTTACTGTGGTAGACTATGCTACCCGGTACCCAGAGGCAGTAGCTCTGTCGTCAACTAGGGCAGATAAGGTGGCGGATGCCCTGTTGGCCATCTTTTCACGTGTAGGGTTTCCCAGGGAAATGCTTACTGATCAAGGGACCCAAATTATGTCTCGCCTAATGGAGGCTTTCTGTAAGAAAATGCAGGTGAAGCACCTGGTATCGAGTACTTATCACCCACAGACCAATGGCTTGTGTGAACGCTTCAATGGTACCCTCAAACAGATGCTATGCATGCTGGTTGAGACTCAAGGGCGCGACTGGGAGCGGTACCTCCCACACCTGCTGTTCGCTTACCGAGAGCTTCCGCAGGCCTCGACGGGGTTCTCCCCCTTCGAGCTCCTGTACGGCAGGCGAGTCCGGGGACCCCTTGGGTTGGTAAGAGAATCCTGGGAAGAGGAGCCGAACCCTTCTGAAGTGTCCATAGTGGAGTATGTCATGCGCTTCCGTGACAAGATGCAGACCTTGACGCAGTTGGTGCATGACAACATGACGCAGGCTCAGGCTGATCAGAAGCACTGGTACGACCAGAACTCCCGGACCTACCACGTGGGTCAAAAGGTGTGGGTGCTGGTCCCCGTACCAACGGATAAGCTTCAGGCAGCCTGGGAGGGCCCGTACGTCATCCACCAACAGCTCAACCCGGTCACTTACGTGGTCACGCTTGACCACGCTTGGGGTAGGTGAAAGGCCTTTCACGTCAACATGATGAAGGCTCATCACGAACGTGAACCTTTCGTCCTACCGGTCTGCAGCTTGCCCGAAGACGGTGAGGAAGACACCCTCCTGGACATGCTGGCCCAAGCCAAGGCCAATGGGTCCATCGAGGATGTGGATGTAAGCGCCTCGTTAACTGAACCCCAGCGGGTGCAGTTGCAAACCACACTGGAACCCTTCCGGGTCGTGTTCTTCAACCGACCTGGGAGGACTGAGTTAGCAGTCCACGAGGTGGACACCGGGAATCACGTCCCACTACGGCGAACACCCTATCGAATCTCTGACCAGGTGCAGCAGACTATGCGCCAAGAGATCAATGAGATGTTACAGCTGGGGGTGATTCGACGGTCAAAGAGCGCGTGGGCATCACCTGTAGTTCTCGTGCCAAAGAAGGACCGGACCCCCGGTTCTGCGTGGACTACAGGGGGCTCAATGCCATTACAGCCTCTGACGCGCACCCCATGCCGCGCATCGAGGAGCTGCTTGAGAAGTTAGCTGGCGCAAAATACCTGACAATAATGGATTTGAGTAGAGGATACTGGCAGATTCCCCTGAGCCCCGAGGTGCAGGAGAAGTCCGCCTTTATCACACCCTTCGGATTGTACGAGTCCACGGTCATGCCCTTCGGCATGAAGAATGCCCCTGCCACTTTCCAGCGGATGGTCAACCTCCTGCTTCAGGGACTGGAGAAGTACGCCGTGGCGTACTTGGATGACATTGCCATCTTCAGTTCCTCCTGGGAGGAACACCTGCAGCATCTTGAGGAGGTGCTCAGGCGGATTCACCAAGCAGGACTGACTATCAAGCCGGGAAAGTGTCAGATGGGCATGAGGGAGGTTCACTACCTGGGGCACCGGGTAGGCGGGAACACCCTGAAGCCAGAGCCTGACAAAGTGGGAGTGATCGTGAACTGGCCCACTCCCGTGACCAAGAAACAGGTGATGTCCTTCTTGGGCACTGCAGGGTACTATAGGCGCTTCGTAAAGCACTATAGTAGCCTGGCAAAACCTTTGACGGACCTCACCAGGAAGAAGCTACCTCACATTGTCAACTGGACAGATGGCTGTGAGGGGGCCTTCCAGGCATTGAAAACCGCACTGTGCAATGCCCCTGTGTTGAAAGCAGTCGACAGCAGTCGACCGTTCTTGGTGCAGACCGACGCCAGCGAGTTTTGCCTTGGTGCTGTACTCAGCTAGGTTGACTCGGAGGACTTCTGGTCTTCTCCTGAAGCCAGCAGCCCGTCCTAATGAGCTGGGACATATGGAAAACTCCACTAGCCTGCTTGCCTGTCATGTAAGTGTTGCTTTTTTCTCATTTATTCCCTTTATGTTATAATTACCCTTGTACATATTTGCAATTGTCTCATTTGTAACATCTTTATAAACTATTTTTGATAAAGCACTGCCTAATTATTTTTATGGGATATAATATTTCATATTAGTTCGTTCATCCATGCTCTAAACGTACCCTGTCTCTTGAAGAGAATTACGCTACTGTGTTGGGTTAGCTTCGGACCCGTTTAATCAAAGCTGGTGGCAGCATACGTTTTGTACCGGGTAGTTGGGTGGCGTTATAGTGACTGCGGCATTGATAATTATTGATCCTGCCTAAGTGGGAGTAGTTATCGCGTCGTTGCAGCGTGCCCAATAGCCAGTACATAGCAGGCAGCCTTTCTGGCGACTAATTACCCAGGGTGCAGTACCTAATCTGACCTGAGAGTAAGGGGGCGCCAGAGAGCTGCAAGTGTTAAGTGGAACTGTAAGCGGGATATACATAAATCCCTGCAGTTTGTGGTATATTGAAAGTAGTGGGATACCTAGAATAAGCCCCTGCTGTAAGCTAAGAGGTCAATAGCCTTGTGTGTGGTTTTTCATCACATCGTGGAGTGGAGGGATAATTAAGATAAGCCCCCCTGCACATATGATAGCCATCTGTTGGCCTAAAGTCACCCCAACCCGTGACGTAGGGGTGACGGTCACGGTGTGAATCCTGACCCATTGGTGACAGCGGTCAGGGGAATCGTGACAATGCTTATTTCAAATATTTATTTAATCAGGACTCTTTACCAGATGCGATACTCTAAAGAAAATGTAGTGGTTTATTGGATTGTCCACCAAAAAGCATCATTGCAGCAAAACATAAAATAGGTGAAATAGTTACAAAGAGATTGTCCAAATGTCACTAATCTAGGTGATGAACCAAAAACACCTGAAGAGATGAACTGGAATATAAGTTGGTGTGCAAGCAGCATGCCAGTGCATGTTCACAATGGCCACCAAACAGTCAAGACCCAAGATAACAACATAAAAAGCAAGTATCTTGCAATAAATAATAAATAAACACACAGCAATAGTGCATAACATAATATATGATGCTTAGTTAACATGATTTTGATTTCAAAATGAAAAAGCCATCCCATCATGTCATTGTGACCCAATTCAGGATGGTCCTCTCCTCTAATATTAAAACCTTACCATTTGGGGTGTGGCCTGATGCCACACTGAGAGGACGCGTTCCTGAGGAGCTCCCGCCAGGCACTCTATACTAGCGGCCAAAGCATCCTGCTACGGTGCTTTCCTTACTTATCGGATTGGGCCCAGGAAGAACAGGAGCCTCGTGCAGTCATGGGCGATGTCCGTGGGTCTGGTGACGGCCCTGAATGTCTTTTTTCTCCGGGATAAGGGTGCTGTGGAAGTCCGGACACCATCTTGCCACGTGGAGGATGCTGGCCGGGAGCATGTGAGCGGTGCGGTGAGGGGCCCTCGGGCCAGGCGGCATTCGGGTCCTCTGAAGCTGAGGCCATGGGTCAGGGAAAGCCTCTGTTTTGGGCTCCCCTGCTAGATCACCTCATGAGACCTCTTCTCCTAGCCGTCAGTGAGCAGCCTCAGGCGCTGTGCATAACATGGGGAGGAACGGCCTTCACCCTCTCCCATCTGATCTCTCCCAGGCCTCAAAAGGGGATTTTCCTAAGTTAACCTCTGGTCTCCCATGTGTGGATGAAACGTCATATTGCATGGAGGGATTCTCTGAGGAGGAGGAGGGCTCTCCAGAGGACCACTTTCCCCCTCAATGGCTGAAATTTCTCTCTCGCTTCCCTTCAAGAGATGACTTCAAGGCATTAATTTCAGAAGTCAAGGACATTTGTAGATCGGAAATTGCATGTGTGCGACAGGACCTCCAGCTTCTGGCAGGCAGAATTGATTCTTTAGAGGAGAGCACAATAAGACTAGATCCCGTGTGGCTACCTTACACCAGTCATCTACCATGCAGCTGCAGATGATCAGAGACCTACAGGCTCAAGTGGAGGATCTGGACAATAGAGGTCAGAGGGGTAAGGGGGGTCCCGGAGTCAGACGGTCAGGAAAATGCTTCCATCCCCTTTAAGCTAGATAGAGCACATCGGTGTTGTGAATTCTGTTTTCGAACTCCCTCCTGTGGTCATGAATGGTACTTCGGCGAGTTCTGTCCATGGACTCCCTCTGGTGGCTGTGAGTGGAGCTGCTGCTTCTGAGGTTCCTTCCACAGGTGACGTAGTTTATTCTTTGACTGGCTGTTCTATTTAACTCCACTCAGATCGTTACTCCATGCCAGCTGTCAATGTTCTTGTACTGGTTCAGTTCGCTCTTGGATCTTTCTGGTGACCTGTCTACTCCAGCAGAAGCTAAGTCCCTGCTAGTTAATTATTTGTTCATTGTTTCCTTGTCCAGTTGGCTATCATTACTTTGCCTTGCTAGCTGGAAGCTCTGGGATGCAGAGTGGCACCTCCGCACCGTGAGTCGGTGCGGAGGTCTTTTTGCACACTCTGCGTGGTCTTTTGTAGTTTTTTGTGCTGACCGCAAAGATACCTTTCCTATCCTCAGTCTGTTTAGTAAGTCTGGCCTCCCTTTGCTGAAACCTTTTTCATTTCTGTGTTTGTGACTTTCATCTTAACTCACAGTCAATATATGTAGGTACGCTCCACGGCTATTTCTAGTTGTGTGATAGGATTAGGGGTTGCGGCCAGCAGAGCTCCCACTTCCCAGAGCTTGTCCTGTGTGAGTTTAACCATCAGGTCGTTCCGGGTGCTCCTAACCACCAGGTCCATAACACATCGGGCCCTACAGCCTAAGGGATCTTCCCCCTTTCCAAGAGACATTATTTGCTGTCTCCATGATTTTGAAACCAAAGAACGGATCATGAAAAAGGCCAGGTCCATGAAGGAGATTTTGTGTCAAGACACCGCCGTCCAATTGTTCCCTGACCTATCTTGTATTACGCTACAAAAGAGGAGACTCCTTTGGCCCTTGCTGTCTATTCTTAAGGATCTCAACATCCCTTACAGGTGGGGGTTTCCGTTTGACTTGACTGACCGAAGAGAGGAAGTGTCTTTGACTCTGCGTTCCCTTGCTGATTTGCCTTCTTTCTGTGAGAAACTTGATCTCCGGATCCCCAAGATTCCTGACTGGGTCACCCCGGACCCGCCAGGACAGCCTCTGTACCCAGTCTGGACCCAGAAGAGAAAGAAAAGCCGACTGAGAAGCAGTGGTGAGGAGAGAGGAATATTGGGTCTCCGTTGACTTTGTGGACAGAACTCTTTTCATTTTCCGCCCCTCCATGTAGGAAAGGGCTATACACTACTATGTGGGCACTGCTGTATACTATTATGTGGACTGTGCTATATACTACTGTGTGGGCTCTGCTATATACTACTATGTGGGCTGTGCTGTATAATACTATGTGGGCTGTGCTGTATACTACTGTGTGGGCAGTGCTGTATACTACTATGTAGGCTGTGCTATACACTACTATGTGGGCTCTGCTGTATACTACTATGTGGACAGTGCTGTATACTGCTACCTGGGCTGTGCTGTATACTGCTACGTGGGCTGTGTTATCTGCTATGCGGGTTGTGCTATATACTATGGGGTATATTATATTCTATGGGGGAGGCCGTGTTATATACTATGTGGCTGGTATATACTATTGTGGGGGTATATTATATTCTATGGGGGAGGCTGTTTTATACTATGGGGGGCTGTATTATATTCTATGGGGGATACATTATATATTATGGGGAGGTGGGCTGTATTATATTCTATGGGGGGCTGCATTATACTCTGGGGTGGCTGCATTATATTCTGTAGGGTGGTGGCTGCATTATACTATATGTGGGCTGCATTATACTGTATCGAGGATTATGGGGAATACGTTATACTATATGAAGAACTATGGGGTGCATTATACTATGGAAAGTGAATTGTACTACATGGATGACTATGGCGGTGCATTATACTATATGGAGCACTATGAGGAGTGTATTATGCTATATGGAGGACTATGAGGAGTGTATTATGCTATATGGAGGACTGAGCAGTGTATTTTAATATATGGAGGACTATAGGGAGTGTATTACACTATGTGGAGGACTGTGGTGCACATTATAATATATGGAGGACTATGGGGTGTATTTTACTAAACAAGTAAAATGCTGCATATTCAGATTGTTTTTGCTGGAACAAAAATCATTGTTCTCAGCAGCACATCGCCTGTGTAAACTGTAGATGTGCTGCTGATAACATGATACTGTATGGTGATCTGTTAGTGATCTATTAGTGATCGTTCTGTCCCATCATTATTCCTCAGCTGGTGGAAAGAGGCAGGGAAACAAGCGTTGAACAACTTCCGTATTGTCGATCAAACTCATTTAGCGACCTGAACTCAGCGCTTGTAAATACAATCGAAATGCTTTTGTGTGATGTGCAATATGTTAGCATTTGGGGCCCCATTTTAAACTTTAACAACTCTAGCGAACGGCCAAACATATGATCACCAGGTGATCCCTTCCCATTTTAAACTTTGCCTAGGGCCCCACTTTGCCTAAAACCGGCCCTTCCTACAAGTGTACAAAGATATTATACAGTCACCATGTGACAAGTGGGCCTGTGTAACTTCAAATGCCAGGGCTGAATTTTAGTCCCAGTCCGGCCCTGCCTGGAATGTTCAAACTACCATCCAATAGCGCTGTTGAACTCTGATTTTAAGGTATTTACTCACTTGTTGGCTAGTAGGTTGAACTATTGGCTCCCTCAGCTTATCAACAAGGATCAGGTGGGTTTTGTTCATAACCGGCAGGGGGGAGTTAACACTAGAAGGGTGATTGACTTAATTCATGTTGCTTGATGCGGAAAAGGCATTCGATCACCTTAACTTTTACTATCAATGGGACCCATCAGGGTTGCCCACTATCAGCCCTATTATATGCCTTATGCATTGAGCCACTAGCGGCTATGATCAGGCAAAATCCGAACATTTCGGGGATAGAGGTTCGGGATAAGGTGTTTAAGATCTCCCTATTTGCTGACGATGTTCTTTTGACTAATCTCCATGTTACGTTGCCTAACCTGATGGATAATCTTAAAAAATATTGCAATTTGTCGGGTTATAAGCTTAACACGTCAAAAATTGAGGCTCTGCAATTGAATATCCCCCCAGATGTATTGAACTTGAATTTTAAATTCAGGTGGAAAGTTGAGAATATTCAATACTTGAGGGTCAAACTCTCCTCCTTTTATGACAGCCTGTTTAGTTCCAATTTCCCGCCACTCCTGTCTGAGTTGAAGAGATTGTTAGGCAAATGGAAGCCACTCCCGCTGTCATTTTTGGGTAGGATTTCCTCACTCAAGATGTCCATCCTCCCCAAACTACTCTATTATTTTGAGACCTTGCCGGTCAAGGTTCCTATGAGTAAGCTCAAGTCCCTCCAGGTGGCTATTATGAGGTTCCTTTGGAAAGATGGTTATCATCGGATCTCTAAGCATGTCCTTGTCTCCCCTAAGTCACAGGGAGGACTATCGGTTCCAAACATAATTACGTATTATTGGGCTGCTCATCTTCATAGAATCCCTTCGTGGGCCTTGTTTTGGGCTTACAATAAATGGACAGAGATAGAGAAGTTGTGGTTGGCCCCAATACATACTTATTTTCTGCTATGGTCTAAGAAGACTGCGCTGGTCCCAGTACTCCTTTTGGGCCCGATTCGATTTACGAGGGAAATTTGGCACTCACGTATGAAGAAATTCGGTTTAGCCTCTCAAAATTCGCCTGTGATTTCCTTCATATTCCACCCCCGGTTATCAAGGAGTCTTGAACATGCAATGGCCCACCCTTGGTCCTCTGCAGGTCTATTTAGATTAGCCGATGTGGTGGACGGGGACACGCTTGAGTTGCTTTCATTTGATGAAGTTAAATTCTCCATTACTAATAAACAATTTTACCAATACTTACAAATCAAGCATTTTGCCTCTTCCCTCTTTGGCTCCTCGGCAACCTCTCTGCTGACCAATTTTTAGAGGATCTGCAGGAGGGGGATGATGACTAAAGGTTTGATTTCAGAAATCTATAAAATTCTCTGTTCCCCTCAAGATGGTCGTCAACCAATTCATCCTTACATGAGCAGATGGGAATCCATTCTGGGAGAGGAACTCTTGGCCCCAAAATGGCATATCATTTGGGAAAAAGTGGCTAAATCATCTATGTGTACCCTCTATAAAGAGAATCAGTATAAGATATTAATGTTTTGGTACCATACTCCCGATCTTCTGAATCGGCTGAACCCTGTGATTCCAAATGTGTGTTGGCTTTGCCGCCTAGATGTGGGTACACTGTATCGTATCTTCTGGATGTGTTTGGAAATTCAGAATTTCTGGAGGGAAGTGGGTTAATTGATTTCCAAGGTGCTTTATGCTGAAGTTGGACTACATCTGACTATATATCTGCTGAATCTTACCCCTAGGGGATGGGGAAGAAGGCGGCAAAACTGTTACTTCACATTCTTAATCTATGCTTGATTGCTCTTAATTGGAGGCAGGTTTCTTCCCCGTCTTTCCTCAAACTACTCGACAGAAATAATGACATTAGACGGATGGAGTATATGTCCGTGGTACTCAATGCAAGGGTTGAGTGTTTTGACTCAGTCTGGGCTCCTTGGGACTACTTTTGGGCGCAAAGATCAGAATAGTTTAACATTTGACCATTGTCCTCCCCTCCTTCGGGTGCTTACGTTTCCCACTTCCTTTACCTTCCCCCTCTTCTTCAATGGTGTGTCTCTTGTCTTTTTGTCTGTTCACATTAAGGCTACAATTTTGACAAACTGCTTTAGGTTTTTTTGTCTTTCGTCTTGATGTGTTGGATGAGGTATTGACCCTCTTCCAACTTTCTTTGTCTTTGAACGCAAAAGATGTTTGTGACTGTTCTATATTTGTTATAACTGATGTATCAATAAAAATTTACAGTTAAAAAAAAAAACCTTACCATTTGTCAAGTGACATAATGTGGATAAGGGCTGAACAATGGCCAACCCGGCATGGGGAATTACATGAATGTAATGTCCAGTTTAAAGAAAAAAGGAGATCACACCTTTATTTTTACAAAAAGTTAAAACACTGAATTGAAAACACTTGAGGAAATGAACTGGAACCTGCATTGGTGTGCATGTAGAATGTAAGCGCATGTTCACAATGGCCACCAAATAGACAAAGCCCAAAATAAAGACATAAAAAGCAAATACCCGTCAGAAAATAAAGAAAATAAACAGCAATAGTACATGAAAATGATATATGCTGCTTAGCTAACATAATTATGATTAAAAAAATGAAAAAGCCATCCGACCAGGTCATAGTGACCCAATTCGAGATGGTCCTAACCTCTAATATTTTTTGACTCTTAACCACATTACGTCACTTGACAAGTGGTAAGGTTTTAGTATTAGAGGTTATTATTTTCATGCACTGAAAAAAGAGGGAAAAGGATCCATGGACTAAATTCTTATAACATTTTCTACTTTTATCTATTTTTATTTCACATGATTAAAAACACGATGTCCAGACTGATTAAAAAAGAGACGCTCATTCTCATGCGTTTTTGGCCGTAGCCCTTAGTCACCAACGTTTGGTGAAGGAGGGATAATTCTATGGGCTTGCTTTTCAGGGATTTCCCTGGGACACTTATTTTCATTGAAGAAAAATCTAAATGTTTCAGCATACCAATATATTTTAGACAGTTGTTGCTTCCATTGTGGGAAAACTTTTGAGAAGACCCATTTCTGTGTCTCAATGCACAAAGCAGGTTCCATAGAGACGTAGTTGGTAAGTTTGGTGTGGAATAACATGACCTACCACACAAGCCTGGACTTCAACCTTAGCCCCATCAGTGTCTGCAGGATTCGTGGTGTTTTGGCTTCAGTGGTGAAGTCAACAGAGCGCATCTGCGGCGCCCCAGGGTCCTGGTCGTCGCAGTGGTATTGCTTTCCTCTCGGGGACAGTGATGCTACGTTTGGAGGCAAAGAAGGATAACTGCATCCAGGTATCACAAACATGCAACACATTTCACACTCCGGGCCACAAGGGGGAGCTCCTGACCCTATTTATTAGGTCACTTCTCATATATATATATAACTGGTAGTCTGTAGGGAAAGTTAGAACGTTCCAGACCAGAGGATGGAAGGTTAAAGGAGCTGTGCATGCCGTCAGAGCTGTAGCTCCCAGAAAGAGACATTGAAAGCAGAACTGTATTGCAGCGAGCGTGAAGGAAGTCGTAGCAAAAGAAAGAATACCAGAAGGGGACCAGCCCCGCTCAGACTGCCTCCTTCTGAGGCACAGAAGCCCAATAGCTGGAACAAAGAGGGAGTAAGGACCTTTATGCTTTGCTCCAGAGACCAGCAGGACAGCTAATTGCAAGTTACCTGTCCGCCCTACACCCAGGAGGCACGGTGACACCTACAGAGCTGGGTTATCTAAGAGACCCTATAAACAGGCTCAAGTTACCAGTCATATGGGTTTGTCCTATCCTATATGGGGGACAGAGAGAAAGACATTACATCTGTGAGACCCTTATGTGAACCCATAGGCAGTAAGGGACTACACCACTGCAGCGCAAGGGAAGGCTACTGATTTCCACCTGGACAAGGGGACTCTGGACCTGCCTCCAAACCGACTGGACCCTGCCTGCCCTGTGATCTGGTGCTCTGGACTGTGGATGTTGAAGTCTTCAGTAAAGGTAAAGAGACTACAACCTTGTGTCCTCGTTCTTCTCTGCGCCTCTCACCATCCACCATCTACACACCGGGAAGCCCTGGGGATACACTTCACCTGTGGGAAGGGAAGGTATACCATCTAGCTGCCATAACATCACCCCAGCGGACCCCTTAAAGCAGCGTCGTCACCCTGACCGAATGCCACAGGTGGCGTCACGAACATTCCCTTTAAAGACCTTTCCCTTTTACACGGACATCCCAGGGCCACAGACTGGGTCAGCCACTGTGACCTTTCCCTGTAAACCGCAGGACCCGGTACCGAGTACCCCACAGCCCCATGGGGCGATCCACATCACTGCTCTAAGCACAGAGCTGAGTGATTAGTTAGAGCCATGCCGTGCTCTGTTGACATGATTTTGCTGATAAAGCCAAAATACCGAGAACTGAAGTAGCTGTCACTAGAACCATTGGAGTTTGTTATAGATGTTGAAAGAGTCATGAAGCAGGAGTCATCAGCACGCACCATAAAAGCAGAAACAGCTCCTAGAACAACACTATAAATTAAATTGGAATTCAGACATCAAATATATAGAAAGCAGATTCCAAAATAAAAATCTTTCCTATTTCCTCGGAAATGACATTCATGAAAATATATATTGCTTCTGAAAAAGGCAGTTGCTATGGAGGGAATATTTATACCTTATAAGATATCTCATAAGAACATTTGCCAGAAAACAGCTATATTCCATCACCAACTCAACATATCAATAAATTCAGCGCTCCTATCTGAAAGTGTATGGACCCCTCTAGTCAGATGGGAAATCATAGGGTTATTTAGGTATAAATTATCAAAAAAATTTGGACTCTCGTGTATTTATTTCATGATGCAGGTTTAATGTGATTCCACAAAGATTGCAATACTGGGGAAATAGTCCCTTTGCTTCCAATGTATTATACGAATGAAGGACAATCGAAAGCATTTTGCTTTCAATCACACTGCAGATATATCTAATGTGCCATTTTAATCACTGCATTTGTATGAGGCAAATATTTTTCCTAATGTTTAAAATCTACAAAAAATAATAGTTTTCCATATATGAAAGGGCCAGTTTTTTACTAGTAATAGCCCTTAGAAGAACAAGGCCAACGTGTTTCACTTCTCTTCAAATAGCCTCTTCAGAGAAGACTAGATTGTGAGCCCAATCGGGGACAGTGATGATAATGTGTGCAAACTGTAAAGCGCTGCGGAATATGTTAGCGCTATATAAAAATAAAGATTATTTATTTATAAGACGGGAACAGGAACTCTAGTGCCACCTATTGGATGTAGTGATCCAAAAGGCAATATTGACCCTTTAAAGGAGCTTGTCACATGACTTGGGATAAGAAGCTAAACCAGAAACTTTACCATCATGTATTTTCCTATGTCCTCCTAGGTGTCAGTAATAATGCCACACAATGTTAGAAGTTGCAGTCTCTATTGATTTATTCACACAAGTGACAGGCAGTAATGCATGAGGGCAGCACATAAGTGTACATATAATACAACTGTGAGCTTAAGACTTTTATTATTTAACTCGTTGTACCATAATAATGACGGTATGTGTTGACCTAGTGAGTACATTATTAACGTAAATACGCATTACCTGATTTATCCTGTTATTTCTGTTGCTCCTTATGGCATATTGAAACTATTACAAATCTAATACTGAGTATACGGATTTTATTTCCCCTAAGGCTATGTGCCCATGTAATGGAGTGCAGGGTAGACTATGTCACCACGGAACAGACAGACCAACTGTTGAGGGGGGTTTATTAACAGGGGCGATATTCTCCTCGCAGGGAGAAAACAGCAGAAATAACGGTGCAAAATATATGGGAAGCAGTATAACAGTAGTAAACGGAAGTTCTAGGGAAAAATAGTTATCAGTCTGATGAGGACTTGCTTGTAGGGTCGTCTTCTCCAATGTAGGCGCCGGGAAACAGCGGCACTTGTCATCCCTCTGTTATCCGTAAGCTGTGTAGTCTCTGGGAACCCGCATCCTGGGATTTGAGGGGTTACTGTGGTGAGTAGAGGGGATGCCTAGGCAAACGGGGTCCCCTGTGCTCTGAGTCTTCTGCCTCAACAGTGCAGCCTATCTCGGGAGAACGATGCTCAGTCTATTATTGGGTCTCCCAACAGGAATCAGGGGCTCTGCACTAATGCCGTGGGTGCTAGGGGCCACTGTCTCTGCACGGGTCACTGTCTTTGCAGGGGTCAATGTCTTTGCACGAGCGTCAGGGCGCACCTCTCTCCAGTCACAGCAGAGTCACGTACTCACAAGATGAAGTCTTTCTAGACAATCTTCCTGTCTCAGTCCTCCGACTGGGAGCTCTCTCTCTCCTCCCCGGAGCGCAGCTGCATGCTGTTCTGTCCACTGTATCCGCTGCTCTCTCTGCTGCACACGCTGCTCTCTCTGCTGCACACTCTGCTCTCTCCGCTGAGCACCCTGCTCTCTCTGCGGCACACTCTGCTCTCTCTGCTGTGCCTGCTGCTCTAGCCCTGGAAAGCGCGCCTCTTTTCTCTCTCAGCCCGGCATCCGTCCTGTCCCAGCCTCTAAGTCTGCCCCCAGGGAAACCTGCTGCACAGCTAAGTGGTTCCAGGCACGGAGCAGAGAAGGTAACCCCCTTACACCCATGTTGCTGAATGTTTGCAGAAATTTCCTGATCAAAACCGGACTCCTTTCGTAGGAATTCCGCTCTCTTTTTTTTGCGTTTTTTGCATGTTTTTCTCACATTTTTCGCGTGTTTTTTTCCGGAGCTTCCCAAAACAGTTATATAGCGACAAAATTAATGAACATGCTGTGTTCTTTCCGCAGAAATTTTTTTTTGCAGAAAAAAATGCAGCATGGGCACAACAATGCGGAATTCCATTAAAAATAATGGGATGTGGAGCGCCCCGTCAGGGCAAGGGAGTACTCGGTACCGGGTCCTGTGGTTCACAGGGGGATGTCACGGTGGCTGACCCGGTAAGTGGCCCTGGGGCATCCATATAAGAGGGAAAGGTCTTTAAAGGGATAGAGTTTATGTTCGTGACTCCACCTGTGGTATTCGGTCAGGGTGACCGACGCTGCTTTAAGGGGTCCTCTGGGGTAATGTTATGGCAGCTAGATGGTATACCTTCCCTTCCCACAGGTAAAGTGTATCCCCAGGGCTTCCCGGTGTGTAGATGGTGGTATGGTGAGGGGTGCAGAGAAGAACGAGGACACAAGGTTGCAGTCTCTTTAACTTTTACTGAAGACTTCAACATCCACAGTCCAGAGCACCAGACCACAAGGTAGGCAGAGTCCGATCAGTTTGGAGGCAAGTCCAGAGTCCCCTTGTCCAGGTGGAAATCAGTAGCCTTCCCTTGCGCTGCAGTGGTGTAGTCCCTTACTGCCTATGGCTTCACATAAGGGACTCACAGATGTGGTGTTTCTCTCTCTCTATCCCCCGAATAGGATAGGGCAAAACCCGTATGACTGGTGACTTGAGCCTGTTTATAGGGTCTCTTAGATAACCCGGCTCTGTGGGGTGTCACCGTGCCGCCTGGGTGTAGGTGCAGACAGGTAACATGCAATTAGCTGTCCTGCCGGTCTCTGAAATAAGGCGTAGAGGTCCTGAGCTGAGATCAGCCAGCAACTAACTAACCGTCCCTACAGACTACCAGTTATATATATATATGGGGAATGACCTAATAAATATGAGCAGAAGCTCCCCCTGGTGGCCTGGAGTGTGAATATGTTGCATGTTTGTGATACCTGGATGCAGTTATCCTTTCTTGCCTCCAAACTTAGCATCACTCTCCCCTGGAGGAAAGCAATACCACTGTGACGATCAGGACCCTGGGGCGCCACAAATGCATTTAGTAAGCATTTTTTAAGCATTTTCACAGCAAAAAATGCGGAAAAAAACGCAATGTGTGCACATAGCCTTACTCTGAATGCCACCTCCAAGCGTCCCCTATTGTGACATCTCTGCTTTCTTATTATCAACTTATAATAAATATAGGTATATTTTTTATATGGATCTCTACGATATTCAACCCATTATTTGGTTCGAAGTGTAAAATATATGATTTAAGCTAAGGCCATCATATTGCTTTATAATCATTACATGTTAGTATGCTCTCCTGATGAACCAAAAGAGGGGCGAAACGTGCTGAGAAACAGGCTGGAAGCTTTTTATAAGCACAAGGTCGCCTCCATCATGGGGCAATGCATATCACTATGATCCGTCAGAAATAAGGACATTGCTTGAGGTTTAGTAATAATAATAATCTTTATTTAGCGATAACATGTTCTGCAGCACTTTACAGTTTTGCACACATTATCATTACTGTCCCAGATGGGGCTCACAATCTAAATTCCCTAACAGTATGTTTTTGGAATGTGGGAGGAAACCGGAGAACCCAGAGGAAACCCACGCAAACTCGTTGCAGATATTGTCCTTGGTGGGATTTGAACCCAGGACCCCAGTGCTGCAAGGCTGTAGTGCTAACCACTGAGCCACAGTGCTGCCCCTGAGGTTTGGTATATAGCACGAGTACGCCTCCATTGTGGGGCAGCTGATATAATCTGTTTGCCACTACCATCCAAGAGATATCTATGGTTTTATTTTCACTTTGTGTCCATATCACCATAATATGTAACTCATTGTGCTAAACTGGGATCAGGTGCAATCCAGTCAATATGAATGTATGTATTTAGGTGTTCAATAAACCATATATTGAGCCAGGGGCTAATTCCATGTATGTGTCTTTATGATCTTGATTGTGGTACTATCTTGTTTAAGAAGGTTATCAGCAAAACATACTGTATATTATTTATCTTGTACTCAAGGTCCCTCATCATTTTCTCTATCTTTTCTTCTCCCTTTTCAGGGCCTTATATGATTAGCTAGGGTGAGTCGCCATTCGAGTGGGGTGCCACCGCCCAGGTGTAGGGTGCCAACCTCCGTAGCGAGGCAGGGTCGCATCAGACCGAATATAGGGTATATTTTCCTTTTTTCCATATTGACTTTCTTTGTATGGATTGACACGTATAATGCAGCACTTTGTCAGATGTCATTCCATACCATTGTAATTTATCTACATAGTTTACTGCTATCTAGTCAATTCTTGTCCTTTTTTTCTATTACCGACCATATATTTACATATAAACATTGAGGTGTACTCTCCTCTACTCTAGGTACTGTTAGAATTTACTAGGAATAGATAGTGATTGTCCTCATAAGAGCAGGGGTCACCACAGGTGTCAACCTCCGCAGTAAGGAAAGGACAAGACAGACCCAATACTAGGGCATGACAGAAAAACGACTGGCACATCCAAATTAGTGTGAATAGGTACATACCAGGAGCAGCTACCTCCATACACAACATACAAAAAAGGTTGCACTCTATCGTGCCAAAGCATGTCTAATAAGAAATACATGAAATATGAATAGCAAAATTGCTTTTGAACATTAGGAAAATATTTGAGAGACGCTTTGCACAGAATTTGATCAATTAGTGTGAGCCCATCAACCATCGTCAAGGTGGTCTCATTAAAACTGATGGGTCCCTGACCTCCCTGTCCAAATGTGAACACTTACAGAAGGCCAATGTCTGTATGCCTGGGTGAATGTGGACACCTCTGTCAGCCAAGCCTACATATGGTTTGGCCGGAACCAAGTGTGATTAGATGTAATTAAAAACCACATGGTGACAGGAGGAGTGCTCAGTCAGTAAGATAACATAGAAATGACAGAAAAACGACTGGCACATCCAAACTAGTGTGAATAGGTGCATACCAGGACCCGCTACCTCCATACACAACATACAAAAAAGGTTGCACTCTATCGTGCCAAAGCATGTCTAATATGAAGAGGTGTCCACATTCACCCAGGCATACAGACATTGGCCTTCGGTAAGTGTTCACATTTGGACAGGGAGGTCAGGGACCCATCAGTTTTAATGAGACCACCTTGATGATGGTTGATGGGCTCACACTATTTGATCAAATTCTGTGCAAACCGTCTCTCAAATATTTTCCTAATGTTCAAAAGCAATTTTGCTATTCATATTTCATGTATTTCACATTAGACATGCCTTGACACGATAGAGTCCAATACTAGGGCAGCTATATACACACACAAAGACTAATAGCGATAAGTTAAAAAGGGGGGTAAAAGTCTAACAAACTAAACCAAGAAAGAAACCCCTAAAAATATATATCTATCTTTATTAATGATAATTTATACACCAGTATGTGTTTAAAAAACACCTGATTAGAGATATTAACTAGGGAATCGAGGTAACGGTCTTAATAGAGGTAGATGATGAAAACTGATGAAAAAAAGGTGCATATAAAAATACCTAACACTCCCCCTAATAGGCTGTGGATTCTGATGGTCTACCTAGCAGCGGAGGTTGTCACCCTAATAATTGTGATGTGTCACCCCCACTCCACGACAAATATCCCTTCAATCCCTAGCAATCCCTATCCTATTCAAAGGACACACAAATACAGAAAAACAGAAGTCCACTTGGGTCCAAATGGATTCAGTGTATCTGTATAAGGTTGAGCACATCTAGCTTAAAAATATATATATAGATCATTCTCTACTAATGGTTACAAACAGCTCAGGTCTCCACTGGTGTGACCTCTGTTCTGCCCATCTTAATGTGCAGAAAGTTAATTAT
Organism: Ranitomeya imitator; assembly: GCF_032444005.1. Lineage (NCBI taxonomy): Eukaryota > Metazoa > Chordata > Amphibia > Anura > Dendrobatidae > Ranitomeya > Ranitomeya imitator. The sequence continues at coordinate 615,769,636 of NC_091282.1, forward strand.
CATGTTATTCAAGTTGTGGCCACTGGAGGTCATCAGTTGCCTACTTTTCATGTTGTTTACCAACCTTTCCCTCCTAAGAGCAATGTCTTATGGGTTAGTTCCGCCCACATTCTTCTTGTGAAGACAAGCTTCAGTAGCCATTTTTCCTCAGATCTGCAAAGAGGCACACGTGCTCCTGTCTCGCTTACTTCCTTACCCCTGTCCTAACGGATCTCGGTACGGTTATAAAGGTTTAATGCATCTTATGTTTTGTGTTAGTATTTAAGCCTTATGCAGCTCCTATAGTCAGATATAGTTAGGCAGTTGTGCTTTGCAGCTTGCAGTTAGGTTCAGGTGTACTCTGCATGTAGATAGATGCATTCTTGTATAGAATAGGGCAGTGCTGTTAGAATTACTGTGTAATGCACTCTGTATAATTCTTGCTGTAATGTCCCAGTTATTTATGTGATTGCACCCTGTATGTGCATATACTGAAATGCTGTTATTCTTTACAGTTTTTCACCAGTCATCCACTATGATCAGTCATCCACTATGATTATTCACTGAACATCCACCTTGTACATCAACATCATTCACTATTCGATCATCTACTATGAATACTGTCCACCATTGTTGTTCAACGTTATAGTTTTGGTTATCATCACCCTAATAAATAAGACTTAAGCATCAACACAGTCTGTTTACTGGGATGTGGATGAAGGTTTAGCCGTATGTTGGAATCCACACAGCATCCTACGTTGAGGAAGACAGAACAGCCTCAGTGGAAGAAAATGAAACCCTGCAAAGTGCCCTGGATGAAATTGCACCTCCTATACATAGAACAACTCAGCACAGACGGCGACACCCATGGCACATGCTGCCATCATGTTTCCTGCAGCGGTGCTCCAGGTGGATTTCATCCATTATAAGTTTATGCTTAAAACATACAACTCTACCCTTCACCTCTCCAAACAAACCTATTTCAACACCCTTATCATTTTCACTGTCCAATAACCCTAAACGTCTCTTTGACACCTTTCACTCCCTACTCAACCTAAGAGTGCAGGCCCCAAACATGGATCTTCATGCTGACAATCTGGCCAATTACTTCAAAGAAAAAATTGACCATATCTGACAGGAAATTATCTTCCAATCCCCTCATATCATGCACTGTCCTCCCTCCCCCGCTGCATCCAGCTCACTCTCTGACTTTGAACTAGTCACAGAAGAAGTAATTATTATTATTATTATTATTATACATTTTTATAGCGCCATTTATTCCATGGCGCTTTACATGTGAATACGGGGCAAATATAGACAAATACATTAAACATGAGCAGATAACAAGGCACACGAGTACATAAGGAGGGAGGAAGTAATCAGGTTTCTTGCATCTTCTCGCCCGACCACTTGCACCAGTGACCCCATTCCGTCACATCTCCTCCAGTCCCTTTCCCTTGCTGTCACCTCTCACCTAACAAAAATATTCAACCTCTCTCTTCCTGTACCTTTCCCTCCTCACTTAAGCATGTCATCATACATCCATTACTTTAAAAAAATCCCTCAACCAAAACTGTGCCACTAACTATAGACCTGTCTCTAATCTTCCCTTCAGCTCTAATCTCCTCAAACGCCTGGTCCACTCCCATCTTATTCGCTATCTCTCAGATAACTCTCTTCTCGACCCTCTTCAATCTGGTTTCTGCTCTTTACACTCTACTGAAACAGCCCTCACTAAAGTTTCTAATGATCTACTAACAGCTAAATCTAATGGTCACTGCTCCATGCTAATTCTCTTGGATCTCTCCGCATCATTCAACACTATGGATCATCAGCTCCTCCTCACTATGCTCTGCTTCATCGGCCTTAAGGACATCGTTCTCTCCTGGTTTTCTTCCTATCTCTCTGACTGCTCTTTCACTGTATCTTTTGCTGGTTCCTCCTCTCATCTTCCTTTTACTGTAGGGGTTCCTTAAGGATCAGTCCTAGGCCCCCTCCTCTTCTCTTTGTATACCGCCCCTATTGGACAAACAATCAGTAGATTTGGACTCCAGTACCATCTCTATGCTGATGACACCAAATTATACACTTCTTCTCCTGACATCATGCCTGCCTTTTCAGAAAACACCACTGATTGTCTTACCGCATTCTCTAACATTATGTCCTCCCTCTATCTCAAACTGAACCTGTCAAAAACTGAACTCGTCTTCTCTCCCTCTACTAATCTACCTTTGCCCGACATTGCCATTTCCGTGTGTGGTTCCACCATTACTCCCAAGCAACATGCCCACTGCCTTTCGGTCATACTTGATTCCGAGCTTTCATTCACCTCCCACATCCGATCATCTTGTTATCTGCACCTCAAAAACATTTCTAGAATTCGTCCTTTTCTTAGTTTCACCTTTGCAAAAACTCTTACTGTTTCTCTTATGCATTCTCGTCTGGACTATTGTAACTCTTTAATAATCGGCCTCCCTCTTACCAAACTCTCCCCTCTCTACTCTGTCTTGAATGCTGCAGCCAGGATCATATTCCTCCCCAACCATTATTCTGATGCCTGTATCTTGTGCCAGTCATTACACAGTGGTTACCCATCCACTCCAGAATTCAGTACAAACTTATTATCCTCATCCACAAAGCGCTCCATGGCTCCGCATCACCCTACATCTCATCCCTGCTCTCCATTCTGCTAATGACCTGAGGTTAACATCCTCAATAATTAGAACCTCCCATTCTCGTCTAGAAGACTTTTCACGTACTGCTCCAATTTTTTGGAATGCACTACCCAGGTTAATAAGATTAATCCCCAATCCCCACAGTTTTAAGCATGCCCTAAAACACATTTGTTCAGACTGACCTACCGTCTCAACACATTAACCTTACTTTCTCTGTGTTGCCTGTTGTGAATTCCGCTCTTGGGCTCCCCTCCGGTGGTTGTAAGTGGCACTTTTGTGAGTTCTGCTCTTGCGCTCCCTCTTGTGGTTTCAAGTGGTATGGCTGCTCCTTGGAGTTAGCTGTCATCAGCTGCCTCCACTTATCGTCTCTTCTGCTCGGCTATTTAGGCCTGGCTGTTCCTTCAGCCAGTGCCACTTGTAAATGGTTCCTGGTTGGATTCACATCTCTTTGGAGTTCCCTGTTATCCTGACCAGTTCAGCAAAGCTAAGTTTTTGCTTGCTCTTTTCTGTCCATAGATTGTGGACTTATCCATTCTGTGCTTTCTATGTTTGTCCAGCTTATCAGTGTGAATTAATTCTGTCTTGCTGGAAGCTCTGGGAGGTAGATTTGCCCTCCACACCTTTAGTCAGGTGTGGAGATTTTTTGTAAACTCTGCGTGGATTTTTGTAGTGTTTTATACTGACCGCACAGTATTCCATCCTGTCCTATCTATTTAGCTAGACTGGCCTCCTGTGCTCATCCTGGTTTCATTCTGTGTGTGTCTTTTCCCCTCTCCACTCACAGTCATTATTTGTGGGGGGCTAATCTATCCTTTGGGGATTTTCTCTGAGGCAAGATAGCTTTCCTGCTTCTTTCTTTAGGGGTAGTTAGCTCTTAGGCTGTGACGAGATGCCTAGGGAGAGTTAGGAGCATTCCACGGCTACTTCTAGTGTTTTGTTGAGCTTAGGGACTGCGGTCAGTACAGTTACCACTTCCTTCAGAGCTCGTTCCATGTTGCTCCTAGACCACCGTATCATAACAGTTGCCCATTCAAAAAAATTAAACCATAATCAGGCTCCTCGCATCATGTTCTCATACACTTTATGCAGTTAATAGCCCTCTGTGTCTGTACTGTTACATACTTAGGCTACTTTCACACTAGCATCGGCCCGTCGCAGTGCATCGGGCCGACATACCGATGCATCCTGTGTCAATGCAGCACAACGGGGGCAGCGGATACATTATTACAACGCATCCGCTGCCCCATTGTGAGTTGCAGGGAGGAGGGGGTGGAGTTCCGGTCGCGCATGCGCGGTCGGAAATGGCGGACAAAACGCACCGAAAACGTTACAAGCAACGTTTTTTGGTGCCGACGGTCCGCCACAACACGACGCCACGTATCTCCGCAATAACGACCTATGGAACACATTATGGATGGCAAAAGAAGCTGGAAGGGCCAAACGAAATGACACAGGATTGAGAACTTCAGAAATCTTATACGGACCAATGAAACGAGGCTTAAACTTAGGAGAGGAAACCTTCATAGGAACATAACGAGACGACAACCAAACCAAATCCCCAACACGAAGTCGGGGACCAACACAGCGCCGGCGGTTAGCGAAACGTTGAGCCTTCTCCTGGGACAATGTCAAATTGTCCACCACATGAGTCCAAATCTGCTGCAACCTGTCCACCACAGTATCCACACCAGGACAGTCCGAAGGCTCAACCTGCCCTGAAGAGAAACGAGGATGAAAACCAGAATTACAGAAAAACGGCGAAATTGACAGCAATGGAACATCACCATGTACCCCTTGACAACCCCAGCTGGACACAGACATAGATTTCCAATCCAATACTGGATTATGGACCTGTAGCCATGGCAACCCCAAAACGACCTCATCATGCAGATTATGCAACACCAAAAAGCGAATATCCTCCTGATGTGCAGGAGCCATGCACATGGTCAATTGAGTCCAGTACTGAGGCTTATTCTTGGCCAAAGGCGTAGCATCAATTCCTCTCAATGGAATAGGATACTGCAAGGGCTCCAAGAAAAAACCACAGCGCCTGGCAAACTCCAAGTCCATCAAATTCAGGGCAGCGCCTGAATCCACAAATGCCATAACAGAATAGGACGACAAAGAGCAAATCAGAGTAATGGACAAAAGAAATTTAGACTGTACCGTACCAATGGTGGCAGACCTAGCGAACCGCTTAGTGCGCTTAGGACAATCGGAGATAGCATGAGTGGAATCACCACAGTAAAAACACAGCCCATTCCGACGTCTGTGTTCTTGCCGTTCAGCTCTGGTCAAAGTCCTATCACATTGCATAGGCTCAGGCCTATGCTCAGAGAATACCGCCAAATCGTGCACAGCTTTGCGCTCCCGCAAGCGCCGATCGATCTGAATGGCCAAGGACATAGACTCATTCAGACCAGCAGGCGTGGGAAATCCCACCATGACATCCTTAAGGGTTTCAGAAAGACCCTTTCTGAAAATTGCCGCCAGGGCACACTCATTCCACTGAGTAAGCACAGACCACTTTCTAAACTTCTGACAATATACCTCCGCTTCATCCTGACCCTGACACAAAGCCAGCAAGATTTTCTCTGCCTGATCCACTGAATTTGGTTCATCATAAAGCAATCCAAGCGCCAGAAAAAACGCATCTACATCACGCAATGCAGGATCTCCTGGCGCAAGGGAAAATGCCCAGTCTTGAGGGTCACCACGCAACAAAGAAATAATGATTTTTACTTGTTGAACGGGGTCACCAGAGGAGCGGGGTTTCAAAGCAAGAAACAGTTTACAATTATTTTTGAAATTCAGCAACTTAGATCTATCCCCAGAAAACAAATCAGGAATTGGAATTCTAGGTTCTAACATCGGATTCTGAACCACAAAATCTTGAATGTTTTGTACCCTTGCAGTGAGATGATCCACACAAGAGGACAGACCTTGAATGTCCATATCTACACCTGTGTCCTGAACCACCCAGAGGTTAAGGGGAAAAGAAAGACAAAACACACTGCAGAGAAAAAAAAATGGTCTCAGAACTTCTCTCATCCCTCTATTGAGATGCATTAATACTTTGGGCCAGCTGTACTGTTATGGACCTGGTGGTTAGGAGCACCCGGAACGACCTGATGGTTAAACTAACACAGAACAAGCTCTGGGAAGTGGGAGCTCTGCTGACCGCAACCCCTAATCCTATCACACACATTAGAAATAGCCGTGGAGCGTACCTAACTCTACCTAGACGCCTCTTCACAGCCTAAGAGCTAACTAGCCCTAGAGATAGAAAATAAAGCCTACCTTGCCTCAGAGAAATTCCCCAAAGGAAAAGGCAGCCCCCCACATATATTGACTGTGAGTTAAGATGAAAGTCACAAACACAGGAATGAAACAAGTTTCACCAAAGGGAGGCCAGACTTACTAAACAGACTGAGGATAGAAAAGGTATCTTTGCGGTCAGCACAAAAAACTACAAAAAGACCACGAGGAGTGTGCAAAAAGACCTCCGCACCGACTCACGGTGCGGAGGTGCCACTCTGCATCCCAGAGCTTCCAGCTAGCAAGGCAAAATCATGATAGCAAGCTGGACAAGAAAACAATGAACTAATAATTAACTAGCAGGGACTTAGCTTCTGCTGGAGTAGACAGGTCACCAGAAAGATCCAAGAGCGAACTGAACCAGTACAAGAACATTGACAGCTGGCATGGAGTAACGATCTGAGTGGAGTTAAATAGAGCAGCCAGCCAAAGAATAAACTAAGTCACCTGTGGAAGGAACCTCAGAAGCAGCAGCTCCACTCACAGCCACCAGAGGGAGTCCATGGACAGAACTCGCAAAAGTACCATTCATGACCACAGGAGGGAGTTCGATAACAGAATTCACAACAGTGGGCCTTTACTCACGAGATGCTGCGTTCTCCAGGCTTGCACCCAGGTATGGACTGAGACTGAAATTCTAGGCCCTGGCCTTTGCAATCACAAAGGCCCATGTTGTCCCAGTTTCCAAGCACCAGCTGGCGATATATTACTAATATTACTCTAGATGGAGGAAAGCAAGATGTACTACAAGACCAATGTTTCTAATGATACCGGTGGCCTGCTGTGGTAAGTGAAGGACTCAGCAACTTTCTGCTCCATCACAACTCTTTACAGTATGAATGTCTTGAGATCACCGATTCTGTTAGCAATGTAGCAGTCAAGGCAGCCCACGACCAGACAGGCCCTTCTTGCATTTGCCAGAATTGCCAGATGACCAGTCCGGCCCTGCCTGCACCTCACCCTGCTGAGTGCTCAGTCTTCCCACCAAAACTCCTGGCTCTTTTTATACCTGACCCGCCCCCTGCCGACAAGTGCAAAGGTCTAGAAAGTTTTCCCCCGTGCAACAATGGTGACAGTCATGACAGTTCTGACACTGGTGCCAAAGAGGTACCCCCGGTCTGGTTCATCCTTTTGCATCCTTTGAATAGGATAGGGATTGCTAGTGATTGAAGGGAGAGCCATAGGGGTGCGGGGGCGCGACATCGCAATTTTTATGGTGCCAACCTCCGCTGCTAGATAAACCATCAGAATCCAGGGCCTATTTGGGGGAGTGTTAGGTATTTTTATATAAACTGTTTTTTTTCATCAGTTTTCATCATCTACCCCTTATAAGACCGCTACCTCGATTTCCTAGTTAGTATCTCTAATCAGGTGTGTTTAAACACATACTGGTGTATAATTATCATTAATAAAAATAAATATTTTTTAGGGGTGTCTTTCTTGGTTTAGTTTGTTATAGGGCACCTACAGTATATACCCTTTACTCTGTCCCAGTTCAGTGATATTTATTTTGGGGCCACAACTATATAATTTAGGAATTTTCTATTATGGGATATTTTTAATTATATCAAATAAAGTGATGTTTTAAACTTGTTATTTGTTAATAGTGGCAAGTCGGTGATCTACATTTGTCTTCTCTGGACATCACATGAACTTTGATTGACTGACGTGAGATTCCTGCCAGAAACAATATTTCCCGAGGCCTGGTATAATCCAGAACAAGGTAGTTTTTATTCTTATCTTTCAGCAAGTAAACAAGGCATTGATGATAAGGGTTGTCTGACCTTTCATACAGTGTCAGACCTTTTATACTCTTAGATTACAATGGGCAATTCAAATATACTGGCCTTTTCCTTATTGGTGCAAAATCTATATGTGTAAGCAATAGGAATGAGCGAGCACTAAAATCCTAGGGTGCTCGGTGCTCGAACGGAGTAATTCCTAATACTCGCTTGCTTATTTGTTTCGAGTAACGAGTACAATGGGAGTCAATGGGAAAGCCAAGCTTTTTTCTGGCAGACCCTAGAAGGAGGTTTGTTGGGAAGTGATAAAGTTCAAATGGATGAAAAAAATGCTGAATGGAAGGAGAACAGCATGAGTAAGACTCCTGGAAGCATCTCTGACCCCCAGATCACTGCAGAGAACAATGGGGTCAGACTATTACGCCACTTTAAGGACTGACAATAAAACATTACAAACCAACAAGAAACTTCATTTTACAGGAATAAAAAAATTCCTTTATAATGACTAGTAAGGCTGGGTTCACATTGCGTTAAGTGCAGTCCGCTGACGGCATCCGTTACATAGCGGCACTAACGCTATGTAACGGATGCGTTAGCGCACCCATTGACTGCCATTATGTAGCGCATCGCTAACGCATGTCATAATCGGCATGCGTTAGTGATGTGCCGTCATTCTGTGACGGACCCTCGGACGCAGTCTGCACCGTTTTCGAGTCCGTCACCGCTAGCACAGATAGAGCATCTACGCTAGCGTGATCGCATAAATGCGATCTTTTTCGGCACTTGCGTTAACGCAGTCCGTTAGCGTATGTACTGAACAGACTGCACTTAATGCAATGTGAACCTAGCCTAAGGCAAAATTTAAAAGCATGTAAAAAAATATAATTTAAGTCAACCAAAATTGATTTTTTTTTTTTATTAAAAAAAGGAAATTTCAGTATCATTTATTTATTTGAAGCGAGAACTGTCAAAAATTAGGGACTCAGATAACCCCGGTATTAAACATAGAGGAGGCCTCATACATATTCTGGTCACACTGTCCTGTATTGGTCTCCTAGGTTCCAAGGCTATGCACTTATGAGGAATAGTCTATGGGTGAGCAGAATAATACTGAAGGGGATGTGCACACACTGAGTAAAATTTCTGCACCATTTCTGCATCTCTTGGCTTGCATTTCTGCATCTGCAAAACTCACCTTTTTTTGTTGCTTTTTTGCCTGTTTTTTTTATTGAAGTGAATGGTGAAAAATGCAGGGTAAAAATGCAGAGAACTGACGCTGCTGCTTATTTTCCGCTCCACATCTGCAAGTCAAAAATCCTCAATGTACGCATGACACTTCAGGTTTCTCATTCACTTTGCTGGCATCAGGTTTTGTCAAAATCAGAGCTGAAAAAACAGGACAAAACGCACCAAATATGCAATGTGTGTACACAGCCTAAATGTTCAAACAAGTTTTATGAGGTTTATATAGCAACGAAACCTAACCAAGAAGATGTAATACCCTATGCAGGGGCAGACACAGGCAACTTGGGGCCCCTATGCAGGAAATGTGTCTAGGCCCCCCTCCTTTTATGGCGACAAAACTATCTATCTATCTATCTATCTATATACTAGAGAGGATGGTATGTAATAAGGGACGGTTTTATACATGACAAAAGAGGAAACTATGTCACTAAGAATGGTGTTATACATAATAAGTGAGTACGCTATACACTAAGGGACTATGCTATACATAAGTGAGAACACTATATACTAAGGGACAGTGCTATACATGATGAGTACACTTTATACTAAGGGACTGTGTTAGACATAATAATCGATAACAACGTCTTCCTCCACCTCCCCCTGTTCCTAAATCCATTATAAATACCCCTTCCTCCAATTCCCCATACCCCTCATTTTACTCCTCCCTCCACATCCTATTATTGCCTTATCCCCCACGCCCATGATTTCCCTCTTCACCACCTCCATCATTGCTTTCTCCCCACCACCCCATTATTGCCTATTCCACCACCTCCATCATTGCCTCCTCCCCACCCCCCATCATTGTCCTTTCCACTGCCACCAGCATTGCCCTCTCCCCCACCATCCCATCATTTCCCATTCCACCACGTCCATCATTTCCTCCACCCCACCACCTTATGATTGTCCTTTCCACCGCCATCATCATTGTCTTCTCCCCCACCACTCCCATCATTACCCATTCCACAGCCTCCATTATTTCCTCCCCCCACCACCCCATCATTACCCATTCCACCACTTCCATCATTGCCTTTTCCAATGCCATCATCATTGTCTTCTCCCCATCATTACCCATTCCACGACCTCCATAATTTCCTCCTCCCCCACCCCCCATTATTGCCCTTTCCACCACCTCCATCATTGCTTTCTCCCCATCACCCCCATCATTGCTTTCTCTGTCAACCCAATTATTCTCTTCTGCCCCATCACCCCCATCATTGCCCTCTCCTCCACCTACACACACACAGACACACACAGCACCATTCACCTCTCTGCATACAGATACACACACGTCACCTTTGCGCACGGTATCCTGAAGCCGCACCATCTCCGGCAGCTTCCTGTCTTGCACAGCTGTGGCACTGAATGATGATGTGATTTAGCCGCTGCTGTGTGAGACAGGAAGTGTGGGCAGAAAGCAGAACAGATCCATTCCCTGAAGCTCTGCTGCCATTTTCTCTTGCAGGCAACAGAGCTGCAGGGATTGCTCCCTGCCCGCCGCACATGAGGGCAATCTGGCAAGGGGCCCCCGGAGCCTCAGGCCGGATAAACTGTCCAGATTCCCCTCATTAATATCCACCCTGCAGGGCCCTCCCAGAGCCCCTGGCGCAGCCGCACCGTTTGAACCGGCGGTATGTCCACCCATGACCCTATGTATGAGAAATATGATACCGATCAGTTTTGAAAAAGTTTTTTGGGGCTTTTATAGAAACTAAATGAACTCCTAATAGAATAGTCTATACGTGAGCATTGTAACCCCTTCTCGGCATTTGAAGTACTTTCCGACCAATGCTATATATGTACATCATGGCGATTGCCAGCACACATGGTGCTGTACACCGGCGATTGCCGCTGGGTGTCTGCTTACTCTGACAGCTGACACCTGGCTCAGTGCCAGGAGGGGTCCTTGCATCGATCCCGACATTTTAGCTCCCTAAATGCTGCATTTAGAAAGCAGGCAGAGGGAAGAAAGCCTGAATTGGAGACCCTGCGTTGTCATTGCAGGGTCCTGATTGTTGTCATGGTAACCTTATGTCATGACGACATCCAGGTCTCCATGCACTAGGAAATTAGTTAGATCATGCGCAGTACATGATCTAACTTATGTCTGCAGGGCTGACAGGCTATAAGATATAGCAATGCTCCTACACTGCTATACCTTATAACTGCAAACAGACCAAAGAAAGGGAAAGTCCCATAGTGAGAGTAAGTAAAAAAAAGTTAAAATAAACAAGTAAAAAAAGTGGTAAAAATATTTTTTTTTTTTAAAAATAACAAAGTAATACAAAAAAATTATATAAAGAACACATGCTTGGTATCATTGCGCTCAGAACGACCAGACCTATAAAACTGTCCCACCATTTAACCGCTTTAATGAATATCGTAAAAACTAAAAATAAAAAGGTGCCAAAATATTATGCTTTATCATCAACAAAAAGTGAAATAAAATGTGAAGAAAAAGACAAATAAAAATGGTATTGCTGAAACCGTCATCATGTCCTGCAGAAGTGGAAAAATAAAAAACTTGTAGCTCTCAGAATAAAGTGATGCAAAAATAATTTTTTTATAAAATAGTTTTTATTGTGTTAAAGCACTAAAACATAAAAAAATAACTGTGCTGTCGCTGTAATCGTACTAACCCGAAGAATAAGGCCGGCGTCACAGCCTAGAGAGGGTCCACGGTTATTGGCCCCCCTGGCTAAAAACATCTGCCCCCAGCCACCCCAGAAAAGGCACATCTGTAAGATGCACCTATTCTGGCACTTGGCCACTCTCTTTCCACTCCCGTGTAGAGGTGGGATATGGGGTAATAAAGGGTTAATGTCACCTTGCTATTGTAAGACACCTCTCCATTATTAATCCAATAGTAGTAAATGGTTAATAAAACACACACACATTAGGAATAAAGTATTTTATTGAAATAAAGACACAAGGTGTTGTAATAGTTTATTATACTCTCAATCCAATTGAAGACCCTTGTCACCTGAAACAAAGTTAAAATAAAAAATTAACAATATCCCATACCTTCGGTCAATCAGTCTTGTCCCACGCTGTAAATCCATCTAAATGGGGTGACTGGGGGCAGACGTTTTTAGCCGGGGGGAGGACAATAACCATGGTCCCTCTCTAGGCTATTAATATCTGCCCTCAGTCACTGGCTTTCCCACTCTGGCGGAGAAAATTATGCGGGAGCCCACGCCAGTTTTTTCCGCGATTTAACCCTTTATTTTATCAGCTAGAGTCCCCAAATTTTGCACATACACACTACTAACATTTTTTGTGAGGAATATGGAAAAAAAAAAGGTATATGAAAAGGTTTACTGTATGTAAACCATGTCTCATATCATGTCGGGTTTGGGAAGGAGACAGCAAAAGCCGGCCATTGAATTACCGGCCTTTCTGCTATCTAGCGCTGTATGAAATATAAATATATATATATCCATATATATATATATACATATATATATATAGATATGTGACTCACTGACATACATACAGTTAGGGCCAGAAATATTTGGACAGTGACACAAGTTTTGTTATTTTAGCTGTTTACAAAAACATGTTCAGAAATACAATTATATATATAATATGGGCTGAAAGTGCACACTCCCAGCTGCAATATGATAGTTTCCACATCCAAATCGGAGAAAGGGTTTAGGAATCATAGCTCTGTAATGCATAGCGTCCTCTTTTTCAAGGGACCAAAAGTAATTGGACAATGGACTCTAAGGGCTGCAATTAACTCTGAAGGCGTCTCCCTCGTTAACCTGTAATCAATGAAGTAGTTAAAAGGTCTGGGGTGGATTCCAGGTGTGTGGTTTTGCATTTGGAAGCTGTTGCTGTGAGCAGACAACATGCGGTCAAAGGAACTCTCAATTGAGGTGAAGCAGAACATCCTGAGGCTGAAAAAAAAGAAAAAATCCATCAGAGAGATAGCATATATGCTTGGAGTAGCAAAATCAACAGTTGGGTACATTCTGAGAAAAAAGGAATTGACTGGTGAGCTTGGGAACTCAAAAAGGCCTGGGCGTCCACGGATGACAACAGTGGTGGATGATCGCCGCATACTTAATTTGGTGAAGAAGAACCCGTTCACAACATCAACTGAAGTCCAGAACACTCTCAGTGAAGTAGGTGTATCTGTCTCTAAGTCAACAGTAAAGAGAAGACTCCATGACAGTAAATACAAAGGGTTCACATCTAGATGCAAACCATTCATCAATACCAAAAATAGACAGGCCAGAGTTAAATTTGCAGAAAAACACCTCAAGAAGCCAGCTCAGTTCTGGAAAAGTATTCTATGGACAGATGAGACAAAGATCAACCTGTACCAGAATGATGGGAAGAAAAAAGTTTGGAGAAGAAAGGGAACGGCACATGATCCAAGGCACACCACATCCTCTGTAAAACATAGTGGAGGCAACGTGATGGCATGGGCATGCATGGCTTTCAATGGCACTGGGTCACTTGTGTTTATTGATGACATAAGAGCAGACAAGAGTAGCCGGATGAATTCTGAAGTGTACCGGGATATACTTTCAGCCCAGATTCAGCCAAATGCTGCAAAGTTGATTGGACGGCGCTTCATAGTACAGATGGACAATGACCCCAAGCATACATCCAAAGCTACCCAGGAGTTCATGAGTGCCAAAAAGTGGAACATTCTGCAATGGCCAAGTCAATCTCCAGATCTAAACCCAATTGAGCATGCATTTCACTTGCTCAAATCCAGACTTAAGACGGAAAGACCCACAAACAAGCAAGACCTGAAGGCTGCGGCTGTAAAGGCCTGGCAAAGCATTAAGAAGGAGGAAACCCAGCGTTTGGTGATGTCCATGGGTTCCAGACTTAAGGCAGTGATTGCCTCCAAAGGATTTGCAACAAAATATTGAAAATAAAAATATTTTGTTTGGGTTATGTTTATTTGTCCAATTACTTTTGACCTCCTAAAATGTGGAGTGTTTGTAAAGAAATGTGTACAATTCCTACATTTTCTATCAGATATTTTTGTTCAACCCTTCAAATTAAACGTTACAATCTGCACTTGAATTCTGTTGTAGAGGTTTCATTTCAAATCCAATGTGGTGGCATGCAGAGCCCAACTCGCGAAAATTGTGTCACTGTCCAAATATTTCTGGCCCTAACTGTATATATATATATATATATATATATATGTATAATATATATATATATATATATATATATCCCTATACTATGTGTAGACATTTATTATGGCTATTCTATTCTAACCTGTCAGTGTGATTTTACTGTACACCGCACTGAATTACTGGCTTTTCTATAGAACACCGCTGCGTATTTCTCGCAAGTCACACTGTTGGTCCATGTATAATCTGTATTTTTCTCGCCCCCATTGACTTTCATTGGTGTATTTTTTGCGCAATACGCTGCCAAACGCAGCATGCTGCGATTTTCTACGCCCGTACAATACCGTATAATACGGATGCGTAAAATACGGCAGATAGGAGCTGCCCCATAGAAAATCATTTGTCCGTGTGCAATGCGTATTTTCTGCGCCTCTCATACGTCCGTAAAACTCGATAGTGTGACGCCGGTATAAAGCTGCCTTATCAATTTTACCACACATGCAACAATATGAAGTAAAAAGCCCAATCAAAAATTCCTACATTGATGTTTTTTGTCTATTTTGCCTCCAAAAAATCAGAATAGAAAGCGATCAAAAAATGTCATGAGCCCGAAAATAGTACCAATAAAAGCGTCACTTGACTCTGTGGGCCAAAATATGACAAAAATTATAGCTCTCAAGAAATGGCGATGCAAAAACTAGTTTTTGAAAACAAAAAATGCTTCTTTTAGTGTGTGACAGCAGCCAAGCATAAAAACCCGATATAAATCTGGTATTGCTGTAATCACACAGACCCGGAGAACAAAGTCGCCTAATCACTTTTGCCGCATGAGGAATGGCGTAAAAAATAAATAAAACCAATTCTTCACCTGCTGTTGATTTGTTAATTTTGTATCCCAAAGATTGCAGTAAAGCTCAGTGCACATTTATCCTGCGCTCTACGCTAAGCACTTACACCGGGGTATCCCTGTAAATCTCTGAAATACATGATTCAGAAGGAACCTCTAATGGAAGATTCCCTATAATGAGGCAGTTGGAGGCACTTTGGATGCCATCTGGCCTAAGATCTGGCCTTTTTATTTAGGAGAGCATAAAAGTGCCCTCGGTCACAGTTTTCTGTACCTCTGAAAAACAGGACAACGCTGAACAGAGGCCAGACGGAGTCCAGGGAAACTCTGCTGCCTTATTATAATAAATGCCTCCCGCATGGGTTTAATCTGAATTAGATCTGGATAAAAACTTCAACTCAATCCACAAAAAAAGCAAGTGGGTGTGGGTGTGGTTCTTTTGACCTGTTTTGTATAAATTATTGGATGGTCATTTTAAACGCAGCTCTGACAAAGAACACGGCTAGTGTTCGAAACGCGTTGCTGCAGTATCTTTATCTTGTGTCCATTTTACCAATTTTGGATTAAAGTTTAATAGCCTTTCATCAGCTGGACTACTCCGTTTTTCTATGTTATCCACAAGTGGTCCCTTGGAGTCTGTTCTTTATTATGCCAATTAAGGGTAAGCTGGTGTATTTTTCTCTTTTTCAAAAAAAGCAAGTCCCCACTCAGGTCCGTCATCTCTTAATGAAAATATAGAGGGTTTGCACGTTACTGGCAGCTCTGGAAAAGTGATATGGCTCCTCGCACCTCAAAAGAAATTCAACAAATCCTTTGCTCCCAAATCGAAATGCCCCCACTCCCTTCTGAGCCCCAGTGTGCCTAAATGACAAATAGCAATATAAAGTGACTAGCACACTCCAGGGTGTTGTGATGCAAAAAAGTGGGGATTTATTACATACAGTATTACACACTCCATTAGCGGTGGATACCGCATTTATCCCTAGTGTCCCGGCGTAATGACAGCTCTTTTAAGCCTCAGCGCCACCTATTATTCTGACTCACCGTCAGTTGACCAGCCTGGTTCTGTTTCTTCCCGGCTTATTGCCTTTTTTTTCCAGCATGTCTGATTGATGCAAATCCGAGTATTCTATTGTTTTTGGGGCCATACAAGTATACAATTATACCTAGCACACTGATGAAGGTCCAGTATTGACCGAAACGTTTGTGATTTACTGTATGTAATAAATCCCCACTTTTTTGCATCACAACACCCTGGAGTGTGCTAGTCACTTTATATTGTATACGTTCAGTTTTGGGCACCTATGACTGTGCACCTCCCCTATTTAGGCTGTGCTTAGCATCTTCTATATCATAAATGACAAATAGCGTCCACATGTTTGGCATTTCTGTAGCAATGAGAGAGCACATAATTTGCAAGTGCATGAGCTGGGTACAATGTGCGGGCATTATATCGTACTGGTCACTACAACCTACTGGTCATTACAATGGCAATTTGCAATTTTCACTCAGCAACATCCAATGCTGCTTGTTTCTGGAAAACTCTCATGGAGTCAAAATCATCATGCACCTGTAGATAAATTCCTATAGGGGTATAATTTCCAAAATGGGGTAATTTGACGGGGGATTCTGCTCTTCTAGCATTTAGAAGCTCTGTAAATGGAGTCCGCAAACTATTATAGAAAATTTTGCGCTTGCTGTATAACATTACTGATTCTCACCGTATGGCTAATCATCGCTATGTGCCAATAGCACTCCGTCCCTCACAAGCCACATTTGGGGTATTTCTACATTTAGCTGAAATTTTAGGACAAATTTTGGTGCATTTTTACCCATTTCCCACTGTGAAAATGTAAAATCTGGGGCTAAAACAACATTTTGGTGGTAAAAATATTTATTTTTCTTTGTTGCCCAAAGGTATAAAATATTGTTACACACCTGTAGTGTCAATATAATCACTGCACCCCTAGGTGAATTCATTGAGTGGTTTAATTGGTAAAATAGGGTCTCTCATGGGGGATTCTGCTGTTTGGGCACCTCAGGGGCACTGCCAATGTAACATGGCACCTTCAAACCAGTCTGGGCAAAATGTGAACTCAAATACAGTGGGGCAAAAAAGTATTTAGTCAGTCAGCACTAGTGCAAGTTCCACAACTTAAAAAGATGAGAGGCGTCTGTAATTTACATCATAGGTAGACCTCAACTATGGGAGACAAACTGAGAAAAAAAAATCCAGAAAATCACACTGTCTGTTTTGTTAACATTTTATTTGCATATTATGGTGGAAAATAAGTATTTGGTCAGAAACAAACAATCAAAATTTCTGGCTCTCACAGACCTGTAACTTCTTCTTTAAGAGTCTCCTCTTTCCTCCACTCATTACCTGTAGTAATTGCACCTGTTTAAACTTGTTATCAGTATAAAAAGACACCTGTGCACACCCTCAAACAGTCTGACTCCAAACCCCACTATGGTGAAGACCAAAGAGCTGTCAAAGGACACCAGAAACAAAATTGTAGCCCTGCACCAGGCTGGGAAGACTGAATCTGCAATAGCCAACCAGCTTGGAGTGAAAAAATCAACAGTGGGAGCAATAATTAGAAAATGGAATACATACAAGACCACTGATAATCTCCCTCGATCTGGGGCTCCACGCAAAATCCCACCCCGTGGGGTCAGAATGATCACAAGAACGGTGAGCAAAAATCCCAGAACCACAAGGGGGGACCTAGTGAATGAACTGCAGAGAGCTGGGACCAATGTAACAAGGCCTACCATAAGTAACACACTACGCCACCATGGACTCAGATCCTGCAGTGCCAGACGTGTACCACTGCTTAAGCCATTACATGTCCGGGCCCATCTGAAGTTTGCTAGAGAGCATTTGGATGATCCAGAGGAGTTTTGGGAGAATGTCCTATGGTCTGATGAAACCAAACTAGAACTGTTTGGTAGAAACACAACTTGTCGTGTTTGGAGGAAAAAGAATACTGAGTTGCATCCATCAAACACCATACCTACTGTAAAGCATGGTGGTGGAAACATCATGCTTTGGGGCTGTTTCTCTGCAAAGGGGCCAGAACGACTGATCCGGGTACATGAAAGAATGAATGGGGCCATGTATCGTGAGATTTTGAGTGCAAACCTCCTTCCATCAGCAAGGGCATTGAAGATGAAACGTGGCTGGGTCTTTCAACATGACAATGATCCAAAGCACACCGCCAGGGCAACGAAGGAGTGGCTTCGTAAGAAGCATTTCAAGGTCCTGGAGTGGCCTAGCCAGTCTCCAGATCTCAACCCTATAGAAAACCTTTGGAGGGAGTTGAAAGTCCATGTTGCCAAGCGAAAAGCCAAAAACATCACTGCTCTAGAGGAGATCTGCATGGAGGAATGGGCCAACATACCAACAACAGTGTGTGGCAACCTTGTGAAGACTTACAGAAAACGTTTGACCTCTATCATTGCCAACAAAGGATATATTACAAAGTATTGAGATGAAATTTTGTTTCTGACCAAATACTTATTTTCCACCATAATATGCAAATAAAATGTTAAAAAAACAGACAATGTGATTTTCTGGATTTTTTTTTCTCAGTTTGTCTCCCATAGTTGAGGTCTACCTATGATGTAAATTACAGACGCCTCTCATCTTTTTAAGTGGGGGAACTTGCACTATTGCTGACTGACTAAATACTTTTTTGCCCCACTGTATGGCACTTCTTCCCTTCTGAGCTTTGCACTGTGTCTCAAAAGTAATTTTCGACTCCATAGGGGGCATCAGCATACTCAGGTGAAATTGCACAACAAATTTTCGTGTCCATTCTCTCCTTCTATTGTTGAGAAAATAAACTTTTGTGAAGTTTAATTGGTGTTTTGGGTTTAGGTTTGTATGGTGGTTATGTTTTTATTGGTTCATTTTTAATTTGGGTATTTCCTTTCAGATTCTCGTTACTGCATAAACCCCTGAAGTTGTATATGCTACCGAGCAGGCGATATAATTTGGTGATGACATCAGAAGGGCATTATGAGCCTAAGGACTTCACATCGTTGGGATGGCCTGAGGATTCTACATCATTGTGATACCACCATGAGCCAAGTGTCTCAGAAAGAACATAAGGAAACGGTTTTCATTCCGGTGGCGTTTTCGTGAGTGGTCGTGTGGAATGAAGTGACCTTATCTGCATGGATGTTCCCTACCCAAAGGCTTCAAACACTTAGGACTTTTGTTCCCAGGTGATGGTCCTGTATTGAAGTCACTCCATGATCTTGGATTACATTGAGGAGAAAGTGACTTCTTTGTCCATCAAATGGATTGTATGGCACTACCAATAATTATTGGTCAGGACTTTGTGGGACTAATCTAATATATAATTGCCTAGAATACTACTTCCTGCAATTTGTGCCAACTTCCGTGGCTTTGTCCGGAGCTAATGTCCGGAGCTAATGTCCGGAGCTAATGTCCGGAGATTAATTGCCTAGAATACTACTTCCTGCAATTTGTGCCAACTTCCGTGGCTTTGTCCGGAGCTAATGTCCGGAGCTAATGTCCGGAGCTAATGTCCGGAGCTAATGTCCGGAGATTAATTGCCTAGAATACTACTTCCTGCAATTTGTGCCAACTTCCGTGGCTTTGTCCGGAGCTAATGTCCGGAGCTAATGTCCGGAGCTAATGTGCAGAGATAATGTCCGGAGCTAATGTCCGGAGCTAATGTCCGGAGCTAATGTCCGGAGATAAGTGACGTCAACAGTGTCCAGTGTCTGATTGGTTGCCGCCTGCTGCGAGCGACCAATCAGAAACGTGCCGTACTGTGACAAACTCCGCCCCCCCATTTTGGTGTGATTTTTGAATTTTTACCTCACAGCAAGTTTTTACTGCGTGGAGGTGGGCCCAGTGACGTTGCTCTTCAAGCTCCTGCCGAATTTCGTCAAAAAAATGATAATACCATTTACCAAAACTATATATATTTAGTTGTGAAGTGGTTCAGTGACATTTTCACACCAATTTTGAACTTTTGTTTGGTGTTTTCTCCATATACTGCCTATTATTCACTGACTGTTATACTGAGAGACTGCCGTTTATTAACCTCTTCTTTGCCACATTGGGTATATTGCTCTATTATTTGCCACATAAGGACATTGTCCATTATTGCCCAGCAATTTCTCTGCAATATAAACTGCCTATTTATTAATATCTGCATTCCTGCAAAGAACTATTGCCTATTATTAACTGGCTATTTTCCTACTACCTGACACTGCCTCTTATTAACCTGTTGTTTGCCACCACCACGCTTAAAGCTGTTTAGCTTAGCCAACATGAGCTCTAATAGTAAGGATACTAATGACACAGAGCCCAAAGCTGCTGATGGCGTACGTAAGATTAGGTCTGATGGAAAGTATACTAATAATGCAGAGCAAAAAGACGCCGATGCCGCACGTAAGCGCAAACAGCGTGCTAACAAGAGTACAGAGGAGAGATGCAAGCGCCTGGACACTGTTAAGTATACTAATGACACAGAGCCCAAAGCTGCTGATGGCGCACGTAACATCAGGTCTGATAATAAGTATACCAATGACGCTGAGCGAAAAGCCGCCGATGCCGCACGTAAGCACAAACAGCGTGCTAACGAGACTACAGAGGACAGACATAAGCGCCTGGACACTGTTAATGCTGCTTGCAATAAACGCATTACTAATGAGTCTTTTGAGGACAAAACTAATCGATTAAGTAATAAAGCTGCTGCTGCACGCTCTCAACGTTGCAAACATAATATTTCCACGTCCTCAGTCATAGATTCGTTAGTTAGGACCCATCAGTTCAAAGGCTACCGTGATGTGGTTGATGGGCATGCTTATATTAGCCCATCGGTGTACTATGAACGTTGATTTCTTAAATTTTACACTTCTGTAAAAATAAACACAAAAAATTTGGGTACACAAAAAGGCTTTTATTTCTGTTGTACCTATTAGAATTATTTAAAATGAAGGCTTAGCTAAGCCCAAGAGATGATTAAAAACGTTTCATACCAAGCCATCAGATGTAAAATTACTGTGAAAATACCTGATGGGCACACAAGTATGCGCCAGTATGGGTACTAAGAGCCTTTCCACATAATAATGAAATATTTTAAAATGTCATAGAACATACCAATATACATAGTTATTGATACATATTATTTATTATTTACATTATTGTTCTTAAGCAAAGAACCGTTGTTGTGGCATTTGCCACAACACGCAAAGTTGTCGTCTGATGTCTTTCATCCCTCCCCTCATAAGCATGTTCATGGATCCTGTGTAACTGTACCTTAAATAACAAGAATTGTCAAGAGCTGGTGAGTGCAGCCATTTTTTGTTCTTTCTTACTATTATTTATTAATTGTATTATTCTTACATTTGAATAAATAAAGTATATATGGATTCTAGACTCCCGATTCTTTAGAATCGGGCTGCCATCTAGTAATAAATAACCATTTGGATTTACTGAAGCGTCTTGACTGAGGAATGGACTCTGTAGTGTCAGATACTGATGTGTTTGGGTGACTTATGGGGTTGTTTGAGCTCTTCAATCACTGTTATCTCATTCCCGTACGGGACCGTTAACTTGGTTAGGGTTGGTGGTTTATTGGGTTTGGATTTTTTCTACCCACTGGAGCGCACTACTCTGGATCATACAGGAGGTGATGGTGTTCTCTGCACCCCGTCCTTCAGGTGAGGGTGCAGAGGCTCCTCGCTATTCCATGGTGTGATCGGGGTTGGCTGGCCCCCTCCTCCCCCCGATTTTTTTCGTGGTTTTGATATGACCCTATAGGGCACTCAGGCATTTTTTGTCTGGGTTATCCCTCAGATTAGGCTTTTGGCATTATCTTGGATGGGGGTTTCAGGTATATTTATCCAGGTGTGCCCCCTCCTTTTACAATCACCGCACCTTTTGTCTGGGTCACCCCCTAGACTAGGTTTGAGTATTATTTCGGATGGGGGTTTTAGGACCGTTTGTCCATGCAGGCTTCTTTAATACCGCCGCAAATGTTGTGGTCCCGCATGTCAGAAGTTATCGGGTATTTATCGCAGACATACGTGATGGGATTGCTGAGTTTATTTCTCAGCGTGCAGACACAGACTTTTTGATCGGCGGCGGCGCTGGGAAGGAGTGATCTGTGATCTCCTAACTTTCTCCCCTATTACAGTGGAGTGCAGTTGGTGAGGCTGCGTGTCACGCAGTGTGTGTCACGGGGAGTTCCGGCTTGCGAGTGCGGCTGTCGGGTGTTCATCTGGGACAGCCCCCCATCCCTGATTGGTGGATGGGCGGGGTTTGTCCACGGGTGCTGTGTTCTGTATGGCCCCATGTCTATGATAGATGACACAGCTGGGTATGCCTTCCCTGTGATGTGTGGAAACCCGTTCTGCTATGTGGTGTATAGGGCGGGTGGGAAGCGTTCTCCTGGCAGTGCACCGAGGACGGCCTCCGGCACAGGATGGGTGATATGTTTTGAGGGAGTCTCCCGGTGATGCAACAGGGACAGCCCCTAATACGCGATTGGTCTATGAGAGGTGGGCGTCCCGGGATGACGTTTTGGGGATAGTCCCCTGCGAGCAATCTGATTGGGTGGTTCTGTTTTTAAATAGCCTATGATGCCTGACCTTAGACATGCCCCCAGGAGGAAGCAGATGCGAAACGCGCATCGGGGTAGTCAAGGGGCAGCGTGCCACGAGGCAGAGGAGCAAGGACACAGGTAATATGTATCGGGCAGATTACCCATAACTTGATTGGATATTCTTCATGTGATTTACTATCGGTCTGGTGTGACTGACATGTGAGGAGCAGGTTTGGCCTGGGATGTCTCTCTGATTGTGGGAGGTTTTTGTTGCCCGTAATTATGTGAGCAAGGCATATGATATGGACTAAGTGCAATGTTTGGCAGCCTCGCATGTATTTTATGGTTGTGCAGGGGTCTTTTTTGCTTTAAGTCTTATGCATGTTCCGCTGTGCGGACTACGGGTTGTCAAGTGAATGATCACTCGGGTCACATTATGGTTGGTTTTCGTATAGCCACCGGGGATAGATATCATAGCAATTTTGCGACATTTCTGGTATGAACTGTAGGGCTGTATTGCCGTGACCATTAAAAAAAGCTGCTAAGGATATCACAAGTAGGGTATTTTCAACTCCTGCTGTTCCCCTTGACATTGTACTTTATCTGGTTTTGAGGCACTGTTTTATACTCTTTGTACTGTTGTATGTTAATAAAGGTTTTGCTTTTAGTATCACACACTTCGTGACTGGGTTTAATAAACCGTTTGTCAGTATGTGTATATTGTTGTTTTTTGTCTATTTTGCCTCCCAAAAATCAGAATAGAAAGCGATCAAAAAATGTCATGAGCCCGAAAATAGTACCAATAAAAGCGTCACTTGACTCTGTGGGCCAAAATATGACAAAAATTATAGCTCTCAAGAAATGGCGATGCAAAAACTAGTTTTTGAAAACAAAAAATGCTTCTTTTAGTGTGTGACAGCAGCCAAGCATAAAAACCCGATATAAATCTGGTATTGCTGTAATCACACAGACCCGGAGAACAAAGTCGCCTAATCACTTTTGCCGCATGAGGAATGGCGTAAAAAATAAATAAAACCAATTCTTCACCTGCTGTTGATTTGTTAATTTTGTATCCCAAAGATTGCAGTAAAGCTCAGCGCACATTTATCCTGCGCTCTACGCTAAGCACTTACACCGGGGTATCCCTGTAAATCTCTGAAATACATGATTCAGAAGGAACCTCTAATGGAAGATTCCCTATAATGAGGCAGTTGGAGGCACTTTGGATGCCATCTGGCCTAAGATCTGGCCTTTTTATTTAGGAGAGCATAAAAGTGCCCTCGGTCACAGTTTTCTGTACCTCTGAAAAACAGGACAACGCTGAACAGAGGCCAGACGGAGTCCAGGGAAACTCTGCTGCCTTATTATAATAAATTCCTCCCGCATGGGTTTAATCTGAATTAGATCTGGATAAAAACTTCAACTCAATCCACAAAAAAAGCAAGTGGGTGTGGGTGTGGTTCTTTTGACCTGTTTTGTATAAATTATTGGATGGTCATTTTAAACGCAGCTCTGACAAAGAACACGGCTAGTGTTCGAAACGCGTTGCTGCAGTATCTTTATCTTGTGTCCATTTTACCAATTTTGGATTAAAGTTTAATAGCCTTTTATCAGCTAGACTACTCCATTTTTCTATGTTATCCACAAGTGGTCCCTTGGAGTCTGTGCTTTATTATGCCAATTAAGGGTGAGCTGGTATATTTTTCTCTTTTTCAAAAAAAGCAAGTCCCCACTCAGGTCCGTCATCTCTTAATGAAAATATAGAGGGTTTGCACGTTACTGGCAGCTCTGGAAAAGTGATATGGCTCCTCGCACCTCAAAAGAAATTCAACAAATCCTTTGCTCCCAAATCGAAATGCCCCCAATCCCTTCTGAGCCCCAGTGTGCCTAAATGACAAATAGCGTCCACATGTTTGGCATTTCTGTAGCAATGAGAGAGCACATAATTTGCAAGTGCATGAGCTGGGTACAATGTGCGGGCATTATATCGTACTGGTCACTACAAACCTACTGGTCATTACAATGGCAATTTGCAATTTTCACTCAGCAACATCCAATGCTGCTTGTTTCTGGAAAACTCTCATGGAGTCAAAATCATCATGCACCTGTAGATAAATTCCTATAGGGATTTAATTTCCAAAATGGGGTAATTTGACGGGGGATTCTGCTCTTCTAGCATTTAGAGCCTCTGTAAATGGAGTCCACAAACTATTATAGAACATTTTGCGCTTCCTGTATAACATTACTGAATCTCACCTTATGGCTAATCATCGCTATGTGCCAATAGCACTCCGTCCCCCACAAGCCACATTTGGGGTATTTCTACATTTAGCTGAAATTTTAGGACAAATTTTGGTGCATTTTTACCCATTTCCCACTGTGAAAATGTAAAATCTGGGGCTAAAACAACATTTTGGTGGTAAAAATATTTATTTTTCTTTGTTGCCCAAAGGTATAAAATATTGTTACACACCTGTGGTGTCAATATAATCACTGCACCCCTAGATGAATTCATTGAGAGGTGTAGTTTGTAAAATAGGGTCTCTCATGGGGGATTCTGCTGTTTGGGCACCTCAGGGGCACTGCCAATGTAACATGGTACCTTCAAACCAGTCCAGGCAAAATGTGAACTCAAATATGGCACTTCTGCCCTTCTGAGTAATTTTCGACTCCATAGGGGGCATCAGCATACTCAGGTGAAATTGCACAACAAATTTTCGTGTCCATTCTCTCCTTCTATTGTTGAGAAAATAAACTTTTGTGAAGCACCTGGGGGTTCAAGGTGCTCACCACACATCTAGATACATTCCTTGAGGGGACTAGCATCCAGAATGGTGTCAATTGTGCGGGTTGTGATGACACAGCATATTTTCTTAATTAGAGATGAGCAAACTTGTTTGAAAAACGTTCGCCAAACTCAAAATCAGCACACTGGGATTCGTGTTTGCTTTTGTGAGCATTTTTATTCAAATCCGGCAAAATTTGGTCACAGTTTGGTAAATAATTACGTTTCCACTAATGCTTTTGTTATTCTTTTGGCTAGGATAGTAGTGCTGTATGATGAGCGGTGAGGACAGGGAGACATGTTTGATGAGCGGATGGGGTGTGGAGAGGTTAGAAGTTCGTGTGCAGATGTTAGAGGAGCGGCACACTCTTTTTTTCCCCTTAACTTTATGTGTGTTTATTCTGGCAACCAATCAGGGAGCAGAAACCATCCACAACATCATGACATAAGGTCTTCTGTGATTGGCTGCCAAAGTCAAATGTACCTGGCCATATAAGAAGCGAATATCATCAATTTCACCACAGTAGAAATAGTATAATAGGGATCGACAGATTACACCCAACCCAGCAAATGGACACTCAACCAGGGGTGTTCACATTTCCAAAAATTACTGGCAGACACCACAAAAGTGGCATCAATTTCACCACAGTAGAAATAGTATAATAGGGACCGACAGCTCTTTCACTACAACAAATACAGCAGATGGACACCCAACCAGGAGTGTTCACATTTAAAGAAATGAGGACCTTACACCACAGAAGTGGCATCAAATTCACCACAGTAGAAATAGTATAATAGAGACCAACAAGTCTTCCATTACACCCAATACAGCAGATGGACACCCAACCAGGAGTGTTCACATTATGTTGTGCAAAGCAGTCATCAAAGCAAAAGGTGGCTACTTTGAAGAACCTAGAATATAAGACATATTTTCAGTTGTTTCACACTTTTTTGTTAAGTATATAATTCCACATGTGTTAATTCATAGTTTTGATGCCTTCAGTGTGAATTTATAATTTTCATAGTCATGAAAATACAGAAAAATCTTTAAATGAGAAGGTATGTCCAAACTTTTGGTCTGCACTGTATGCAGAGTGGAATTCCGTGTCGGCGCAGCGCATATTAACCTATTAACTGGCATGGACAAAGATCTCTGTATCGATGCAAGTCGATGAGCAGAGGCGTGCGAATGGCGGAAATGAGCACTAGGGTTGAGCGAAACGGGTCGAACATTTTCAAAAGTCGCCGACTTTTGGCTAAGTCGGGGTTTCATGAAACCCGATCCGACCCCTGTGCGGGGTCGGCCATGCGGTACGCGACTTTCGCGCCAAAGTCGCGTTTCAATGACGCGAAAAGCGCCATTTCTCAGCCAATGAAGGTAAACGCAGAGTGTGGGCAGCGTGATGACATAGGTCCTGGTCCCCACCATCTTAGAGAAGGGCATTGCAGTGATTGGCTTGCTGTCTGCGACGTCACAGGGGCTATAAAGAGGCGTTCCCGCCGACCGCCATCTTACTGCTGCTGATCTGAGCTTAGGGAGAGGTTGCTGCCGCTTTGTCAGAAGCAGGGATAGCGTTAGGCAGGGTCCATTAACCACAAAACCGCTTGTGCTGCAGCGATTTGCACTGTCCAACACCACCCTCGGTGTGCAGGGACAGTGGAATTTTTTTTTTTTTTTTTTTTCCCCTCAGCGCTGTAGCTCATTGGGCTGCCCTAGAAGGCTCCCTGATAGCTGCATTGCTGTGTGTACGCCGCTGTGCAAACCAACTGCTTTTTTCAAAGCACAAATCCTCTTGTTCCTTCCTTTCTGCACAGCTATCTTTTTTGTTTGTCCACACTTTTTATTTCATTTGTGCATCAGTCCACTCCTTATTGCTGCCTGCCATACCTGGCTGAGATTACTGCAGGCAGGGAGATAGTAGCTGCCTGCCATACCTGGCTGAGATTACTGCAGGCAGGGAGATAGTAATTGTAGGACATTCCCTGTTTTTTTTTTTTTTTTTTTTTTGGTGGGAGATTAAGATTGGCAATTTGGCATTTCTGCTAGAGTGCCATCCCTGTGTGTGCCATCTCTCTCACATAGTGGGCCATAGAAAGCCTTTTCATTTTTCTGTATTTTTTTTTGTGGGGTGTATAAATTCTCCCTGATAAAAATACAGTGGGAGATTAATATTGGCCTTTGGGCTTGTGTGCCAGTCCTGAGTGTGCCATCTCTCTCACAAATAGTGGGCCATAGAAAGCCTATTTTATTTTTTTTTGGGTTTTATAAATTCTCCCTGAAAAAAAGGGAGATTAATATTGGCCTCTGGGCTTCTGTGCCAGTCCTGAGCGTGCCATCTGTGCCAGTCCTGAGCGTCCCATCTCTCTCACAAATAGTGGGCCATAGAAAGCCTATTTAATTTTTTTTTTGGTTTTATAAATTTTCCCTGAAAAAAGGGAGATTAATATTGGCCTCTGGGCTTGTGTGCCAGTTGTGAGCGTGCCATCTGTGCCAGTCCTGAGCGTGCCATCTCTCTCACAAATAGTGGGCCATAGAAAGCCTATTTAATTTTTTTTTTGGTTTTATAAATTTTCCCTGAAAAAAGGGAGATTAATATTGGCCTCTGGGCTTGTGTGCCAGTTGTGAGCGTGCCATCTGTGCCAGTCCTGAGCGTGCCATCTCTCTCACAAATAGTGGGCCATAGAAAGCCTATTTAAATATTTTTTTGGTTTTATAAATTCTCCCAGAAAAAAAGGGAGATTAATATTGGCCTCTGGGCTTCTGTGCCAGTTGTGAGCGTGCCATCTGTGCCAGTCCTGAGCGTGCCATCTCTCTCACAAATAGTGGGCCATAGAAAGCCTATTTAAATATTTTTTTGGTTTTATAAATTCTCCCAGAAAAAAAGGGAGATTAATATTGGCCTCTGGGCTTCTGTGCCAGTCCTGAGCGTGCCATCTGTGCCAGTCCTGAGCGTCCCATCTCTCTCACAAATAGTGGGCCATAGAAAGCCTATTTTATTTTTTTTTTGGGTTTCAGAAATTCTCCCTGGAAAAAAAAAGGGAGATTAATATTGCCCTTTGGGCTTGTGTGCCAGTACTAAGCGTTCCATCTCTCTCTCTCTCTCAGTCAGTGGGCCATAGAACGCATATTTTTGGTTTTATTTGTTTTCTAAATTCTCCCTGAAAAAATCATTTTATTTTATTTGGTTTCTAAATTCTTCCTGATAAAATCATATTTTTTTTATTATTTTTATTTCTAAAGTCTCCCTGAAAAAAAAAAAAAAAAAAAACAACCAAAAAAACAGTGGGAGATTAATATTGGCCTTTCTGCTTGTGTGCCAGTCTTGACTCCTGGGTGTGCCATCTCTCTCTCTCTCTCTCTCTCTCTCTCTCTCTCTCTCTCTCTCTCCAATTGTGGTCCATAGAAAGCCTATATTTTTTTTCCTTGATTTGGGTTCTAAAATCTACCAGAGAAAATAACTACATCAATCATTGGTAGAAAAATATTGGCCTCTGGGTTTGTGTGCCACTCCTGACTCCTGTGTGCGTCATCTCTCAGTCAGTGGGCCATAGAACGCCTATTTTTGGTTTTATTTGTTTTCTAAATTCTCCCTGAAAAAATTATTTTATTTTATTTGGTTTCTAAATTCTTCCTGATAAAATCATATTTTTTTTATTATTTTTTTTTCTAAAGTCTCCCTGAAAAAAAAAAAAAAAAACAGTGGGAGATTAATATTGGCCTTTCTGCTTGTGTGCCAGTCTTGACTCCTGGGTGCGTCATCTCTCAGTCAGTGGGCCATAGAACGCCTATTTTTGGTTTTATTTGTTTTATAAATTCTCCCTGAAAAAATCATTTTATTTTATTTGGTTTCTAAATTCTTCCTGATAAAATCATATTTTTTTTATTATTTTTTTTTCTAAAGTCTCCCTGAAAAAAAAAAAAAAAAAACAACCAAAAAAAACAGTGGGAGATTAATATTGGCCTTTCTGCTTGTGTGCCAGTCTTGACTCCTGGGTGCGTCATCTCTCAGTCAGTGGGCCATAGAACGCCTATTTTTGGTTTTATTTGTTTTCTAAATTCTCCCTGAAAAAATCATTTTATTTTATTTGGTTTCTAAATTCTTCCTGATAAAATCATATTTTTTTTATTATTTTTTTTTCTAAAGTCTCCCTGAAAAAAAAAAAAAAAAAAACAACCAAAAAAAACAGTGGGAGATTAATATTGGCCTTTCTGCTTGTGTGCCAGTCTTGACTCCTGGGTGCGTCATCTCTCAGTCAGTGGGCCATAGAACGCCTATTTTTGGTTTTATTTGTTTTCTAAATTCTCCCTGAAAAAATCATTTTATTTTATTTGGTTTCTAAATTCTTCCTGATAAAATCATATTTTTTTTATTATTTTTTTTTCTAAAGTCTCCCTGAAAAAAAAAAAAAAAAAAACAACCAAAAAAAACAGTGGGAGATTAATATTGGCCTTTCTGCTTGTGTGCCAGTCTTGACTCCTGGGTGTGCCATCTCTCTCTCTCTCTCTCTCCAATTGTGGTCCATAGAAAGCCTACATTTTTTTTCCTTGATTTGGGTTCCAAAATCTACCAGAGAAAATAACTCCATCAATCATTGGTAGAAAAATATTGGCCTCTGGGCTTGTGTGCCACTCCTGATTCCTGTGTGCGTCATCTCTCACTCAGTGGCCCATAGAAAGCATATAGTTTGTTACATTTGTTTTCTAAATTCTCCCTGCAAAAATCTATTTTTTTTTTTTTGGGGGGTTTCTAAAGTGTTCCTGAAAAAAATAAAAATAAAAAAAAAATAATAGTGTGACATTAATATTAACATTTGTGCTTCAGTGACAGTCCTGCGTGTGGGGCATCTCTCTAATTTGCAGCCACCAAAAAAAGAGTGTGTAACATTGGGCCTGATTTTCGCTGTGGTCTCACCAACCTGTAAAGGGGTAGCTAAATCATACAGAAGTTATAGCTCACCGTGTAAGTTGTGTGACTGCAACAAATAACGTTAGTTTGGTTACGTTTTTAAAACAATGAGGAAGTCTAGTGGAAGAGGTCGTGGCCGGGGGCGTTCATTGTCAGCTGGTAATGAGGGTAGTGGTAGTGGTGGAGCATCAGGTGGTCGTGGGGGAAAAAATATTGCACCTAAGTCTGGAGCTGTGGAGCCAGGTTCGTCGTCCGGCTACACAAGGCCTCGAACGCTCCCTTTTCTGGGATTAGGAAAACCGCTTTTAAAGCCGGAGCAGCAAGAGCAAGTTTTGGCTTATCTTGCTGACTCAGCCTCTAGCTCTTTTGCCTCATCTCGTGAAACTGGTAAAAGTAAAAGCAGCGCGTCGTTAGTGGATGTTCACGGTCAGGGACAAGTCACTTCCTTGTCCTCTTCAGCAAAAACAACAACAGAGAAGAATGCAGCAGGCGACACAACGGGTTACTCCATGGAGCTCTTTACACATACCGTCCCTGGCTTAGAAAGTGAAGCAGTTAACAGTCCATGCCCATTACAAATTGAATCTGACATGGAGTGCACTGACGCACAGCCACAGCCAGACTACTATGCTGGTCCTTTGACTCAGACCACAACATTGCCCTCGCAGGGTGCTGATCAAGAATCAGACCCTGATGAGACTATGTTGCCCCATCACGAACGCTATACCACCGAACGACACGGTGACACAGACGAAGTTGCGCAGGAGGTACAAGAAGAGTTATTAGATGACCCAGTTCTTGACCCCGATTGGCAGCCATTGGGGGAACAGGGTGCAGGCGGCAGCAGTTCTGAAGCAGAGGAGGAGGAGGGGCCGCAGCAGGCATCAACATCGCCACAGGTTCCATCTGCCGGGCCCGTATCTTGCCCAAAACGCGTGGCAAAGCCAAAACCTGGTGGAGGACAGCGTGGCCATCCGGTTAAAGCTCAGTCTGCAATGCCTGAAAAGGTATCCGATGCTAGAAAGAGTGCAGTCTGGCATTTTTTTAAACAACATCCAATTGATCAGCGCAAAGTCATCTGTCAAAAATGTTCTACTTCCTTAAGCAGAGGTCAGAATCTGAAAAGTCTCAATACTAGTTGCATGCATAGACATTTAACCACCATGCATTTGAAAGCTTGGACTAACTACCAAACGTCCCTTAAGGTTGTTGCACCCTCGGCCAATGAAGCTAGTCATCAACGCAACATCCCTTCCGGCAGTGTAGGACCACCATTTAGCGCACCACCTGCTGTATCTGTGCAGGTATCTTTGCCAGGCCAAAGCAGTCAGGGTCAGGGAATCACCAGTTTCGTAGTAGGAAACACTGCATCTAGGGCACCGGCGGCAACAATACCATCTCCCACCGTCTCTCAGTCTGCCATGTCCACCGGCACCCCCGCTAGTTCCACGATCTCCAGCTCTCCAGTCCAGCTCACCCTACATGAGACTATGGTTAGAAAAAGGAAATACTTAGCCTCGCATCCGCGTACACAGGGTTTGAACGCCCACATAGCTAGACTAATCTCGTTAGAGATGATGCCCTACCGGTTAGTTGAAAGCGAAGCTTTCAAAGACCTGATGGACTACGCTGTACCACGCTACGAGCTACCCAGTCGACACTTTTTTTCCAGAAAAGCCATCCCAGCCCTCCACCAGCATGTTAAAGAGCGCATCGTCCATGCACTCAGGCAATCTGTGAGCACAAAGGTGCACCTGACAACAGATGCATGGACCAGTAGGCATGGCCAGGGACGTTACGTGTCCATCACGGCACACTGGGTAAATGTGGTGGATTCAGGGTCCACAGGGGACAGCAAGTTTGGGACAGTTCTGCCTAGCCCACGGTCTAGTAAACAGTTGTCTGTAGCCGTTCGCACCCCCTCCTCCTCCTCCTCCTCGTCCTCCTGCAGAAGCAAGAGCTCGTCCACAGACCGCAGTCGCACAAACACTCCATCCGCACCTGCCACTGTTGCACACCAGGTCTCCCATTATGGGGCAGCTACTGGCATACGTCAGCAGGCTGTATTGGCTATGAAGTGTTTGGGCGACAATAGACACACCGCGGAAGTTCTGTCCGAGTTCTTGCAGCAAGAAACGCAGTCGTGGCTGGGCACTGTAGATCTTGAGGCAGGCAAGGTAGTGAGTGATAACGGAAGGAATTTCATGGCTGCCATCTCCCTTTCCCAACTGAAACACATTCCTTGCCTGGCTCACACCTTAAACCTGGTGGTGCAGTGCTTCCTGAAAAGTTATCCGGGGTTATCCGACCTGCTCCTCAAAGTGCGTGGACTTTGCGCACATATCCGCCGTTCGCCTGTACACTCCAGCCGTATGCAGACCTATCAGCGTTCTTTGAACCTTCCCCAGCATCGCCTAATCATAGACGTTGCAACAAGGTGGAACTCAACACTGCACATGCTTCAGAGACTGTGCGAACAGAGGCGGGCTGTTATGTTTTTGTGGGAGGATACACATACACGGGCAGGCAGTAGGATGGCAGACATGGAGTTGTCAGGTGTGCAGTGGTCGAAGATTCAAGACATGTGTCAAGTCCTTCAGTGTTTTGAGGAATGCACACGGCTGGTTAGTGCAGACAACGCCATAATAAGCATGAGCATCCCCCTAATGCGTCTGCTGATGCAAAGTTTGACGCACATAAAGGATCAGGCGTCTGCACCAGAGGAAGAGGAAAGCCTTGATGACAGTCAGCGATTGTCTGGTCAGGGCAGTGTACATGACGAGGTACCGGGCGAAGAGGAGGTGGAGGATGAGGAGGATGATGGGGATGAGTATATTTTTAATGAGGAAGCTTTCCCGGGGGCACGGGAAATTGGTGGCGTGGCAAGGCCGGGTTCTGGTTTTTTGAGGGACACAAGTGACGTAGATTTGCCTGCAACTGCCCCTCAACCAAGCACAACCGCAGATTTGACAACGGGAACTTTGGCCCACATGGCGGATTATGCCTTGCGTATCCTCAAAAGGGACACACGCATTACAAAAATGATGAACGATGACGATTACTGGTTGGCCTGCCTCCTTGATCCTCGCTATAAAGGCAAATTGCAAAATATTATGCCACATGAGAACTTGGAACTAATATTAGCAACAAAACAATCAACTCTTGTTGACCGTTTGCTTCTGGCATTCCCTGCACACAGCGCCCGTGATCGTTCTCACACGAGCTCCAGGGGCCAGCAGACCAGAGGTGTTAGAGGGGCAGAAATCAGAAGTGGCGTTGGACAGAGGGGTTTTCTGACCAGGTTGTGGAGTGATTTTTCTATGACCGCAGACAGGACAGGTACTGCAGCATCAATTCAAAGTGACAGGAGACAACATTTGTCCAGTATGGTTACAAACTATTTTTCATCCCTTATCGACGTTCTCCCTCAACCGTCATTCCCATTTGATTACTGGGCATCCAAATTAGACACCTGGCCAGAATTGGCAGAATATGCATTGCAGGAGCTTGCTTGCCCGGCAGCTAGTGTCCTATCAGAAAGAGTATTCAGTGCTGCAGGTTCAATACTAACAGAAAAAAGGACTCGTCTGGCTACCCAAAATGTAGATGATCTAACCTTCATTAAAATGAACCACAACTGGATTTCAAAATCTTTTGCCCCACCCTGCCCGGCTGACACCTAGCTTTCCTATGAAAAGGTCTTGCCTGTGGACTATTCTGAATGACTTTTCCAATCTCGTAATTTTCTTCACCTGATTGTCCAGCATACGACATGTTTCCACCTCACGAAATGGCCAAACTCCCCACACGGGGCCGTGCTATCGCCACTTTGCGCTTGGACCCTTGAGAGTGCTGTTTGTCTGAAGAGGTGGGTGTGGCCGCTTTTGGTCGACGGCACTGCCACTGGGTCCCTCATAGTACAATAAAGTGTCTCTGGCGGTGGTGGTGCGCACCCAACGTCAGACACACCGTTGTAATATGAGGGGCCCTGTGCCTGTACCGCCGGCCACAAGACAGTTCCCCCCCCCAGCTCAAACAGTGCTCTACCACTAGCAAAATTATCTCTCACAGCTTCACCAATGTGTAGTCTAGCCGCTGACATCCTTCAATGCCTGGCACTGACAATACCATTGTTTTGACATTTTTGTTATGTTAGGCCTTCGAAGCCTGTCTGCGGTCCCTTCTTTCTACAACTACTACACTGACCAGGCCACTGCTGGCCGTGTTACCCTGGAACCAATTTAAAAGTGCCTACAGTCAGCCCAATTTTGTTATGTTAGGCCTTCGAAGACTGTCTGCCGTCACTCCTTCCACTAGACTTCCACTGACCATACACTGCTGCCCATGTACCCCTGGAACCAATTTAAAGTGCCTACAGCCAGCCCAATTTTGTTATGTTAGGCCTTCGAAGCCTGTCTGCGGTCACTCCTTCCACTAGACTTCCACTGACCAGACCACTGCTGCCCGTGTACCCCTGGAACCAATTTAAAAGTGCCTACAGCCATGTGTTATTATTTTAGGCCTTCGATGCCTGTCTGCGGTCACTCCTTCCACTAGGCCTCCACTGACCACACCACTGCTGCCCGTGTACCCCTGGAACCAATTTAAAATTGCCTACAGCCAGCCCAATTTTTTTATTTTAGGCCTTCGATGCCTGTCTGCGGTCCATTCTTTCAACTACTACTACACTGACCAGGTCACTGCTGCCCGTGTACCCCTGGAACCAATTTAAAATTGCCTACAGCCAGCCCAATTTTTTTATTTTAGGCCTTCGATGCCTGTCTGCGGTCCATTCTTTCAACTACTACTACACTGACCAGGTCACTGCTGCCCGTGTACCCCTGGAACCAATTTAAAATTGCCTACAGCCAGCCCAATTTTTTTATTTTAGGCCTTCGATGCCTGTCTGCGGTCCATTCTTTCAACTACTACTACACTGACCAGGTCACTGCTGCCCGTGTACCCCTGGAACCAATTTAAAATTGCCTACAGCCAGCCCAATTTTTTTATTTTAGGCCTTCGATGCCTGTCTGCGGTCCATTCTTTCAACTACTACTACACTGACCAGGTCACTGCTGCCCGTGTACCCCTGGAACCAATTTAAAATTGCCTACAGCCATGTGTTATTATTTTAGGCCTTCGATGCCTGTCTGCGGTCACTCCTTCCACTAGGCCTCCACTGACCACACCACTGCTGTCCGTGTACCCCTGGAACCAATTTAAAATTGCCTACAGCCATGTGTTATTATTTTAGGCCTTCGATGCCTGTCTGCGGTCACTCCTTCCACTAGACTTCCACTGACCAGACCACTGCTGCCCGTGTACCCCTGGAACCAATTTAAAAGTGCCTACAGCCAGCCCAAGTTTGTTATGTTAGGCCTTCGATGCCTGTCTGCGGTC
Organism: Ranitomeya imitator; assembly: GCF_032444005.1. Lineage (NCBI taxonomy): Eukaryota > Metazoa > Chordata > Amphibia > Anura > Dendrobatidae > Ranitomeya > Ranitomeya imitator. The sequence continues at coordinate 615,805,228 of NC_091282.1, forward strand.
CATTCTTTCAACTACTACTACACTGACCAGGTCACTGCTGCCCGTGTACCCCTGGAACCAATTTAAAATTGCCTACAGCCAGCCCAATTTTTTTATTTTAGGCCTTCGATGCCTGTCTGCGGTCCATTCTTTCAACTACTACTACACTGACCAGGTCACTGCTGCCCGTGTACCCCTGGAACCAATTTAAAATTGCCTACAGCCATGTGTTATTATTTTAGGCCTTCGATGCCTGTCTGCGGTCACTCCTTCCACTAGGCCTCCACTGACCACACCACTGCTGCCCGTGTACCCCTGGAACCAATTTAAAATTGCCTACAGCCAGCCCAATTTTTTTATTTTAGGCCTTCGATGCCTGTCTGCGGTCCATTCTTTCAACTACTACTACACTGACCAGGTCACTGCTGCCCGTGTACCCCTGGAACCAATTTAAAATTGCCTACAGCCAGCCCAATTTTTTTATTTTAGGCCTTCGATGCCTGTCTGCGGTCCATTCTTTCAACTACTACTACACTGACCAGGTCACTGCTGCCCGTGTACCCCTGGAACCAATTTAAAAGTGCCTACAGCCAGCCCAAGTTTGTTATGTTAGGCCTTCGATGCCTGTCTGCGGTCCATTCTTTCAACTACTACTACACTGACCAGGTCACTGCTGCCCGTGTACCCCTGGAACCAATTTAAAATTGCCTACAGCCAGCCCAATTTTTTTATTTTAGGCCTTCGATGCCTGTCTGCGGTCCATTCTTTCAACTACTACTACACTGACCAGGTCACTGCTGCCCGTGTACCCCTGGAACCAATTTAAAATTGCCTACAGCCATGTGTTATTATTTTAGGCCTTCGATGCCTGTCTGCGGTCACTCCTTCCACTAGGCCTCCACTGACCACACCACTGCTGCCCGTGTACCCCTGGAACCAATTTAAAATTGCCTACAGCCAGCCCAATTTTTTTATTTTAGGCCTTCGATGCCTGTCTGCGGTCCATTCTTTCAACTACTACTACACTGACCAGGTCACTGCTGCCCGTGTACCCCTGGAACCAATTTAAAATTGCCTACAGCCAGCCCAATTTTTTTATTTTAGGCCTTCGATGCCTGTCTGCGGTCCATTCTTTCAACTACTACTACACTGACCAGGTCACTGCTGCCCGTGTACCCCTGGAACCAATTTAAAATTGCCTACAGCCAGCCCAATTTTTTTATTTTAGGCCTTCGATGCCTGTCTGCGGTCCATTCTTTCAACTACTACTACACTGACCAGGTCACTGCTGCCCGTGTACCCCTGGAACCAATTTAAAATTGCCTACAGCCAGCCCAATTTTTTTATTTTAGGCCTTCGATGCCTGTCTGCGGTCCATTCTTTCAACTACTACTACACTGACCAGGTCACTGCTGCCCGTGTACCCCTGGAACCAATTTAAAATTGCCTACAGCCATGTGTTATTATTTTAGGCCTTCGATGCCTGTCTGCGGTCACTCCTTCCACTAGGCCTCCACTGACCACACCACTGCTGTCCGTGTACCCCTGGAACCAATTTAAAATTGCCTACAGCCATGTGTTATTATTTTAGGCCTTCGATGCCTGTCTGCGGTCACTCCTTCCACTAGGCCTCCACTGACCACACCACTGCTGTCCGTGTACCCCTGGAACCAATTTAAAATTGCCTACAGCCATGTGTTATTATTTTAGGCCTTCGATGCCTGTCTGCGGTCACTCCTTCCACTAGACTTCCACTGACCAGACCACTGCTGCCCGTGTACCCCTGGAACCAATTTAAAAGTGCCTACAGCCAGCCCAAGTTTGTTATGTTAGGCCTTCGATGCCTGTCTGCGGTCACTCCTTCCACTAGGCCTCCACTGACCACACCACTGCTGCCCGTGTACCCCTGGAACCAATTTAAAATTGCCTACAGCCAGCCCAATTTTTTTATTTTAGGCCTTCGATGCCTGTCTGCGGTCCATTCTTTCAACTACTACTACACTGACCAGGTCACTGCTGCCCGTGTACCCCTGGAACCAATTTAAAATTGCCTACAGCCAGCCCAATTTTTTTATTTTAGGCCTTCGATGCCTGTCTGCGGTCCATTCTTTCAACTACTACTACACTGACCAGGTCACTGCTGCCCGTGTACCCCTGGAACCAATTTAAAATTGCCTACAGCCATGTGTTATTATTTTAGGCCTTCGATGCCTGTCTGCGGTCACTCCTTCCACTAGGCCTCCACTGACCACACCACTGCTGTCCGTGTACCCCTGGAACCAATTTAAAATTGCCTACAGCCATGTGTTATTATTTTAGGCCTTCGATGCCTGTCTGCGGTCACTCCTTCCACTAGGCCTCCACTGACCACACCACTGCTGTCCGTGTACCCCTGGAACCAATTTAAAATTGCCTACAGCCATGTGTTATTATTTTAGGCCTTCGATGCCTGTCTGCGGTCCATTCTTTCAACTACTACTACACTGACCAGGGCACTGCTGGCCGTGTACCCCTGGAACCAATTTAAAATTGCCTACAGCCAGCCCAATTTTTTTATTTTAGGCCTTCGATGCCTGTCTGCGGTCCATTCTTTCAACTACTACTACACTGACCAGGTCACTGCTGCCCGTGTACCCCTGGAACCAATTTAAAATTGCCTACAGCCATGTGTTATTATTTTAGGCCTTCGATGCCTGTCTGCGGTCACTCCTTCCACTAGGCCTCCACTGACCACACCACTGCTGTCCGTGTACCCCTGGAACCAATTTAAAATTGCCTACAGCCATGTGTTATTATTTTAGGCCTTCGATGCCTGTCTGCGGTCACTCCTTCCACTAGGCCTCCACTGACCACACCACTGCTGTCCGTGTACCCCTGGAACCAATTTAAAATTGCCTACAGCCATGTGTTATTATTTTAGGCCTTCGATGCCTGTCTGCGGTCACTCCTTCCACTAGACTTCCACTGACCAGACCACTGCTGCCCGTGTACCCCTGGAACCAATTTAAAAGTGCCTACAGCCAGCCCAAGTTTGTTATGTTAGGCCTTCGATGCCTGTCTGCGGTCACTCCTTCCACTAGGCCTCCACTGACCACACCACTGCTGCCCGTGTACCCCTGGAACCAATTTAAAATTGCCTACAGCCAGCCCAATTTTTTTATTTTAGGCCTTCGATGCCTGTCTGCGGTCCATTCTTTCAACTACTACTACACTGACCAGGTCACTGCTGCCCGTGTACCCCTGGAACCAATTTAAAATTGCCTACAGCCAGCCCAATTTTTTTATTTTAGGCCTTCGATGCCTGTCTGCGGTCCATTCTTTCAACTACTACTACACTGACCAGGTCACTGCTGCCCGTGTACCCCTGGAACCAATTTAAAATTGCCTACAGCCATGTGTTATTATTTTAGGCCTTCGATGCCTGTCTGCGGTCACTCCTTCCACTAGGCCTCCACTGACCACACCACTGCTGTCCGTGTACCCCTGGAACCAATTTAAAATTGCCTACAGCCATGTGTTATTATTTTAGGCCTTCGATGCCTGTCTGCGGTCACTCCTTCCACTAGGCCTCCACTGACCACACCACTGCTGTCCGTGTACCCCTGGAACCAATTTAAAATTGCCTACAGCCATGTGTTATTATTTTAGGCCTTCGATGCCTGTCTGCGGTCCATTCTTTCAACTACTACTACACTGACCAGGGCACTGCTGGCCGTGTACCCCTGGAACCAACATCAGAAAATATAAAAATAAGTATTTTGCTTATAAAAAAGAAAATACTGGTGAGATATCAAATGCAGACATTTTAACATTAAAAACAAACACACAACTCTAATCTGGTACAGTACTAAAAATGGCCACCAGCTACAATTACTTTCTCCTGCAAGTAGTTAACTGAAAGTTTTTTTAAATTGAAAACACACATATGGCATCCACCGAGTGTTGTCCTGTCGCGTCTTCTTTATATTATTGCCGAGAAGATGCAAAATAATGAAAATAATAAAATCATTAATTACCAAAATAATAGAGAAAGTCAACACCACATTGCAAATAAACATTCATTCCAAATAAAGAAGCAGGGCGCGTCCGAGGGTGAGTATATACCTAATAAGAATATAATCACCCTCGGACGCGCAATGCTTATTTCCAACAGCCTTCCTTCCTAAGAATCAGCCCTTCCGTCGTGTAGAGAGACGTTGTGTTACACTCCAAGGTGTTCCCCAGGTTGCCTTTCCTGAGCTTCGATCTTCCGGCTCTCGTTTAGTAGTTCTTGGAAACTACTCTGCATTAGGCCTTCAAATTGGGTATGGGGTGTAGAGAGATGGTGTGTTCCACTCCAAGGTGTTCCCCAGGTTGCCTTTCCTGAGCTTCGATCTTCCGGCTCTCGTTTAGTAGTTGTTGGAAACTACGCTGCATTAGGCCTTCAAATTGGGTATGGGGTGTAGCGAGAGGGTGTGTTACACTCCAAGGTGTTCCCCAGGTTGCCTTTCCTGAGCTTCGATCTTCCGGCTCTCGTTTAGTAGTTCTTGGAAACTACACTGCATTAGGCCTTCAAATTGGGTATGGGGTGTAGAGAGAGGGTGTGTTACACTCTAAGGTGTTCCCCAGGTTTCCTTGCCATTGCTTCGGTCTTCCGACTCTCGTTTAGTAGTTGTAGAAAAGTACACTGCATTAGGCCATACAAAATGGGTATGGGGTGGAGAGAGATGGTGTGTTACACTCCAAGGTGTTCCCCAGGTTGCCTTTCCTGAGCTTCTATCTTCAGGCTCTCATTAAATTGTGGTTAAATGGAACAACTGCATTTGGCGTACTAGTTGGTTTGGGGCCTACTATCGGTGTCTGCCACTCCTTGCTGTTCTCCTCCACTGAACAAAGCTGTGCCGCCTGTTTACTACGGTTGCCAATTTTGAACTGCATTTCGACTACTTACTGATTTGGCCCTACTCTCTGTGTCAGCCTCTCATTCCAGTTGTCCTCCACTGCAATGCCCCCTGGTTATTCCTGTGTTACCAATTTTGAACTGCATTTAGCCCACTTTCTTCTTTGGGCCTATATCTGTGTTTCCACTTCATCGTGCCCATTGCCCAGCCAGTGATAGATGAGTCTGCTGGTACATTGACCCATAACGCAACATTCCCCGTGCACGCTACACAACAACATTGTGACCCTGCTGAAAGTCAGGTTGCTCTTCCCGCATACCATACCACCTTACACGGGGACAAAGAGGAAGGTGCAGATGAAAGTGCAGGTTCCTTCATCAGGTGGGGGGAGGAATACTAGTTGGCGACGTCACTGGCACAGGGCCTCTCATAGTACGCAAAAGTGTTGCTGCCGGTGGGAGGCGCCCCCGCCGTGCAAACACACCGCTGTACTTTGAGGGGCCCTGTGCCAGTGCCAATGCCAACGAGTGGGCCCCCCCTGCTTGCTCAGGTTCACAGCACTTGCAAAGTTGAAATACTTACCTCTCCCTGCTCCACTGCCGTGACGTGGTCCAGATTTCCTGGGCCCACTAATTACTTGAACCAGCCCTACCCCCCACAACTTTAGCCAAATGACCCCCAATTTCAAATGCCTTCCAATTATTATAAGGTAAATTACGCTTGACAAGCTTCATTAAGAAGAATGGATGGTTTTGACATTAAAATGGCCACTCTAGGTGTTTTCCTGGCCCCCACTCACTGCCGACTATGCTGCCCCATTGACTTGCATTGGGTTTCGTGTTTCGGTCGATCCCGACTTTACGTCATAATCGGCCGATTTCACTCGACCCGACTTTGGACATAGTCGGGTTTCGCAAAACCCGGCTCGACTCTAAAAAGGTCAAGGTCGCTCAACTCTAATGAGCACATAGATTACTTGCTTTCTGGAACAACTCACCCAAGCCAGCAGAGTGGCTGAGAAAAAGCTGTACCATCAGGTTGAGGACGTGAGCCATGCAAGGCATGTGTGTGAGCTTGCCTCGCAGGAGGGACGCCACCAGGTGTGCACCATGATCGGACACGGTGTACCCTGGATGCAGGTTCAGCAGAGTCAGCCATTGATCAAACTCATATATCACATCTTTTGGAAATCAGAATAAATGTAATCCCAAAACAAGTGGTACTTTATTTGCTAAAATTTATTTTTATTATCAACAATTAAAATGACTAACAGTAACAGAAAAAAGTGCTGGAACCAAAAAAGAGGGACACAATATCCATAGGAAAACATCCACCATAATGCTTTAGCACTACTATGTATTATTTCTTCATATATAACAATGTGTCACATGCAATGCAATGGTACCTACTGGGGAAAGAGGGCTGAATTGCCCGTGGTAAAACTTGTGATTAAAGATAGCACAGCCGTGCTTAATTACCAACACTCTGTAGTGTGTTTGATGAAGTCCCTGCGGTGGTACAATAAGTAAAGTAGATGCAAGTTTACCTATAGTGTGCTATGTGCTGTTTCCTCGGCGTCCCTCTGCCTCGACGCGCGTTTCACTAGATGCTTCTTCGGGAGGCGTGTCTAGGTAGGGGGAAAGCCTGTTTATATATTCGGAGATACCGCGCTGATAGGGAGAGCAATGTAAGGAGGAGGGTGCTACATGTGATGACTTCCGGTTAGACGTAACCGGTAAACAAGGGATACCTAAATAGTATAAAGCAATTTAATATTATAATGTGCGGAATATAATAATACATGTATCATCATTGGCCTAACATAAAGGAAATAAATGTCGCATCTGCATATGTTCTTACTTCATCCTCCCATCGGGCATGCGCCGACACACACTCAGGGGTTAGAAGGATGCAGACAGCGCATGCGTGAAACAACGGTAATACGCTACAATGATGTTGGGAGTATCATTCCTAAGTATGAAAAGAATACAACAGCGCATGCTCCACTAGTCACCGCTGATAGCAGGATGTAATAGCGGCGCCCGCTTAGTGTGATGGAAGGAAATTAAGGGAAGTGAGCGTTGGACATTAGGAACAATGGACAGAGTAAGATTGGCGCATGCGCGGATGGCAGACCGGAGATGTAAATGGAGATGGGTCGTGGTCACGCGATCCTACAATATCCATCATCAATACTGATGATTGGACATGCGGGAGCACAATTGTCCGTCCCCCATCTCCCGGCCGTGTCCGCAACCCAGGCATGTGCTCCACTCCAAGGAAATAGGTATACTAAAGTAAAAAATATATATGAATAACTGGGGATTGATATTCAATTTGGCAATTACTATAACAGTGTAAAATAATATAACGGAAGAATTAATATATACATATAATATTATTATGTGTTTATTAATGTATAAAAAGATTCGTAGGTGAAAATACGTATAAGATGTTAAATAAAATGATGATTGTATGTTAGAAGTGTGCTTTGCCCTATATGGAATTCTAGGGTTAATAAGGTTATTTATACAGTAAAAATTCATTAAAAACAGGAAATGTGTCTATATGAAAGTGCTAAGTGCTGTGTATAAAGTGCTAAGTTAGTGGCTTATAGTAAACAATATTTGTAACTCTGTAATTGAACTGGAAATAGGGCTAGTGACCTAAAATAACACATTAGGAAAGTGCTTTGCCCTAAATAAATTCATGTATAGATACGGATACAGAGAAAATTCATAAAACAGGGAACATACTAATAAAAGTGCAAAGTGCGATAAATAAGGTGCTAATTGGTAGCTTACAACGTACTAAAAAATGTCACACTGTAATTGAGCAAATAACATAACATTACATTAAACACATTAAACAAGATATAAAAGTATCTAAAAAATCCACCAGATGTGGAGATGACCACCAGACTATACCAATGAATAACCAGACATAAACAACAATTACTACAATTTCTGAAATAATGATAAAGTGATAAAAGTCTTAAATGTTATCCATGAGATGTTGATCCTCAATCCTGGTGACCAAATGGTAATGAGAAGTCCAACTTGTTGTTTTCCTGAAAAGGACCACCCCACATAATTTGCAATGTTTCCGCCATCATTTTGTCTTTACAGATAATGACTGAAAAGTAATAGTATCCCTCCTCCAGACGCCGGTATTCCTTATGATCATATTCTGTATCAACCGATGTAGTATAATGAACCCAATAAAACTAACTAGAAAATATAAAAAAAATAATTAATAAAAATACAGGACTAACAAACAAATATATATATATATATATATATATATATATATATATATATATATATACAATTATAACCCCAACCATAAACTACCAGTAAAGTCCTGAGTGTAAGATAATGGCAATCCATAATGTACATAAAATTAAATTCTATAACACTAAGAGGTTTTACAGGGAATTATTTGAAAAAATTATTTATAAAAATGCTCCAAACCCAAAACTCTCATTTAGCCCCTGTGGTGCCAGTGTGCCCAATCTATATATCCACTGGCATTCCTTTTTGGCTAGTCTCCTACTAAGATCCCCTCCTCTGGATCCCAAGTTGATATGGTCAATACCCTTAATTTGAAGTAGTTTAGAGTTACACTGATGAAATTTTTTAAAATGTCTAGGTAGGGTCTTAACCCTGCTGTTCTGTTGGTGAAAAATGACCGACTTTGAACTTCAATATTCTTTAAAATATTCAAGATGCGGCTCTGAAACCCGTGGCCGACCGACCCATCCTCATTTAAGTCAATCAACCACAAGTTTCAGAACCGCATCTTGAACACCCCAAAAAATACCAAAGTTCAAAATAGGTCTCCCCAGACCGAACAGAACAGCAGGGTTAAGTGTGCTATCATCGGTACTTGTTTTAGCTTTTTCTATGTCTAGACAGTGTTCTCGTACTCTAATTTTCAATTCCCGACTAGTCATTCCAATGTAGGTCTTCTTGCACGGGCATTGTGCATAATATATCACTCCCTTTGTGGCACATGTAATGTGGGCCCTAATTTCAAACTTCCTAGTGTGATCAGAGTTCCAAAAGTAAAGACTTTTTTGCATGTTGGCACACCCTTTACACATACCACAAGGATAAAAACCCTTGCGTTCCATGCGTTTTTTATAAACTTCTTTTCTTTTCGGATCATAAGAACTGTGTGTCAGAATGTCACGTAAATTAGGGGCCCTTTTTGCCACAAAAGAGGGGCGTTTTGGTAAAATATTTTTGAGGGTACTGTCTGTATGCAGGATTTGCCAGTGTTTTAAGATGATATTTTTCAAATGATACCAACCAGTGCTATAGTTTGTAATAAATCTTACCTGATGATCGTTCTTATCACAATTGGAAATGGGTTGGTTTTTATGCAAAAGATGTTCCCTGGGGGTCTCCCTAGCTCTTCTATATCCTTTTTCAATTACCTTTTAGGTATATCCGCGATCTTGAAAGCGTTTTTTCAAAGTTTCTGATTGAATCTCAAACTCCTGATGTTCAGAGCATATCCTCTTCACCCGAAGGAACTGTCCTATAGGTTTTCCTTTAATAGTTGATTTGAGGTGTGAAGAGGAGGCATGTAATAGTGAGTTTGTTGCGGTAGGTTTTCGATAGACAGTGGTGGAGAGGCGGCCATTGGGTTGAACTGTAATAGATAAGTCCATGAATTCTATTTTATGCCCAAAATGTTAGTTTGATATTTTGATTATTCTTATTCAGATTGTGCATAAGAAGTTCCAAATCACCCAGTGGGCCTTCCCAATGGAACATTATATCGTCGATATAACAAACCCAGTGATGGATTCGTTCGACGCCCTTGATCTCTTCACCCTGAAAAATTGACCATTCCCAGGCCCCCATAAACAAGTTGGCATATGAGGGGGCACAAGAGGCCCCCATAGCCATACCCTGTAATTGCAAAAAAACTTTTCAGTTGAATGTAAAAGCATTGTGAGGAAGTACAAATTCTAACAGGGTCAGTACCAATTCTGCCATTTCTCTGTCAATGTTACTATGTGTTAGGTATCTCCTAACTGCCCTTAGGCCATCCACATGCCTAATAGATGAATATAGGGCCTCAACGTCCGCAGTTACTAAGACCATGTTTTCTGTTAATTGCATATTTTCTAGATGTCCTAAAACTGCAGTGATATCTTTGATGTACGATGGTAATTGTATAACCAAGGGTTTAAAGGGCCACTGTCGCCCCCCTCCAGCCGTTATAAACTAAAAGAGCCACCTTGTGCAGCAGTAATGCTGCATTCTAACAAGGTGGCTCTTTTAGTTTTGTGTTCATGTATTACTAAAATAAAGCGCTTTGAAACTTTTCAAAAATACTTGTCTTTGTCCACGGAGGCGGGTCTGAAGCCTCCTCTGTGAATCGCCCAACTGCCGTCACTCATCTCTTCTGGGGCGATGGTCGCCCCCTGCGCGCTGTTCTTCTTAAATCCGGCGCCTGCACTGTGCGTGCCTACCTGGGGCAGGCGCAGTGTTCATTGGCCGTCATAGCTCAGATGCCGGGTTCCTGACTGCGCCTGTGCGGGCAGTGCGGCCACCCTGTTACTGAATCCCCGCCCTGCACTGTGTTATGCATTATGCACAGTGCAGAGCTGGGATTCCTGGACATGCGCACTGCGCTTGTCAGACGCTCCCCAGGTTCCCCGCCTTCCAGCGTCGGTCTGTGCAGGAATCTGGCTGCTATAATTTGTCTTCCCGGCGGATCATTCTGATTTTTATGTATCTTAGGGACCAAATAGAGAGTCGCCAATCTAGGGTTCATCTTCTGATGTAAATCTACAAGTTTTTTGGGGATGTGTTGTGAACTCTGTTATCGAACTCCCTCCTGTGGTCATGAATGGTACTTCGGTGAGTTCTGTCCATGGACTCCCTCTGGTGGCTTCTGAGGTTCCTTCCACAGGTGACGTAATTTATTCTTTGGCTGGCTGCTCTATTTAACTCCACTCAGATCGTTACTCCATGCCAGCTGTCAATGTTCTTGTACTGGTTCAGTTCGCTCTTGGATCTTTCTGGAGACCTGTCTACTCCAGCAGAAGCTAAGTCCCTGCTAGTTAATTATTTGTTCATGGTTTCCTTGTCCAGCTTGCTATCATGATTTTGTCTCGCTAGCTGGAAGCTCTGGGATGCAGAGTGGCACCTCCGCACCGTGAGTCGGTGCGGAGGTCTTTTTGCACACTCTGCGTGGTCTTTTTGTAGTTTTTTGTGCTGATCGCAAAGATACCTTTGCTATCCTCAGTCTGTTTAGTAAGTCTGGCCTCCCTTTGCTGAAACCTGTTTCATTTCTGTGTTTGTGACTTTCATCTTAACTCACAGTCAATAGATGTGGGGGGCTGCCTTTTCCTTTGGGGAATTTCTCTGAGGCAAGGTGGGCTTTATTTTCTGTCTCTAGGCCTAGTTAGCTCTTAGGCTGTGAAGAGGCGTCTAGGCAGTGTTAGGTACGCTCCACGGCTATTTCTAGTTGTGTGATAGGATTAGGGGTTGCGGTCAGCAGAGCTCCCACTTCCCAGAGCTTGTCCTGTGTGAGTTTAACCATCAGGTCGTTCCGGGTGCTCCTAACCACCAGGTCCATAACAGTACAGCTGGCCCAAAGTATTAATGCATCTCAATAGAGGAATAAGAGAAGTTCTGAGACCATTTTTTTTTCTCTGCAATGTGTTTTGTCTTTCTTTTCCCCTTAACCTCTGGGTGGTTCAGGACACAGGTGTAGATATGGACATTCAAGGTCTGTCCTCTTGTGTGGATCATCTCACTGCAAGGGTACAAAACATTCAATATTTTGTGGTTCAGAATCCGATATTAGAGCCTAGAATTCCAATTCCTGATTTGTTTTCTGGGGATAGATCTAAGTTCCTGAATTTCAAAAATAATTGTAAACTGTTTCTAGCTTTGAAACCCCGCTCCTCTGGTGACCCCGTTCAACAAGTAAAAATCATTATTTCTTTGTTGCGTGGTGACCCTCAAGACTGGGCATTTTCCCTTGCGCCAGGAGATCCTGCATTGCGTGATGTAGATGCGTTTTTTCTGGCGCTTGGATTGCTTTATAATGAACCTAATTCATTGGATCAGGCAGAGAAAATCTTGCTGGCTTTGTGTCAGGGTCAGGATGAAGCGGAGGTGTATTGTCAGAAGTTTAGAAAGTGGTCTGTGCTTACTCAGTGGAATGAGTGTGCCCTGGCGGCAATTTTCAGAATGGGTCTTTCTGAAGCCCTTAAGGATGTCAAGGTGGGATTTCCCACGCCTGCTGGTCTGAATGAGTCTATGTCCTTGGCCATTCAGATCGATCGGCGCTTGCGTGAGCGCAAAGCTGTGCACCATTTGGCGGTATTCTCAGAGCATAGGCCTGAGCCTATGCAATGTGATAGGACTTTGACCAGAGCTGAACGGCAAGAACACAGACGTCGGAATGGACTTTGTTTTTACTGTGGTGATTCCACTCATGCGATCTCCGATTGTCCTAAGCGCACTAAGCTGTTCGCTAGGTCTGCCACCATTGGTACGGTACAGTAAAAATTTCTTTTGTCCGTTACTCTGATTTGCTTTTTGTCGTCCTATTCTGTTATGGCATTTGTGGATTCAGGCGCTGCCCTGAATTTGATGGACTTGGAGTTTGCTAGGCACTGTGGTTTTTTCTTGGAGCCCTTGCAGTATCCTATTCCATTGAGAGGAATTGATGCTACGCCTTTGGCCAGGAATAAGCCTCAGTACTGGACTCAATTGACCATGTGCATGGCTCCTGCACATCAGGAGGATATTCGCTTTTTGGTGTTGCATAATCTGCATGATGTGTTCGTTTTGGGGTTGCCATGGCTACAGGTCCATAATCCAGTATTGGATTGGAAATCTATGTCTGTGTCCGGCTGGGGTTGTCAGGGGGTACATGGTGATGTTTGTTGTGAATTCTGTTGTCGGGCTCCCTCCTGTGGTCATGAATGGTACTTCGGCTGGTTCTATCCATGGAATTCCTCTGGTGGCTGTGGGTGTTTCTGAGTTTCCTTCCACAGGTGACGAGGTTAATTCGTTAGCTGGTTGCTCTATTTAACTCCACTTAGATCTTTGCTCCAGGCCACCTGTCAATGTTCCAGTATTGGTCTTGTTCTCTCCTGGATCGTTCTTGTGACCTGTCCTCCCAGTAGAAGCTAAGTGTCTACTTGTTTTTCTCTGGTTTGCTATTTTTCTGTCCAGCTTGCTATTTTGTTTTGTTGTCTTGCTTGCTGGAAGCTCTGGGACGCAGAGGGAGCGCCTCCGCACCGTGAGTCGGTGCGGAGGGTCTTTTTGTGCCCTCTGCGTGGTCTTTTTGTAGGTTTTTGTGCTGACCGCAAAGCTACCTTTCCTATCCTCGGTCTGTTCAGTAAGTCGGGCCTCACTTTGCTAAATCTATTTCATCTCTGTGTTTGTATTTTCATCTTTACTCACAGTCATTATATGTGGGGGGCTGCCTTTTCCTTTGGGGAATTTCTCTGAGGCAAGGTAGGCTTTATTTTTCTATCTTCAGGGCTAGCTAGTTTCTTAGGCTGTGCCGAGTTGTATAGGGAGCGTTAGGAGCAATCCACGGCTATTTCTAGTGTGTGTGATAGGATTAGGGATTGCGGTCAGCAGAGTTTCCACGTCCCAGAGCTCGTCCTTTATTATCAGTAACTACCAGGTCATTCCGTGTGCTCTTAACCACCAGGTCCATTGTTGTCCTGACCACCAGGTCATAACAGTACAGGTGGCCCAAAGTACTAATGCATCTCAATAGAGGGATAAGAGAAGTTCTGAGACCATTTTTTTTTCTTTGCAGTGTGTTTTGTCTCTCTTTTCCCCTTTACATCTGGGTGGTTCAGAACACAGGTGTAGACATGGACATTCAAGGTCTGTCTTCTTTGATGGATAATCTCACTATAAGTGTACAAAACATTCAAGATTTTGTGGTTCAGAATCCGATGTCAGAGCCTAGGATTCCAATTCCTGACTTGTTTTTTGGTGATAGATCTAAGTTCTTGAATTTCAAAAATAATTGTAAATTGTTTCTTGCCTTGAAACCTCGCTCCTCAGGTGACCGTGTTCAACAAGTAAAGATCATTATTTCTTTGTTACGTGGTGACCCTCAAGACTGGGCATTTTCCCTTGCGCCAGGGGATCCGGCATTGCGTGATGTTGATGCGTTTTTCCTGGCGCTTGGATTGCTTTATGACGAACCTAATTCAGTGGATCAGGCAGACAAAATCTTGCTGGCTCTGTGTCAGGGTCAGGATGAAGCGGAGATATATTGTCAGAAGTTTAGAAAGTGGTCTGTGCTCACTCAGTGGAATGAATGTGCCCTGGCAGCAATCTTCAGAAAGGGTCTCTCTGAAGCCCTTAAGGATGTCATGGTGGGATTTCCCATGCCTGCTGGTCTGAAAGAGTCTATGTCTTTGGCCATTCAGATCGATCGACGCTTGCGTGAGCGTAAACCTGTGCACCATTTGGCAGTACTATCTGAGCATCGGCCTGAGCCTATGCAATGTGATAGGACTTTGACCAGAGCTGAATGGCAAGAACACAGACGTCGGAATGGGCTATGTTTTTACTGTGGTGATTCCACTCATGCTATCTCCGATTGTCCTAAGCGCACTAAGCGGTTCGCTAGGTCTGCCACCATTGGTACGGTACAGTCTAAATTTCTATTGTCCGTTACTCTGATTTGCTCTTTGTCATCCTAATCTGTTATGGCATTTGTGGATTCAGGCGCTGCCCTGAATTTGATGGACTTGGAGTATGCCAGGCGCTGTGGTTTTTTCTTGGAGCCCTTGCAGTATCCTATTCCATTGAGAGGAATTGATGCTACGCCTTTGGCCAAGAATAAGCCTCAGTACTGGACCCAATTGACCATGTGCATGGCTCCTGCACATCAGGAGGATAACCGCTTTCTGGTGTTGCATAATTTGCATGATGTGGTCGTTTTGTGGTTGCCATGGCTACAGGTCCATAATCCAGTATTGGACTGGAAATCTATGTCTGTGTCCAGCTGGGGTTGCGAGGGGGTACATAGTGATGTTCCATTTTTGTCTATTTCGTCTTACACTCCTTCTGAAGTTCCAGAGTTTTTGTCAGATTATCGGGATGTATTTGAAGAGCCCAAAGCCAGTACCCTACCTCCTCATAGGGATTGCGATTGTGCTATTAATTTGATTCCTGGTAGTAAGTTTCCTAAGGGCCGATTGTTCAATTTATCTGTGCCAGAACATGCCGCTATGCGGAGTTATATAAAGGAATCCTTGGAGAAAGGCCATATTCGCCCGTCGTCATCACCGTTAGGAGCGGGGTTCTTTTTTGTGGCCAAGAAGGATGGTTCTTTGAGACCTTGTATTGATTACTGCCTTCTCAATAAAATTACAGTCAAATTTCAGTATCCTTTGCCATTGCTGTCTGATTTATTTGCTCGTATTAAAGGGGCTAGTTGGTTCACCAAGATAGATCTTTGAGGGGCGTATAATCTTGTGCGTATTAAACAAGGCGATGAATGGAAAACAGCATTTAATACGCCCGAGGGCCATTTTGAGTACCTGGTTATGCCATTCGGGCTTTCCAATGCTCCATCAGTATTTCAGTCCTTTATGCATGACATCTTCCGAGAGTACCTGGATAAATTCCTGATTGTGTATTTGGATGATATTTTGGTCTTTTCGGATGATTGGGAGTCTCATGTGAAGCAGGACAGAATGGTGTTCCAGGTCCTTCGTGCTAATTCCTTGTTTGTGAAGGGGTCAAAGTGTCTCTTTGGAGTTCAGAAGGTTTCATTTTTGGGGTTCATTTTTTCCCCTTCTACTATCGAGATGGACCCTGTTAAAGTCCAGGCCATTTACGATTGGACTCAGCCGACATCTGTGAAGAGCCTGCAAAAGGCTTTACTAATTTTTATCGGCGCTTCATCGCTAATTTTTCTAGTGTTGCTAAACCGTTGACTGATTTGACCAAGAAGGGTGCTGATGTGGTCAATTGGTCTTCTGCAGCTGTAGAGGCTTTTCAGGAGTTGAAGCGTCGTTTTTCTTCTGCCCCTGTGTTGTGCCAGCCAGATGTTTCGCTCCCGTTTCAGGTTGAGGTTGATGCTTCTGAGATTGGAGCTGGGGCGGTTTTGTTGCAAAGAAGTTCTGATGGCTCGGTGATGAAGCCATGTGCTTTCTTTTCTAGAAAGTTTTCGCCTGCTGAGCGCAATTATGATGTTGGTAATCGAGAGTTGTTGGCCATGAAGTGGGCATTCGAGGAGTGGCGTCATTGGCTTGAAGGAGCCAAGCATCGCGTGGTGGACTTGACAGATCACAAGAATTTGACTTATCTTGAGTCTGCCAAACGGTTGAATCCTAGACAGGCTCGATGGTCGTTATTTTTCTCCCGTTTTGATTTTGTGGTTTCGTACCTTCCGGGCTCTAAGAATGTGAAGGCTGATGCCCTGTCAAGGAGTTTTGTGCCGGACTCTCCGGGTGTTCCTGAGCCGGCGGGTATTCTCAAAGAGGGGGTAATTTTGTCTGCCATCTCCCCTGATTTGCGGCGGGTGCTGCAAAAATTTCAGGCTAATAGACCTGGCCATTGCCCAGCGGAGAAACTGTTTGTCCCTGATAGATGGACTAGTAGAGTTATCTCTGAGATTCATTGTTCAGTGTTGGCTGGGCATCCTGGAATCTTTGGTACCAGAGATTTGGTGGCTAGATCCTTTTGGTGGCCGTCTTTGTCACGGGATGTGCGTTCTTTTGTGCAGTCCTGTGGGACTTGTGCTCGGGCTAAGCCCTGCTGTTCTTATGCCAGTGGGTTCCTTTTGCCCTTGCCGGTCCCGAAGAGGCTCTGGACGCATATTTCTATGGATTTTATTTCGGATCTCCCCGTCTCTCAAAAGATGTCGGTCATTTGGGTGGTTTGTGATCGCTTTTCTAAGATGGTCCATTTGGTACCTTTGTCTAAGTTGCCTTCCTCCTCTGATTTGGTGCCATTATTTTTCCAGCATGTGGTTTGTTTACATGGTATCCCGGAGAACATCGTTTCTGACAGAGGTTCCCAGTTTGTTTCGAGGTTTTGGCGATCTTTTTGTGCTAGGATGGGCATTGATTTGTCTTTTTCCTCGGCTTTCCATCCTCAGACAAATGGCCAAACCGAACGAACTAATCAGACTTTGGAAACATATCTGAGATGCTTTGTTTCTGCTGATCAGGATGATTGGGTGTCCTTTTTGCCATTGGCTGAGTTCGCCCTTAATAATCGGGCCAGCTCGGCTACTTTGGTTTCGCCGTTTTTCTGCAATTCTGGTTTCCATCCGCGTTTCTCTTCAGGGCAGGTTGAGTCTTTGGACTGTCCTGGTGTAGATACTGTGGTGGATAGGTTGCAGCAGATTTGGACTCATGTGGTGGACAATTTGACATTGTCCCAGGAGAAGGCTCAACGTTTCGCTAACCGCCGGCGCTGTGTGGGTCCCCGACTTCGTGTTGGGGATTTGGTTTGGTTGTCGTCTCGTTATGTTCCTATGAAGGTTTCCTCTCCTAAGTTTAAGCCTCGTTTCATTGGTCCGTATAAGATTTCTGAGGTTATCAATCCTGTGTCATTTCGTTTGGCCCTTCCTGATTCTTTTGCCATCCATAATGTGTTCCATAGGTCGTTATTGCGGAGATACGTGGCGCCTGTGGTTCCATCCGTTGATCCTCCTGCCCCGTTGTTGGTTGAGGGGGAGTTGGAGTATGTGGTGGAGAAGATTTTGGATTCTCGTATGTCGAGACGGAAACTCCAGTACCTGGTCAAGTGGAAGGGTTACGGTCAGGAAGATAATTCCTGGGTTTTTTCCTCTGATGTTCATGCTGCCGATCTAGTTCGTGACTTTCATTTGGCTCATCCTGGTCGGCCTGGGGGCTCTGGTAAGGGTTCGGTGACCCCTCCTCAAGAGGGGGGTACTGTTGTGAATTCTGTTGTCGGGCTCCCTCCTGTGGTCATGAATGGTACTTCGGCTGGTTCTATCCATGGAATTCCTCTGGTGGCTGTGGGTGTTCTGAGTTTCCTTCCACAGGTGATGAGGTTAATTCGTTTTGCTGGTTGCTCTATTTAACTCCACTTAGATCTTTGCTCCAGGCCACCTGTCAATGTTCCAGTATTGGTCTTGTTCTCTCCTGGATCGTTCTTGTGTCCTGTCCTCCCAGTAGAAGCTAAGTGTCTACTTGTTTTTCTCTGGTTTGCTATTTTTCTGTCCAGCTTGCTATTTTGTTTTGTTGTCTTGCTTGCTGGAAGCTCTGGGACGCAGAGGGAGCGCCTCCGCACCGTGAGTCGGTGCGGAGGGTCTTTTTGCGCCCTCTGCGTGGTCTTTTTGTAGGTTTTTGTGCTGACCGCAAAGCTACCTTTCCTATCCTCGGTCTGTTCAGTAAGTCGGGCCTCACTTTGCTAAATCTATTTAATCTCTGTGTTTGTATTTTCATCTTTACTCACAGTCATTATATGTGGGGGGCTGCCTTTTCCTTTGGGGAATTTCTCTGAGGCAAGGTAGGCTTTATTTTTCTATCTTCAGGGCTAGCTAGTTTCTTAGGCTGTGCCGAGTTGCATAGGGAGCGTTAGGAGCAATCCACGGCTATTTCTAGTTTGTGTGATAGGATTAGGGATTGCGGTCAGCAGAGTTTCCACGTCCCAGAGCTCGTCCTTTATTATCAGTAACTACCAGGTCATTCCGTGTGCTCTTAACCACCAGGTCCATTGTTGTCCTGACCACCAGGTCATAACAGATGTTCCATTGCTGTCAATTTCGCCTTCCACTCCTTCTGAAGTCCCTGAGTTTTTGTCAGACTACCGGGATGTATTTGATGAGCCCAAATCCAGTGCCCTACCTCCTCACAGGGATTGCGATTGTGCTATTGATTTGCTTCCTGGTAGTAAGTTTCCTAAGGGCCGACTGTTTAATTTATCTGTGCCAGAGCACGCCGCTATGCGGAGTTATATAAAGGAATCCTTGGAGAAAGGTCATATTCGCCCGTCGTCATCACCGTTGGGAGCAGGGTTCTTTTTTGTGGCCAAGAAGGATGGTTCTTTGAGACCTTGTATTGATTATCGCCTTCTTAATAAGATCACAGTCAAATTTCAGTACCCTTTGCCGCTGCTGTCTGATTTGTTTGCTCGGATTAAGGAGGCTAGTTGGTTCACCAAGATAGATCTTCGAGGGGCGTATAATCTTGTGCGAATTAAACAGGGCGATGAATGGAAAACAGCATTTAATACGCCCGAGGGCCATTTTGAGTATCTGGTTATGCCATTCGGGCTTTCTAATGCTCCATCTGTGTTTCAGTCCTTTATGCATGACACCTTCCGAGAGTACCTGGATAGATTCATGATTGTATATTTGGATGATATTTTGGTCTTTTCGGATGATTGGGAGTCTCATGTGAAGCAGGTCAGAATGGTGTTCCAGGTCCTTCGTGCGAATTCCTTGTTTGTGAAGGGGTCAAAATGTCTCTTTGGAGTTCAGAAGGTTTCATTTTTGGGTTTCATTTTTTCCCCTTCTACTATCGAGATGGACCCTGTTAAAGTTCAGGCCATTTATGATTGGACTCAGCCGACATCTGTGAAGAGCGTGCAGAAGTTCCTGGGCTTTGCTAATTTTTACCGCCGCTTCATCGCTAATTTTTCTAGTGTTGCTAAACCGTTGACTGATTTGACCAAGAAAGGTGCTGATGTGGTCAATTGGTCCTCTGCGGCTGTAGAGGCTTTTCAGGAGTTGAAGATTCGTTTTTCTTCTGCCCCTGTGTTGTGCCAGCCAGATGTTTTGCTCCCGTTTCAGGTCGAGGTTGATGCTTCTGAGATTGGAGCAGGGGCGGTTTTGTCGCAAAGAAGTTCTGATGGCTCGGTGATGAAACCATGTGCCTTCTTTTCTAGAAAATTCTCGCCTGCTGAGCGCAATTATGATGTTGGCAATCGAGAGTTGTTGGCCATGAAGTGGGCATTCGAGGAGTGGCGACAGTGGCTTGAAGGAGCCAAGCATCGCGTGGTGGTCTTGACGGATCACAAGAATTTGACTTATCTCGAGTCTGCCAAACGGTTGAATCCTAGACAGGCTCGATGGTCGCTATTTTTCTCCCGTTTTGATTTTGTGGTTTCGTACCTTCCGGGCTCTAAGAATGTGAAGGCTGATGCCCTGTCAAGGAGTTTTGTGCCTGACTCTCCGGGTGTTCCTGAGCCGGCTGGTATTCTCAAAGAGGGGGTAATTTTGTCTGCCATCTCCCCTGATTTGCGGTGGGTGCTGCAGAAGTTTCAGGCTGATAGACCTGACCGTTGTCCAGCGGAGAAACTGTTTGTCCCTGATAGGTGGACTAGTAGAGTTATCTCTGAGGTTCATTGTTCGGTGTTGGCTGGTCATCCTGGAATCTTTGGTACCAGAGATTTGGTGGCTAGATCCTTTTGGTGGCCGTCTTTGTCACGGGATGTGCGTTCTTTTGTGCAGTCCTGTGGGACTTGTGCTCGGGCTCAGCCCTGCTGTTCTCATGCCAGTGGGTTGCTTTTGCCCTTGCCGGTCCCGAAGAGGCCCTGGACGCATATTTCCATGGATTTTATTTCAGATCTCCCTGTCTCTCAAA
Source organism: Ranitomeya imitator (assembly GCF_032444005.1). NCBI lineage: Eukaryota > Metazoa > Chordata > Amphibia > Anura > Dendrobatidae > Ranitomeya > Ranitomeya imitator. Next base: position 615,825,667 of record NC_091282.1, read on the forward strand.
GGATGTCGGTCATTTGGGTGGTTTGTGATCGCTTCTCTAAGATGGTCCATTTGGTACCCTTGTCTAAATTGCCTTCCTCCTCTGATTTGGTGCCATTGTTTTTCCAGCATGTGGTTCGTTTGCATGGCATTCCGGAGAACATCGTCTCGGACATAGGTTCTCAGTTTGTTTCGAGGTTTTGGCGGTCCTTTTGTGCTAAGATGGGCATTGATTTGTCTTTTTCTTCGGCTTTCCATCCTCAGACAAATGGCCAAACCGAACGAACTAATCAGACTTTGGAAACATATCTGAGATGCTTTGTTTCTGCTGATCAGGATGATTGGGTGTCCTTCTTGCCTTTGGCTGAGTTCGCCCTTAATAATCGGGCCAGCTCGGCTACTTTGGTTTCGCCTTTTTTCTGTAATTCTGGTTTCCATCCTCGTTTCTCTTCAGGGCAGGTTGAACCTTCGGACTGTCCTGGTGTGGATACTGTGGTGGACAGGTTGCAGCAGATTTGGACTCATGTGGTGGACAATTTGACATTGTCCCAGGAGAAGGCTCAAAGTTTCGCTAACCGCCGGCGCTGTGTTGGTCCCCGACTTCGTGTTGGGGATTTGGTTTGGTTGTCGTCTCGTTATGTTCCTATGAAGGTTTCCTCTCCTAAGTTTAAGCCTCGTTTCATTGGTCCGTATAAGATTTCTGAAGTTCTCAATCCTGTTCATTTCGTTTGGCCCTTCCAGCTTCTTTTGCCATCCATAATGTGTTCCATAGGTCGTTATTGCGGAGATACGTGGCGCCTATGGTTCCCTCCGTTGATCCTCCTGCCCCGGTGTTGGTCGAGGGGGAGTTGGAGTATGTGGTGGAGAAGATTTTGGATTCTCGTATTTCGAGACGGAAACTCCAGTACCTGGTCAAGTGGAAGGGTTATGGTCAGGAAGATAATTCCTGGGTTTTTGCCTCTGATGTTCATGCTGCCGATCTAGTTCGTGCCTTTCATTTGGCTCATCCTGATCGGCCTGGGGGCTCTGGTGAGGGTTCGGTGACCCCTCCTCAAGGGGGGGGGGGTACTGTTGTGAATTCTGTTATCGAACTCCCTCCTGTGGTCATGAATGGTACTTTGGTGAGTTCTGTCCATGGACTCCCTCTGGTGGCTGTGAGTGGAGCTGCTGCTTCTGAGGTTCCTTCCACAGGTGACATAGTTTATTCTTTGGCTGGCTGCTCTATTTAACTCCACTCAGATCGTTACTCCATTCCAGCTGTCAATGTTCTTGTACTGGTTCAGTTCGCTCTTGGATCTTTCTGGTGACCTGTCTACTCCAGCAGAAGCTAAGTCCCTGCTAGTTAATTATTTGTTCATGGTTTCCTTGTCCAGATTGCTATCATGATTTTGTCTCGCTAGCTGGAAGCTCTGGGATGCAGAGTGGCACCTCCGCACCGTGAGTCGGTGCGGAGGTCTTTTTGCACACTCTGAGTGGTCTTTTTGTAGTTTTTTGTGCTGATCGCAAAGATACCTTTCCTATCCTCAGTCTATTTAGTAAGTCTGGCCTCCCTTTGCTGAAACCTGTTTCATTTCTGTGTTTGTGACTTTCATCTTAACTCACAGTCAATATATGTGGGGGGCTGCCTTTTCCTTTGGGGAATTTCTCTGAGGCAAGGTAGGCTTTATTTTCTGTCTCTAGGGCTAGTTAGCTCTTAGGCTGTGAAGAGGCGTCTAGGCAGTGTTAGGTACGCTCCACGGCTATTTCTAGTTGTGTGATAGGATTAGGGGTTGCGGTCAGCAGAGCTCCCACTTCCCAGAGCTTGTCCTGTGTGAGTTTAACCATCAGGTCGTTCCGGGTGCTCCTAACCACCAGGTCCATAACAGGAATTATGCCATTTTCAAAAGCCGACATTAGTATATCAACCAATTCCATTTTAAATTTTATGGTAGGATTATATGTTAGTTGTTTATATTCCTGGGTGTTATGTAGCAACTTATAGGCCTGGATCTCATACAAATTGTTGGGCCAGATCACTTTGTTACCACCTTTGTCAGCCATTTTGAAAACGACATCATCCCACTGTTTTAACTCCTCTAGTGCTTCTCTTTCCTGTCTTGTCAAATTGTTTCTAGAGTGCCCCCCAGTCTGTCTAATTTTTTCTTTGTCCGCCGCAACCATCTTTGTGAATGTATCCACCGCTGGTACCAAGGTAAGTGGAGGAAACTTGTATGATTTATTTATTAGCTGCATTGGGAACCTACTTACATCCGATTCATTCTCATCCAAAAGAGATTCTAGTGCTTCCAAGGCCTCTTGTTCCTCACTATTAGTTGTATTTCCTCACATATCCTCTCTGTGATGTAGCTTTTTCAGTACTATTTTCCTAGAAAATAAATGTAAATCTTTTATTGCCACAAATGAATCTAAAGGAGATGAGGGGGAGAAGCTTAGGCCTTTTTGTAACACACTGACTTGAGATTCTGTCAGAATATGTGAGGATAAATTAATTACCTTAACAACATCTCCTCTATGATTTTTATCACTTTGGGATGGTTTCTTTTTGGTGTATTGTCTCGTGCGAGGGCCTCGATAATTGGATTCTCCTCCTTCACTCATAGAGGAGAGCGATGCGAAGGATGAGCTTCTCGACATATTCCTTGGTATAGCAGTATTTCTTGTTTGCCATTTGAAAATTTTGTTGGTTTCAAAGTCCGTCATGTCCCTTTCATACTTCTTTTGTTTATTTTGACAAATGTTTTCCTCCCACTTTTCAATATCCTTGTCTAGATTGGCAATCATCTCCTGGAACGTCTCTGGTGTGAGATCCTGCTGTAAAGACTTTTGTATGGATTCAATCTTTGTCTCAATACTTTTGAGTGTTGAAGCATTTTTTTCAATGATGATATTAATAAATTCAAACGAGCATATGTTGACTGCCCTGATCCATTTTTGAACCAGACTGTCATCATCCAGATCAAATGTGGGGAATAAGTTAATTCTTAGTCCTCTTGGAATGATCCTCTGTGTTATATAATTTTCCATTGTAACTTTCGTCCACCATATTTTAGTCTTTTTGTGTAACAGATTTTTGTATTTTCTGATAGTGTCTTGACTATTACTGAAAGTAGAAGTAGAAATAGGACCAGCACCTTTTTTAAAAATATTGGTTGCTTTCGCCTGCCAAGAGCTTTCTTAGGCTTTGAAATCATTGTGGGTGGGCTCTGTTTAACAACAGTTAGGTACAATATAATTCACAAAAAATGCCCATAAATAAATATATCCCTTAGACAGGGAAATAAAGACCACTGTTTCAATACACATTTATCACATCTTTTGGAAATCAGAATAAATGTAATCCCAAAACAACATAGTAACATAGTAACATAGTTAGTAAGGCCGAAAAAAGACATTTGTCCATCCAGTTCAGCCTATATTCCATCATAATAAATCCCCAGATCTACGTCCTTCTACAGAACCTAATAATTGTATGATACAATATTGTTCTGCTCCAGGAAGACATCCAGGCCTCTCTTGAACCCCTCGACTGAGTTCGCCATCACCACCTCCTCAGGCAAGCAATTCCAGATTCTCACTGCCCTAACAGTAAAGAATCCTCTTCTATGTTGGTGGAAAAACCTTCTCTCCTCCAGACGCAAAGAATGCCCCCTTGTGCCCGTCACCTTCCTTGGTATAAACAGATCCTCAGCGAGATATTTGTATTGTCCCCTTATATACTTATACATGGTTATTAGATCGCCCCTCAGTCGTCTTTTTTCTAGACTAAATAATCCTAATTTCGCTAATCTATCTGGGTATTGTAGTTCTCCCATCCCCTTTATTAATTTTGTTGCCCTCCTTTGTACTCTCTCTAGTTCCATTATATCCTTCCTGAGCACCGGTGCCCAAAACTGGACACAGTACTCCATGTGCGGTCTAACTAGGGATTTGTACAGAGGCAGTATAATGCTCTCATCATGTGTATCCAGACCTCTTTTAATGCACCCCATGATCCTGTTTGCCTTGGCAGCTGCTGCCTGGCACTGGCTGCTCCAGGTAAGTTTATCATTAACTAGGATCCCCAAGTCCTTCTCCCTGTCAGATTTACCCAGTGGTTTCCCGTTCAGTGTGTAATGAAAAAACAAATGAAATAACAAGTGTAATGAAAAAACAAGTGGTACTTTTTTTGCTAAAATTTATTTTTATTATCAACAATTAAAATGACTAACAGTAACAGAAAAAAGTGCTGGAACCAAAAAAGATGGACACAATATCCATAGGAAAACATCCACCATAATGATTTAGCCCTACTATGTATTATTTCTTCATATATAACAATGTGTCACATGCAATGCAAGGGTACCTACTGGGGAAAGAGGGCTGAATTGCCCGTAGTAAAACTTGTGATTAAAGATAGCACAGCCGTGCTTAATTACCAACACTCTGTAGTGTGTTTGATGAAGTCCCTGCGGTGGTACAATAAACATGCAAATATGGCGCCACTGGTAAGTAAAGTAGATGCAAGTTTACCTATAGTGTGCTATGTGCTGTTTCCTCGGCGTCCCTCTGCCTCGACGCGCGTTTCGCCAGATGCTTCTTCGGGATGCGTGTTTAGGCAGGGGGAAAGCCTGTTTATATATTTGGAGATACTGCGCTGATAGGGAGAGCAATGTAAGTAGGAGGGTGCTACATGTGATGACTTCCGGTTAGACGTAACCGGTAAACAAGGGATACCTAAATAGTATAAAGCAATTTAATATTATAATGTGCGGAATATAATAATACATGTATCATCATTGGCCTCATATAAAGGAAATAATTGTCGCATCTGCATATGTTCTTACTTCATCCTCCCATTGATCAAACTCAGCCTGGAGAGCTGTCCACAACTCTTCAGCTGTATGACTGCAATCTCCAAGACATATAAATTTTAAGACTGCCTGATTGCGGTAAGCCCTGGCTGCGAAGTTTGGAGGTGGTGGGGGGTCGATCTGCACTGTTGGAACACGTGTCTTGTAATTGCAGTGGTTGAGGGCACAGGTGGAGGCCATAGAGGAGTCAGAAGCAGTGGAGGAAGTGTTAAATGTAGAGGTTTGTCCTGCAAGCTTTGGTGATTCCAAGACTTGTGGAGCAGCACCTGTCCCCACAGCCACCAGAATCATTTTTGGGATTTGTGGCAACTCTGGTTCCACTCAGATTAAAACTTTTTTCCTTTTGGACCATCGGGGGTTAATGTCATTTTTCCCCTCTGGATGGCAATCTTGTGTTACTCTAGTGCTGCCGGGTCAGCTGATGCAGGTGGTGATCACTCCCAGCATCCTTTAAAAGGTCACCTGATGCATCAACTGACAGTTGGTGATATAGTTTCTTTCTGGAGACCAGCCTAGCATGAGCATCTCTCTGGTGTCAACCATGTCTGGTGATTGGAGTCCAGTTGCAGTTGCTTTTGTTATCTACGGTGTGGAGCTTAGCAGCAGTGTTTATAAGCTAAGTGTGGTGTTTTTTCTCCATGTCCCTTTGGTGTTTGTCACTTCCCCCTGTGTGTATTATCTGCAGAGGTAAAGCTAGTGCTCCTTGCCGGCCAGTGCACTAGGCAGGGCATTAATAAGTGACTACTAGGGACGAGGTATTCTGATGGTGGAGGGGGGGAGGACCCACATAGGGCGCTAGGTGAGTGCATTGACAGGCTCATGTTTGAGCTCAAGTGGTGACCATCCCCCATTCCATAAGGGTAGGGCTTCTTCTCACCTTTTCCATCTTGTTGTTTGTGAGTTGTGCCGTCCGTTGACCGACCACCAGTTGGGTCGGGTCACACCGTGACACAGATTATACAAAACATACAGTAAAAAAAATCAAGATAAGCCAAAAAATTTTTTAAAAAATCTTAGTCCTTAAAAATTGCCAACATGCCAAAAATGTTCAGTATCTATATATATAATTGCCTAAGGGTTTTTCCGTCTGTCTGTCTGTCTGTCTGTCCTGGAAATCCCGGCTCTCTGATTGGTCGAGGCCTGGCGGCCTCAACCAATCAGAGACCGGCACAGCATCGACGTAGAAATCCTGCGTCTCTGATTGGTCGAGGCCGCCAGGCCTCGACCAATCAGCAACGGGCACAGTGACGATGATGTCATAATGGTTGCCATGGCGACGATGATGTCATAAAGGTTGCCTCGATCAATCAGCAACGGACACAGTCTGCCGCGAATTCTGGAATCATCATTGTCCATATATTACAGGGACATGCATATTCTAGAATACCCGATGCGTTAGAATCGGGCCACAATCTAGTAGATAAATAAATATGTGAACATATGCAGCAAGAGTATGTAGGAAAGTTGGCTTCAACTCTTTGGCATGAAACAAGTTAATCTGTTGCTTTGGAGATTACCTTCCATTATTTATTGCATTCGTTTTTCTGTGTTTCCTTAACAGTAGCACATCTTTTTCTGAACATTGCATTTTACAGTACTTCAAAGCATCACATCCTCCATCATTTCCAGATCATCTGTAATATCTGATGTACAAATGCCATGTGCTACTGCTATTTTTTGCTGCTCTAAGAAAAATGGAAAATGGGTCATAACTTTAAGCCGAGGATAAAAAAAACACAATATAAACAATGCATCAAATTATTTTGTTTTTTCGATTATTTTCAGCTCCAACTATGAAAATACAGAAGGTTTAAAGATGAGCTATTTTGTAACATTGCCTTTACTTTGTTATGGCTAGAAAGGCTGTTTTATATTAGGTGCATTCTTGTTTCATCCTTGTTGACAGTAGAGGCCATTTCCACTTCAATTCAGAGTGTAAAAAAAATATCTTGTATTATATTATGGTTGATACAACATCACACTGCACAAAGAGCACTTCCATGATTTATCTGACGCCAACACGCAGCTCCTTACTTCAGTCACGAAATTATGATATTTTTGTCATTATATCCTATGAAGTGGCCACTTACTAAAGTCACAACAAATGAATGTAGGCATTACTGTTTCATATGGTGTTTCCCAAGTCTATAAAATAAAAGTAGTACTCTTCACATTAAATCTCAATCCTGACATGCTCCAGAGATGTCTGCCTCTGTAGCCAGCCACCGCTATATTCACCATGCAGATTGCACTGGTGGCAGAGGAGATGTCATGGCTCATATAGCCAGGCTTGTGTGCTGTACAGCAGCTCAACAGGAGTAATAGGCTCCTTCCGGGGCCAATGAGGCAGCACCACACTCTATTTAAACTCCTTGTATACTGCTGGGAGTTTCCAGTTGTTGCTTGGTGCTACTACCATTGCTCTGTACCTGAACCTGACCCAGCTTGTGACCCTGACTAATTGTTCTTTTATCCCTCCTCATTCTAGTCTTGGCTAATCTGACTACACTTTAGTTGACCACCTGTCTAAGAGCTCAGCAGAAGTAATCAGTTTGCTGCTGTGGCCACTGGAACAATATCACAACCTACTTAAGTTCCTAATTATTCTTTTTTTCCCTAGTTTTCTTGTGCTAGTCCTGACTCTCTGATCTTTATTCGGACCCTGCAAGTGACTTTAAACTTTTTCTGTAATCCCACTGGGCTGTAACACCAACTAGCTCGACTTTGTCTACATTGAACATCTGGTATCTGACTCAATCTGTTTCCTTGATTATGATTTGTCTACTGATTCGGTCCCTGGATTTGACACTCCTATTACTGATCCAGCTTTGTTTAACAATCCCTGACTCAAGCTCGTTCCACAAGCAAGCAGGTGCGTAATGAATGCCCAAATGTAAGTCCAGACTTTTATAGGGGTTAAAGTGTGATGGTTGAGGTTCTTCAACATCACTTTGAGCCCCTAAACTATATCCAGTCCTGTTTTAAACTGCTTTCCAGTATCTCCAACATGTGTCTAATGCCAAGCCAAGCCGAGCTAACTGCACCGTGTTCCAAATTATTATGTAAATGACATTTTTCTCGGATTTTCCTAAATGGTCAGTGCAAATGAGAGTCAGTCTAATAAAAATCATCTCCCGTTAGAGTATACATCGAATTTTAATGAAGAAACCTCCCAATAATAACAGTATAATCTCCAAAATGAATAAAAACTCAAAATGCACTGTTCCAAATTATTAGGCACAGTAGAATTTCTAAACATTTGATATGTTTTAAAGAACTGAAAATGCTCATTTGTGGAATTTGCAGCATTAGGAGGTCACATTCACTGAACAAAAAAGCTTTTTAACTCCAAAACATCCTAACAGGCCAAGTTACATATTAACATAGGAACCCTTTGATATCACCTTCACAATTCTTACATCCATTAAACTTGTGAGTTTTTGAAGTTTCTACTTGTATTTCTTTGCATGAAGTCAGAATAGCCTCCGAGAGCTGCTGTTTTGATGTGAACTGCCTCCCACCCTCATAGATCTTTTGCTTGATAATACTCCAAAGGTTCTCTATAGGGTTGAGGTCAGGGGAAGATGGTGGCCACACCATGAGTTTATCTCCTTTTATGCCCATAGCAGCCAATGACTCAGAGGTATTCTTTTCAGCATGAGATGGTGCATTGTCATACATGAAGATGATTTTGCTCCTGAAGGCACGTTTCTGCTTTTTAGACCATAGAAGAAAGTTGTCAGTCAGAAGGTAGGTAGGTGTATGAACCACAGCAAGCCTTTGAAGGATCCTACACCTTGAGGTTCGAGGGACTCTAGAGGCATCAGCAGCTTCAAATAACTGTTTGCTGCTTTGTAATGGTATTTTGGCAGCTGCTCTCTTAATCTAATGAATTTGTCTGTCAGAAACCTTCCTCATTATGCCTTTATCTGCATGAACTCTATCTGTGCTCTGTTTCAGTCACAAATCTCTTCACAGTATGATGATCACTCTTTTTTCATGAAATATCCAGTTTTTTCATACCTTGTCCAAGGCATTGCACTATTTAATGCTTTTCAGCAGCAGAGAGATCCTTTTTATTTCCCATATTGCTTGAAACCTGTGGCCTACTTAATAATTTGGAACATCATTTTTAAGCGGTTTTCTTTTAATTAGAATCACCTGAAAAACTAATTATCACATATGTTTCAGATTGATTTCAGTGATCCATTGAGCCCTGAGACACAATACGATCCACGAGTTTATTTGAAAAACAAAACAATTAAATCTTTATGACACTTAAATCCAATTTGCATAATAATTTGGAACACAGTATATTTGGCAAAAAAATCTTTAATGTTGTCAGTCACCGTTGGATGCTATGAGGCCAGTAAATGCATGGGGTCCTTGGGCACTGAGCAAGATAGGAAAAGAAATGCTATACACTGGTCTGAGCTTATCCCAAGGCTGACACTGGGGTCATATTTAGGATTTCAATAGCATACAGTATAGTGGTGCCATGATGCTCCTACTGATCCTTCCTGTCCATTTTTACTAGTAAATGCCTGCCATGGTATTAGGCTTTCATGCGGCTTTAAGTCTCCTCATCTCTGCATGCTTAGCATATCAGTCTCCGCAAGGAGAAACGATACTTCTTGGATATCGGTCAGACGCCTCTCACTCAGCCAAACCAGACCTCCACTTTGTACTGATGATGGGCAGTATCCTGTCACTTGCGGAGAGTGACATGTTAAGCATGTCGAGGTGAGTAGATATAAAGCTGCAATGCTTCTCTGGGAAATATGCAAATTGTCTCTTCAGAGAGGAAGAGGACTAGAACGTCTCTTCAGAGAGGAAGTGGATCACGGTCAGACACCTCTCAATCAGCCAAACCAGAGTTCTCGTCCTCTTCCTCTCTGAAGAGACAATTTGCATATTTCCCATGCTTAACATGTGACTCTCTGCTAGGAGAAACGATACTTCTTGGATCTTACTGTTTAAAATATGAGAATTAGGATTGTACCTTAATCCAGTATCTTTATTGCTAAAGACACATCCCTGGCTAATTCGTACATATTAGAAAACCACATTCTTTGTTAATCCCAGATATTTATCTAAAATGTGAAAATCTGAAGCTTTAATCCTAATAAAATGTCCTGTTCTGAAGTCTATATATGACTACTTTGTGGAGTTGATTGTGGTGGCCACTTAGCAGTATTGTGTTGTAGTATTAAAAAGGATGCTGAGTTACAAATACATTCTATTCATGTAATTATGAAAAGTAGGGCATGTTTTAGTTTGTGGAGGTAGGGCACGCAACATATACTTTGCCAGGGTGAAACAAAGCTTCCTCGGGAGTCTAATTGATCTCATTTTCATATTTAAGCTCTCTAAAGCTGTCCAAACTAACCACAGGCACAACATAGAAATTTGTTAGGTCATGGAGCGTTCAGCCGATAGCTTTTCATTCCTTACACCCTTTTTTCCCAAATGTGTGCTTGGCCAAGCATGTATGTTCTCTTAGAGGGGAAAGGGGAGAAAGTCCGAGCCGACACCTCTGGCAGCAGCTCATTTTCCCTGAGAACAAAGCAATGGACATGTTGAAGTCCAACATGCTGGTACTTTCACCTCTTGGCATCAACTATTAAAGAAGAATTAATGCAGCTCCATATACCTAAGTAACCTGGTGGTGGAAGGAGAGTTCAGCTATAAAACTACTCATGCTGACCCCTTTTCATAGACATGCTCGCTAGGGTGCAATAAACCGCTACCAGACAATTCTTGTGGCAGCTCATCTTCTGTGAAGACTAAGGTTTGGACATGATGAAATCAAACAAACCAATATTTCCTTCCCCCAAAATCTGCCAGTAGGGGAGGACAATCCCTACACATTAGATGGTTGACCAATCCCACAAGAATGAGTGGCTGGTGGACAAAAAATCCAATGATCACTTCATGACATTAAATTTAGTGGATAGTATATAGTTTTTAGTATATAGTTATCATGCTGCTGCAGTGCAGTATAGCGCAACCTCCACCAGGGGGAGCTTGAGAGGGATGTGAGACTGCGCACACAGAGCAGCAGCACAGGTGCCACCCAGTGGCGCGAGAGTGGTCAGACAAGTCGAGTCAAAAAACAGTCAAAAGCAGAAGTACCAAAAGAAGCAGCAGTACATGTGGTATATTCAGCCCATGTTGTAATCCTTAATAATTGCCTGTATATACGTCTAGGATTAAAACATAACCTTTACTTAAATCTCTAAAAGGCATACAAAATACCCAAAAGTTTTTTTTACCATAAAAAAGTGCAAGGTGCATAGGACAGACATACACTAAACACACTAGTGGATTGCGCTTCAGATCAGTATTGAGACCAAGTCTTGTGCCTGTACATGATCTCCAGGATTACTGATCTCACCATAGAAATTTTCTGCAGTATAGTCTCAAATTATCAGACTGCTAATGACGTTTTACCGCTTTAATTCAAATATTATGCAAAGTACAATAAAGTGAAACATAACTCACGTACTGGGCTTGAGAAACAGTCACCTTGTAAGCCCTAGTGGGTATAATCACATATCCGTATTTTAACCACTACAAGATTTCTCCCTAAGAACCATTCAGAAATGAATCTGTGCAACCAATTGTCATAGACTCAGCGATTAAACAGTGTGACTCCTGGATATAATCAATACGCAATAAATAATGCTTTTTGCATTGGAGGGATGCATATACCGCACTTAATTCCTCATATCTCAACCAGAGGACTACAACTGGCAAATGTATATATGAAACGATCTCACCTGCCTGGAACCGTCCTATACCCGATCTATGTTCCAATACTGGCGATGAGTCCTTTCCCCATCTTATGGTCCCAACGCGTTTCGTTATATCTCATCAGGGGATACCATTGGGGCTATTAACAAATCTACCGTCCAGCCAACGCTGCCATCCATGCGCGTGGTCAGTGCGGTGTAAGCCGGCCTTATCAATGCGCCTTATGTCTACACTTCCGGCTTCAATGACACGCAGATTGCCGATCACCTGACCGCGTCTGAATACCGGATATGCGCTCATTGGAACGCAACAGCTGACCGGATCTTTGGCCAACTGAGTCCCCAGCTTTTCATGGAGCGCAAACATTCTCAATGTGCACGTGCTCCTCTCAAAGGCTGTTCCATCATACATATAGGATACATTACTTGCCGTGCATATCAGCTGACACATGGTGCATGTCCCATTGCATGGAATATAGATCTGTGTTACACATCTTTTAAGGGGAATACATATTCGAATCTCCCATTCAATACCACTTTATATGTACAGATTTCACTCTTGGGTAAGGCATCTTATAAAGATACCATTGGCTAAAGAGGGGCTAAGGATTATGCAGATTCAGTATACTCTCTCTATTCTAGAGACCCATATTGCGGTGAAGTTCCCATGTTCATGATCCATTCTTTTTAATGGATTAGTGTCTAGTATACCTAAAAAATGAACTGAATCAGAGCATGATTTACTAAGTGTGCATGAGACGACCAACCGTATCTCAGGAGCATAGTAGGCACGAGAAATTAAAGATGCAGCTAGAAAAAGAGGGTGTAAGTGGTGACAGCCTACAGTATACATAGGGTGCCCTATACTATCTTTTACACTGCCTGACACGGAGGTGGGCACCCTATGACCTGTGCAATGGCACCGCCACTCGACGATGGCTGTCCCTCACTGCTAACCCTATAAAGCCCTGTACTAAGGAACGAAGCAAAAGAGATTTGGTCATCAAGACCTTCTGATTGACTCTTGACTGTGGTAATGGCTGTGAACGAGTCTATCTTTAAGGGATTTTCCTCTACGTAAAGTGATTTGGGGTGTGTGGTTAATGACATCCTTGATGTCCATGTCCATATGGAGAATTTGCCAATGCCACTGTAGGATCTTACGGATCTCATCCGCTCCATTAGAGAAACGTGTTATGAAACGTGTAGTGCCCTCCTCCACCTTGGGGGGTTTTTGTCCAAGAAGATCTTTCTGTTCTCTTAAGAGTGATGATCTATACACTTCATTCAATACACGGTCAGGGTATCCTCTCTCACGAAATCTCACTCTTAGATCATTCGCCTGTTCCTTAAAAATAGACAAGTCTGAGCAATTTCGGCGGAGTCGCAGGTATTGTCCTTTTGGAATACCCTTTTTCAAGGGTCTTGGATGATTACTTTCCCATCTTAAGAGGGAATTTGTTGCAGTAGGTTTGCGACAGTTTTTTGTAACAATTTCTCCATTATCACCCCTTTGGACAAGGACATCAAGGGATGCCAAATTAGCTCTATCTGTCTCATAGGTGAAATGTAGACCCAAGCTGTTGATATAAAGATTGTCCACAAATTTCCCAAAATCCACCTCATCACCTCTCCATATTACAAAGACGTCGTCAATATACCGTAGCCATAACACCACCTTGTCCTCCAGATTGTTTGACATCTCGTTAAACACGATTTTTTCCTTACACCAGCCCAGGAGCAAGTTTGCGTATGTTGGAGCTCAAGGACTGCTCATTGCGGTGCCCCTGAGCTGATGGAAGTACTTGCAGTCAAACAAAAAAACATTATTGCTAAGACAGAATTTCAAGGCCTTGAATACAAATTCGTTATGCCTATTACAATGGCAGCCTCTAGTTTGCAAATATTCACCCACGGCTCTCAGGCCCACATCGTGGGGAATGGAGGAATAAAGTGCCAGTACATCTATACTGCAAAGAATCATACCCGCCTCCATGCATATGCCATCTAGTCTCCTGATAAAATCGGTCGTGTCACGCACATATGAATTCAGAGCTAGGACAAAAGGCCTAAGTACCTGATCAATGTACAGGCCTAGATTTTGTGTCATGCTATTCATGCCTGCCACTATAGGTCTACCCTTTAAAGGGTTTGTTCCTTTATGGACCTTGGGCAGGCAGTAGAATGTAGCCATTACCGAGTGGGTAGGGGCTAGGAATTCTCTTTCATTATTGTCTATTACTCCCATTTCAAACCCCTCATTGATCATGCTCTTTAGATTGTTCATGATTTCACCACTCGGTTCATGGGGAAGAATTTCTTACCCGTCAGTGTCCTCAGGTAGAGACATACACAGGGATCTGTATTTGGATATATCCTTAACAACTACGTTGCCCCCTTATCAGAGGGCTTGATTGTTATGCTTGCATCCCCCTCAAGGTTTTTAAGACTCATCATCTCCTCTTTTGACAGATTGTGGCCCCTCATATTAATGGATCTCGGTAGTCTTAATAACTCCTCTGTCACTAGATTCATGAAAACATCCACAGCACTAATGTCATTTGACATAGGGGGCATCTTTTTGCTTTTATTTTTTAAGTTTGTAAATGGACCGTTCCCCCTAGAATTAGGGTCCATGTCTCCCAGGTGGCGTAGTAGACGTACATCTGACAACATATTGTCAGGGATTCCTAATTGGTTTGATGTCCTTCTTTCCTCTTTAGCAAAGTGTTTTCTCCATTTTAATTTACGTGCGAAGAGGTGTAAATCCTTTATTGTTTCAAAACTGTCATAGTTTGTGGAGGGGACAAAAGAGAGTCCATACTTAGGACACACATCTCGCTAGTTGATATAGCCTGTGAGGATAGATTTAGGACTTGGGGTTCTAAGGTGCATTGTGTTGATTTTGTCGACTTCTGAGCGGGTAGCTCAGTTCTAAAAAATCTCTCTGTGGTGACTTCTTTCCACTTCCCCTGGTACCCCCTCGTCCTCCTGTACCTCTCCCCCTCTGATCTTTAAACCTTGAGTCTGAGAATTCCACCTCTGAGGATGAAATGTCCGTCTCCAGACCTTTGGGGTTTCAATTGACGGCAACAGAGTAAGCCTTATTCTCTTTAAACTCCGAAAGATCCCTGTTGTATAACTTATGTTTGCGTTCCTTCAGATGGAACTGAAACCTTTCTAGGTTATTCTGAAGGCTAGTTTCTTTGACTGAAAAATCAGGTTCGCTTGAGTATTTTTTTGTAACCTCAATGTGCTCTTTCAGAGTGTCATTCAGTTTGCTGAGTGTACCTTTTTCTTCTTCTAGCAGTAATCTCATAAGCCTAATAGAGCTTTCAGTGGCCTCTTTCTCCCATTTAACTACCAAACCGGGACTTTTGTATCTATGTCCAGGGGTGAGAGATATTCTTAAGTGCCGTGGAACTATCCTTGAATGCTGTGTTATATGAGGGAGTACACCTTGTCGGCACAAAAGCCCTATCTGAAAAGACATCCCTAGCTTCTGATATCAAGTATTTGTGTCTATTCCTGTAGAGAGGAAGCCTGCCATACTATAATCAGATATATTCAGCCCGTGGTGTAATCCTCAATAATTGCTTATACCGTATATACTCGAGTATAAGCCGACCCGAGTATAAGCCGACCCCCTAATTTTGCCACAAAAAACTGGGAAAACTTATTGACTCGAGTATAAGCCTAGGGTGGAAAATGCAGCAGCTAACGGTGAATTTCAAAAATAAAAATAGATGCTCCGTACCGTTCATTATGGCCCCATAGATGCTCCATATAAAGCTGTGCCATATATAATGCTCTGCACCGTTCAGTATGGCCCCCTAGATGCTCCACATAAAGCTGTGCCATATATAATGCTCTGCACCGTTCATTATTGCCCCATAGATGCTCCATATAAAGCTGTGCCCCATATACAATGCTCTGCACCGATCATTATTGCCCCATAGATGTGCCATATAAAGCTGTGCCACATATAATGCTCTGCACCATTCATTATTGCCCCATAGATGTGCCATAGAAAGCTGTGCCATATAAAATGCTCTGCACCGTTCATTATTGCCCCACAGATGTGCCATAGAAAGCTGTGCCCCATATAGATTGCTCTGCACCGTTCATTATTGCCCCATAGATGTGCCATAGAAAGCTGTGCCATTGCTGCTGCTGCAATAAAAAAAAATGACATACTCACCTCTCTTGCTTGCAGCTCCTCAGCGTCCCGTCTCGGCGTCTCTCCGCACTGACTGTTCAGGCAGAGGGCGGCGCGCACAATAGTACATCATCGCGCCCTCTGACCTGAACAGTCAGAGCCAGAGGATGGGAAGACAGAGCGGCGCCTGGTGGGTGGAACGTGGACAGGTAACTATGACATACTTACCTGCTCCCGGCGTCCCTGGCTCCTTCCCCCGGACAGCTGGTCTCCTGGTGCCGCAGCCTCTTCCTCTATCAGCGGTCTATATTGCGGTGAAGTTTCCATGTTCATGATCCATTCTTTTTAATGGATTAGTGTCTAGTATACCTAAAAAATGAACTGAATCAGAGCATGATTTACTAAGTGTGCATGAGATGACCCACCGTATCTCAGGAGCATAGTAGGTACGAGAAATAGGCACCAATTCCCCAGGCGGCTGGTTTTGGGAGATCTTAGTACGGGCACAGGTATCACAAGCAGACACAAACACAGTGATATCAGAGGTCATGGAGGGCAACCAAAACAGACTAGCAATCGCTTTCTGGGTGGCTGAGATCCCCGGGTGTCCACTGAGAGCAGAATCTTGGAACTCCTGGAGAACCCTCAATCTGTACTGAACCAGGACACAGAGATTATTATCAGGCAAAGACGGAGGAGCAAGAGACTGAGCCTTCCGAATCTCTTGCTCCAATTCAGAGGATACCCCCACAACAACCACCCCATGCTGAAGAATGGAGGAAGGAGGAAGGAGCTTTGGAGATTGATAACAGATCAAAACTGTGAGATAAGGCATCAGCCTTGACATTCTTGGAAACAGGCCGAAAAGTGATTGAAAAATAAAAACGAGAAAAAAAAAGTGACCACCTAGCCTGTCTAGGAGTTAACCATTTGGCAGATTCAATATAAGACAAGTTATTGTGGACCATAATCACCGTGATCCGATGAACCGCCCCCTCCAAAAAAGTCTCCATTCTTCAAAAGCCAATTTTATGGCCAATAACTCCCGGTTACTAACATCATAGTTCCTCTCTGCAGAAGAAAACTTCCGGGAGAAAAAGGCACATGGTCTTAAATTGGTCAAAGTAATGGGTTCCTGGGATAACACCGCCCCTACTCCCGCCTCTGATGCATCCACCTCTACACTGAACGGTTCAGATGGATCGGGCTGAACCAATACAGGAGCAGACATAAAACACTTCTTTAAAGTAGAAAATGCTTCAACTGCCAAGGGTGACCAAACTTTGAGATCAGCCCCCTTGCGAGTGAGAACAGTAAGTGGTTTGACCACCTGAGAAAACTCCTTGATGAATTTTTGATAATAATTGGCGAACCCAGAAAACCCCCCAAAAAAGAAGAGAATGTCCAGCTTCACCGAATCCGTAAAAAAGTTTTCTTTATTCACAAACTTTAAGCATAGAGGATATAGACTTCAGCACGAACCATATGGGTAAGAATCTCAATGCGTTTCTGGAGACTAAGCTCCCTTAATCATGACATGACATTTCTCGGGTTTAGCAAACAGAGAATTTCACCGTAACTTGTGAAGAACAGTACGTAAATGACCAATGTGGGATTCCTTGTCAGGTGAAAAAACAAGGATATCATCCAGGTATACAACCATAAAGTACCCAATAAAATCAGACAAAACATCATTCATGAAGTTCTGAAACACCGCAGGCGCGTTCGTGAGTCCGAAGGGCATGACCAAATTTTCAAACAGACCCTCGGAGGTGAGAAATGCCGTTTTCCACTCATCCCCTTCTTGAATGCGGATAAGGTTGCATGCTCCCCTGTGATCAAGTTTGGAAAACCACTTAGCCCCAGACAATTGGTTATAGAGGTCAGGAATGAGTGGGAGAGGGTAGGTATTTCTCACCGTAATTTTATTCAGTTACCGTAAATCGAGGCACTAGCGTAAACCACCATCTTTTTTTCTTGATGAAAAAAATCCTGTGGCCACACGTGAGACAGAGGGACGGATGTGACCTTTGCGTAAACTATCAGAGATATAGTTTTTCATAGCGGTACGTTCCAGGCCAGTAAGATTGTACAAACGGGCTTTGGGCAATTTAAAACCCTGAATAAGATTAACCCCTTAATCCCATTGGACGTACTCTCCCGTTGAGGTGACCTGGGACTTAATTCCCAGTGACGGGATAGTACGTCCAGCGCGACGTGTGTTAGCGGCACAGGGAAGCATCACGCAGAGAGGGGGCTTCCTGCGTGCTTCCCTGAGACCCTCGGAGCAACGCGTTGCTCTGAGGGTCTTCTACCTCCTCCTCCCTGCAGGCCTTGGATCCAAAAAGGCCGTGGAGGGCCTTCTGGGTCCTGCAGGGAGGTGGCTTTCAAGCGCCTGCTCAGAGCAGGTGCCAGGAAGCCTCCCTGCAGTGCCTGTCAGATTGCTGATCTGACACACTGCTTTCCAAAGTGTCAGATCAGCGATCTGACACTATAGTATGATGTCACCCCGGGACAAAGTAAAAAAAAAAACTAATTATATGTGGAAAAAAAATCCTAAATAAAGAAAAAAAAATATTGTTCCAATAAATACATTTCTTTATCTAAATAAAAAGAAAAAACAAGGGTTATGGTTGGGATTAGGGGTGTGTTGGGTTTAGGGGGGTGGTTGGGATTAGGGCTAGGGGCATGTTCGGGTTAGGGGTGTGGTTAGGGTTATGGTTAGGGTTGGGAGTAGGGTTAGGGGTGTGTTTGGGTTAGGGTTTCAGTTAGAATTGGGGGGTTTCCACTGTTTAGGCAAATCAAGGGCTCTCCAAACGCAACATAGTGTCCAATCTAAATTCAAGCCAATTCTGTGTTGAAAAAGTAAAACAGTGCTCCTTTCCTTCCAAGCTCTCCCGTGCGCCCAAACAGGGGTTTAACTCATCATATGGGGTATCAGCATACTCAGGACAAATTGGACAACAACTTTTGGGGTCCAATGTCTCCTGTTACCCTTGCGAAAATACAAAAAAAAAAGATTTTTTATTTTCACGGCTCTGCGTTATAAACTGTAGTGAAACACTTGGAAGTTCAAAGTTCTCACAACACATCATCTAGATAAGTTCCTTGGGGGTCTAGTTTCCAATGTGTGGTCACTTGTGGGGGGTTTCTATTGTTTAGGTACATCAATGGCTCTGCAAATGCAACGTGACACCTGCAGACCAATCCATCTAAGTCTGCATTCAAACGGCACCCTTCCCTTCTGAGCTCTGCCATGCGTCCAAATGGTGGTTTCCCCCCCACATATGGGGTGTCAGCGTACTCAGGACAAATTGGACAACAACTTTTGGGGTCCAATTTCTCCTGTTACCCTTGGGAAAATACAAAACTGGGGGCTAAAAAATAATTTTTGCGAAAAAAAAAGATTTTTTGTTTTCACGGCACTGCGTTATAAACTGTAGTGAAACACTTGGGGGTTCACAGTTCTTACAACACATCTAGATAAGTTCCTTAGGGGGTCTACTTTCCAAAATGGTGTCACTTGTGGAAGGTTTCAATGTTTAGGCACATCAGGGGCTCTCCAAACGCGACATGGCGTCCTGTTATGGACCTGGTGGTTAGGAGCACCCGGAACGACCTGATGGTTAAACTCACACAGGACAAGCTCTGGAAAGTGGGAGCTCTGCTGACCGCAACCCCTAATCCTATCACACAACTAGAAATAGCCGTGGAGCGTACATAACACGACCTAGACGCCTCTTCACAGCCTAAGAGCTAACTAGCCCTAAAGATAGAAAATAAAGCCTACCTTGCCTCAGAGAAATTCCCCAAAGGAAAAGGCAGCCCCCCACATATACTGACTGTGAGTCAAGATGAAAGTCACAAACACAGAAATGAAACAGGTTTCAGCAAAGGGAGGCCAGACTTACTAAACAGACTGAGGATAGGAAAGGTATCTTTGTGGTCAGCACAAAAAACTACAAAAGACCACACAGAGTGTGCAAAAAGACCTCCGCACCGACTCACGGTGCGGAGGTGCCACTCTGCATCCCAGAGCTTCCAGCTAGCAAGGCAAAATCATGAAAGCCAACTGGACAAGGTAACAATGAACAAATAATTAACTAGCAGTGACTTAGCTTCTGCTGGAGTAGACAGGTCACCAGAAAGATCCAAGAGCGAACTGAACCAGTACAGGAACATTGACAGCTGGCATGGAGTAACAATCAGAGTGGAGTTAAATAGAGCAGCCAGCCCAAGACTAAACTACGTCACCTGTGTAAGGAACCTCAGAAGCAGCAGCTCCACTCACAGCCACCAGAGGGAGTCCATGGACAGAACTCGCCGAAGTACCATTCATGACCACAGGAGGGAGTTCGATAACAGAATTCACAACAGTACCCCCACCTTGAGGAGGGGTCACCGAACCCTCACCAGAGCCCCCAGGCCGATCAGGACGAGCCAAATGAAAGGCACAAACTAGATCGGCAGCATGAACATCAGAGGCAAAAACCCAGGAATTATCTTCCTGAATATAACCCTTCCACTTGACCAGATACTGGAGTTTCCGTCTCGAAATACGAGAATTCAAAATCTTCTCCACCACATACTCCAACTCCCCCTCGACCAACACCGGGGCAGGAGGATCAACGGAGGGAACCATAGGCGCCACGTATCTCCGCAATAACAACCTATGGAACACATTATGGATGGCAAAAGAAGCTGGAAGGGCCAAACGAAATGACACAGGATTGAGAACTTCAGAAATCTTATACGGACCAATGAAACGAGGCTTAAACTTAGGAGAGGAAACCTTCATAGGAACATGACGAGATGACAACCAAACCAAATCCCCAACACGAAGTCGGGGACCAACACAGCGCCTGCGGTTAGCGAAACGTTGAGCCTTCTCCTGGGACAATGTCGAACTGTCCACCACATGAGTCCAAATCTGCTGCAACCTGTCCACCACCGTATCCACACCAGGACAGTCCGAAGGCTCAACCTGCCCTGAAGAGAAACGAGGATGGAAACCAGAATTACAGAAAAAAGGTGAAACCAAAGTAGCCGAGCTGGCCCGATTATTAAGGGCGAACTCAGCCAAAGGCAAGAAGGACACCCAATCATCCTGATCAGCAGAAACAAAGCATCTCAGATATGTCTCCAAAGTCTGATTAGTTCGTTCGGTTTGGCCATTTGTCTGAGGATGGAAAGCCGAAGAAAAAGACAAATCAATGCCCATCTTAGCACAAAAGGACCGCCAAAACCTCGAAACAAACTGGGAACCTCTGTCCGAGACGATGTTCTCCGGAATGCCATGCAAACAAACCACATGCTGGAAAAACAATGGCACCAAATCAGAGGAGGAAGGCAATTTAGACAAAGGTACCAAATGGACCATCTTAGAAAAGCGATCACAAACCACCCAAATGACCGACATCCTTTGAGAGACAGGGAGATCTGAAATAAAATCCATGGAAATATGCATCCAGGGCCTCTTCGGGACCGGCAAGGGCAAAAGCAACCCACTGGCACGAGAACAGCAGGGCTTAGCCCGAGCACAAGTCCCACAGGACTACACAAAAGAACGCACATCCCGTGACAACGAAGGCCACCAAAAGGATCTAGCCACCAAATCTCTGGTACCAAAGATTCCAGGATGACCCGCCAACACCGAACAATGAACCTCAGAGATATCTCTACTAGTCCATCTATCAGGGACAAACAGTTGATCCGCTGGACAACGGTCAGGTCTATCAGCCTGAAACTTCTGCAGCACGCGCCGCAAATCAGGGGAGATGGCAGACAAAATTACCCCCTCTTTGAGAATACCCGCCGGCTCAGGAACACCCGGAGAGTCAGGCACAAAACTCCTTGACAAGGCATCAGCCTTCACATTCTTAGAGCCCGGAAGGTACGAAACCACAAAATCAAAATGGGAGAAAAACAGCAACCATCGAGCCTGTCTAGGATTCAACCGTTTGGCAGACTCGAGATAAGTCAAATTTTTGTGATCCGTCAAGACCACCACACGATGCTTGGCTCCTTCAAGCCAATGTCGCCACTCCTCGAATGCCCACTTCATGGCCAACAACTCTCGATTGCCAACATCATAATTGCGCTCAGCAGGCGAGAATTTTCTAGAAAAGAAGGCACATGGTTTCATCACCGAGCCATCAGAACTTCTTTGCGACAAAACAGCCCCTGCTCCAATCTCAGAAGCATCAACCTCAACCTGAAACGGGAGCGAAACATCTGGCTGGCACAACACAGGGGCAGAAGAAAAACGACGCTTCAACTCCTGAAAAGCCTCGACAGCCGCCGAGGACCAATTGGCCACATCAGCACCTTTCTTGGTCAAATCAGTCAACGGTTTAGCAACACTAGAAAAATTAGCGATGAAGCGACGGTAAAAATTAGCAAAGCCCAGGAACTTCTGCAGGCTCTTCACAGATGTCGGCTGAGTCCAATCATAAATGGCCTGAATTTTAACAGGGTCCATCTCAATAGTAGAAGGGGAAAACATGAAACCCAAAAATGAAACCTTCTGAACCCCAAGGAGACATTTCGACCCCTTCACAAACAAGGAATTCGCACGAAGGACCTGGAACACCATTCTGATCTGCTTCACATGAGACTCCCAATCATCCGAAAAGACCAAAATATCATCCAAATATACAATCATGAATCTATCCAGGTACTTTCGAAAGATGTCATGCATAAAGGATTGAAACACAGATGGAGCATTATAAAGCCCGAATGGCATAACCAGGTACTCAAAATGGCCCTCGGGCGTATTAAATGCTGTTTTCCATTCATCGCCCTGTTTAATTCGCACAAGATTATACGCCCCTCGAAGATCTATCTTGGTGAACCAACTAGCCCCCTTAATCCGAGCAAACAAATCAGACAGCAGCGGCAAAGGGTACTGAAATTTGACTGTGATCTTATTAAAAAGGCGGTAATCAATACAAGGTCTCAAAGAGCCATCCTTCTTGGCCACAAAAAAGAACCCTGCTCCCAACGGTGATAACGACGGGCGAATATGACCCTTCTCCAAGGATTCCTTAATATAACTCCGCATAGCGGCGTGCTCTGGCACAGATTAATTAAACAGTCGGCCCTTAGGAAACTTACTACCAGGAATCAAATTAATAGCACAATCGCAATCCCTATGAGGAGGTAAGGCACCGGATTTGGGCTCTTCAAATACATCCCGGTAATCTGACAAAAACTCAGGGACTTCAGAAGGAGTGGAAGGCGAAATTGACAGCAATGGAACATCACCATGTACCCCCTGACAACCCCAGCCGGACACAGACATAGATTTCCAATCCAATACTGGATTATGGACCTGTAGCCATGGCAACCCCAAAACAACCACATCATGCAGATTATGCAACTCCAAAAAGCGAATATCCTCCTGATGTGCAGGAGCCATGCACATGGTCAATTGAGTCCAGTACTGAGGCTTATTCTTGGCCAAAGGCGTAGCATCAATTCCTCTCAATGGAATAGGATACTGCAAGGACTCCAAGAAAAAACCCACAGCGCTTGGCAAACTCCAAGTCCATCAAATTCAGGGCAGTGCCTGAATCCACAAATGCCATAACAGAATAGGACGACAGAGAGCAAATCAGAGTAACAGACAAAAGAAATTTAGACTGTACCGTACCAATGGTGGCAGACCTAGCAAACCGCTTAGTGTGCTTAGGACAATCGGAGATAGCATGAGTGGGATCACCACAGTAAAAACACAGCCCATTCCGACGTCTGTGTTCTTGCCGTTCAGCTCTGGTCAAAGTCCTATCACATTGCATAGGCTCAAGCCTATGCTCAGAGAATACCGCCAAATGGTGCACAGCTTTGCGCTCACGCAAGCGCCGATCGATCTGAATGGCCAAGGACATAGACTCATTCAGACCAGCAGGCGTGGGAAATCCCACCATGACATCCTTAAGGGCTTCAGAAAGACCCATTCTGAAAATTGCCGCCAGGGCACACTCATTCCACTGAGTAAGCACAGACCACTTTCTAAACTTCTGACAATACACCTCCGCTTCATCCTGACCCTGACACAAAGCCAGCAAGATTTTCTCTGCCTGATCCACTGAATTTGGTTCATCATAAAGCAATCCAAGCGCCAGAAAAAACGCATCTACATCACGCAATGCAGGATCTCCTGGTGCAAGGGAAAATGCCCAGTCTTGAGGGTCACCACGCAACAAAGAAATAATGATTTTTACTTGTTGAACGGGGTCACCAGAGGAGCGGGTTTTCAAAGCTAGAAACAGTTTACAATTATTTTTGAAATTCAGGAACTTAGATCTATCCCCAGAAAACAAATCAGGAATTGGAATTCTAGGCTCAAACATCGGATTCTGAACCACAAAATCTTGAATGTTTTGTACCCTTGCAGTGAGATGATCCACACAAGAGGGCAGACCTTGAATGTCCATATCAACACCAGTGTCCAGAACCACCCAGAGGTTAAGGGGAAAAGAAAGACAAAAAACACTGCAAAGAAAAAAAAATGGTCTCAGAACTTCTCTTATCCCTCTATTGAGATGCATTAATACTTTGGGCCAGCTGTAATGTTATGGACCTGGTGGTTAGGAGCACCCGGAACGACCTGATGGTTAAACTCACACAGGACAAGCTCTAGGAAGTGGGAGCTCTGCTGACCGCATCCCCTAATCCTATCACACAACTAGAAATAGCCGTGGAGCGTACCTAACACGACCTAGACGCCTCTTCACAGCCTAAGAGCTAACTAGCCCTAAAGATAGAAAAGAAAGCCTACCTTGCCTCAGAGAAATTCCCCAAAGGAAAAGGCAGCCCCCCACATATATTGACTGTGAGTTAAGATGAAAGTCACAAACACAGAAATGAAACAGGTTTCAGCAAAGGGAGGCCAGACTTACTAAACAGACTGAGGATAGGAAAGGTATCTTTGCGGTCAGCACAAAAAACTACAAAAGACCACGCAGAGTGTGCAAAAAGACCTCCGCACCGACTCACGGTGCGGAGGTGCCACTCTGCATCCCAGAGCTTCCAGCTAGCAAGGCAAAATCATGAAAGCCAACTGGACAAGGTAACAATGAACAAATAATTAACTAGCAGTGACTTAGCTTCTGCTGGAGTAGACAGGTCACCAGAAAGATCCAAGAGCGAACTGAACCAGTACAGGAACATTGACAGCTGGCATGGAGTAACGATCAGAGTGGAGTTAAATAGAGCAGCCAGCCCAAGACTAAACTACGTCACCTGTGTAAGGAACCACAGAAGCAGCAGCTCCACTCAC
The DNA here is from genome assembly GCF_032444005.1 of Ranitomeya imitator. NCBI lineage: Eukaryota > Metazoa > Chordata > Amphibia > Anura > Dendrobatidae > Ranitomeya > Ranitomeya imitator. The sequence continues at coordinate 615,850,692 of NC_091282.1, forward strand.
AGCCACCAGAGGGAGTCCATGGACAGAACTCGCCGAAGTACCATTCATGACCACAGGAGGGAGTTCGATAACAGAATTCACAACAGCGTCCCATATCAATGCCAGTCAATTTTGCATTGAAAAGTCAAATGGCGCTCCTTCCATTCCGAGCTCTGCTATGCATTCAAACAGTGGTTTAGCCCCACATATGGAGTATCAGCCTACTCAGAACAAATTGTAGAACAACTGTTGGAGTCCAATTTCTTATGGTACCCTTGGGAAAATAAAAAATGGGTGGCAAAAATTCATTTTTGTGAAAAAATATAATTTTTTATTTTTAAGGCTCTACATTATAAACTTCTGTGAAGCACTTGATGGGTCAAAATGCTCACCAACCATCTAGATAAGTTCATTAGGGGGTCTACTTTCCAAAATGGTGTCACTTATGGGGGGTTTCAATGTTTAGGCACATCAGTGGCTCTCCAAGCGCAACATGGCATCCGATCTCAATTCCAGTCAATTTTGCATTGAAAAGTCAAACGGCGCTCCTTCCCTTCCGAGCTCTGCCCTGCTCCCAAATAGTGCTTTACCCCCACATATGGGGTATCAGCGTACTCAGGACAAATTGTACAACAAGTTTTGTGGTCCAATTTCTCCTGTTTCCCATGGTAAAAATAAAGCAAATTGGAGCTTAGGTAAATTTTTTGTGAAAAAAAGTTAAATGTTCATTTTTTTTAAACATTCCAAAAATTCCTGTGATACACCTGAAGGGTTAATAAACTTCTTGAATGTGGTTTTGAGCACCTTGAGGGGTGCAGTTTTTAGAATGGTGTCACACTTTTTTATTTTCTATCATATAGACCCCTCAAAGTGACTTCAAATGTGATGTGGTCCCTAAAAAAAATGGTGTTGTAAAAATGAGAAATTGCTGGTCAACTTTTAACCCGTATAACTCCCTAATGAAAAAAAAATTTGTTTCCAAAATTGTACTGATGTAAAGTAGACATGTGGAAAATGTTACTTATTAAGTATTTTGTGTGACATATCCCTGTGATTTAAGGGCATAAAAATTCAAAGTTGGAAAATTGCAAAATTTTCTACATTTTCGCCAAATTTCCATTTTTTTCACAAATAAACGCAAGTAATATCAAATAAATTTTACCACTATCATGAAGTACAATATGTCTCGAGAAAACATTGTCAGAATCATCAGGATCCATTGAAGTGTTCCAGAGTTATAACCTCATAAAGGGACAGTGGTTAGAATTGTAAAAAATGGCCCGGTCATTAATGTGCAAACCACCCTTGGGGGTTAAGGGGTTAATGGTACAATCATAAGGACGATGTGGTGGCAAGATCTCAGCCTCTTTTCGGAGAACACATCCCCAAAGTCCTTTAGGTACTCCGGAATACCCTCCAGACTAATGGCAGACAAAAAAACAGTAGAAAGACAACCATTGGAACAATTAGGGGAATCCCAACACCAGTCCCGCAGAAAGATTATTCATAACACAACATGAAATTCGTTCCTGGTGCAAGGAACCCACCTTGTGGAGGAACTTCTCAGAGACGAACTTAAGGTCATTTTGAGCCAACTGTGTCTTACCAATGGCAATGCTATTAATGGGAGTTTCTAGCCTAACTGTCGCTAACTTTAACTTGGACACCAGACTAGAGTCAATGAAGTTCATGGAAGATCCACAGTCCACAAAAGCTGAAGTGGATGCAAAACCACCTCCATATCACAGTTCCACCTCTAACAAAACTTTTTGAAATGATGAAAATGATACCAGAGAGTCTGGATGACCTCCTAGACAATCACCCAGACTCGGCAGCTTGTTACTCGATGGAAAAGAAGGGCAGTCCTTCTTCCAATGTCCCGGATGTCCACAAAAAAAACATAACTTCTCATCACGTCGTCGCTTTCTCTCTTTCTCCTTGAAGTTGGTGACACCAACTTCCATAGTCTCCTTGAATGACATCACCTCAGACTTGGCAGGCAATACAGGAATCTCACGCTGGATAATTCCTCTCTCCCGTAACCTCTGCTCCATACGAATGGCCTGGGTCATGGCCTCCTCCGGGGAACTGGGTGGCATATGAAGGGCCAGTGCATCCCTGAGATGATCAGAAAATCCTCTCTCAAACAGGCATCTCAAAGCAGAGTCACCCCAAGATACCTCAACAGACCACCATCTAAACTCAGAACAATACTGTTCAGCAGTGAGTTCATTCTGGGAGAGACCCATGATCCTGTCCTCTGCTACCCTGACCTGGTCTGGTTAATCATAAATCAGTTCCAAAACCTCAAAGAATCTGTCCACAGACATGTTCATGGGCAGACGCAGGTAGAGAGAAAACCCACGATTGAGGTCCCTCCTGCAGTAAGGAAATGATTATCCCCACCCGCTGACTCTCATCTCCAGAAGATCGGACTCTAAGAGAAAACAATAGCTTGCAACTCTCCTCAAAAGTACGGAATCTCTCCCTTTCCCCAGAGAAGGAGCTTGACTGTAGGTTCAGGAGAGTGCAATGAGACATCAAAATTGTTAAAATGCTTAGTCAGTCAGCAACAATTTTACTGTGTCAGAAAGCTCCCTTTTGCAGGTGGTTATGAGACGAGGCCAATGCCCTCTGTTCCACAAACAGGTCATGTATCATCAGTGTCAAACTGACCATTTGATCCACCAAGGTATGGAGTGGATCCATAGAAAACAGAGCAGAGAAAAAAATGCAGAAATCCCTTTAAATGTTTTGGATCGGCTATAATGTCATGCTGCTGCAGTGCAGTATAGCGCAACATCCACCAGTTGGAGCTTGAGAGGGAAGTGAGGCTGCACACACAGAGTAGCACCACAGAGCAGCAGCACAGGCACCACCCAGTGGCGAGAGAGTGGTCAGACAAGCCGAGTCAAAAAACAGTTAAAAGCAGAAGTACTAAAAGTAGCCGCAGTGGTCAGGAACAAGCCAGGGGGTTCAGCAACGGTCAGAAACAGATAAGACAAAGACAAAAGGCAGAAGCGAATCCGTAGGCAAACCAAGTCAAAAACCAGAGAATCAAACCGACAAACAGGGAAACACTGGGAAAAGGGCAGACAGGGGGAGTCAGCAGACATGGGACAAGTCAGGGATTTCAGCAGGACAAATCAAGAGCTACCAGAGACAGGTACACATGCCGAAAGCAGAACTATAGCTGACACCACCATCAGGATGCATCGGAGCTAAATAGTAAACCTGAACCCAGAATGAGGCAGAGCAGAGTTAACCCTTGACATGATCCGCCCAGAAAAAGGGCAGACAGGATTAAACCCTGGAACTGATCATGACAATAGTAATTTCAATCCATCACTCAATAACTGCACAATAGCTGCTACCCCTTCTGTGAATCATTATATTCTTTCTAATGACTTGAGCTGTTGTGAATTCTGTGATCAAGCTCCCTCCTGTGGTCACGAGTGGTACTGCGGCTTCTGAGTTTCCTTCCTCAGGTGATGAGGTTAAGTCGTTAGGTGCTGCTCTATTTAACTCCACCTAGTGCTTTGATCCTGGCCTCCAGTCAATGTTCTAGTATTGGTCTTGCTTCCTCCTGGATCGTTCCTGTGGCCTGTCTGCTCAGCATAAGCTAAGTTCTGCTTGTGTTACTTTTGTTGCTATATTTTCTGTCCAGCTTGCTTTTTTGGTTTTGCTTGCTTGCTGGAAGCTCTGAGACGCAGAGGGAGCACCTCCGTACCGTTAGTCGGTGCGGAGGGTTTTTTTGCCCCTCTGTGTGGTTGTTTGTAGGTTTTTGTGTTGACCGCAAAGCTATCTTTCCTATCCTCGGTCTATTCAGTAAGTCGGGCCTCACTTTGCTAAATCTATTTCATCTCTGTGTTTGTATTTTCATCTTAACTCACAGTCATTATATGTGGGGGGCTGCCTTTTCCTTTGGGGAATTTCTCTGAGGCAAGGTAGGCTTATTTTTCTATCTTCAGGACTAGCTAGTTTCTCAGGCTGTGCCGAGTTGCATAGGGAGCGTTAGGCGCATTCCACGGCTACCTCTAGTGTGGTTTAATAGGTTTAGGGATTGCGGTCAGCAGAGTTTCCACGTCTCAGAGCTCGTCCTATGTTTTGTGGTTTTTGTCAGGTCACTTGTGTGCTCTGAACTTCAAGGTCCATTGTGGTTCTGAATTACCTATTCATAACATTGAGCATAGAGTTGCTTGTAGGCCACATGTGACCCTTTGGCTGTTCGTGTGGCCCACAGACAGAGACAACCAAAGGGCTGGAAACATTAGTATCCTATGCCACACGGTCACCCTCCACCAGCATCTTAATTTCACTGGTATCTGACTCCCAAGGATGCAGAAACTTGTGAATATAATGATAATGATGAAATAAGGGAGCCATCAGCTTCCTCTCCATCATTGAGCCTGTGTCTGCGGGCACAGCAGAAGTGATGACATTATGCCAGTTGTGCAGAGCCTGAGTACACTACAGACTGGAACAGTACATTGGGAGAACAGGGTTACGCGAGCAGTTTTTTGTTTTTTAATTGTCAATATTTGTGGGAAACTGTAAGGAACTCATACTGTGTGGGGACATACTGTGTGGGGACTGTGTGGGGACATCATGCTATGTGTGGGGGGCTGTGTGTGGATATGTTGTGTCAGGACATGATGCTGTATGGGGGCTATGTGGAGACGTCATGCTGTGTGGTGACATGCTGTGTGGGGAACTCATGCTGTGTGGGGGGACTGTGTGGGGACATACTTTGTGGTCAGACATTATACTATGTGGAACCAAAAACACATGGGCTACTTGCACAGTGAACAAGTCTGTAGAAACCTGTTCACACCACCAAAGAACTTGAAGACACAAAAGCGCACAGAGGTCAAAAAATACTCTGTTGTAAAAAAAGTCACAGTAAATAAACAAGTGCTAGTCAAAAAATGAAAAAATACAGGGTATTTAGTTAATACTTTTTTTTGCAAAAAAAGTATGTTAAGCTGCGCCACCAATCGCCAAGGTATACCCATAATAGAGCAGTCCTATCTAATGTATATAATCCCTATCTGATGTATTTAAAAACCTGATCATCTGTATAGTACCTGTATGAGCAGGGTTCAGAGAGAAAATAACCATGTAGAACATGCAGGATGGAACAGCTACAATGCAAATGACCCACAGAGGAGTGGTGGACTCCCCAGTCTTGTAGAAACAAGATAACAATTATAAAACCAAAAACACATGGGCTACTTGCACAGTGAACAAGTCTGTAGAAACCTGTTCACACCACCAAAGAACTTGAAGACACAAAAGCGCACAGAGAGGTCAAAAAATACTCTGTTGTAAAAAAAAGTCACAGTAAATAAGCAAGTGCTAGTCAAAAAATGAAAAAATACAGGGTATTTAGTTAATACTTTTTTTGGGAAAAAAGTATGTTAAGCTGCTCCACCAATCGCCAAGGTATACCCATAATAGAGCAGTCCTATCTAATGTATATAATCCCTATCTGATGTATTTAAAAACCTGATCATCTGTATAGTACCTGTATGAGCAGGGTTCAGAGAGAAAATAACCATGTAGAACATGCAGGATGGAACAGCTACAATGCAAATGACCCACAGAGGAGTGGTGGACTCCCCAGTCTTGTAGAAACAAGAGAACAATTATAAAATCAAAAACACACGGGCTACTTGCACAGTGAACAAGTCTGTAGAAACCTGTTCACACCACCAAAGAACTTGAAGACTTGAAGGTGGTGTGAACAGGTTTCTACAGACTTGTTCACTGTGCAAGTAAGTTTGCTTAAAAAAAAATAAATAAATTGCGCGATTTTCCGATACCTGTAGCGTCTCCAATTTTCGTGATCTGGGGTCAGTTGAGGGCTTATTTTTTGCGTGCCGAGCTGGCATTTTTAATGACACCATATTGGTGTAGATATGTTCTTTTGATCGCCCGTTATTGCATTTTAATGCAATGTTGCGGCGACCAACAAAACGTAATTTTGGCGTTTTGATTTTCTTTCTCGCTACGCCATTTAGCGGTCAGGTTAATCCTTTGTTTTTATTGATAGATCGGGCGATTCTGAACGCGGCGATACCAAATATGTGTATGTTTGATTTTTTTTTTATTGTTTTATTTTGATTGGGGCAAAAGGGGGGTGATTTGAACTTTTATATATTTTTTTTTATATTTTTAAACACTTTTTTTTAAATTTTGGCATGCTTCAATAGCCTCCACAGGAGGCTAGAAGCATGCACTACACGATCGCCTCTGCTACATAGAGATGAAGTACAGATCACCTCTATGTAGCAGAAATGCAGGTGTACTTTGAACGCCGACCACAGGGTGGCGCTCAAAGCAATCGGCCATCAACAACCATAGAGGTCTCAAGGAGACCTCTGGTTGTTATGGCAATGCACCGCTGACCCCCGATCATGTGACGGGGGTCATCGGTGCGAGCACTACTGACCGCGCGGCCAGGAGCGCTAGTTAAATGCCGCTGTCAGCGCTTGACAACGGCATTTAACTAGTTAATGGGCGTGGGCGGATCGCGATTCCGCTCGTGCTCATTCCGCGCACATGTCAGCTGTACAAAACAGCTGACATGTCGCGGCTTTGAGGTGGGCTCACCGCCAGAGCCCACCTCAAAGCAGGGGATCTGCCAGCTGACGTACTATTCCGTCAGCTGGCAGAAAGTGGTTAAATATATCAGATAGGGATTATATACATTAGATAGGACTGCTCTATTATGGGTATACCTTGGTGATTGGTGGAGCAGCTTAACATACTTTTTTTTGCAAAAAAACGTATTAACCAAATACCCTGTATTGTTTCATTTTTTGACTAGCACATGCTTATTTACTGTGACTTTTTTACAACAGAGTATTTTTTGACCTCTCTGTGTGCTTTTATGTCTTCAAGTTCTTTGGTGGTGTGAACAGGTTTCTACAGACTTGTTCACTGTGCAAGTAGCCCATGTGTTTTTGGTTTTATAATTGTTCTTGTTTCTACAAGACGGGGAAGTCCACCACTCCTCTGAGGGTCATTTGCATTGTAGCTGTTCCATCCTACATGTTCTACATGGATATTTTCTCTCTGAACCCTGCTCATACAGGTACTATACAGATGATCAGGTTTTTAAATACATCAGATAGGGATTATATACATTAGTGCACAACAGGTTACACTCTTTCCCTTAGGTACTTGACGGGCTTCAACCCTAGCACTCGTTCCCAATAGAGCATACCTTTTCCTGCTGTCTCCACTACCTCTAGGGTAGCACTACCTCTAACTATAACATATTACATAGGGATTATACACATACACAATAAATGCATAAAACGTATAACGTCATTCACATTACACATATGCATACGGTGGTTGTCTTCAGGGTAGGGGCGAGGTAAGACAGTCCACATCCTCACAACATCATCATATTCTTTAGGGGGGGCCATACTGTGTGAGGGGCTTTGTAGGGACCTCATACTTTAAGGAAACATTATTTTGTGCAAGGGGCTTTGTGGGGACCTCACACACTGTGGGAGCTGTGTCATGGGGATGTTTGGGCATCCTACTGTCTTGGGGGCTGTTGATCAAGGAGCAGGAGCTGAATATCCAGAGCAGTATGACTTATAAAATTTATATAAAGAATCAGTAAATGATATGGTGTGATTAGCTGCTACAAGTAAGAAAATGTTAGGGCTAGCGGAACGCACCAAATAATAAGATAGGTAGAATAAGGTGCGTTCGCAGCCCGGGGTTCACCGTGTAGAGATGGAACCTGATGCCAAGTAATGACGGACTATATGGCGGTACAATGTGAATACACACGGGTTAACTTCACCCTGTGTGAAGGAAGCAAACAATGTTAAGTCACAGGGCCGCGGTACCGCACACAAGAGCACAAACAAGGAGTCTCCGAGCTCAGTCCTAAGACTTGGGATCTGAGTCTGTGTAGACTACTTGCGGTCAACACCGCAACTGGGGTGTCAGCGTAACCAAAATAATAACAAAGGAATGCACGAGAGTGCGTGCGGTGCCGCACTGGCGGACGCCACTAACCACCCAGTAGAGTTGAGCGACCTTGACCTTTTTAGAGTCGAGCCGGGTTTCGCGAAACCCGACTATCTCAAAAGTCGGGTCGAGTGAAATCGCCCGATTATGACGTAAAGTCGGGATCGACCGAAACACGAAACCCAATGCAAGTCATTGGGGCAGCATAGTCGGCAGTGAGTGGGGGCCAGGAAAACACCTAGAGTGCCCATTTTAATGTCAAAACCATCCATTCTTCTTAATGAAGCTTGTCAAGCGTAATTTACCTTATAATAATTGGAAGGCATTTGAAATTGGGGGTCATTTGGCTAAAGTTGTGGTGGGTAGGGCTGGTTCAAGTAATTAGTGGGCCCAGGAAATCTGGACCACGTCACGGCAGTGGAGCAGGGAGAGGTAAGTATTTCAACTTTGCAAGTGCTGTGAACCTGAGCAAGCAGGGGGGGCCCACTCGTTGGCATTGGCACTGGCACAGGGCCCCTCAAAGTACAGCGGTGTGTTTGCCTCCCACCGGCAGCAACACTTTTGCGTACCATGAGAGGCCCTGTGCCAGTGACGTCGCCAACTAGTATTCCTCCCCCCACCTGATGAAGGAACCTGCACTTTCATCTGCACCTTCCTGTTTGTCCCCGTGTAAGGTGGTATGGTATGCGGGAAGGGGGACCTGACTTTCAGCAGGGTCACAATCTTGCAGTGTAGCGTGCACGGGAAATGTTGCGTTATGGGTCAATGTACCAGCAGACTCATCTATCACTGGCTGGGCAATGGGCAGGATGAGGAGGAAACACAGATATAGGCCCAAAGAATAAAGTGGGCTAAATGCAGTTCAAAATTGGTAACACAGGACTAATCAGGGGGCATTGCAGTGGAGGACAACTGGAATGAGAGGCTGACACAGAGAGTAGGCCCAAATCAGTAAGTAGTCGAAATGCAGTTCAAAATTGGCAACAGTAGTAAACAGGCGGCACAGCTTTGTTCAGTGGAGGAGAACAGCAAGGAGTGGCAGACACCGATAGTAGGCCCCAACCCAACTAGTAGGCCAAATGCAGTCTAACATTAACAACTACTTAACGAGCGCCTGAAAACGGAATTTCAGGACAGGAAACCAGGAGAACAGCAAGGAGCGGCAGACACCGATAGTAGGCCCCAAACCAACTAGTACGCCAAATGCAGTTGTTCCGTTTAACCACAATTTAATGAGAGCCTGAAGATAGAAGTTCAGGAAAGGCAACCTGGAGAACACCTTGGAGTGGAACACACCATCTCTCTACACCCCATACCCAATTTGTAGGCCTAATGCAGCGTAGTTTCCAACAACTACTAAACGAGAGCATGATGATCGAAGCATTGGCGAGGAAACCTGGGGAACACCTTGGAGTGGAACACACCATCTCTCTACAGTGGAACACACCATCTCTCTACACCCCATACCCAATTTGTAGGCCTAATGCAGCGTAGTTTCCAACAACTACTAAACGAGAGCCGGAAGATCGAAGCAATGGAGAGGAAACCTGGGGAACACCTTGGAGTGTAACACACCATCTCTCTACACCCCATACCCAATTTGTAGGCCTAATGCAGCGTAGTTTCCAACAACTACTAAACGAGAGCCGGAAGATCGAAGCAATGGAGAGGAAACCTGGGGAACACCTTGGAGTGTAACACACCATCTCTCTACACCCCATACCCAATTTGTAGGCCTAATGCAGCGTAGTTTCCAACAACTACTAAACGAGAGCCGGAAGATCGAAGCAATGGAGAGGAAACCTGGGGAACACCTTGGAGTGGAACACACCATCTCTCTACAGTGGAACACACCATCTCTCTACACCCCATACCCAATTTGTAGGCCTAATGCAGCGTAGTTTCCAACAACTACTAAACGAGAGCCGGAAGATCGAAGCTCAGGAAAGGCAACCTGGGGAACACCTTGGAGTGGAACACACCATCTCTCTACACCCCATACCCAATTTGTAGGCCCAATGCAGCGTAGTTTCCAACAACTACTAAACGAGAGCCGGAAGATCGAAGCTCAGGAAAGGCAACCTGGGGAACACCTTGGAGTGTAACAAACCCTCTCTCTACACCACGGAAGGGCTGATTCTTAGGAAGGAAGGCTGTCGGAAAGAAGCAGGGCGCGTCCGAGGGTGATTATATTCTTATTAGATATATACTCACCCTCGGACGCGCCCTGCTTCTTTATTTGTAATGAATGTTTATTTGCAATGTGGTTTTGACTTACTCTATTTTTTTGGTAAATAATGATTTTATTATTTTCATTGTTTTGCATCTTCTTGGCAATAATATAAAGAAGACGCGACAGGACAACACTCGGTGGATGCCATATCTGTGTTTAAAATTGAAAAAACCTTTCAGTTAACTACTTGCAGGAGAAAGTTATTGTAGCTGGTGGCCATTTTTAGTACTGTACCAGATTTTTGTTGTATGTGTTTGTTTTTAATGTTAAAATGTCTGCATTTGATATCTCTCCAGTATTTTCTTTTTTATAAGCAAAATACTTATTTTTATATTTTCTGATGTTGGTTCCAGGGGTACACGGGCAGCAGTGGTGTGGTCAGTGGAGGCCTAGTGGAAGGAGTGACCGCAGACAGGCATCGAAGGCCTAAAATAATAACACATGGCTGTAGGCAATTTTAAATTGGTTCCAGGGGTACACGGGCAGCAGTGGTGTGGTCAGTGGAGGCCTAGTGGAAGGAGTGACCACAGACAGGCATCGAAGGCCTAAAATAATAACACATGGCTGTAGGCAATTTTAAATTGGTTACAGGGGTACACGGGCAGCAGTGGTGTGGTCAGTGGATGCCTAGTGGAAGGAGTGACCGCAAACAGGCATCGAAGGCCTAAAATAATAACACATGGCTGTAGGCAATTTTAAATTGGTTCCAGGGGTACACGGGCAGCAGTGGTGTGGTCAGTGGAGGCCTAGTGGAAGGAGTGACCGCAGACAGGCATCGAAGGCCTAAAATAATAACACATGGCTGTAGGCAATTTTAAATTGGTTCCAGGGGTACACGGGCAGCAGTGGTGTGGTCAGTGGAGGCCTAGTGGAAGGAGTCACCGCAGACAGGCATCGAAGGCCTAAAATAATAACACATGGCTGTAGGCAATTTTAAATTGGTTACAGGGGTACACGGGCAGCAGTGGTGTGGTCAGTGGAGGCCTAGTGGAAGGAGTGACCGCAGACAGGCATCGAAGGCCTAAAATAATAACACATGGCTGTAGGCAATTTTAAATTGGTTCCAGGGGTAAACGGGCAGCAGTGGTGTGGTCAGTGGAGGCCTAGTGGAAGGAGTCACCGCAGACAGGCATCGAAGGCCTAAAATAATAACACATGGCTGTAGGCAATTTTAAATTGGTTCCAGGGGTACACGGGCAGCAGTGGTGTGGTCAGTGGAGGCCTAGTGGAAGGAGTGACCGCAGACAGGCATCGAAGGCCTAAAATAATAACACATGGCTGTAGGCAATTTTAAATTGGTTCCAGGGGTACACGGGCAGCAGTGGTGTGGTCAGTGGAGGCCTAGTGGAAGGAGTCACCGCAGACAGGCATCGAAGGCCTAAAATAATAACACATGGCTGTAGGCAATTTTAAATTGGTTCCAGGGGTACACGGGCAGCAGTGGTGTGGTCAGTGGAGGCCTAGTGGAAGGAGTCACCGCAGACAGGCATCGAAGGCCTAAAATAATAACACATGGCTGTAGGCAATTTTAAATTGGTTCCAGGGGTACACGGGCAGCAGTGGTGTGGTCAGTGGAGGCCTAGTGGAAGGAGTGACCGCAGACAGGCATCGAAGGCCTAAAATAATAACACATGGCTGTAGGCAATTTTAAATTGGTTCCAGGGGTACACGGGCAGCAGTGGTGTGGTCAGTGGAGGCCTAGTGGAAGGAGTCACCGCAGACAGGCATCGAAGGCCGAAAATAATAACACATGGCTGTAGGCAATTTTAAATTGGTTACAGGGGTACACGGGCAGCAGTGGTGTGGTCAGTGGAGGCCTAGTGGAAGGAGTCACCGCAGACAGGCATCGAAGGCCTAAAATAATAACACATGGCTGTAGGCAATTTTAAATTGGTTCCAGGGGTACACGGGCAGCAGTGGTGTGGTCAGTGGAGGCCTAGTGGAAGGAGTCACCGCAGACAGGCATCGAAGGCCTAAAATAATAACACATGGCTGTAGGCAATTTTAAATTGGTTACAGGGGTACACGGGCAGCAGTGGTGTGGTCAGTGGAGGCCTAGTGGAAGGAGTGACCACAGACAGGCATCGAAGGCCTAACATAACAAAAATGTCAATACAATGGTATTGTCAGTGGCAGGCATTGAAGGATGTCAGCGCATAGACTAAACATTGGTGGAGCTGTGAGATAATTTTGCAAGTGGTAGAGCACTGTTTGAGCTGGGGTGGGGGGAAACTGTCTTGTGGCCGGCGGTACAGGCCCAGGGCCCCTCATATTACAACGGTGTGTCTGACGTTGGGTGCGCACCACCACCGCCAGAGACACTTTATTGTACTAGGAGGGACCCAGTGGCAGTGCCGTCGACCAAAAGCGGGCACACCCACCTCTTCAGACAAACAGTACTCTCACGGGTGCTGGCGCCAAGTGGCGATACCACGGCCCCGTGTGGGGACTTTGGCCATTTAGGGAGGTGTTAACATGTCGGATGCTGGACAATCAGGTGCTGCAAATTACGAGATTGGAAAAGTCGTTCAGAATAGTCCACAGGCAAGACCTTTACATAGGAAAGCTAGGTGTCAGCCGGGCAAGGTGGGGCAAAAGATTTCGAAATCCAGTTGTGGTTCATTTTAATGAAGGTTAGATCATCTACATTTTGGGTAGCCAGACGAGTCCTTTTTTCTGTTAGTATTGAACCTGCAGCACTGAATACTCTTTCTGATAGGACACTAGCTGCCGGGCAAGCAAGCTCCTGCAATGCATATTCTGCCAATTCTGGCCAGGTGTCTAATTTTGATGCCCAGTAATCAAATGGGAATGACGGTTGAGGGAGAACGTCGATAAGGGATGAAAAATAGTTAGTAACCATACTGGACAAATGTTGTCTCCTGTCACTTTGAATTGATGCTGCAGTACCTGTCCTGTCTGCGGTCATAGCAAAATCACTCCACAACCTGGTCAGAAAACCCCTCTGGCCAACGACACTTCTGATTTCTGCCCCTCTAACACCTCTGGTCTGCTGGCCCCTGCAGCTCGTGTTATAACGATCACGGGCGCTGTGTGCAGGGAATGCCAGAAGCAAACGGTCAACAAGAGTTGATTGTTTGGTTGCTAATATTAGTTCCAAGTTCTCATGTGGCATTATATTTTGCAATTTGCCTTTATAGCGAGGATCAAGGAGGCAGGCCAACCAGTAATCGTCATCGTTCATCATTTTTGTTATGCGTGTGTCCCTTTTGAGGATACGTAAGGCATAATCCGCCATGTGGGCCAAAGTTCCAGTTCTCAAATCTGTGGTTGTGCTTGGTTGAGGGGCAGTTTCAGGCAAATCCACGTCACTTGTGTCCCTCCAAAAACCAGAACCCGGCCTTGCCGCTCCAACAATTTCCACTGGCCCCGGAAAAGCTTCCTCATTAAAAATATAATCATCCCCATCATCCTCCTCGTCCTCCTCCTCCTCTTCGCCCGCTACCTCGTCCTGTACACTGCCCTGGCCAGACAATGGCTAACTGTCATCAAGGCTTTCCTCTTCCTCAGCTGCAGACGCCTGATCCTTTATGTGCGTCAAACTTTGCATCAGCAGACGCATTAGGGGGATGCTCATGCTTATTATGGCGTTGTCTGCACTAACCAGCCGTGTGCATTCCTCAAAACACTGAAGGACTTGACACATGTCTTGAATCTTCGACCACTGCACACCTGACAACTCCATGTCTGCCATCCTACTGCCTGCCCGTGTATGTGTATCCTCCCACAAAAACATAACAGCCCGCCTCTGTTCACACAGTCTCTGAAGCATGTGCAGTGTTGAGTTCCACCTTGTTGCAACGTCTATGATTAGGCGATGCTGGGGAAGGTTCAAAGAACGCTGATAGGTCTGCATACGGCTGGAGTGTACGGGCGAACGGCGGATATGTGAGCAAAGTCCACGCACTTTGAGGAGCAGGTCGGATAACCCCGGATAACTTTTCAGGAAGCACTGCACCACCAGGTTTAAGGTGTGAGCCAGGCAAGGAATGTGTTTCAGTTGGGAAATGGAGATGGCAGCCATGAAATTCCTTCCGTTATCACTCACTACCTTGCCTGCCTCAAGATCTACAGTGCCCAGCCACGACTGCGTTTCTTTCTGCAAGAACTCGGACAGAACTTCAGCGGTGTGTCTGTTGTCGCCCAAACACTTCATAGCCAATACAGCCTGCTGACGTTTGCCAGTAGCTGCCCCATAATGGGAGACCTGGTGTGCAACAGTGGCAGCTGTGGATGGAGTGGTTGTGCGACTGCGGTCTGTGGACGAGGTCTCGCTTCTGCAGGAGGACGAGGAGGAGGAGGAGGGGGTGCGAATGGCTACAGCCAACTGTTTCCTTGACCGTGGGCTAGGCAGAACTGTCCCAAACTTGCTGTCCCCTGTGGACCCTGCATCCACCACATTTACCCCGTGTGCCGTGATGGACACGTAACGTCCCTGGCCATGCCTACTGGTCCATGCATCTGTTGTCAGGTGCACCTTTGTGCTCACAGATTGCCTGAGTGCATGGACGATGCGCTCTTTAACATGCTGGTGGAGGGCTGGGATGGCTTTTCTGGAAAAAAAGTGTCGACTGGGTAGCTCGTAGCGTGGTACAGCGTAGTCCATCAGGGCTTTGAAAGCTTCGCTTTCAACTAACCGGTAGGGCATCATCTCTAACGAGATTAGTCTAGCTATGTGGGCGTTCAAACCCTGTGTACGCGGATGCGAGGCTAAGTACTTCCTTTTTCTAACCATAGTCTCATGTAGGGTGAGCTGGACTGGAGAGCTGGAGATCGTGGAACTAGCGGGGGTGCCGGTGGACATGGCAGACTGAGAGACGGTGGGAGATGGTATTGTTGCCGCCGGTGCCCTAGATGCAGTGTTTCCTACTACGAAACTGGTGATTCCCTGACCCTGACTTCTTTGGCCTGGCAAAGAAACCTGCACAGATACTGCAGGTGGTGCAGAAAATGGTGGCCCTACACTGCCGGAAGGGATGTTGCGTTGATGACTAGCTTCATTGGCCGAGGGTGCTACAACCTTAAGGGACGTTTGGTAGTTAGTCCAAGCTTGCAAATGCATGGTGGTTAAATGTCTATGCATGCAACTTGTATTGAGACTTTTCAGATTCTGCCCTCTGCTTAAGGTAGTTGAACATTTTTGACAGATGACTTTGCGCTGATCAATTGGATGTTGTTTAAAAAAATGCCAGAGTGCACTCTTTCTAGCATCGGATACCTTTTCAGGCATTGCAGACTGAGCTTTAACCGGATGGCCACGCTGTCCTCCAACAGGTTTTGACTTTGCCACGCGTTTTGGGCAAGATACGGGCCCGGCAGATGGAACCTGTTGCGATGTTGATGCCTGCTGCGGCCCCTCCTCCTCCGCTTCAGAACTGCTGCCGCCTGCACCCTGTTCCCCCAATGGCTGCCAATCGGGGTCAAGAACTGGGTCATCTATTACCTCTTCTTGTAGCTCGTGTGCAACTTCGTCTGTGTCACCTTGTCGGTCGGTGGTATAGCGTTCGTGATGGGGCAACATAGTCTCATCAGGGTCTGATTCTTGATCAGCACCCTGCGAGGGCAATGTTGTGGTCTGAGTCAAAGGACCAGCATAGTAGTCTGGCTGTGGCTGTGCATCAGTGCACTCCATGTCAGATTCAACTTGTAATGGGCATGGACTGTTAACTGCTTCACTTTCTAAGCCAGGGACGGTATGTGTAAAGAGCTCCATGGAGTAACCCGTTGTGTCGCCTGCTGCATTCTTCTCTGTTGTTGTTTTTGCTGAAGAGGACAAGGAAGCGACTTGTCCCTGACCGTGAACATCCACTAACGACGCGCTGCTTTTACTTTTACCAGTTTCACGAGAGGAGGCAAAAGAGCAAGAGGCTGAGTCAGCAAGATAAGCCAAAACTTGCTCTTGCTGCTCCGGCTTTAAAAGCGGTTTTCCTACTCCCAGAAAAGGGAGCGTTCGAGGCCTTGTGTAGCCAGACGACGAACCTGGCTCCACAGCTCCAGACTTAGGTGCAATATTTTTTTTCCCACGACCACCTGATGCTCCACCACTACCACTACCCTCATTACCAGCTGACAATGAACGCCCCCGGCCACGACCTCTTCCACCAGACTTCCTCATTGTTTTAAAAACGTTACCAAACTAACGGTATTTGTTGCAGTCACACAACTTACACGGTGAGCTATAACTTCAGTATGATTTAGCTACCCCTTTACAGGTGGGTGAGACCACAACGAAAATCAGGCACAATGTTACACACTCTGTTGTTGGTGGCAACAAATGAGAGAGATGCCACACACGCAGGACTGTCACTGAAGCGCAAATGTAAATATTAATCTCCCACTGATTTGTGATTTTTTTTTTTTAAAAAGGAGACTTTAGAAAAAAAAAAAAAAATGATTTTTTAAGGAAGAATTTATAAACCAAATAAAATGAAATGATTTTTTCAGGGAGAATTTAGAAAACAAATAAAACATAAAATAGCCTTTCTAGGGCCCAGTGAGTGAGAGAGGACGCACACAGGAGTCAGGAGTGGCACACAAGCCCAGAGGCCAATATTTATCTCCCACTGATTGATTTAGTGATTTTTTCAGGTAGATTTTGGAACCCAAATCAAGCAAAAAAATTAATAGGCTTTCTATGGCCCACAATTGGAGAGAGAGAGATGGCACACCCAGGAGTCAAGACTGGCACACAAGCAGAAAGGGCAATATTAATCTCCCACTGATTTGATTTTTTTTTTTTTTTTCAGGGAGACTTTAGAAAAAAAATACAAAAAAATGAATTTTTCAGGAAGAATTTAGAAACAAAATAATATAAAATGATTGTTTCAGGGAGAATTTAGAAAAAAAAAAATAGGCTTTGTAGGGCCCACTGAGTGAGAGAGGACGCACACAGGAGTCAGGAGTGGCACACAAGCCCAGAGGCCAATATTTATCTCCCACTGATTGATTTAGTGATTTTTTCAGGTAGATTTTGGAACCCAAATCAAGCAAAAAAATTAATAGGCTTTCTATGGCCCACAATTGGAGAGAGAGAGATGGCACACCCAGGAGTCAAGACTGGCACACAAGCAGAAAGGGCAATATTAATCTCCCACTGATTTGTTTTTTTTTTTTTTTTCAGGGAGACTTTAGAAAAAAAAATAAAAAAAAAATGATTTTTTTCAGGAATAATTTAGAAACCAAATAAAATAAAATGATTTTTTCAGGGAGAATTTAGAAAACAAATAAAACAAAAAAATAGGCTTTCTAGGGCCCACTGAGTGAGAGAGGACGCACACAGGAGTCAGGAGTGGCACACAAGCCCAGAGGCCAATATTTATCTCCCACTGATTGATTTAGTGATTTTTTCAGGTAGATTTTGGAACCCAAATCAAGCAAAAAAATTAATAGGCTTTCTATGGCCCACAATTGGAGAGAGAGAGATGGCACACCCAGGAGTCAAGACTGGCACACAAGCAGAAAGGGCAATATTAATCTCCCACTGATTTGTTTTTGTTTGTTTTTTTCAGGGAGACTTTAGAAAAAAAAAATACAAAAAAAATGATTTTTTTTCAGGAATAATTTAGAAACCAAATAAAATAAAATGATTTTTTCAGGGAGAATTTAGAAAACAAATAAAACAAAAAATAGGCTTTCTAGGGCCCACTGAGTGAGAGAGGACGCACACAGGAGTCAGGAGTGGCACACAAGCCCAGAGGCCAATATTTATCTCCCACTGATTGATTTATTGATTTTTTCAGGTAGAATTTAGAACCCAAATCAACCCAAAAAATAAATAGGCTTTCTATGGCCCACTATTTGTGAGAGAGATGGCACGCTCAGGACTGGCACACAAGCCCAGAGGCCAATATTAATCTCCCACTTTTTTTTTTTTTTTCCAGGGAAAATTTATAAACCCAATAAAAAAAATAATAAATAGGCTTTCTATGGCCCACTATCTGAGAGAGAGAGATGGCACGCTTAGGACTGGCACACAAGCCCAAAGGCCAATATTAATCTCCCACTGATTGATTTTTTGATTTTTTCAGGTAGATTTTGGAACCCAAATCAAGCAAAAAAATAAATAGGCTTTCTATGGCCCACTGAGAGATGGCACACACAGGAGTAAGGAGTGGCACACAAGCCCTGAGGCCAATATTTTTCTCCCACTGATTGATGTAGTGATTTTTTCAGGTAGATTTTAGAACCCAAATCAAGCAAAAAAATTAATAGGCTTTCTATGGCCCACTGAGTGAGAGATGACACAGACAGGGATGGCACTCTAGCAGAAATGCCAATCTTAATCTCCCACAAAAAAAAAAAAAAAAAAAAGGAACTGTCCTTCAATTACTATCTCCCTGCAGTAATCTCAGCCAGGTATGGCAGGCAGCAATAAGGAGTGGACTGATGCACAAATTAAATAAAAAGTGTGGACAAACAAACAAGATAGCTGTGCAGAAAGGAAGGAACAAGAGGATTTGTGCTTTGAAAAAAGCAGTTGGTTTGCACAGCGGCGTACACACAGCAATGCAGCTATCAGGGAGCCTTCTAGGGCAGCCCAATGAGCTACAGCGCTGAGGGGAAAAAAAAAAAAAATGTAGCTTCCACTGTCCCTGCACACCGAAGGTGGTGTTGGGCAGTGGAAATCGCTACAGCACAAGCGGTTTGGTGGTTAATGGACCCTGCCTAACGCTATCCCTGCTTCTGACGAAGCGGCAGCAACCTCTCCCTAGGCTCAGATCAGCAGCAGTAACATGGCGGTCGGCGGGAACGCCCCTTTATAGCCCCTGTGACGCCGCGGACAGCAAGCCAATCACTGCAATGCCCTTCTCTAAGATGGTGGGGACCAGGACCTATGTCATCACGCTGCCCACACTCTGCGTTTACCTTCATTGGCTGAGAAATGGCGCTTTTCGCGTCATTGAAACGCGACTTTGGCGCGAAAGTCGCGTACCGCATGGCCGACCCCGCACAGGGGTCGGATCGGGTTTCATGAAACCCGACTTTGTCAAAAGTCGGCGACTTTTGAAAATGTTCAACCCGTTTCGCTCAACCCTAGTCCCAGAGTTCTTGTCTGATTACCGGGATGTATTCGATGAGCCCAAGTCCAATGCTCTACCTCCGCATAGGGATTGTGATTGTGCTATCGATTTGATTCCTGGTAGTAAGTTTCCTAAGGGTCGACTGTTTAATTTATCTGTACCTGAGCACGCCGCTATGCGGAGTTACGTGAAGGAGTCTTTGGAGAAGGGTCATATTCGCCCGTCATCGTCGCCATTGGGAGCGGGGTTCTTTTTTGTGGCCAAGAAGGATGGTTCGCTGAGACCTTGTATTGATTACCGCCTTCTAAATAAAATTACGGTCAAATTTCAGTACCCCTTGCCGCTGCTGTCTGATTTGTTTGCTCGGATTAAGGGGACTAGTTGGTTCACCAAGATAGATCTTCGTGGTGCGTATAATCTTGTGCGTATTAAACGGGGCGATGAATGGAAAACAGCATTTAATACGCCCGAAGGCCATTTTGAGTACCTGGTTATGTCATTCAGGCTTTCTAATGCTCCATCAGTGTTTCAGTCCTTTATGCATAACATCTTCCGAGAGTACCTGGATAAATTCCTGATTGTATACTTGGATGATATTTTGGTCTTCTCGGATGATTGGGAGTCTCATGTGAAGCAGGTCAGAATGGTGTTCCAGGTCCTGCGTGCTAATTCTTTGTTTGTGAAGGGGTCAAAGTGCCTCTTTGGTGTTCAGAAGGTTTCATTTTTGGGGTTCATTTTTTCTCCTTCTACTATCGAGATGGACCCTGTTAAGGTTCAGGCCATTTTTGATTGGACTCAGCCAACATCCCTGAAGAGTCTGCAGAAGTTCCTGGGCTTTGCTAATTTTTATCGTCGCTTCATCAATAATTTTTCTAGTATTGCTAAACCGTTGACTGATTTAACCAAGAAGGGTGCTGATGTGGTCAATTGGTCTTCTGCTGCTGTGGAAGCTTTTCAGGAGTTGAAGCGTCGTTTTTCTTCTGCCCCTGTGTTGTGCCAACCAGATGTTTCGCTTCCGTTCCAGGTCGAGGTTGATGCTTCTGAAATTGGAGCAGGGGCTGTTTGGTCGCAGAGAAGTTCTGATTGCTCGGTGGTGAAACCATGCACCTTCTTTTCCAGGAAATTTTCGACTGCTGAGCGAAATTATGATGTTGGCAATCGAGAGTTGCTAGCCATGAAGTGGGCATTCGAGGAGTGGCGTCATTGGCTTGAAGGAGCTAAGCATCGCGTGGTGGTCTTGACTGATCACAAAAACTTATCTCGAGCCTGCCAAACGGTTGAATCCTAGACAGGCTCGTTGGTCGCTGTTTTTCTCCCGTTTTGACTTTGTGGTTTCGTACCTTCCGGGTTCTAAAAATGTGAAGGCGGATGCCCTGTCTAGGAGTTTTGTGCCCGATTCTCCGGGTTTGTCTGAGCCGGCGGGTATTCTCAAAGAGGGGGTAATTTTGTCTGCCATCTCCCCTGATTTGCGGCGGGTGCTGCAAAAATTTCAGGCTAATAGACCTGACCGTTGCCCAGCGGAGAAACTGTTTGTCCCTGATAGGTGGACGAATAAAGTTATCTCTGAGGTTCATTGTTCGGTGTTGGCTGGTCATCCTGGAATCTTTGGTACCAGAGATTTGGTGGCTAGATCCTTTTGGTGGCCGTCTCTGTCGCGGGATGTGCGTTCTTTTGTGCAGTCCTGTGGGATTTGTGCTCGGGCTAAGCCCTGCTGTTCTCGTGCCAGTGGGTTGCTTTTGCCCTTGCCGGTCCCGAAGAGGCCTTGGACACATATCTCTATGGATTTTATTTCGGATCTCCCCGTCTCTCAAAGAATGTCGGTCATTTGGGTGGTTTGTGATCGCTTCTCTAAGATGGTCCATTTGGTGCCATTGTCTAAATTGCCTTCCTCCTCTGATTTGGTGCCATTGTTTTTTCAGCATGTGGTTCATTTACATGGCATTCCAGAGAACATCGTTTCTGACAGAGGTTCCCAGTTTGTTTCGAGGTTTTGGCGAGCCTTTTGTGCTGGATGGGCATTGATTTGTCTTTTTCCTCGGCTTTCCATCCTCAGACAAATGGCCAGACTGAACGAACCAATCAGACCTTGGAAACATATCTGAGATGTTTTGTTTCTGCTGATCAGGATGATTGGGTGTCCTTTTTGCCTTTGGCTGAGTTCGCCCTTAATAATCGGGCCAGCTCGGCTACTTTGGTTTCGCCGTTTTTCTGCAATTCTGGGTTCCACCCTCGTTTCTCTTCAGGGCAGGTTGAGTCTTCGGACTGTCCTGGTGTGGATACTGTGGTGGATAGGTTGCAGCAGATTTGGACTCATGTAGTGGACAATTTGACTTTGTCCCAGGAGAAGACTCAACGTTTCGCTAACCGCAGGCGCTGTGTGGGTCCCCGACTTCGTGTTGGGGATTTGGTTTGGTTGTCATCTCGTTATATTCCTATGAAGGTTTCCTCTCCTAAATTTAAGCCTCGTTTCATTGGTCCATATAGGATTTCTGAGGTTCTTAATCCTGTGTCTTTTCGTTTGACTCTTCCGGCTTCTTTTTCCATCCATAACGTGTTCCATAGGTCATTGTTGCGGAGATACGTGGCACCTGTGGTTCCATCTATTGATCCTCCTGCTCCGGTTTTGGTTGAAGGGGAATTGGAGTATATTGTGGAGAAGATTTTGGATTCTCGTGTTTCGAGACGGAAACTCCAGTATCTGGTTAAGTGGAAAGGTTATGGTCAGGAAGATAATTCCTGGGTCTTTGCCTCTGATGTCCATGCTGCCGATCTGGTTCGTGCCTTTCATGTGGCTCATCCTGGTCGACCTGGGGGCTCTGGTGAGGGTTCGGTGACCCCTCCTCAAGGGGGGGGGGTACTGTTGTGAATTCTGTGGCCAAGCTCCCTCCTGTGGTCGTGAGTGGTACTGCTGCTGGTTCTGTCTATGAGTTTCCTTTGGTGGATGAGAGTGGTACTGCGGCTTCTGAGTTTCCTTCCTCAGGTGATGAGGTTAAGTCGTTAGGTGCTGCTCTATTTAACTCCACCTGGTGCTTTGATCCTGGCCTCCAGTCAATGTTCTAGTATTGGTCTTGCTTCCTCCTGGATCGTTCCTGTGGCCTGTCTATCCTGCATAAGCTAAGTTCTGCTTGTGTTATTTTTGTTTGCTATATTTACTGTCCAGCTTGCTATATTGGTTTTTCTTGCTTGCTGGAAGCTCTGAGACGCAGAGGGAGCACCTCCGTACCGTTAGTCCGTGCGGAGGGTCTTTTTGCCCCTCTGCGTGGTTGTTTGTAGGTTTTTGTGTTGACCGCAAAGCTATCTTTCCTATCCTCGGTCTATTCAGTAAGTCGGGCCTCACTTTGCTAAATCTATTTCATCTCTGTGTTTGTATTTTCATCTTACTCACAGTCATTATATGTGGGGGGCTGCCTTTTCCTTTGGGGAATTTCTCTGAGGCAAGGTAGGCTTATTTTTCTACCTTCAGGGCTAGTTAGTTTCTCAGGCTGTGCCGAGTTGCATAGGGAGCGTTAGGCGCAATCCACGGCTACCTCTAGTGTGGTGTGATAGGATTAGGGATTGCGGTCTGCAGAGTTTCCACGTCTCAGAGCTCTTCCTATGTTTTTGGTAAATGTCAGGTCACTTTGTGTGCTCTGAACTTCAAGGTCCAATGTGGTTCTGAATTACCTGTTCATATCACTTGTCCATCTATCAGGAACAAACAGCTTCCCCACTGGACAGCGGTCAGGCCTATCAGCCTGAAATTCCTGAAGCACCCGGCGCAAATCAGGGGAGATAGCAGAAAGAATCACCCCCTCCTTAAGAATGCCAACCGGCTCCAGGACTCCAGGAGAATCAGGCGAAAAACTCCTAGAGAGAGCATCAGCCTTAACATTCTTAGATCCCGGAAGATACGAGACCACAAAATCAAAACGGGAGAAAAACAGGGACCATCGAGCGTGTCTAGGATTCAGCCGCTTGGCCGACTCGAGGTAAATCAGATTCTTATGATCGGTCAGGACCACAACACGGTGTTTAGCTCCCTCAAGCCAATGTCGCCACTCCTCAAACGCCCACTTCATAGCCAACAACTCCCGATTGCCGACATCATAATTGCGTTCCGCAGGCGAAAACTTTCTGGAAAAAAAAGCACATGGTTTCATCAAAGAACCATCAGACTCCCTCTGAGACAAGACGGCCCCTGCCCCAATCTCAGAAGCGTCAACCTCGACCTGAAAAGGAAGAGAAACATCCGGTTGACGCAACACAGGGGCAGAAGTAAATCGGCGTTTAAGCTCCTGAAAGGCCTCAACAGCCTCAGAGGACCAATTCGTCACATCAGCACCCTTCTTCGTCAAATCAGTAAGGGGCTTAACCACACTGGAAAAGTTGGCAATGAAACGGCGATAGAAATTAGTAAAGCCCAAAAATTTTTGAAGACCCTTCACAGATGTGGGTTGGATCCAGTCATGAATAGCTTGGACCTTAACAGGATCCATTTCTATAGACGAGGGAGAAAAAACAAAACCCAAAAAAGAGACCTTCTGAACTCCGAATAGGCACTTAGACCCTTTCACAAATAAAGCATTATCACGAAGGATCTGGAACACCATCCTGACCTGCTTCACATGAGACTCTCAATCATTGGAAAAAATCAAAATATCATCCAAATATACGACCATGAATTTATCAAGATAATTGCGGAAAATATCATGCATGAAAGACTGGAACACAGATGGATCATTAGAGAGCCCAAATGGCATCACAAGGTATTCAAAATGGCCTTCGGGCGTATTAAATGCAGTTTTCCATTCGTCACCCTGTTTAATACGAACAAGATTATATGCCCCTCGGAGGTCAATCTTAGTAAACCAACTAGCCCCCTTAATCTGAGCAAACAAATCAGTAAGCAAAGGCAAGGGGTATTGGAATTTGACCGTGATCTTATTAAGAAGACGATAATCAATACAGGGTCTCAAGGAGCCATCCTTCTTAGCAACAAAAAAAGAAACCCGCTCCCAATGGTGACGAAGAGGGCCGAATATGCCCTTTCTCCAAAGATTCCTTAACATAGCTCCGCATGGCGGCATGCTCTGGCACAGACAGATTGAAAAGTCGGCCCTTAGGGAACTTACAACCAGGAATCAAGTTAATAGCACAATCACAGTCTCTATGTGGAGGAAGGGAACTGGACTTGGGCTCATCAAAAACATCCTGGAAATCCGACAAAAACTCAGGGACCTCAGAAGAGGGGGAAGAGGAAATTGACATCAAAGGAACGTCACTATGTACCCCTTGACAACCCCAACTAGTCACAGACATAGTTTTCCAATCCAGCACCGGATTATGTTCCTGTAACCATGGAAATCCCAGCACAACAACATCATGCAGGTTATGCAACACCAGAAAACGGCAATCTTCCTGATGTGCAGGAGCCATGTAAATAGTCATCTGTGTCCAGTACTGAGGTTTATCCTTAGCCAAGGGTGTAGCATCAATGCCCCTCAAAGGAATAGGGCTCTGCAAAGGCTGCAAGGAAAAACCACAGCGCCTGGCGAATTCTAAGTCCATTAAGTTCAGGGCAGCGCCTGAATCCACAAATGCCATGACAGAAAAGGATGACAATTAGCAAATCAGGGTCACAGATAAGAGAAATTTAGGCTGTATCGTACTAATGGTAACAGACCTAGCGATTCTCTTAGTACGCTTAGTGCAATCAGAGATAACATGAGCCGAATCACCACAGCAAAAACACAGCCTATTCTGACGTCTGAATTCCTGCCGTTCTATTCTAGTCAAAATCCTATAACATTGCATAGGTTCAGGACTATGCTCAGAGGATACTGCCATATGGTGCACAGCTTTGCGCTCGCGCAGACGCCGATCAATCTGAATGGCTAGAGACATAGATTCGTTCAAACCGGCAGGCGTAGGAAAGCCCACCATAACATCTTTAAGGGTTTCAGAAAGACCTTTTCTGAAAATAGCAGCCAGTTGATCCACACGAGAAAACAAACCCTGAACATCCATGCCAGAGCATATATCCTGCACCACCCAGATATCAAGAGGAAAAAAGAGGCAAACCAGAGCACAGAAAAAAAATGGTTCAGAACTTTCTTTTCCTTCTTTTGAGATACATTTAATTCATTTCTGGCCACTTGTACTGTTATGATCTGGTGGTTTAGGAACAACATGAGACAAGCTCTGAAGGAGGTGGTATTTGTACTGACCGCAGACCCTGAACCTAGCAGCGCAAATAGAAATAGCCGTGGGGGGTACCTGACGCTCCCTAGACCCCTCGGCACAGCCTAAGATCTAACTTCCCCTAAAGATGGAAACAGGAAACCTATCTTGCCTCAGAGAAAATCCCCAAAGGAAAGATAGCCCCCCAGAAATATTGACGGTGAGAGGAGGGGAAAATAACATACGCAGAGATTAAATCAGATTTTAGCATAGGAGGCCAGTCTACCTTGATAGATAGGACAGGAAAGGATACTGTGCGGTCAGTATAAAAACTACAAATCAATCCACACAGAGTTTACAAAATCTCCAAACCTGACTAAAGGTGTGGAGGGTAAATCTGCTTCCCAGAGCTTCCAGCTAACAGAAAAAATCCATAATGACAAGCTGGACAAAAATAGAATGCACAGAACAATAAGTCCATAACATGTGGACTGAAATGAGCAAAGCCAGAACTTATCTTTGCAGAACTGGTCAGGAAACCAGGAGAATCCAAGCAGAGATGTGAATCCAGCCAGAGAACATTGACAAGTGGCATAGGCTGAAGACTAGAGCAAGGTTAAATAGCAGAGCCAGGAGAGACGATTAGTGAAAGCAGCTGCTAAAGCTAAACCCAAGGAGCGGCAGTTCCACTCAAAACCACCAGAGGGAGCCCAAGGGCAGAATTCACAAAAGTGCCATTTACAACCACCGGAGGGAGCCCAAGAACGGAATTCACAACAGGTTCCTGCCAGTCCATCACAGCCTGTAGTTTGGCAGGATCCATAGCCAATCCCTGGGTGGAGATGATATAGCCTAGGAATGGTAAGGACTCCTGCTTGAACATACACTTCTCCAACTTGGCGTAGAGGGAGTTTGACCGTAGGAGGTCGAAGACTTTGCAAACATCTCTCCGGTGGGAGTCAATATCTGGAGAGTAGATGAGAATATCATCCAGGTAGACTACAACCGAGGTGGAGAGCATATCCCGGAAGATGTCGTTCACAAAGTCTTGGAAAACGGCTGGGGCATTACAGAGCCGGAAGGACATCACCAGATATTCATAGTGCCCATCCCTGGTGTTAAAAGCCGTCTTCCATTCGTCCCCCTCACGGATGCGAATCAGGTTGTAAGCACCCCGCAGATCTAATTTAGTAAATACCCTTGCTCCCCGAAGCCTATCAAAGAGCTCAGATATCAAGGGCAAAGGATACTTATTCTTAACGGTGATGGCGTTAAGACCCCTGTAGTCTATGCTTGGACGCAATTCCCCATTCTTCTTCTGCACGAAGAGGAACCCTGCCCCAGCAGGTGACACTGACTTCCTAATGAATCCTCTTGCCAGATTTTCCTGGATGTTCTGTGACATTGCCTCCGTCTCCGGGAGAGATAACGGATAAACTCAACCCTGGGGAGGCTCAGCACCAGGCAAGAGATCAATAGTTCAGTCATAGGGGCGATAGGGCGGAAGGGTCTCCACTGCCTTTTTGGAGAACACGTCTGCATAAAACCAATATTGCTTGGGGAGAGAGGATAAATCTGCGGGTACCTCTGTAGTAGCAACCTGAACGCACTCCCTCTCACACCTACCCCCACAAGATTCACCCCATCCCAGAATTCTGCCTGAGGACCACCCGATATGAGGAGAGTGGTACCGCAGCCAAGGTATTCCCAACAGGACCTCATCAATTCCCTCAGGAATGACGAGCAGAGATATAATCTCCTGATGGGATGGCGACATGGGCAGAGTAAAAGGGATGGTCTGGTGTGTTATCTGTGAGGGCAGTGTCGACCCATTCACCACTCATACCGTTACTGGTTGAGCTAGCATAACCAGGGGTATTGCGTGACGTTGGGCGAAGGCAGAAGACATAAAATTGCCCTCCGCCCCAGAATCCACGCAGAGCTCTACCGAGTGAGTGAATGGGCCTATTGTTATTGTCCCCTTAAGGGACAATTTGGAGGCAAACGTCGCCGTGTCTAGTGTACCTCCACCTACTACCACTAGACGCTGACGTTTCCTCGACCGCTGGGAACATCTGGTGGCAAGATGTCCTGACTGCTGGCAAACATGACAAACCTGGAGTGCACGAGCGGTCCGGGACTTAGATCCCGCTCGTGACACTTCCATGGCCTCATGTGACTCAGGGGCCTGGACTGGAGATTCCAAAGGTTTGGCGAAGGTGAGAGCCAGCCGAAACCTCTGCCTACACTGGGCTCGCTCTAACCTCCGCTCGTGAAAACGGAGGTCAATACGAGTGGACACAGCTATTAATTCCTCCAGTGTGGCGGGAATCTCCCTAGTGGCCAGGGTGTCCTTCATGTGGTCAGCCAGCCCCCTCCAAAATATCGGAATTAGGGCTTTATCCGACTCCAGCTCAGATGCTAGGGTGCGGATGTGGACAGCAAAAGGGCTGACCAAGGACGAGCCCTGAGTCAATGCCAACAGTTGGAGCGCCGTATCATGGGTGACACGAGGTCCTAAAAAGACCTGTTTCAGAGTGCTCAGGAAAAACGAAGCACTCCACCACATGATCGCCACGATCCCACAGCGGCGTAGCCCACTCTAACGCTCTGTCCGACAGAAGAGACACAATAAACCCCACCTTTTCCCGCTCTGTAGGGAAACGAGAGGCCAGAAGCTCGAGATGTATAGAGCACTGACTCATGAAACCCCTACAAGACTTACTATCACCAGAAAATTTTTCTGGCAGTGGTAGGTGTGATAGAGTCGGTACAGGGGTGGCAGTGGACAAGGTTGCTGCAGCCACGCTAGCAGCTTGAACAGCAACTGCAGTTACATCCACAGCTGAGGTTGTGCGCTCGAGAGCCGCCAACCTACCCTCCAGCTGCCTGATGTACCGCAAGGATTGCTGTTTGTCCGTCATTACTAGCCAGACCCTGGCGCTAGTGTAATGTTAGGGCTAGCGGAACGCACCAAAAAATAAGATAGGTAGAATAAGGTGCGTTCGCAGCCTGGGGTCCACCGTGCAGAGATGGAACCTGCTGCCAAGTAATGATGGACTATATGGCGGTACAATGTGAATACACACATAACTTCACCCTGTGTGAAGGAAGCAAACCCTGTTTGTTCATGGCGGTCACATGAGCGGCAAGCGACCAATCAGAACCCGCGACGTCATTCGCAGGTCCTAAAGGCGCTCATTTTAAACAAAGAAGCCTGCCGGTTACCAGCGTGAAGTCCAGGGGCCGCCGGAGAGGTGAATATATCAATATTTTTTATTTTAATTCTTTATTTTACACCTTAATATGGATCCCAGGGCCTGAAGGAGAGTTTCCTCTCCTTCAGACCCTGGGAACCATCAGAATACCTTCCGATACTTGGTGTCCCATTGACTTGTATTGGTATCGGATATCGGTATCGGCGATATCCGATATTTTTCGGGTATCGGCCGATACTATCCGATACCGATACTTTCAAGTATCGGACGGTATCGCTCAACACTATTCTTGAACCAAACTGCTCATTTTCATGAGGACTAAGAACACCACTTGAGTTCGAAACGGGTTCAGTGGTTCTTGGCTGCACTTCAATGACACTTGCCGGTCACTTGTGAGCAGCTTTCCATTTTAAACATGTTGAAATAAAGATTGTTGATTTTATTTCTGGAGCTGGATCCCCTTCTTGTCTTCACAAACATCGATTTTACCTGCAAGAAAATAGTACTAAAGATGTGGTGATGGCTGCATTCGCGTCACACCCCATGAGCGCCGTTTCGCTAGTAGCTTCTCCCAGGGGTGATAGATTTTAAATTAGTGAGCAATTGATTATTTCCTGGTGATTGAGGTCATATGCTGAACTCCTCTATATGGATTGCACTTAACATTCACCAATGCAGAGCCTGTAGCATGGGCAGCACCTAGGTATATTATTACCATTAGACTCCCAGGAGATATCATCTGCAAAATTTGCATTCACTACATATGATCCTTTCATATTCCTTTCTTTTACCTGCACCCAATATTTTGTCTATCGATTTCCCCTGCTTTTTTGGATGCTTTTGCCCTGTCTTTTTAATTGTTTTTGCTAGTGATGGGTGAGCACTAAATTGCTTGGGTGCTCGTTGCTCGGGTCGAGCAAATTTGAATGCAACAAGCCCAATGTAAGTCTATGGGAGACCCGAGTATTTTTACCGTGATCCCCCCGGGGGTCCTTTTAAGGTCTAAAAATGTCTGAAAATGATGGAAACACTGCAAAAATGACACAGGGACATCATGGGGATCGCACCTGGAAGCTTTCATGACTCCTAGATCCAGGGCTGCCACTAGAAATTTTGGGGCCCCATACTGGCAAAATTTTCGGGGCCCCCTTGAGACTCCGCCCAGGCTCCACCCCAGCCCCGCCTCCAGGCTCCACCCCTCAAACTGTCCACAGTCCCACCGCTATCTCTTGGAAAATCTCCACTTCTCACCTATCACACATTAACAGTTCCCATCACCAGATCACACATATAGCCGGCAGCTTTTGTTTTGGCCAAAAGATTTTTTAAGCCGCCACCAGAACACGGTAGACACTTTTGGCCGGGCCCTACTGTACTGTAACCTACTAAATATTTGTTAAAATATGCAATACAATTTAGGTATATTTTTATTTATTTTTCAATTTTTAACCCCTTCAAGACCCAGCCTATTTTGACCTTAAAGACCTTGCCGTTTTTTGCAATTCTGACCAGTGTCCCTTTATGAGGTAATAACTCAGGAACGCTTCAACGGATCCTAGCGGTTCTGAGACTGTTTTTTCGTGACATATTGGGCTTCATGTTAGTGGTAAATTTAGGTCAATAAATTCTGCATTTATTTGTGATAAACACGGAAATTTGGCGAAAATTTTGAAAATTTCGCAATTTTCACATTTTGAATTTTTATTCTGTTAAACCAGAGAGATATGTGACACAAAATAGTTAATAAATAACATTTCCCACATGTTTACTTTACATCAGCACAATTTTGGAAACAAAATTTTTTTTTGTTAGGAAGTTATAAGGGTTAAAATTCGACCAGCGATTTGTCATTTTTACAACGAAATTTACAAAACCATTTTTTTTAGGGACCACCTCACATTTGAAGTCAGTTTGAGGGGTCTATTTGGCTGAAAATACCCAAAAGTGACACCATTCTAAAAACTGCACCCCTCAAGGTACTCAAAACCACATTCAAGAAGTTTATTAACCCTTCAGGTGCTTCACAGCAGCAGAAGCAACATGGAAGGAAAAAATGAACATTTAACTTTTTAGTCACAAAAATTATATTTAGCAACAATTTTTTTATTTTCCCAATGGTAAAAGGAGAAACTGAACCACGAAAGTTGTTGTCCAATTTGTCCTGAGTACGCTGATACCTCATATGTGGGGGTAAACCACTGTTTTGGCGCACGGCAGGGCTTGGAAGGGAAGGAGCGCCATTTGACTTTTTGAATCAAAAATTGTCTCCACTCTTTAGCGGACACCATGTCACGTTTGGAGAGCCCCCGTGTGCCTAAAAATTGGAGCTCCCCCACAAGTGACCCCATTTTGGAAACTAGACGCCCCAAGGAACTTATCTAGATGCATAGTGAGCACTTTGAACCCCCAGGTGCTTCACAAATTGATCCGTAAAAATGAAAAAGTACTTTTTTTTCACAAAAAAATTCTTTTAGCCTCAATTTTTTCATTTTCACATGGGCAACAGGATAAAATGGATCCTAAAATGTGTTGGGCAATTTCTCCTGAGTACACCAATACCTCACATGTGGAGGTAAACCACTGTTTGGGCACATGGTAAGGCTCGGAAGGGAAGGAGCGCCATTTGACTTTTTGAATGAAAAATTATTTCCATCGTTAGCGGACACCATGTCGCGTTTGGATAGCTCCTGTGTGCCTAAACATTGGCGCTCCCCCACAAGTGACCCCATTTTGGAAACTAGACCCCCCAAGGAACTAATTTAGATGCCTAGTGAGCACTTTAAACCCTCAGGTGCTTCACAAATTGATCTGTAAAAATGAAAAAGTAATTTTTTTTCACAAAAAAATTCTTTTCACCTCAATTTTTTCATTTTCACATGGGCAGTAGGATAAAATGGATCATAAAATTTGTTGGGCAATTTCTCCCGAGTACGCCGATACCTCATATGTGGGGGTAAACCACTGTTTGGGCACTCGGCAGGGCTCGGAAGAGAAGGCGCGCCATTTGACTTTTTGAATGGAAAATTAGCTCCAATTGTTAGCGGACACCATGTCGCGTTTGGAGAGCCCCTGTGTGCCTAAACATTGGAGCTCCCGCACAAGTGACCCCATTTTGGAAACTAGACCCCCCAGGGAACTTATCTAGATGCATATTGAGCACTTTAAACCCCCAGGTGCTTCACAGAAGTTTATAACGCAGAGCCATGAAAATAAAAAATAATTTTTCTTTCCTCAAAAATGATTTTTTAGCCTGGAATTTCCTATTTTGCCAAGGATAATAGGAGAAATTGGACCCCAAATATTGTTGTCCAGTTTGTCCTGAGTACGCTGATACCCCATATGTGGGGGTAAACCACTGTTTGGGCGCACGGCAGGGCTCGGAAGGGATGGCACGCCATTTGGCTTTTTAAATGGAAAATTAGCTCCAATCATTAGCGGACACCATGTCACGTTTGGAGAGCCCCTGTGTGCCTAAACATTGGAGATCCCCCAGAAATGACACCATTTTAGAAACTAGACCCCCAAAGGAACTAATCTAGATGTGTGGTGAGGACTTTGAACCCCCAAGTGCTTCACAGAAGTTTATAACGCAGAGCCATGAAAATAAAAAAAAAAATTATTTTCTCAAAAATGATCTTTTAGCCTGCAATTTTTTATTTTCCCAAGGGTAACAGGAGAAATTTGACCCCAAAAGTTGTTGTCCAGTTTCTCCTGAGTACGCTGATACCCCATATGTGGGGGTAAATCACTGTTTGGGCACATGCCGGGGCTCGGAAGTGAAGTAGTGACGTTTTGAAATGCAGACTTTGATGGAATGCTCTGTGGGCGTCACGTTGCGTTTGCAGAGCCCCTGATGTGGCTTAACAGTAGAAACCCCCCACAAGTGACCCCATTTTGGAAACTAGACCCCCAAAGGAACTTATCTAGATGTGTGGTGAGCACTTTGAACCCCCAAGTGCTTCATAGAAGTTTATAATGCAGAGCCGTGAAAATAATAAATACGTTTTCTTTCCTCAAAAATAATTATTTAGCCCAGAATTTTTTAATTTTCCCAAGGGCAACAGGAGAAATTTGACCCCAATATTTGTTGTCCAGTTTCTCCTGAGTATGGTGATACCCCATATGTGGGGGTAAACTACTGTTTGGGCACATGCCGGGGCTTGGAATTGAAGTAGTGACGTTTTGAAATGCAGACTTTGATGGAATGCTCTGCGGGCGTCACGTTGCGTTTGCAGAGCCCCTGATGTGCCTAAACAGTAGAAACCCCCCACAAGTGACCCCATTTTGGAAACTAGACCCTGAAAGGAACTTATCTAGATGTGTGGTGAGCACTTTGAACCCCCAAGTGCTTCATAGAAGTTTATAATGCAGAGCCGTGAAAATAATAAATACGTTTTCTTTCCTCAAAAATAATTATTTAGCCCAGAATGTTTTATTTTCCCAAGGGTTACAGGAGAAATTGGACCCCAAAAGTTGTTGTCCAGTTTCTCCTGAGTACGCTGATACCCCATATGTGGGGGTAAACCACTGTTTGGGCACACGTCGGGGTTCAGAAGGGAAGTAGTGACTTTTGAAATGCAGACTTTGATGGAATGGTCTGCGGGTGTCACGTTGCGTTTGCAGAGCCCCTGGTGTGCCTAAACAGTAGAAACCCCCCACAAGTGACCCCATTTTAGAAACTAGACCCCGAAAGGAACTTATCTAGATGTGTGGTGAGCACTTTGAACCCCCAAGTGCTTCACAGACGTTTACAACGCAGAGCCGTGAAAATAAAAAATCATTTTTCTTTCCTCAAAAATTATGTTTTAGCAAGCATTTTTTTAGATTCACAAGGGTAACAGGAGAAATTGGACCCCAGTAATTGTTGCGCAGTTTGTCCTGAGTATGCTGGTACCCCATATGTGGGGGTAAACCACTGTTTGGGCACACGTCAGGGCTCGGAAGTGAGGGAGCACCATTTGACTTTTTGAATACGACATTGGCTGGAATCAATGGTGGCGCCATGTTGCGTTTGGAGACCCCTGATGTGCCTAAACAGTGGTAACCCCTCAATTCTAACTCCAACACTAACCCCAACACACCCCTAACCCTAATCCCAACTGTAGCCATAATCCTAATCACAACCCTAACCCCAACACACCCCTAACCACAACACTAACCCCAACACACCCCTAACCCTAACCACAACCCTAATTCCAACCCTAACCCTAACCCTAAGGCTATGTGCCCACGTTGCGGATTCGTGTGAGATATTTCCGCACCATTTTTGAAAAATCTGCGGGTAAAAGGCACTGTGTTTTACCTGCGGATTTTTCGCGGATTTCCAGTGTTTTTTGTGCGGATTTCACCTGCGGATTCCTATTGAGGAACAGGTGTAAAACGCCGCGGAATCCGCACAAAGAATTGACATGCTGCGGAAAATACAACGCAGCGTTCCCGCGCGGTATTTTCCGCACCATGGGCACAGCGGATTTGGTTTTTCATATGTTTACATGGTACTGTAAACCTGATGGAACACTGCTGCGAATCCGCAGCCAAATCAGCACCGTGTGCACATAGCCTAATTCTAAAGGTATGTGCACACGCTGCGGAAAACGCTGCGGATCCGCAGCAGTTTCCCATGAGTGTACAGTTCAATGTAAACCTATGGGAAACAAAAATCGCTGTACACATGCTGCGGAAAAACTGCACGGAAACGCAGCGGTTTACATTCCGCAGCATGTCACTTCTTTGTGCGGATTCCGCAGCGGTTTTACAACTGCTCCAATAGAAAATCGCAATTGTAAAACCGCAGTGAAATGCGCAGAAAAAAACGCGGTAAATCCGCCATAAATCCGCAGCGGTTTAGCACTGCGGATTTATCAAATCCGCAGCGGAAAAATCCGCAGAGGACCAGAATACGTGTGCACATTCCTAACCCTAACCCTAACCCTAGCCCTAACCCTACCCCTAACCCTACCCCTACCCCTAACCCTACCCCTAACCCTACCCCTAACCCTAACCCTAGCCCTACCCCTAACCCTACCCCTAACCCTACCCCTAACCCTAACCCTACCCCTAACCCTAACCCTACCCCTAACCCTAACCCTATTCTAACATTAGTGGAAAAAAAAAAATTTCTTTATTTTTTTATTGTCCCTACCTATGGGGGTGACAAAGGGGGGGGGTCATTTATTATTTTTTTTATTTTGATCACTGAGATAGATTATATCTCAGTGATCAAAATGCACTTTGGAACGAATCTGCCGGCCGGCAGATTCGGCGGGCGCACTGCGCATGCGCCCGCCATTTTGGAAGATGGCGGCGCCCGGGAGAAGACGGACGGGACCACGGCTGGATCGGTAAGTATGATAGGGTGGGGGGGGACCACGGGGGGGGGATCGGAGCACGGGGGGGGGAATCGGAGCGCGGGAGGGGTGGAACGGAGCGCGGGGGGCGTGGAACGGAGCACGGGGGGGCTGGAATGGAGCACGGGGGGTGGAACGGAGCACGGGGGGGGTGGATCGGAGTGCAGGGGGGGTGATTGGAGCACGGGGGGGTGATTGGAGCACGGGGGGAGCGGACACGAGCACGGGGGGGAGCGGAGCACTGGACGGAGGGGAGCCGGAGCAGTGTACCGGCCAGATCGGGGGGGTGGGGGGGCGATCGGAGGGGTGGTGTGGGGGCACACTAGTATTTCCAGCCATGGCCGATGATATTGCAGCATCGGCCATGGCTGGATTGTAATATTTCACCCGTTATAATGGGTGAAATATTACAAATCGCTCTGATTGGCAGTTTCACTTTCAACAGCCAATCAGAGCGATCGTAGCCACGAGGGGGTGAAGCCACCCCCCCTGGGCTAAACTACCACTCCCCCTGTCCCTGCAGATCGGGTGAAATGGGAGTTAACCCTTTCACCCGGTCTGCAGGGACGCGATCTTTCCATGACGCCGCATAGGCGTCATGGGTCGGATTGGCACCGACTTTCATGACGCCTACGTGGCGTCAAAGGTCGGGAAGGGGTTAAAATTACCTATAATACTACATACAAGGAACAAATACCACAACACTATGACCAGATGACATATTACCACCACAGTGATCGAATAATATAAAATACAAGGAACAAATACCACAACACCATGACCAGACCGCATATTACCACCACATAGTGACTGAATACTACAATACTGATCAGTAATAAAAAAAAACAACCACAATACTATCACCATCAGTGCCATTATACACAGGAGATCTGTAATTAGTAAGCAGTGTCTGTGTACAGGTAATACAGTGATCACCGGTGACATTATACACAGGAGCTCTGTATATAGTATACAGTGTATAGTGTCAGTGTATAGTTAACACTGACTCACCAGTGACGTCTCTAGGTGAAGTCCTTCATCTTTCATCCAGCACAGACCGCCATCATTTCTTCCAGCCAGGACTCGTCTCTGCAGGAAATAACACAGTTATCTCGAGTTCCACTTGCAGAATACATTACTTAATTTTCACAGCCTCTACATTACACCGCATAAAGAAGGTGACATAGTATCACTCTGCACAGTAACAGGACCTCCCCCCATTTAAAACAGTATACTCAAAAAATAAAATAAATACATCACTGCAATAATAATATCCCTTAATTAGCCCCTATGATAATATTCGCCATCCTAGCCCCCGTGTGTCTCATTGCAGGCTCCAGCCATATGTTCTCCCATCCTGCCCTCATGAGTATCCATTCTGCCCCATATGATCTCCCCATCCTGCCCCATCTGTCTCCATCGTATCCATCCTGCCCCATCTGTCTCCAATCCTGCCCCATCTGTCTCCATTCTGCCCCATCTGTTTCCAATCCTGCCCCATCTGTGTCCAGCACTCTGCCCCATCTGTGTCCAGCACTCTGCCCCATCTGTTTCCAATCCTGCCCCATCTGTGTCCAGCACTCTGCCCCATCTGTGTTCAGCACTCTGCCACATCTGTGTCCAATCCTGCCCCATCTCTGTCCAGCGCTCTGCCCCATCTCTGTCCAGCGCTCTGCCCCATCTCTGTCCAGCGCTCTGCCCCATCTCTGTCCAGCGCTCTGCCCCATCTCTGTCCCATCTCTGTCCAGCGCTCTGCCCCATCTCTGTCCAGCGCTCTGCCCCATCTCTGTCCAGCGCTCTGCCCCATCTCTGTCCAGCGCTCTGCCCCATCTCTGTCCAGCGCTCTGCCCCATCTCTGTCCAGCGCTCTGCCCCATCTCTGTCCAGCGCTCTGCCCCATCTCTGTCCAGTGCTCTGCCCCATCTCTGTCCAGCCCTCTGCCCCATCTCTGTCCAGCACTCTGCCCCATCTCTGTCCAGCACTCTGCCCCATCTCTGTCCAGCACTCTGCCCCATCTCTGTCCAGCACTCTGCCCCATCTCTTCCCAGCACTCTGCCCCATCTCTTCCCAGCACTCTGCCCCATCTCTGTCCAGCACTCTGCCCCATCTCTGTCCAGCACTCTGCCCCATCTCTGTCCAGCACTCTGCCCAGCACTCTGCCCCATCTCTTCCCAGCACTCTGCCCAGCACTCTGCCCCATCTCTGTCCAGCACTCTGCCCCATCTCTGTCCAGCACTCTGCCCCATCTCTGTCCAGCACTCTGCCCCATCTCTGTCCAGCACTCTGCCCCATCTCTGTCCAGCACTCTGCCCCATCTCTGTCCAGCACTCTGCCCAGCACTCTGCCCCATCTCTTCCCAGCACTTTGCCCCATTTCTTCCCAGCACTCTGCCCCATCTCTTCCCTGCACTCTGCCCCATCTCTGTCTAGCACTCTGCCCCATCTCTGTCCAGCACTCTGCCCCATCTCTGTCCAGCACTCTGCCCAGCACTCTGCCCCATCTCTTCCCAGCACTCTGCCCCATCTCTGTCCAGCGTTCTTCCTTGGGCCCCCGGATCGCCACTCTAAAAAAAAAAAAAGAAGTTCTTCTTACCTGCCGCGCTCCTGCGGCGGGCGAAGTCTCCACGCAGCTGCAGCGTGCATGCACTCGCCGGCGACTGACAATGATGTCAGACGCCGGCGACATGCACGCACGCTGCGGCTGACGTCAGCGCCTGCCAGCCTCAGATTGGCTGGCGGCGCCGCGGCTGTTAACTATTGACGTGCGGGCCCGCGCCCGCACGTCAATAGCTTTAAACAGCTGCAGCGTCGGCGCTAAGGGCCCGGTTAGCCTGCGGCTGCCGGTAGGGGCCCGGTGAGCAGATAAGAGGGGGCCCGATGCGGGCCCCCTCTGCTCACCGGGCCCCATACGCCAGTCACGGCCGTCATGCCCTGATGGCGGCCCTGCCTAGATCACAGCTTTAATAATTTTTTTCAGAGATTCATGCCATTTTTCCCAGTGCCGCAAAAGACACATTAAAACGAAACCAAAACGGGTTTAGCTGGGAAATATGTCATTTGCAGGTTAATGACTTGCCTGTAAGGCCAAATATTTAACCCCTCCCCGAAAATTGCCTCTCCCACTTAGGCTTAGTTCAGACGCAGTGTTTTTGAAGCGTTTTTCAACTTTAGCATTGCTTTCAACCACTACAAATGCATTCACTGGGAAATGTCATTGTAACATTTAACAACCTTTGCTGGCCATGTGGTGTGTGACACATAAGCAGACCCATCTTGTTTCATTTATGAAGGAGGGACTCTTAAAGTCACAGAGCCTATTTTTACTGGTGCATCAGGTGGCATTAATCTTCTTAAAGGGCCATTATGAAACAGTGGGTCTCCTAAGCTGTTGTACCCTACGCTGTGAGTGGATGGTCTGCCAAGAATTACGACGCACCACAATACCCCTGTCATAAAATGTCTAGGGGGGACTCCTGAAAAAGTGTTGCATTGCATTCAAGGCCTGTCCTGCTACCAATTCATATGCACCCCAATAAGCCTTTGAACCCACATAGTGGATGGGCCCAGGAAAATCCACTTCACAATATGCATTTTGTGCTCCGTACTCCTTTGTTTTACACATTGGAAGCAAGGCCAGCCCTGCTGCATAGTCAGTCATGTGCACCCCATTAGGCCTTGGAACCCACATACTGGATGGGCCCATGAAAATCCACTTCCCAATATGCATTTTGTGCTCCATGCTCCTTTGTTTTACACATTGGCAGCAAGGCCAGCCCTGCTGCATAGTGAGTCATATGCACCCCATTAGGCCTTGGAACCCACATACTGGATAGGCCCAGGAAAATCCACTTCACAATATGCATTTTGTGCTCCATACTCCTTTGTTTTATACATTGGCAGGAAGGCGAGCCCTGCTGCATAGTCATATGCACCCCATTAGGCCTTGGAACCCACATACTGGATAGGCCCAGGAAAATCCACTTCACAATATGCATTTTGTGCTCCATGCTCCTTTGTTTTATACATTGGCAGGAAGGCGAGCCCTGCTGCATAGTCATATGCACCCGATTAGGCCTTGGAACCCACATACTGGATGGGCCCAGGAAAATCCACTTCACAATATGCATTTTGTGCTCCACACTCCTTTGTTTTACACATTGGCAGCAAGGCGAGCCCTGATGCATAGTCAGTCATATGCACCCCATTAGGCCTTGGAACCCACATACTGGATAGGCCCAGGAAAATCCACTTCACAATATGCATTTTGTGCTCCATGCTCCTTTGTTTTACACATTGGCAGCAAGGCGAGCCCTGATGCATAGTCAGTCATATGCACCCCATTAGGCCTTGGAACCCACATACTGGATGGGCCCATGAAAATCCACTTTACAATATGCATTTTGTGCTCCATGCTCCTTTGTTTTATACATTGGCAGCAAGGCCAGCCCTGCTGCATAGTCAGTCATATGCACCCCATTAGGCCTTGGAACCCACATACTGGATGGGCCCATGAAAATCAACTTTACAATATGCATTTTGTGCTCCATGCTCCTTTGTTTTATACATTGGCAGCAAGGCCAGCCCTGCTGCATAGTCAGTCATATGCACCCCATTAAGCCTTGGAACCCACATACTGGATAGGCCCAGGAAAATCCACTTCACAATATGCATTTTGTGCTCCATACTCCTTTGTTTTATACATTGGCAGGAAGGCGAGCCCTGCTGCATAGTTAGTCATATGCACCGCATTAGGCCTTGGAACCCACATACTGGATGGGCCCATGAAAATCCACTTTACAATATGCATTTTGTGCTCCATGCTCCTTTGTTTTACACATTGGCAGCAAGGCGAGCCCTGGTGCATAGTCAGTCATATGCACCCCATTAGGCCTTGGAACCCACATACTGGATAGGCCCAGGAAAATCCACTTCACAATATGCATTCTGTGCTCCATACTCCTTTGTTTTATACATTGGCAGGAAGGCCAGCCCTGCTACATAGTCATATGCACCCGATTAGGCCTTGTAACCCACATACTGGATGGGCCCAGGAAAATCCACTTCACAATATGCATTTTGTGCTCCATACTCCTCTGTTTTATACATTGGCAGGAAGGCGAGCCCTGCTGCATAGTCAGTCATATGCACCCCATTAGGACTTGGAACCCACATACTGGATGGGCCCAGGAAAATCCACTTCACAATATGCATTTTGTGCTCCATACTCCTTTGTTTTATATATTGGCAGGAAGGCGAGCCCTGCTGCATAGTCAGTCATATGCACCCCATTAGGCCTTGGAACCCACATACTGGATAGGCCCAGGAAAATCCACTTCACAATATGCATTCTGTGCTCCATACTCCTTTGTTTTATACATTGGCAGGAAGGCGAGCCCTGCTGCATAGTCAGTCATATGCACCCCATTAGGCCTTGGAACCCACATACTGGATAGGCCCAGGAAAATCCACTTCACAATATGCATTCTGTGCTCCATACTCCTTTGTTTTATACATTGGCAGGAAGGCCAGCCCTGCTACATAGTCATATGCACCCGATTAGGCCTTGTAACCCACATACTGGATGGGCCCAGGAAAATCCACTTCACAATATGCATTTTGTGCTCCATGCTCCTCTGTTTTATACATTGGCAGGAAGGCGAGCCCTGCTGCACAGCCATATGCCCCCCATTAGTCCTGTGAACCTACATACTGGATGGGCCCAGGAAAATCTACTTCTCAATATGCATTTTGTGCTCCGTACTCCTTTGTTTTATACATTGGCAGGAAGGCGAGCCCTGCTGCATAGTCAGTCATATGCACCCCATTAGGACTTGGAACCCACATACTGGATGGGCCCAGGAAAATCCACTTCACAATATGCATTTTGTGCTACATACTCCTTTGTTTTATATATTGGCAGGAAGGCGAGCCCTGCTGCATAGTCAGTCATATGCACCCCATTAGGACTTGGAACCCACATAGTGGATGTGCCCATGAAAATCCACTTCACAATATGGATTTTGTACTCCCGTACTCCTTGGTTTTACACATTGGCTGGAAGGCCAGCCCTGCTGCATAGTCATATGCACCCCATTAGGCCTTGGAACCCACATAGTGGATGGGCCCATGAAAATCCACTCGTATTTTGTAATGGTATGTTGGTTCCCTCTTTGCACAATTATTTACAGGAGAATTTGACAATTTTATTTGCCATGTTGTTAACACTAAGGTTCAGATACGGCTTTAAAAAAGGCTAATATTTGCAATACAACGCAATTTTATTGCTAACAACAAAATTCAAGGAATAGTATGATTGAATAGTGTGAGTGTGTATACTTTTGTATATGTTAAAATACCTAGGTTAATAAGTACATATAAGGATTAAATAAATATAATGATTATGTATATATGAAGATTAACTGCATACAGTATAGTTAGATCATCACCAAGAGGCTTTTAAATATCAACCATGTGGAATATCAGAGAAGCAACACCAAGACAGAGAACCCCTGGGAGATTACCTATACTGCATGGGCGTCCCCAATTATGCAGGTATCAGCACACTGTACATGTACAGATACCCCAGTTTTGGCATCTGTCTTAGTCATGTTTCTCTGGTCTTATATAGTGATTTACACTATGTAGTAACTCTAGTTTCACCCAGACCTTCAAGTGGCAACTTTACCAGATTGGATTAAACTGAGATATCATGGAGTCCTCAGACGAGGGGCCATAAGCCCCTAGAAAATAAAAGCCACAAGGATTTAGATCAAACCACCACCGGCATAGTTTCAGTAAACCTTAATGTTTTTCAATGACAAACAGCAAACATATAGAGGCTTAGAACTGTTTGTGAAGTTAATAAACAAACATTTATTAAGATTGTGTAACTATGAGCATTTTCTGTCACATCTGTAAATGTTTTACAAGAAATGCAGCTATATGATTGTCTGAATGCATTCGGTATACAGTCTTTAAATCTTGGTTACAAATCGCCATTTGTATATTTGCCATTTGTACATTTGAGGAAGCCAAAGTTATGGCTCTCAAGGAGAGAAACTAATATAGTCGACAAAGAAATATTTTTAATGAACTACTGAGCCAAACTAACAGCATTGCTTTATCAAATTTATATGAAGTGTATTGTATCCAATGTGAGCAACCAGGCCTCATCACTATCGAAGCTACCGCCTCACCAACACCGGAGCTACCGCCTCACCAACACCGGAGCTACCGCCTCACCAACACCGGAGCTCCTGCAACCCTCAACCTACTGTCTCCTTCCCCATAATCCTGTAGAATGTAAGCCCGCAAGGGCAGGGTCCTCGCCCCTCTGTATCAGTCCGTCATTGTTAGTTTGTTTACTGTATGTGATGTTTGTAACTTGTATGTAACCCCTTCTCATGTACAGCACCATGGAATCAATGGTGCTATATAAATAAATAATAACATAGTAACATAGTAACATAGTAAGGCCGAAGAAAGACATTTGTCCATCCAGTTCAGCCTATATTCCATCATAATAAATCCACAGATCTACGTCCTTCTACAGAACCTAATAATTGTATGTTACAATATTGTTCTGCTCCAGGAAGACATCCAGGCCTCTCTTGAACCTCTCGACTGAGTTCGCCATCACCACCTCCTCAGGCAAGCAATTCCAGATTCTCACTGCCCTAACAGTAAAGAATCCTCTTCTATGTTGGTGGAAAAACCTTCTCTCCTCCAGACGCAAAG
Organism: Ranitomeya imitator; assembly: GCF_032444005.1. Taxonomy (NCBI): domain Eukaryota; kingdom Metazoa; phylum Chordata; class Amphibia; order Anura; family Dendrobatidae; genus Ranitomeya; species Ranitomeya imitator. The sequence goes on from NC_091282.1 coordinate 615,893,402, forward strand.
AATGCCCCCTTGTGCCCGTCACCTTCCTTGGTATAAACAGATCATCAGCGAGATATTTGTATTGTCCCCTTATATACTTATACATGGTTATTAGATCGCCCCTCAGTCGTCTTTTTTCTAGACTAAATAATCCTAATTTCGCTAATCTATCTGGGTATTGTAGTTCTCCCATCCCCTTTATTAATTTTGTTGCCCTCCTTTGTACTCTCTCTAGTTCCATTATATCCTTCCTGAGCACCGGTACCCAAAACTGGACACAGTACTCCATGTGCGGTCTAACTAGGGATTTGTACAGAGGCAGTATAATGCTCTCATCATGTGTATCCAGACCTCTTTTAATGCACCCCATGATCCTGTTTGCCTTGGCAGCTGCTGCCTGGCACTGGCTGCTCCAGGTAAGTTTATCATTAACTAGGATCCCCAAGTCCTTCTCCCTGTCAGATTTACCCAGTGGTTTCCCATTCAGTGTGTAATGGTGATATTGATTCCTTCTTCCCATGTGTATAACCTTACATTTATCATTGTTAAACCTCATCTGCCACCTTTCAGCCCAAGTTTCCAACTTATCCAGATCCATCTGTAGCAGAATACTATCTTCTCTTGTATTAACTGCTTTACATAGTTTTGTATCATCTGCAAATATCGATATTTTACTGTGTAAACCTTCTACCAGATCATTAATGAATATGTTGAAGAGAACAGGTCCCAATACTGACCCCTGCGGTACCCCACTGGTCACAGCGACCCAGTTAGAGACTATACCATTTATAACCACCCTCTGCTTTCTATCACTTAGCCAGTTACTAACCCATTTACACACATTTTCCCCCAGACCAAGCATTCTCATTTTGTGTACCAACCTCTTGTGCGGCACGGTATCAAACGCTTTGGAAAAATCGAGATATACCACGTCCAATGACTCACCGTGGTCCAGCCTATAGCTTACCTCTTCATAAAAACTGATTAGATTGGTTTGACAGGAGCGATTTCTCATAAACCCATGCTGATATGGAGTTAAACAGTTATACTCATTGAGATAATCCAGAATAACATCCCTCAGAAACCCTTCAAATATTTTACCAACAATAGAGGTTAGACTTACTGGCCTATAATTTCCAGGTTCACTTTTAGAGCCCTTTTTGAATATTGGCACCACATTTGCTATGCGCCAGTCCTGCGGAACAGACCCCGTCGCTATAGAGTCCCTAAAAATAAGAAATAATGGTTTATCTATTACATTACTTAGTTCTCTTAGTACTCGTGGGTGTATGCCATCCGGACCCGGAGATTTATCTATTTTAATCTTATTTAGCCGGTTTCGCACCTCTTCTTGGGTTAGATTTGTGACCCTTAATATAGGGTTTTCATTGTTTCTTGGGATTTCATCTAGCATTTCATTTTCCACCGTGAATACCGTGGAGAAGAAGGTGTTTAATATGTTAGCTTTTTCCTCGTCATCTACAACCATTCTTTCCTCACTATTTTTTAAGGGGCCTACATTTTCAGTTTTTATTCTTTTACTATTGATATAGTTGAAGAACAGTTTGGGATTAGTTTTACTCTCCTTAGCAATGTGCTTCTCTGTTTCCTTTTTGGCAGCTTTAATTAGTTTTTTAGATAAAGTATTTTTCTCCCTATAGTTTTTTAGAGCTTCAATGGTGCCATCCTGCTTTAGTAGTGCAAATGCTTTCTTTTTACTGTTAATTGCCTGTCTTACTTCTTTGTTTAGCCACATTGGGTTTTTCCTATTTCTAGTCCTTTTATTCCCACAAGGTATAAACCGCTTACACTGCCTATTTAGGATGTTCTTAAACATTTCCCATTTATTATCTGTATTCTTATTTCTGAGGATATTGTCCCAGTCTACCAGATTAAGGGCATCTCTAAGCTGGTCAAACTTTGCCTTCCTAAAGTTCAGTGTTTTTGTGACTCCCTGACAAGTCCCCCTAGTGAAAGACAGGTGAAACTGTACAATATTGTGGTCGCTATTTCCTAGATGCCCAACCACCTGCAGATTTGTTATTCTGTCAGGTCTATGAGGGTATGTGTCCACGATCAGGATGGCCGGCGGTATCGTCGGAGCGGCTTAGCCGCTCTGCGGTAAGCCCCGCCCCCTTTCTGGGACGCGATGATGCCGGATGTGTTCATAGCACACATCCGGCATCATCGCTCCCCACCATAGGGCCCTGTGCTATATCTTGCGGCGACGCAGCATCGCCGCAAGATATACGGACATGCGGCGATCTGAAAAGACGCGCAGCATGTCCGGAGTCGCAGGGCCGCCGCGTGCGTGTTACCACGCATAGTGGAGACGGGATTTCATTAAATCCCCTCCACTATGCTGTAACATCTGGACGCTGCGTGTCTGACGCTGCGGCTCTATGCAGCGTCAGACATGCAGCGTTTCCTGATCGTGGAAACAGACCCTGAGATAGTATTAGGTCTAAAAGTGCTGCTCCTCTGGTTGGATTCTGCACCAATTGTGAAAGATAATTTTTCTTGGTTATTAGCAGAAACCTGTTGCCTTTATGGGTTTCACAGGTTTCTGTTTCCCAGTTAATATCCGGGTAGTTAAAGTCCCCCATAACCAGGACCTCATTATGGGTTGCAGCTTCATCTATCTGCTTTAGAAGTAGACTTTCCATGGTTTCTGTTATATTTGGGGGTTTGTAACAGACCCCAATGAGAATTTTGTTACCATTTTTCCCTCCATGAATTTCGACCCATATGGACTCGACATCCTCATTTCCTTCGCTAATATCCTCCCTTAAAGTGGACTTTAGACAAGACTTTACATAGAGACAAACCCCTCCTCCTCTCCGATTTTTACGATCCTTTCTAAACAGACTGTAACCCTGTAAGTTAACTGCCCAGTAATAGCTTTCATCTAACCATGTCTCGGTTATTCCCACTATGTCAAAGTTACCTGTAGATATTTCTGCTTCTAGTTCTTCCATCTTGTTTGTCAGGCTTCTGGCGTTTGCGAGCATGCAGTTTAGAGGATTTTGTTTTGTTCCAATCTCCTCGCTGTGGATTGTTTTAGAAATGTTCTTACCTCCCTTCTGAGTATGTTTTCCTGGGTCTTCTTTATTCAAGTCTAATGTTTTTCTTCCCGTTCCCTCTTCTTCTAGTTTAACGCCCTCCTGATGAGTGTAGCGAGTCTTCTGGCGAATGTTTGTTTCCCAGGTTTGTTGAGGTGTAGTCCGTCTCTGGCGAGGAGTCCATCGTACAAGTAATTCACACCGTGGTCCAGGAATCCGAATCCTTGTTGTCTGCACCATCGTCTTAGCCAGTTGTTTGCATCAAGGATCCTGTTCCATCTCCTGGTGCCATGCCCGTCTACTGGAAGGATAGAAGAAAAAACTACCTGTGCATCCAGTTCCTTTACTTTCTTCCCCAACTCTTCAAAGTCCTTGCAGATTGTCGGTATGTCCTTCCTTGCCGTGTCATTGGTGCCAACATGTATCAGAAGAAATGGGTGGACGTCCTTGGAGCTGAAGAGCTTTGGTATCCTATCGGTCACATCCTTGATCATCGCACCTGGAAGGCAGCATACTTCTCTTGCAGTTATGTCCGGTCTGCAGATAGCTGCTTCTGTGCCTCTCAGTAGTGAGTCTCCCACCACCACCACTCTTCGTTGCTTCTTGGCTGTACTTTTTGCTGTCACTTGTTGCTGTGTGCCCTTTTCTTTTTTGCTTGCTGGTATTGCTTCATCCCTAGGTGTGCCATCTTCATCCTCTACAAAGACTTGATATCGGTTCTTCAGTTGCGTGGTTGGTGATTTCTCCATGGTCTTCTTGCTTCTTTTGGTCACATGCTTCCACTCATCTGCTTTTGGAGGTTCTCTGACACTTTTTTCACCTTCTGTGACCAGTAGAGATGCTTCTGTTCTGTCTAGAAAGTCTTCATTCTCTTTGATGAGTTTCAAAGTTGCTATTCTTTCTTCCAGACCCCGCACCTTTTCTTCTAAAAGGGCAACTAGTCTACACTTCTGACAGGTGAAATTTGATTCTTCTTCTGGTCGATCTGCGAACATGTAGCACATGCTGCAGCTGACCATGTAGGTTGTCACATCTGCCATGTTGCTCCTAGATCCTGCTGACTTGCTGTGTGTTTTCCTTCTTGGGTAATCTACTCAGCCAAGCTCTCTTGCAATAATGTCCTACAGGCAAAAATTTGCGCGCCTTATGGCGCGCGGTTTGGTGATGCTTTCCAAGCAGCTGGTCCCGGCTGTACCCAACGATCTTCTAGCTTAGGGAGACTCCTTGCTTTTCCCAGAAGGCACCTGGAATATGCAAATTAGCCTCCTCTAGCTTGAATCCCTGGTTTGGTGATGCTTTCCAAGCAGCTGGTCCCGGCTGTACCCAACGATCTTCTAGCTTAGGGAGACTCATTGCTTTTCCCAGAAGGCACCTGGAATATGCAAATTAGCCTCCTCTAGCTTGAATCCCTGGTTTGGTGATGCTTTCCAAGCAGCTGGTCCCGGCTGTACCCAACGATCTTCTAGCTTAGGGAGACTCCTTGCTTTTCCCAGAAGGCACCTGGAATATGCAAATTAGCCTCCTCTAGCTTGAATCCCTGGTTTGGTGATGCTTTCCAAGCAGCTGGTCCCGGCTGTACCCAACGATCTTCTAGCTTAGGGAGACTCCTTGCTTTTCCCAGAAGGCACCTGGAATATGCAAATTAGCCTCCTCTAGCTTGAATCCCTGGTTTGGTGATGCTTTCCAAGCAGCTGGTCCCGGCTGTACCCAACGATCTTCTAGCTTAGGGAGACTCCTTGCTTTTCCCAGAAGGCACCTGGAATATGCAAATTAGCCTCCTCTAGCTTGAATCCCTGGTTTGGTGATGCTTTCCAAGCAGCTGGTCCCGGCTGTACCCAACGATCTTCTAGCTTAGGGAGACTCCTTGCTTTTCCCAGAAGGCACCTGGAATATGCAAATTAGCCTCCTCTAGCTTGAATCCCTGGTTTGGTGATGCTTTCCAAGCAGCTGGTCCCGGCTGTACCCAACGATCTTCTAGCTTAGGGAGACTCCTTGCTTTTCCCAGAAGGCACCTGGAATATGCAAATTAGCCTCCTCTAGCTTGAATCCCTGGTTTGGTGATGCTTTCCAAGCAGCTGGTCCCGGCTGTACCCAACGATCTTCTAGCTTAGGGAGACTCATTGCTTTTCCCAGAAGGCACCTGGAATATGCAAATTAGCCTCCTCTAGCTTGAATCCCTGGTTTGGTGATGCTTTCCAAGCAGCTGGTCCCGGCTGTACCCAACGATCTTCTAGCTTAGGGAGACTCCTTGCTTTTCCCAGAAGGCACCTGGAATATGCAAATTAGCCTCCTCTAGCTTGAATCCCTGGTTTGGTGATGCTTTCCAAGCAGCTGGTCCCGGCTGTACCCAACGATCTTCTAGCTTAGGGAGACTCCTTGCTTTTCCCAGAAGGCACCTGGAATATGCAAATTAGCCTCCTCTAGCTTGAATCCCTGGTTTGGTGATGCTTTCCAAGCAGCTGGTCCCGGCTGTACCCAACGATCTTCTAGCTTAGGGAGACTCCTTGCTTTTCCCAGAAGGCACCTGGAATATGCAAATTAGCCTCCTCTAGCTTGAATCCCTGGTTTGGTGATGCTTTCCAAGCAGCTGGTCCCGGCTGTACCCAACGATCTTCTAGCTTAGGGAGACTCCTTGCTTTTCCCAGAAGGCACCTGGAATATGCAAATTAGCCTCCTTTAGCTTGAATCCCTGGTTTGGTGATGCTTTCCAAGCAGCTGGTCCCGGCTGTACCCAACGATCTTCTAGCTTAGGGAGACTCCTTGCTTTTCCCAGAAGGCACCTGGAATATGCAAATTAGCCTCCTCTAGCTTGAATCCCTGGTTTGGTGATGCTTTCCAAGCAGCTGGTCCCGGCTGTACCCAACGATCTTCTAGCTTAGGGAGACTCCTTGCTTTTCCCAGAAGGCACCTGGAATATGCAAATTAGCCTCCTCTAGCTTGAATCCCTGGTAATAATAATAATAACACAAAAAGGAGCTTTTTAAGGGAGCCCTTTAAGGTACACAAATGTTTTGAAGTCTTTGCCAACAACGATGTGTTTTCACCAATGTGAGGTACCTTTTATAAAAATATACTAGTGCCATTGCAGGCCCCTTGCCCAAAATTCACTGGGCTATAACAGTACAGAGCACGTTCACCCCTGGTGACCTAGTGGCAGTTAAAGGACACATTGCAGGAGACAGAGTTAAGAAGTAGGCCCAATGTATTTTACTGCCCAATTCCCCAATCTGGTGTCCTTTTTGGACTTATTAAAATAGTGCCATCTGAGCTCCCTAGCCCAAAATTCTGTGGCCTATAACAGTACTGAGCACGTGCAACCTGGTCATCTAGTGGCAGTTAAAGGACACATTGCAGGAGACAGACTTAAGAAGTAGGCCCAATGTAATGTCATGCCCAATTCCCCAATGTGTTGTCCTTTTTTTAAAAATAAAAGAGTGCCATCACAACCCCCTTGGTCAACATGCCCCGTACAGAGCACCTTCACACTGGTGATCTACTGGCAGGTACAGGACAGATTGCAGGACACCGAGTTAAGAAGTAGGCCCAATGTAATGTCATGCCAAATTCCCCAATGTACAGGTACAGGACAGATTGCTAGCAGCATGGCAGGCCAGGACTTCCAAGGCGTAGAGAGCCAGTTCATGCCACGTGTCCAGCTTGGATACCCAATAATTCAAAGGCACAGAGGAATCATGGAGGACATTTGTACGATCTGCAAGGTACTCCCTCACCATCTTCCCAAACATTGCACTTCTTGTGACAGCACCCCTTGCCTCAGTGTCGCCACGATGGGAGGGTCTGAGAAAACTGTCCAAGAACTTGGCCATTGATCCCCTACCTGAGTGGGATTGTACTTCTGTCTCTCTCGCTTGGACTCCTTGGTTGTACAACAAACTCTGACGTCTGCCGCCAGCGTTCTTACATGGGAATTTTCTAAGTAATTCCGCTACAAGTGCCCTGTGGTACAGCAACATTTTAGTACACCTCTCTGCCTCAGGCAGAAGAGATTGAAAGTTCTCCCTGTAGCATGGGTCTAGAAGTGTCACCATTCAGTAATGAGTGTCACCCAAAATTTTGATAATCTGAGGGTCACGTCAAATGCAGTGCAACATAAAGTCAGCCACGCGTGCCAGACTGCTAAAAGGCAAGACTTCCATGTCCTCACCAACAGGACGACTGACCATGCTGTCCTCCTCCTTCTTATCCTCCTCCTCCCTGTCCTCAGGCCATCCTCACTGAACAGAAGCTAACACAGATGTTTTTGTAGTACCATCTATAATGCATGAATGTAGCTCCTGTTCTTCCTCCTCCTACTCCTCATTGCCTATCAATCCACGTTGAGAAGTCATGAGGCTGGGCTGAGTGTAATCCCCCTGTATGGTTCCTTGCTCCATGTCCTCGTGCTCCGCCTGCAATGCATCCTCTTTGATTGTGAGCAGAGAGTTTTCGAGAATGCTGAGAAGCAGGATGGTGATGCTAATTATGGTGTCATCGCCGCTCACCATCTTGGTGCAGTCCTCAAAGTTTTGGAGGATCTTACATATGTCTGACATCCATGTCCACTCCTGAGGTCTTATGTGTGGAGTCTGACCTGAAATTCGATGGCCTTGTTGATGATGGTAGTCAACAACGGCCCTCTTCTGCTCACAAATCCTTTCTAGCATATGCAGCGTAAAGTTCCAGTGAGTGGGGACATCACACAACAGTTGGTGAGCTGGAAGCTGAAAACTCTGCTGAAGCACGGCAAGGGCGGCTGAAGCTGTAGCTGACTTTCTAAAATGGGCAGACAGACAGCATACTTTCACTAGCAGATCTGGCAGCTCCGGGTAGCTTTTCAGAAAACTTTGAACCATGAGTTTAAGCACATGGGCCAAGCAAGGTACGTGTGTGAGCTCATCTTGTTTCAGAGCAGCCACCAGGTTACGGCCATTGTCACACACGACCATACCTGGCTGTAGGTTCAACGGTGTCATCCAAACATCTGACTGCTTTTTCAGCGCTGTCCACAACTCTTCTGCATTGTGCGGTTTGTCACCTATGCAGATTAGCTTCAGCACAGCCTGTTGCCGCTTGGCTGAGGCAGTGCTGCAGTGCTTCCAGCTTCTGACTGATGTGTTGACTTCAGAGATGGAGGATGAAGAGGAGGAGGTGCAGGAGCTGTAGACTGTTGGAGCAAACCCTGATTGACGTAGGGCCAGCAATCCTCGGCGTGGGGAGGATGTGTTCCATCCCAAGGTCCGACTGGGTCCCGTCTTCCATTATGTTAACCCAGTGTGCCGTCATTGAGATGTACCATCCCTGCCCACAATGACTTGTCCATGTGTCCATGGTTAGGTGGACTTTCCCAATAACAGCATAGTTGAGGGCACGGGTAATGTTGTGTGACACATGCTGGTGTAATGCCGGTATGGCACACAGAAATAGTGCCAATTGGGGACTGAGTACCTTGGGACGGCTGCTGCCATCAGGTTGCGGAAAGCTTCCATCTCAACAAGCCTAAAAGGCAGCATTTCTAGCGCAAGCAGAAGAGAAATATTAGAATTGAGGACTGTGGCCTTTGGGGCATTGGCTGGGTATTTCCGCTTGCATTCCAAAGACTGGGTTATAGACAACTGAATGCTGTGCTGGGACAAGGACGTGGACGAGCTTGTTGATGGTGCTGCTTGACTGTGAGCCACAACAGGTGCAGAGCTAGAAGCATCGTCCCATGCATGGTGTACTGGGGATTGGCTTCTACGCAAAACAGTGGAAGAAGCAGTGGTGTGATCAGCAGGCAGTGGTCCTGGAGCCTGGGGTTCGGCCCACAAATTCGGGTGCTTTGCTTGCATGTGCCTGATCATGCTGGTGGTGGTCAGGCTCGTTGTTTTGCTACCCCTGCTGATGCGGGCATGGCAGGTGCTGCAAGTGGCTTGTTTGGGGTTATCGGCAGAGTCTTTACAAAATAGCCAGACTCAGGAAGATCTCACAGGTGGAATGGCAACTTCACTCATGTTGGTGTTGCGGGGAACGGATGCACGCCTTCTGTCTGTGGCCACCAAACTGCTTCTTCCTGCCTTTTGGGGGGATATGCCTCCTTCCCATTTGTGCTGCTGTCCTCGCTATGCATGCCCTCCTGCCAGGTTGGGTCAGTCACTATGTCATCCACCACCTTGTCTTCCACATCATCACCTTGTTCCTCTTCCTGACTTTCTGGCAATTGTGTCTCATCATTGTCCACCTTTTGTGACACTTTCCCACCATTGCCTTTGTGTGGACGAGGCTGGTAAAAGCTCTGGGCAGCTCTACATGCGATCTCATCTTTCCCCACTTCAAGTTGACCGGCAGAGATTTCTGAATCTTGAAATGGAAAACTGAACAGCTCTTCAGAGGGTCCAAGTGTGGGATCAGTTATCTCAGGGCACTTGGCATGGTGGGAGGAAGGAGGATCAGGGTGAGGAATATCCTGGCTCATGGCTACTCAGACTTGACTGTGTGGAGGACAAGGTGGTGGTGGTGGTGGCTAAGTGACTGGAAGAATTATCCGCTATCCAACCAACAACTGTTTCACACTGCTCTGGCTTTAATAGTGGTGCGCTGCAGTCCCCTAGAAAATGGGACATGAAGGTCGAGCAAGAAGATGTGGGTCTTTGTTGTTGCCCACTTTCACCTTCCCCACGGCCTCGTCCTCTGGATGCACCATCAGCATCACATCCACTTCCCCATCCCTTGCCCCTTGCCTTAACCATTTTAAATGGACTACTGCACTATTTCAAATGCTCAACACAAATCTCTTTATTAGTAGCGAAATAATGTGATCAGTAGGGTTGAGCGAAACGGATCGGTCATTTTCATAAGTCGCCGACTTTTGGCAAAGTCGGGTTTCATGAAACCCGACCCGATCCCTGTGTGGGGTTGGCCACGCGGTCGGCGACCTTCGCGCCAAAGTCGCATTTCGATGACGCGTTCAGCGCCATTTCTAAGCCAATGAAGGTGGACGCAGAGTGTGGGCAGCATGATGACATAGTTCCTGGTCCCCACCATCTTAGAGAAGGGCATGGCAGTGATTGGCTTGATTTCTGCGGCATCACAGGGGCTATAAAGGGGCGTTCCCGCCGACCGCCATCTTACTGCTGCTGATCTGAGCATAGGGAGAGGTTGCTGCCGCTTCGTCAGAAGCAGGGATAGCGTTAGGCAGGGTACATTAACCCCCAAACCGCTTGTGTTGTAGCGATTTCCACTGTCCAACACCACCTTTTGTTTGCAGGGACAGTGGAGGCTATTTTTTTTTTCCTCAGCGCTGTAGCTCATTGGGCTGCCCTAGAAGGCTCCCTGATAGCTGCATTGCTGTTTGTACGCCGCTGTGCAAACCAACTGCTTTATTCATAGCACAAATCCTGTTGCTCCTTCCTTTCTGCACAGCTATCTTGTTTGTTTGTCCACACTTTTGACTTTTTTGTGCAGCAGTCCACTCCTTTTTATTGCTGCCTGCCATACTTTGCTGAGATTACTGCAGGGAGATAGTAATTGTAGTACAGTCCCTTTTTTTTTTCGTTATATCTCTTCAAGCCACTTTCTGCCACAGAAAATATACTCTAATGCAGTGGCCCAGATTTATTCACTAGTCTCCCTGAAGAAAAAAAAAAAAGGTGCAGATTAAAATTGGCAAATCTGCATCAATGGCAGTCCTGTGTGTGGCATCTGTGTCTCATTTTCTGGCACAGAAAACATACAGTCTAACAGTGGGCCTGATTTCTTGCCAATTCTCCCATAAATAAAAAAAAAATAGTGGGAGATTAAGATTGGCAATTCTGCCTCAGCGCCAGTGCTGTGTGTGGCATCTGTCTCTAATTTTGTGCCACAGAAAACCTAGTGTGTAACACTGGGCCAGATTTTTTGACAATTCTCCCAGGAAAAAAAAATAGTGGGAGATTAAGATTGGCATTTCTGCCTCAGTGCCAGTCCTGTGTGTGGCATCTGTCTCTCATTTTGTGCCACAGAAAACCTAGTGTGTAACACTGGGCCTGATTTCTTGACAATTCTCCCACAATAAAGTAAAACAAGTGGGAGATTAATATTGGCATTTCTGCCTCTGTGCCAGTCCTGTGTGTGGCATCTGTCTCTCATTTTGTGCCCCAGAAAGCCTAGTGTGTAACACTGGGCCTGATTTCTTGACAATTCTCCCAGAAAAAAAAAACTAGTGGGAGATTAAGATTGGCAATTCTGCCTCAGTGCCAGTCCTGTGTGTGGCATCTGTGTTGTGAATTCTGCTCTTGGGTTCCCTCCAGTGGTTGTTGGTGGGAATGCAGTTGTCTCTGACTCGCAGTCCTGGCCAGGTGTATCGGATGATTACAATTCTGACTGGGATATTTAGGTGTGCAGGATCCTTTAGTTCTTTCCAGTTGTCAATGTTACTTGTGAAGTGTTGGTGCACTTTCTGGCTTCTCCTGTTGCTGCCAAATTCAGCAAAGATAAGTGTTTGGTTTTTGTATCTGTGGCACACTGCTGTGTGCTTGTTTCAGTTTTATTCCTGCTCTGATTGTAGGATTCACTGGAGTTGCAGATTTACGCTCCTACATCTTTTAGTAGATGTAGGAAGTTTTTTGTATGTTCTGCTGTGTATGTTTTGAAGGGTTTTTATACTGACCGCACAGAACTCTGTCCTATCCGGTCCTATCCAGCTAGAGTGGCCTCCTGTGCTAAATCCTGTTTTTCTGCCTGTGTATGTTTTTTCCTCTCCGACTCACCGCCAATATTTGTGGGGGGCTGTTTATCCTTTGGGGATTTTCTCTGAGGCAAGATAGTATTCCAATTTCCATCTTTAGGGGTATTTAGTCCTCCGGCTGTGACGAGGTGTCTAGGTGTGTTAGGTACACTCCATGGCTACTTCTAGTTGCGGTGTTAAGTTCAGCATTGCGGTCAGTATAGTGGACACCTTCTCCAGTGAAAGTTCTCATGCAGTTCCTAGGTCACCGGATCATAACACATCTGTCTCTCATTTTGTGCCACAGAAAACCTAGTGTGTAACACTGGGCCAGATTTTTTGACAATTCTCCCCAGAAAAAAAAAAAATAGTGGGAGATTAAGATTGGCATTTCTGCCTCAGTGCCTGTCCTGTCTGTGGCATCTGTCTTTCATTTTATGCCACAGAACATATACTGTATAAGAGTGGGCCACATTTCTTCAATATTCTCCCTGAAAAAATAAAAAGGGGGATATTTTTATTGGTAGTGTGTGCATCTGCGTCAGTCCTGTTAGTGGCATATCTGTCTGCCGCTGAAGCTGTGTACTGTTATACATTGGGCCTGATTTTCCCTGCAGTCTCACCCACCTATAAAGGGATATATAAATCCAACAGAAGTTTGAGTTCACCTTGTAACTGGTTTTACAGTAACAAATACCGTTAGTTTGGTTACGTTTTTCAAACAATGAGGAAGTCTGGTGGAAGAGGTCATGGCCGTGGGCGGTCATTGCCAGCTGGTAATGATGGTAGTGGTGGTGGAGCATCAGGTGGTCATGGGAAAAGCAATATAGCACCTAAGTCTCGAGTTGTTGAGCCAGTTTCGTCATCTGGCTACACAAGGCCTCGAACGCTCCCTTTTCTGGGAGTAGGAAAACCGCTTTTAAAGCCGGAGCAGCAAGAACAAGTTTTGGCTTTCCTTGCTGACTCTGCCTTTAGCTCTTTCGCCTCCTCTTCTGAAACTGCTAAATGTAAAAGCAGCGCATCGTCAGTGGATGTTCACGGTCAGGGACAAGTGGCTTCCTTGTCTTATTCACCAAGAACAACAGAGAAGGATGCGTCAGGCAACACAACGGGTTACTCCATGGAGCTCTTTACACATACCGTTCCTGGGTTAGAAAGTGAAATAGTTAACAGGCCATGCCCATTAGAAGTTGAATTGGATATGGAGTGCACAGATGCACAGCCACAGCCAGATTACTATGCTGTTCCTTTGACTCAGACCAGAACATTGCCCTCGCAGTGTACTGATCCAGAATCTGACCCTGATGGGACTATGGTGCCCCGTCAGGAACGCTATACCACCGGCTTACACAGTGACACAGACGAAGTTGCACACGAGATAGAAGAGGAGGTCATAGATGACCCAGTTGTTGACCCCGATTGGCAGCCATTGGGGGAACAGGGTGCAGGCGGCAGTAGCTCTGAAGCGGAGGAGGAGGGGCCGCAGCAGGCATCAACATCGCAACAGATACCATCTGCCAGGCCCGTATCTGGCCAAAAACACGTGGCAAAACCAAAACCAGTTGCAGGACAGTGTGGCCATCCGGTTAAAGAAGCTCAGTCTGCAATGCCTGAAAAGGTATCCGATAGTAGAAAGAGTGCAGTCTGGCATTTTTTTAAACAACATCCAAATGATCAGCGCAAAGTCATCTGTCAAAAATGTTCAACTACCTTAAGCAAAAGTCTAAATACAAGTTGCATGCGTAGACATTTAACCACCATGCATTTGCAAGCCTGGACTAACTATCAAACATCCCTTAAGGTTGTAGCACCCTCAGCCAATGAAGCTAGTCAGCAACGCTACATCCCTTCCCTCACTGTAAGCCCACCATTTCCCGCACCACCTGCAGTAAATGTGCAGGTTTCGTCGCCAGGCCAAAGCAGTCAGGGAATCACCAGGTTCGTGGTAGGAAACACTGCATGTAGGGCACCAGCAAGAATACAATCTCCAACCCTCTCTCAGTCTGCCATGTCCACCGGCACCCCCGCTAGTTCCACGATCTGCAGCTCTCCAGTCCAGCTCACCCTACATGAGACTCTCGTTAGGAAAAGGAAGTACTCATCATCGCATCTGCGTACACAGGGTTTGAACGCCCACATTGCTAGACTAATCTCGTTAGAGATGATGCCCTACCAGTTAGTTGAAAGCAAAGCTTTCAAAGCCCTGATGGACTACCCTGTACCACGCTACGAGCTACCCAGTCGACACTTCTTTTCGAGAAAAGCCATCCCAGCCCTCCACCAGCATGTAAAACACCGCATCGTCCATGCACTCAGGCAATCTGTGAGTACAAAGGTGCACCTGACAACAGATGCATGGATCAGTAGGCATGGCCAGGGACGTTACGTGTCCATCACGGCACACTGGGTTAATGTGGTGGATGCAGGGTCCACAGGGACAGCATTATTGGGACAGTTCTGCCTAGCCTACGGTCTAGGAAACAGTTGGCTGTAGGCGTTGGACCGCCTCCTCCTCCTCCTCGTCCTCCTGCAGAAGCGAGAGCTCGTCCACAGACCGCAGTCGCACGAGCACTCCATGCGCAGCTGCCACTGTTGCACACAAGGTGTCCCATTATGGGACAGCTAGTGGCAAGCGTCAGAAGGCTGTATTGGCAATGAAGTGTTTGGGCGATAACAGACACACCGCAGAAGTTCTGTCCGAGTTCTTGCAGCAAGAAACTCAGTCATGGCTGGGCACTGTACATCTTGAGGCAGGCAAGGTAGTGAGTGATAACGGAAGCAATTTTATGGCTGCCATAGCCCTTTCACAACTGAAACACATTCCTTGTCTGGCTCACACCTTAAACCTGGTGGTGCAGTGCTTCTTGAAAAGTTATCCGGGGTTACCCGACCTGCTCCTCAAAGTGCGCAGACTTTGCTCGCATATCCGCTGTTCGCCCGTGCACTCCAGCCGTATGCAAAACCATCAGCGGTCTTTGAACCTTCCACAGCATTGCCTAATCATCGACGTTGCAACAAGGTGGAACTCCACACTGCACATGCTTCAAAGACTGTGTGAACAGAGGCGTGCTGTTATGTATTTGTGGGAGGATACACATACACGGGCAGGCAGTTGGATGGCAGACATGGAGTTGTCAGGTGTGCAGAGGTCGAAGGTACAAGACCTGTGTCAAGTCCTTCAGTGTTTTGAGGAATGCACACGGCTGGTTAGTGCAGACAACGCCATAATAAGCATGAGCATCCCCCTAATGCGTCTGCTGATGCAAAGTTTGACGCACATAAAGGAGCAGGCGTCTGCAGCCGAGGAAGAGGGAAGCCTTGATGACAGTCAGCCATTGTCTGGTCAGGGCAGTCTACAGGACGAGGTAGCGGGCAAAGAGGAGGAGGACAAGGAGGATGATGGGGATGAGTATTTTTTGAATGAGAAAGCTTCTCCGGGGCCAATAGAAACTGGTGGCGTTGCAAGGCCGGGTTCAGGCTTTTTGAGGGAGACAAGTGACGTAGATTTGCCAGAAACTGCCCCTCAACCCAGCACAAGCGCAGATTTGACAACTGGAACTTTGGCCCACATGGCGGATTATGCCTTACGTATCCTCAAAAGGGACCCACGCATTATTAAAATGATTACTGGTTGGCCTGCCTCCTTGATCCTCTCTATAAAGGCAAATTGCAAAATATCATGCCACATGAGAATCTCGAACAAATATTAGCAACCAAACAAGCAACTCTTGTAGACCGTTTGATTCAGGCATTCCCAGCACACAGCGCCGGTGATGGTTCTCACACAAGCTGCAGGGGGCAACAGGGCAGAGGTGTTAGAGGTGCACAAATCAGAAGTGGCGTTGGACAGAGGGGTTTTCTGACCAGGTTGTGGAGTGATTTCGCAATGACCGCAGACAGGACAGGACTGCAGCATCAATTCAAAGTGACAGGAGACAACATTTGTCCAGTATGGTTACTAACTATTTTTCATCCCTTATCGATGTTCTCCCTCAACCGTCATTCCCATTTGATTACTGGGCATCCAAAATAGACACCTGGCCTGAATTGGCAGAATATGCATTGCAGGAGCTTGCTTGCCCAGCAGCTAGTGTGCTATCAGAAAGAGTATTCAGTGCTGCTGGTTCAATATTGACCGAAAAAAGGACTCGTCTGGCTACCCAAAATGTTGATGATCTAACCTTCATTAAAATGAACCACTCATGGATTTCGAATTATTTTGCCCCACCTTTCCCGGCTGACACCTAGCTTTCCTATAAAAAGGTCTTGCTTGTGGACTGGTCTTACTGACTGTTCCAATCTCTTAATTTGCAGCTGCTGTTTGTTCAGCCTACGACATGTTTACACCTCCCTAAATGGGCTAACTCCCCCCACGGGGTCGTGGTCTCGCAACTTGGCGCAAGCACCCGGGAGAGTGCTGTTTGTTTGAAGAGGTGGGTGTGCCCGCTTTTGGTCGACGGCACTGCCACTGGGTCCCTCATAGTACAATAAAGTGTCTCTGGCGGTGGTGGCGCGCACCCAATGTCAGACACACCATTGTAACATGAGGGGCCCTGGGCCTGTACCGCCGGCCACAACAGAGTTTCCCCCCCAGCTCAAACAGTGCTCTACCACTTGCAAAATTATCTCTCACAGCTCCACCAATGTTTAGTCTATGTGCTGACATCCTTCAATGCCAGGCACTGACAATACCAATTTGGTGACATGTATGATGCTAGTTAAAATAGTCAGGGTCAGTGTCCTATATTGACACCAGTAAATACTTAGCGCCAAATTGCTATGTCTGAAACTCAGCAGAGGAGCCCTCCCCTGTACCTAAGTATGCCACCCTTTTTTGGGGGGGTTTTGTTGTTTTGCGAGACATTAACATCTATTTCTTTTTTGGGAGTACTAACTGTGTCAGACACTCCTTCCAATCGTCCTCCGCTGACCACACCAATGCTGCCTGTGTACCCCTGCCACATAATCGAAGCTGCTTTGAGCCTATTTTTTTTAATTTTAGGCCTACTAAGTCTGTCTGTGGTCCCTCCTTCAAATTGTCCTCCGCTGACCACACCAATGCTGCCTGTGTCCCCCTGCAAGATAATTCAAACTGCATTGAGCCTAATTTTTTTATTTTAGGCCTACTAAGTCTGTCTGCGGTCCCTCCTTCAAATTGTCCTCCGCTGACCACACCAATGCTGCCTGTGTACCCCAGCAAGATAATTCAAACTGCATTGAGCCTAATTTTTTTATTTTAGGCCTACTAAGTCTGTCTGCGGTCCATCCTTCCAATTGTCCTCCGCTGACCACACTAATGCTGCCTGTGTACCCCTGCAAGATAATTCAAACTGCTTTGAGCCTATTTTTTTAAATTTTAGACCTACTAAGTCTGTCTGCGGTCCCTCCTTCCAATTGTCCTCCGCTGAGCACACCAATGCCGACCGTGTACCCATGTAACCTTTTTTCAACCTGCAGTGAGCCAACTTTGTGGTGTACGGCCTACTAGCAGTGTCTGTCTGCGCCACTTAATACAACTGTCCTCTAAAAAAAAAAACAAAACACAATTGTCTGGTTTTCAGCCTGTCGGAATTATAAAACTGCATTGGGGCCACAAGTTTTGTTGTGGTCTACAAACTGAGTCTTCCGCTCCAAGGTGTTCTCTATGTTGCCTCTCCCTCGCTTCTATCTTGAAGCTAATGTTAAGTAGTTGTTGAAACAACACTGCATTAGGCCTACAAGTTGGGTCTGGGTTGTAGAGACGGTGTCTGCCGCTCCAAGGTCTTCTCCTGGTTGCCTCTCCCTAGCTTCTATCTTGAAGCTCTTGTTAAGTAGTTGTTGAAACAACACTGCATTTGGCCTACAAGTTGGGTCTGGGTTGTAGAGACGGTGTCTGCCGCTCCAAGGTGTTCTCCAGGTTGACTCTCGATAGCTTCTATCTTGTAGCTCTTGTTAAGTAGGTGTTGAAACCCCCATGCTTGCTCTGGATCACAGCACTTGCAAATTTGAAATACTTACCTCTCCCTGCTACACTGCCGTGACGTGGTCCACGTTTCCTGGGCCCACTAAATTCTTTACCCAGCCGTACCCCCCCAAATTTTGCGAAATTACCCCCAATGTCCAATGCCTAACTATTATTATAAGGTAAATTAAGATTGACAAGCTTCAGTACCAAGAATGGATGTTTTGGCCATTAAAATGGGCACTGTAGGTGTTTTCCTGGCCTCCACTCACTGCCGACTATGCTTCCCCATTGACTTGCATTGGGTTTCGTGTTTCGGTCGATCCCCGACTTTTTGCGATAATCGGCCGATTTCACTCGACTCGACTTTTGAGATAATCGGGTTTCGCGAAACCCGACTCGACCCTAAAAAACTAAAAGTCGCTCAACCCTAGTGATCAGTATGCCTGCAAATCTGTGATTTTTCAAACTCAAACAGCAAAAATAAGTACACCGGCCTACAATGCCCAAACTTGGAGCACAGAGATATATGACGGCTGTGAAAGAAATACCACACTGGCAAATCTGTGGCCTTTCAATTTTTTTTTAATGCTATATAGCGCTGTGTAGAATTTGAGTATCACACAGCCAAAAAATAAGGACACCGGCCTCCAATGCTCAAACTTGGAGCACAGAGATATATGACGGCTGTAACAGAAATACCACACTGGAAAATCTGTGGCCTTTCAAATTTTTTTTAATGCTAAATAGCGCTGTATAGAATTTGAGTATCACACAGCCAATAAAATAAGTACACCGGCCTCCAATGCCCAAACTTGGAGCATAGAGATATGTGACGGCTGTAACAGAAATACCACACTGGCCAATCTGTGGCCTTGGAATTTGTTTCATGCGAAATAGCGCTGTATAGAATTTGAGTATGGCACAAATTATTTTATATTATATATTGTGGTGATTTTCCCTATCTCTTTTAATGATTTATTTGAGTTTCCATATGACGGTATTTTTTGTTTAGTTATTGCCATTTCAAAAAGGTCAAGCAGCAGACATTAGGGACAAAAAAGCTACAGACCGGAAGAGGGCGAAAATGACTCTCCACTGACCGGGATGACCGTCATCTTATTCGAATGTCACTCAGCAACCACAGGATGACCTCAAGTGACCTACAAAAGGAATGGCAAATGACAGCTGGGGTGAGGCAAGAAGCTCCTTGTTTTTGGTGTGATGGGGTAGAGTCAGTGCCCACACGTAATTTCTGACACCAATCTCTGTCCTGCAGAGCCATTGTCCTCCGCCTGGTTGGACGGTACCAAGGGTTCTGTTGCCTGTATCACATTATTATCAACAGTAAAAGTTTGGCAAACTTTGCATATTTGGTTTGGTGGGCTTCTTCCTCTCCATAGTTAAGGACACGCACTGGTAACGTCCCCTTGCGGACTTCAACCACCCCTCTGGCTGTCAGGATTGTGGGCCTACTGTCTGAATACACAGGTTCTACCAGGGCCTGGTAGTCTTTACCTCGGAGGCCTATTGCTGCCCGACACCATATTAACATTTCACTCCTGGGGGGTATTGCAATTGGGATTGAATCACTCACTGTGGCACAGCCAATTTCTCCACCAGATAGTTCTACCTGCTGTCTCTGTACTAGAGCTTTGATTTCTTTCTGCAGGACACGTTGCTCACTGGAACCAGCTGTTTCTGCCACCTGCTGTAACAAGACAATAACCTCTGCAAGACAATTTTCTATGACATTAGTAACAATGGTCATCATAGGGTTACATTTGCGGCGATCAATATCAACAATCACGATCCCTTGGGATTTTAACTCTACCCGCCCCACTTTAATGGTGACCTCTTTGTATCCCACTTGTGGTAATGGCTGACCGTTACTGGCGACTATGGTGAAATCGTCGTCAGGGCCACGAGTAATGTCGGTGTCTTCCCAATAACGTTTATAAAGGACATAAGGCAAAGTTGTCACCTGAGAAACAGACCATTCGTGGGGATACCGTCGATCACAATGGGGAGAACAGTTCGTCCCCCAACGTACTTGGCTCTCCAGTTTTGCGGGCCTGGTCGTCCTACTCCTGGGCATTGGCCCTCTGCCCCAGGGGTTGCTCATTTAAATGACAGTACCTTGCAATGTGGCCTGCCTGATTGCAGCGGCGGCAGATGGGTCGTCCGTCTTGATGATAGCGATCGTCGTCTCTGCCTCTGGTCGGCGGGATCCTCTTCTGTCGTCGCCAGGGAACATCCTCCGATCTGGAGGCCAGCTTGATCTTCTCCTTGGGGGCCTCCTGTAGGGACTGCACGGTCCGGGCTAATGCAGCAACGTTCTTGGTCAGCCCCTGTAGCTGGAGGTGTAGTCCGGCGGGAGAATCATCTTCAAGGATCTGGGCATCGGCCTCAGCAGAGACTTGAGGATAGGACGCCACCTCCTGGTGGTACGTGAGGGCTGGACACCTAGGGGGAACTGCACGGCTGAGCTGCCATTCCTGTAGCACCTGGATGGCCTTGTCTTTGAACTGTGCAAAGGCAAGGTCAGGAAGTGCAGTTGGGCCCTTTGCACAGGAGTCCCTCAATAAACCACTCCTTCAAGAGTTTGTCCTCATCTGGCACACTGTTAGGGTCAACCTGCCCGATTGCCCGCAATGCTTCCTGGAGATTTAGGGCATAGTCCCGTAGGCTATCCTGTGGCCTCTGCTTGCACCCATAAAACTTCAATTTGATTTCTGTAGCGGTGCGGGTGTCAAAGGTGGTTTTAAGCTTAGCAAAGATCTGCTGCACAGTCTTTTTATCCGCAGCTGGCCAGAATTTCACCTCCCTCAGGGCTGCTCCAAACAGTTGGCCCGTTATAATGTGAACTTTCTGATACTCTGTCAGAGGATAAACTTCAAGCAGGCTGTAGAGTCTTTCTTTAAAGTCGTCTAATGTATGCGATTCTCCAAAAAATTGCAGGAGCCAGGCTGCTCCAGGTATGTACGGCATGGAGAGAGACATGATGGCAGTTGTAGCTGTGGCGGTGCCCAGCTGGCTGATGGGAGCGGCGGGTTCTGCGGGATCTGGTGGCGGTACAAGGCCTGCGTCTGCATCTATCGTGGAGTGGGCACGTCCACGGTGAGGCCTGGGGGTGCTATTAGGTCTGCGGCTGCGACTGCCGTCAACTCCCCTCCCAGGTTAGACATTGTTCTTCCCCCTCGCTAACCTGATGAAAGCCTGCGTCTCTATTTGCGGCTCCGCTGTACGACGTCTTTACTTCCGGCGTTCCAGGCAGCAGCGAGGCACCCGTTCTTCCTGCTTCACGCTCGTTTTGGCTAGCTCTGCCCATGAAGGTACGTCTCCTCCCCCTCGCACTCCACGCTGCGCGGCAATGGCGGATTTTGGCGGGAAATGGCAATACACAGTATTTCAGCAAATCACAGTTCAACACATTTCTGGCACAGTTCTTAGGCGCACATGACCCGATTTTCAGGCTTAAGTAGATCCTGTTCGTGACGCCAAAAGATTTGGAGCGCTCCTGTGGGCCATGGGGTACTCGGTACCAGGTCCTTCGGTTCTCAAGGGGGATGTCACGGTGGCTGACCCGGTCCGTCGCCCTCGGGAGGTCCGTTAATAAAAGGGAAAGGTCTTTAAAGGGATAATGTTCATGACGCCACCTGTGGTATTCGGTCAGGGTGACCGACGCTGCTTAGGGGTCCGCTGGGGTGATGTTATGGCAGCTAGATGATATACCTTCCCACAGGTGAAGTGTGTCCCCAGGGATTCCCAGAGTGTAGATGGTGGATAGTGTGAGGAGCAGTGAAGGACGAGGACACAAGGTTGCAGTCTCTTTACCTTTTTACTGAAGGCTTCAGCATCCACAGTCCAGAGCACAGATCACGGGGCAGGCAGAATCCGGCTGGTCTGGAGGCAAATCCAGAGTCCCCTTATCCAGGTGGAAATCAGTAGCATTCCTCTAGCACCTGGGTGTTGTAGTACCTTACTGCTGAGCTTCTCATAAGGTCCTCACAACTATTGTAGATGTTGTGTCTCTCTCTGTCCCCCAGATGGATTGGACAAACTCGTATGACTGGTGGCCTGAGGCTTTTTACAGGGACTCTAGCAAAAGCAAGCCCCAGCCCCCACAAGTTGCCACCGTGCCTCCTGGGTATAGGGCGGGCAGGTAACGTGGATTTAGCTGTCCTGCCAGTCTCTGGAGCAAATGCATGTAGAGGAGCTGCGGAGACACCATCACGTGTTTCTCAACGCAGGCAGTGAATAGCCAGGCCTTTCCCCGGGAAGGAACAACCCAGGGAAGGGCAGCATCCAATAAAGGAAAACATCCAATAAAGGAAAACCACCAATGCCAAGCATGGTATCCATCCACAGACAGCTGTTTCGGGGTTTTTGCCCCTCATCAGTGTGGAGTAGGAAACTGGCTATCAGGTGCAGTGCCTAGTAGAAAGTCTATAAAGGCATGGATGATTGACCTCGTGGAGACCAAAATATCCAACACCGCGGAGACACCATCACGTGTTTCTCAACGCAGTGATCCAGAACACTGCCCCCAAATATGCAAATGCATGTAGAGGAGAAACACGTGATGGTGCTCCTCTACATGCATTTGCATATTTGGGGGCAGTGTTCTGGATCACTGCGTTGAGAAACACGTGATGGTGTCTCCGCGGTGTTGGATGTTTTGGTCTCCACGAGGTCAATCATCCGTGCCTTTATAGGTCTCTGGAGCAAGGCATAGAGAACTGTTGCTCCCTCGGTGTTCCGGCTACTGGATCCTGCGCCTCAGAAGGAGGCAGCCTGTGCAGGGCAGAACTCCTTCTGGTTTCCTCTCCTTTTGCTATGACTTCTTCTCACGCTTTACAATACAGTTCGCTGTTCGTATCTCTTCCTTAGGATGCTGCCGCACATGGGGCAGGCGCAGCTCCGTGGCCTTCTGTCTAGGCCTCTGACAGGATCCCACCCCTGTCAGTGACCCACTACTTGAGCAGAGCTCAGATAGTAGCTAACTGGGTGAAGCCCAGCCAGCTTCTGACTAACTTCCTATCCAGACCACTAGTTTTACCTAATTGTGAAGACTTCCCTAATAAATAGGAGCATAGCTCCCCCTGGTGTATGAATTGTGTAAAGAGATCTCCTGTATTGCCTTCAAACGTAACATCACTCCCCCCTAGAGGAGAACGATATTACTGCAACGACCAGGACCCTGGGGCGCTGCACAAGCAATGCATTATTTTGTTATTTTGACCATTTCTCATTTTCAGAAAAGAAATACAAAATTTAATGCTTGGAACTTCGGAGACATGTTGTCAGTAGTTTATAGAATAAAAGAACCTGTCTGTTGTTCTGTCCCACGCCATAATTCATGATCCTGAGGTCATCGCAGTTCAGCCCTGCCTCGATGATGTCACCACTGGTGAATGATGCTGCACTCTCAGCAGCTCATTCACCAGTGGTTCTCAGCCTGGTCAGTTGCATCTTAGCATAGTCCAGGTTGAAAACTATTTAGCCCCCAGACATGGATTGCGGAATGGGACAGAACGACGGACAGGTATGGTATTTTGTTTTTTCATTTTACTTTTATTACAGAAGATCGAGGGCTTCGGTGGAATTAGGCGAGGTCGTAAATATGGTTTAATTGAGATTATTAAAGGAGTCTGTCATTTTTTCAATTAAAAGACTTTATTCTGGCTGTGTCTTTATTTAACATACAACTAAAGGATTAGTAATGGAGAGTTGTCTTATAGACACCTCTCCATTACTAAGCCGTGGGCTTGATGTCACCTGACATATCAATGGCCACTTACCAGCCTGAGAATACCAGCCCCCAGTTGTGAGCTTTAGCAAGGCTGGTTGTCAAAAATGGGGGGAACCCCATACTTTTTAAAATTATTTATTTAAATTAAAAAAACAGCTTGGGGATCCCTCTATTCTTCATAACCAACCTTGCTGACAGCTGAGGGTTTTGCATCAATTACTGCATCATTGCAGCGTGGCAAGGAGGCAATCAGCCTGTGGCACTGCTGAGGTGTTATGGAAGCCCAGATTGCTTTCATATGGGGTTAAGGTCAGGCGAGCTTGCTGCCAATCAAGCACAGTGATACTGTTTTAAAACCAGGAATTGGTACTTTTGGCAGTATGGACAGGTGATAAGTCCTGCTGGAGAATTAAATCTCCATCTACAAAAAGCTTGTCGACAGAGGGAAGCTGTCCTAAATTTGATCTTGATAAAACACAGTGGACCTACACCAGCAGATGACATGGCTCCCGAAACCATTATTGATTCTGGATACTTCACAATAGACCTTGGAAATCAAGGTCCCAGAGTCTGGAGGAAGAGTGGAGAGGCACACAATCCAAGATGCTTGAGGTCTAGTGTGAAGTTTCCACAATCAGTGATGGTTCACTCTGGCGCTCAGTTGTGTTGTCACTTGGTACGACTGCATCTCCATGGTACAATGGGTCACACTTGGTTTTGTTTGAGAGTAAGTGGGTTGCTGAGGTCCCAAAAATAACTTAAGTAGGTCATTCAACCTTTGTCGGAACTGTAAATTCCTGTGCGGCGGTATGTTTTTGACTAAAGGGACATAAGATAAAAAAATAGCTTCCAATCATTGGCTGCATAAACAGATTCTCGAGATTGCAAGTCCTTTCTTTCCCGCCTTAGTTCTCTGTGTTCGCTGCGACACAGATCCTCTACCCCTTGGAGTCCATCAACTTTTATCGCATCGATTTCTTCTTTGGCAGCATATCGCTTGCGTCCATGCTGTGCTTGCAAATGGGCACTGACAACAGGAGCCACAGTAATACAGTCCATTGATTGTGGCTCACTCAGGACAGACACATCTTCAGTGCCCGTTTGTTGGGTTGGTTCCTGGCGAAACAGCTCTGTTAACACCTCTGGTTCTTGAGGCGCAGCTGTACTGCAGACCGTTCTATAAAAAAAATAATAATAATATTAAAAAACAATGTAAATTCAACACACATTTGTAGCACAAAATATTTTTCAGCCATATTTTTAACACACTTTATTAACACACTAAGCATGCACTATTACACACTTTTAACACACAATCTTTTCACCTACACTTTTTTCACACAATTTTTTCACACACACTTAAGATTATAAGAAGATTACTGTTAACTTACGATCGCTGGGACAATGTTTTCTGAAGAAACATCAATTGCTCATAGTGAACATAAGGGGTAGTCTGTGTACCAGAAGATTCCCTTTGCTGTGGAAAGGTTTTGCCTGTAGTCATGGACAAATCTGTTTCTTATCAAGCGCCAATGGGTATGGACTGCATCGGCTGCAATAAAAAAAATAAAAAAACTTTATTTCTCGCAAACAATATTTCAAAGAACTAACATCAATTTAACTTGCCCATTAATTACCAATTTTTGGGGGGAGGAGGTCGACTTCCGGATAGCGAGGATCCAACTCACAAATAATTTTCTTCTACAATCTCCTGTTTTTAATAAGATCACTATGCGAGCTGTCACTCTGTTCCCATATGGAAGGATTTGCGTGCGCCAACGCTATCAGAGTCTCATTTTCGATGTCCAAGGGCTCTTCATCTACATTAAGGTTTTTTTTTATGGCAGCTTGGACTTTGTAAACAGAATGCATGAAAAACAAATCAGAGTGGATATTCATATGGCGTTTATATATCAGTTTTAACAATGACATGCACTTACACCACTATATGTTCTAACCCCCTTTTTAACTGCAAAATGTTTATCAAAAAAATTTCTGGTTTTGGATTTGTATGGTTTGGGGTTCTTTTCTTTATAAAAAGTTTATTTTGGGGGGTTCTATGCATTATTTGTTGGTTTGGTTTAATGTTATTTTGCTGGAATACTAAATTGGAGAAAAAAATTAAAAAAAATGTACAAAAATATAGACTTTGTGTGATAATTTTTACCACCTCAACAAGAGGTGATGCAACACGCCGAGGCTGGCAGGTCGTTCGGCTCTTTTTTGTTGGAAACTTCAATTTAAAAAAGATAGAGTTACGATTCATATCGCTATTTATGTCAAAAAGTACATTTTTTGCATTTACCTTTTTGCTCTGTTTATTACCTTGTTTTTTGGGGGGTGGCCTGGTTTGCTTTTTTGGCTCTGAAGAAGAGTCACATGAATCCTAAAATATTAAACACATGATTACACTATGCAGAATAACACATTGAGCAGAGCTATAATGTAAAGAAGGATCTCACATAAAATGCACGTGAAACCCCTCAGTACACTAAAGTGCCATTCAACGTTTTTTGTAAATATTTTTCAAAATGGCATGACTACCGTTTCCGAGGAGGTGGTGGCAGACACGCTGCTGCGGGTAGATCCCTCAGTATCTGACATCTGTTTATGTAGAAAACCATATATTTAGTCCACATGCATTGGCCACTACACAATTTACACACAAAAGAGGTATATACATATATACAAATAGTACTTACATTGGCTCCAGTAGGTCACACAGTACAAACAGTGTTGCTTATTTGCAGACTGCAAAGTGTAGGCTCCAAAATGGCTGAAATCACATTTCCTGTCACATGAGGGGATGATATCATGGGTCACATGACCATAGCAAGCCCTCATGAACGCAATCCCACGCAGCGCTAAAATTTGTACAAATTGGATTGAATTGCATCTGCCTGCGTTTGCAATAGAGTTCTATGGCAGAACGAATGCTTCCGTTCACTGTGCATTCGCCGTATCAGTCCCGAAAACGTGGTAGTCCATGTTGGAAGGTGCGTCACAAACTAATGAACCATTGTAAATGCATGATGATTTTGACATGTGTTAGGATCCGTTACACTAATGGAAGTCTATGGATGCGTTAACATGTCTGTTACATTGCGTTAGTGCTGCTTACAAACATAGTACCATAGTTATTAAGGTTGAAGGAAGACTTTAAGTCCATCTAGTTCATCCCATAGCCTAACCTAACATGCCCTAACATGTTGATCCAGAGGAAGGCAAAAAAACCCATGTGGCAAAGAGTAAGCTCCACATTGGGGAAAAAAATTCCTTCCCGACTCCACATACGGCAATCAGACTAGTTCCCTGGATCAACGCCCTATCAAGGAATCTAGTATATATACTATTCAAGAAAGGTATCCAGTCCCCTCTTAAATTTTAGTAATGAATCACTCATTACATCATACGGATCCATTAAACAGATTGCCCTAACGCAATCTGAACCTACCTTTATGGGAACAGGACTGTGGCCTTCAATCTTCAACATACTGAATTTAAAACGTTCTTCTAGCTGCTGTTCACCTTGATTATTCTGATTCATCAGTTTAGTTGTACCTATCGTGTTTGAAGCACTGTCAGCTACAATAGCAAGAACCTGTTCTTTTTTTAGTTCATTATCTTGCAGAACTTTTTCCACTAAGGTCTGGAGAAACTGGCTGCTGTGATGAGCTTTAGTATCTTTTACTGCAAGCGTCATAGTAACAATTTTTTGTTGTCACAAACATATGAAACATTGATAGCAAAATACACTCCCTGACAGAACTTATGTCGCTTATCCACGTTATGTAAATAAAAGCTTATAACCTGACGTTAAATTCATCCATTGGTTGTATAAATTATTCTTTTGAAAGCTGAAACCTTCTGAAATGTGGTCTAGGTTAAGTAAATAAATTGGCATCAATGCAGAAATATTGATCAGCTAATGGACATAGAATGGTCAGATTTTGGCAAGACAAAAGTTTTGTCGCCTGGTCATATAATGCAACCAATCCTAGTTTACATCCTAACCTGTGCTCAGTAATTGATCGGATAATTAGTGTGTGTGTATAAAAAGAAACCCAGCACTCCAGACGTTCACTTGAACTGTAATTTGAGCTCTGACAACATGCCAAAAATCCACCCTGCGACCAAAGCCTGGATTATCAAGAGGCTGAAGACCAGATCCACTGCAGAGGTGGCTGGTGTTATGAACAGGTGATTCAGAACCACAATGGACCTAGTGGTTAAGAGCACGCAAAGTGACCTGATAGTTACTAACATAGGATGAGCTCTGAGACGTGGGAACTCTGCTGACCGCAATCCCTAATCCTATCATACCACACTAGAGGTAGCCGTGGATTGCGCCTAACGCTCCCTATGCAACTCGGCACAGCCTGAGAAACTAGCTAGCCCTGAAGATAGAAAAATAAGCCTACTTTGCCTCAGAGAAATTCCCCAAAGGAAAAGGCAGGCCCCCACATATAATGACTGTGAGTTAAGATGAAAATACAAACACAGAGATGAAATAGACTTTAGCAAAGCGAGGCCCGGCTTACTGAATAGACCGAGGATAGGAAAGATAGCTTTGCGGTCAGCACAAAAACCTACAAACAACCACGCAGAGGGGGCAAAAAGACCCTCCGCACCGACTAACGGTACGGAGGTGCTCCCTCTGCGTCTCAGAGCTTCCAGCAAGCAAGAAAAACCAATATAGCAAGCTGGACAGAAAATATAGCAAACAAAAGTAACACAAGCAAAACTTAGCTTATGCAGGGCAGACAGGCCACAAGAACGATCCAGGAAAAAGCAAGACCAATACTGGAACATTGACTGGAGGCCAGGAACAAAGAACTAGGTGGAGTTAAATAGAGCAGCACCTAAAGACTTAACCTCGTCACCTAAAGAAGGAAACTTAGAAGCCGCAGCCCCACTCACATCCACCAGAGGAAGCTCATAGACAGAACCAGCCGAAGTACCACTCATGACCACAGGAGGGAGCTTGACCACAGAATTCAGAACAGTACCCCTCCCCTTGAGGAGGGGTCACCGAACCCTCACCAGAGCCCACAGGCCGACAAGGATGAGCCAAATGAAAGGCACGAACCAGATCGGCAGCATGAACATCAGAGGCAAAGACCCAGGAATTATCTTCCTGACCATAACCCTTCCACTTAACCAGGTACTGGAGTTTCCGTCTCGAAATACGAGAATCCAAAATCTTCTCCACTATATACTCCAACTCCCCCTTAACCAAAACCGGGGCAGGAGGATCAACGGATGGAACCACAGGTGCCACATATCTCCGCAACAATGACCTATGGAATACGTTATGGATGGAAAAAGAAGCTGGAAGGGTCAAACGAAAAGACACAGGATTAAGAACCTCAGAAATCCTATACAGACCAATAAAACGAGGCTTAAACTTAGGCGAGGAAACTTTCATAGGAATATAACGAGATGACAACCAAACCAAATCCCCAACACGAAGTCGGGGACCTACACAGCGCCTGCGGTTAGCGAAACGTTGAGCCTTCTCCTGAGACAATGTCAAATTGTCCACCACATGAGTCCAAATCTGCTGCAACCTATCCACCACAGTATCCACACCAGGACAGTCTGAAGACTCAACCTGCCCTGAAGAGAAACGAGGATGGAAACCAGAATTGCAGAAAAACGGCGAAACCAAAGTAGCCGAGCTGGCCCGATTATTAAGGGCGAACTCAGCCAAAGGCAAAAAGGACACCCAATCATCCTGATCGGCAGAAACAAAACATCTCAGATATGTTTCCAAGGTCTGATTGGTTCGTTCAGTCTGGCCATTTGTCTGAGGATGGAAAGCCGAGGAAAAAGACAAATCAATGCCCATCCTAGCACAAAAGGCTCGCCAAAACCTCGAAACAAACTAGGAACCTCTGTCAGAAACGATGCTCTCCGGAATGCCATGTAAATGAACCACATGCTGGAAGAACAATGGCACCAAATCAGAGGAGGAAGGCAATTTAGACAAGGGTACCAAATGGACCATCTTAGAGAAGCGATCACAAACAACCCAAATGACCGACATTTTTGGAGAGACGGGGAGATCCGAAATAAAATCCATAGAGATATGTGTCCAGGGCCTCTTCGGGACTGGCAAGGGCAAAAGCAACCCACTGGCACGAGAACAAATCCCACAGGACTGCACAAACGAACGCACATCCCGCGACAGAGACGGCCACCAAAAGGATCTAGCCACCAAATCTCTGGTACCAAAGATTCCAGGATTACCAGCCAACACCGAACAATGAACCTCAGAGATAACTCTACTCGTCCATTTATCAGGGACAAACAGTTTCTCCGCTGGGCAACGGTCAGGTCTATTAGCCTGAAATTTTTGCAGCACCCGCCGCAAATCAGGGGAGATGGCAGACAAAATTACCCCCTCTTTGAGAATACCCGCCGGCTCAGACAAACCCGGAGAGTCGGGCACAAAACTCCTAGACAGGGCATCCGCCTTCACATTTTTAGAGCCCGGAAGGTACGAAACCACAAAGTCAAAACGGGAGAAAAACAGCGACCAACGAGCCTGTCTAGGATTCAACCGTTTGGCAGACTCGAGATAAGTCAAGTTCTTGTGATCAGTCAAGACCACCACGCGATGCTTAGCTCCTTCAAGCCAATGACGCCACTCCTCGAATGCCCACTTCATGGCCAGCAACTCTCGATTGCCAACATCATAATTACGCTCAGCAGGCGAAAACTTCCTGGAAAAGAAGGCGCATGGTTTCATCACCGAGCCATCAGAACTTCTTTGCGACAAAACAGCCCCTGCTCCAATCTCAGAAGCATCAACCTCGACCTGGAACGGGAGCGAAACATCTGGTTGGCACAACACAGGGGCAGAAGAAAAACAACGCTTCAACTCTTGAAAAGCTTCCACAGCAGCAGAAGACCAATTGACCACATCAGCACCCTTCTTGGTTAATTCAGTCAACGGTTTAGCAATACTAGAAAAATTATTGATGAAGCGACGATAAAAATTAGCAAGTCAAAAAAATCCGGCACTCAAAATCGTCTGCAAAAAAGTTTTATTTCCAGTGCAATCCCAAATTAATATGCAACGTTTCGGTCTGTAACTTAGACCTTCCTCAGACAGATTGCTGCAAACGTTTCGGTTTGTAACTTAGACCTTCCTCAGACTAGGATTGAAAAACATAACAAACAGTCAAAATCAAACAGTAAATAAATACATATATGCCTTAAATTCAGGCAAACAAGAAATGTCCTAATTTCGACATACAATATCACATGAGAAAAACATGCAATAAAACATACTTTAACATATAGAGAACCCAGACACCGTTTAAACTTAAGGCGTATATGGGCAAAATTATAACATTGCTTGTTTAAATAGAATTATGCATAAGTAGGAAAACTATAGCATTTCTAGGTCCATATGATAATGTGTAAACAGATACATTGTACCAAAAAAGGCCATCATGGACACTTATATAAGACATCCAAGGAAATGTGACACAAGCAATGTGAGCAATGTCACCTAGGATCATAATATAGTATGATATCTACCTAAGGGTTTCATGGAGATAAAAATAAAATATAAAAAGAGGAAATATAAAATATGAAAAAAAGAAAAAAAAGAAGGAAAAAAAATCAAAAAAAATATATGGAGAAAAAATAACAATAATGAAAAAATGATAAAAAAATGAGAACGTGAACCCAAAAAGGGGTGTATTGTGAGATGGGAGAAAGAAAACAAATTACCATATCTGGGACAAAAACAGATACTATAAAAAAAGGGGAGGAGAACACAAAGTCTGAAAAAAGACGAAAATATGCAAAAATAGAGTGCTGTAATAATGCTGGCAAAATAGCTACAGAGTAAGAAAAAAATCTAATGAGATATGTATGTAAGTACTAAATCAAAGGCAAGAGAGACAAGTACCCAGCTTAATTTGGGATTGCACTGGAAATAAAACTTTTTTGCAGATGATTTTGAGTGCCGGATTTTTTTGACTTATACATATAAGGGAGTGGTATCCCTCTCCGAGCACCTCCTGGTTACAGAGTGACGTGCATTATATTCGATAAAAATTAGCAAAGCCCAGGAACTTTTGCAGACTCTTCAGAGATGTCGGCTGAGTCCAATCATAAATGGCCTGAACTTTAACAGGGTCCATCTCGATAGTAGAAGGGGAAAAAATGAACCCCAAAAATGAAACCTTCTGAACACCAAAGAGACACTTTGACCCCTTCACAAACAAAGAATTCGCACGCAGAACCTGGAACACCATTCTGACCTGCTTCACGTGAGACTCCCAATCATCCGAGAAGACCAAAATATCATCCAAGTATACAATCAGGAATTTATCCAGGTACTCTCGGAAGATGTCATGCATAAAGGACTGAAACACTGATGGAGCATTAGAAAGCCCGAATGGCATAACCAGGTACTCAAAATGGCTCTCGGGCGTATTAAATGCTGTTTTCCATTCATCGCCCTGTTTAATACACACAAGATTATACGCACCACGAAGATCTATCTTGGTGAACCAACTAGCCCCCTTAATCCGAACAAACAAATCAGACAGCAGCGGCAAGGGGTACTGAAATTTGACCGTGATTTTATTTAGAAGGCGGTAATCAATACAAGGTCTCAGTGAACCATCCTTCTTGGCCACAAAAAAGAACCCTGCTCCCAATGGCGATGACGACGGGCGAATATGACCCTTCTCCAAGGATTCCTTTACGTAACTCCGCATAGCGGCATGCTCAGGCACAGACAAATTAAACAGTCGACCTTTAGGAAACTTACTACCAGGAATCAAATCGATAGCACAATCACAATCCCTATGCGGAGGTAGGGCACTGGACTTGGGCTCATCAAATACATCCCGGTAATCCGACAAGAACTCTGGGACCTCCGAAGGGGTGGATGATGAAATAGACAGAAAAGGAACATCACCATGTACCCCCTGACAACCCCAGCTGGACACAGACATTGATTTCCAATCCAATACTGGGTTATGAACTTGTAGCCATGGCAAATCCAACACGACCACATCATGCAGATTATGCAACACCAAAAAGCGAATATCCTCCTGATGCGCAGGAGCCATGCACATGGTCAGCTGGGTCCAGTACTGAGGCTTATTCTTGGCCAAAGGCGTAGCATCAATTCCTCTCAATGGAATAGGATACTGCAAGGGCTCCAAGAAAAACCCACAGCGCCTAGCATACTCCAAGTCCATCAAATTCAGGGCAGCGCCTGAATCCACAAATGCCATGACAGAATAGGATGACAAAGAGCAGATCAAAGTAATGGACAAAAGAAATTTCGACTGTACCATACCAATGGTGGCAGACCTAGCGAACCGCTTAGTGCGTTTAGGACAATCGGAGATAGCATGAGTGGAATCACCACAGTAAAAACACAGCCCATTCTGACGTCTGTGTTCTTGCCGTTCAGCTCTGGTCAAAGTCCTATCGCACTGCATAGGCTCAGGTCCATGCTCAGATAATACCGCCAAATGGTGCACAGTTTTACGCTCACGCAAGCGTCGACCGATCTGAATGGCCAAAGACATAGACTCACTCAGACCAGCAGGCATAGGAAATCCCACCATGACATCCTTAAGGGCTTCAGAGAGACCTTTTCTGAAAATTGCTGCCAGCGCACATTCATTCCATTGAGTGAGCACAGACCACTTCCTAAACTTCTGACAATATATCTCTACCTCATCCTGACCCTGAGACAGAGCCAGCAAATTTTTCTCTGCCTGATCCACTGAATTAGGTTCATCATACAGCAATCCGAGCGCCAGAAAAAACGCATCAATATTACATAATGCAGGATCTCCTGGCGCAAGGGAAAATGCCCAGTCTTGAGGGTCGCCACGTAATAAAGAAATAATGATCTTAACTTGTCACTGGGTCACCAGAGGAGCGGGGTTTCAAAGCCAGAAACAGTTTACAATTATTCTTAAAACTCAGAAACTTAGCTCTATCTCCAGAAAACAAATCAGGAATAGGAATTCTTGGCTCTAACATAGAATTCTGAACCACAAAGTCTTGAATATTTTGTACTTTTGCAGTGAGATGATTCACACAAGAAGACAGATCTTTAATGTCCATCACTACACCTGTGTCCTGAACCACCCAAATGTCTAGGGGAAAAGAAAGACAAAACACAGTACAGAGAAAAAAAAATGGTCTCAGAACTTCTCTTTTCCCTCTATTGAGAAGCATTAGTACTTTGGGCCTCCAGTACTGTTATGAACAGGTGATTCAGAACCACAATGGACCTAGTGGTTAAGAGCACGCAAAGTGACCTGATAGTTACTAACATAGGATGAGCTCTGAGACGTGGGAACTCTGCTGACCGCAATCCCTAATCCTATCATACCACACTAGAGGTAGCCGTGGATTGCGCCTAACGCTCCCTATGCAACTCGGCACAGCCTGAGAAACTAGCTAGCCCTGAAGATAGAAAAATAAGCCTACCTTGCCTCAGAGAAATTCCCCAAAGGAAAAGGCAGGCCCCCACATATAATGACTGTGAGTTAAGATGAAGATACAAACACAGCGATGAAATAGACTTTAGCAAAGCGAGGCCCGACTTACTGAATAGACCGAGGATAGGTAAGATAGCTTTGCGGTCAGCACAAAAACCTACAAACAACCACGCAGAGGGGGCAAAAAGACCCTCCGCACCGACTAACGGTACGGAGGTGCTCCCTCTGCGTCTCAGAGCTTCCAGCAAGCAAGAAAAACCAATATAGCAAGCTGGACAGAAAATATAGCAAACAAAAGTAACACAAGCAAAACTTAGCTTATGCAGGGCAGACAGGCCACAAGAACGATCCAGGAGAAAGCAAGACCAATACTGGAACATTGACTGGAGGCCAGGAACAAAGAACTAGGTGGAGTTAAATAGAGCAGCACCTAACGACTTAACCTCGTCACCTGAAGAAGGAAACTCAGAAGCCGCAGCCCCACTCACATCCACCAGAGGAAGCTCATAGACAGAACCAGCCGAAGTACCACTCATGACCACAGGAGGGAGCTTGACCACAGAATTCACAACAGGCTGGCACCTTTAATGTGTCTCAGCGTCAAGTACAAAGAATTAAAAAAGATTTGAAGACAACTGCTCAGGAGGAACATTTGTTGGTTAGAAAATCCAAGCCCCTCTTCCACTGCAGCAGAGCTCCAACAGGCCTGGTCATCTCAAGTCCCTGTGTCAACTAAAACAGTTTGTAGGATTCTGTCTCGAAATGGTCTCCATGGTCAAATCAGTACCCAGAAGCCAGCACTAAACAAAAGGCAAATAAAAAAATGAGTGGCATTTGCAAAGTCCCACCGCCTGCTAAACATATGGATGCTGGAAAAGTAGCAACAGGTAGATTTCTCTGATGAATCTTCAGTAGAATTACTGCAAATACTGCTGGAGACCTACTGGAGCCCATATGGATCCAAAATTCACCCAGAAAACAGTTCAATTTGGTGGTCGAAAGATCATGGTCTGGGGTTACATACAGTATGGGGGTGTGCAAAACATTTTCAAGGTGGAAGGCAATATCAACTGCCTAAAATAACAAGAAATCAAATTCTGCAGCAGGATGGTGCTCCATCTCATACATCCATCTCTACAACAAAGTTCCTCCAGGCAAAAAAGATCAAGGTGCTCAAGGACTGGCCAGCCAGAGTGAACCTGGTCTGGAAATGCACTGTTAATGTAGCAGTCCAACTTTAAGTTGGCCACACAATACACCGACGCATTACCACAATCTGTAAGATAAAATTGATCCAGTGATTTCCCATTTAATTTCTCTGTCCTCCGATGTGATCGCACATCAGAGGACAGAGAAATGGGGTCCCCGATCGCCCCCCGATACTCACCCGTCTACCCCGGTGCTCCTCGTGGCTCCCGATGGGCGCTGCCATCTTCCTCTGGCAAAAAAGTGGCGGGCGCATGCGAGGTGTGCCCGCCGGCTGGCAACCGGAGGATCTTTGGGGTCTTGGTCGCCGGGGCAGCCGAGGCCCCAAAGAACATGATAGGGGTCGGTTTTTACCGACCCCTGCTTTGCGATCGACGGCATTTAACTGTTTAATGGCAGCCTAAAAAAAAAGCGATGTGTCATTCTCTGTCCTCTGATATGATCGCACATCAGAGGTCAGAGAAATAGGGGATCGGGGACCCTATTATGCTTACCAGTGTCCCTGGGTCCTCCTGCGTCCCCTCCTCGCTGCCGGCTTCTTCCTCGGGTATGAAAATGGCGGGCGCATGCACAGTGCGCCCGCCATGATCTGCCAGATGGCAACTAAAGGAGTTGGGCTAAAGTTAGGGCTAGGGTTTGGGTTGGGGCTAAAGTTAGGGTTAGGGCTAGGGTTAAGGTTGGGGCTAAAGTTAGGGTTAGGGTTGGGGCTAAAGTTAGGGTTAGGGATAGGCTAGGGTTGGGGCTAGGGTTAGGGCTAAAGTTAGGGCTAGGGTTAGGGTTGGGGCTAAAGTTAGGGTTGGGACTAAAGTTAGGGCTAGGGTTGGGGCTAAAGTTAGGATTAGAGTTGGGATTAGGGTTAGGGTTGGGATTAGGGTTTGGATTAGTGTTAGGGTTGGTAATAGGGTTAGGGTTGGCATTAGGGTTATGTTTGGGATTAGGGTTAAGGTTAGGGTTGGGATTAAGGTTAGGGGTGTATTTGGATTAGGGTTAGGTTTGAGGTTAGGGTTTTGATTAGAGTTGAGATTAGGGTTTTGATTAGGGTTATGGTTGTGATTAGGGTTAGGGGTGTTTTGGGGTTAGGGTTGTGATTAGGGTTATGTTAGGGTTGTGATTAGGATTATGGATTGGGCTGGGATTAGGGTTAGGGGTGTGTTGGGGTTAAGGTTGGAGTTAGAATTGGGAGGTTTCCACTGTTTAGGTACATCAGGGGGTCTCCAAACGCGACAGCCAATTTTGCGCTCAAAAAGTCAAATGGTGCTCCCTCCCTTCTGAGCTCTGCAGTGCGCCCAAACAGTGGTTTACCCCCACATATGGGGCATCAGCGTACTCAGGACAAATTGTGAAAATGAAAACTTGGGAGCTAAAAAATCCTGTTTGTGGAGAATTTTTTTATTTTATTTTCACGACTCTGCATTATAAACTTCTGTGAAGCACTTGGGCATTCAAAGTTCTCACCACGCATCTAGTTAAGTTCCTTGGGAGATAATCAACCAAAATCCAACACTGGCACATATAAACCTCATAAACAATAGATAATATACTCATTTCTCCAAATGGAAAGGAGAAAAACCAAGGCATACAAAGATTTTAAAATTGTCCAAAAAGTTTTATTTAAGAAAAAAAAATATGTCTTCTTCCGCGGCACTATTCATATACACGGCACTCCCTTCCTTCTTTTTAACTAATGCCGTATATAAGCGGTGATATTTCCCACATTGTCTTATGCACACATGAGGGTTATGCAGTGAGTAGGTGCTGTGGCACAATTGATATACACGGCAGTTTAGGTACGCACCCCCTTCCTTTTTTCTAAAAAATGCCGTATACAAGCGGTGATATTTCCCACATTGTCCTATGCACACATGAGGGTTTTCACTAGCGTCTTTTTATTATATTGGTTTTTCTATTCATTGTGGTCCACGCATATCAATTGCAAATATTTTTATTAGTTCATATCATTACTAGTGTTGAGCATTCCGATACCGCAAGTATCGGCCGATATTGGAATTCTGATACCGAGATCCGATACGTTTGTGGTATCGGGTATCGGTATCGGATCAATAGGGATGTGTAAAATAAAGAATTAAAATAAAAAATATTGATATGCTCACCTCTCCGGCGGCCCCTGGACATCACGCTGGTAACCGGCCGGCTTCTTTGCTTAAAATGAGCGCCTTTAGGACCTGCGAATGACGTCACGGCTTCTGATTGGTCGCGTGCCGCCCATGTGACCGGCACGCGACCAATCAGAAGCCGCGACGTCATTCTCATTCACAAAACTCCTAATTCTAGGAATTAAGGAC
This sequence comes from Ranitomeya imitator, assembly GCF_032444005.1. Classification (NCBI taxonomy): domain Eukaryota; kingdom Metazoa; phylum Chordata; class Amphibia; order Anura; family Dendrobatidae; genus Ranitomeya; species Ranitomeya imitator. Next base: position 615,930,824 of record NC_091282.1, read on the forward strand.
CTGCGAATGACGTCGCGGCTTCTGATTGGTCGCGTGCCGGTCACATGGGCGGCACGCGACCAATCAGAAGCCGTGACGTCATTCGCAGGTCCTAAAGGCGCTCATTTTAAACAAAGAAGCCGGCCGGTTACCAGCGTGATGTCCAGGGGCCGCCGGAGAGGTGAGCATATCAATATTTTTTATTTTAATTCTTTATTTTACACCTCACTATGGATCCCAGGGCCTGAAGGAGAGTTTCCTCTCCTTCAGACCCTGGGAACCATCAGGATACCTTCCGATACTTGATGTCCCATTGACTTGTATTGGTATCGGATATCGGTATCGGCGATATCCGATATTTTTCGGGTATCGGCCGATACTATCCGATACCGATACTTTCAAGTATCGGACGGTATCGCTCAACACTAATCATTACACTTCCATCTTCTTGTTTTTGTAGAACCATATATGAACATGTTTTTGCACCGCAGCAATCTATGTCACTCAGTGAGTAAGTGCTGCGGCACTATCTATACTTACTACACGGCAGTTTAGGTATGCCCCCCTTTTTTCTAACTAACGCCGCATACAAGTGGTGATGTTTCCCTGCTGATCCGCACTGCACATGCCTCACCCCTGGCCTCCCGATGACTTCCGGTCCCGCTCACCAGGTGACTCGAGCGTTCCAGATGCGGCCGATCGGAAGTCTCTTTATTTGCACAGGAGAGGCTATTTGGACGACGCATGCGCTATCAAGGATCGTATTACGATGCGGCGTAACTACACAGGTGTAATTCATTATACTGAACACTATAAGAGGAGAGATTTCTTGATAGACACACATCTGACCCCCATATGGAAGAAGCCCGGTAGGCGAAACGGCGCTGTTGGGGTGGCAGCACGGACCTAATAGGTACATCCTATTACACAGCATGTAAGTTACATTCATTGCATACAAGCCTTATGGCATTTGGGCTGCTGAAAAAGTTTCAGTGATATAGGCAGGAAGCTAGTAAATGTTATTCCTTGTATGTACTCTTGCACTTTAGTGATCTGCGGTTCCACTGAGACTGCTTTTCTCTAGCACTGGGCACTTTAGTTCCGGTTTTTGTACATATATACAATTTTTTGCATATATTATTCTAGTGCCTTACCTTTAAATTTGCATTGCTCATGCCATCTATAGGTTATTTTTCCAACCTTTGGTCCGTTGCTGTTTGTTTTTATTGAGTTTTTTCTGTATTTATATATCTGTTTGGCTCATCATATTGTTGAAAAAAAAATTTTTCTTAAATAAAACTTTTTGGACAAATTTAAAATCTTTGTATGCCTTGGTTTTTCTCCCTTCCATTTGGAGAAATGAGTATATTATCTAAGTTCCTTGGGAGGTCTAGTTTCCAAAATGGGGTCACTTGTGGGGGGTTTCTACTGTTTAGGTACATCAGGGGCTCTGCAAACGCAACAGAATGCCAGCAGACCATTCCATCAAAGTCTGCATTTCAAAACGGCGCTCCTTCCCATCCGAGCTCTGCCATGCCCCCAAACAGTGGTCCCCCCTACATATGGGGTATCAGCGTACTCAGGATAAATTGCACAATAAATTTTGGGGTCCAATTTCTCCTGTTACCTTTGTGAAAGTAAATATTTGGGGGTGAAAAGATAATTTTTGTGGAAAAAATATGATTTTTTTTATTTTCATGGCTCAACATTATAAACTTCTGTGAAGCAGTTGGGGGTTCATAGTGCTCACCACACATCTAGTTAAGCTCTTTGCAGGGTCTAGTTTCATAAATGGGGTCACTTGTGGGGGGTTTCTACTGTTTAGGTACATCAGGAGCTCTGCAAATACAACATGATGCCTGCAGACCATCCCATCAAAGTCTGCATTGCAAACGGCGCTCCTTCCCTTCCGAGCCCGGATGTGTGCCCAAACAGTGCCCCCCCCCCACATATGGGGTATCAGCGTACTCAGGACAAACTTGTCAACAAATTATGGGGTCGAATTTCTCCTGTTACCCTTGAGAAAATAAAAAATTTCAGGCTAAAAAATTATTTTTGAGGGAAAAAAAGGATTTTTTATTTTCACGGCTCTACTTTATAAATTTCTGTGAAGCACTTGGGGTTCAAAGTGCTCACCACACATCTAGATAAGTTCCTCAAGGGGTCTAGTTTCTAAAATGGTGTCACTTGTGGGGGTTTCTACTGTTAAGGCACATCAGGAGCCAGGAGGTCTCCAAACGCGACATGGTGTCCGATCTCAATTCCAGCCAATTCTGCATTGAAAAAGTAAAATGGAACTCCTTCTCTTCCAAGCTCTGCTGTGCGCCCAAACAGTGGTTTACCCCCACATATGGGGTATCGACGTACTCAAGAGAAATTGCGCAACAACTTTCTTTGTCTAATTTTTCCTCTTACCCTTGTGAAAATAAGAATTTGTGGGCAAAAAGATCATTTTTGTGTAAAAAAAATGTGATTTTTTATTTTTACGGCTCTACGTTACAAACCTCTGTGAAGAACTTGGGGGTTCAAAGTGCTCACCACACATCTAGATAAGTTCCATAAGGGGTCTAGTTTCCAAAATGGTGTCACTTGTGTGGGGTTTCCACTGTTTAGGCACATCAGGGGCTCTCCAAAAGCAACATGGCATCCGATCTCAATTCCAGCCAATTCTGCTTTGAAAAAGTCAAACGGTGCTCCTTCTCTTCCAAACCCTGCCGTGCACCCAAACAGTGGTTTACCCCCACATATGGGGTATCAACGTATTCAGGAGAAATTGCACAACAAAATTTATTTGTGTTCATTTTCTCTTTTTACACTTGTGAAAATAAAAAAAATTGGTTCTGAAGTAAAACGTTTGCAAAAAAAGTTAAATGTTCATTGTTTTCCTTCCACATTGTTTGAGTTCCTGTGAAGCACGTTTGGGTATTTTCTGTCATGTACACCCCTCAAAGTCATTATAAAAACTATATTATATTATTTTATTTGCTGATATGTTGTTTCCCTCTGGGAGTCATTTTCCCCTTATGGCTATATGTCGACATTTGATCATTTTTCCTCCTTAGGGACGTATAATTTGTTGGGTATTATTTAATTATTTCTATAATTTGTTTTTTTGATCTGTACCATATATACACTTATATAATAGTCGATGAATTGGATTCTATCCACTATGAAACCATGGTTTCATACAATACATTACATATTAACATTTTTTCTTCAGGATAATTTATTATGATAATATAGTTTTCTTACTTTTTACGGTTTTTACAATCTCTCCTTTCCTTATGTCCTTCTTGGTTAGTGAACATTTGCAATTAGTTTGGTAATTAAATCCAATCTATAGTAGCCGATAACATTTCTTGCGGCACTAAGAAGTACTCTTTAGCTACTGCGCACGTGCTGATCGGCGCATTATGAGAAAGAGAGAGATGGCGCACTACCAGTATAACATATCACAGGGGTGCAAACTAGTGGTAATAAAGCTGAAATGACCTCAAAAGAACAAGAAAACCACCATAGAGAATGCACACCACTATTGAATAAATATGAAAGGTAAACTTTTATTGACACACTGTTTAAAAACAATTAAAAACCAAAAACCAACCAACACATCCCACGCATGTGAATAACCCCACAATAGTACAGGTATATGGCACAATATTGCATGTGAATGTACAGTATAAACGTAATTACGACATTAAACGTCAAACCATTGTATGACCATAATAATGCCACATACCTCAACCATAATAATCCCTGCACACCCCTGATAATAGCAAGATGATCCTAAATGTAGGATAATGAGGAAAAAACCTCTCAGAGCAATAATATGCAAAAATAACCACAGGGAAGCAAAAGGTACGCCAAAAGGACACAATGCGTCAATTGCCCATGATCAGAGCTAAAGTGCCCGTGGGCCTGCTGAAATAAGCTATCTACCTGAGTCCACGTAAAGGGAATAACCCCCAAAGTGATCACAGCACTAATGCTGAAGGAACTAGGAGCGATGAAGTGGACTGCTGACATATGCAGATAGAGCCAAGGCGTGCAGTTCCCAAGGAGAGAAGAACCAGGAGGAGGGGAGGGGAGCGGGGAAAGCATGGTAGGCAGGAGCCCAACGCGTATCGCCGTTACACGGACGGCTTCGTCAGGGGAAGTGTGTCATCGGCGCATGCGCAATGCGCTTTCTTTCGGCCATCTTGGTACATCATTCTGGCTGGCTTCCTGTTTCTATCTGTGCATGCACGCATTGACTGTGATATCCTGATTACTTCCGGCTTCCTCAGATTCCGGTGATACCAACCTGATTAACGCACGCCCATTACTCACGGCTGTTCCCGGGCCACTGCTTGGTTATTAGGTATTTAACACACATTGCGGTCACTGCCCCTGAAGAAGCCAGGTCTCCTGGCAAAAAAAAACAAGACAAAGATCATGCCCACATATATAGGAACACCTCCACATATAGGAATTTCAATATTTTATTGGGAAACTTCAAAAAAGTGCATATGAAGAACAAAACACAAAAATCATTTTAAAACACTTAAAAATTGCAAATATGCAAAGAATACCTATACACATGTCATGCCCTAATATGGGGGACAGGTCTCCTGGCGACATGTGTTGGGCATCCCTGTACCCTTGCCTCCTCCACTCCTCCTTATCCACTACTTCACCGGCGCCCTATGCGGATATGGATCTATGTGGGTTTTACCTGCAACAGGCTCAGGTTGTATAAGTTTATTTGATCTCCTCATTCAGGGGATTATTCCATGGTTTTGATAAGAAGCTCACCCTGGCCTCTAAAGAGGAATGTTTTTGTATACCACTCTACCTAACAGTGGATTGTGGTGCTCACATTATATTTATTCTTATTACTTCTACCTATTCCTCTTTTTCCTTGAATAGCGCTTGTTTCACCATTTAAGCTGTATGTTTTGAGATCACGGGTCCTTTTTTAGTGCATCTTTGCTGTTTTGTATAAATATCATGTACCTAATAAGGAGTGCATTTCTGGGTGTGCTTGAATTGGGAAAATTAGCCACATCCTCAAAGCTTTTGGCGATGAATAGCCACATTGCTGGTGTTGGTTTCGGTAGTACAACTGGATATAAGTTGTTCCAAATGGCCTCACAGGTTTCACGAACAAGTTTGCAAATGGTAGATTTACCCAGTCGAAATTGGAAGTGCAGTGAAGCAAACATTTCTCCTGTAGCCAGGTATCTATGAGCAAAATGAACATAAGGTACAGAGTTTACAAAAGCTTAAATTTTTTCAAAACAAACAAAGCGACTAAAAATGGATATTAAATTGGATGACATTTGTGTAGGAAACAACATGAAATGCACAACGGTATTGTTACGGTCAGCTGCGGCCGCCAATGCGGTCCAGCCCATAGACGCCCCCAAGCCGACCAACCTCAGAAGGCGTGGGGTGCGCGTCCCCCGGGGACGCAATACTTAAACCGCAGAGGGGAACCCGGGCCTACCCGAACTAGGGAAGGGCAGAGACCAGGGTTCTGTGGCAGCCCAGGTAATCAAGTTACATCAGGACATCAGGAATACCGGCTAGACATCTGGGACACTGACGTGGCATCGCAGGTCGTCGGCTGGGACACTGGCGTGGCAGCCTAGGGCAACAGTTACATCTGGATATCAGACACAGGGAGGACATCAGGGTACAGACAGGACATCAGGACATCTGGACCCAGGGTCACCGGCAGACATCAGACAGGAGTCGTTCGGTTCCGGACATCCGACATGACCTACAGGCACCACCAGAGTCATCAGGCTCCAAACTCCAGACAGCAGTCATCAGGTTCCAGACTGCGGTCATCAGGCTTCGGAAATCGGACCTAGGAAGGAACTCAAGCGTGATGGTGCAAACACCGCTGTACTGGACATGAGCCAGATGGGGTTAACACCGCATGGTAGTCAGAGCACAGAGTAGTAGATTCTCGGCAGAAACACCGGTTTCAAGATACTCAAAGTCACTGGGAGTGAGGCTCCAAATGCAGAGGGATTTCAGGAACACAATCACAACAGACAAAGTTCAGACAGGTTCTGGTACAGGACAGGTACAGGATCAAGGATTCGGGCCTGGATATACCGCCTCCAGGACAGGCGCCAGAACAGGACAAAACAGGAATCAAGGCAAGGACTTTGGTACCAAAACATAGACAGGAGAGGTGCAGGAACACAAACACACATAGCAAAGTTCAGGAGCTTTGTGAGTAGCTCAGGCCCCGCCCATAGGGCAGGGGAACTTTATATAGGAGCTGCCCCTCAGCAATTGGCTGGGGACAGCATTTCAAGTACACACCCTAACCCTGATAAAAGCAGGGGAGGTGTGGCCGCGCACGCCCTAAGCACAAACAGAAACCATTACAGCACACACAGTGCAGGATCCGAGGCTCAGGGCACCTGACTGAAACTGCATGCACTGACCCACGTGGAAAGTCATGCACCAGCTGCAAATGACCTCACAACCCGCAGACAGCTTCACAGCAGCAACCAGGGACTGCACATGAGGAAGGTATGCAGCAGGGCAAATACCTAAACACCCATGTACGACTGCGCAGCAGAGCAGGGAACTGAGAAGGCTCCATCCAAGTAACAGCCAACAGTATCCCAGCTCAAATTAGGGGGAAAAGAGTAAAGAGTTAAAGCAAAACATATGCATTGTCACGACGAAAACCAGATGCAGACAGAATAGCGTGACATTATCCCCTCTTAAAGCCCCCACTTCTGAAGTCCCCTCCCAAAAAAATACACAGAAACTTTTCTTGGGAAAGGCGGTAAGTCCTAGTTCACAAGCAGCAGAGTTCATTGCTCCAGAAATCCAAACCGCTAACCAAGCGCAGGGTTGAGCAATCTAGTCCACTACCAGCTGGGATCCGAGCCATATCATCCGCTGGCCAAGCGGGGCTCAGAAACAGTCCTACAGTCCATATATGCTCAGCTGAGTCCGAGGTCTGAGCTTCTGTCACGGTCAGCTGCAGCCGCTAACACCCAAACACCCATGTACGACTGCGCAGCAGAGCAAGGAACTGAGAAGGCTCCATCCAAGTAACAGCCAACAGTATCCCAGCTCAAATTAGGGGGATAAAGCAAAACATATGCATTGTCATGCCGAAAATCAGATACAGACAGAACGGCGTGACAGGTATAATTACATTACATCTTGTCTTTGAAATCAGCTGGCACAATGAAAAGAAATAAAAGAAAAATTACCTCAGGGTCACCACTAAACGTTCTTCCGCAGAAATACTTGAACGGAAATTGCTGTGTTGATGACGTATCTCAAACGTTTCAATTGTCATTCGGAGATATCGCTGAAATTGAAATGAATGATCCCGAATTAGAACATAGAGGGTGTTAAAGGCACCATATGCTTGCAGAAAAAAGTTGACTTCACGAACCCAATATCTCCTCCGGAAAACACATCTTCTCTGACGACTTCGCAACTGCATCAAGCGAAAGCTTACAGGAAGAGACACAAACATCTTGCTGGTAGCTGAAGTACACTCAATGCTTGCAATCTGAAGAATGTGTCCATCCACACACAACGCTGACATTTTTATAGACCCCCAAAAAACTGAACTAACTTTATTGACAGTGTCTGAACGCATACAAATGGATATGTCCGGAACGGACACCATAAATGACCTAACGCAGCCACATGTGCTAACGCATGCGTTAACGCAATGGCAAAAATACACCACAAAAAAAAAATTGGGGGCTCATTTTTAGTGCATCCATTTAACAGATCCGTTAAACGGATTGCCCTAACGCAATGGGAACCAAGCCTAATGGAGGAACAAACAGATATTACTACAGAAGAACAGCAAAATGATTCTTTGCAATTACCGTAGATGATCTTGTTGAAGCTGCTTTACAGCTCTTTCCTATTTATCACATGCGCTGTGTTGTGCACACGTAAAACAGAACGTGGAGGGCACCACCTATTATACAACACTAAATAAACGGTCCTGAATCTACCTCAACATGAAAAAATCATCATGAAATTATGGAGAGCAAAAAGACATGTTGAATAGGAGATCAACAGGACCACAAAATTTACAAAAAATATAACCAAAGTTTATTGCACAAACACTGTAAACAGACCATACATTAAAAACAATTAAAATACACCAAAAATACCCGTAATGACGGTAGTACAAAACACAACCCACAGACTAGAGTGTATCTTGGCACAAAGGTTGGGACAGATAATATAGCACTTCAGGTATATAACATCATATGGGCACAATCATGATGCAGAAATCTTTATCCGAAAGAAAACACACATAATTATGAATATAGTACAATAAGATACCCATAGAATGTGCCTGTCCCAGTTAGTAACCACAGAACCTAATGGATAGGGAGGACATAGATGTAAAGCACTGTAAAAGGGAATACCAACATGAGCACTATACCCACTAACATGTGTATAATATAAACCAAAAAAACCTCAAAGATACCATATCATCCTAATTATCATATCAGGCTGAGTATACTAATCAAAGCCAGTTTAGATAGAACACATGAAGAGACAGTCCTATTAACAGAGATATCATACTCATGTCATGCCCATGAAATGTGTCGTGCTCCAAGACCCAGAATAGAGGCAAAAGAGCAGGGAGTCCAGTCCGTCCTGTCAGTCTGTCCTGTCAATAAAGTGCCAAGGAAGTCCGTGGGGCTATGTTGTGTTGTGCACACACTGCAGCTGGCAATAAGAGATAGTCTGCAAGAGGGACATGCTGAAACTCCGACTAGCAAAGTGAGGAAATTGGCTATTGCTGCCAGAACCTCTAAAATTGATTCCATCTTGAAGAGACGTGCTGGAAAACAGGCAATTGTGGATCAAGCCACTTGGAGGGGCAGCACCTACTTAATGATTGAGCAATTGCTTGGGCTGAAACCCTTCCTTGTAGATATGGCCAACCCTCAGGTAACACTACATGAAGGTCAATGGATGCAGGTAGCTGAATTGGAGGAATTGCTTCATCACCCATTTACAGTGACTAAAAAGTTACAAGCTTAGGATTTAACTCCTGGCATTTTTATCAAGGAGTGGAAGAACTTGTTGTTTTGCCTGTCCCAAAGAGGAGGTTTAATCGCAGATGGCATCGCTGGTTCAATGAAACGGAGAGAGACACTGCTAGTAGAAAATAAAATTCTTCTGGCAGCTGTTTATGTGGACCCGAGTCATTGTATATTGCTGGATGATCAACAGCTTACTAAAGGAAAATAAGCTCTGGTTTAGGTAGCAATTAGGATGAGTGGGCTACAGGACGGCCAAGAGCAAGAGGACTTGGGTCCTGCCAGTGCTGCTGCTGCCATTTCTTGACCCTCATCAGATGAGGAATTTGATTTCGACAATTATTTGGACGACATGGAGCAGGCAAAGCATTGCCACAGGGTAAAAGATTCCACTCCCATAGAAAACAGAATGACCATATTTCAGCAAAATTTTTCACTTGCTCTCAAAGAAGTAGAAGAGTTCAATTGTTCATCAAAACTGACTGTGCACGAGGCAATTCCTTTATACCATGAAATGGTTAGAGATGTTGCCTGTGTGGTTACTGCTTTGCCACCAACCCAAGTTAGTGTACAGAGGTTGTTCTCTAGCCTTAAAATAATTAGGTCAGATTTGAGGTCATCTACAGCTCTGGCAAAAATTAAGAGACCACCACATCAAAACCCTGTCATGGCCAGCCCAATCTCCAGACCTGAACCCCATCGAAAACCTCTGGAATGTAATCAAGAGGATAATGGATAGTAACAAACCATCAAACAAAGAAGAACTGCTTACATTTTTGTGCCAGAAGCAGTGTAAAAGACTGGTGGAAAGGATGCCAAGACGCATGAAAGTTGTGACTAAAAATCATGGTTATTTCACAAAATATTGATTTCTGAACTCTTCCTGAGTTAAACGACTATGAACTTGTTTTCTTTGCATTATTTGAGGTCTGAAAGCACTGTGTTTTTTTTTTTTAATTTTGACCATTTCTCTTTTTCAGAAAAAAACAACAAAATTCATTGATTGGAAATTCGGAGACATGTTGTCAGAAGTTTATAGAATAAAAAAAAATTTACATTTTACTCAAAAATATAACTAGAAAGAGAAAAATCAGACAAACTGAACATTTTGCAGTGGTCTCTTAATTTTTGCCAGAGCTGTATGAAGGAGGATGTTCTGCCCATTCTAGCGAAGGTCAGGGCTTCGTATCTTGCTTTAAAAAGGTTTAATACCATAGTTTGGTTTTGCTGTGTTATAGCACCACCCAGTGGTGGTTAAATTTATTACCTGTGTTTTTCAGTAATTATTAGAGTGTTGCATTCTGGGATTCACCAAGGTATCATGGGAAGGGGAAACTCCATTTTCTCTCTGTGTATTTCCCTGGACACACGTGTTAATCTGCTGTGTTGAACTACCTCACTTACTTCCCATTCCGGTTAAGTTTATCCAGTAAGACCATTATCCTTGTTCTTGCTATGTAATGTTGTACAGAGTGTGATTAACTGTATAGCAGTCAGTACACAGGAAATGTGATTTCAGTTACCTGCTGTATGTAGTTATTATAGAAGTTGCATCATCCTGTATGCTTTCCCTGTTAGTTGCAGTCATGTTATTATTTGTCCAATACTTACTCAAATCATTTGTATTCTTATAGTTTTACCACGCTCATGTTTACCAATAAACAAGTTAGACTACAGAGAACAGTCTGCTTATTTGGGAGACAGAAGTGGTTTATGCCGTATGTCGGATCACACACCGTATCAACGTGTATGAAGACAGAACAGTAAAACGGATTCTAGATACCAGCGGAGGCCAGTAAAACGCAGGCTAGATACCAGCAAGCAGTAAAACGGATTCTAGATACCAGCGGAGGCCAGTAAAACGCAGGCTAGATACCAGCAAGCTGTAAAACAGAAGCTAAATACCAGCGGAGGCTAGCAAAACCAGACTAGACGCCAGCAATAACAAGACCACTTACACAGCCGCTTGTATCACACCGCACAGTCTGCAGATACCGCAGCGGCCGCCATATTGCCCACCAAGCGCTACACGTCTCAGTCTACGCTGAAGTCATTCCTACCCGCTCTGAGACGTCCTACAGCCTGCAAACGGACACACAATGTCTGCAAGTCGAGCATCCTCACTCAGGACGAGGTCCCATACAAGCCGCTCTAGCAAGTCTTCCTCGAAAAGGTCTGTCACCCTCGCCCGAGCAGAAGCTGAGGCGGCGAAGGTAAGATCCTCCTTCGCTGCACAAGAGATGCAGTTAAAGTTAAGACAAGCAGAGCAAGAAGCAGAAAGAGCCCGCCTGCAAGCCGATAGAGACGCAGAAAGAGCCTGCCAAGAAGCAGAAAGAGCCCGCCTGCAAGCCGAGCAAGAAGCAGAAAGAGCCCGCCTGCAAGCCGAGCAAGAAGCAGAAAAAGCCCGCCTGCAAGCCGAGCAAGAAGCAGAAAGAGCCCGCCTGCAAGCCGATAGAGACGCAGATACAGCACGCTTGCGAGCGACCTTAGAAAGGCTTTCCGCTGAAAAAGAAGCAGCAGCCGCAATAGCCAAAGCTGAGTTCTTAGAAGCCGTGGAGTTTCCCGAATCTGAGCGTGACAGCGACGTACGTGGACCAGACCTTGATCGTCAGGACCCTGCTCAACGCGTCTCAGAATATGTCCACCAACATCCCGGAATAGAAGACAACTCTGATCCGTTACACCAACCAGCCTATACAGATTACCAGAGATCCTTCCTCCAAACACCGTACTGGAAGCAGGAAGGTATACTGCGAAACGACGTCGACCACCACTACCGTCTTACAGAACAGAAGGTACGGCCTCCTCCCAGACTGACAGGGATACCCTTCGCTTCAGAACGGTTTTATACAGACTTTCCTAAGCCAGAAGCTCCTACCAGGTATGAGGATGCACCACACACACTGCATGACAACAGCACACCAGCTCATGTTGACACTGACTCAGCCACTATGAACTTTGCAAGGTTCTTTACCCGCCGGGAGCTGGTGACCAAGGGACTTGTAAAGTTCACCGATCGAGATGAAAGCTACAGAGCTTGGCGAGCCTCCTTCCAGAACGCCATCAGAGACTTGCATCTTTCCAGTAGTGAAGAGTTAGATCTACTGGTTAACTGGCTTGGGAACGAGTCAGCTGATCACGCCAAAAGAATCAGGAACATTAACATAAAGTACCCACACACAGGACTTCGCATGGTGTGGGAGAGACTCGAAGAATGTTATGGGTCAATAGAAGCTATAGAAAACGCTTTGTATAAAAGAATTGATGATTTTCCCAAGATAGCAAATAAGGGTTATCACAAGCTCAGAGAACTGAGCGACTTGTTAATGGAGGTGCATGCTGCTCAGGCAGAAGGTGACCTACCAGGGTTGGCATTCCTGGACACTGCCAGAGGTGTCAACCCAATCGTCCAAAAGCTCCCTTATAACTTACAAGAAAAGTGGGTCAGTCACGGGTCCCGTTACAAACAGGCTCATAAGGTGCCATTTCCTCCTTTCAGGGTGTTTGTAGACTTTGTTGCTCAGCAGGCTAAAGTTAGAAATGACCCCAGTTTCGATTTCACTATGTCATGTACCACTGCCTCCGGTGTAAAACCCAGTAAAACACCAGTGGCAGTACACAAAACTAATGTTACCTCCACAGGATTTCCTTACAGGGCAAGTAAGTCCTCTCCAGAGGAGGACAAACCTCAGGATCTCAGCAAACACTGCCCCCTACACAAGAAACCTCATCCTCTACTAAAATGTAGAGCCTTCAGGGAGAAGCCTCTAGAAGACCGTAAGAGCTTCCTAAAGGAAAACAAGATATGCTTCAGATGCTGCGCAATTACCTCACACTTCGCCAAGAACTGTGAAAGCAGTGTGAAATGCGCAGAATGCAGTAGTGTGGAGCACAACACGGCTTTACACCCTGGACCACCCTCAGGGGTATCGTCACGAGTAGAAGAGTCTGCCGAAAAACAGACGGACACTGACATTGACACCCCAGTGGTCACTGCTCAGTGTACAGAGATCTGCAAGGAATTTGTAGCAGGGAGATCCTGCTCGAAGATCTGTCTTGTCAGAGTATTCCCAGCGAGCCAACGGGATAAGGCAATCAAGGTATATGCAATATTGGACGATCAGAGCAACAGGTCTCTAGCTAAGCCCTTTCTCTTCGACACCTTCAACATTGCTGGTCCCGGCTCTCCGTACTCCTTGAAGACATGTGCAGGTACTGTCGAGACGGCGGGGAGAAAAGCGACCGGATTCAAAGTAGAGTCTATGGACGGTCAAACCTGCTTATCCTTACCATCAATACTAGAGTGCAATCAAATTCTGGACAACAGGTCTGAGATACCTACACCGGAGGTAGCAGCTCATCACACCCACTTGAGACGTATAGCTCACCTGATACCGGAGCTTGACCAAGGAGCCCCTATCGTCTTACTCCTCGGAAGAGACATTCTACGGGTCCACAAGGCTAGAGGACAGATCAACGGCCCACAAAATGCTCCATATGCTCAGAGACTTGACCTAGGATGGGTCATTGTGGGAGACGTCTGTTTGGGTGGAGCACACAAGCCGACATCAGTCAACAGCATGCTCACCAATACCCTCGAGAATGGACGCCCGTCTCTCTTCCAGCCATGCGAGAGCAGTTTCCTGGTTAAAGAATTGTCACACAACACCCCTCCATCTTGTCCGTTAGCTGATCCCTCCTGAGAAGACCATGCATGCGACGGTGAGCAAGATTATATAGGGTGCACAGTTTTCCACAGGACAAGAGAAGACAACCAGGTAGCAACGTCCATAGAGGACAGACTGTTCTTGGACATCATGGAGTGAGAGATAGTAAGAGATGAATCAAAGAGTTGGGTCGCACCTTTACCATTCAAACCACAGAGGCAACGCTTACCCAACAACAGAGAACTTGTGTACAGTCGATTTGTCTCCCTTACACGCAAACTGCAGAAGTCACCAGAGACAAAAGAACACTTGTTTACCTTCATGGAGAGAATATTCCAGAGTGGCCACGCGGAAATTGCACCTGTACTTCAAGATTCCGAGGAATGTTGGTACTTACCTATTTTCGGCGTGTATCATCCGAAGAAACCTGGCCAGATAAGAGTGGTATTTGACTCAAGTGCCAGATACGAAGGTCTTTCTTTAAACGACGTCTTTCTATCTTGTCCAGACCTCAACAACAGACTTCTGGGAGTACTCCTTCGTTTCCGCAAAGATGCAGTAGCATTTACGGCCGACATACAACAGATGTTTCACTGCTTCCTTGTTAAAGAAGAACACAGAAACTACTTGAGGTTTTTCTGGTACCGCGATAATGACCCCTACAAGGACATCGTGGAATATCGTATGAAGGTACACATCTTCGGGAACAGCCCTTCCCCTGCTGTCGCTATCTATGGGCTTAGACATTCAGCCAGAGAGGGTGAAGCAAAGTATGGATCGGATGTAAGATCTTTTGTGGAAAAGGATTTCTACGTAGATGACTGCCTGAAATCCACACCCACAGATGAGTCGGCAGTCAGTCTCCTGAAAAGGGCACAAGAAATGCTCGCTTCATCCAATTTGAGGTTGCACAAAATTGCTTCCAACAGCCAAAAACTAATGGCAGCCTTTCCCTCTCAAGATTACTCAACCGATTTAAAAGACTTGGATTTAAGCACGGACTCCCTTCCTATGCAGCGGAGCCTGGGTTTACTTTGGGATTTGAAAAAGGATGCATTCACTTTCCAGATCAGCGAAGAAGAGAAACCTTTCACTCGTAGTGTCCGTTGTGAACAGCTTGTACGATCCTCTGGGATTTGTAACTCCTGTAACTATCCAAGGTAAAATGATGTTGAGAGACTTCACCCAAGAGACGTCCGATTGGGATGATCCGCTTCCCAGTGAGAAAAGAGACTTGTGGGTAAGATGGAAGAACTCTTTAGAAGCCCTGTCAAGTCTCTACGTTGCACGACCATATGCTTCTGTGCCATCAACAGAAATCAAGATGCAAAGGCTTTGTATCTTCTGCGATGCCTCAACCAAAGCAATTGCAGCAGTGGCGTATTTGAAAACTACTGACATCAATGAACAATGCCACGTGAGGCTTGTTATGAGCCGGACAAAATTGGCCCCACTCCGTGAACACACAGTACCCAGACTGGAACTCTGTGCAGCTGTGTTAGCAGTAGAGTTAGCTGAGCTCATCTCGACAGAAATGGACCTGGAGGTCAAAGAAATCGAGTTCTACACCGACAGCAAGGTAGTGTTGGGGTACATTTGCAATGAAACTCGTCGTTTCTATGTCTATGTCAGCAATCGGGTGGTAAGGATCAGGAGATCCACTGACCCTAAACAATGGCATTATGTGTCCACAAACCACAATCCTGCGGACCACGCAACCAGATCCATTGAAGCAAGTCACCTTAAGGACACAACCTGGTTTACTGGCCCTACATTCTTATACCGTTCGACGCCATACATGGACGAGTCAAACATATTTGAACTGGTAGATCCGGTGGCAGATGAGGAAATCCGCCCTCAGGTATCCGTCCTACGTACAGTGACTAAAGACAATCACCTCAAATCCCACCGTTTCAATAGGTTCTCAACTTGGAACTCGCTTGTTCGTGCCCTCGTTTGCTTAATTCATGTGGCTCGATCCTACAAGTCAACGTCACCCGCCATCCAGAAACCTTGCAAAGGTTGGCACCACTGCAAGCTTGCCTTTACCGTTCCAAACATTGAAAATGCCAAGAACATTATAATTCGTACCATACAGCGTGAATGTTACGCCAAAGAAATAGATAACCTCAATAAAAACCAACCTGTCTCTAGAGACAGTGTCTTGAAGAAGCTTGATCCAATCATCGACCAAGATGGGCTGTTAAGAATTGGAGGTCGTCTTCAAGAAGCTGAAGTGGAATTTGGGGAGAAACACCCTATAGTAATTCCTGGACATCATCATGTCACGACCCTGCTTGTGCAACACCACCACGTCTTGGTGAAACATCAGGGCCGACTGTTTACCGAAGGAAATCTACGAACGGCTGGATTATGGATAGTTGGAGCAAAGCGATGCGTGAGTAAACTCATTTACAACTGCGTGATTTGTCGCAAACTCCGTGGTGGGACTCCAAAGCCAAAGATGGCCAATCTCCCACCAGACAGACTTAGTACAGAACCTCCTTTTACCAACGTCGGACTGGACGTATTCGGGCCATGGTCTGTGGTTGCACGGCACACTAGAAGAGTCCAAGCCAACGCCAAACGCTGGGCGGTTATGTTCACCTGTATGTCCATCAGAGCAGTCCACTTCGAAGTAATTGAGTCCATGGACACTTCAGGGTTTATAAATGCACTCCGACGTTTCATCGCCATCAGAGGGCCCGTGAAGCACATACGCTCCGATAGAGGTACCAACTTTGTAGGAGCAGTGAAAGAACTTCAAATTCCTTCCAACCTAGACACCACCAGTGTGGAAAGATACTTGAACGAGCAGGGATGCACCTGGACTTTCAATCTTCCACACTCTTCTCACATGGGAGGTGCTTGGGAGAGGATGATAGGAATGGCACGCAGAATCCTTGACTCCATCTTCTTGCAAGCAGGTAGCGCAAGACTCACACATGAAAGTTTGACCACATTCCTGGCAGAAGTTTCGGCCATCATTAATGCTAGACCATTGACTTCACTTTCTAGTGACTCTGAGGATCCGACCATTCTCACCCCTGCCATGTTACTTACTCAGAAAGCCAGCGTTCTCAGCGCTCCACCTGGAGAATTTAGCAACAAAGACCTCTACAGACGACAATGGAGACAAGTCCAAATTCTCTCCAACACCTTCTGGGACAGATGGAGGAAGCAGTACCTCTCCACCTTACAACCCAGGAAGAAGTGGCAGACCGACAAACCAAACATCAAAACCGGTGATGTCGTTATCATGAAAGATAGCCAGTCTCACCGTAATGAGTGGCCACTAGGCCTCATCACTAAGATACTCCCAAGCTAAGATGGGAAGGTGCGTAAGGTCGAGGTCAAAGTAGGCAAGTCCGGGGAGAGTAAACTATTACTCAGACCAGTTGCGGAACTTGTCTTACTGTTTTCGCCAAAAGAACCTGTGGGTGGCATCGGTTGATGCCAAGCGGGGAGTGTTCTGCCCATTCTAGCGAAGGTCAGGGCTTCGTATCTAGCTTTAAAAAGGTTTAATACCATAGTTTGGTTTTGCTGTGTTATAGCACCACCCGGTGGTGGTTAAATTTATTACCTGTGTTGTTCAGTAATTATTAGAGGGTTGCATTCTGGGATTCACCAAGGTATCATGGGAAGGGGAAACTCCATTTTCTCTCTGTGTATTTCCCTGGATACACATGTTAATCTGCTGTGTTGAACTACCTCACTTACTTCCCATTCCGGTTAAGTTTATCCAGTAAGACCATTATCCCTGTTCTTGCTATGTAATGTTGTACAGAGTGTGATTAACTGTATAGCAGCCAGTACACAGGAAATGTGATTTCAGTTACCTGCTGTATGTAGTTATTATAGAAGTTGCATCATCCTGTATGCTTTCCCTGTTAGTTGCAGTCATGTTATTATTTGCCCAATACTTACTCAAATCATTTGTATTCTTATAGTTTTACCGCGCTCATGTTTACCAATAAACAAGTTAGACTACAGAGAACAGTCTGCTTATTTGGGAGACAGAAGTGGTTTATGCCGTATGTCGGATCACACACCGTATCAACGTGTATGAAGACAGAACAGAGGATCTGATGGAGGCAATACTATTTCTCAGAACAAATTCATAGACGGCACAAATGTTATTCAGTACGTTTTTGTTGAAAACTGTTTTTTTCACTTACTGCAGTGTATAATAATTTGTAAATATGCAAAAGCTTTTTGTTCTAAAGTTGTATTCCAATAAATATATTTTATGTTTTATCTAAATGGCTTGATTATTGTATCAAAATAATGATTAAAAGCTTGATGTTACCATTTTACTACAGTAAATTTATCACTTAAACTTAAACATGAGGCATGTATGTGGGAGTCGGAGTCGTAGTCAAGGAAATTGAGGAGTCGGAGGTTTGGCTTATCGACTCCACAGCCCTGTATATAAGGCAGCACGGTGGCTCAGTGATTAGCACTGTTCTATATATAAAGCAGCATTGTGGCAACTCTGATCAGCGGTGAATTCAGTACCCGGTGACTGTGAAGAGCAGTAACATTACTGCTCTTCATAGTCGCCGGATTTGGGAATTGCTGGACTACATCGGACCTGCGTGGGAACATGTTTTGGAATAAATTGGTGAAGGAGGAACATTGTCTTGTTTTTTTTTCTTTCTTTTTCTATTTTTCAGATTTACATTTGTGGGCTATGTCGGATTTGGTGGACTACGGAGGTTTCCTAAGCTACGGAGGATTTGCATGGCTTTTTTATTTTAAACTAGATGGTGGCCCGATTCTAACGCATCGGGTATTCTAGAATATGTATGTAGTTTATTTATGAAGTTTTCAGAATAATGCAATTTATACACAGGATTCGGCCGGCCACGACCAATTAGCGAAGCGTGGTTCAAATTCCGTGCCAATTCGCGGGTGGACTGCGCCTGTCGCTGATTGTTCGCGGCCCAGCGTGACCAATCAGTGAAGCCAGGGCCGGCTCCAGGTTTTGAGGGCCCCGGGAGAAAGAGTCTCAGTGGGCCTCCCTCTTTAACACATACCATGATTCCTGATGCACAGATACAGCAGAGAAATATAGCACAGCAAAATAGCGTATAACACAGCCCACGTAGTATATAACAGCCCACGTAGTATATAGCACAGCCACGTAGTATATAACACAGCCCATGTAGTATATAACACAGCCACGTTGTATATAGCAGAGCCATGTAGTATATAACAGTATATAGCCACATAGTATATTGCCCAGCCACATAGTATATTGCACAGCCACGTAGTATATTGCCCAGCCGCGTAGTATATAGCACAAACACGTAGTATATAGCACAGACACATAGTATATAGCACAGACACATAGTATATTGCCTAGCCGCATAGTATATAGCATAGCCCACGTAGTATATAGCACCTCCCATGTAGTATATTGCCCAGCCACGTAGTATATAGCAAAGCCACGTAGTATATAGCACAGCTACGTAGTATATAGTACAGCCCATGTAGTATATAGCACAGCCATGTAGTATATAGCACAGCCACATAGTATATAGCACACTCCACTGTTGTGAATTCTGCTTTTGGGCTCCCTCCGATGGTTGTAGGTGGTAATGCAGTTGTCTCTGCTGATTGCAATTCTGACTGGGGTATTTAGGTTTGCAGGACTCATTAGTCCTTGCCAGTTGTCAATGTTTCTTGGGAAGTGTTGGATCTCTGTCTGGCTTCTCCTGCTTAGCTGCCAATTCAGCAAAGATAAGTGGCTGTTTCTTTTTCTATGGCACACAAGCTGTGTGCTTGTTTTTTGGATTGTATTCCAGCTCAGAGTTTAGTAGTCTCTGGAGTTGCAGATATACATTCCACGTCTTTAGTTAGATGGAGGAATTTTTTGTATAATCTGCTGTGGATATTTTTGGAAGGGTTTTAATACTGACAGCACAGAACTCTGCCCTATCCTTTCCTATTTTAGCTAGAGTGGCCTCTGGTGCTAAATCCTGTTTTCTGACTGTGTGTGTCTTTCCCCTCCTACTCACAGCCAATATTTGTGGGGGGCTGCCTATCCTTCTGCTCTGAGGCAAGGTAGTATTCCTATTTCCATCTTTAGGGGTATTTAGTCCTCCGGCTGTGACGAGGTGTCTAGGGCTTGTTAGGTACACCCCAGGGCTACTTCTAGTTGCGGTGTTAAGATCAGGATTTGCGGTCAGTATAGTTACCACCTACTCCAGTGAAAGTTTTCATGCTGCTCCAAGGTCACCGGATCATAACAGTACAACTGGCCCATAATGAGTTAAATGCATCTCAGAAGAAGGGAAGAAAGGTGTTGAGCCATTTTTTTTTCTTCAGTCTGCTTTATCTTCTCTTCCCTCTTTATCTCTGGGTGGCTGAGGAGCCTTGTGCAAGCATGGATGTTCAGGAATTAGTTTCTCGTGTAGACCAGCTTGCTGCTAGGGTACAGGGTGTTGTGAATTCCGCTCTTGGGCTCCCTCCGGTGGTTGGAAGTAGCATTTTTGTGAGTTCTGCTCTTTGGCTCTCTCCTGTGGTTTTGAGTGGTATGGCTGCTTCTTGGATTTAGCTTCAGCAGCTGTTTTCACTGATCGTCTTTCTGGCTCGGCTATTTTAGTCTGGCCTTATCCCTCATTCAATGCCAGTTGTCAATTGTTCATGCCTGGAGTCATTACTCTTAGGACTTTCCTGACACTCTGACCAGTTCATCAAAGCTAAGTCCTTGCTTGTCCTTTTGCGGTTCTCTTGTTGTGGACTTTGTTGTTCAGCACTTTCTTGTTTTTGTTCATTTGTCCAGCTTTTCAGTATGGATCTATTCAGTTAAGCTGGAAGCTCTGGGCAGCAGAGTTTGCCCTCCACACCTTTAGTCAGGTGTGGAGATTTTTGCATTTCTCTGCGGTGGACTTTTTCTAGTTTTTTTTTACTGACCGCACAGCGTTCTGTTCTGTACTATTTCTATTTAGCTAGAAGTGGCCTCCTGTGCTAAATCTTGTTTCATACTACGTATGTCATTTCCTTCTCCTCTCACTGTCATTATTTGTGGGGGGCTAATCTATCCTTTGGGGATTTTCTCTGAGGCAAGATAGTTTTCCTGCTTCTATCTTTAGTGCTAGTTAGCTCTTAGGCTGTGACGAGATGCCTAGGCCGAGTTAGGAGCATTCCACGGCTACTTCTAGTGTTGTGTTGAGCTTAGGGACTGCGGTCAGTATAGTTGCCACCTGCTCAGAGCTAGACGCATGTCGCTCCCTAATCACCAGATCATAACAACAGGGTATTTCTGATTATATTGTTCAAACTCCTGTTTTAGAGCCAAAGATTCCTACTCCTGATTTGTTTTTTGGTGACAGGTCCAAATTTTTGAGTTTTAAAAACAACTGTAAACTATTTTTTGCTCTGAGACCTTGATCCTCTGGTGATTCCATTCAGCAGGTTAAAATCATCTCCCTGCTGCGTGGCGACCCGCAGGATAGGGCCTTTTCCCTGGAATCTGGGAATCCGGATTTGCTTAATGTAGACTCCTTTTTTCAGGCTTTAGGATTATTATATGATGAACCTAATTCTGTGGATCAAGCTGAGATGACCTTGTTGGCCCTGTCTCAGGGTCAAGAGGCGACAGAATTGTATTGTCAGAAATTCAGAAAATGGTCTGTGTTGACTAAATTGAATAATGATGCTTTGGCTGCAATTTTCAGAAAGGGTCTTTCTGAATCCGTTAAAGATGTTATGGTGGGGTTTCCCACGTCTTCCGGTCTGAGTGATTCTATGTCTCTGGCCATTCAGATTGACCGGCGCTTACGGGAGCGCAGAACTGTGCGTGCTGTGGCGTTGTCCTCAGAGCAGACTCCTGAGCCAATGCAGTGTGATAGGATTCTGTCTAAAACGGAACAACAAGGATTCAGACATCAGAATAGGTTGTGTTATTATTGTGGCGACGCTTCTCATGTCATTTCAGTCTGCCCTAAGCGGACAAAGAGGATCCCAAGTTCATTTACCATCAGTACTGTACAACCTAAATTTCTGTTATCTGTGTCCTTGATCTGCTCATTGTCATCATTTTCTGTCATGGCGTTTGTGGATTCAGGCGCCGCCTTGAACTTAATGGACTTTGAGTTTGCCAGGCGTTGTGGTTTTCCCTTGCAGCCTTTGCAGAACCCTATTCCTTTAAGGGGCATTGATGCTCCTCCCTTGGCTAAAAATAAGCCCCAGTTTTGGACACAGGTGACCATGCGCATGGCGCCAGCCCATCAAGAAGGTTGTCGATTTCTGGTGTTGCATAATTTGCATGATGCTATCGCGCTGGGTTTTCCATGTTTGCAGGTACAGAATCCTGTATTGGATTGGAAGTCCATGTCTGTGACTAGTTGGGGTTGTCAGGGGGTTCATAATGATGTTCCTTTGATGTCAATCTCCTCTTCTTCCTCTTCTGAAATTCCAGAGTTTTTGTCTGATTTTCAGGATGTATTCGATGAGCCCAAGTCCAGTTTCCTTCCACCGCACTGGGACTGTGATTGTGCTATTGACTTGATTCCAGGCTGTAAGTTTCCTAAGGGTCGACTTTTCAACCTGTCTGTGCCTGAACATACCGCCATGCGGAGCTATATTAAGGAGTCTTTGGAGAAAGGGCATATTCGGCCATCTTCTTCACCATTGGGAGCGGGGTTCTTTTTTGCTGCTAAAAAAGATGGTTCCTTGAGACCCTGTATTGATTATCGCCTCTTGAATAAAATCACGGTCAAGTTTCAATACCCTTTACCTTTGCTTACCGATTTGTTTGCTAGGATTAAGGGAGCTAGTTGGTTTACGAAGATTGACCTTCGGGGGGCATATAATCTTGTTCATATTAAGCAGGGTGATGAATGGAAAACTGCGTTTAACACGCCCGAAGGCCATTTTGAATACCTTGTGATGCCATTCGGACTCACTAATGCTCCATCTGTTTTTCAGTCCTTCATGCATGATATTTTCCGGACTTATATTGATAAGTTCTTGATTGTATATTTGGACAATATTTTGATTTTTTCCGATGATTAGGAGTCTCATGTGGAACAGGTCAGGATGGTATTTCAGATCCTTCGTGACATTGCCCTGTTCGTGAAAGGGTCTAAGTGTCTCTTTGGGGTGCAGAAGGTTTCTTTTTTGGGCTTTATTTTTTCTCTCTCGTCTATGGAGATGGATCCGGTTAAGGTTCAGGCCATTCATGATTGGATTCAGCCCACATCCGTGAAGAGCCTTCAGAAATTTTTGGGTTTTGCAAATTTTTATCGCCGTTTCATTGCTAATTTTTCCAGCGTGGTTAAACCCTTGACCGATTTGACGAAGAAAGGCGCTGATGTGGCAAATTGGTCCTCTGCGGCTGTCTCTACCTTTCAGGAGCTTAAACATCGATTTACTTTTGCTCCGGTGTTGCACCAACCGGATGTTTCTCTTCCGTTTCAGGTTGAGGTTGACGCTTCTGAGATTGGGGCAGGGGCCGTTTTGTCTCAGAGGGATCCTGTTGGTTCCTTAATTAAACCGTGTGCCTTCTTTTCCCGTAAGTTTTCGCCTGCTGAACGCAAATATGATGTCGGCAATCGGGAGTTGTTGGCTATGAAGTGGGCGTTTGAGGAGTGGCGACATTGGCTTGAGGGAGCTAAGCACCGTATTGTGGTCTTTACCGATCATAAGAATTTGATTTACCTCGAGTCTGCCAAACGGCTGAATCCTAGACAGGCTCGATGGTCCTTGTTTTTTTCCCGTTTTGATTTCGTGGTCTCGTAACTTCCGGGTTCTAAGAACATTAAGGCTGATGCCCTCTCTAGGAGTTTTTTGCCTGATTCTCCTGAGGTCTTAGAACCGTTCGGTATTCTGAAAGAAGGGGTGGTCCTTTCTGCCATGTCCCCTGATTTACGATGGGTTCTTCAGGAATTTCAGGCTGACAAACCTGACCGCTGTCCTGTGGGGAAACTGTTTGTTCCTGACAGATGGACTAGTAGAGTGATTTCTGAGGTTCACTGTTCCGTGTTGGCTGGTCATCCTGGCATTTTTGGTACCAGAGAATTGGCTGGTAGGTCCTTTTGGTGGCCTTCTTTGTCGCGTGATGTGCGTTCTTTTGTGCAGTCCTGTGGGACTTGTGCGCGGGCCAAGCCTTGTTGTTCCCGTGCTAGTGGGTTGCTTTTGCCATTGCCGGTCCCTGAGAGGCCCTGGACGCATATTTCTATGGATTTTATTTCCTATCTTCCGGTTTCCCAGAGGATGTCAGTTTTCTGGGTTGTTTGTGACCGGTTCTCTAAGATGGTTCATTTGGTGCCTTTGCCTAAATTGCCTTCCTCTTCGGATTTGGTTCCGTTGTTTTTTCAGCATGTGGTCCGATTGCATGGTATTCCGGAGAATATTGTGTCCAACAGAGGTTTCCAGTTTGTTTCTAGATTTTGGTGGGCCTTTTGTGCTAGGCTGGGCATTGATTTGTCTTTTTCTTCTGCGTTTCATCCTCAGACAAATGGTCAGACCGAGCGAACTAATCAGACTTTGGAGACTTATTTGAGATGCTTTGTGTCTGCTGATCAGGATGATTGGGTGGCTTTCTTGCCATTGGCCGAGTTTGCCCTTAATAATCGGGCTAGTTCGGCTACTTTGGTTTTGCCTTTCTTTTGTAATTTTGGTTTTCATCCTCGTTTTTCTTCTTGGCAGGTTGAGCCTTCTGACTGTCCTGGTGTGGATTCTGTGGTTGACAGGTTGCAGCAGATTTGGGCTCATGTGGTGGACAATTTGGTGTTGTCTCAGGAGGAGGCTCAACGTTTTGCTAACCGTCGTCGGTGTGTTGGTTCCCGGCTTCGGGTTGGGGATCTGGTCTTGATATCTTGCCGTCATGTTCCTATGAAGATGCATGTAAAGAAGCTGCGGAGACACCATCATGTGTTTCTCGACGCAAGCAGTGAATAGCCAGGCCTTTCCCCGGGAAGGAACAACCACGGGAAGGGCAGCATCCTATGAAGGAAAGCCACCTATGCCAAGCATGGTATCCATCCACAGACAGCTGTTTCGGGGTTTTTGCCCCTCATCAGTGTGGAGTAGGAATCTGGCTATAAGGAGCAGTGCCTAGTAAAAAGGCTATAAAGGCACAGATGATTGGCCTCGGGGAGACCAAAACATCCAACACCGCGGAGACACCATCACGTGTTTCTCAACGCAGTGATTCCAGAACACTGCCCCCATCCCTTATGGGAAATATGCAGATGCATGTAAAGAAGCTGCGGAGACACCATCACGTGTTTCTCGACGCAATCAGTGAATAGCCAGGCCTTTCCCCGGGAAGGAACAACCACGGGAAGGGCAGCATCCTATGAAGGAAAGCCACCTATGCCAAGCATGGTATCCATCCACAGACAGCTGTTTCGGGGTTTTTGCCCCTCATCAGTGTGGAGTAGGAATCTGGCTATTAGGAGCAGTGCCCAGTAAAAAGGCTATAAAGGCACAGATGATTGGCCTCGGGGAGACCAAAACATCCAACACCGCGGAGACACCATCACGTGTTTCTCAACGCAGTGATTCCAGAACACTGCCCCCATCCCTTATGGGAAATATGCAGATGCATGTAAAGAAGCTGCGGAGACACCATCACGTGTTTCTCGATGCAAGCAGTGAATAGCCAGGCCTTTCCCCGGGAAGGAACAACCACGGGAAGGGCAGCATCCTATGAAGGAAAGCCACCTATGCCAAGCATGGTATCCATCCACAGACAGCTGTTTCGGGGGTTTTGCCCCTCATCAGTATGGAGTAGGAATCTGGCTATTAGGAGCAGTGCCTAGTAAAAAGGCTATAAAGGCACAGATGATTGGCCTCGGGGAGACCAAAACATCCAACACCGCGGAGACACCATCACGTGTTTCTCAACGCAGTGATTCCAGAACACTGCCCCCATCCCTTATGGGAAATATGCAGATGCATGTAAAGAAGCTGCGGAGACACCATCACGTGTTTCTCTACGCAAGCAGTGAATAGCCAGGCCTTTCCCCGGGAAGGAACAACCACGGGAAGGGCAGCATCCTATGAAGGAAAGCCACAGCTGTCTGTGGATGGATACCATGCTTGGCATAGGTGGCTTTCCTTCATAGGATGCTGCCCTTCCCGTGGTTGTTCCTTCCCGGGGAAAGGCCTGGCTATTCACTGCTTGCGTCGAGAAACACGTGATGGTGTCTCCGCAGCTTCTTTACATGCATCTGCATATTTCCCATAAGGGATGGGGGCAGTGTTCTGGAATCACTGCGTTGAGAAACACGTGATGGTGTCTCTGCGGTGTTGGATGTTTTGGTCTCCCCGAGGCCAATCATCTGTGCCTTTATGTTCCTATGAAGGTTTCTTCTCCTAAGTTTAAGCCTCGGTTTATTGGTCCTTATAGGATTTCTGAGATTATTAATCCGGTGTCTTTTCGACTGGCGCTTCCGGCCTCTTTTGCTATCCATAATGTCTTCCATAGATTTTTATTACGGAAATATGTGGAGCCCGTTGTTCCCTCTGTTGATCCTCCGGCCGGCCCCTGTGTTGGTTGATGGGGAGTTGGAATATGTTGTTGAGAAGATTTTGGATTCCCGTTTTTCGAGGCGGAAGCTTCAGTACCTTGTCAAATGGAAGGGTTATGGCCAGGAGGATAATTCTTGGGTTTTTCGCTCTGATGTCCATGCCGCTGATTTGGTTCGTGCCTTTCATCTGGCTCATCCTGATCGGCCTGGGGGCTCTGTTGAGGGTTCGGTGACCCCTCCTCAAGGGGGGGTACTGTTGTGAATTCTGCTTTTGGGCTCCCTCCGGTGGTTGTAGGTGGTAATGCAGATGTCTCTGGGCTGCAGTGCTGGACAGGTGTATCTGCTGATTGCAATTCTGACTGGGGTATTTAGGTTTGCAGGACTCATTAGTCCTTGCCAGTTGTCAATGTTTCTTGGGAAGTGTTGGATCTCTGTCTGGCTTCTCCTGCTTAGCTGCCAATTCAGCAAAGATAAGTGTCTGTTTCTTTTTATATGGCACACAAGCTTTGTGCTTGTTTTTTGGATTGTATTCCTGCTCTGAGTTTAGTAGTCTCTGGAGTTGCAGATATACGTTCCACATCTTTAGTTAGATGGAGGAATTTTTTGTATAATCTGCTGTGGATATTTTTGGAAGGGTTTTAATACTGACCGCACAGAACTCTGTCCTATCCTTTCCTATTTTAGCTAGAGTGGCCTCTGGTGCTAAATCCTGTTTTCTGTGTGTGTCTTTCCTCTCCTACTCACAGCCAATATTTGTGGAGGGCTGCCTATCCTTTGGGGTTCTGCTCTGAGGCAAGGTAGTATTCCTATTTCCATCTTTAGGGGTATTTAGTCATCATCTCCCGAGACCGCAATGCATGGACTGGTCACCGGAGCGTCGTGAGGAGCGGGAAAGTCCTGGGCTGGATCCGGAAGGTGAGTATATAATAATTTTTTATTATTTTTAACATTAGATCTTTTTACTATTGATGCTGCATAGGCAGCATCAATAGTAAAAAGTTGGTCACACAGGGTTAATAGAAGCGTTAACGGAGTGCGTTACACCGCGGCATAACGCGGTCCATAACGCTGCCATTAACCCTGTGTGAGTGCTGACTGGAGGGGAGTATGGAGCGGGCACTGACTGCAGGGAGTAAGGAGCGGCCATTTTGCCGCCACACTGTGCCCGTCGCTGATTGGTCGTGGCTGTTTTGCCGCGACCAATCAGCGACTTGGGATTTCCGTTACAGACAGACAGACAGACAGAAAGACGGAAGTGACCCTTAGACAATTATATAGTAGATAAATTAGTGAACCAGGGAAAGTTTTGGGAAGTGTTTTTCTTTTCAAATAACCTACTTTGTATTACTCTTATTGCCACCGCACCAGGGCATCGGGAAGAGCACAGGAAAGCACCAGAATTGGCACATCTAATGTAATACAATACTTCTGGGGTGGCTGCGGGATTGTCTGGGAAGAGCCCAATAACCAGGGACCTTACAAGCCTGATAATACCAATCTGCAGCTGTCAGCTTTACCTTTGCTAGTTTTCAAAAATAGGGGAACCCCCAAATCATTGTTTTATTTATTAGGATAAACCAGGTTAAACTCCTTCTTTAGTGCCACGTAAAAGGCACTAAAGAGTGTAATTTTATTATATGTAGGGGGCTTGTGACATTATATACATACAGTAAGGGCCGGCATCAGGGCATTACTACCATTACTGCTGTATGGGCACCGGTGAGCAGCAGTACACAAAGGGGTCTGCAGGTCAGGGGCCCCACTCTTGTGTTTCTGCTGATCAGGCCCCACCATGCACTAAAATAATGTGCACTGCTGCGCACACGTCGGCACTGGGGTCGGCTGCACAGCTCCTGCTTGGCTGTAGATAGAAATGTATGGGCTTCTTTCAGGTCCTGACTATAGTACATACATTCTAGCTGTCTCAGTAGTGAATGCGCTAGAATGTATGGGCTCCTTTCTGGTCCAGTATAGCCTATACATTCTAGCTGCTTCACTGCTGAAAACACTAGACACCCCGGGAACGACTGAGGTAATTTTTTTTTTTTTTTTAAATGGGTGAGGTGGGGGGGGGGGGAGGGGGGGGAGTGAGATTGCACATGATGAAGTGTGTTTGAGGGGGTACTGTACATGGTGAAATGATAGGGGGCTGCAAATGATGAAGTAAGGGGGACTGCAGATGAAGTGAAGGGGGATAGAGGACTGTAAATGATGAAGTAATGTGGACTGCAAATGATGTAGTGGGGGTGATGGTGACTGCAAATGATGAAGTGGGGGTGATAGGGATTGCAAATGATGATGTTGGGGTGATGGGGACTGCAAATGATGTGGGGGTGATGGGTACTGTAAATGACGTGGGGAAGATGGTGAACTAGGGGTGATGGGGACTGCAAATGATGAAGTGGGGGTGATGGGGACTGCAAATGATGAAGTGGGGGTAATGGAGTCCGCAAATGATGATGTGGGGGTGATGGGGACTGCAAATGATGTGGGGGTGATGGAGACCACAAATGATGTAGTGGGGGTGATGGAGACTACAAATGATGAAGTGGGGGTTATGGGGACTGCAAATGATGAAGTGGGGGTGATGGGGACTGCAAATGATGAAGTGAGGGTGATGGGGACTGCAAATAATGAAGTGGGGGTGATGGAGACTGCAAATGATGAAGTGGGGGTGATGGGGACTGCAAATGATGAAGTGGGGTGATGGGGACTGCAAATTATGAAGTGGGGGTGATGGGGACTGCAAATGAAGTGGGGGTGAGGTACGGGGACAGCAATTGAATTGAAGGTGGGGAGAGCAAATGGTGAATTGAAGGTGGGGAGTGGGGAGAGCAAATAATGATGAATTTTGAGGGTGGGGAGTAAATGATGTATTCAATTTGGGGAAGAGCAGTTGATAATGAATAGAGGGTGGGAGACAGAGAAGACATGACAATAAATTGAGGCATAAGGGGCATGTAACTATAATGAATTGGGGTAAGGGTTAGAGTGGGAGGTACATCGTGGGGGCGTTGAAGATAAAGTGACTGGTAATGAATTGAGGGAAAGAGTACAGGTGCTAATTTATACATTAAATGGGGAAATTGGCTATGTATAGATAGTGGGGTCACAGTGGTGGATTATAATTTATATTTGGAATAGTGGGTTGCATAATAACCAATTATATAACTCGATTGAGGCCCGATGCTATCGAATCGGGAGGGCGGTAATGTCACGATGGGGGCAGGCTTTGCAGAGTTGAGAATCTCTCCCCCCATGTGCTCACCCACCTATCCACTCTCTCTTTCCCCATGTGCTGACTTCTTCCATCTGTGCTCTCTTCTTTGACCTGTCTACCCCATGTGCTATTCCCCTTGTCTGCTGTCTCTCTCCTTCCTGTGCTCTCCCCTCATGTGCTGCCCCGTTTGAGCTGTCTCCCCGTGTTGGCATTGATATTTGCTTTTTAAAGGGGCTTTCCCACGAAAGAAAGTTCATTTTAAAAATTGTCTGTGTCTGACCGTGTACAGAACATACCACAGCTCCTGGCCAGGGGACGAAGCAAACGACAATACTGATAATACAGCAGGAGATCGCAGAGTATACATTTTGTGAGGTAAAATATTGTTTAACAACAGTCAGTGAATTCCTGACAAAAGAAATCCTCTGTGATCCCCTACTGTAATGTTAGTATTGTCTTTTGCTTCCTCCCCTGCCCAGGAGATGTGGTATGCTCAGTACACGGTCAGACACAATTTTTAAAATGAATTTTCGCTTGTGGAAAAACTCCTTTAATGTGACCGGCTTCCTCTGCCTGTAGACACGTCGCGCATTTACCACCGGGATCAGCTGAATGATTCACTGTGCCAGGGCGGAATTCGTGCAGGCGCAGTAAATCAGACTGCTGCCATCTTTGTGCAGACAGATAGAGGTGGTCACATTAAAACTGCGAATGCACTCCTCCTGTACAAAGATGGCGGCAGTCAGTGAATCATTTAGCTGATCCCGGCGGCGTATTCGCGACGGTGTTCCACGCAAGAGGTTGCGTACGGCATATACAGTGTGTGTGTGTCTGGGGCGACGATATTCCGCTGGTGGTACCGCGCAAGAGGCTGGTACCACGAGCAGTTTCCATATTGAGACACCCATCACATGGGAGTCCCAATATGGAGGTCGGTGAACTTCCGCCGCTTGGAATTCTGGGATCTGGACACATCTGGACGGAACAGGATGTGAAGACATTACAAGGTACAGAAAGTATATATACTGCTTAAAAAAATAAAGGGAACACTAAAATCCCACATCCTAGATATCACTGAATGAAATATTCCAGTTATAAATCTTTATTCATTACATAGTGGAATGTGTTGAGAACAATAAAACCTAAAAATTATCAACGTAAATCACAACTAATATCTCACAGAGGTCTGGAGTTGGAATTATGCTCAAAATCAAAGTGGAAAATGAATTTACAGGCTGATCCAACTTCAGTAGAAATGCCTCAAGACAAGGAAATGATGCAGAGTAGTGTGTGTGGCCTCCACATGCCTGTATGACCTCCCTACAACGCCTGGGCATGCTCCTGATGAGGCGGCGGATGGTCTACTGAGGGATCTACTCCCAGACCTGGACTAAAGCATCCGCCAACTCCTGGACAGTCTGTGGTGCAACGTAACGTTGGTGGATGGTGCAAGACATGATGTCCCAGATGTGTTCAATTGGATTCAGGTCTGGCGAACGGGCGGGCCAGTCTATAGCTTCAATGCCTTCATCTTGCAGGAAGTGCTGACACACTCCAGCCACATAAGGTCTTGCATTGTCCTGCATTAGGAGGAACCCAGGGCCAACCGCACCAGCATATTGTCTCACAAGGGGTCTGAGGATCTCATCTTGGTGCCTAATGGCAGTCAGGCTACTTCTGGCGAGCACATGGAGGGCTGTGCGGCCCTCCAAAGAAATGCCACACCACTACTGACCCTCTGCCAAACCGGTTATGCTGAAGGATGTTGCAGGCAGCAGGCGTCTCCAGACTCTGATACCTCTGTCATACGTGCTCAGTGTGAACCTGCTTTCATCTGTGAAGATCACAGGGCGCCAGTTGCGAATTTGCCAATCCTGGTGTTCTGTGGCAAATGCCAAGCGTCCTGCATGGAGTGGGGCTGTGAGCACCACCCGCATCTGTGGACGTCTGGCACTCAGACCATCCTCCTGGAGTCGGTTTCTAACTGTTTGTGCAGACACATGCACATTTGTGGCCTGCTGGAAGTCATTTTGCAGGGCTCTGGCAGTGCTCCTCCTGTTCCCCCTTGCACAAAGGCTGAGGTAGCGGTCCTGCTGCTGGGTTGTTGCCCTTTTACGGCCCCCTCCATGTCTCCTGGTAGAGCCTACAGCCTCTGGACACTACGCTGACAGACACAGCAAACCTTCTTGCCACAGCATGCATTGATGTGCCATCCTGGATCAGCTGTACTACCTGAGCCACTTGTGTGGGTTGTAGAGTCCGTCTCATGCTACCATGAGTGTAAAAGCACAACCAACATTCAAAAGTGACCAAAACATCTGACAGAAAGCATTGGTACTGAGATGTGGTCTGTGGTCCTCACCTGCAGAACCACTCCTTCATTGAGTGTGTCTTGATAATTGCCAATAATTTCCATCTGTTTTCTATTCCATTTGCACAACAGCATGTTAAATTGATTGTCAAACAGTGTTGCTTCCTAAGTGGACAGTTTGATTTCACAGAAGTTTGATTTACTTGGAGTTATATTCTGTTGTTTAAGTGTTCAGGTTATTTTTTTGAGCAGTGTATTAAGATGGTGGGTGCACGTCTGTATTTAGATGTGTAGTGTTGAAGAAAGGGAAAAAGTGGGGAATGTGCTCTGGAAGCGATGCTCTATATAACTGTTATTTTATGCAGAGACGAGTCCTGGCTGAAAGAAGTGATGGCGTTCTGTGCTGGATTAAAAAGATACGCAAAGATGAAGGACTTCAGCTAGAGATGTCACTGGTGAGTCAGTGTGTTACCTGTACACTGACGCTATACACTGTAAATAGAGCTCCTGTGTATAATGTCACTTGTGATCACGGTATTACCTGTACACTGACACTATATACAGAGCTCATATGTATAATGTCACTGGTGATCACTTTATTACCTGTACACTGTATGCTATATACAGAGCTCCTGTCTGTAATGTCACTAGTGATCACTGTATTACCTGTACACTGACACTATATACAGAGCTCCTGTGTATAATGTCACTAGTGATCACTGTATTACCTCTACACTGACACTATATGCAGAGCTCCTGTGTATAATGGCTGTTATGATTCCTGGAGTGGACCCACTGGATCGTGGTGACGACCATTCCTGTTATGATGCGGTGGTTTAAGAGCAACATGGAACGAGCTCTGAAGGAAGTGGTAACTGCACTGACCGCAGTCCCTAAGCTCAACACAACACTAGAAGTAGCCGTGGAATGCTCCTAACTCTCCCTAGGCATCTCGTCACAGCCTAAGAGCTAACTACCCCTAAAGATAGAAGCAGGAAAACTATCTTGCCTCAGAGAAAATCCCGAAAGGATAGATTAGCCCCCCACAAATAATGACTGGGAAAAATAGAGAGGGAAAAGACATGCACAGAATGAAACCAGGATGAGCACAGGAGGCCAGTCTAGCTTGATAGATAGGACAGGATGGAATACTGTGCGGTCAGTATAAAACACTACAAAAATCCACGCAGAGTTTACAAAAAATCTCCACACCTGACTAAAGGTGTGGAGGGTAAATCTGCTTCCCAGAGCTTCCAGCAAGACAGAATTAATTCATACTGATAAGCTGGACAAACATAGAAAGCACTGAACGGATAAGTCCACAATCTGTGAACAGAACAGAGCAAGCAAGAACTTAGCTTTGCTGAACTGGTCAGGAAAACAGGGAAATCCAAAGAGATGTGAATCCAACCAGAAACCATTTACAAGTGGCACTGGCTGAAGGAACAGCCAGGCCTAAATAGCCGAGCAGAAGAGAAGATAAGTGGAGGCAGCTGATGACAGCTAACTCCAAGGAGCAGCCATACCACTTGAAACCACAAGAGGGAGCCCAAGAGCAGAACTCACAAAAGTGCCACTTACAACCACTGAAGGGAGCCCAAGAGCGGTATTCACAACACATTCCCAGGCGAGCTGACCAGGTGAAACGACCCCTATACAGGGACTGTTAGGGGCAAGCCTAGGAGGGAGACACACCGCGATAGCTTGTGCCAGAGGGGCGGCTCGAGGAGAATCAGGATACTCACCGAGGACCAGACTGTTGGAGCAGCCACAGAGAAAACACGGGACTCAGAACATGGCAGAGTTTACACAGAGGGTACCGGATACTGGACGGAGCAGAGCATGCACTGGAAGTGTACAGGGACAGAGCAGAGCACGCATGCACTGGAAATGTACAAGGACAGAGAAGAGCACGCACTGAAACCATACAGGGACAGAGCAGAGCACGCACACACTGGAAGCGTACAGGGACAGAGCAGAGCACGCACACACTGGAAGCGTACAGGGACAGAGCAGAGCACACATGCACACACTGGAAGCCTACAGGGACCTGACGCACTGGAACCTAAGTGGACCTGGTGTGAGCATGGAAGGGCACAATAATCAGGTGCTTCCTCTAGCAGGAAGCGACCTGACATATACCCGGAGGCCGACAGAAGAATGATGGAGGTTAAGGACCACAGCATTAAGGAGAGACACATTGATGGAGTTGGAGATACAGAGTGAGGCAGGCAACCTCAACTTGCAGGCTACATCACTGATTCAAGCCAAGATCTCAAAGGGACCAATGTAGCGAGGACCCAATTTATAGGAGGGAATCTTAAGACGAAAGCCAGACCTTATCGCCGGGTTGATAAGGAGGAGCATCAAACGCCTTTTGTCAGCATGCTTTTTCATCCTAATGCAAGACCTCTCAAGAGTATCTTTGGTCTCCTCCCAAATCTTAGCGAATTCCAAGGACAGGGAGTTGGCAGCCGGCACACCCGAACCAGAGGAAACCGGAAGAGGCAGGTTGGGATGTTGTCCAGAAACGATGAAGAACGGGGACTTGGTAGAAGACTCACTGGAGTGATTGTTATAGGCAAACTCGGCCCAAGGGAGGAGGTCAACCCAATCGTCCTGGTGGGCATTAGAAAAATGTCGGAGATACGAGGTTAAGACCTGATTAATCTGCTCCACCTGACCGTTGGACTGGGGATGATAGGCTGAAGAAAAATCTAAAGTCACGTTCAAAAGTTTACAGAGAGCTCTCCAAAACCGAGAGATGAATTGGACTCCCCTATCTGATATGATGTATTGCGGGAAACCATGGAATTTGAAGATGTGATGAATAAACATTCTTGCAAACTCGGGAGCTGAGGGCAAACCAGGCAGTGGGACAAAGTGGGCCATCTTAGAAAACCGATCCACAACCACCATGATAGTTGTGCAACCCATGGAGCGAGGGAGATCAGTGACAAAGTCCATGGCAATATGCCGCCAGGGAACTGAGGGCACGGGAAGAGGACTCCAGAGGGTAGTTGTCTCGGAATCTTGTTTTGGGCACAGGAAGGACAGGAAGCTGAAAATTCTTTGACATCTTGGGGCAAGGACGGCCACCAGTAGTGGCGAGAGATAAGAAAATATGTCTTCTTAGTTCCAGCATGACCGGCAATTTTAGAAGAGTGTTCCCAGTGCAACACCCTTTCCCTGTCCTTCTCAGAGACGAATGTCTTACCCGGTGGTAATAAGGCAACCCTCAGGGAAGCCACCAAGATGATTTTGTAGGGATCAATAATGTGGGATGGTTCCTCTTCAAAATCAGCTGACTGGAAGGACCTTGACAGTGCATCAGCCTTAACTTTTTTCTCGCCTGGTCGGAAGTGAAGCTCAAAAGCAAAACGGGTGAAGAACAAGGACTACCGAGCCTGCCTAGGGTTGAGTCTTTGGGCCAACTGAATATAAGCCAGATTCTTGTGATCGGTGAAAATTATGATGGGGTGTATCGCGCCTTCTAGAAGATACCGCCACTCCTCCAACGCTATCTTGTTGCCCAATAGTTCTGTCATCGATGGAATAGTTGCATTCTGAAGTAGAAAATGCCTTGGAGAAGAATCCACAAGTGATCAAATGACTGGATGACGACCTCTGGGAGAGCACAGTCCCGGCCTCTGTGGAGGAGGCATCCACCTCGAGAATGAATGGTCCATTAGTGTCTGGGCGATGAAGTACCGGCGCTTGTGCAAAGGCTTGCTTCAGAGTCAAAAAGGCGTCCTTGGCCTCCGAAGACCACCACTGGGATCAGCTCCCTTGTGAATAAGTGACGAGAGGTGCATGGTCAACGAGGAGAATTGGGGCATGAACTGCCTGCAATAGTTTGCAAAACCGAGGAATCTTTGGATGGTCTTCACCCCGAGGGGGTCGCGGCCAGAGCGGATGGCGGACACCTTTTCAGGATCCATCTTTAAACCAGAATCAGAGATGATCTACCACAAAATAAGGCAGGGATGTCTGTTCGAAGATACACTTTTCGTACTTGGCGTATAGACGGTTCTCTCTCAAACGAAGTAACACTTGACGAACGTTCCGTCTATGGGTAGGCAGATCCGGAGAAAAAACGAGAATGTTGTCGAGGTACACCACAACGCAGGAATACAAGAGATCCCGGAATACTATATTTATAAACTCCTGAAACACCACAGGAGCATTGCAGAGACCAAAGGGCATGACCAAATATTCGTAGTGCCCATCCCGGGTGTTGAATGTGGTCTTCCACTCGTCTCCAGCATGGATACGGACCAAATCGTAGGCCCCACGGAGGTCAAGCTTAGTAAAAATTCTTGCTCCTTGCAGGCAATCAAAGAGCTCAGGGATAAGCGGCAGTGAGTACTTATTCTTGATGGTAATTTCATTGAGCCCTCTGTAGTCAATGCAAAGACGAAGTGAGCCGTCCTTCTTGACAAAGAAGAATCCAGCGCCAGCGGGAGAAGAAGACTTTCGGATAAAGCCTTTGGCCAGATTCTCCTTAATATACTCCGACATTGCTTGCTATTCAACTGGAAAGAGCAGATAGATTCTACCCCTGGGAGGCGTAGAGCCAGGAATGAGTTCAATCGGGCAATCATATGGCCGATGCGAGGGGAAGACTCTCCGCCTCCCTCTTGCAAAAGACATCCGCGAAAGACCAATAAGCGACTGGTAATACGGCCGGAGCGAAGATAGGAAGAGAAATTTTGGCAGGGTGAACTGATAACAGGCATTGATCATGGCAGTGCTGACCCCAACAAAGAACGTTCCCAAAGCGCCAGTCCAGGCTAGGTTCATGCGCACTCAGCCAAGGTAGCCCGAGAAGAATTGCATGGGATAAATTGGGCAAGACGTAGAATGTGATTCTCTCGCGATGCAGAGCCCCCACCTGCAACTCCATCTCTTCCGTAGCCTTCATGATGGTCTCTTGTGAAGGCCTTCCATCCACAGAAGAAATCAGATGCAGCTCCTTTAGGATCCTGACCGGAATCTGGTGCTTCTTGACCTCCTCCAGACTAATGAAGATGCCTGCCACGCCCGAATCCAAATACACTAACACAGAGTACCGCCCATTCACAGAAGTTATCTGGACCGACATAGTTAAAGCTAGAGAGGAGTCACACACACCCAGGGAGGCCTCTCCTACCTGACTTAGGTGGAAGAGTTTCCCAGCTGAACGGGGCAGGAATGGAGTAAATGCGAAGCACTACCACAATAAAAACAAAGCCCTTGTGCAACCCTCTCTTTCCGACGCTGATCCGCCATCTTGACCTGATCCACCTGCATAGGTTCAGGCGCGGGAACGGAAGAGGACGCCACAGATTGCGGGCTGAGAGATCTATTAATGGAGGAAACCGGACGATGGTACTTCCTCTTCCGAACGGACTCCTAGGAGTACTCCTGCTAGCGTAGGTCAATACGTGTGGCCAGAGAGATCAAATCCTCTAGGGACAATGGAGTATCCCTAACCGCCAATTCATCCTTAATTCGACCCGACAACCCACGCCAGAATGCTCAGACCAGTGCTTCGTTATTCCACCCCAACTCCGAGGACAGAGTACGAAAACGAATAGCATATTGCCCATCGGTAAGGGAGCCTTGGTGGAGATTAAAAAGAGAGCCTCAGTGGCTGAGGCTACACGACCAGGCTGATCGAACAATTTGCGAAAGGTCTCTAAAAAGGTAGACAATTGAGAGGTTATGGGATCATCACGTTCCCACAAAGGATTTACCCAGGCCAGAGCCTCGCCCTCCAAATGGGAAACCACAAACCCCACTTTTGCCCGATCAGTGGGGTATTGGTGTGGCAATAATTAAAAATGTAGGCGGCATTGATTCAAAAAACCCCGACACAGCTTGGGGTCACCATTATACTGGGGTGGTTTACCAAGACGGGGTGGAGGGTGCGGAGAGGAATCAGGGTTACGAGACTGAGCTTGGGCAGAGGCTGTGGCGGCAGACTGCAGGGAGAGCAGATGATCATCCACTGAAGCCATATACCTTAATGTGAGTCTGGGTGTCACGCTGCTGAACTTGCTCCTGTTGGGAGACTGGCGAGCTGGGAAGCATTCCCAGGGTCAGAGGCCTGTAAAGCGGACAACCAAGATTCCCTGGACTTCATGAACGACATGATACGTGTCTGATTCTCCCACGCGTACACCAACTCCTTCTGAGCGGCAGCCGAAGCACCAGCGGGGTCCATGGCCTGATTATTCTGATATGATTCCTGGAGTGGACCCACTGGATCGCGATGACTACTGTTCCCAGGCGAACACGACCAGGTGGAACCGACCCCTATACAGGGACCGTTAGGTGCAAGCCTAGGAGGGAGACACACGCGACAGCTTGTGCCAGAGGGGTGGCTCGAGGAGAATCAGGGTACTCAGACGGGTGGAGCAGCCACAGGGAAAACCCGGGACTCAGGACACGGCTGGGCTCACACAGAGGGTACCGAATACTGGACGGAGCAGAGCACGCACTGGAAGCGTACAGGGACAGAGCAGAGCATACATGCACCGGAAGCATACAGGGACAGAGCAGAGCACGCACTGGAAACGTACAGGGACCGAGAGGAGCACACACACCCTGGAAGCGTACAGGGACAGAGCAGAGCACGCACACACTGGAAGCGCACAGGGACCTGACATAGCATAAGTGGACCTGGTGGGAGCACGGAAGGGCACAATAATAATCAGGCGCTTCTTCTAGCATGAAGCGACCTGATATACACGGAGGTCGCTGCCCAGGCAGGAGAGCGGGAAAGCTCGAGTAACAAGTATATTCGCTCATCATTAACTGTTAGAATTTATATTATGGCAAGAAAAAAGCAGCTAAGAATAACGACTGGCCATCATTACTTTAAGAAATGAAGGTCAGTCAGTCCGAAAAATTGGGAAAACTTTGAAAGTGTCCCCAAGTGCAGTTGGAAAAACCATCAAGCGCTACAGGGAAACTAGCTCACATAAGGACCGCACCAAGAAAGGAAGACCAAGAGTCACCTCTGCTTCTGAGGATAAGTTTATACGAGTCACCAGCCTCAGAAATCGCAGGTTAACAGCAGCTCAGATTAGAGACCAGGTCAATGCCACACAGAGTTCTAGCAGCAGACACATCTCTACAACAACTGTTAAGAGGAGACTTTGTGCAGCAAGCCTTCATGATAAAATAGCTGCTAGGAAACCACTGCTAAGGAAAGGCAACAAGCAGAAGAGACTTGTTTGGGCTAAAAAACACAAGGAATGGACATTAGACCAGTGGAAATCTGTGCTTTGGTCTGATGAGTCCAAATTTTAAATCTTTGGTTCCAACCATCGTATCTTTGTGCAATGCAGAAAAGGTGAACGGATGGACTCTACATGCCTGGTTCCCACTGTGAAGCATGGAGGAGGTGTGATGGTGTTGGGGTGCTTTGCTGGTGACACTGTTGGGGATTTATTCAAAATTGAAGGCATACTGAACCAGCATGGCTACCACAGAATCTTGCAGTGGCATGCTATTCCATCTGGTTTGCGTTTAGTTGGACCACCATTTATTTTTCAACAGGACAATGACACCAAACACACCTCCAGGCTGTGTAAGGGCTATTTGACCAAGAAGGAGAGTGATATGGTGCTACGCCAGATGACCTGGCTTCCACAGTCACCAGACCTGAACCCAATCCAGATGGTTTTGGGTTGAACTGTACTGCAGAGTGAAAGCAAAAGGGCCAACAAGTGCTAAGCATCTCTGGGTACTCCTTCAGGATTGTTGGAAGACCATTTCCGGTGACTACCTCTTGAAGCTCATCAAGAGAATGCCAAGGTGTGCAAAGCAGTCATCAAAGCAAAAGGTGGCTACTTTGAAGAACCTAGAATATAAGATATATTTTCAGTTGTTTCACACTTTTTTGTTAAGTATATAATTCCACATGTGTTAATTCATAATAATAATAATAATCTTTATTTTTATATAGCGCTAACATATTCCGCAGCGCTTTACAGTTTGCACACATTATCATCACTGTCCCCGATTGGGCTCACAATCTAAAATTCCTATCAGTATGTCTTTGGAATGTGGGAGGAAACCGGAGTGCCCGGAGGAAACCCACGCAAACACGGAGAGAACATACAAACTCTTTTGCAGATGTTGTCCTGGGTGGGATTAGAACCCAGGACCCCAGCGCTGCAAGGCTGCTGTGCTAACCACTGCGCCACCGTGCTGCCCTAGTTTTGATGCATTCAGTGTGAATTTACAATTTTCATAGTCATGAAAATACAGAAAAATCTTTAAATGAGAAAGTGTGTCCAAACTCTTGGTCTGTGCTGTATGTCACCAGTGATCACTGTATTACCTGTACAGACACTGCATACTAAGCACAGATCTCCTGTGTATAATGGCACTTATGGTGATAGAATTGTTTTTTTTAATTAATGATCAGTATTGTAGTATTCAGTCACAATGTGATGGTAATATGTTGTCCAGCCATGGTGTGGTGGTATTTGTTCCTTGTATGTGCTATTATTTGGTCACTATGTGGTGGTAATATGTGGTCTGGTCATGTTGGTATTTGTTCCTTACATGTGGTATTATTGGTCACCATGTGGTGGTAATATGGTGTGGTGGTATTTGTTCCTTGTGTTATTATTTGGTCACTATGTGGTGGCAATGTTTTCTGGCCATGGTGTGGTGGTATTTGTTCCTTGTATGTGGTATTGGTCACCATGTGGTGGTAATATGTGGCCTGGACATGGTGGGGTGGTATTTGTCCCTTGTGTGTGATATTGTTCGGTCACTGTGGTGGTAATATGTGGTCAAGACATGGTGTGGCGGTATTTGATCCTTATATTTGCTATTATAGGTCACTAAGTGGTGGTAATATGGTGTCTGGTCATGGGGTGGTGGTATTCTATGTATGTGGTATTAATGGTCACCATGTGGTGGTAATATGTGGTCTGGACATGGTGTGGCGGTATTTGTTCCTTGTATGTGGTATTATAAATCACTATGTGGTGGTAATATGGTGTCTGGTCATGGTGTGGTGGTATTTGTTCCATGTATGTGGTATTATTGGTCATCATGTGGTGGTAATATGGTGTCTGGTCATGGTGCGGTGGTATTTGTCCTTTGCATGTGGTATTATTGGTCATTTTAAAAATTGGAAACTAAATATATACCTAAATTGTATTGCATATTTTAACAAATGTTTATTAGGTTAGAGTAGAGTAGGGCTTGGCCAAAAGAGTCTACCTTGTCGTCGTGGCAGACTAAAAAACATCTGTTAATGTGTGATTGGTGAGAAGTGAAGTCATTCCAAGAGAGAGTGGAGGGACTGTGGACAGTTCAAGGGGTGGAGCCGGGGCGGAGTCTCAAAGGGGCCCCAAAAATGTTGCCAGTATGGGACCCCGAAATTCCTAGTTGCAGCCCTGCCTACAGTACATCTATACATTCATCTATTCGCCGGGTTCAGGCTATGAATTTACTGTACTCGGCTGATGACATTTCAGGTTTCCTTTAAAATTGCACTCGGCATATTTATACGCAAGTGGGAGCGAGGCCGTACTCAGAGACCAGACTGAAGATAATGTGTGCAAAACTGTAAAACGCTGCGGAATATGCTGGCGCTATATAAAAAGTAAAATTATTATTATAATAATTTTTTTTATTCTGCACTTTTTTTTTTTTTTTCTACTGAATAAAAAAAAAAATCACAATAAAATACAATGCAGTGAGGAGCCATAATGTGAACACGCATAAAAGCAGCCACAAAAATGGACATCAAAGAGGGCACATAAGGGCATTAGTGAAAGGGTTAAATGAGATTGGGCCACTGACTTCACAATGCAGGCACAAAAGATAGTGATGCTCACATCTTGTTCAGGGCACCCCAGTATGGTCCATCAGGATCTGCGCATGAGAAGTGGCATCAAAGTGCGCAGTCGATTTTAACTATTTGAATTAGTAACTGGTGTTATTAAGGGGTTAAATAACTTCAGGCCACTGTCACATGACAATCACAAAATAGTGATACCCAGTCTCAAAGTAACCTCACTCCAGCCCAGCCCAAATGGGTTCTGGGCATCAAAGATGGAAAATAGCCAATTTTCACAGACTGGAGTAATTAACTGGTGTTTTTAAAAGGTGAAAAAAAAATGTTTTGGTTTATTGATCTAAACCTGCTGAAATACAGACGTTCCTGGCTGGCGGCCACAACGGGATCTGCTGTAATCAGGAAGGGGCGGCGGCCACAACGGGATCTGCTGTAATCAGGAAGGGGCGGCGGCCACAACGGGATCTGCTGTAATCAGGAAAGGACGGCGGCCACAAAGGGATCTGCTGTAATCAGGAAGAGACGGTGGCAACAGTGGGATCTGCCACAATCAGGAAGGGACTGCGGCCACAAAGGGATCTGCCGTAATCAGGAAGGGACTGCGGCCACAGTGGGATCTGCTGTAATCAGGAAGGGACGGCGGCTACAGTGGGATCTCCTGTAATCAGGAAGGGACGGCGGCCACAGTGGGATCTGCCGTAATCAGGAAGGGACGGCGGCCACAGTGGGATCTACCGTAATCAGGAAGGGACGGTGGCCACAGTGGGATCTGCCGTAATCAGTTAGGGACGGCGGCCACAGTGGGATCTGCCGTAATCAGGAAGGGACGGTAGCCAGTGGGATCTGCCGTAATCAGTTAGGGACGGCGGCCACAGTGGGATCTGCTGTAATCAGGAAGGGACGGTGGCCACAGTGGTATCTGCCGTAATCAGGAAGGGACGATGGCCACAGTGGGATCTGCCGTAATCAGTTAGGGACGGGGCCACAGTGGGATCTGCCGTATTCAGGAAGGGACGGTGGCCACAGTGGGATCTGCCGT
The DNA here is from genome assembly GCF_032444005.1 of Ranitomeya imitator. Classification (NCBI taxonomy): domain Eukaryota; kingdom Metazoa; phylum Chordata; class Amphibia; order Anura; family Dendrobatidae; genus Ranitomeya; species Ranitomeya imitator. The sequence continues at coordinate 615,973,386 of NC_091282.1, forward strand.
AATCAGTTAGGGACGGTGGCCACAGTGGGATCTGCCGTAATTAGTTAGGGACGGCGGCCATAGTGGGATCTGCTGTAATCAGGAAGGGACGGCGGCCACAGCGGGATCTGCTGTAATCAGGAAGGGACGGCGGCCACAGTGGGATCTGCCGTAATCAGGAAGGGACAGTGGCCACAGTGGGATCTGCTATAATCAGGAAGGGACGGCGGCCACAGTGGGATCTGCTGTAATCAGGAAGGGAAGGCGGCCTGTTATGGCTGGCAATCAGGCAACACAGCGTGCAGTAATCAGCGCACATACAGAGATCTGGCAATAACCAAAAACAATAGGACGAGCTCTGAGACGTGGAATCTCTGTAGACTGCAGTACCTGATCTATCCTCACACAACTATAAGCAGCAGTGGATTGCGCCTATCACTACCTATGCAACTCGGCACTGCCTGAGGAGCTGACTAGCCTGAAGATAGAAATACAAGCCTGACTTACCTCAGAGAAATACCCCAAAGGAATAGGCAGCCCCCCACATATAATGACTGTTAGCAAGATGAAAAGACAAACGTAGGAATGAAATAGATTCAGCAAAGTGAGGCCCGATATTCTAGACAGAGCGAGGATAGCAAAGAGAACTATGCAGTCTACAAAAAACCCTAAAACGAAAACCACGCAAAGGGGCAAAAAGACCCACCGTGCCGAACTAACAGCACGGCGGGGCACCCCTTTGCTTCTCAGAGCTTCCAGCAAAAGATAATAGCAAGCTGGACAGAAAAAACAGAAAACAAACTAGAAGCACTTATCTAGCAGAGCAGCAGGCCCAGGGAAAGATGCAGTAGCTCAGATCCAACACTGGAACATTGACAAGGAGCAAGAAAGACAGACTCAGGTGGAGCTAAATAGCAAGGCAGCCAACGAGCTCACCAAAACACCTGAGGGAGGAAGCCCAGAGACTGCAATACCACTTGTGACCACAGAAGTGAACTCAGCCACAGAATTCACAACAGTACCCCCCCCCTTGAGGAGGGGTCACCGAACCCTCACCAGAACCCCCAGGCCGACCAGGATGAGCCACATGAAAGGCACGAACAAGATCTGGGGCATGGACATCAGAGGCAAAAACCCAGGAATTATCTTCCTGAGCATAACCCTTCCATTTGACCAGATACTGGAGTTTCCGTCTAGAGACACGAGAATCCAAAATCTTCTCCACAATATACTCCAATTCCCCCTCCACCAAAACAGGGGCAGGAGGCTCCACAGATGGAACCATAGGTGCCACGTATCTCCTCAACAACGACCTATGGAATACATTATGTATGGAAAAGGAGTCTGGGAGGATCAGACGAAAAGACACCGGATTGAGAATCTCAGAAATCCTATACGGACCAATAAAACGAGGTTTAAATTTAGGAGAGGAAACCTTCATAGGAATATGACGAGAAGATAACCAAACCAGATCCCCAACACGAAGTCGGGGTCCCACACGGCGTCTGCGATTAGCGAAAAGCTGAGCCTTCTCCTGGGACAAGGTCAAATTGTCCACTACCTGAGTCCAGATCTGCTGCAACCTGTCCACCACAGAATCCACACCAGGACAGTCCGAAGACTCAACCTGTCCTGAAGAGAAACGAGGATGGAACCCAGAATTGCAGAAAAATGGAGAGACCAAGGTAGCCGAGCTGGCCCGATTATTAAGGGCGAACTCAGCCAACGGCAAAAATGACACCCAATCATCCTGGTCAGCGGAAACAAAACATCTCAGATATGTTTCCAAGGTCTGATTGGTTCGTTCGGTCTGGCCATTAGTCTGAGGATGGAAGGCCGAGGAGAAAGATAGGTCAATGCCCATCCTACCACAAAAGGCTCGCCAGAACCTCGAGACAAACTGGGAACCTCTGTCAGAAACAATATTCTCAGGAATGCCATGTAAACGAACCACATGCTGGAAGAACAAAGGCACCAAATCAGAGGAGGAAGGCAATTTAACCAAGGGCACCAGATGGACCATTTTAGAAAAGCGATCACAGACCACCCAAATGACCGACATTTTTTGAGAAACGGGAAGGTCAGAAATGAAATCCATCGAAATATGTGTCCAAGGCCTCTTCGGGACCGGCAAGGGCAAAAGCAACCCACTGGCACGTGAACAGCAGGGCTTAGCCCTAGCACAAATTCCACAGGACTGCACAAAAGCACGCACATCCCGTGACAGAGATGGCCACCAGAAGGATCTAGCAACCAACTCCCTGGTACCAAAGATTCCTGGATGACCGGCCAGCACCGAACAATGAAGTTCAGAGATAACTTTACTAGTCCACCTATCAGGGACGAACAGTTTCTCGGCCGGACAACGATCAGGTTTATTAGCCTGAAATTTCTGCAACACTCTCCGCAAATCAGGGGAGATGGCAGACACAATGACTCCTTCCTTGAGGATACTCGCCGGCTCAGATAACCCCGGAGAGTCGGGCACAAAACTCCTAGACAGAGCATCCGCCTTCACATTTTTAGAGCCCGGAAGGTATGAAATCACAAAATCAAAACGAGCAAAAAATAACGACCAACGGGCCTGTCTAGGATTCAAGCGCTTGGCAGACTCAAGATAAGTAAGGTTCTTATGATCAGTCAAAACCACCACGCGATGCTTAGCACCCTCAAGCCAATGACGCCACTCCTCGAATGCCCACTTCATGGCCAGCAACTCTCGGTTGCCCACATCATAATTACGCTCAGTAGCAGAAAATTTCCTGGAAAAGAAAGCACATGGTTTGAACACTGAGCAACCAGAACCTCTCTGTGACAAAACCGCCCCTGCACCAATCTCAGAAGCATCAACCTCGACCTGGAACGGAAGAGAAACATCAGGTTGACACAACACAGGGGCACAGCAAAAACGACGCTTCAACTCCTGAAAAGCTTCCACGGCAGCAGAAGACCAATTAACCAAATCAGCACCCTTCTTGGTCAAATCGGTCAATGGTCTGGCAATGCTAGAAAAATTACAGATGAAGCGACGATAAAAATTAGCAAAGCCCAGGAATTTCTGCAGACTTTTTAGAGATGTCGGCTGAGTCCAATCCTGGATGGCCTGAACCTTAACCGGATCCATCTCGATAGTAGAAGGGGAAAAGATGAACCCCAAAAATGAAACTTTCTGCACACCGAAGAGACACTTTGATCCCTTCACGAACAAGGAATTAGCACGCAGTACCTGGAAAACCATTCTGACTTGCTTCACATGAGACTCCCAATCATCAGAGAAGATCAAAATGTCATCCAAGTAAACAATCAAGAATTTATCCAGATACTCACGGAAAATGTCATGCATAAAAGACTGAAAAACAGATGGAGCATTGGCAAGTCCGAACGGCATCACCAGATACTCAAAATGACCCTCGGGCGTATTAAATGCCGTTTTCCATTCATCTCCCTGCCTGATTCTCACCAGATTATACGCACCACGAAGATCAATCTTAGTAAACCAACTAGCCCCCTTAATCCGAGCAAACAAGTCAGAAATCAATGGCAAGGGATACTGAAACTTAACAGTGATCTTATTAAGAAGGCGGTAATCAATACACGGTCTTAGCGAACCATCCTTCTTGGCTACAAAAAAGAACCCTGCTCCCAATGGTGACGACGATGGGCGAATATGTCCCTTCTCCAGGGACTCCTTCACATAACTGCGCATAGCGGTGTGTTCAGGTACGGACAAATTAAATAAACGACCCTTAGGGAATTTACTACCAGGAATCAAATCGATAGCACAATCACAATTCCTATGTGGAGGTAGAGCATCAGACTTGGACTCTTCAAATACATCCTGAAAGTCCGACAAGAACTCTGGGATGTCAGAAGGAATGGATGACGAAATAGACAAAAATGGAACATCACCATGTACTCCCTGACAACCCCAGCTGGTTACCGACATAGAGTTCCAATCCAATACTGGATTATGGGTTTGTAGCCATGGCAACCCCAACACGACCACATCATGCAGATTATGCAACACCAGAAAGCGAATAACTTCCTGATGTGCAGGAGCCATGCACATGGTCAGCTGGGCCCAGTACTGAGGCTTATTCTTGGCCAAAGGTGTAGCATCAATTCCTCTCAACGGAATAGGACACCGCAAAGGCTCCAAGAAAAATCCACAACGTTTAGCATAATCCAAATCCATCAGATTCAGGGCAGCGCCTGAATCCACAAACGCCATGACAGAATACGATGACAAAGAGCAAATCAAGGTAATGGACAGAAGGAATTTGGACTGTACAGTACCAATGACGGCAGAGCTATCGAACCGCCTAGTGCGTTTAGGACAATTAGAAATAGCATGAGTAGAATCACCACAATAGAAACACAGTCTGTTCAGACGTCTGTGTTCTTGCCGTTCTACTTTAGTCATAGTCCTGTCGCACTGCATAGGCTCAGGTTTACTCTCAGACAATACCGCCAGATGGTGCACAGATTTACGCTCGCGCAAGCGACGACCGATCTGAATGGCCAAGGACATAGACTCATTCAAACCAGCAGGCATAGGAAATCCCACCATTACATCCTTAAGAGCTTCAGAGAGACCCTTTCTGAACAAAGCCGCTAGTGCAGATTCATTCCACAGAGTGAGTACTGACCACTTCCTAAATTTCTGACAATATACTTCTACATCATCCTGACCCTGGCATAAAGCCAGCAGATTTTTCTCAGCCTGATCCACTGAATTAGGCTCATCGTAAAGCAATCCCAGCGCCTGGAAAAATGCATCAACATTACTCAATGCAGAATCTCCTGGTGCAAGAGAAAACGCCCAGTCCTGTGGGTCGCCGCGCAAAAAAGAAATAATAATCAAAACCTGTTGAATAGGATTACCAGAAGAATGAGGTTTCAAGGCCAAAAATAGCTTACAATTATTTCTGAAGCTCAGGAACTTAGTTCTGTCACCAAAAAACAAATCAGGAATCGGAATTCTTGGTTCTAGCATCGATTTCTGATCAATAGTATCTTGAATCTTTTGTACATTTACAACGAGATTATCCATTGAGGAGCACAGAGCCTGAATATCCATGTCCACAGCTGTGTCCTGAAGCACTCTAATGTCTAGGGGAAAAAAAAGACTGAAGACAGAGCTAAGAAAAAAAAATGCTGTCAGGATTTCTTTTTTCCCTCTATTGGGAATCATTGGTTTGGCTCCTTGTACTGTTATGGCTGGCAATCAGGCAACACAGCGTGCAGTAATCAGCGCACATACAGAGATCTGGCAATAACCAAAAACAATAGGACGAGCTCTGAGACGTGGAATCTCTGTAGACTGCAGTACCTGATCTATCCTCACACAACTATAAGCAGCAGTGGATTGCGCCTATCACTACCTATGCAACTCGGCACTGCCTGAGGAGCTGACTAGCCTGAAGATAGAAATACAAGCCTGACTTACCTCAGAGAAATACCCCAAAGGAATAGGCAGCCCCCCACATATAATGACTGTTAGCAAGATGAAAAGACAAACGTAGGAATGAAATAGATTCAGCAAAGTGAGGCCCGATATTCTAGACAGAGCGAGGATAGCAAAGAGAACTATGCAGTCTACAAAAAACCCTAAAACGAAAACCACGCAAAGGGGCAAAAAGACCCACCGTGCCGAACTAACAGCACGGCGGGGCACCCCTTTGCTTCTCAGAGCTTCCAGCAAAAGATAATAGCAAGCTGGACAGAAAAAACAGAAAACAAACTAGAAGCACTTATCTAGCAGAGCAGCAGGCCCAGGGAAAGATGCAGTAGCTCAGATCCAACACTGGAACATTGACAAGGAGCAAGGAAGACAGACTCAGGTGGAGCTAAATAGCAAGGCAGCCAACGAGCTCACCAAAACACCTGAGGGAGGAAGCCCAGAGACTGCAATACCACTTGTGACCACAGAAGTGAACTCAGCCACAGAATTCACAACAGCGGCCACAGTGGGATCTGCCGTAATCAGGAAGGGACAGTGGCCACAGTGCGATCTGCCGTAATCAGGAAGGGACGGCGGCCACAGTGGGATCTGCTGTAATCAGGAAGGGAAGACGGCCACAGTGGGATCTGCCGTAATCAGGAAGGGACGGTGGCCACAGTGGGATCTGCTGTAATCAGTTAGGGACGGCGGCCACAGTGGGATCTGCCGTAATCAGGAAGGGACAGCGGGATCTGCCGTAATCAGGAAGGGACGGTGGCCACAGTGGGATCTGCCGTAATCAGGAAGGTACAGCGGGATCTGCCGTAATCAGGAAGGGACGGCGGCCACAGTGGGATCTGCCGTAATCAGGAAGGGACAGTGGCCACAGTGCGATCTGCCGTAATCAGGAAGGGACGGCGGCCACAGTGGGATCTGCTGTAATCAGGAAGGGAAGACGGCCACAGTGGGATCTGCCGTAATCAGGAAGGGACGGTGGCCACAGTGGGATCTGCTGTAATCAGTTAGGGACGGCGGCCACAGTGGGATCTGCCGTAATCAGGAAGGTACAGCGGGATCTGCCGTAATCAGGAAGGGACGGCGGCCACAGTGGAATCTGCCGTAATCAGGAAGGGACAGCGGGAGCTGCCGTAATCAGGAAGGGACGGTGGCCACAGTGGGATCTGCTGTAATCAGGAAGGGAAGACGGCCACAGTGGGATCTGCCGTAATCAGGAAGGGACGGTGGCCACAGTGGGATCTGCTGTAATCAGTTAGGGACGGCGGCCACAGTGGGATCTGCCGTAATCAGGAAGGGACAGCGGGATCTGCCGTAATCAGGAAGGGACGGTGGCCACAGTGGGATCTGCTGTAATCAGGAAGGGAAGACGGCCACAGTGGGATCTGCCGTAATCAGGAAGGGACGGTGGCCACAGTGGGATCTGCTGTAATCAGTTAGGGACGGCGGCCACAGTGGGATCTGCTGTAATCAGGAAGGGATGGCGGCCACAGTGGGATCTGCTGTAATCAGGAAGGGACGGCGGCCACAGTGGGATCTACCGTAATAAGGAAGGGACGGCGGCCACAGTGGGATCTGCTGTAATCAGGAAGGGAAGACAGCCACAGTGGGATCTGCCGTAATCAGGAATGGACGGTGGCCACAGTGGGATCTGCTGTAATCAGTTAGGGATGGCGGCCACAGTGGGATCTGCCGTAATCAGGAAGGGACAGCGGGATCTGCCGTAATCAGGAAGGGACGGTGGCCACAGTGGGATCTGCTGTAATTAGGAAGGGAAGACGGCCACAGTGGGATCTGCCGTAATCAGGAAGGGACGGTGGCCACAGTGGGATCTGCTGTAATCAGTTAGGGACGACGGCCACAGTGGGATCTGCCGTAATCAGGAAGGGACAGCGGGAGCTGCCGTAATCAGGAAGGGACGGTGGCAACAGTGGGATCTGCTGTAATCAGGAAGGGAAGACGGCCACAGTGGGATCTGCCGTAATCAGGAAGGGACGGTGGCCACAGTGGGATCTGCTGTAATCAGTTAGGGATGGCGGCCACAGTGGGATCTGCCGTAATCAGGAAGGGACAGCGGGATCTGCCGTAATCAGGAAGGGACGGTGGCCACAGTGGGATCTGCTGTAATCAGGAAGGGAAGACGGCCACAGTGGGATCTGCCGTAATCAGGAAGGGACGGCGGCCACAGTGGGATCTGCTGTAATCAGTTAGGGACAGCGGCCACAGTGGGATCTGCCGTAATCAGGAAGGGACGGTGGCCACAGTGGGATCTGCTGTAATCAGTTAGGGACGGCGGCCACAGTGGGATCTGCTGTAATCAGGAAGGGACGGACGGCCACAGTGGGATCTGCTGTAATCAGGAAGGGACGGCGGCCACAGTGGGATCTACCGTAATCATTGGGACTTTTGTTGTTAAACTGTAAAAAAAACAGAAAAGCATTCCTGAGTAAGAAACCAACTTCAGCCCAGTACCGGGGGTGCGCGGACGCCGCGGGCAACACTTGTCATGAAATTCAATGGCAATATGACTGGTTGTCCGATACACCGACATGTAGGTAAGGCTGGGTTCACACTGCGTCAATGGTGTCCGTTAGACGGACTACGTTACACCGCGGCATAAACGCGGTGTAACGTAGTCCGTTACAGCCGCCATTGACTGCAATGTCGGATGCATCGCTAGCGCACGCCCACAATGGGTGTGCGCTAGGGATGTGCCGTCATTGAGTGACGGACCCGGAGACGCGGGCTGCAGCGTTTCCGGGTCCGTCACTGCTTGCACAGATAGAGCTAGCAGATGCTCCATCTGCGCTAGCGTGATGCAAACGTTGGCACTTGCGTTACAGCAGCCAGTTCGCGTATGTGCTGAACGGGCTGCTGCTAACGCAGTGTGAACTTAGCTAGGCTGGGTTCACATGGCGTTAATGGCAATGCGCTGACGGCATCCGTTACATAGTGGCACTAACGCTATGTAACGGATGCGTTAGCTCACCCATTAACTGCCATTATGTAGCGCATTGCTAATGCATGTCATAATCGGCATGCGTTAGCGATGTGCCGTCATTCTGTGATGGACCCTCGGACGCAGTCTGCAGCGTTTTCGGGTCAGTCACCGCTAGCACAGATAGAGCATCTGCGCTAGCATAAACGCGTTCTTTTTCGGCACTTGCGTTAAAGCAGTCCGTTTAACGTATGGGTCGAACGGACTGCACTAACGCAATGTGAACCTAGCCTTAGCAATGCGCTACATAATGGCAGTTAATGGGTGCGCTAAGGTCCCCCAATGATAGAAGCCCCCTAAAAGCCCCGTGATGCCGGTACCGCGCCCCGCACACCCATGCCTTCGTAGCTTGCTGTGCTGTGGCTTAGGGGGTGTCGCTGCAGTTTTTGCTGAATTTGTCCCCCCCGCCCATCCGTATCGCCTCCCCCCTCCTATCGCCCCCGTTGATCACACACAGTACTGTGCGCATGCGTGTTGTATCCTCTCTCCGCCCGCTCCCTCCTCCTCCTCTCCCCGGTGCTAGTGCCGCTCCGCTCACCACCCGGAGGCGCCGGGCACAGGGTGGAGGCTCTGCCGCTGCACAGACTACATAGCTACCGCCACCACCACCGGACTGGAGCTCCTGCTGCAAGTTATCCTCACACAGTGACAGCAACACGGTAGGTGGCCCCGGGACACAGCGGCGCTGCCAGGGTGGGAGATGCCGTGCGTGCATGGATGGATGTGTCAGTGTCTGCACAGTGTGTGTATGGATGTGTCAGTGTCTGCACAGTGTGTGTATGGATGGGTCAGTGTCTGCACAGTGTGTGTATGGATGGGTCAGTGTCTGCACAGTGTGTATATGGATGGGTCAGTGTCTGTACAGTGTGTATGGATGGGTCAGTGTCTGTACAGTGTGTATATGGATGGGTCAGTGTCTGTACAGTGTGTATGGATGGGTCAGTGTCTGTACAGTGTGTATGGATGTGTCAGTGTCTGTACAGTGTGTGTATGGATGTGTCAGTGTCTGTACAGTGTGTATATGGATGGGTCAGTGTCTGTACAGTGTGTATGGATGTGTCAGTGTCTGTACAGTGTGTATGGATGTGTCAGTGTCTGTACAGTGTGTGTATGGATGTGTCAGTGTCTGCACAGTGTGTGTATGGATGGGTCAGTGTCTGTACAGTGTGTGTATGGATGTGTCAGTGTCTGCACAGTGTGTGTATGGATGGGTCAGTGTCTGTACAGTGTGTGTATGGATGTGTCAGTGTCTGCACAGTGTGTGTATGGATGTGTCAGTGTCTGCACAGTGTGTGTATGGATGGGTCAGTGTCTGTACAGTGTGTGTATGGATGTGTCAGTGTCTGTACAGTGTGTGTATGGATGTGTCAGTGTCTGCACAGTGTGTGTATGGATGGGTCAGTGTCTGTACAGTGTGTATATGGATGTGTCAGTGTCTGCACAGTGTGTGTATGGATGTGTCAGTGTCTGTACAGTGTGTGTATGGATGTGTCAGTGTCTGCACAGTGTGTGTATGGATGTGTCAGTGTCTGCACAGTGTGTGTATGGATGTGTCAGTGTCTGTACAGTGTGTGTATGGATGGGTCAGTGTCTGTACAGTGTGTATATGGATGGGTCAGTGTCTGTACAGTGTGTATGGATGTGTCAGTGTCTGTACAGTGTGTATGGATGTGTCAGTGTCTGTACAGTGTGTGTATGGATGTGTCAGTGTCTGCACAGTGTGTGTATGGATGGGTCAGTGTCTGTACAGTGTGTATATGGATGTGTCAGTGTCTGCACAGTGTGTATATGGATGGGTCAGTGTCTGTACAGTGTGTATATGGATGTGTCAGTGTCTGCACAGTGTGTGTATGGATGTGTCAGTGTCTGTACAGTGTGTGTATGGATGTGTCAGTGTCTGCACAGTGTGTGTATGGATGGGTCAGTGTCTGTACAGTGTGTATATGGATGTGTCAGTGTCTGTACAGTGTGTGTATGGATGTGTCAGTGTCTGCACAGTGTGTGTATGGATGGGTCAGTGTCTGCACAGTGTGTATGGATGTGTCAGTGTCTGTACAGTGTGTATATGGATGTGTCAGTACAGTGTGTGTATGGATGTGTCAGTGTCTGTACAGTGTGTATATGGATGTGTCAGTGTCTGCACAGTGTGTATATGGATGTCAGTGTCTGTACAGCGTGTGTATATGGATGGGTCAGTGTCTGTACAGTGTGTGTATGGATGTGTCAGTCTCTGCACAGTGTGTATATGGATGTGTCAGTGTCTGCACAGTGTGTATATGGATGTGTCAGTGTTTGCACAGTGTGTGTATGGATGGGTCAGTGTCTGTACAGTGTGTATGGATGTGTCAGTGTCTGTACAGTGTGTATGGATGTGTCAGTCTCTGCACAGTGTGTGTATGGATGGGTCAGTGTCTGCACAGTGTATATGGATGGGTCGGTGTCTGCACAGTGTGTGTATGGATGTGTCAGTGTCTGTACAGTGTGTGTATGGATGGGTCAGTGTCTGTACAGTGTGTATGGATGGGTCAGTGTCTGTACAGTGTGTATGGATGTGTCAGTGTCTGTACAGTGTGTGTATGGATGGGTCAGTGTCTGCACAGTGTATATGGATGGGTCGGTGTCTGCACAGTGTGTGTATGGATGGGTCAGTGTCTGCACAGTGTGTGTATAGGGATGGGTCAGTGTCTGCACAGCGTGTGTATGGATGGGTCAGTGTCTGCACAGCGTGTGCATGGGTGGGTCAGTGTCTGCACAGCGTGTGCATGGGTGGGTCAGTGTCTGCACAGCGTGTGCATGGGTGGGTCAGTGTCTGTACAGCGCGTGTATGGATGGGTCAGTGTCTGTACAGCGCGTGTATGGATGGGTCAGTGTCTGTACAGCGCGTGTATGGATGGGTCAGTGTCTGTACAGCGCGTGTATGGATGGGTCAGTGTCTGTACAGCGTGTGTATGGATGGGTCAGTGTCTGTACAGCGTGTGTATGGATGGGTCAGTGTCTGTACAGCGTGTGTATATGGATGTGTCAGTGTCTGCACAGTGTGTGTATGGATGGGTCAGTGTCTGTACAGTGTGTATGGATGTGTCAGTGTCTGTACAGTGTGTGTATATGGATGTGTCAGTGTCTGCACAGTGTGTGTATGGATGTGTCAGTGTCTGCACAGTGTGTGTATGGATGGGTCAGTGTCTGTACAGTGTGTATGGATGTGTCAGTGTCTGCACAGTGTGTATATGGATGGGTCAGTGTCTGTACAGTGTGTGTATGGATGGGTCAGTGTCTGTACAGTGTGTATGGATGTGTCAGTGTCTGTACAGTGTGTATGGATGGGTCAGTGTCTGTACAGTGTGTGTATGGATGTGTCAGTGTCTGTACAGTGTGTGTATATGGATGTGTCAGTGTCTGCACAGTGTGTGTATGGATGGGTCAGTGTCTGTACAGTGTGTATGGATGTGTCAGTGTCTGTACAGTGTGTGTATATGGATGTGTCAGTGTCTGCACAGTGTGTGTATGGATGTGTCAGTGTCTGCACAGTGTGTGTATGGATGGGTCAGTGTCTGTACAGTGTGTGTATGGATGTGTCATTGTCTGTACAGTGTGTATGGATGGGTCAGTGTCTGTACAGTGTGTATGGATGGGTCAGTGTCTGTACAGCGTGTGTATGGATGGGTCAGTGTCTGTACAGCGTGTGTATGGATGTGTCAGTGTCTGTACAGTGTGTATGTAAGGATGTGCCAGTGTCGGTACAGTGTGTATGGATGTGTCAGTCTCTGCACAGTGTGTGTATGGATGGGTCAGTGTCTGCACAGTGTATATGGATGGGTCGGTGTCTGCACAGTGTGTGTATGGATGGGTCAGTGTCTGCACAGTGTGTGTATAGGGATGGGTCAGTGTCTGCACAGCGTGTGTATGGATGGGTCAGTGTCTGCACAGCGTGTGTATGGGTGGGTCAGTGTCTGCACAGCGTGTGCATGGGTGGGTCAGTGTCTGCACAGCGTGTGCATGGGTGGGTCAGTGTCTGCACAGCGTGTGTATGGATGGGTCAGTGTCTGTACAGCGTGTGTATGGATGGGTCAGTGTCTGTACAGCGTGTGTATGGATGGGTCAGTGTCTGTACAGCGTGTGTATGGATGGGTCAGTGTCTGTACAGCGTGTGTATGGATGGGTCAGTGTCTGTACAGCGTGTGTATGGATGGGTCAGTGTCTGTACAGCGTGTGTATGGATGGGTCAGTGTCTGTACAGCGTGTGTATGGATGTCAGTGTCTGTACAGCGTGTGTATGGATGTGTAAGTGTCTGCACAGCGTGTGTATGGATGGGTCAGTGTCTGTACAGTGTGTATGGATGGGTCAGTGTCTGCACAGCGTGTGTATGGATGGGTCAGTGTCTGTACAGCGTGTGTATGGATGGGTCAGTGTCTGTACAGTGCAGGTATGGATGTGTCAGTGTCTGTACAGTGTGTGTATGGATGTCAGTGTCTGTACAGTGTGTATGGATGTGTCAGTGCATATGCAGTGTGTGCATGGATGGGTCAGTGTCTGTACAGTGTGTGTATGGATGGGTCAGTGTCTGTACAGTATGTGGATGTTATTGTGTGTACAGTGTAGGTATGGATGTGTCAATGTGTGTACAGTATGCTTATATATGTATATGTCAGTATATGTACAGTGTGTATGGATGTGTCAGTGTCTGTAGTGTGCGTATATGTGTATATATGTTTGTGTCAATGTATGCACAGTGTCAGTGTATGTACATTGTCGATGTGTTTCAGTCTTTGTGCAGTGTCTGGTTATGGCTATGTACAGTACAGACCAAAAGTTTGGACACCTTCTCATTTAAAGATTTTTCTGTATTTTCATGACTATGAAAATTGTACATTCACATTGAGGGTATCAAAACTATGAATTAATACATGTGGAATTATATACTTAACAAAAAAGCGTGAAACAACTGAAATTATGTCTTATATTCTAAGTTCTTCAAAGTAGCCACCTTTTGCTTTGATGACTGCATTGCACACTCTTGGCATTCTCTTGATGAGCTTCAAGAGGTACTCACCGGGAATGGTTTTCATGTCACAGGTGTGCCCTGTCAGGTTCAATAAGTGGGATTTCTTGCCTTATAAATGGGGTTGGGACCATCAGTTGTAATGTGCAGAAGTCTGGTGGATACACAGCTGATAGTCCTACTGAATAGACTGTTAGAATTTGTATTATGATAAGAAAAAAAGCAGCGAAGTAAAGAAAAACGAGTGGTCATCTATACTTTAAGAAATGAAGGTCAGTCAGTCCGAAAAATTGGGAAAACTTTGAAAGTGTCCCCAAGTGCAGTGGCAAAAACCTTCAACCTACAAAGAAACTGGCTCACATGAGGACCGCCCCAGGAAAGGAAGACCAAGAGTCACCTCTGCTTCTGAGGATAAGTTTATCCGAGTCACCAGCCTCAGAAATCGCAGGTTAACAGCAGCTCAGATTAGAGACCAGGTCAATGCCACACACAGTTCTAGCAGCAGACACATCTCTACAACTGTTAAGGCTCCTTTCCACTTGCGAGATAAACGTCCGTGTCTCGCATGTGAAAACCAAGCTGTGGCGCCGGCACTCCAGAGCGGAGAGTGCGGCTGCATAGCAACACATGGAGCCGCACGCTCCGCTCCCAAGTGTCGGCGCCAGAGTTTGGTTTTCACATGCGAGACACGGACATTTCTCGCAAGTGGAAAGGAGCCCTTAAGAGGAGACTTTGTGCAGCAGGCCTTCATGGTAAAATTGCTGCTAGGAAACCACCGCTAAGGACAGGCAACAAGCAGAAGAGACTTGTTTGGGCTAAAGAACACAAGGAATGGACATTAGACCAGTGGAAATCTGTGCTTTGGTCTGATGAGTACAAATTTGAGATCTTTGGTTCCAACCACTGTGTCTTTGTGCAACGCAGAAAAGGTGAACGGATGGACGCTACATGCCTGGTTCCCACTGTGAGGCATGGAGGAGGAGGTGTGATGGTGGGGGTGCTTTGCTGGTGACACTGTTGGGGATTTATTCAAAATTGAAGGCATACTGAACCAGCATGGCTGCCACAGCATCTTGCAGCGGCATGCTATTCCATCCGGTTTACGTTTAGTTGGACCATCGTTTATTTTTCAACAGGACAATGACCCCAAACACACCTCCAGGCTGTGTAAGGGCTATTAGATCAAGAAGGAGAGTGATGGGGTGCTACGCCAGATGACCTGGCCTCCACAGTCACCAGACCTGAACCTAATCAAGATGGTCTGTGGTGAGATGGACCGCAGAGTGAAGGCAAAAGGGCCAACAAGTGCTAAGATCTCTGGGAACTCCTTCAAGATTGTTGGAAGACCATTCCCGATGACTACCTCTTGAAGCTCATCAAGAGAATGCCAAGAGTGTGCAAAGCAGTCATCAAAGCAAAAGGTGGCTACTTTGAAGAACCTAGAATATAAGACATAATTTCAGTTGTTTCACACTTTCTTGTTAAGTATATAATTCCACATGTATTAATTCATAGTTTTGATGTCTTCAGTGTGAATGTACAATTTTCATAGTCATGAAAATACAGAAAAATCTTTAAATGAGAAGGTGTGTCCAAACTTTTGGTCTGTACTATATATATATCTCCATCCATCTCTGGCAGTGTGAAAGACTGGTGGAAAGCATGCCAAGACGCATGAAAACTGTGATTAAAAATCATGGATATTCAACAAAATATTGATTTCTGAACCCTTCCTGAGTTAAAACATTAGTATTGTTGTTTCTAAATGATTATGAACTTGTTTTCTTTGCATTATTTGAGGTCTGAGAGCACTGTTTGTTTTTATTTTTACCATTTTTCTTTGTCAGAAAATAAATAGAAAATGTATTGCTTGGAACTTCAGTGACATGTTGTCAGAAGTTTATAGAATAAAAGAACAATTGACATTTCATTTCACAAATATACCTATAAAGAAAAAAATCAGACAAACTGATCATTTTGCAGTGGTCTCTTAAATTTTTGCCAGAGCTGTATTTGTTTATTTGCATTGCCCATGAATCACGGCTGTCACTGCCACAACTGCAGCGTCGTTAAGCCTGTGTCTGAAAAGTCATATGATCGTTGACCGGTACCACATACCACAGGTCCATTCTATAGTCTAATAATGCCATTTTTTTGTCGTAATGGTTTCATTGTGCAAACACATTGCATTCAAGTATCTGGAAAATTGCGCCGTTTCATAACATTTTCAGTTCTCTTTGGTCCTACTGATACAAGCTTCTAAGGGTGGTTTGTATAGGGCTGTTGGGAGCGCGGTGGGGTCTGGTCACCTTTGTTTTGTTGTGGAAGTTTCATCCTGTCAGTTATTAGAGTTTGTGTATGAATATATGTATATATACATACAGTGGATACGGAAAGTATTCAGACCCCTTTAAATTTTTCACCCTTTGTTTCATTGCAGCCATTTGGCAAATTCAAAAAAGTTCTTTTTTTCTCATTGATGTACACTCTGCCCGCCATCTTGACTGAAGAAAGCCAGAAATGTAGTAATATTTCCAAATTTATTAAAAAAAAGAAAAACTGAAATATCACGTGGTCATAAGTATTGAGACCCTTTGCTCAGTATTGAGTAGAAGCCCCTTTTGAGCTAGTACAGCCATGAGTCTTCTTGGGAATCATACAACAAGTTTTTCACACCTGGATTTGGGGATCCTCTGCCATTCTTCCTTGCAGATCCTCTCCAGTTCTGTCAGGTTGGATGGTGAGCGTCAGTGGACAGCCATTTTCAGGTCTCTCCAGAGATGCTCAATTGGGTTTAGGTCAGGTTTCTGGCTGGGCCAGTTAAGAATGGTCACAGAGTTGTTCTGAAGTCACTCCTTTGTTATTTTAGCTGTGTGCTTAGGGTCATTGTTTAGTTGGAAGGTGAACATTCGGCCAAGTCTGAGGTCCAGAGCACTCTGGAAGAGGTTTTCATCCAGGGTATCTCTGCACTTGGCCGTATTCATGTTTCCTTCAATGACAACTAGTCGTCCTGTCCCTGCAGCTGAAAAACACCCCCGTAGCATGAGGCTTCCGTCGAGCCACTCTGCCCTAAAGGCCCGACTGGTGGAGGGCTGCAGTGATAGTTGACTTTGTGGAACTTTCTCCCATCTCTCTACTGCATCTCTGGAGCTCAGCCACAATGATCTTGGGGTTCTTCTTTACCTCTCTCACCAAGGCTCTTCCCCCCATGATTGCTCAGTTTGGCTGGACAGCCAGGTCAAGGAAGACTTAAATTCTTCCGTTTGAGAATTAAGAAGGCCACTGTGCTCTTAGGAACCTTGAGTAATGCAGAAATTCTGTTGTAACGTTGACCAGATCTCTGCCTTGCCACAATTCTGTCTCTGAGCTCCTTGGCCAGTTCCTTTGACCTCATGATTCTCATTTGGTCTGACATGCACTGTGAGCTGTGAGGTCTTATATAGACAGGTGTGTGCCTTTCCAAATCAAGTCTTATCAGTTTAATTAAACACAGTTGGCCTCCAATGAAGGAGTAGAACCATCTCAAGGGGGATCAGAAGGAAATTGACAGCATGTGACTTAAATATGAGTGCGCAAAGGGTCTGCATAATTATGACCATGTGATATTTCAGTTTTTCTTTTTTGTTAAATTTGAAACAATTACTACATTTGTTTTTTTTTTCAGTTAAGCTGGAGTGCAGAATGTATATTAACCCCTTTACCCCCAAGGGTGGTTTGCACGTTAATGACCAGGCCAATTTTTACAATTCTGACCACTGTCCCTTTATGAGGTTATAACTCCGAAACGCTTCAACGGATCCTGGTGATTCTGACATTGTTTTCTTGTGACATATTGTACTTCATGATAGTGGTAAAATTTCTTTGATAGTACCTGCGTTTATTTGTGAAAAAAACGGAAATTTGGCGAAAATTTTGAAAATTTCGCAATTTTCAAACTTTGAATTTTTATGCAATTAAATCACAGAGATATGTCACACAAAATACTTAATAAGTAACATTTCCCACATGTCTCCTTTACATCAGCATAATTTTGGAACCAATTTTTTTTTTTGTTAGGGAGTTATAAGGGTTAAAAGTTGACCAGCAATTTCTCATTTTTACAACACCATTTTTTTTTAGGGACCACGTCTCATTTGAAGTCATTTTGAGGGGTCTATATGATAGAAAATGCCCAAGTGTGACACCATTCTAAAAACTGCACCCCTCAAGGTGCTCAAAACCACATTCAAGAAGTTTATTAACCCTTCAGGTGTTTAATAGGAATTTTTGGAATGTTTAAATAAAAATGAACCTTTAACTTTTTTACACAAAAAATTTACTTCAGCTCCAATTTGTTTTATTTTACCAAGGGTAACAGGAGAAATTGGACCCAAAAAGTTGTTGTCCAATTTGTCCTGAGTACGCTGATACCCCATATGTGGCAGTAAACCACTGTTTGGGCGCATGGGAGAGCTCGGAAGGGAAGGAGCGCTATTTGACTTTTCAATGCAAACTTGACAGGAATTGAGATGGGACGCCATGTTGCGTTTGGAGAGCCACTGATGTGCCTAAACATTGAAACCCCCCACAAGTGACACCATTTTGGAAAGTAGACCCCCTAAGGAACTTATCTGGATGTGTGGTGAGCACTTTGACCCACCAAGTGCTTCACAGAAGTTTATAATGTAGAACCGTAAAAATAAAAAATCATATTTTTTCACAAAAATTATATTTTTGCCCCCAATTTTTTATTTTTCCAAGGGTAAGAGAAGAAATTGGACCTCAAAAGTTGTTGTCCAATTTGTCCTGAGTACGCTGATACCCCATATGTGGCAGTAAACCACTGTTTGGGCGCATGGGAGAGCTCGGAAGGGAAGGAGCGCAGTTTGACTTTTCAATGCAAAATTGACAGAAATTGAGATGGGACGCCATGTTGCGTTTGGAGAGCCACTGATGTGCCTAAACATTGAAACCCCCCACAAGTGACACCATTTTGGAAAGTAGACCCCCTAAGGAACTTATCTAGAGGTGTGGTGAGCACTTTGACCCACCAAGTGCTTCACAGAAGTTTATAATGCAGAACCGTAAAAATAAAAAATCATATTTTTTCACAAAAATTATATTTTTGCCCCCAATTTTTTATTTTTCCAAGGGTAAGAGAAGAAATTGGACCTCAAAAGTTGTTGTCCAATTTGTCCCGAGTACGCTGATACCCCATATGTGGCAGTAAACCACTGTTTGGGCGCATGGGAGAGCTCGGAAGGGAAGGAGCGCCGTTTGACTTTTCAATGCAAAATTGACAGGAATTGAGATGGGACGCCATGTTGCGTTTGGAGAGCCACTGATGTGCCTAAACATTGAAACCCCCCACAAGTGACACCATTTTGGAAAGTAGACCCCCTAAGGAACTTATCTGGATGTGTGGTGAGCACTTTGACCCACCAAGGGCTTCACAGAAGTTTATAATGCAGAGCCATAAAAATAAAACAAAATTTTTTTCCCACAAAAATTATTTTTTAGCCCCCAGTTTTGTATTTTCCCTAGGGTAAGAGGAGAAATTGGACCACAAAAGTTGTTGTCCAATTTGTCCTGAGTACGCTGATACCCCATATGTGGGGGGGAACCACCGTTTGGGCGCATGGGAGGGTTCGGAAGGGAAGGAGCGCCATTTGGAATGCAGACTTAGATGGAATGGTCTGCAGGCGTCACATTGCGTTTGCAGAGCCCCTAATGTACCTAAACAGTAGAAACCCCCCACAAGTGACACCATTTTGGAAAGTAGACCCCCTAAGGAACTCATCTTGATGTGTTGTGAGAGCTTTGAACCCCCAAGTATTTCACTACAGTTTATAACGCAGAGCCATGCAAATAAAAAATATTTTTTTTTCCACAAAAATTATATTTTAGCCCCCAGTTTTGTATTTTTCCAAGGTTAGCAGGAGAAATTGGACCCTAAATGTTGTTGTCCAATTTGTCCTGAGTACGCTGATACCCGATATGTGGGGGGGAACCACCGTTTGGGCGCATGGGAGGGCTCGGAAGGGAAGGAGCATCATTTGGAATGCAGACTTAGATGGATTGGTCTGCAGGCGTCACATTGCGTTTGCAGAGCCCCTAATGTACCTAAACAGTAGAAACCCCCCACAAGTGACCCCATATTGGAAACTAGACCCCTCAATGAACTTATCTAGATGTGTTGTGAGAACTTTGAACCCCCAAGTGTTTCACTACAGTTTATAACGCAGAGCCGTGAAAATAAAAAATCTTTTTGTTTTCCCACAAAAATTATTTTTTAGCCCCCAGTTTTGTATTTTCCCAAGGGTAACAGGAGAAATTGGTCCACAAAAGTTGTTGTCCAATTTGTCCTGAGTACGCTGATACCCGATATGTGGGGGGGAACCACCGTTTGGGCGCATGGGAGGGCTCGGAAGGGAAGGAGCATCATTTGGAATGCAGACTTAGATGGATTGGTCTGCAGGCGTCACATTGCGTTTGCAGAGCCCCTAATGTACCTAAACAGTAGAAACCCCCCACAAGTGACCCCATATTGGAAACTAGACCCCTCAATGAACTTATCTAGATGTGTTGTGAGAACTTTGAACCCCCAAGTGTTTCACTACAGTTTATAACGCAGAGCCGTGAAAATAAAAAATCTTTTTGTTTTCCCACAAAAATTATTTTTTAGCCCCCAGTTTTGTATTTTCCCAAGGGTAACAGGAGAAATTGGTCCACAAAAGTTGTTGTCCAATTTGTCCTGAGTACGCTGATACCCGATATGTGGGGGGGAACCACCGTTTGGGCGCATGGGAGGGCTCGGAAGGGAAGGAGCATCATTTGGAATGCAGACTTAGATGGATTGGTCTGCAGGCGTCACATTGCGTTTGCAGAGCCCCTAATGTACCTAAACAGTAGAAACCCCCCACAAGTGACCCCATATTGGAAACTAGACCCCTCAATGAACTTATCTAGATGTGTTGTGAGAACTTTGAACCCCCAAGTGTTTCACTACAGTTTATAACGCAGAGCCGTGAAAATAAAAAATCTTTTTGTTTTCCCACAAAAATTATTTTTTAGCCCCCAGTTTTGTATTTTCCCAAGGGTAACAGGAGAAATTGGTCCACAAAAGTTGTTGTCCAATTTGTCCTGAGTACGCTGATACCCCATATGTTGGGGTAAACCCCTGTTTGGGCACACAGGAGAGCTCGGAAGGGAAGGAGCACTGTTTTACTTTTTCAACGCAGAATTGGCTGGAATTGAGATCGGACGCCATGTCGTGTTTGGAGAGCCCCTGATGTGCCGAAACAGTGGAAACCCCCCAATTATAACTGAAACCCTAATCTAAACACACCCCTAACCCTAATTCCAACGGTAACCCTAACCACACCTCTAACCCTGACACACCCCTAACCCTAATCCCAACCCTATTCCCAACTGTAAATGTAATCTAAACCCTAACCCTAACTTTAGCCCCAACCCTAACTGTAGCCCCAACCCTAACCCTAACCCTAATCCTAGCCCTAACCCTAGCCCTAACCCTAACCCTAGCCCTAACCCTAGCCCTAACCCTAGCCCTAACCCTAGCCCTAGCCCTAACCCTAGCCCTAACCCTAGCCCTAACCCTAGCCCTAACCCTAGCCCTAACCCTAACCCTAGCCCTAACCCTAGCCCTAACCCTAGCCCTAGCCCTAACCCTAGCCCTAATGGGAAAATGGAAATAAATACATTTTTTTTTATTTTTCCCTAACTAAGGGGGTGATGAAGGGGGGTTTGATTTACTTTTATAGCGAGTTTTTTAGCGGATTTTTATGATTGGCAGCCGTCACACACTGAAAGACCCTTTTTATTGCAAAAAATATTTTTTGCAATACCACATTTTGAGAGCTATAATTTTTCCATATTTTGGTCCACAGAGTCATGTGAGGTCTTGTTTTTTGCGGGACGAGTTGACGTTTTTATTGAAAACATTTTTGGGCACGTGACATTTTTTTATCGCTTTTTATTCCGATTTTTGTGAGGAAGAATGACCAAAAGCCAGCTATTCATGAATTTCTATTGGGGGAGGCGTTTATACCGTTCCGCGTTTGGTAAAATTGATAAATCAGTTTTATTCTTCGGGTCAGTACGATTACAGCGATACCTCATTTATATCATTTTTTTATGGTTTGGTGCTTTTATACGATAAAAACTATTTTACAGAAAAAATAATTATTTTTGCATCGCTTTATTCTCAGGACTATAACTTTTTTATTTTTTTGCTGATGATGCTGTATGGCGGCTCTTTTTTTGCGGGACAATATGACGCTTTCAGCGGTACCATGGTTATTTATATCTGTCCTTTTGATCGCGTGTTATTCCACTTTTTGTTCGGCGGTATGATAATAAAGCGTTGTTTTTTGCCTCGTTTTTTTTTTTTTTTTCTTACGGTGTTTACTGAAGGGGTTAACTAGTGGGCCAGTTTTATAGGTCGGGCCGTTACGGACGCGGCGATACTAAATATGTGTACTTTTATTGGTTTTTTTTTTTTATTTAGATGAAGAAATGTATTTATGGGAATAATATTTTTTTTTTTTTTTCATTATTTTGGAATATTTTTTTTTTATTTTTTTTACACATTTGGAAATTTTTTTTTTTACTTTTTTACTTTGTCCCAGGGGGGGACATCACAGATCAGTGATCTGACAGTTTGCACAGCACTCTGTCAGATCACTGATCTGATAGGAGTGCAGGCTGCTTCACAGTGCCTGCTCTGAGCAGGCTCTGTGAAGCCACCTCCCTCCCTGCAGGACCCGGATCCGCGGCCATCTTGGATCCGGGGCTCGAGCAGGGAGGGAGGTGAGGAGACCCTCGCAGCAACGCGATCACATCGCGTTGCTGCGGGGGGCTCAGGGAAGCCCGCAGGGAGCCCCCTCCCTGCGCGGTGCTTCCCTGTACCGCCGGCACATCGCGATCATCTTTGATCGCGGTGTGCCAGGGGTTAATGTGCCGGGGGCGGTCCGTGACCGCTCCTGGCACATAGTGCCGGATGTCAGCTGCGATAAGCAGCTGACACCCGGCCGCGATCGGCCGCGCTCCCCCCGTGAGCGCGGCCGATCGGCTATGACGTACTATCCCGTCCAGGGTCAGATAAGCCCAGGGCACCTCGACGGGATAGTACGTCTAAGGTCACAGAGGGGTTAAT
This sequence comes from Ranitomeya imitator, assembly GCF_032444005.1. Classification (NCBI taxonomy): domain Eukaryota; kingdom Metazoa; phylum Chordata; class Amphibia; order Anura; family Dendrobatidae; genus Ranitomeya; species Ranitomeya imitator. The sequence continues at coordinate 615,995,978 of NC_091282.1, forward strand.
GAGAAAAAATGAACTTTTTTGAATTTACCAAATGGCTGCAATGAAACAGAGTGAAAAATGTAAAGGGGTCTGAATACTTTCTGTACCCACTGTACATAGTGTGTTCCTGCTTGCTCTATGCAATACATGTGTTGCTCTGATTCCTGCATGCTGCGTTCATCTTTGGTTTGCTGTAGGATGAAACACGCATCATATCTATGATCCTGCTGCAGGGATGTAGCATGAGGGCTCCTCTGGTCCAGCACTAGTGGATGTGACTCTTTGTGATTGTCCTGGAGGGATGCAGCATGAGCTGGCTCATCAAGTCCAGCACTGGTTGATACGGCATTTTGTGATCGTCTTGGATGGATGCAGCATGAGCCGGCTCCTCTGGTCCAGCACTTGTGGATGCGGCTCCCTGTGATCATCCTAGATGGATTCAGCATGAGCCGGCTCCTCTGGTCCAGCAGTGGTGGATGTGACTCTTTGTGATCGTCCTGGAGGTATGCAGTATGAGCTGGGTCATCAGGTCCTGCACTGGTGGATGCGATTCCCTATGATCGTCCTGAATGGATGCATCATGAGCCGGCTCCTCTGGTCCAGCACTGGTGGATGTGGCTCCCTGTGATGCTGCTGGAGGGTTGCAGCATGAGCCGGATCCTCTGGTCCAGCACTTGTGGATGCGGCTCCCTGTGATCATCCTAGATGGATTCAGCATGAGCCGGCTCCTCTGGTCCAGCAGTGGTGGAGGTGACTCTTTGTGATCGTCCTGGAGGTATGCAGTATGAGCTGGGTCATCAGGTCCTGCACTGGTGGATGCGATTCCCTATGATCGTCCTGAATGGATGCATCATGAGCCGGCTCCTCTGGTCCAGCACTGGTGGATGCGGCTCCCTGTGATGCTGCTGGAGGGTTGCAGCATGAGCCGGATCCTCTGGTCCAGCACTGGTGGATGCGACTTTTTGTGATCGTCTTGGAGGGATACATCATGAGCTGGTTCATCCGGTCCAGCACTGGTGAATGCTGCTCCCTGTGGTCCTGCTGGAGAGATTATGGCAACCAACCCAGAACTATGGACCAATCAGTGGAGTCCAAACAAAGATCAGGTGAAAAAAAGATATATCTCTTTATTAATTGGTGACAAACAAAAATGACATAAGAATAAAATGTAAGGTATACATATTTTAAAATCATTATGCTCGTGTACAGGACCAGATTGGATTTGTAACCCCTAAACTGTAATATGGTACATAAGATAGCCCAAAGAAAACATGAGAAACAAATACTAGTGACACAAAATAGTGACAACAGCGTGTGAAAAAATTAATAATAACAATAATTTTTAGAGGACATTTCTAGGGAACCTCACATAGTGTATAATAAGCTATATAGTGAATACATAGTGTAAGCAGTGCCAAATAATAACCATAGATCACGGAGAGCCAATTGCAGCTCTCAGTGTGCATAAAAGGAAAAAGTAAAGTGAGTACAAAATGTAATGGGCACGAATAAATGTAATGTACCTTCAGGGGTTAACAGGTCCTGGATCACCGTGCACCCCGTTGCGTGTTTCGGAATTAAATTCCTTTGTCAGGGAGAGGGATGCAGCATGAACCGGCTCCTCTGGTCCAGCACTGGTGGATGCGGCATTTTGTGATCGTCTTGGATGGATGCAGCATGAGCCGGCTCCTCTGGTCCAGCACTTGTGGATGCGGCTCCCTGTGATCATCCTAGATGGATTCAGCATGAGCCGGCTCCTCTGGTCCAGCAGTGGTGGATGTGACTCTTTGTGATCGTCCTGGAGGTATGCAGTATGAGCTGGGTCATCAGGTCCTGCACTGGTGGATGCGATTCCCTATGATCGTCCTGAATGGATGCATCATGAGCCGGCTCCTCTGGTCCAGCACTGGTGGATGCGGCTCCCTGTGATGCTGCTGGAGGGTTGCAGCATGAGCTGGATCCTCTGGTCCAGCACTTGTGGATGCGGCTCCCTGTGATCATCCTAGATGGATTCAGCATGAGCCGGCTCCTCTGGTCCAGCAGTGGTGGATGTGACGCTTTGTGATCGTCCTGGAGGTATGCAGTATGAGCTGGGTCATCAGGTCCTGCACTGGTGGATGCGATTCCCTATGATCGTCCTGAATGGATGCATCATGAGCCGGCTCCTCTGGTCCAGCACTGGTGGATGCGGCTCCCTGTGATGCTGCTGGAGGGTTGCAGCATGAGCCGGCTCCTCTGGTCCAGCACTTGTGGATGCGGCTCCCTGTGATCATCCTAGATGGATTCAGCATGAGCCGGCTCCTCTGGTCCAGCAGTGGTGGATGTGACTCTTTGTGATCGTCCTGGAGGTATGCAGTATGAGCTGGGTCATCAGGTCCTGCACTGGTGGATGCGATTCCCTATGATCGTCCTGAATGGATGCATCATGAGCCGGCTCCTCTGGTCCAGCACTGGTGGATGCGGCTCCCTGTGATGCTGCTGGAGGGTTGCAGCATGAGCCGGATCCTCTGGTCCAGCACTTGTGGATGCGGCTCCCTGTGATCATCCTAGATGGATTCAGCATGAGCCGGCTCCTCTGGTCCAGCAGTGGTGGAGGTGACTCTTTGTGATCGTCCTGGAGGTATGCAGTATGAGCTGGGTCATCAGGTCCTGCACTGGTGGATGCGATTCCCTATGATCGTCCTGAATGGATGCATCATGAGCCGGCTCCTCTGGTCCAGCACTGGTGGATGCGGCTCCCTGTGATGCTGCTGGAGGGTTGCAGCATGAACCGGATCCTCTGGTCCAGCACTGGTGGATGCGACTTTTTGTGATCGTCTTGGAGGGATACATCATGAGCTGGTTCATCCGGTCCAGCACTGGTGAATGCTGCTCCCTGTGGTCCTGCTGGAGAGATTATGGCAACCAACCCAGAACTATGGACCAATCAGTGGAGTCCAAACAAAGATCAGGTGAAAAAAGATATATCTCTTTATTAATTGGTGACAAACAAAAATGACATAAGAATAAAATGTAAGATATACATATTTTAAAATCATTATGCTCGTGTACAGGACCAGATTGGATTTGTAACCCCTAAACTGTAATATGGTACATAAGATAGCCCAAAGAAAACATGAGAAACAAATACTAGTGACACAAAATAGTGACAACAGCGTGTGAAAAAATTAATAATAACAATAATTTTTAGAGGACATTTCTAGGGAACCTCACATAGTGTATAATAAGCTATATAGTGAATACATAGTGTAAGCAGTGCCAAATAATAACCATAGATCACGGAGAGCCAATTGCAGCTCTCAGTGTGCATAAAAGGAAAAAGTAAAGTGAGTACAAAATGTAATGGGTACGAATAAATGTAATGTACCTTCAGGGGTTAACAGGTCCTGGATCACCGTGCACCCCGTTGCGTGTTTCGGAATTAAATTCCTTCGTCAGGGAGAGGGATGCAGCATGAACCGGCTCCTCTGGTCCAGCACTGGTGGATGCGGCTTCCTGTGGTCCTGCTAGAGGGATGCTACATGAGCTGGCTCCTCTGGTCCAGCACTGGTGGGTGCGGCTCCCTGTGGTCCTGCTAGAGGGATGCTATATGAGCTGGCTCCTCTGGTCCAGCACTGGTGGGTGCAGCTCCCTGTGGTCCTGCTGGAGAGATTATGGCAACCAACCCAGAACTATGGACTATGGAGGGATACATCATGAGCCAGCTCCTCTGGTCCAGCACTGGTGGGTGCGGCTCCCTGTGGTCCTGCTGGAGGGATACATCATGAGCCGGCTCCTCTGGTCCAGCACTGGTGGATGCGGCTCCCTGTAGTCCTGTTGGAGGGATACATCATGAGCTGGCTCCTCTGGTCCAGCACTGGTTGGTGCGGCTCCCTGTGGTCCTGCTGGAGGGATAAACCATGAGCCTCGTCCTCTGGTCCAGCACTGGTGGGTGCGGCTCGCTGTGGTCCTGCTGGAGGGATACATCATGAGCCTCCTCCTCTGGTCCATAAAGCATTTCAGCCGATGGAAGCATGAAGTGCTCCAAAATCTCCTGATAGCTAGCTGCATTGACCCTGCCCTTGATGAAACACAGTGGACCAACACCAGCAGCTGACATGGCACCCCACACCATCACTGACTGTGGGTACTTGACACTGGACTTCAGGCATTTTGGCATTTCCTTCTCCCCAGTCTTCCTCCAGACTCTGGCACCTTGATTTCCGAATGACATGCAAAATTTGCTTTCATCAGAAAAAAGTACTTGGGACCACTTAGCAACAGTCCAGTGCTGCTTCTCTGTAGCCCAGGTCAGGCGCCTCTGCCGCTGTTTATGGTTCAAAAGTGGCTTTACCTGGGGAATGCGGCACCTGTAGCCCATTTCCTGCACACGCCTGTGCACGGTGGCTCTGGATGTTTCCACACCAGACTCAGTCCACTGCTTCCTCAGGTTCCCCAAGGTCTGGAATCGGTCCTTCTCCACAATCTTCCTCAGGGTCCGGTCTCCTCTTCTCGTTGTACAGCGTTTTCTGCCACATTGTTTCCTTCCAACAGACTTACCATTGAGGTGCCTTGATACAGCACTCTGGGAACAGCCTATTTGTTGAGAAATTTCTTTCTGGGTCTTACCCTCTTGCTTGAGGGTGTCAATGATGGCCTTCTTGACATCTGTCAGGTCGCTAGTCTTAGGGTCCCGTCACACTATAACATTTCGATCGCTACGACGGTACGATTCGTGACGTTCCAGCGATATCGTTACGATATCGCTGTGTCTGACACGCAGCAGCGATCAGGGATCCTGCTGAGAATCGTACGTCGTAGCAGATCGTTTAGAACTTTCTTTCATCGCTGGATCTCCCGCTGTCATCGCTAGATCGGTGTGTGTGACACCGATCTAGCGATGCGATGCGATCCAGCGATGCGTTCGCTTGTAACCAGGGTAAACATCGGGTAACTAAGCGCAGGACCGCGCTTAGTTACCCGATGTTTACCCTGGTTACAAGCGTTAAACTAAAAAAAAAACAAACAGCACATACTTACATTCTGGTGTCCGTCAGGTCCCTTGCAGTCTGCTTCCAGCACTGTGACTGCCGGCCGTAAAGTGAAAGCAGAGCACAGCGGCTGTGCTTTCACTTTCACTTTACGGCCGGCAGTCACTGAGTGCGGGAAGCAGACTGCAAGGGACCTGACGGACACCAGAATGTAAGTATGTGCTGTTTGTTTTTTTTTAGTTTAACGCTTGTAACCAGGGTAAACATCGGGTAACTAAGCGCGGTCCTGCGCTTAGTTACCCGATGTTTACCCTGGTTACCCAGGGACCTCGGCATCTTGGTCGCTGGAGAGCGGTCTGTGTGACAGCTCCCCAGCGACCACACTACGATTTACCTACGATCACGGCCAGGTCATATCGCTGGTCGTGATCGTAGGTAAATCGTATAGTGTGACGGTACCCTTACCCATGATGGGGGTTTTGAGTAATGAACCAGGCAGGGAGTTTATAAAAGCCTCAGGTATCTTTTGCATGTGTTTAGAGTTAATTAGTTGATTCAGAAGATTAGGGTAATAGGTCGTTTAGAGAACCTTTTCTTGATATGCTAATTTATTGAGACAGGTTTTTTGGGTTATCAGGAGTTGTATGCCAAAATCATCAGTATTAAAACAATAAAAGACCTGACAAATTTCAGTTGGTGGATAATGAATCTATAATATATGAAAGTTTCATTGTAATCATTACATTATGGTAAATAATGAAATTTAACACTATATGCTAATTTTTTGAGAAGGACCTGTATACCCCTCCTCACATGTAAAGCGCCATGGAACAAATGGCGCTATAACAATAAATAATAATAATAATAATAAGCCGGCTCCTCTGGTCCAGCACTGGTGGGTGCGGCTCCCTGTGGTCCTGCTGGAGGGATACATCATGAGCCAGCTCCTCTGGTCCAGCACTGGTGGGTGCGGCTCCCTGTGGTCCTGCTGGAGGGATACATCATGAGCCGGCTCCTCTGGTCCAGCACTGGTGGATGCGGCTCCCTGTAGTCCTGTTGGAGGGATACATCATGAGCTGGCTCCTCTGGTCCAGCACTGGTTGGTGCGGCTCCCTGTGGTCCTGCTGGAGGGATACATCATGAGCCTCATCCTCTGGTCTAGCACTGGTGGGTGCGGCTCGCTGTGGTCCTGCTGGAGGGATACATCATGAGCCTCCTCCTCTGGTCCAGCACTGGTGGGTGCGGCTCCCTGTAGTCCTGCTGTGGAGGGATACATCATGAGCCTCGTCCTCTGGTCCAGCACTGGTGGGTGCGGCTCCCTGTAGTCCTGCTGGAGGGATACATCATGAGCCGGCTCCTCTGGTCCAGCACTGGTGGGTGCAGCTCCCTGTGGTCCTGCTGGAGGGATACATCATGAGCCGGCTCCTCTGGTCCAGCACTGGTGGGTGCGGCTCCCTGTGGTCCTGCTGGAGGGATACATCATGAGCCTCCTCCTCTGGTCCAGCACTGGTGGATGCGGCTCCCTGTAGTCCTGCTGGAGGGATACATCATGAGCCTCGTCCTCTGGTCCAGCACTGGTGGGTGCGGCTCCCTGTGGTCCTGCTGGAGGGATACATCATGAGCCAGCTCCTCTGGTCCAGCACTGGTGGGTGCGGCTCCCTGTGGTCCTGCTGGAGGGATACATCATGAGCCGGCTCCTCTGGTCCAGCACTGGTGGGTGCAGCTCCCTGTGGTCCTGCTGGAAGGATACATCATGAGCCGGCTCCTCTGGTCCAGCACTGGTGGGTGCGGCTCCCTGTGGTCCTGCTGGAGGGATACATCATGAGCCTCCTCCTCTGGTCCAGCACTGGTGGGTGCGGCTCCCTGTGGTCCTGCTGGAGGGATACATCATGAGCCAGCTCCTCTGGTCCAGCACTGGTGGGTGCGGCTCCCTGTGGTCCTGCTGGAGGGATACATCATGAGCCGGCTCCTCTGGTCCAGCACTGGTGGGTGCAGCTCCCTGTGGTCCTGCTGGAAGGATACATCATGAGCCGGCTCCTCTGGTCCAGCACTGGTGGGTGCGGCTCCCTGTGGTCCTGCTGGAGGGATACATCATGAGCCTCCTCCTCTGGTCCAGCACTGGTGGATGCGGCTCCCTGTAGTCCTGCTGGAGGGATACATCATGAGCCTCGTCCTCTGGTCCAGCACTGGTGGGTGCGGCTCCCTGTGGTCCTGCTGGAGGGATACATCATGAGCCAGCTCCTCTGGTCCAGCACTGGTGGGTGCGGCTCCCTGTGGTCCTGCTGGAGGGATACATCATGAGCCAGCTCCTCTGGTCCAGCACTGGTGGGTGCGGCTCCCTGTGAGTCCCAGATACAATGTTTCATGTTACTTTTCTCAGGGGTAAAGATTTACACATCTTGTTTGTTCTATTGTGTAATATGCATACTGCTTCCTCTGTCTTCTTCCACCTCTGGTGTCTTAGGCTACTTTCACACTAGCGTTAACTGCAATCCGTCACAATGTGTCGTTTTGCAGAAAAAACGCATCCTGCAAAAGTGCTTGCAGGATGCGTTCTTTCCCCATAGACTTGTATTGACCCATTGCGACGGATTGCCACGCTTCGCATCCGTCGTGCTTTGGCGGACCGTCGGGAGCAAAAAACGCTACGTGTAACGTTTTTTGCTCCTGACGGACCGCTTTTTCCGACTGCGCATGCGCGGCCGGAGCTCCGCCCCCACCTCCCCGCACCTCACAATGGGGCAGCAGATGCGCCGGAGAAATGCATCCGCTGCACCCGTTGTGCAGTGCGTTAAACGCTAGCGTCGGAATCTGTGCCCGACGCATTGCGACGGGGAGATTCCGACGCTAGTGTGAAAGTAGCCTTAGATGATTTTTGGAGTAGTTGCTGGCTCAGGGATAGGAAACAAAGGGAGGTTATTAATGGAGCACACTCGGACTGGGTAGCCGTTAGCAGTGGGGTACCACAGGGGTCAGTATTGGGCCCTCTTCTTTTTAACATCTTTATTAATGACCTTGTAGGTGGCATTCAGAGCAGAATTTCAATATTTGCAGATGACACTAAACTCTGCAGAGTAATCAATACAGAGGAGGACAATTTTATATTACAGGATGATTTATGTAAACTAGAAGCTTGGGCTGATAAATGGCAAATGAGCTTTAATGGGGATAAATGTAAGGTCATGCACTTGGGTAGAAGTAATAAGATGTATAATTATGTGCTTAATTCTAAAACTCTGGGCAAAACCGTCAATGAAAAAGACCTGGGAGTATGGGTGGATGACAAACTCATATTCAGTGGCCAGTGTCAGGCAGCTGCTACAAAGGCAAATAAAATAATGGGATGCATTAAAAGAGGCATAGATGCTCATGAGGAGAACATAATTTCACCTCTATACAAGTCACTAGTGCGACCACACTTAGAATACTGTGCACAGTTCTGGTCTCCGGTGTATAAGAAAGACATAGATGAACTAGAGCGGGTGCAAAGAAGAGCGACCAAGGTTATTAGAGGACTGGGGGGTCTGCAATACCAAGATAGGTTATTACACTTGGGGCTATTTAGTTTGGAAAAACAAAGACTAAGGGGTGATCTTATTTTAATGTATAAATATATGAGTGGACAGTACAAACACCTTTCTGATGATCTTTTTAACCCCTTTCTGACCTCGGACGGGATAGTACGTCCGAGGTCAGATCCCCTGCTTTGATGCGGGCTCCGGCGGTAAGCCCGCATCAAAGCCGGGACTTGTCAGCTGTTTTGAACAGCTGACATGTGCCCGTAATAGGCGCGAGCAGACTCGCGATCTGCCCGCGCCTATTAACTAGTTAAATGCCGCTGTCAAACGCAGACAGCGGCATTTAATCACCGCTTCTGGCCGGGCGGCCGGAAATTACGTCATCGCCGACCCCCGTCACATGATCGGGGGTCGGCGATGCTTCAGAATTCTAACCATAGAGGTCCTTGAGACCTCTATGGTTACTGATCGCCGGCAGCTGTGAGCGCCACCCTGTGGTCGGCGCTCACAGCACACCTCCATTTCTGCTACATTGCAGCGAACAGCAGATCGCTGCTATGTAGCAGAGGCGATCGAGTTGTGCCTGCTTCTAGCCTCCTATGGAGGCCATTGAAGCATGGCAAAAGTTAAAAAAAAAAAGTTAAAAAAATGTGAAAAAAAATAAAAAAAATATAAAAGTTTAAATCACCCCCCTTTCGCCCCAATCAAAATAAATCAATAAAAAAAATATCAAATCTACGCATATTTGGTATCGCCGCGCTCAGAATCGCCCGATCTATCAAATAAAAAAAGCATTAACCTGATCGCTAAACAGCGTAGCGAGAAAAAAATTCGAAACGCCAGAATTGCATTTTTTTGGTCGCCGCGACATTGCATTAAAATGCAATAACGGGCGATCAAAAGAACATATCTGCTATCATTAAAAACATCATCTCGGCACGCAAAAAATAAGCCCTCACCCGACCCGAGATCATGAAAAATGGAGACGCTACGAGTATCGGAAAATGGCGCAATATTTTTTTTTTTGGATTTTTTTTCACCACTTAGATAAAAAATAACCTAGTCATGTTAGGTGTCTATGAACTCGTACTGACCTAGGGAATCATAATGGCAGGTCAGTTTTAGCATTTAGTGAACCTAGCAAAAAAGCCAAACAAAAAACAAGTGTGGGATTGCACTTTTTTTGCAATTTCACCGCACTTGGAATTTTTTTTCCCGTATTCTAGTACACGACATGCTAAAACCAATGATGTCATTCAAAAGTACAACTTGTCCTGCAAGAAATAAGCCCTCACATGGCCAAATTGACGGAAAAATACAAAAGTTATGGCTCTGGGAAGGAGGGGAGTGAAAAACGAACACGGAAAAACGAAAAATCCCAAGGTCATGAGGGGGTTGATCATAGACCTGAAACAATGACAAGGGGGCATCCTCTACGTCTGGAGGAAAGAAGGTTTAGGCATAATAACAGACGCGGATTCTTTACTGTAAGAGCAGTGAGACTATGGAACTCTCTGCCGTGTGATGTTGTAATAAGTGATTCATTACTTAAATTTAAGAGGGGACTGGATACATTTCTGGAAAAGTATAATGTTACAGGTTATATCCACTAGATTCCTCGATAGGGCGTTGATCCAGGGAACTAGTCTGATTGCCGTATGTGGAGTCGGGAAGGAATTTTTTTCCCCAATGTGGAGCTTACTCTTTGCCACATGGTTTTTTTTTGCCTTCCTCTGGATCAACATGTTAGGACATGTTAGGTTAGGCTATGGGTTGAACTAGATGGACTTATAGTCTTCCTTCAACCTTAATAACTATGTTACTATGTTACCCAGTCAGCTACTGAAAATCTATCCTACATAGGGGCTTATTCCTGTTGCAGGCGTATGGAGTTTTACAAGCTCCACTGAGGTGTATGGCAGACTCCTGTACCATATCTACTACCCCATTAATCAGTCATGCATGGACACACTTCTCAGTCCTTAGTTGCAGTGACATGCAAGAGTATTTTCCTTGATAAAAAAGCATTTTCTTTTGATTTTGCATGGCAAGTTATCTCATATACACAGGATACTCTCCGACTGCGTGGGGTGCAATCATTGCGACCTCACAAAAATTGGATTTTGTTCCGTATTGAACAGAAGGAAGCGTGCATTCTTAACCTTCGCCTTATTCTCTAGGAGACTGCTTTAGACAGTGATTCCCCATTGCTAGCAGTCTCATAGACAATGAAGGGAGTGAAGGAACCTCCGACCATCCAAGAAGGCTCTACAAATCCCTTGTTTCTCGGATTGCTCAGTTCCTTAGCGATCATCAGGCTATCCCCTATCCCAGATAAAGATTATCTGTTCTGGGAATAACCCTTTAAAAGGCTTGTCATCTTTAACCCCTTTCTGCCATTGGACGTAATATTCCGTCCATGTGGGGTGGGCCTTAATTCCCAAGGACGGAATATTACGTCCAGCGCGATCGGCGGCGCTCACGGGGGGAGCGCCGCCGATCGCGGCCGGGTGTCAGCTGCTTATCGCAGCTGACATCCGGCACTATGTGCCAGGAGCGGTCACGGACCGCCCCCGGCACATTAACCCCCGGCACACCGCGATCAAAGATGATCGCGATGTGCCGGCGGTGCAGGGAAGCATCGCGCAGGGAGGGGGCTCCCTGCGGGCTTCCCTGAGACCCCCGCAGCAACGCGATGTGATCGCGTTGCTCCGGGGGTCTCCTACCTCCCTCCCTGCAGTAAGTCCCGGATCCAAAATGGCCGCGGATCCGGGTCCTGCAGGGAGGGAGGTGGCTTACCAAGTGCCTGCTCAGAGCAGGCACTTGGTAACGCTGCACTGCTCTCAGACAGATCGGTGATCTGTCAGAGTGCTGTGCAAACTGGCAGATCACCGATCTGTATTGTCCCCCCCTGGGGCAAAGTAAAAAAGTAAAAAAAAAAATTTCCAAGTGTGTAAAAAAAAAAAAAAAAAAAACAAAAAAAAACAAACCTAAATAATGAAAAAAAAAAAAATATATTATTTATTATTTTTTATTATTATACATTTTTATAGCGCCATTTATTCCATGGCGCTTTACATGTGAATACGGGGCAAATATAGACAAATACATTAAACATGAGCAGATAACAAGGCACACGAGTACATAAGGAGGGAGGACCCTGCCCGCGAGGGCTCACAGTCTGCAGGGGGTGGGTGAGGATACACTAGGAGAGGGAAGAGCTGGCTGTGCGGCTGTTCAGTAGGTTGAGGATCACTGCAGGCTGTAGGCTTGTCGGAAGAGATGAGTCTTCAGGTTCTTTTTGAAGGTTTCTATGGTAGGCGCAAGTCTGATGTGTTGGGGTAGAGAGTTCCAGAGTATGGGGGAAGCACGGGAGAAGTCTTGGATGCGGTTATGGGAAGAAGAGATGAGAGGGGAGTAGAGAAGGAGGTCTTGGGAGGACCGGAGGTCGCGTGTAGGTAGGTACCGGGAGACCATGTCACAGATGTATGGAGGAGACAGGTTGTGGATGGCTTTGTATGTCAGTGTGAGGGTTTTGAACTGGACTCTCTGGGCGATAGGAAGCCAGTGAAGGGCTTGACACAGGGGAGAGGCTGGGGAATAGCGGGGGGACAGGTGGATTAGTCGGGCAGCAGAGTGTAGGATGGATTGGAGTGGTGCCAGAGTGCTAGAGGGGAGTCCAGAGAGTAGGAGGTTGCAGTAGTCGAGGCGGGAGATAAGGGCATGCACTAGCGTTTTTGCAGTGTTGCGGTCAAGGAAAGCACGGATCCGGGAAATATTTTTGAGTTTGAGACGACAGGAGGAGGCAAGGGCTTGGATATGTGGCTTGAAAGAGAGGGCAGAGTCGAGGATCACCCCGAGGCACCGGGCGTGTGGGACTGGGGATAGTGAGCAGCCATTGACATTGATGGATAGGTCTGGTGGAGGGGTAGAGTGAGATGGGGGAAAGATGATGAATTCTGTTTTGTCCATGTTCAGTTGTAGAAAGCGAGCAGAAAAGAAGGCTGAAATGGCAGACAGACAGTGCGGGATTTTGGTAAGCAAGGAGGAGAGGTCAGGTCCGGAGAGGTAGATCTGCGTGTCGTCAGCGTAGAGATGGTACTGCATACCGTGGGATTCTATGAGCTGTCCCAGGCCGAAAGTGTAGATGGAGAAGAGTAGGGGTCCTAGAACAGAGCCTTGAGGAACACCGACTGACAAGGGGCGAAGTGAGGAGGTGGTGTGGGGGAGGGAGACACTGAATGTTCGGTCTGTCAGATATGACGAGATCCAGGAAAGGGCCAAGTCTGTGATGCCAAGGGATGAGAGGATTTGTAGCAAAAGGGAGTGGTCTACAGTGTCAAAGGCAGAAGACAAGTCCAGGAGAAGGAGGACAGAGTAGTGTCGCTTGCTCCTGGCAGTTAGTAGGTCATTGGTGACTTTAGTTAGGGCAGTTTCAGTTGAGTGATGGGAACGGAAGCCTGATTGTAACCGATCAAAGAGGGAGCAGGAGGAGAAGTGGGAGGACAGTTCAAGATGGACGTGTTGCTCCAGCAATTTGGAGGCATAAGGGAGAAGAGATATCGGGCGATAGCTAGACACAGAGGATGGGTCGAGGGAGGGCTTTTTGAGGATGGGTGTGATCTTGGCATGCTTGAAGGATGAGGGAAAGACACCTGTTGTGAGTGAGAGGTTGAAGAGGTGCGTTAGGGTTGGGATGAAGACCGTGGAAAGGTTAGGGATGAGGTGGGATGGGAGCGGGTCAAGCGTGCAGGTGGTGAGGTGTGATCTTGACAGGAGGGTGGAGAGCTGATCTTCTGTCATGGTGGAGAAGCTGGTTTTGGAGGAGCAGGGTTGAGCAGCTAAGAGGGGCAGTGGGCGCTGTGGGCCAAAGCTTTCTCTGATCGTATCGATCTTCTGTTTAAAGAAAGAGGCGAAGTCATCAGCAGAAATGAGGGGGGAAGGAGGAGGTGCGGGGGGACGGAGTAGAGAATTGAAAGTGTTGAAAAGCTGTTTAGGGTTGTGGGACAGGGAGGATATGAGGGATGAGAAGTAAGTTTGTTTTGCGGCAGTGAGCGCAGACTTGAAGCTGGCGAGGGACTGCTTGTATGCAGTGAAGTGGTCGGCAGAGTGGGATCGCTTCCATCTCCGCTCAGCAATCCTGGAAGCCCGTCTCAATTCTTTGGTCAGGCTGGTCAGCCAGGGCTGCCTGTTAATTGTACGAGTTTTACTATGCATGAGTGGGGCGGCCGAATCGAGTGTTGTTGTTATTGTGGTGTTATAAAAAGTGGCAGCAGCATCTGTGTCATGAAGGGAAGCTATGTCTGTGAGAGGGAGAAGGGACTCAGAGAGTGATTGTAAGTTGAGATGTTTGAGATTTCGGCGAGGGTGAGTGAGTTTGTGGAGTGGGGGTTGCACACTAGGAGAGGAGAGGGACGAGAATGTCAGTAGGTTGTGGTCAGACAGGGGGAGGGGTGTGTTAGTGAGGTTAGTAAGGGAGCAGAGGCGGGTGAAGATGAGGTCCAGCGTGTGGCCATCTTTGTGAGTGGCCTCAGAGGACCATTGAGTGAGGCCAAAGGAGGCAGTCAGTGATAAAAGTTTAGAGGTAGCTGAGGTGAAAGTGTCAATGGGGACATTGAAATCACCCATGATGATAGTGGGGATGTCAACAGAGAGGAAATGAAGTAGCCAGGTGGTGAAGTGGTCGAGAAAGGTGGAGATGGCTAGTTCTGGGGGGCGGTAGATGACAGCCAGCTGGAGGTTGGAGGGGGTATAGATGCGGACAGAGTGCACCTCAAACGAGGGAAGAGTAGCGGAGGGTGGTAGCGGGATTGGAGTAAAGGAGCAGGTGTCGGACAGGAGCAAGCCAACTCCTCCACCGCGTTTGTTGCTGGGGCGAGGGGTGTGAGAGAGGTGGAATCCGCCATAGGAGAGCGCAGCTGGAGAGGCCGAGTCAGAGGGGGTGAGCCAGGTTTCAGTGAGGCCGAGGAAGGAGAGTTTGTTGTTTATTCCCATAAATACATTTCTTTATCTAAATAAAAAAAACAAAACAATAAAAGTGCACATATTTAGTATCTCCGCGTCCGTAACGACCCGACCTATAAAACTGGCCCACTAGTTAACCCCTTCAGTAAACACCGTAAGAAAAAAAAAAAAAAAACGAGGCAAAAAACAACGCTTTATTATCATACCGCCAAACATAAAGTGGAATAACACGTGATCAAAAAGACGGATATAAATAACCATGGTACCGCTGAAAGCGTCATCTTGTCCCGCAAAAAACGAGCCACCATACAGCGACAACAGCAAAAAAATAAAAAAGTTATAGTCCTCAGAATAAAGCGATGCAAAAATAATTTTTTTCTATAAAATAGTTTTTATCGTATAAAAGCGCCAAAACATAAAAAAATGATATAAATGAGGTATCGCTGTAATCGTACTGACCCGAAGAATAAAACTGCTTTATCAATTTTACCAAATGCGGAACGGTATAAACGCCTCCCCCAAAAGAAATTCATGAATAGCTGGTTTTTGGTCATTCTGCCTCACAAAAATCGGAATAAAAAGCGATCAAAAAATGTCACGTGCCCGAAAATGTTACCAATAAAAACGTCAACTCGTCCCGCAAAAAACAAGACCTTACATGACTCTGTGGACTCAAATATGGAAAAATTATAGCTCTCAAAATGTGGTAACGCAAAAAATATTTTTTGCAATAAAAAGCGTCTTTCAGTGTGTGACGGCTGCCAATCATAAAAATCCGCTAAAAAACCCGCTAAAAAACCCGCTATAAAAGTAAATGAAAAAAATGTATTTATTTCCATTTTCCCATTAGGGTTAGGGCTAGGGTTAGGGTTAGGGCTAGGGCTAGGGCTAGGGTTAGGGCTAGGGTTAGGGCTAGGGTTAGGGCTAGGGTTAGGGTTAGGGCTAGGGCTAGGGTTAGGGCTAGGGTTAGGGTTAGGGTTAGGGCTAGGGCTAGGGCTAGGGTTAGGGCTAGGGTTAGGGCTAGGGTTAGGGCTAGGGTTAGGGCTAGGGTTAGGGCTAGGGTTAGGGCTAGGGTTAGGGCTAGGGTTAGGGTTGGGACTAGGGTTAGGGTTGGGGCTAGGGTTAGGGCTAGGGTAAGGGCTAGGGTTAGGGTTAAGGCTACAGTTAGGGTTGGGGCTAAAGTTAGGGTTAGGGTTTGGATTACACTTGCGATTGGGATTAGGATTAGGGGTGTGTCTGGGTTAGAGGTGTGGTTAGGGTTACCGTTGGGATTAGGGTTAGGGGTGTGTTTGGATTAGGGTTTCAGTTATAATTGGGGGGTTTCTACTATTTAGGCACATCAGGGGGATCTCCAAACGCGACATGGCGACCGATCTCAATTCCATCCAATTCTGCATTGAAAAAGTAAAACAGTGCTCCTTCCCTTCCGAGCTCTCCCGTGTGCCCAAACAGGAGTTTACCCCAACATATGGGGTATCAGCGTACTCAGGACAAATTGGACAACAACTTTTGGGGTCCAATTTCTCCTGTTACCCTTGGGAAAATACAAAACTGGGGGCTAAAAAATAATTTTTGTTGGAAAAAAAGAGATTTTTTATTTTCACGGCTCTGAGTTATAAACTGTAGTGAAACACTTGGGGGCTCAAAATTCTCACAACACATCTAGATAAGTTCGTGGGGGGGTCTAGTTTCCAACATGGGGTCACTTGTGGGGGTTTCTACTGTTTAGGTATATTAGGGGCTCTGCAAACGCAATGTGACGCCTGCAGACCATTCCATTTGTCTGCATTCCAAATGGCGCTCCTTCCCTTCCGAGCCCTCCCATGCGCCCAAACGCTGGTTCACCCCACATATGGGGTATCAACGCACTCAGGACAAATTGGACAACAACTTTTGGGGTCCAATTTCTCCTTTTACCCTCGAGAAAATACAAAACTGGGGGCTAAAAAATAATTTTGAGGGGAAATTTTTTATTTTATTTTCACGGCTCTGCGTTATAAACTGTAGTGAAATACTTGGGGGCTCAAAGTTCTCACAACACATCTAAATAAGTTCCTTGGGGGGTCTAGTTTCCAATATGGGGTCACTTGTGGGGGGTTTCTACTGTTTAGGTACATTAGGGGCTCTGCAAACACAATGTGACGCCTGCAGACCATTCCATCTAAGTCTGTATTCCAAATGGCTCTCCTTCCCTTCCGAGCCCTCCCATGCGCCCAAACGCTGGTTCTCCCCCACATATAGGGTATCAGCGCACTCAGGACAAATTGCACAACAACTTTTGGGGTCCAATTTCTCCTGTTACCCTCAGGAAAATACAAAACTGGGGGCTAAAAAATTATTTTTGTGGGAAAAAAATTTTGTTTTATTTTTACGGCTCTGCATTATAAACTTCTGTGAAGCTCTTATTGGGTCAAAGTGCTCACCACACATCTAGATAAGTTCCTTAGGGGGTCTACTTTCCAAAATGGTGTCACTTGTGGGGGGTTTCAATGTTTAGGCACATCAGTGGCTCTCCAAACGCAACATGGCGTCTCATCTCAATTCCTGTCAATTTTGCATTGAAAGGTCAAACGGCGCTCCTTCCCTTCCGAGCTCTCCCATGCGCCCAAACAATGGTTTACCCCCACATATGGGGTATCAGAGTACTCAGGACAAATTGTGCCACAACTTTTGTGGTCCAATTTCTTCTCTTACCATTGGGAAAATAAAAAATTGGGGGCGAAAAGATAATGTTTGTGAAAAAAAAATGATTTTTTATTTTTACGGTTCTGCATTATAAACTTCTGTGAAGCACTTGGTGGGTCAAAGTGCTCACCACACCTCTAGATAAGTTCCTTAGGGGGTCTACTTTCCAAAATGGTGTCACTTGTGGGGGGTTTCAATGTTTAGGCACATCAGTGGCTCTCCAAACGCAACATGGCGTCTCATCTCAATTCCTGTCAATTTTGCATTGAAAGGTCAAACGGCGCTCCTTCCCTTCCGAGCTCTCCCATGCGCCCAAACAATGGTTTACCCCCACATATGGGGTATCAGAGTACTCAGGACAAATTGTGCCACAACTTTTGTGGTCCAATTTCTTCTCTTACCATTGGGAAAATAAAAAATTTGGGGCGAAAAGATAATGTTTGTGAAAAAAAATGATTTTTTATTTTTACGGTTCTGCATTATTAACTTCTGTGAAGCACTTGGTGGGTCAAAGTGCTCACCACACCTCTAGATAAGTTCCTTAGGGGGTCTACTTTCCAAAATGGTGTCACTTGTGGGGGGTTTCAATGTTAAGCACATCAGTGGCTCTCCAAACGCAACATGGCGTCCCATCTCAATTCCAGTCAACTTTGCATTGAAAAGTCAAATGGCGCTCCTTCCCTTCCGAGCTCTGCCATGCGCACAAACTGTGGTTAACCCCCACATATGGGGTATCAGCGTACTCAGGACAAATTGTACAACAACTTTTGGGGTCCATTTTCTCCTGTTACCCTTGGCAAAATAAAACAAATTGGAGCTGAAGTAAATTTTTTGTGAAAAAAAGTTAAATGTTAATTTTTATTTAAACATTCCAAAAATTCCTGTGAAGCACCTGAAGGGTTAATAAACTTCTTGAATGTAGTTTTGAGAACCTTGAGGGGTGCAGTTTTTAGAATGGTGTCACACTTGGGTATTTTCTATCATATAGACCCCTCAAAATGACTTCAAATGAGATGTGGTCCCTAAAATAAAATGGTGTTGTAAAAATGAGAAATTGCTGGTCAACTTTTAACCCTTATAACTCCCTAACAAAAAAAAATTTTTGGTTCCAAAATTGTGCTGATGTAAAGTAGACATGTGGGAAATGTTACTTATTAAGTATTTTGTGTGACATATCTCTGTGATTTAATTGCATAAAAATTCAAAGTTGGAAAATTGCGAAATTTTTAAAATTTTCGCCAAATTTCCGTTTTTTTCACAAATAAACGCAGGTAATATCAAAGAAATTTTACCACTATCATGAAGTACAATATGTCACGAGAAAACAATGTCAGAATCACCGGGATCCGTTGAAGCGTTCCAGAGTTATAACCTCATAAAGGGACAGTGGTCAGAATTGTAAAAATTGACCCGGTCCATAACGTGCAAACCACCCTTGGGGGTAAAGGGGTTAAAAACAAATCACTTTTCTATGTGTTTATAATATAATAAGAAAGAACTTACTATTTCTTTTTTTTATTTCAATGCCACCCTGATTTCCAGATTGTGTTCGACAGTAGAGCGTTTCCTGTGTCTGCACCTCATTAGAGATGTGAACGAAGGGGGTAATTCAGTTCTAAAGGTACCCTCACACATAACGATTTCGTTAACGATATCGTTGCTTTTTGTGACGTAGCAACGATATCGTTAACGAAATTGTTATGCGTCACAGTGACCAACGATCAGGCCCCTGCTGGGAGATCGTTGGTCGTTGGGGAATGATTAGGACCTTTATTTGGTCGCTGATCACCCGCTGTTATCGCTGAATCGGTGTGTGTGACGCTGTTACAGCGATGTGTTAAGTGGTAACCAGGGTAAATATCGGGTTACTAAGCGCAGGGCCGATGGTTACCCGGGGACTTCGGCATCGTTGGTCGCTGGAGAGCTGTCTGTGTGACAACTCTCCAGCGACCACACAACGACCTAAACAGCGACGCTCCAGCGATCCGGATCGTTGTCTATATCGCTGCAGCGTCGCTTAATGTGACGGTACCCTAAGTCAGACCCTTTCTCTTTTTTATCGTGTGCATAGACTGAGAAGTGGGTGCAGTTGTCTTTTGATGCAGTCAGCCAGCCCCCTCCTCTGTCTTAGCTTGTACACATTCATAGAATGGGTCTGGCTTGGCTTTCGATGAATAGTCGGCATCTCTGTCTTTGCTTCTTGGCTAGTACACAGCCAGTAAAGGGTTGGGGGTTGGGTTGCTGGCTTAGCTTTTTATATTCAGTTAGCCCATCTCCTTCTATCTTGGATGATGTACTGATAGAAGGGGACTGGCTTGGCTTTCAGTGTGCAGATGACCAACCCCCTTTTATGTCTTAAGGTACCGTCACACTCAGCAACTTTACAACGAGAACGACAAAGATCCGTGACGTTGCAGCGTCCTGGATAGCGATCTCGTTGTGTTTGACACGCAGCAGCGATCTGGATCCCGCTGTGCCATCGCTGGTCGGAGCTAGAAGTCCAGAACTTTATTTCGTCGTCAGGTCGGCATGTATCGTCATGTTTGACATCAAAACCAACGACGCCAGCAATGTTTTACATGGAGCTAACAACCTGCGAGAATGATAAGTGAGTTGCCGTTACGTCACTGGATCGCTCCTGCATCGTTCTGGAGTTACTGTGTTTGACGTCTCTACAGCGACCTAAACAGCGATCGGCTCGTTGTGTATATCGCTGCAGCGTCGCTGAGTGTGACCGTACCTTTAGCTGATGCACAAAGAAGGCTGACTTGAGATTTGATGTGCAGGCAGCTTTTCCCTTTGTCTGTATTGACTTATGCGCAGTCATCCTATCAATTCAAATTCAAATTCAAATTCAAATGAGCTTTATTGGCAGGACTAAGTACATGTTAGCATTGCCAAAGCATATGGTAAAAATACGGGGGTGGGGGAGGGGGGGCATATAGAGGTCCAGGGAATATCAAATTCCTTTTAGAGGATAGGGGATGTTTCCAGGGTGGGGTATAGGAGTCCATGACATATCGGGCTCTTTAGTCGGGGGATAGGGATATGTCCAGTGTTGGGGTACGGGAGTCCATGACATATCAGGCTCCTCTTAGTCTGTGGCAGGCACTGACATATTCCGCTGCTACGGCCACTGCACTTTCCTCTTCCCCCAGTATTATCGGCAGTTTCTCTTCCTCCTCCTTGGAGGTGAAATCTGGGAGGAGATCAGACAGCCTCTTGAAGTGAGTGTCCCTCACTGCGGAGTATTTGGGGCACCTCAGCAGGAAGTGGGCCTCATCCTCCACGGCCTCCTGGGGCACTGCTGGCAGAGTCTGTTCTCTCGAGGCTTGTAGTTCTGTCGGTGCCGCCCGGATTCGATGAGTAGGCTGTGGGCGCTCAGTCTGTACCGGCTCAGGATCTGTCGATCTTTGGGGTTTTCTAGTTTCTCTAGATATGGGGCCAGTTTGTACTCCCTCTGTAGATTCCGGTATATTGTCAGTTTCTGGGATTTGTTTATGTCGTTCCTCCAGATGCTGAGATATTCCTCTTTGACTTTGTGTACCATTTTCTGGATTTCACCTTTTGTCAGGCCATGGAGGTTGATGGCTTGGTCAGACTGGCTTTGGGTACTTTTCCTTGGGAGGCTTCCTGAGGCTTCCTGGTGTAGGAAGGCTTTGTGATGGTAGGAGCTGGGACTGCTACTTTGTAGATGAGCCTTGAATGACAGCGCCTTCTTCTTTATTGCGATGTGTAGTGGGAATCTGCCCAGCTCTGCTCGGCAGGCGCTATTTGATGTGCTCCGATGGACTTGGAGAAGATGCTTGCAGAACTCTAGGTGGAATATTTCTGTCGGCCCAGCGTCCCACTTTGACCAGTTTGGGTATGAGACTGGGCCCCAGACCTCACTACCGTATAGAAGAATTGGGGCAATGATGGAGTCAAAAATTTTTAGCCATACGGTTACTGGTGCCTTGAGGTGGTACAGACGCCTTCTGATGGCATAGAAGGCTTTGGATGCCTTGTCTTTTAGTGACTCTATGGCTTGCTTGAAGCTCCCTGACTGGCTGAGTTCTAGGCCCAGGTAGGTGTACCTGTTGGTTTCAGTAAGTGGACGGTTGACTATCATAAAGGTAGGATTGCCAGTGGGTTTCTGCTTTCTTTTCTGGAACACCATGATATTAGTTTTTTTTCTCGTTGATTGGCAGTGCCCATGTGCTGCTGAAGGTCTCTAGGATTTTCAGATGATCTTGGAGGCCTTTCTCAGTTGGTGATAACAGCACGAGGTCATCTGCATACAGCAGAAATTTCACCTGGGTGTCATGGAGGGTGAGTCCTGGTGCTGAGGAGGACTCTAGGGCCACTGCCAGCTCGTTGATGTAGATGTTAAAGAGCGTTGGACTGAGGCTGCAGCCCTGTCTCACTCCTCGACTTTGTTGGAAATAGGCTGTCCTCCTTCCGTTGACCTTCACACTGCAACTGTTCTCTGTGTAGGAGCTTCGGATGACATCATATGTTTTGCCTCCTATTCCGCTCCCCAGCAATTTTAGGAATAGTCCTGGGTGCCACACTGAGTCGAAGGCCTTCTTGAAGTCCACAAAACAAGCGTATATCTTCCCGTTCTTTGTATTGTGGACGTGGCTCTTGATGAGGCTGTGCAGAGTGTAGATGTGGTCAGTGGTGCGGTGGTTTGGCATGAACCCTGCTTGGCTCTTGCTGAGGACGTTGTGCTCGGTGAGGAAGGTGAGGATCCTCTTGTTCAGGATGCAGTTGAAGAGTTTACCCAGGTTGCTGCTGACACATATCCCTCGGTAGTTTGCTGGGTCGTACTTGTCCCCATTTTTGTGTATAGGGGTTATGAGGCCTTGGTTCCAGTTTTTGGGGAAGCAGCCGGCCTGCAGTACAATATTAAATAGTTTTGTTATCGCAGCCTGGATGTCTGGAGGGCTGTATTTCAGCATTTCTGGGAGGATCCCATCTGGACCACTGGCTTTTTTACCTTTTATCTGTGTGATCCTTTCTGTTATTTCTGTCAGTGTGATTGGTGTATCCAGAGGATTTTGGAAATCTTTGAACTTTTCCTCCATATCTTTCAGTTTTTTCACAAGCTCTTTTTGTGCCAGGTTCAGGTCTTCACTTGGGATGTCATTGTAGAGGTCCTTGAAGTACTGGAGCCAGATGTTGCCGCTCTGGATGTGGAGGCTGTTGCTTTTCTGGTTGGATCCAAGGTGATTCCACAGTTCCCAAAATTTGTTGTCTTCAAGGGCATCTTGGAGTTGGAGGAGTTTGGCAGAGATGTCGTTTTGCTTTTTCTTTCTGAGGATGGCTTTGTAATTTCGTTGTACGGTGTGGTAGGCTTCTCTCAGAGTGGGGTTATTGGGGTCTCTGTGTTTTTTATTTGAGGCCATTCTTAGGGCCTTCCGTATGGTCTTGCATTCTTTGTCAAACCAGTTGTTGGGATTTTGTTTACTCGGTCTCTTGTTGATGATTCTTTTCAGGTCAGACATTTCTGCCATGGCATATAGAATGTCGTTAAGGTCTCTTACCGCTAGGTGTACTCCTTCTGGGTTGAGTTCATACACGTTATTATGGAAACATTGGAGCTTCTCCTTGATCTCTGGTCTGTTGATGGCATCTTTGTATTTTGGGGCCGACATCTTGGACCATTTGAAGGATGGTGGCAGGCTAAAGAGGCCGGTCTTTTGCGGGGTTTGTGAGGGTGATTTCTTTGTGGATTTGATGTATAGGAGCAGTTGGTTATGGTCTGACAGATGTGTTTGTGGGGTGACTATAAGGGCGCCAATATTTGTAGGGTCCACTCCTCCTTTCTTGGCTGATGCACAGATGGGGGCTGGCTTGGCTTTTGATATTCGGTCAGCCCATCCCCTTCTGTGTATTGGTTCATGTGTAGTCAGCCTATCACTCTTCTCTGTATTGGCTGATGTGCAGTCAGCCTGTCCCCTTCTCAGTATTGGCTGGTGTACAGATAGAGAAGGGGGCTGGCGTGGCTTTTGTGGCACAATCAACCCTCTTCACACACAAAAACAGTTTCTCCTGTGTGGAGAAGGGAACTGAAAGTGGCCCTGCTGTGAGCACTGCTGATATCTGAAGATGGGGACACTTCTACAGCTGAAAGTCTATTAGAAGGTTCTTTATATTATACACACAGCAAATATTTTTGGGAAAGTTTGTTTTCACATATACAAGTTTACTGACATTGTAGAAACTACCAAAGATCCGGGCCGAGTCCTATGATAAATTGTGGTGTCGCAGGCTGCCTTCATATGAGTGTGTGCTGTGCACTTGGCGCACCTCCTGTTATTACATAGTCACCTACTTCCATGGCGGTTTCTCTGTAGCGGAGTTGTGTGGCCCTCGGGGTAGCTTCCCTGGTCAGGGTGACTTCTTATTGCCGGGGAGCACGACCTTCCTATTTGAGCTGTGTGATTTTTGGCCGTTCCTCTTTCTCCGTTTTTTTACCCTTACTTGTAACTTGTAGGGCATTCCGGGCCCGAGGCGTCCATATTGGCAGATGTTGTGACCCCGTTCCGTTCTGTGTAAGTGACGAGGCTGTCAGGCAAGGCTCTGCTTTCTTCCTCTGCCTCATTTTTGTGTTGGCAGATGCTGTAGTCGTCTGATGTTGATGGGTGCCAACATTCCCCAGGATATATTTGTCGATTCTCCATTGTTGCGCCCTGAAATTAGTGGTGTTGGAGCCGACCAGCATCCGCCTCTGTCGGAGTAACAAAGATGCTTGTCATCTGTTCAATGAAGGTTTTGTTCACCTTTACTGAGAATGTATTTTTCTTTCTTAACTGCATCTATTTAGGGCTAAAAATCATTTTAGCAATTGGGTTTCATTACAAACGTTGCAGTTTGCCTTCAATAGCCTCTTTGTTGTTCTGTCTGCACAACGAGCCAACGGAGAATCTATCAGTGAGCCAGCGGTGAGAGTCTGAGGAGTTTGCAACTCTTATCTATCTTTTTCTGAGCTCTGCTGGTTTCTGATAGCAGTGAAACTAAGAACTTGTAAAAGCAAAACAGTGCAAAATTGAGCAACTCAATTAGTCACTTGGTGAATTAGTGGCAGCCTTGCTCCATACAAGTGATTGGAGCGAGGCCGTGCCCACCTGCCAGGCTCTGACCAGGAGTATGCATTTGGCCCCCTTCACACAACGTATACTGTCATTTTTCACACGTACACCCATTCTGGTCTATGAGGCTGCACACATGTCCGTGTGATCCACACGTATACATGACTGTTTTTTCCCAGCAATGACTTCAGATGACGTAGCGGTCTCGCGAGACCGCTACGTCATCACGGGTCATTTTCGCAAGTCATTATTGGGAACGGAAGCATCGCGAGGAGCGGGAAGACTGCCGGGGACGCTGGAAGGTGAGAATATCATGATTTTTTGTTTTAATTCTTTTAACAATTATATGGTTCCCAGGGCCTGGAGGAGAGTCTCCTCTCCTCCACCCTGGGTACCATCCACACATGATCCTCTTACTTCCCACGTGGTGGGCACAGCCCCATGCGGAAAGTAAGCGGATCAATGCATTCCTATGTGTGTGGAATCCCCGCAATTCCGCACAAAGAATGAACATGCTGCGCTTTTTTCCGGAATGCGATTCCGCCGCGGAAAAAAACGCAACATGTGCACAAAAATTGCAGATTGCATTCTAATAATAGGATGCTTAATGTATGCTTTTTTTTCACGGTTTTATCTCGTTTTTATAGCGAAAAACTGTGGAAAAAAAAGGCAAAAAATCCTGAACGTGTGCACACAGCCTTATACCTATATTTTTCTCACTTCACCAACTTAGACTATTTAGTGCTGATGCATCACACACACACACCGGATTACAGAAATATTTGAAAATAAGTTGTCATATAATGAAACAAGTAAAAAGCCGAGTGGGATGAATAATTTTGCTCTCACGGTTTTCTTGCTAACCTGGCTTCCATGGCAACGCGTCCCTGTGGTGGCGTGATAGCATGTCCCCCTATGATGCTTTTCAAGGGGCATGGTCTTACTTCACTGGGCGCCTTGCCGAGAACTTACGGTGTTTCGGGATCCCGATGCGAGCGCCGCACACGTGCTGAATCAGGTAAACAGTTTGGATATGGTGAGAAGGATATTTAACACCTGCCCCATTCAGACAGTAAACCCCTTCTGATGAAGTAGTATGTGAAACGCGCCTCAAGGGGCACATGGTGATAGGCTACATGGTGGCTCTGTATGACTAACAACATGAGCACTAATTCCGTCATTCTTTACACATTATTACTTTATTTGAATTTCATTATTCTGCTATTATTTATTTGTTCTCATGTAGTTCTAGTATTAAAAGGTTCTTTATTTGCATGGATTCCACCGCCAGAGATGATCTACATTTTTTCCTGACTGACTGATTTCATGTAGTCACACACACACTTGTCTATCTAATATATAATTGCCTAGAATACTACTTCCTGCAATTTGTGCCAACTTCCGTGGCTTTGTCCGGAGCTAATGTCCGGAGATAAGTGACGTCAACAGTGTCCAGTGTCTGATTGGTTGCCGCCTGCTGCGAGCGACCAATCAGAAACGTGCCGTACTGTGACACACTCCGCCCGCCATTTTGGTGTGATTTTTGAATTTTTACCTCACAGCAAGTTTCTACTGCGTGGAGGCGGGCCCAGTGACGTTGCTCTTCAAGCTCCTGCCGAATTTCGTCAAAAAAATGATAATACCATTTACCAAAACTATATATATTTAGTTGTGAAGTGGTTCAGTGACATTTTCACACCAATTTTGAACTTTTGTTTGGTGTTTTCTCCATATACTGCCTATTATTTTTGTTCTTTCTTACTATTATTTATTAATTGTATTATTCTTACATTTGAATAAATAAAGTATATATGGATTCTAGACTCCCGATTCTTTAGAATCGGGCTGCCATCTAGTTTATATATAATGGATATTTGACGCCAATTCTGGGAATCAGTGGCAAGACAGAATTAGTATTGTAGATTTTGAGTTGTTGATATTGCTTGTTGTTTTCTTATCCACCTTGATATTGGTTTAATATCCTGAGTGTGTGCAAGGATCGAGAAGGCATATGTGAAGGCCCATCTGAAGTTTGGCAACGAACACCTGGATGATTCTGTGAGTGATTGGCCAAAAGCAGATGCAATTAAGTATGCTATAAAAGATAGCGATACCCTAAACTAGGATGAATCCACTGAGATGTCGCTCAGCTTTATGGCTTGTCGGTCACATGAGGCATCCTTCCCTTACAGAAAAGAAGCTTTTTTCCTGAAGCCACACGCTGATCTCTTCTTGCTTCGTTGCTTGCCCCTTATACCGCCAGAGGGGGGCTGCAGCGTCTGCTCTAAAGCCGACCGCAAACCCCCTTGTGTTAATATACTGGCTCAGGGTGACGGACAGCCGAGGAGGAGAGAGAGAATCGTAGGAATTCAACCTGAAGAAAAGGGAAATGTGGTTTTTCTTTGCCGTTTCCAGGAGAAAATAGTTTCATACTTTGTCCATTCCTCCTGACAGCTGACATAACGGGACGTGTTAGGACCACTGCCACGCGGACCCCAGCTGCTGCTTACCGCACATGTTTTTGCTCTCTTAGCTCCACTCATTGTCACTAATGCTGGTAGATAATCGCATGGCTCCTAATTCCATAGCTGGGATTCCTAGAGAGCGTGATCGGGTGTAATTTGGAACTCTCCCTTTTTTGGGGCACCAGTTTGACTTCCGCTTAAATGCCGCCATTAGGGACCAATTGTCCAAAACCATAACTTTCATTATTCTTTATCACCTATCCTGAAAATAAGTGATGACTTGTGGATTGCTGAGACCCCCACAATCATAGATGCCTTGTTTGAGTAGACCAGTGGCCGCCACTGTTAGAGTGATTGTCCACTACTGCACAACCCCCGCTTCATCACTTCGGCGACCCATAGAGAGTATTAAAACAATGCATACTTGTCAGCCACAGCGGCGATGTTGTGTCTCTTGACCCCTGCAGCCAATCTGTGGTCGCTGTTAATTAGAATTCCATCAAAGTGGATGTCCTCTTTAGCAAAATAGTAAGGACTGCAATTGCTTTGCAGATTGGACAAAATGGTAATGGCTGCAGCTAATCATTGACTGCAGTGGTCTGAAATAGCCGCATCGACATCAGTGGAGTGGCGTTACTGCTGGTGGTAAACAGTCTTTAATAGCCTTGGGGCCTCCTAAAGCGATTGAACAAAGGTTTTCCAATAGTAGACAAGGTTGTCTTCTAAGTTTCTATGGGGCCACCAAAGATGGCCGAGGACAGCAGTCTCCTTGCCGCTGATTGACAGCACTGTGCGGGGGATAAAAGGAGATCCAATGTTAATATAAAGGACTCTCCTTGATGTGTTCTCTTTTTGGAGTCCTCCATATTTATGAGCTGAGCCTCTTGCCCTTACCACTGACCGCTTTTTTATTTTGCACAGCAGTAAGAGGAGCAAGGGTGTAGGACTCCACAGAGTGAGGCAATTTCGCCGTATCCGGCCATCCCCTTGAGACACTGGCTGTATCCATCTATATATATGACCTTAGTGAAAACCCACAATCTTTCGGGTCCACCAGCTCCCGTTCACGATCAATTATTGTGACTGATGAAGGTCCGGCTATAGGACCGAAATGTTTCTTCTGTTACTAACGTGGACACCATTAAATCACTTTATCTGATTAAGTTAAGTCTGAGTGCCGGGTTTTTTGCTATAATGTCAGGAGTATGTGACCCCTCACTGCATTGCGCCTCTTGTACAGTTTGGTGGAGGAGGATAATGCTATGGACTTGTTTTCAGGAGTCTGCCTCGGCCCCTTAGTTCTAGTTAAAAGTTAATACTTCAGCAGAAGACATTGTGGACAATTGTAGCATCCAGCTTTGTGAGAACAAATTGGGAAGGTCTTTGTCTGTTCCCCATAATAGTGCCCAGTGCACAAGGTCCATACAGTCATGGAAGGTGGAGTTTGATGGAAGAACAAGACTGGCCACCCAGTCCGGGCCTCAAACCCCATAGAACTTTGGGATGAACAATGATTGTCACCCCGACCTCTCCAAACATCAGTTTCTGACCTCACAAATGCTCACAAATTTCCCCAGACACCTCCAGAATTTTGTAGAAATCCTTCCATCTAAGGATGTAGAATGTGAGGTCAGGAGAGCTCCCGTAGATGGAGAATGGGAGGTCAGGAGAGCTCCCGTAGGTGGAGAATCGGAGGTCAGAAGAGCTCCCGTAGGTGGAGAATGGGAGGTCAGAAGTACTCCTGTAGGCAGAGAATGGGAGGTCAGAAGTGCTCCGATAGGTTTAGAATGGGAGGTCAGAAGAGCTTCCATAGGTGGAGAATGGGAGGTCAGAAGAGCTCCCGTAGGCGGAGAATGGGAGGTCAGAAGATCTCCCATAGGTATGGAACAGTAGGTCAGAAGAGCTCCCGTAGGTGGAGAATGGAAGGTCAGAAGTGCTCCCGTAGGTATGGAACAGTAGGTCAGAAGAGCTCCCGTAGGTGGAGAATGGAAGGTCAAAAGAGCTCCCGTAGGCGGAGAATGGGAGGTCAGAAGAGCTCCTGTAGGCGGAGAATGGGAGGTCAGAAGTGCTCCCGTAGGTATGGAATAGTAGGTCAAAAGAGCTCCCGTAGGTGGAGAATGGAAGGTCAGAAGAGCTTCCGTAGGTATGGAATAGTAGGCCAGAAGAGCTCCCGTAGGTGGAGAATGGGAGGTCAGAAGAGCTCCCGTAGGCGGAGAATGGGAGGTCAGAAGAGCTCCCGTAGGTATGGAATAGTAGGCCAGAAGAGCTCCTGTAGGCGGAGAATGGGAGGTCAGAAGAGCTACCGTAGGCGGAGAATGGGAGGTCAGAAGAGCTCCCGTAGGCGGAGAATGGGAGGTCAGAAGAGCTCCCGTAGGTATGGAATAGTAGGCCAGAAGAGCTCCCGTAGGCGGAGAATGGGAGGTCAGAAGAGCTCCCGTAGGCGGAGAATGGGAGGTCAGAAGAGCTCCCGTAGGTGGAGAATGGAAGGTCAGAAGAGCTCCCGTAGGTATGGAATAGTAGGCCAGAAGAGCTCCCGTAGGCGGAGAATGGGAGGTCAGAAGAGCTCCCTTAGGTGTTATGCGAAGGCGGCACAATACTTTGTGTCTTGCTTTGGTGTATTATCTTGCTCTATCGCCTTCTTCTAGGACATGGTTATTTCTTGCCGCCTCCTGTTTTTCATTCTTTCTTCCTGAAAGCGGTGACATGTAAAGGAAGTCTGTGGAGCTGAAGATGACTAATCTCATGATCCAACTTCCTCCTTGGTTTCCTAACCAAACTAGTCGCTTTGACATTCAGGAGTAGACAAAACACAAAAAACCTATGGCCTTAATGCCTATCTTTCTTACTTTGCTTTGGCTTATAAACTTTCAATTCAGCATGTAGTAAGAACACTCCATGCAGACAATTGGCCATTGTAAAAATGTCTTGGATTGAGTGATGGGAGAGCAGAACCATAGCTTCTTATAGACTGCCTAAAAGACAATCCTCCCGATCAGCAGATCTCCCCTGCTGCCAACTGTGTGGGGACTGAAAAGCCCTCCTAATGGTCGCTCATCCCTTCCCCCTGTTTGCACATGTTGCCATAAGGGTATGATGGTAGGTGTGATTACAAGCTAATTACCTCTTGTCATTTGATCACTTGATGCGTTTCCATTGACCAAGAACAGATTTTTGTATGAAGGGTCGTTCAGCGATTGTTGTTGCTTGTATAAAGCATTCCTAAAGGCCCCATACACACTAGATTAATGCTGACTAAACCTGCAGATATCGTCCGCTTCGGCCCATGGCCTCATGTGTAGCAGTGCCTTCAACTCTATTCCAATGGATGTTTTAGGGAGAAAAGGGACTGGCATGTTCGGACTGCTATCCTTTGTTGCCCAAGAAGTACCGCAGTCTGGCACCTTCTCTCTAGTCTCTCTTGAGGAGCAAGTGCTCCTGCCAGCCAAACCTCCCACTCACCCATCATTTATCCAAAGCTATCTAATATCTGTGATGGGGGAATTTACAGTTGGTCACCAGTTGCTCACTGGGATCTGCCTAGCCTTCTCTTGCTTAGAAAAGGGTGGATATATATAAAATGGCAGTCAGCCAAGCGCTTGTTTGACCAGCATTGTCCCCCGATCTGAAAGTTTTTCCTTTCGATGTTCCTTTCCTGTCACCAGCAGCATGATGTAAAGGCTGAGACCCTGATTCCAGCAATGTCACTTATTGGTCTGCATGCTGTCTTTCTGATACAATCACTGCTTTCTCTACTTGAGATCTAGCAAAGCTCAAAATGCTGAGCTGTGTATAACCCCGCCCCCAGCACTGCTATAGGCTGCTTTGTGTACATTGTTTGAAGCAGCCAATCAGTGCTGGGGGCAGGGTTGAACCACGAGGCACGAGACCACAAGTCCTGTAGTGATAATCTCCTGCTGATAAAACACTGATTTTATTGAAACAGCAACACAGTGTAGTAAGGAACACATCGCTGGAATCAGGGTCTCAGATTACATAGCAAAAACCTGCTGACAGATTCCCTTTCAAAAATCAAGTGAAAATTATTCTTTAAAGATGTTTGTCTTTTTGTCGACTTTAATTTTTGCTCATTATGTTAAAGAGCCACTCCAGCATTTTTTTTTAAATTTAATTGTCATTTTCCTGCTCCTTGTCTGATACTCACCTGCCGCCGCCTTCATCAATTTCCAGCGTCACTCTGGTCTGTTTACGACGAAAAGTGTCCTGCTGGCAGCTCCAGTGTTTCATGGAGCTGCACGGAGGTCAGTAATCAATACAAATCTATGAGAGCCTCCTTCTAGCCTCGCTCTGGCCTCCTTCTACTGGCCTCGTTCTGACACGCCCACCAGGGCCGTGGGGTACTCTGAACCAGGTCGGACAGTTCTTTGGGGAAGTCATAGGGCCGTGACCTGACTCCGTGGCCCTGGCTGTGCCGTAAAATGGGAAATATGTACATGGGATTTAACGTGACGCCACCTGTGGTGTTCAGCAACAGATGGGGCTGATGGTGACACAGCTGGGATGGTTCTGCTCCCCACAGGCGGAGCGGGGCCCCAGGGATACCGGTCCCGTTTGTCAGCCTTCGTGTACCTTGTAGTGCAGGACTCAAGGCGCAAGAGTTCACTGAATGACAAGGCATGTAGTTTTCCTTAACTTGATGGTTGATAGTACAGACCGGGACACTGGTAGCAGATTGTGATGGAGAGCCAGGCAACCTGGAAGCAATTTTGAATACACCTGGCCAGGTAGGTATGGAGCCCTTCCTTCTGCGCTGTCCTCCCTTTTTCCTTGCTGCCTCATCGCTCGTCCTCCTGCAGCTGTCTCTCTTTGTTTTTAAAAACTAACTGTTACCCGCATGGCAGGCAGCTCGAGCACATCACAGGTGCTGCTCCCTTGTGTCTGCTCCAGGCTCTGGAGTGCTGCTGTGCTTCCGGGTATTAGATCGGGCCAGGAGACCTGCAGTCCGCTGCCCTCCGGATTTAGCTGCCGGGACTTCAGTACCCGCCCATCCACGGACTCCAGTATCTGGTTCCTAGAGCTCAGCTCCGGGGCGAGTTTAAAAACAGCTCTACTCTCCTACTGACACCTGGTAAGGGGACCCTTCCTTGCTTCCAGGCAAGACATTACTCCCTGTGAGGGAGGCAATACCACTGTGGCAACTGGACCCCTGGGGTGCCACAGGTCTGCCCGTTTTCTGGCCTTGTTCTGGCTCTCCTAGACTTGCAATGAGACCTTGTGAGTTGCTTGCAACTTCCGACCAGTCAGAATTTGTGCTCACAAGTTGGCGTCGCGGGACTGGAGCAGTGCTGAAAAACGTTGAAGGTGCCGGAGGGCGAGTATATGACAAGGGTCTGGGAGGGAAGAGGTTCAAGTGCCACTCCACGCATACCGCAGTACATGTACGGCGCTGCTATCGCGCGGGTGCACTCTGATCACCGCCGCGATCGGATGCGGGTGTCAGAGCTGACACCCTGCAGCAATGCCCACGATCGGTGCCAGCATCGATCGCGATCATTTAACCCATCTGATGCCACTGTCAATAGCAAGTTGGCCGCGACATCCTTCAGGGTCTTGCAGGGAAGCTGGCTTGTTGAGTGCCTGCTAAGAGCAGGATCTGAGATGCCTCCTCCCTGCCTGTCAGACGCTGCTCTGATGCTTTGTAGTGCAGAAGCATTACACAGTATCAGATCAGCGTTCTATCAGTGTAAGGGTCATGTAGTGGGACAATATAAAAAAGTAAACAAAAAGTTATTAAAAAAAAGTGTAAAAATGTAAAAAAAAGAAAAAAAAAACAAATAAACAGTGAAAAAATTATTATTCTAATACATTTATTTATGTAAAAATAAACAGAAAAGTACACATATTTGGTATCGCCACGTCCGGAATGACCAGCT
The DNA here is from genome assembly GCF_032444005.1 of Ranitomeya imitator. NCBI lineage: Eukaryota > Metazoa > Chordata > Amphibia > Anura > Dendrobatidae > Ranitomeya > Ranitomeya imitator. Next base: position 616,028,526 of record NC_091282.1, read on the forward strand.
CTATAAAACTGTACCACTAGCTAACCCCTTCCATAAACACCGTAAAAAAAAAAAAGGCAAAAAACAAGGCTTTTTCATCATACCACCAAAAAAAAGCAATAAAACGCGATAAAAAAGACGAATGTAAATAAAAATAGTACAGGTGAAAAATGTCACCTTGTTCCAAAAAATTAGTGTGTGACAGCAGACAAACATAAAAATCCGATATAAATCTGGTGTTGCTGTAATCGCACCGACCCCAGGAATAAAGTCACCTAATCACTTATACTGCACAAGGAATGGTGTAAAAAATAAAAACCATTTCTTCACCTGCTGTTGATTTTTCTTTTTGCCTCCCAAAGTTCGAAGTAAGGTTCACTTCGAACACTCTGCTGAGCGCTTACACCGGGGCTTCGGTGTGAATTGCTGAAATACGTGATTCAGATGGAACCTCTTGCGGAAGATTCATTGTAATGAGGCAGATGGAGGCACTGTGGACGCCGTCTGACTACTTTCACACATCAGTTTTTTGTCTTCAGGCATAATCCGTCTTATTTTTAAAAAAAAAACTGATCCGGTGCAAATTGTGAGAAACTGACGCACTGGATCCATTTTTTGGCTGATCCGTTTTTGTTTATCGGACATATGATTTGGACTTCCTGTTCCGGGGACAAGAGAGAGATTCTTTTTTTGAGTTCTGTTTTTACAGCGTTCGTGATAAAATTGAACGATCAGTATTGTTCTCCAGAACGAGTATGGCGATACCACACTGGTATAGGTAGTTACGGTATATAGAAATAATAAATGTTACCTTTTTGGACAATATTTTGGTTTGTGTTGTCGTTTTCTGAGACTATTAACTTTTTTTTTATTTTTCCATAAGTTCCTGTGCTATTAGAGCTTTATTTATTTTTTTGCATGGCTAGTTGAAGTTTTTTTTTCTATGTCTGTGTGAGATTACCAGCAGCATTTCATTGGTTAAACAGCAGTGATCAGGGCAAACTCCTGTCACTGCTGTTAGAGGCAGATGCTGGCTGTGCAACACAGTGGGCATCTGCTCCTCAGCCTGCACCATTGAATAAACCACTGCTTTCTGTAATGGGCAGAGAAAGTTCCTCCCCCGCTATCATTTTGTCTCCAGAGGAGATGGTCACTGCCAGGAGGACATGGACTCTCAGTGGAGCGTTTGTGTATGGGGCAGTCGGGAGAGAGCGCTGTTGATCTGACAATAACCTGAATACACACTTAATTTCTGGCCAGTCCTGCCAAAATGGGCAAGTGTGCCTGTCTAATGCGTATTGGTGCTTTTACCAACCTCTCCCTTTAAACTGTACTATGAGTGTTGATGTGAACCAATGGACTTTTTTTTTAACTATTTTCTATAATTTACAAAAGCCTTTAGTTTATTGTCTTTTTTTTTGTTTTTTTACAGTGTTCTTGCACTCTTCTACAGATTTATTACGTAACTAGATGGTGGCCCGATTCTAACGCATCGGGTATTCTAGAATACAGTCATGGCCAAAAGTATTGACACCCCTGCAATTCTGTCAGATAATACTCAGTTTCTTTCTGAAAATGATTGCAAACACAAATTCTTTGGTATTATTATCTTCATTTAATTTGTCTTAAATGAAAAAACACAAAAGAGAATGAAGCAAAAAGCAAAACATTGATCATTTCACACAAAACTCCAAAAATGGGCCAGACAAAAGTATTGGCATCCTCGGCCTAATACTTGGTTGCACAACCTTTAGCCAAAATAACTGCGACCAACCACTTCCGGTAACCATCAATGAGTTTCTTACAATGCTCTGCTGAAATTTTAGACCATTCTTCTTTGGCAAACTGCTCCAGGTCCCTGATATTTGAAGGGTGCCTTCTCCAAACTGCCATTTTTAGATCTCTTCATAGGTGTTCTATGGGATTCAGGTCTGGACTCATTGCTGGCCACCTTAGAAGTCTCCAGTGCTTTCTCTCAAACCATTTTCTAGTGCTTTTTGAAGTGTGTTTTGGGTCATTGTCCTGCTGGAAGACACATGACCTCTGAGGGAGACCCAGCTTTCTCACACTGGGCCCTACATTATGCTGCAAAATTTGTTGGTAGTCTTCAGACTTCATAATGCCATGTACACGGTCAAGCAGTCCAGTGCCAGAGGCAGCAAAGCAACCCCAAAACATCAGGGAACCTCCGCTATGTTTATCTGTAGGGACCGTGTTCTTTTCTTTGAATGCCTCTTTTTTTCTCCTGTAAACTCTATGTTGATGCCTTTGCCCAAAAAGCTCTACTTTTGTCTCATCTGACCAGAGAATATTCTTCCAAAACGTTTTAGGCTTTTGTTAGGTAAGTTTTGGCAAACTCCAGCCTGGCTTTTTTATGTCTCGGGGTAAGAAGTGGGGTATTCCTGGGTCTCCTACCAAACAGTCTCTTTCCATTCAGACGCCGACGGATAGTACGGGTTGACACTGTTGTACCCTCGGACTGCAGGGCAGCTTGAACTTGTTTGGATGTTAATCGAGGGTCTTTATCCAACATCCGCACAATCTTGCGTTGAAATCTCTTGTCAATTTTTCTTTTCCGTCCACATCTAGGGAGGTTAGCCACAGTGCCATGGGCTTTAAACTTCTTGATGACACTGCGCACGGTAGACACAGGAACATTCAGGTCTTTGGAGATGGACTTGTAGCCTTGATATTGCTCTTGCTTCCTCACAATTTGGTTTCTCAAGTCCTCAGACAGTTCTTTCTTTTCTCCATGCTCAATGTGGTACACACAAGGACACAGGACAGAGGTTGAGTCAACTTTAATCCATGTCAACTGGCTGCAAGTGTGATTTAGTTATTGCCAACACCTGTTGGGTGCCATAGGTAAGTTACAGGTGCTTAGCGAGACCGCTAAGTCTTCTTGGTAATTTCGCAAAGCATCTCTGGGAACGGAAGATGGCGGCAGCCGCGAGCGCATCGTTGGACTACGGAAGGTGAGCATAGCAGGTTTTTTGTTTTTTTTTATTATTTTTAACATTACATCTTTTTACTATTGATGCTGCATAGGCTGCATCAATAGTAAAAAGTTGGGGACACACAGGGTTAATAGCAGTGGTAACGGAGTGCGGTACCCGCAGCCCGTTACTGCTGGCATTAACCCTGTGTGAGCAGTGAGTGGAGGGGAGTATGCGGGCGCCGGGTACTGACTGCAGGGGAGTAGGGAGGGACTAATCGGACTGTGCCCGTCGCTGATTGGTCGCGGGAGCCATGACAGGCAGCTGGCGAGACTAATCAGCGATGCAGGATTTCCGTTACGGAAGTTGCAGACAGAAAGACGGAAGTACCCTTAGACAATTATATATATATATATATATATATATATATATATATATATATATATATATATATATATATATATATATATTTTATGTCATTGTGAACCAAGAGCCGTGTTCTGTAATTGCCGCTGTCATTGTTTTATAGTCTTCCCTATCGAGTGCTGACTGCATACAGACTAGAGAATATTGATTGTCAGGTTCAGGTACAAAAGACACCGCAAGCAAAAGTTCTAGTGCTCCAAGACGGTCAGCATGCAATGAAGATGCCTTATCATTTTTACACTTGCACTTTTATACTTTTTTACACTTACTGCAGTTACACTTTTTGTTTTTGATGTTTTTCACCTTGTTCCCCCCCCCCGCCTTGTTCATTTGCTACACTTTTACATTTTATTTTATGAGTGCAACATATTGTTAGGTCCATCACTAAGGACAGGATTTGGGATTTCCCAAATTTTCACTTTTCAATGTAATTCAGTTGTGTTTTTTTTCCTTATAATTTTTGGTGTTTTTCATCTGTTTTTGTTTTGTACCTTATTCTTTTAATTTGCTCCTTTTTTAGCCTGTTGTATGTGTTCATCTTTATGTTCATCATTGTCTGTCATTTGGGATTTCTAAATATTTGTGGCTCATTCATCAATGGCACATTTTTAAAAAGGCCCCAAATTTTTGTCGTAAATGTTCTCAACTCCTCCGCCCCCCATTCCTTTTTCTGGGGTGATCTGATGAATACACTGTGACCTTTTTCACTAAAAACTGTTAAAAGACAACTGTCAAAAGATTAAGATCATTCTTTATTTTGAGTACAATCCATTGATTTTGTGTGCACCTTTTTAAAAAATGTGTTAGAAAAAGACAACAAATGCCACAAAACAAACACAAAAAAGACAACCATCAAATGAAGAATCTGCCCTCTTTCATGTATATCAGGGCTGGATAAGACTCATATGTATATTCCTAGTAGCGGATGTCACATGATATGATGTGCATACATAGAAACCCCAGACCAAACGCAATATTCATGCAAAATCTAAACAGGAAGGAAAACAAAAACAAGTGATTTAATAGCACCATCTTTCAAAGAGTAGCCATACTTTTTATTTAATCAATAGTACATGTGAAACAAAAAAATTACACTTTGTAATATGTTATCCAAGAAATCTGCTTTTCTTGCCTCCTGGATTGGTTTTATTTTTCCATTACTGAGGTAAAAGATGACAGTTGGTGCTATGGGGGTGGGAGTAGCTAGAGGTAGACACTGATGTTCTACTGCAAGTTGTTCTGAAACATGAAGGGTGGAGCTAGAGGATGACACAGTCATTCTACTGCAAGTTCTGAAACAGGGAGGGACTAGAGGTAGACACTGACGTTCTACTGCAAGTTGTTCTGAAACATGAAGGGTGGAGCTAGAGGATGACAGTCATTCTACTGCAAGTTCTGAAACAAGAAGGGAGGGACTATAGGAAGTCACTGAAATTCTACTGCAAGTTGTTCTGAAACATGAAGGGTGGAGCTAGAAGAAGACATCAACATTCTACTGCAAGTTCTGAAACAAGAAGGGAGGGACTATAGGAAGACACTGAAATTCTACTGCAAGTTGTTCTGAAACATGAAGGGTGAAGCTAGAAGAAGACACCAACATTCTATTGCAAGTTCTTCTGATACCAGAGGCAGGAGCTAGGGGAAGACACAAACATTCTACTGCAAGTTCTGAAACAAGAAGGGAGGGACTAGAGGTAGACACTGAAATTCTACTGCAAGTTGTTCTGAAACATGAAGGGTGGAGCTAGAAGAAGACACCGACATTCTACTGCAAGTTCTGAAACAAGAAGGGAGGGACTAGAGGTAGACACTGAAATTCTACTGCAAGTTGTTCTGAAACATGAAGGGTGGAGCTAGAAGAAGACATCGACATTCTACTGCAAGTTCTGAAACAAGAAGGGAGGGACTATAGGAAGACACTGAAATTCTACTGCAAGTTGTTCTGAAACATGAAGGGTGAAGCTAGAAGAAGACACCAACATTCTATTGCAAGTTCTTCTGATACCAGAGGCAGGAGCTAGGGGAAGACACAAACATTCTACTGCAAGTTCTGAAACAAGAAGGGAGGGACTAGAGGTAGACACTGAAATTCTACTGCAAGTTGTTCTGAAACATGAAGGGTGGAGCTAGAAGAAGACACCAACATTCTATTGCAAGTTCTTCTGATACCAGAGGCAGGAGCTAGAGGAAGACACAAACATTCTACTGCAAGTTCTCGTAAAATGAAAAGGCAGGAGCTAGAGGAAAACACACATTCTACTGCAAGTTCTCGTAAAACAAAGTGGCAGGAGCTAGTAGAAGACACAGATATTCTACTTCAAGTTCTCCTGAAGCAAGGAGGCAGGAGTTAGAGGAAGACACAGATATTCTATCGCAAGTTCTAATGAAACATGAAGGGGGAAGCTAGAGGAAGACACAAACATTCTACTGCAAGTTTTCTTAAAGGGAAGAGGCAGGAGCTAGAGGAAGACACAGATATTCTACTGCAAGTTCTTCTGAAACGAAGAGGCAGGATCTAGAAGAAGACACAGATATTCTACTGCAAGTTCTCCTGAAGCATAAGGGAGAATCTAGAGGAAGACACAGAGGTTCTACTGCACATTCTGAAATGAGAAGGGAGGAACTAAAGGAAGACAGGTTCTACTGCAAGTTCTCCTAAAGGGAGAAAGTCATTCTACTGTAAGTTGTAAAGGGAGGAGGCATGAGATAGAGGGAGACACAGTCATTCTACTGCAAGTTCTCCTGAAGCATGAAGGGAGAAGCTAGAGGAAGATACAGATATTCTACTGCAAGTTCTCCTGAAATGAGGAGGCAGGAGATAGAAGGGAAACAATCTACTGGAAGCTCTCCAGAAACGACAGCTACATTTCTCCATAAAACTTTGAGCACCAAATGTCACCTCCCATCTCAGTAATGGGAAAATCTGTGTTAATTGAATACAGATTTTATCTGTGAATTTAGAATTTTGAGACTGGAAGATCAGTCCAGGAGGAGAAATAAGCAGATGGCTCTGATAAAATAAATTTATAAGGTTTCTTATTTTCATGTGAACTCTTGATTTATCTAAAAAATTAAGATGAAGTTCACACTTTAAGGGTAACGGTCATGGAGTGCTGCTGCTTGCTATGCCAAGCTGTAAATTGAATGTTCACGTATGACCTGATTGTGGTTAGGTAAGTGGCGTGCGCCAATGAGGCTGTTTACAGGAACGTCCATGTGTTATATGTCCAGGATTTTAGGGACCATCTTCATAAAACAATTTAGGTCTTTTATGAATACATCACATGTCTTGCCTCCCACAATTACTGCAATGTACTCCGGAGCTGCAGTCACAATTCTGCAACTTGCAATTAACAATTTCAGAGTATGTACAGTATTATTTTAGATCATGTGAGTTAACATTTTCACCTTCTTACTGCCCGTTGGAAAATTTAAAGGATTTTTACCATCTTCATAAAAAGTCTTATTGTAAACTAGATGGCAGCCCGATTCTAAAGAATCGGGAGTCTAGAATCCATATATACTTTATTTATTCAAATGTAAGAATAATACAATTAATAAATAATAGTAAGAAAGAACAAAAATAATAGGCAGTATATGGAGAAAACACCAAACAAAAGTTCAAAATTGGTGTGAAAATGTCACTGAACCACTTCACAACTAAATATATATAGTTTTGGTAAATGGTATTATCATTTTTTTGACGAAATTCGGCAGGAGCTTGAAGAGCAACGTCACTGGGCCCGCCTCCACGCAGTAGAAACTTGCTGTGAGGTAAAAATTCAAAAATCACACCAAAATGGCGGGCGGAGTGTGTCACAGTACGGCACGTTTCTGATTGGTCGCTCGCAGCAGGCGGCAACCAATCAGACACTGGACACTGTTGACGTCACTTATCTCCGGACATTAGCTCCGGACATTATCTCCGGACATTAGCTCCGGACAGGAAGTTGGCACAAATTGCAGGAAGTAGTATTCTAGGCAATTATATATTAGATACAAGCAATTTTTCAGTTTATTGCCTCTTAAAATTTTCGGCCGTTCTTGAGATATTCACACTTTTCATTTCAGTTACACCATTTTGAGGTACATAAACCTTTTCTTTTTATTTTTACATTTTTATCAGCTTTTTCTGGTAGGCTATGTAAAAGAAAAAAATTTGTATTTTTTTTCCTCATTTTTTTTGCTATGCAGCAGAAACAAGTTACAGTTACTTTATTCCATGGTCATTATGATCTTGATGGTACCAAATATGATTTTTATTTCGTGAACTGTTCAAAAGAAATTCTGTACCCCCCTACCCGTACTTCCTGGGACACTTAGGCTATGTTCACGCATTGCATTTTTGCTGCATTTTTTTTTCCTGCAGGCAACACCTGCTCTTGGCAGTAAGGATGCTGCTTTTTTTTTTTTTTTAACCTTTTGCCATGCTTCAATAGCCTCCATGGGAAACTAGAAGCGGTCATAACTCGATCGGCTCTGCTACGTAGGAGCGATGATCAGATGCACAAATGTTGATTATGGCCCCATAAGATGCTCCATAGAGATATTTGCCCCATATAATGCTGATTATGGCTCCATAGACACATTTGCCCCATATGCTGTTGCTGCGATTAAAAAAAAAAAAAAAAATATATATATGACATACTCGCCTCTCGCCGCTCAGGCCCGTGGCACTTGCAATACTCACTGATCCTCGTTCCGGAGCCGTATAAGAGATATGCCGTAAAGAGGCTACCAGGTACACATAAAATTGGCCATTTTTATGCGCTAAACGCTCTCATTTTTCATATTTCTAGTGCAGTAATGCAGTTCAATTTTCGTGTTTTATGTTTGCATGTTTTAGCGCTGCAGTGTGCTGCCTGATTTACTAGTAAAAAGTTGGTCACACAGGGTTAATAGCTGCGTAACCGGAGTGCGTTACACCGTGCTCCGGTAACGCTGGCAGTAACCCTGTGTGAGGGCTGTCTGGAGGGGAGTACGGAGCCTGCGCCCATCGCTGATTGGTCGTGGCAATGGTCGTGGGCGTTTTGCCACGACCAATCAGCGAGTTGGATTTCCATGAGACAGAGGCCGCGACCAATGAATATCCGTGACAGAAAGACAGACAGAAAGACGGAAGTGACCCTTAGACAATTATCTACTATATATACTTTGTGTTTTTGTACAAATATAATTCTTTTATTTTGTTTTGATTGCAGTGCCTCACTAAAATCCAATATAAGCAGCTGAGTAAAGACGTTTATGTACCAATAAAGATAACAGCTTAACGCACACACAAACACACCTCCATTGACTGAAAAAAGCAGGTCTTAAAAAAATGTTGTTTTTATTAGAAAGCAAACATATCCATAAAAACAAATTGGTAAAAAGAAATCCCCTTAAGGCACAATGTCGGAAAGTGTTTAAATCTATTCTTCCCCTTTTAAACTCCTCAGCTCCACAAGTGATAATATTTAACCCACGACGTCTGACGAGTTGGAGCACAATATTTTATCAGTTAGCCCTGTCATTTCCGGGCCCTGACTGCATGTTTTCGATGCACCTTTTTTGTGCTGAATCTAAAAGTTGATCCAACAGGTAAAAGCATAAATGTTTGCTTTTTGTAGTTCACGTTCCTTGTAAATACACTTTTGTCTATATGCTCAAAAAATGTCATTTTTCCTGAAAACTTGGACTTACAAAAAAAAAAACTGCATTAAAATCCATTGAAGAATTTCCTGCCCACTTTAGGCCCTGTGCACACGGCGTTTCTGAGCCCTGAAGGGGTTAAATAAAGTGATGTATATTGCATTTACTGTTTCGCCGTTGGCTGCGGCCTTGTTGCGAGGTCTGGGAGCTTTGGCACTTGTGTAATTAGGCCGTGCTCTCATTTGCCTAGGAGAAAGGTTAGTGTGATTAGCAATGTGACATAGACCTATAATGGGGCTCGTGTTGTAATAGAGATGCTGCGCGATGGGTGGTCCCTGCCAGCCGAAGGTGCACAGTCATGTAGTGGGGGACAGCTGAGCTCTGCTTGTGACATGTAAGAGTCAACCCCTATACGATACAAATTTAAGTATTTTTCCATTTTCATTTTCCCCTTTCTAAAACTATAACTTTTATTTTTGTGGCCTAGTGCCTGAGGTGGCGCTGTCCACGCACTGTCATGGTGCATGAGGTAGTGCTATCCTCGTACTGTTGTAGTGCCTGATGTGGTGCTATCCTCACACTGTCATAGTGCCTGAGGTGGCGCTATCCTTGCATTATCATGGTGCCTGAGGTGGCGCTATCCTCGCACTGTCATGGTGCCTGAGTTGGCGCTATCCTCGCACTGTCATGGTGACTGAGGTGGCGATATCCTCACACTGTCATAGTGCCTGAGGGGGTGCTATACTCGCACTGTCATAGTTCCCTGAGGTGGCACTATTATGGCGATATCCTCGCACTGTCACGGTGCCTGATGTGGTGCTATCCTCGCACTGTCATAGTGCCTGAGGTGGTGCTATCCTCACATTGTCATGGTGCCTGAGGTGGTGCTATCCTCGCACTGTCATAGTGCCTGAGGTGGTGCTATCCTCGCATTGTCATGGTGCCTGAGGTGGTGCTATCCTCGCACTGTCATAGTGCCTGATGTGGCGCTATCCTCGCACTGTCATAGTACCTGATGTGGTGTTATCCTCGCATTGTCATAGTGACTGATGTGGTGTTATCCTCGCATTATCATGGTGCCTGAGGTGGCGCTATCCTCGCACTGTCATGGTGCCTGAGTTGGCGCTATCCTCGCACTGTCATGGTGACTGAGGTGGCGATATCCTCGCATTGTCATGGTGACTGAGGTGGCACTACCCTTGCATTGTCATGGTGCCTGAGGTGGTGCTATCCTCGCACTGTCATAATGCCTGATGTGGCGCTATCCTCGCACTGTCATAGTTCCTGAGGTGGCGCTATCCTCGCACTGTCATAGTGCCTAAGGTGGCGCTATCCTCGCACTGTCATGGTGCCTGAGGTGACTCTATCCTCGCACTGTCATAGTGCCTGTGCTGGCGCTATCCTAGCACTGTCATGGTGCCTGATGTGGTACGATCCTTGCACTTTCATGTCATGATGCCTGAGGTGGCGCTATCATCACACTGTCATAGTACCTGAGATGGCGCTATCCTCACACTGTCATAGTGCCTGAGGTGGCGCTATGGAGGTGCTATCCTTGCACTGTCATAGTGCCTGAGGTGGTGCTGTCCTCGCACTGTCATATTATGGCATGATGTCCAAATCAAAGTTTAACTTTTTTCTTTTGTTTTACCATAAATATATATTTAACTGGTGTAAAAGCCGTTGACCTGAATCCAATGCTGTTTTTCTTTTGTTTCTGCTCTTCTCCATTCCTGAGATATGGGCCCTTCCCTGTATATTTACTAGATGGTGGCCCGATTCTAACGCATTGGGTATTCTAGAATATGTATGTATATAGCAGCCACATAGTATATAGCACAGGCCGCGTAGTATATAGGAGTACTACGTGGCCTGTGGTATATACCATGTGGTTGCTATATACATACATACATATTGTAGAATACCCGATGCGTTAATATAGGCAACGCAGTAAATAACACAGCCCACGTAGTATATAACACAGCCCACACAGTATATAGCAGCCACGCAGTATATAGCAGCCACGCAGTATATAGCAGCCACGCAGTATATAGCAGCCACGCAGTATATAGCAGCCACGCAGTATGTAACACTGGCCACGTAATATATGACACAACCCACGTAATATATAGCACAGCCCACATAGTATCTAACAGTGGCCGCGTAGTATATAGCACGCAGTATAGAACACAGCCACGTAGTATATAACACTGCCCACATAGTATATAGCAGCCATGTAGTATATAACGCAGCCCACGCAGTATATAACACTGGCCACGTAATATATAGCACAGCCCACGCAGTATATAACACAGCCCACGTAGTATTTAGCAGTGTAGTCACCATATCCCTGTTAAAAAAAATAAAAAAATTAAAATAAAAAATAGTTATATACTCACCCGGCGGGATCCAGCGTAGATCCAGCAAACCTCTGGCGATGTGTGTGGTTGCCGCCATCTTGCGTTACCGCTGGCATTAACCCTGGAGGGGAGTATGGAGCGGGCGCTGACTGCGGGGAGTATGGAGCGGGCGCCGGGCACTGACTGCGGGGAGTATGGAGGGGGCGCCGGCACTGACTGCAGGGGAGTAGGGAGGGACTAATCGGACTGTGGCCGTCGCTGATTGGTCGCGGCAGCCATGACAGGCAGCTGGCGAGACCAATCAGCGACTTGGATTTCCATCACAGACAGAGGCCGCGACCAATGACTATCCTAGACAGACAGACGGAAGTGACCCTTAGACAATTATATAGTAGATTCTTATTACAAGGAGGTGTGATGTTCATGAACACACCCACTTGGCTAAAACGGACTAGATTTATATAAAGGGAGTAGGAGGCTATATCTCAGGAGTGGAGAGGCAAAGGAAGAAAAGAAAAACATTGCCAAATTCAGGAGAACATCGCTATTAAGACCTTGTAAAATACCCATACTTCTGGAAAATGGCAAGCCCTTTAAAGTGAAAGGTTTTCACATTTGAAAGTTACCCCCTATCCATGGGGCCAGAGCTATTGGACCCCCACCGTTCCCGAAAATGATTGTGTTAACTGCTGTTCATTCTAATGGAAGTGCGAAAGACCAGTTGAGTGCAGCAATTTCCAGTGCTCCCATTATGAAGGAATGGAGTGGCAGTTTTCCAGTTTCTGGATCACGGCAGTCGGGCCCCCAGTGATCGGAAAGTTAACAACTATCCCATGGATGCTGAAACTTGAGACCACCCCTTTTAATCAATTTAGAAGACTGTTTAGGAGATTAGAGTTGCAGACTCTGCTGTCAGACAATCTCACTGATTCATTTACTTTTAACTCATTCTGCAGTCTATGTACTGTGATGCATAGAGGCTGTAGAAGCCAAGTGGTTCAGCATTTTTAATAAAACTTCAAGAATTGTGTCCGTATTCTATAAAAATTGTTATAGCCTTAGGTCTCCTGCTGATCAGGAGCCACAACACCCCCCCAGAAAGCCACTTGCTCCCATCATTATTTACACATGTACAGTACCAAGCACATCGACCAGAGTATGTTTGCTTTGTTCTGTGCTCGTATTGGTGAATGTATTGATTCTTATAAAGGGGGAGAAACATTTTGCTCTTTTCCGTGCTGATTAAAGCTGCGGTCGCTCCCCAATATGTGTACGCACTCCGCTCAGCCAAGCATGCATACGTTCTCGGTAGTGGGAAGGGAGAAAGCCGTTGCCATGTCAGTTTTTATTTCCACATGAAATAATTCCAGAACATTCTTTCTTATAAATCCGTTTTCTGATGTTCTGTTACTTGTCCTAGAAATTTGAGTGTAAACGTCACCTTGGAAAAGGGGTGTGTCCTTACAGACTGATGCTAACCGCACTGATTGGACAGTGTTATTGTTCAGGGACATATCTCAAAGGGGTAACACCCAGCTGTCAATTTATTCATAAATTTGGGATACATTTTTGCACTATGCCATTTCTAAATAAAGATGTGCGGAATACAAGTTTTTTTTCTTCAAACAGCCACATCAGGGGTCCTGACAAGTCAATCCTCCCACGCAATTTATTGATTTCTCTGGTTGCGCTGACGTCCCTGGAATCCCACACTTGCCGAGTGTGGCGTTTGAAGCCACGCTTGCACAGTATCAAGTGGACAGCCACGCTTGCGCAGTATGTAGCTTGGAGCCACGCTTGCACAGTGTGTAGCTTGGAGCCACGCTTGCACAGTGTTGAGGGGACAGCCATGCTTGCACAGTGTGTAGTTTTTTGCCACGCTTGCACAGTGTGGCGTTTGGAGCCACGCTTGCATAGTGTCAAGTGGACAGCCACACTTGCGCAGTGTGTAGCTTGGAGCCACGCTTGCACAGTGTCGAGTGGACAGCCACGCTTGCACAGTGTGGCGTTTGGAGCCACGCTTGCACAGTGTGTAGCTTGGAGCCACGCTTGCACAGTGTCGAGTGGACAGCCACGCTTGCGCAGTGTGTAGCTTGGAGCCACGCTTGCACAGTGTCGAGTGGACAGCCACGCTTGTGCAGTGCGTAGCTTGGAGCCACGCTTGCACAGTGTTGAGTGGACAGCCACGCTTGCGCAGTGCGTAGCTTGGAGCCACGCTTGCACAGTGTCAAGTGGACAGCCACGCTTGCGCAGTGTGTAGCTTGGAGCCACTCTTGCACAGTGTCGAGTGGACAGCCACGCTTGCACAGCGTGTAGCTTGGAGCCACGCTTGCACAGTGTTGAGTGGACAGCCACGCTTGCGCAGTGTGTAGCTTGGAGCCACGCTTGCACAGTGTCAAGTGGACAGCCACGCTTGCGCAGTGTGTAGCTTGGAGCCACGCTTGCACAGTGTCGAGTGGACAGCCATGCTTGCACAGTGTGTAGCGTGGAGCCAGCTAATTAGCACTATTTTGATTTAACAAAAAAAAAAGCATTAAAGCCATCCCACGGCGACAAAGTCGGGGGAAGGTCCTATCCTCTACTAGTAAAACATCTTATGTCGGCCGACCTCAGTGTAGATGTGGACAGAAAAGGATTGGCCCGACTAGGCTGACACCTGGCTGCAGGAAGCTATAATGAGGAAATGCCTAGCCCAAATGGGGGAGCCTCGCCCATGTTTGTACACTGTGCAAGAAACTACAGCAAAACCAAAGAAATGAGCTGGAGCATAAGTTGCTGCACATGCAGTGTGTAAGAGCGTGTGCACACTGGCATTTCGCCGACAAAATCTAACAGAAGTGTTTAATACCAGAGGCTCATATTTTTATCTTGGGTTTTGTCTGTTCAATGGCCACAGTGTGAACCTGCCCTTATGCATTGCACATGTATCAACTTCTACTTCAGCTCTTTTCTTTGGTTTAGCTGCATACTGTCTAGTGGTTACTGCCTGGTACTGCAGTTCTTCTCTGTCTTTTCAGTAAGAGTTGGTTTACAGTACCTGGGAGAGGCCACTGTATAGTGCACAGAGTGGAGCACTACGGCTCCTGACACCGTCTAGTGGTCACTGTTGGGTACTGAGCCAGTATCCTGCAAATTTTATTTGCTTAACTCTGCCTATCCATCATTTATTATATCATACATTTTATACTGCAAAACTAGCTTATACCAGAGAATAATGTATATTATAGCATTCCTGTACTCAATAGACTAGCACTACGTTCACATTAGCGTCGCGTCGCCGTTGCGTCGGCGACGCAGCGGCGACGCACAGAAAAACGCGCGCAAACGCGTTTTGCGACGCGTGCGTCGTTTTTGACGAAAATCGGACGCACAGAAAATGCTACATGTAGCGTTTTCTTGCGTCCGACGCTAGCGTCGGAAACGACGCACGTGGCGAAAAACGCCACCAAAACAACGCACGCGTCCCCTATGTTAAACATAGGGGCGCGTCGCCGCTGCGTCGCCGACGCAACAGCGACGCACATTAGCGTAACGCTAATGTGAACGTAGCCTTACACAAGTCATTTACATCACTTATACCATCTATGTTCTTATACCACTTATACTGGAAAAACGTTTATATTATACCATCTATGTTCTTATACCACTTACACCTGCAAAACATTTATACACTGCTCAAAAAATAAAGGGAACTCTAAAATCCCACATCCTAGATATCACTGAATGAAATATTCCAGTTGTAAATCTTTATTCATTACATAGTGGAATGTGTTGAGAACAATAAAACACAAAAAAGAACACAATATCCTGGAGTTGAAATAATGATAATGCTCAAAATCAAAGTGGAAAATGAAGTTACAGGCTGATCCAACTTCAGTCGAAATGCCTCAAGACGAGGAAATGATGCTCAGTAGTGTGTGTGGCCTCCACATGCTTGTATGACCTCCCTACAACGCCTGGGCATGATCTTGACGAGGCGGCGGATGGCCTCCTGAGGGATCTCCCAGACCTGGACTAAAGCATCTGCCAACTCCTGAACAGTCTGTGGTGCAACGTGACGTTGGTGGATGGTGCGAGACATGATGTCCCAGATGTGTTCAATCGGATTCAGGGATTGGGCGGGCCAGTCCATAGCTTCAATGCCTTCATCTTGCAGGAACTGCTGACACACCCCAGCCACATGAGGTCTGGCATTGTCCTACATTAGGAGAAACCCAGGGCCAACCGCACCAGCATATGGTCTCACAAGGGGTCTGAGGATCTCATCTCGGTACCTAATGGCAGTCAGGCTACCCCTGGTGAGCACATGGAGAGCTGTGCAGCCCTCCAAAGAAATGCCACCCCACACCACTACTGACCTATAGCCAAACCGGTCATGCTGAAGGATGTTGCAGGCAGCAGATTGCTCTCCACAGCGTCTCCAGACTCTCACGTCTGTCACATGTGCTCAGTGTGAACCTACTTTCATCTGTGAAGAGCACAGGGTGCCAGTGGTGAATTTGCCAATCCTGGTGTTCTGTGGCAAATGTCAATCGTCCTGCACGGTGTTGGGCTGTGAGCACAACCCCCATCTGTGGACGTCGGGCACTCAGACCATCCTCATGGAGTCGGTTTCTAACCGTTTGTGCAGACACATGCACATTTGTGGCCTTCTGGAGGTCATTTTGCAGGTCTCTGGCAGTGCTCCTCCTGTTCCTCCTTGCACAAAGACTGAGGTAGCGGTCCTGCTGCTGGGTTGTTGCCCTCCTACGGCCCCCTCCACATCTCCTGGTGTACTGGCCTGTCTCCTAGTAGCGCCTCCAGACACTCCGCTGACAGACACAACAAACCTTCTTGCCACAGCTCGCATTGATGTACCATCCTGGATGAGCTGCACTACCTGAGCCACGTGCGTGTCCATCTCATGCTACAAGTGTGAAAACACAACCAACATTCAAGTGACCAAAACATCAGCCAGAAAGCATTGGTACTGGGATGTGGTCTGTGGTCCCCACCTGCAGAACCACTCGTTTTAGTGTGTCTTGATAATTGCCAATAATTTCCATCTGTTGTCTATTCTATTTGCACAACAGCATGTGAAATTGATTGTCAAACAGTGTTGCTTCCGAAGTGGACAGTTTGAATTCACAGAAGTTTGATTTACTTCGAGCTATATTCTGCATTAGCAGGCTCCTGCTTGTAAAATTATTTAACCCCTTCAGATGGATTTACAGTGTGGGACGTGACTGTAACAGTGGAAAGGTATGGGATATTTGTTTTATTTTTCCTTTTTTACAGAACGAGGGTCGTCATTTGGATTGAGCGTTTAATAAACTATTACAACACCCTGTGTCTTTATTTCAATAAATTACTTTTTTCCTAATGTATGTGTGTTTTATTAACCATTTCGTACTATTGGATTAATAATGGATAGGTGACCTATTGACACCTCTCCGTTATTAACCTGGCTTAATGTCACCTTACATTAGCAAGGTGGCATTAACCCTTCATTACCCCATATCCAACCGCTACACGGGAATGGGAAGAGAGTGGCCAAGTGCCAGAATAGGCGCATCTTCCAGATGTGCCTTTTCTGGGGTGGCTGGGGGCAGATATTTTTAGCCAGGGGGGGGCCAATAACCATGGACCCTCTCCAGGCTATTAATATCTGCCCTCAGTCACTGGCTTTACCACTCTGGCGGGGAAAATTGCGCGGGAGCCCACGCCAATTTTTTCTGTGATTTAATCCTTTATTTTAACAGAGCCCCCAAATTTTGCACACAGACACTTGGAACATTATTAGTGCGGAATATGTAAAAAAAAAAAGGGATACGAAATGGTTTACTGTATGTAATTCATGCCTCATATCATGTCGGGTTTGGGAAGGAGATATGAAATGCCGGCAATTGAATTACCGGCCTTTCTGCTATCTAGCTCTGTATGAAATATATATATATATATATATTCCTTGAAAAAGGCTCAGATGGAGCTGAAACGTCGCCCGGCTATGTGGGTTGATTAAACCTTCCACATTTTCTCACTTTAATAATGGAGTGCTGCCTCTTTTTTTTGAATCTCTCTCTCTCTCTCTCTCTCTATATATGTGTATATATATATATATATGTGTATATATACCTATTCTATGTGTAGACATTTATTCCATCTATTCTATTGTAACCTGTCAGTGTGATTTTACTGTACACCGCACTGAATTGCCGGCTTTTCTCTCTAACACCGCTGCGTATGTCTCGTAAATCACACTGTTGGTCCGTGTGTAGTCCGTATTTTTCTCGCCCCCATTGACTTTCATCGGCAGATTTTTTGCGCAATACGCTGACAAATGCAGCATGCTGCGATTTTCTACGCCCGTAAAATACAGCTGTGAAATATATGGCAGATCGGAGCTGCCCCATATAGAATCATTGGTCCGTGTGCAATGCGTAGTTTTTGCGCCTCTCATACGTCAGTAAAGCTCTCTAGTGTGACGCTGGCGTTATTGTTGCACCACATCTAACGCCTTAACATGGATACAGTCAGCTTGCCTTTTGTTTGCAAGTTGCTTTGTGTTTTTGTGTAGCTTGCTGTTTTCAGCTCACATATGGTTGTCCTCCCTCTGACCACAACATCAGCTACATTAGCGCTGGGAGGCTCCAGGACCTCGCACCCCTCCGTAGCCCCTGCTGCTTCAGTGTCTGTGCCAATGCCATCTCTCTGCCCTCCAGTCTTGTACGATTTGGAGGCAATGAAGGGTGAAGAGAGGGAGATTGGAGGGGACATCCCAGGGGATTGTAGCAAAATGCATATGTAAAAAAAAAACTCTGCAGAAAGCTTGCTTTTTACAGCCAGCAGGAACATTTCCAATTACAGGTTAAAAAAAGGAAAAAATAGCTTTTCCAGTTATCAGACTTTTCCTTTGTAGCTCCTGGGCCCCAAAGCAAAACATGCCACTTGGCCCCGAAGCTATAGGCAGCAGTTGTAGTCAGCGGCCATCATTCTTCATCCTCCTCAGCCTCCTTCTAGGCTTCTGTACACCCCATGCACCAAGAGTTACGTCCCCCAACCATTCAGTCATAGCTCTGATCCCATATGGATGTTTCTCGCCCCGTTGGTACCACGTTACAGGTGGGATCACTCCCCTCATGCGGGGGCCAGTCAGATGGATTGTGTGGCTCTGACAGTTCTCATCCTGTAAGCCTCAGAATGTGTATTGAGGCTCTCTCCTATACTTTGTGCCCATTGTAGTCGCTGGAGCAGGGCTTGGTGTAAGAATGTGTATTGAGGCTCTCTCCTATACTTTGTGCCCATTGTAGTCGCTGGAGCAGGGCTTGGTGTAAGAATGTGTATTGAGGCTCTCTCCTATACTTTGTGCCCATTGTAGTCGCTGGAGCAGGGCTTGGTGTAAGAATGTGTATTGAGGCTCTCTCCTATACTTTGTGCCCATTGTAGTCGCTGGAGCAGGGCTTGGTGTAAGAATGTGTATTGAGGCTCTCTCCTATACTTTGTGCCCATTGTAGTCGCTGGAGCAGGGCTTGGTGTAAGAATGTGTATTGAGGCTCTCTCCTATACTTTGTGCCCATTGTAGTTGCTGGAGCAGGACTTGGTGTAAGAATGTGTATTGAGGCTCTCTCCTATACTTTGTGCCCATTGTAGTGGCTGGAGCAGGGCTTGGTGTAAGAATGTGTATTGAGGCTCTCTCCTATACTTTGTGCCCATTGTAGTTGCTGGAGCAGGACTTGGTGTAAAGGCCCCTTCACATTTAGCGACGCTGCAGCGATACCGACAACGATCCGGATCGCTGCAGCGTCGCTGTTTGGTCGCTGGAGAGCTGTCACACAGACCGCTCTCCAGCGACCAACGATGCCGGTAACCAGGGTAAACATCGGGTAACTAAGCGCAGGGCCGCACTTAGTAACCCGATGTTTACCCTGGTTACCATGCTAAAAGTAAAAAAAAACAAACACTAGATACTTACCTACAGCCGTCTGTCCTCCAGCGCTGCGCTCTGCTTCTCTGCTCTCCTCCTGTACTGTCTGGGAGCCGGAAAGCAGAGTGGTGACGTCACCGCTCTGCTTTCCGGCTCACAGACAGTACAGGAGGAGAGCAGAGCGCAGCGCTGGAGGACAGACGGCTGTAGGTAAGTATGTACTGTTTGTTTTTTTTTACTTTTAGCATGGTAACCAGGGTAAACATCGGGTTACTAAGCGCGGCCCTGCGCTTAGTTACCCGATGTTTACCCTGGTTACCAGTGAAGACATCGCTGGATCGGTGTCACACACACCGATCCAGCGATGTCTCCAGGGAGTCCAGCGACGAAATAAAGTTCTGGACTTTAGGTACCGTCACACATAGCGACGCTGCAGCGATACCGACAACGATCCGGATCGCTGCAGCGTCGCTGTTTGGTCGCTGGAGAGCTGTCACACAGACCGCTCTCCAGCGACCAACGATCCCGAGGTCCCCGGTAACCAGGGTAAACATCGGGTAACTAAGCGCAGGGCCGCGCTTAGTAACCCGATGTTTACCCTGGTTACCATCCTAAAAAGTAAAAAAACAAACGCTACATACTTACCTACCGCTGTCTGTCCCCGGCGCTCTGCTTCTCTGGTCTGGCTGTGAGCGCCGGGCAGCCAGAAAGCAGAGCGGTGACGTCACCGCTCTGCTTTCCGGCTGACCGACGCTCACAGCCAGAGCAGGAGGAGAGCAGAGCGCAGCGCTGGAGGACAGACGGCTGTAGGTAAGTATGTACTGTTTGTTTTTTTTACTTTTAGGATGGTAACCAGGGTAAACATCGGGTTACTAAGCGCGGCCCTGCGCTTAGTTACCCGATGTTTACCCTGGTTACCAGCAAAGACATCGCTGAATCGGTGTCACACACGCCGATTCAGCGATGTCTACGGGGAGTCCAGCGACGAAATAAAGTTCTGGACTTTCTTCCCCGACCAGCGACATCACAGCAGGGGCCTGATCGCTGCTGCCTGTCACACTGGACGATATCGCTAGCGAGGACGCTGCAACGTCACGGATCGCTAGCGATATCGTCTAGTGTGACGGTACCTTTTATTCAGCAACCAACGATCTCCCAGCAGGGGCCTGATCATTGGTCGCTGTCACACAGAACGATTTCATTAACGATATCGTTGCTACGTCACAAATAGCAACGATATCGTTAACAATATCGTTATGTGTGAAGGTACCTTTAGAATGTGTATTGAGGCTCTCTCCTATACTTTGTGCCCATTGTAGTCGCTGGAGCAGGACTTGGTGTAAGATTGTGTATTGAGGCTCTCTCCTATACTTTGTGCCCATTGTAGTCGCTGGAGCAGGGCTTGGTGTAAGAATGTGTATTGAGGCTCTCTCCTATACTTTGTGCCCATTGTAGTCGCTGGAGCAGGACTTGGTGTAAGAATGTGTATTGAGGCTCTCTCCTATACTTTGTGCCCATTGTAGTCGCTGGAGCAGGGCTTGGTGTAAGAATGTGTATTGAGGCTCTCTCCTATACTTTGTGCCCATTGTAGTTGCTGGAGCAGGGCTTGGTGTAAGAATGTGTATTGAGGCTCTCTCCTATACTTTGTGCCCATTGTAGTCGCTGGAGCAGGACTTGGTGTAAGAATGTGTATTGAGGCTCTCTCCTATACTTTGTGCCCATTGTAGTCGCTGGAGCAGGGCTTGGTGTAAGAATGTGTATTGAGGCTCTCTCCTATACTTTGTGCCCATTGTAGTCGCTGGAGCAGGGCTTGGTGTAAGAATGTGTATTGAGGCTCTCTCCTATACTTTGTGCCCATTGTAGTCGCTGGAGCAGGGCTTGGTGTAAGAATGTGTATTGAGGCTCTCTCCTATACTTTGTGCCCATTGTAGTCGCTGGAGCAGGGCTTGGTGTAAGAATGTGTATTGAGGCTCTCTCCTATACTTTGTGCCCATTGTAGTTGCTGGAGCAGGACTTGGTGTAAGAATGTGTATTGAGGCTCTCTCCTATACTTTGTGCCCATTGTAGTCGCTGGAGCAGGGCTTGGTGTAAGAATGTGTATTGAGGCTCTCTCCTGTACCGTGTGCCCATTGTAGTCGCTGGAGCAGGGCTTGGTGTAAGAATGTGTATTGAGGCTCTCTCCTGTACCATGTGCCCATTGTAGTCGCTGGAGCAGGACTTGGTATTAGAATGTGTACTGAGGCTCTCTCCTATACCATGTGCCCATTGTAGTCGCTGGAGCAGGGCTTGGTATTAGAATGTGTATTGAGGCTCTCTCCTATACTTTGTGCCCATTGTAGTTGCTGGAGCAGGGCTTGGTATAAGAATGTATTGAGGCTCTCTCCTGTACCGTGTGCCCATTGTAGTCGCTGGAGCAGGGCTTGGTATTAGAATGTGTATTGAGGCTCTCTCCTGTACCATGTGCCCATTGTAGTTGCTGGAGCAGGGCTTGGTGTAAGAATGTGTATTGAGGCTCTCTCCTATACCGTGTGCCCATTGTAGTCGCTGGAGCAGGGCTTGGTATTAGAATGTGTATTGAGGCTCTCTCCTGTACCGTGTGCCCATTGTAGTCGCTGGAGCAGGGCTTGGTGTAAGAATGTGTATTGAGGCTCTCTCCTGTACCATGTGCCCATTGTAGTCGCTGGAGCAGGACTTGGTATTAGAATGTGTATTGAGGCTCTCTCCTATACCGTGTGCCCATTGTAGTCGCTGGAGCAGGGCTTGGTATTAGAATGTGTATTGAGGCTCTCTCCTGTACCGTGTGCCCATTGTAGTCGCTGGAGCAGGGCTTGGTGTAAGAATGTGTATTGAGGCTCTCTCCTGTACCATGTGCCCATTGTAGTCTCTGGAGCAGGACTTGGTATTAGAATGTGTATTGAGGCTCTCTCCTATACCGTGTGCCCATTGTAGTCGCTGGAGCAGGGCTTGGTATTAGAATGTGTATTGAGGCTCTCTCCTGTACCGTGTGCCCATTGTAGTCGCTGGAGCAGGGCTTGGTGTAAGAATGTGTATTGAGGCTCTCTCCTGTACCATGTGCCCATTGTAGTCGCTGGAGCAGGGCTTTGTATAAGAATTAGTGATGAGTGAATACACTCGTTGCTCGGTTTTCCCTAGCACGCTCGGGTGGTCTCCGGGTATTTGACTGCTCGGAGATTTAGTTTTTGTTGCCTCAGCAGCATGATTTACATCTGTTAGCCAGCATAAGTACATGTGGGGGTTGCCTGGTTGCTAGGGAATCCCCACATGTATTCAAGCTGTCTATCAGCTGTAAATCATGCAGCTGAGGCAAAGAAAACTAAATCTCCGAACACTTACAAATACTCGGAGCCACCCGAGCGTGCTCAGGAAAACCCGAGCAAGGAGTACACTCGCTCATCACTAATAAGAATGTGTATTGCGGCTCTCTCCTATACCGTGTGCCCGTTGTAGTCGCTGGAGCAGGGCTAATCTTCCATCAGGGTGGGACTTGTCGCTAATCTCTAGCTGGAGTGTTTATTTTCTGTGCTTTTCAATTATCGCACTTTTCTTCTTTCACCTTCTATGTGCAGTAACAGAGAAAACATACAAAACCTGCAGATAATGGGCCAGTGACGCACGGCTTATGAATTGCTGCTCACAGTGCCAAATCACAGAATCTTATATTTTGATCTACGGACATAAAGGGTTCTTCCCACGTTTCAGAAATACCTAATTTTAGGATAGTTTTTGTAAAAGAAAAGAAAACCAAGCACTTTTGTAATTTGTTAACGTTTTCTGCTGTTCTTAAGATATTAACTGTTTTTTTGTTTGTTTTTGTTTACATCTAGAGATGAGCGAACCTGAACAGTAAACTTCAGCGTCCGTACTGAACACTTACTGTTCGGGCACGGACTTCACCATGAAGCCCGTGTTACTGTTCGAGCTTGGTCCCCCCGAGTACGGGCGTTTGTCCCGCTGTCATGTGCTTAACAGGGCGGCAAACACTGCTTCACATTGGCGGTAAAGTCAGCACCAACGTCAGAGAGCCGCAGTTCCCAAGCTGTCAAATGACAACGTGAACTCGCAGCTATAAAATATAAAAAGGGCCTGGGACTTCCTCCTCCCCCCCACCCCCCCTTTTTTGACAACCAGCCAAGCAAAGCAGACATCTGGAGGCTGGTATTCTCGGGCTGATAAGCAACCATGTATAATGATCGTCCCGAGCCAAAAAATAGCAGCCTTCAGCTGCCCAGAAAAGGCTCATTTATTAGTTGCCCCTATTCTGGTGCTTTGCCCAGCTCTTCCCACTTGTCGTGCAAGTGGGGTTCATATTTGTGGGGTTGATGTCACCTTTGTATTGTCAGGTGACATCAAGCCCAGAGGTTAGTAATGGAGGTATATGTATAGTTATATGGTAAATAAAGACACAGCCAGAATAAAGTCTTTTATTTGAAATAAAACAAAACACAGTTTTCCTTTTCTATTTAAAAATAACAAACACCGTTATACTCACCTAACACCTAGTTCCGCTGAATCCCTCCTCTCCTGTAATGAAACCAAAATAAAAAACAATATCCCTCTTCTGTCCGTCGTTCTGTCCCACGCAGTAATCCATGTCAGGGGTAAAAACAGTTTTCACCCTGGACGGTGCCAAGATGCAACCGTCCAGGCTGAGAACCATAGGTGAATGAGCTGCTGCAAGCTCAACGTCAGTGACTAGCGGTGACGTCATCGAGGTTACTGACGATCACGGAGGCTGTATTCCCAGCCGGGCTGAACTGCGGTGACTTCGGTGAGATGCCCGCTAGCACTGTGAGAAAGTCTCACGGTGCATAGGCGAGTTCACCGCTGTTCAAATTCACTGCTGTGAAATTCTACCAGTGAACTCAAGTCTGTACTGTGAGACTTTCTCACGGTGCGTTCTGGGAATGCAGCCTCAGTGACTGGCGGTAACCTCGATGTCACCACTGGTCACTGACGCTGCGCTCACAGCCGCTCATTCACCATTGGTTCTCAGCCTGGACAGTACCATTTTGGCACCATCCAGGTTGAAAACTGTTTTCCCCCTGACATGGATCATGGTGTGGGACAGAACGATGGACAGGTGAGGGATATTGTTGCTTTTTATTTTTGTTTTATTACAGGAGACAAAGGATTCAGTGGAATTTGGCGTTAGATGAGTATAGCTGTGTTTCTTATTTTTAAATAAAAAAGGAAAACCGTGTTTTGTTTTATTTCATATAAAAGACTTTATTCTGTCTGTGTGTTTATTTACCATCTTATATACTCCTCTCCATTACTAACCTTCTGGGCTTGATGTCACCTGACAATGCAAAGGTGACATCAACCCCACAAATATGGATCCCACTTGCCACCGCTACAAGGCAAGTGGGAAGAGCCGGGAAAAGCGTCACAATTAGCGCATCTATTAGATGCGTCTTTTCAAGGGGGTATGGGCTGCTATTTTTTAGACAGGGGGGGGGACAATATCCATGGCCCCTTACCAACCTGAAAATACCAGCTCTCCCGGCTGTCTGCTTTAGCTAGTCTTGTTTTAAAAACATGGGGGGATCCCACCCCATTATTTTAAATTATTTAATTAAAAAATGCAGCATTGGGACCCCTCTATTGATAATCAGCCTTGCTGAAGCTGACAGCTGAGGGTCGCAGCCCCCAGCTGTGAGTTTTGCCTGGCCGGTTATCAAAAATACAGAGGAATCTATCCCGTTTTTCTCTTTTTTTTCCCTTTAATTAATATTTATTTAGAGCGCAGGTGTTGGCTGATGAATACTCTCATAAGCCGCTCCTGCTGTCAGTGTTGTTAACGGCAGCAGACGACGGATGATGGGAGCAGTAGTCTCATCAGCTGACGCCAGTGACTAGTGGTAATCTTTATACAGTACAGACCAAAAGTTTGCACACACCTTCTCATTTAAAGATTTTTCTGTATTTTCATGACTATGAAAATTGTACATTCACACTGAAGGCATCAAAACTCATGTGGAATTATATACTTAACAAAAAAGTGTGAAGCAACTGAAATTATGTCTTATATTCTAGGTTCTTCAAAGTAGCCACCTTTTGCTTTGATGACTGCTTTGCACACTCTTGACATTCCATTCTCTTGATGAGCTTCAAGAGGTAGTCACCGGGAATCGTCTTCCAACAATCTTGAATGAGTTTCCAGAGATGCTTAGCACTTGTTGGCCCTTTTGCCTTCACTCTGCGGTCCAGCTCACCCCAAACCATCTCGATTGGGTTCAGGTCTGGTGACTGTGGAGGCCTGGTCATCTGGCGTAGCACCCCATCACTCTCCTTCTTGATCAAAGAGCCCTTACACAGCCTGGAGGTGTGTTTGGGGTCATTGTCCTGTTGAAAAATAAATGATGGTCCAACTAAACGCAAACCGGATGGAATAGCATACCGCTGCAAGATGCTGTGGTAGCCATGCTGGTTCAGTATGCCTTAAATTTTGAATAAATCCCCAACAGTGTCACCAGCAAAGCACCCCCACACCATCACACCTCCTCCTCCATGCTTCACGGTGGCAACCAGGTATGTAGAGTCCATCCGTTCACCTCTTCTGCGTCGCACAAAGACACGGTGGTTGGAACCAAAGATCTCAAATTTGGACTCATCAGACCAAAGCACAGATTTCCATTGGTCTCATGTCCATTCCTTGTGTTCTTTAGCCCAAACAAGTCTCTTCTGCTTGTTGCCTGTCCTTAGCAGTGGTTTCCTAGCAGCTATTTTACCATGAAGGCCTGCGGCACAAAGTCTCCTCTTAGCAGTTGTTGTAGAGATGTGTCTGCTGCTAGAACTCTGTGGGGCATTTACCTGGTCTCTAATCTGAGCTGCTGTTAACCTGCCATTTCTGAGTCTGGTGACTCGGATAAACATATCCTCAGAAGCAGAGGTGACTCTTGGTGTTCCTTTCCTGGGGTGGTCCTCATGTGAGCCAGTTTCTTTGTAGCGCTTGATGGTTTTTGCCACTGCACTTGGGGACACTTTCAAAGTTTTCCCAATTTTTCGGACTGAATGAAGTAATGATGGCCACTCGTTTTTCTTTTCTTAGCTGCTTTTTTCTTGCCATAATACAAATTCTAACAGTCTATTCAGTAGGACTATCAGCTGTGTATCCACCACACTTCTGCACAACAAAACTGATGGTCCCAACCCCATTTATAAGGCAAGAAATCCCACTTATAAAACCTGACAGGGCACACCTGTGAAGTGAAAACCATTTCCGGTGACTACCTCTTGAAGCTCATCAAGAGAATGTCAAGAGTGTGCAAAGCAGTCATCAAAGCAAAAGGTGGCTACTTTGAAGAACCTAAAATATAAGACATATTTTGGTCTGTACTGTACCTCTAATCACAGCTGTGCGCTCAAGCTGTCTTCTGACAGCGTGGAACCGCAATTGACTGACTGGCAGTGATAATTTTACCGCCGATCAGAAGTGGTGTTTGCTGCTCTGTCATGCACATGACACCGTCGTAAACACTGGATGTTCGGGGCCCCCATGCAAGTGAATGAGGTCCAGGTTCAGTTCAAGGTACTGTTCTGGTACCCGAACCCAAACTTTTTGTAACTGTTTGGCCGAACTTGCTGGACCCAAACATCCAGTTGTTCACCCATCTCTATTTACAGCCCATTTCCTATTGAGCTTGTAAGTGTTGTTATGAGGTTGGCAAAAATCCTTGTTAAAGGGAACCTGTCACCCCAAAAATCGCGGGTGAGGTAAGCCCACTGGCATCAGGGGCTTATCTACAGCATTCTGTAATGCTGTAGATAAGCCCCCAATGTTACCTGAAAGAGGAGAAAAAGACGTTATATTATACTCACCCAGGGGCGGTCCCGCTGCTGGTCCGGTCGGATGGGCGTCTCTGGTCCGCTGCGGCACCTCCCATCTTCATTCCAAGACGTCCTCTTCTGATCTTCAGCCACGGCTCCGGCGCAGGCGTACTTTGTCTGCCCTGTTGAGGGCAGAGCAAAGTACTGCAGTGCACAGGCGCCGTCCCTCTCTGACCTATCCGACGCCTGCGCACTGCAGTACTTTGTTCATCCGACCGGACCAGCAGCGGGACCGCCCCTGGGTGAGTATAATATAACGTCTTTTTCTTCTCTTTCAGGTAACATCAGGGGCTTATCTACAGCATTACAGAATGCTGTAGATAAGCCCCTGATGCCAGTGGGCTTACCTCACCCGCGATTTTCGGGGTGACAGGTTCCCTTTAACTTCTAATCCTTGCCTTCTTCAGCACACTGCTTACCAGATAGACAGCAGCAGTGGTCAGTCTCCTAGGCAACAAGCAGGAAACAGTCTTAATATATCCAGAACAGATGACAATTGTAATATGCAGTTAACTGAATTGTTTTTACAAGCTCTATCCAACAATATCCATCTGTGAGATGTCAATATCCCTTCAATAATTCAATCCCTTCTAGAATCCGCCCTTTTCTCACCATAGAAACAACAAAAACCCTCACTGTCGCCCTGATCCATTCTCGCCTGGACTACTGCAACGCTCTATTAATTGGCCTCCCCCTCACTTCGACTTTGCATCCTTAATGCAGCAGCCAGGGTCGTCCATCTGGCTAATCGTTACTCAAACGCGTCCGCTCTTCGCCAGTCATTATACTGGCTGCCCATTCATTACAGGATACAATTCAAAGTACTTGTTCTCACCCACAAAGCTCTCCACAGTGCGGCACCCCCTTACAGCTCCTCCCTCATTTGTCGGCCTAGCCGACCTCTGCGCTCTGCAAATGACTTTCGGCTAACCTCTGCACTAATCCGTACCTCCCACTCCCAACTACAAGACTTCTCCCGTGCTGCACCAATCCTCTGGAATGCTCTACCCCAAGAAATTAGGACCATCCACAATTTGCATAGTTTTAGGCGCTCGCTCAAAACACATTTGTTCAGAGCGGCTTACCATGTTCCCTAATCAGTTATTTTGTGTGTGTGTGTAGCCCATTCACTACTTCCATCTATCCCCCACCCCCTGAGATGGTTGTGCCATCATTGTAAATACATCATTGTAAATACACACCTGTACTTTGTATCTCCCCACCTCATTGTAGATTGTAAGCTCTCACGAGCAGGGTTGTGTTGCTTTAATTAGTGTATTGTTAACATTGTTATTTATGAATGTTGTGTTTGAAGCTTTTAAACTGTAAAGCGCTGCGGAATATGTTGGCAATATGTTGGCGCTATATAAATAAAAATTATTATTATTAATTGAAATCAGTAATTACAATAATCTTTTCTTCATTTTGTGTACGTCCATCTTGACTGAGCTGTTGCTAACATGGTTTAGTGAGATCCTTCATAGCAGCCGCAGGGATCAGAGGATCTCGTGGACTGAAGATGTTCATTGACTCCTATGGGAGAGTGTTGTGGATAAGCTCTGTGATGTGTGCAGGTAGGACAGGAGTTGAGCACTGACTCCTATGGGAGAGTGTTTTGGATAAGCTCTGTGATGTGTGCAGGAAGGGAAGGAGATGAGCGCTGACTCCTATGGGAGAGTGTTGTGGATAAGCTCTGTGATGTGTGCAGGAAGGGAAGGAGATGAGCGCTGACTCCTATGGGAGAGTGTTGTGGATAAGCTCTGTGATGTGTGCAGGAAGGGCAGGAGATGAGCTCTGACTCCTATGGGAGAGTGTTGTGGATATGCTCTGTAATGTGAGCAGGGAGGGCAGGAGTTGAGCACTGCCTCCTATGGGAGAGTGTTGTGGATATGCTCTGTGATGTGTGCAGGGAGGGCAGGAGATGAGCACTGTCTCCTATGGGAGAGTGTTGGGGATGAGCGCTGACTCCTATGGGAGAGTGTTGTGGATATGCTCTGTGATGTGTGCAGGTAGGGCAGGAGATGAGCACTGACTCCTATGGGAGAGTGTTGTGGATAAGCTCTGTGACCTGTGCAGGTAGGGCAAGAGATGAGCACTGACTCCAAAGGGAGAGTGTTGTGGATAAGCTCTTTGATGTGTGCAGGGAGGGCAGGAGATGAGCACTGAGTCCTATGGGAGAGTGTTGTGGATAAGCTCTGTGATGTGTGCAGGTAGGACAGGAGTTGAGCACTGACTCCTATGGGAGAGTGTTGTGGATAAGCTCTGTGATGTGTGCAGGAAGGGAAGGAGATGAGCGCTGACTCCTATGGGAGAGTGTTGTGGATAAGCTCTGTGATGTGTGCAGGTAGGGCAGGAGATGAGCTCTGACTCCTATGGGAGAGTGTTGTGGATATGCTCTGTAATGTGAGCAGGGAGGGCAGGAGTTGAGCACTGCCTCCTATGGGAGAGTGTTGTGGATATGCTCTGTAATGTGAGCAGGGAGGGCAGGAGTTGAGCACTGCCTCCTATGGGAGAGTGTTGTGGATATGCTCTGTGATGTGTGCAGGGAGGGCAGGAGATGAGCACTGTCTCCTATGGGAGAGTGTTGGGGATGAGCGCTGACTCCTATGGGAGAGTGTTGTGGATATGCTCTGTGATGTGTGCAGGTAGGGCAGGATATGAGCACTGACTCCTATGGGAGAATGTTGTGGATAAGCTCTGTGACCTGTGCAGGTAGGACAAGAGATGAGCACTGACTCGAAAGGGAGAATGTTGTGGATATGCTCTGTAATGTGAGCAGGGAGGGCAGGAGATGAGCACTGAGTCCTATGGGAGAGTGTTGTGGATAAGCTCTTTGATGTGTGCAGGGAGGGCAGGAGATGAACACTGACTCCTATTGGAGAGTGTTGTGTATAAGCTCTGTGATGTGTGCAGGGTGGGCAGGAGATGAGCACTGACTCCTATGGGAGAGTGTTGTGGATAAGCTCTTTGATGTGTGCAGGGAGGGCAGGAGATGAGCACTGACTCCTATGGGAGAGTGTTGTGGATAAGCTCTGTGATGTGTGCAGGTAAGGCAGGAGATGAGCGCTGACTCCTATGGGAGATTGTCGTGGATAAGCTCTGTGATGTGGGCAGGAGATGAGCGCTGACTCCTATGGGAGAGTGTTGTGGATAAGCTCTGTGATGTGTGCAGGTAGGGCAGGAGGTGAACTCTGACTCCTATGGGAGAGTGTTGTGGATATGCTCTGTGACATGTGCAGGGACTGCAGGAGATGAGCACTGACTCCTACAGGAGAGAGTTGTGGATATGCTCTGTGACATGCAGGGAGGGCAGTAGATGTTCATTGACTCCTATGGAAGAGTGTTGTGTATATGCCATTTGACGTGTGCAGGGTGGGCAGGAGATGAGCACTAACTCCTATGGGAGAGATTTGTGGATATACTCTGTGATGTGAGCAGGGAGGACAGGAGGTGAGAACTGACTCCTATGGGAGAGTGTTGTGGATATGCTCTGTGATGTGAGCAGGGAGGGCAGGAGGTGAGCACTGACTCCTATGGGAGAGTGTTGTGGATATGCTCTGTAATGTGAGCAGGGAGGGCAGGAGATGAGCACTGACTCCTACTGGAGAGTGTTGTGGATATGCTCTGTGATGTGAGCAGGGAGGGCAGGAGATGAGCACTGACTCTTATGGGAGAGTGTTGTGGATATGCTCTGTGACGTGAGCAGGAAGGCAGGATATTTGCACTTACTCCTATGGGAGAGTGTTGTGGATATTCTCTGT
The DNA here is from genome assembly GCF_032444005.1 of Ranitomeya imitator. Classification (NCBI taxonomy): domain Eukaryota; kingdom Metazoa; phylum Chordata; class Amphibia; order Anura; family Dendrobatidae; genus Ranitomeya; species Ranitomeya imitator. The sequence goes on from NC_091282.1 coordinate 616,059,373, forward strand.
GACGTGATTAGGGAGGACAGGATATTTGCACTGACTCCTATGGGAGAGTGTTGTGGATATGCTCTATTATGTGTGCAGGGAGGGCAGGAGATAAGCAGTGACCATCGGCTTCTTCTGTATAAGTATCATCTGCCATAGTAATCCTGCCAGTTAGGCCGGCGTCACACTCAGCGTAAGACAATACGGTCCGTATATTACGGCCGTAATACACTGAAAAGTCCCCAAAATAGTGGTCTGTAGCTCCTCCGTAGGCAGGGTGTGTCAGCGTATTTTGCGCATGGCATCCTCCGTATGTAATCCGTATGGCATCCGTACTGTGTGTTTTTCTTGCAGGCTTGCAAAACCGACATATGGCTATACAAGGGATCCATGTGTAAAAAAAAAACAGAAACATATATATTGTGTGTATATATATATATATATATATATATATATATATGTCAGTAGACACATATATGTATATATATTATTACTTCATACAGCGCTAGATAGCTTTAAAGCCGGTAATTCAATTACCGGCTTTTGCTATCTCCTTCCTAAACCTGACATGATATGAGACATGGTTTACATACAGTAAACCATCTCATATCACCATTTTTTTTGCATATTCCACACTACTAATGTTAGTAGTGTGTATATGCAAAATTTGGCCGTTCTAGCAATTAAATTAAAGGGTTAAATGGCTGAAAAAATTGGCGTGGGCTCCCGCGCAATTTTCTCCGCCAGAGTAGTAAAGCCAGTGACTGAGGGCAGATATTAATAGCCTGGAGAGGGTCCATGGTTATTGGCCCCCCCTGGCTAAAAACATCTACCCCCAGCCACCCCAGAAAAGGCACATCTGGAAGATGCGCCTATTCTGGCACTTGGCCCCTCTCTTCCCATTCCCGTGTAGCGGTGGGATATGGGGTAATGAAGGGTTAATGCCACCTTGCTATTGTAAGGTGACATTAAGCCAAATTAATAATGGAGAGGCGTCAATTATGACACCTATCCATTATTAATCCAATACAGTAAAGGGTTAAAAAAAAACACAAACCCATTATTAAAAATTATTTTAATGAAATAAAAACAAAGGTTGTTGTAATAATTTATTCTACACTCAATCCATCTGAAGACCCTCGCTCTGTAACAAAGAAAAAATAATAAACCAACAATTTACATACCTTCCGAAGATCTGTAAGATCCCACGATGTAAATCCATCTGAAGGGGTTAAAATATTTTGCAGCCAGGAGCTCTGTTAATGCAGCGGTGCTCGTGGCTGCAAAACCCCGGGGAATGAAGGTAAAGTAGGTCAATGACCTATATTTACCTTCATTCGCGGTGAGGCGCCCTATTCTATGTGTACACATTTATTCTACCTATTCTATTGTAAGCTGTCAGTGTGACTTTACTGTACACCGCACTGAATTGCCGGCTTTTCTCTCTAACACCGCAGCGTATTTCTCGCAAGTCACACTGCTGGTCCATGTGTAATCCGTATTTTTCTGGCTTCTATAGACTTTCATTGGCATTTTTTTTTTGCGCAATACGGTGACAAACGCAGCATGCTGCGATTTTCTACGGCCGTAGAAAGCCGTATAATACTGATCAGTAAAATACGGCAGATAGGAGCAGGGGCATAGAGAATAATTGGGACGTTAGTTAGGCGTGTTTTATGGACATATTTTATGCGCTCATACGTCCGTAAAACTCGCCAGTGTGACGCCGGCCTTATACTGAGTTGCCTGCTGACAAGGGATCTTCACAGAACAGGAAGTGTCAGCCCATTTTTACCCTTAAGGAATATGTCAGCAGGTATTGGCTATGTAATCTGACAGAAGCATGATGCAGGGCCAGGGACACTGATTTCAGTGATGTATCACTTAGTTTACTGGGTGCAGCAGTTGTGGTTAAATCCGTTTTCTTTGCAGCAGATCTAGCAGAGCTCCACAATGTTGGGAACCGAGCTCTGAAATGACCCTTTGAAATTGTGAGTGCTCCTGTGTATGGGAGAGATGGCCAAGATAGCTGCTGATGGCTGTCTTCACTGCCATCTTCCTGCTGAGCATACATGCCCGAGTGTCCATAGATGTGGTAGATTTACTGTTGTCAGAGTTATGTAATGTCTGCCCAACATTAGAAACAAAATGAAAACTACAAATTATGATATGGTAAATAAAAAAAAAATTGTAACCAAAACATTCAAACTTTAATAGGTTTTCTTTATCATTATTGTGGTTCAACCTCGGTACTAAAACTCAGAAGTGCGGCACGCGTGACACAAGTCAAGTGCCAGTGCCACCTGTCTAGATGTCGTCTTCTTTTTCGGAGCTGCCAGCTGATTTCAGCTTTCATCATCTCGTACTGAAATGCAAACGGTCAGTGTAGTCTCACCATTTTCCATTCTCTTGCTTCATTGATGTGGTTTCTGTGCATAATTGCGGGGGGCCGCTGTAGGCAAAGCCTGTAGCTTCTCAACCAGCCTGAATTGGGAGGCTTGGAGGAAGCAGGCGGTGCTCTAGGCTGTGACATAATGAACCAACATCTTGCCATGATCAGATTAGGAATTTCTGAATTTTGCTTTCCTGTGAAGAGCAAGAATCAGGCCCCTGACCAGAGGTCAGAATAATCTTTTCTAATCAAATCGATTCTCGCTGGCTTGTCATCTCCAATAAAGTGGCGCAGAAGATGTCCATTAGTAAAGCAGGCGTCCTCCCCGCTACAGGCATGTGGTTAAGACTCGTACTTAAGAGTATCCATCCAGAAGAAGAAAACGGTCTGCACTCTGAACCTTCTATAATGGAGTCTCTCCAGAATACTTTTAAATAGGAGCAGTTGATCAAAACGAAAACAAGTTTAAATAGGGAGCGGTTGATCGATAGGAAAAGAAGTTTAAATAGGGAGCGGTTAATCGAAACGAAAAGGGAGATCGTAGGCATTTGGCTATAAAACAGAACAAAACAAAGTTTTAGATGTTCACCAATGTCTCTGGGGTTTGAGATTTGTAACATTGAGTAATTCTTTAAGATTTTCACCAGTTCATGTTGACCTTGGATCCATCAGGTGACCCACTACCGAAAGAACGCTGTTTCCTAGACGTTCGCATTTCTTTGAGTTATCAATTTAATACACAAAGATTAGAAAGCTCTGCCCGAGGCTAGGCTTTCCGTGCTGCTTACGCAGTCTTCTACCGCCGCTGCCCTTATCAGTCAGGCTTTACAAACAACGCCCATATTTCCTTTTCACGGCTGGAGAACATTTGTATTTGTACTTTGCGGTGGCTTCCTAACTACGGGCAGGCAGCCAAAGACAACAGGTGGAAATCACCTCCCAGACTTGGAAGGAACTGCTAACATGACACACGTCATGATATTTAACTGGTTGACCACATTTCTGGGCTCTTTTTTTTTAATCTGCATTTCGTATCTCAAATGTGAAAATAATTCAAGGCAACCTGTCAGAATGATTTTTTCCAAATAAACCTAGCGGAGGAAACAGATGAAAGAAAGTGCCAGATTCTGAGGAATGGGTAGGAAAAGAGAACTCCAAACACTTAGATCAGAGAGATGATAGGCCTACCTAAAATAAAGAAAAAATGTTTTTAGGACAGTCTTAAAACTGTGGACACTGGATTGTCTGGGTAGTGCAGTTCTTCAACACAATGATGCCAAGCCACATGTTGCTCATGCTACTATGGGCAGCCTGCATTAGCCTAAATGGTCTGCAGCTTCTCCAGACTTGTCTCCCATCAAGCACATTTGCGTCGTCATAGGTTGGCAATTTCACAGGGAGCTGCCAGCAGTGGATCTTGATTATTTGTTTGCCTAAGTACATTCAACACATCAGGAAATTCCTTAGACAGCCATTAATGGCCTCATTGTTGCAGCCAATGCTGTAAATACGGATATTTTGGCACGTAGGCGCTCATTCTCAAAATTGAGTAAATTGACATGTTTTGAAAATGTGTTTGTATATATTTCAGTAAATATAAAGTCCCAATCCAATAGGCTCTCTTCCTCCCTTTGTACGTTTTGCTTGCACTTCTTCCAGGGATTTGCCGCTTAGAAAAAGCACTAGCGAAACTTAGATATTGATATGTACACTTGTCACTTTGTTGCTTAGTACATTTGATTGTTCTGTATTCCATGATTTATACATTTGACCAATGTTTTTACCGCTATATGTGACCAATGTACTACTTTAGTATTTCACCATCATATGTACGGCATTGCATACAATCCAACCATTGGCTCTCTTGGGTTTTTTTTATACATGTTTGTTTTGAGGGATTTGTTCTGAAGCTACAGTTATGGCCGAAAGTGTTGGCACCCTTGAAATTGTATTAGAAAATTAAGTATTTCTCCAAGAAAATTATTGCGGTTACACATTTTGTTATGCACATATATATTTCCTTTGTGTATTGGAAAAGCAGAAAAAGCAGAGGAAAAGAAGGCCATCTGGACTTAATTTCACACAACAAGACAAAAATGGGCCGGACCAAATTGTTTTCGCCATCAACTTCATATTTGGCTGAGATTTTAGAATACCGTAGATAACCGCAATCATTTGCTTCCTATAACAATTAACAAGCGTCTTACACCTCTCAACAGGAGTTTTGGACCACTGTTCTTTTGCAAACTGCTCCAGGTTTCTCATATGTGAAAGTGTCTTCTCCCAACAGCAATTCTGAGATCTCTCCACAGGTGTCAAATGAGATTTATGGGGCTTCTTGAAGTATCTTTGGGTCCTTGTCTTGCTGCGCATGAACTAGGATGCAAACACATCTTTCTAACACTGGGCGCTGCTTTGCAACCCAAAATTCTTTGGTAATCTTCAAATTTCATGATGCCTTGCACACAGTCAAGGCACCCAGTGCCAGAGGCAGCAAAACAACCCCAAAGCATCTTTAAACCTCCGCTATATTTAACTGTAGATACTGTTATCTTTTCTTTGTTGGCCTCATTCCATTTTTGGTAAACAGTAAAATGATGTGCTTTACCAAAAAGCTCTATCTTTTTCTCATCTGTCCACAAGACGCTTTCTCAGAAGGATTTTGGCTCGCGTACATTTTGGCTAACTACAGTCTAGCTTTTTATTTCTCGGTGTCAGCAGGGGTGTCCTCCTGGGTCTCCTGCCATAGTGTTTAATTTCATTCAAATGTCGATGGATAGTTTGTGCTGACACTGATGCACCCTGAGCCGGCAGGACAGCTTGGATTTCAACATGATTGGGGTTGCGTATCCACCATCCAGACTATCCTGTGTTGCAACCTGTCATCAGTTTTTCTGCCTTCCACTTCTTGGAAGGTAAGTTACAGTGCCATTGTCACGGATGTGTCAGAGGCTGCAGACTGCACTGCATCTGTCTGCAGAAGGTCTCAGCAGTTTGCCTTGCAGACTAATGGCCACCTCCCCCGGCTCTGATGGTGTCACCTGGATCTGGGTGTTTATTACTCCCAACTTCCTGTTGGGAGTTGTGGGTGATATTTTCTATTTGCCCATCTCTGTTGAGGCTTGGAGCTGTAGCAGTCTGCTAGCGCCTCTCTGGTGTTTGGAGGACGTCTGTTATGATCAGGTGGCCTTGGAGCAGCATGAAATGACCTTCACTGGAGCAGTGGTAACTTTACTGACCGCAAACCCTGATCCTATCATGGCAACTAGAAGTAGCCGTGGGGTGTGCCTAACCAGACCTAGACACCTCGACACAGCCTAAGGACTAAATATCCCTAAAGATGGAAATAGGAAAACTCTCTTGCCTCAGAGTAGACCTCCAAAGGATAGGTAGCCCCCCACAAATAATGACTGTGAGTAGGAGAGGAAAAGACACACACAGACAGAAAACAGGGATAAGCAAAGGAGGCCACTTCTACCTAGATAGGAAAGGATAGTTCAGGATACTATGCGGTCAGCATAAAACACTACAAAATATCCACAGCAGAAAAATACAAAAACTCCACCACCTAACTAAAGATGTGGAGAGTATATCTGCGACTCCAGCGAGTCCAACTAGACTGAGAAAAACATCAGGCACAGTCTAGCAGGAACAAAATAGAAACAAGATAAGCACAGAAAATAAACACACAGCAGTGTGTCTAAAAAAAATGAAGCAAACACTTATCTTAGCTGAATTGGCAGCAAGCAGGAGAGGCCAGGCAGAGGACCAACACTTCCAAAGGAACATTGACTACTGGCAAGGACTAATGAGTCCTGCACAGCTAAATACCCCAGTCAGAATTGCAATTAGCAGAAACACCTGTCCAAGACTGCTGCTCAGGAATAACTGCATTACCATCAACATCCACCGGAGGGAGCCCAAGAGCAGAATTCCCAACAGTACCCCCCCTTGAGGAGGGGTCACCGAACCCTCACCAGAGCCCCCAGGCCGGTCAGAACGAGCAAGGTGAAAGGCACGAACCAAATCAGCGGCATGGACATCAAAGGCCGAAACCCAAGAATTATCCTCCTGGCCATAACCCTTCCATTTGACAAGGTACTGAAGCTTCCGCCTCGAAAAACGAGAATCCAAAATCTTCTCAACCACATATTCCAACTCCCCATCGACCAACACAGGGGCCGGAGGATCATCAGAGGGAACAACGGGCTCCACATATTTCCGCAACAAAGATCTATGGAAGACATTATGGATAGCAAAAGAGGCCGGAAGCGCCAGACGAAAAGACACCGGATTAATAATCTCAGAAATCCTATAAGGACCAATAAACCGTGGCTTAAACTTAGGAGAATAAACCTTCATAGGAACATGACGGGAAGATAACCAAACCAGATCTCCAACCCGAAGCCGGGAACCAACACAGCGACGTTGGTTAGCAAAACGTTGAGCCTCCTCCTGAGACAACACCAAATTGTCCACCACCTGAGCCCAAATCTGCTGCAACCTGTCAACCACAGAATCCACATCAGGAAAGTCAGAAGACTCATCCTGCCCAGAAGAAAAATGAGGATGAAAACCAAAATTACAAAAAAAGGCGAAACCAAAGTAGCCGAACTAGCCCGATTATTAAGGGCAAACTCGGTCAATGGCAAAAAATCCACCCAATCATCCTGATCAGCAGACACAAAGCATCTCAAATAAGTCTCCAAAGTCTGATTAGTACGCTCGGTCTGGCCATTTGTCTGAGGATGAAACGCAGAAGAAAAAGACAAATCAATGCCCAGCCTAGCACAAAAGGCCGGCCAAAACCTAGAAACAAACTGGGAACCTCTGTCGGACACAATATTCTCAGGAATACCATGCAAACGGACCACATGCTGAAATAACAACGGAACCAAATCAGAAGAAGAAGGCAATTTAGGCAAAGGCACCAAATGAACCATCTTAGAGAATTGGTCACAAACAACCCAGATAACCGACATCCTCTGGGAAACAGGAAGATCGGAAATAAAATCCATAGAAATATGCGTCCAGGGCCTCTCAGGGACCGGCAATGGCAAAAGCAACCCACTAGCACGGGAGCAACATGGCTTGGCCCGCGCACAAGTCCCACAGGACTGCACAAAAGACCGCACATCACGCGATAAAGAACGCCACCAAAATGACCTACCAACCAAGTCTCTGGTACCAAAAATGCCAGGATGACCAGCCAACACAGAACAGTGAACCTCAGAAATCACTCTACTAGTCCATCTGTCAGGAACAAACAGCTTCCCCACAGGACAACGATCAGGTTTGTCAGCCTGAAATTTCTGAAGAACCCATCGTAAATCAGGAGAAACGGCAGAAAGGACCACCCCTTCCTTCAAAATACCGACTGGTTCCAAGACCTCAGGAGAATCAGGCAAAAAACTCCTAGAGAGGGCATCAGCCTTAATATTCTTAGAACCCGGAAGGTACGAGACCACGAAATCAAAACGAGAAAAAAAACAAGGACCATTGAGCCTGTCTAGGATTCAACCGTTTGGCAGACTCGAGGTAAATCAGATTCTTATGATCGGTCAAGACCACAATACGGTGCTTAGCTCCCTCAAGCCAATGTCGCCACTCCTCAACCGCCCACTTCATAGCCAACAACTCCTGATTGCCGACATCATAATTGCGTTCAGCAGGCGAAAACTTACGGGAAAAGAAGGCACACGGTTTCATTAAGGAACCAACAGGATCCCTCTGAGACAAAACGGCCCCTGCCCCAATCTCAGAAGCGTCAACTTCAACCTGAAATGGAAGAGAAACATCCAGTTGACGCAACACAGGAGCAGAAGTAAAACGATGCTTAAGTTCCTGAAAGGCAGAGACAGCCGCAGGGGACCAATTAGCCACATCATCGTCCTTCTTCGTCAAATCAGTCAAGAGTTTATCCACGCTGGAAAAATTAGCAATGAAACGGCGATAAAAATTAGCAAAACCCAAAAATTTCTGAAGGCTCTTCACGGATGTGGGCTGAATCCAATCATGAATGGCCTGAATCTTAACTGAATCCATCTCTATAGACGAGGGAGAAAAAATAAAGCCCAAAAAGGAAACCTTCTGCACCCCAAAAAGACACTTAGACCCTTTCACAAACAAGGCATTGTCACGAAGGATCTGAAATACTATCCTGACCTGCTGCACATGAGACTCCCAATCATCGGAAAAAATCAAAATATCGTCCAAATATACAATCAGGAATCTATCAAGATAATCCCGGAAGATATCATGCATGAAGGACTGAAAAACAGATGGAGCATTAGAGAGTCCGAATGGCATCACAAGGTATTCAAAATGGCCCTCGGGCGTGTTAAACGCAGTTTTCCATTCATCACCCTGCTTAATACGAACAAGATTATAAGCCCCCCGAAGGTCAATCTTAGTAAACCAACTAGCTCCCTTAATCCTAGCAAACAAATCGGAAAGCAAAGGTAAAGGATATTGAAACTTGACCGTGATTTTATTCAAGAGGCGATAATCAATACAGGGTCTTAAGGAACCATCGTTTTTAGCAACAAAAAAGAACCCCGCTCCCAACGGTGAAGAAGATGGCCAAATATGCCCCTTCTCCAAAGACTCCTTAATATAGCTCCGCATGGCGGTATGCTCAGGTACAGACAGGTTGAAAAGTCGGCCCTTAGGAAACTTACAGCCTGGAATCAAGTCAATAGCACAATCGCAGTCCCTGTGTGGTGGAAGGAAACTGGACTTGGGTTAATCGAATACATCCTGAAAATCAGACAAAAACTCCGGAATTTCAGAAGAGGGAGAAGGGGCGATAGACATCAGAGGAACATCATTATGAACCCCTGACAACCCCAACTAGTCACAGACATGGACTTCCAATCCAAAACAGGATTATGTACTTGCAACCATGGAAAACCCAGCACGATAGCATCATGCAAATTATGCAACACCAGAAATCGACAATCTTCCTGATGGGCTGGCGCCATGCGCATGGTTACCTGTGTCCAAAACTGGGGCTTATTTTTAGCCAAGGGTGTAGCATCAATGCCCCCTAAAGGAATAGGGTTCTGCAAAGGCTGCAAGGGAAAACCACAACGCCTGGCAAACTCAAAGTCCATTAAGTTCAAGGCGGCACCTGAATCCACAAACGCCATGACAGAAAATGATGACAATGAAGAGATCAAGGACACAGATAACAAAAATTTAGGTTGTACAGTACTGATGGTAAATGAACTGGCGATCCTCTTGGTCCGCTTAGGGCAGACAGAAATGACATGGGAAGCGTCGCCACCATAATAACACAACCTATTCTGACGTCTGAAACCTTGTCGTTCCGTTCTAGACAGAATCCTATCACACTGCATTGGCTCAGGAATTTGCTCTGAGGATAACGCCATTGCGCGCACAGTTCTGCGCTCCCGCAAGCGCCGATCAATCTGAATGGCCAGAGACATAGAATTGCTCAGATTGGAGGGTGTGGGAAACCCCACCATAATATCTTCAGACCCTTTCTGAAAATTGCCGCCAAAGCATCATCATTTCATGTAGTTAACACAGACCATTTTCTGAATTTCTGACAATACAATTCAGCCGCCTCTTGCCCCTAAGACAGGGCTAACAATGTCTTCTCAGCTTGATCCACCGAATTAGGTTCATCATACAGTAATCCTAATGCCTAAAAGAAGGAGTCTACATTAAGCAAAGCAGGATCCCCAGATTCCAGGGAAAATGCCCAATCCTGTGGATCACCACGCAGCAGGGAAATGATGATTTTAACTTGTTGAATGGAATCACCGGAGGATCGAGGTTTCAATGCAAAAAACAGTTTACAGTTTGTTTTTAAAACTCAAAAATTTGGACCTGCCACCAAAAAATAAATCAGCAGTAGGTATCTTCTGTTCTAAAGCAGGAGTTTGAACAATGTAATCAGAAATACCCTGTACTCTAGCAGCAAGCTGGTCTACACGAGAAACTAATTCCTGAACATTCATGCTAGCACAAGGCACAAGCATAAGCAAAGGAGGCCACTTCTACCTAGATAGGAAAGGATAGTACAGGATACTATGCGGTCAGCATAAAACACTACAAAATATCCACAGCAGAAAAATACAAAAACTCCACCACCTAACTAAAGATGTGGAGAGTATATCTGCGACTCCAGCGAGTCCAACTAGACTGAGAAAAACATCAGGCACAGTCTAGCAGGAACAAAATAGAAACAAGATAAGCACAGAAAATAAACACACAGCAGTGTGTCTAAAAAAATGAAGCAAACACTTATCTTAGCTGAATTGGCAGCAAGCAGGAGAGGCCAGGCAGAGGACCAACACTTCCAAAGCAACATTGACTACTGGCAAGGACTAATGAGTCCTGCACAGCTAAATACCTCAGTCAGAATTGCAATTAGCAGAAACACCTGTCCAAGACTGCTGCTCAGGAATAACTACATTACCATCAACAACCACCGGAGGGAGCGCAAGAGCAGAATTCACAACAGACGTCCCTTGTTTCGTTTATCCTGTCTTTAGAGGTAGTGGGGATTTACTAGTGCTCATCCTGTTCCTCCCAGTGCAGGGCTTATTCCCAGGGTTAGGCAAGGATTAGGTATCCTCGTCGGCGATAGGTGCGTAACCTATATAGGGACAATGCGGTAGACAGGGTGATGTTAGATGTGTCTAGGGGTCTCCCCCCCCCCCCCACCCTTCCCTAGTGTTTGGTTCCCTTTCCCTTATTCCCTCGTGTTGCACTTAGTCTGACCTACATGTTGCATGACAGCCATAGGTTGTGAAGCTTCTTGATTATGTTGTTCACCGTGGACAAAGGAACGTCAAGATCTCAGAAGATTTTCTTGTAGCCTTGAGATTGTTTATATTGTTCAACAGTTTTGGTTATCAAGTCCTCTGACAGTTCTCTTCTCTTTCTGTTTTCCATGCTTAGTGTGGCACACACAAACTCACAATGCAACAATTGAGTCAACTTGTTCCCTTTTTACCTGGTTTCAAGTGGGATTTTCATATTATCTACACCTGTTACTTGCTACAGGTGAGTTTGAATGAGCATCCCATGCTTGAAACAAAGTCGTTTACCCACCATATTGGAAAGGTGCCAAGAATTTTGTCCAGCCCATTTTGGGGATTTTGTGTGAAATTATGTTAATTTTGTCTTTTTTTATGTGTGTTTTGTTCCAATACACACAAAGGAAATTTGCAAGTGTGTACCAAAACGTGTAATTTCAAGGGTGTCAACACTTTAGCCCATGACTGTGTATTTAATAGCTTTCTATTTTATCATGATCTATTTTACAGTATCTGACTTTTTTGGTGTGGTTATAAGTAGTATTTTGCTGATACGGTAACCGCCTTACTATCTAATTCACAAAACCTGCACTTTCTATGGCTACGTTCACATTTGCGTTGTGCGGTGCTGCGTCGGCGACGCAACGCACAACGCAAACAAGAACACATGAAAAACGCATTGTTTTGTGACGCATGCGTCCTTTTTTGGCATTATTATGGACGCAAAAAAAATGCAACTTGCTGCGTCCTCTGCGCCCTGACGCTTGCGCCAAAACAGACGCATGCGTCACAAAACGCAATACAACGCATGTCCATGCGCCCCCATGTTAAATATAGGGGAGCATGACGCATGCGTCGCTATGCGTCGCCGAACCTGCGCCCGACGCAACGCAAATGTGAACGTAGCCTATCTAATCTCTAATAACTTGAGGTTTTGTTGGTGTTCTGGGTTGTTCACTATAGCCACAAGGTATAAGTCATCATTTATTTTCTAACCCGGTGCCCCAGCATACAATATAAACTAGTTCTGCCACATGAAAGTGTCCCCCTGAGGCTGTACATAAAGTGCATATACTCAAGTGTCTAATTCTTTGTCTAAACAAGTTTGTCCAGCATTAACCTGCAGCAGAGGGTTGGATGTCTCTTAGCTATACTTTTGTATGAAATTAGACACGTTATAGTCTGTCCTTTACTGACTGTAGTCAATTATTTCACATATTAGCTGTTAGAAAACACCAATGAGGACCATATAGTAAAGATCTATATATTTTTTTTATCGGGGAGAAGCCTGCGGCTGACACATTTAGTTACTGGGGGAGAAGTCTGCGGCTGACACATTTAGTTACTGGGGGAGAAGTCTGCGGCTCACACATTTAGTTACTGGGGGAGAAGCCTGCGGCTGACACATTTAGTTACAGGGGGAGAAGTCTGCGGCTGACACATTTAGTAACTGGGGGAGAAGTCTGCGGCTGACACATTTAGTTACTGGGGGACAAGTCTGCGGCTGACACATTTAGTTACTGGGGGAGAAGCCTGCGGCTGACACATTTAGTTACTGGGGGAGAAGTCTGCGGCTGACACATTTAGTTACTGGGGGACAAGTCTGCGGCTGACACATTTAGTTACTGAGGGACAAGTCTGCGGCTGACACATTTAGTTACTGGGGGAGAAGCCTGCGGCTGACACATTTAGTTACTGGGGGAGAAGTCTGCGGCTGACACATTTAGTTACTGGGGGACAAGTCTGCGGCTGACACATTTAGTTACTGGGGGACAAGTCTGCGGCTGACACATTTAGTTACTGAGGGACAAGTCTGCGGCTGACACATTTAGTTACTGGGGGACAAGTCTGCGGCTGACACATTTAGTTACTGGGGGAGAAGTCTGCGGCTGACACATTTAGTTACTGGGGGACAAGTCTGCGGCTGACACATTTTGTTACTGGGGGACAAGTCTGCGGCTGACACATTTAGTTACAGGGGGAGAAGTCTGCGGCTGACACATTTAGTTACTGGGGGAGAAGTCTGCGGCTGACACATTTAGTTACAGGGGGAGAAGTCAGCGGCTGACACATTTAGTTACAGGGGGACAAGTCTGCGGCTGACACATTTAGTTACAGGGGGAGAAGTCAGCGGCTGACACATTTAGTTACAGGGGGAGAAGTCTGCGGCTGACACATTTAGTTACAGGGGGTGAAGTCTGCGGCTGACACATTTAGTTACAGGGGGAGAAGTCTGCGGCTGACACATTTAGTTACAGGGGGAGAAGTCTGCGGCTGACACATTTAGTTACAGGGGGAGAAGTCTGCGACTGACACATTTTGTTACCGGGGAGAAGTCTGCGGCTGACACATTTTGTTACGGGGGACAAGTCTGCGGATGACACATTTAGTTACTGGGGGAGAAGTCTGCGGATGACACACTTTGTTACCTGGGGGGGGGAGGGAGAAGCCTGCAGATGACACATTTTATTACAGGGAGAGAAGCCTGCGGCTGACACATTTTTTTTACTGGGGGAGAAGCATGCACATGACACATTTTGTTGCCGGGGACTCGGGGAGAAGTCTGCGGCTGACACATTTTGTTACCGGGGAGAAGTCTGCGGCTGACACATTTTGTTACTGGGGGACAAGTCTGCGGATGACACATTTAGTTACTGGGGAGAAGTCTGCGGCTGACACATTTTGTTACCGGGGAGAAGTCTGCGGCTGACACATTTTGTTACTGGGGGACATGTCTGCGGATGACACATTTAGTTACTGGGGGAGAAGTCTGCGGATGACACACTTTGTTACCTGGGGGGGTGGGGGGGGGGGGGGGGGGAGAAGCCTGCAGATGACACATTTTATTACAGGGAGAGAAGCCTGTGGCTGACACATTTTTTTTACTGGGGGAGAAGCATGCACATGACACATTTTGTTGCCGGGGACTCGGGGAGAAGTCTGCGGCTGACACATTTTGTTACCGGGGAGAAGTCTGCGGCTGACACATTTTGTTACTGGGGGACAAGTCTGCGGATGACACATTTAGTTACTGGGGGAGAAGTCTGCGGCTGACAAATTTTGTTACCGGGGAGAAGTCTGCGGCTGACACATTTTGTTACCGGGGAGAAGTCTGCGGCTGACACATTTTGTTACCGGGGAGAAGTCTGCGGCTGACACATTTTGTTACCGGGGAGAAGTCTGCGGCTGACACATTTTGTTACCGGGGAGAAGTCTGCGGCTGACACATTTTGTTACCGGGGAGAAGTCTGGCTGACATATTTTGTTACAGGGGAGAAGTCTGCGGCTGACACATTTTGTTACTGGGGGACAAGTCTGCGGATGACACATTTAGTTACTGGGGGAGAAGTCTGCGGCTGAAACATTTTGTTACCGGGGAGAAGTCTGCGGCTGACACATTTTGTTACCGGGGAGAAGTCTGCGGCTGACACATTTTGTTACCGGGGAGAAGTCTGCGGCTGACACATTTTGTTACCGGGGAGAAGTCTGCGGCTGACACATTTTGTTACCGGGGAGAAGTCTGGCTGACATATTTTGTTACAGGGGAGAAGTCTGCGGCTGACACACATTTCTTGTTGTTGAGGTAGAGATCAGCGGACTTGCAGTCATTTTTGCTTTTTGGGTGTAAGTCTGCCGGCTGACACATTTAATTTTATGCGGGAGAAGTCTGCAGGTTGTTACACATTTATTGCTATTGGGGGAGAAGTCTCCCAGGTTGTGGGCACTTGTCTCGCTGTACTGGATTTATGGGAATGTAGTTTGATTCTATTTGAATAATTTGATTGTGACCTTGTACCTTATTATGTATGTAGTAAGACAATCCGGTCAGAAGGATTTCTAGTTTCAATAAGATATATAGATTATGGTCGTATGCATTTTCTAAGGAAAACACCTGTTGCACTTTTTTATTGTTGTCTATGAAGTATATAAGGTAGTTTGTGTAGCAGGGGATGCTGGCGTGACGCAACCTGTTCTATAGATCGGCTGTATGCATTCACACCATATTGCCCACTGTGCACGTCTTCCATTATGTTTATACAAGTAGCAAGGTCAGCGTTAAGTATGCCAAATCTCCTCCGTACCGCCAATATTTACACTGAGAGAAATAATCCCGCAGCAAATATAGAGGAGATGAAAGCTGGAAATTACCATCATTTATATGCCATTGTATAAACAGTACTCCTGGCTCGGGGCAGGCAGGGAAGGTTGAATATTTTTTGTAAATTGATGCTATATCATAATATCATTTTAATGGCTCATCTGGATTGCAGTAATTTTGATGGTTAAAAAAACTTAGCCGTTATGTATTAATATGCTAAAGACACTTGTAATTTGCAGTACGGTAAATAAAATCGCTATGCATATTGAATTCCCAAAAATTGCCCTTATCCAATGATGTGGTATGAGATGAGGAGACCGGACATTGTGTCCTAAATCTTCTGTTGTAATAGGCTTTATATGGGGTCATGTCAGATGATCCATCTCTGCACTTTACCCAATGAGGACTTCTGCCCCTCTTCTAAAAGCCCCTTTCTCTTCCCAATAACTTGTTACATGGGCCGATAATTAGACAAATGTGTTCCTAAGAACATTCTTTCCCAATCATTGGTCCTTGTAAACATGGTAGCAATCATACCACATTGTGGGCTGATTGTTGGCTCATTGGCCCAAAAGATATTATCGGCAGAACATCTTTCCATGTGAAACAGGAATGTGCGACCGACAATATACAAGCTATCACATTATTATTTTTTTCACCCCATGTGGTTTGCATTAGGGTGCTTTTAAGGCCAGATTCTCACAAATGCATTTCTCTGTTCGGGTTCAGACTGCGATGTCTGGAACAGTTGCGGAACTCTAGACCTGACCTCTACAGCCTCAGTTCAGCTTGTGAGGCTGTTGAGTTTGGGTCCGCAGACCAGCGGCCAATCTGTACACCATGGTCCTTACTTGACTGTATTCCCATATCTCTGTTTCACAGTCTAACCAGTACTATTCTAGTTATTATTAGTGATTGAGCACTATTCTATTATTTATTATCAGTGATTGTTGTTTGGACATGTAAATGGGCCTCAAAATGAGATGAACATCATTCCACCTCTTAGGGAATACCATCCTTAAAACAGTAATGCTAATGCTCTTCCCATTTCCCTTTATCCATTGATGCAGGAACACCGACATACTTGCCGCCCTGGTCGCATGGCGTGTCCCTCTGCATTCTTCCTGGTTCTCGGAGTTCATAGCTGCACTCAGTGCCATTTTCTTAAAGGGCCAGCGCAAGCATCTGCTAAGATGTCACCAGCCAACAGCTGGGAGGCATCTTATATAAAAGGCACCCTCCCCAATAGCGAGGTGTGAAGCAACATTGTATCTTTAGTATGTAGTGGAACCAGTCAGTTGTGAGGTCCCCTGGTCACTCTGTGGCCAGTGTCCTGAACCTGAAGTCCCTGGTCCTTGTGTGTCCAGCCCTGAACCCGTAGTCCCTGGTCCTTGTGTGTCCAGCCCTCTAACCTGTAGTCGCTAGTTGTTGTGTGTCCAGCCCTAAACCCGTAGTCCCTGGCCGCTGTGTGTCCAGCCCTGATCCCGTAGTCCCTGGCCGCTGTGTGCCCAGCCCTGAACCCGCAGTCCCTGATCCTTGCTTGTCCAGCCCTGACCTCGTAGTCGCCGGTCCTTGTGTGTCCAGCCCTCGAACCCGTAGTCCCTGGTTGTTGTGTGTCTAGTCCTGAACCTGTAGTCCCTGATCCTTCTTTGTGTGTCCAGCCCTGAACCCATAGTCCCTGATCCTTGCTTGTCCTGCCCTGAACCCGTAATCCCTGGTCCTTGTGTGTCTAGCCCTCAAACCCATAGTCCCTGGTTGTTGTGTGTCCAGCCCTGAACCCATTGTCCCTGGTCGCTGTGTGTCCAGCCCTGAACCCATAGTCCCTGGTCCTTGCATGGCCAGTGCCTGAACCCTGAGTCTATATCAGTGACCCATGTGTCTGAACGTGTGTCTATCTGTGTACTCCGTATATCGGACTTCTAAAACCATTCTCCGAATCAACCCTGTCTGAGACTCCGTGTCAGTAACCTTTCTGCAAATGATCCTGAATCTAGTAGTCTGAACGGAGCTTAAGTCCATATCCATGTCAGCAAACCTGACCCTTGGGGTCAGCAGCTGCAGTACTGGGGACTACCTAGGAGCAGTACATGGTAACTACCTGCAGCTCAAGCTTGACTCCACCATCAGGAGCGCCAGTGAACACCAGGTAGCTGCCTAGTTATGCCCCTTCCTAGGGCGTTACAACTGATAAGGCTGTCCTTCTGTTAAGTCCCCAACCTTTTTTTTTGCTCTCTTGCAGCCATCCTTGTGGTCGGTTACAGGTCATGTCCTAATCTTCTTGCCAGCTCTGCCTCTGTTCCTCTAGAATACACTTCTCAAGAGGTGGAATTGTATCTGACCCACAGCTCCTTCATTTCCACCCTCAATGCGTGGAGACTCCACCTACAAGGCATCATTCTGAGACTCCTGTACAGTCTCAAGGTGGAATAATGGGTACATCCTTCATAACATTCCAACCACTTCACCTAGTATGCATTGTCCAAGGAGACTGCTGCAGTCAGTTTCATTACAGGGGCTGACACTGGCACCTCACAGGATCAGTGTACTGTGAGGCAGCAATGAGTCAGACAAGGTATATTCATGTTTTATAATATAATTTAGCAGTCTGAGTCGAGGACCAGCACCAACCACTGGGGTAAAATACCACTGGTTGATAAAGATTACTTGTCCTGTGTGGAGCCTGCAATCTGCTCTCCATGCTTGTGCACATCTCCAGTCACTGTAAACTTGCATGCAGAGGACCACAGGACACGCGCCCATGACATCATCATTCAGAGCTGGCTGCTGAGAGACAGGACATCTCTGATAGTGTACAGTGTAGCAGGAAGTAAGAAGGTGGAGGTCATATTGGCACACAGGACAGTTCAGGAACACAGAATTTGTTTGTTCATTTCTAATAGGATTTAAGATGCTTTAATAATCTTTGCGCCTGGAAAACCCCTTTACTCTAGGCTAGATTTTCAGTGATGGATTACCAATTCTTTTAACGGACTTATCTATAGATTACTTTCTCAATATCAGTTTGTTGGTGGTCTGTTATCCAGTCCCCCACTGATCAGGTGACACCAGGTGGTGCGCTTAACAGGCACTGTATGCAACCAAGGCGGCACAGCTTCATAAATTATGTAGTGGCCATTCTCAGGTATTACAGCTCAGCTCCTGTTCACTTCAATAGGAGCGGAGTTCCAGTACTAGAAAATGGCATCTACTGTGCTCATCCGGCTTTGTACATTGGGAGCTTGCAATGGCTTTGTACCAGGTATCAGCTCATTGCTGGGGTTGCCGGGTGTCTAATATTGATAGTTCATCCCGAATTTTTGGGTCCCAGACAAGCCCTGCAAATCTACATGTTTTCGGCCATTTTAGAAGACCACTTTTCACTGTAAGAGATGAGATGATTTGTAACTAGAGCGGACACGTATGCTAAATCAGCCAACAAATGATTCCCACCAGCACGTCCTACAAGTTTGGTAATAACATAGAGCAGATCATGCCTGAGCCTAAGCAAGTCCAATAAGACGTCTTCAGTAGTCGTGAGGAAGATGTGACGGCTCTTAGTCCATCAATAAGTCATGTCTGCCGGGTAATGGAGATCATTGCGATCCTACGTAGCCCCCCGCTCCACACTCTGGAAACTCGAGCCATTTTCGAGTTTGTTCCACTTCTCATGTTTGCTCATTACAAGAGGCTTTGTTGGCGCTGTTCACGTTGGGCACTTGCCTCCTTTCCATTACATGCGCAGACCCTCGCTAATCCCAGGGGCTTACCCCCAGAAGCCTCTCATTCTGTATTAATTGAGTGAATGCGATTCATTTGCAGTCACTGTGACTTTGTAACAAAATTGGTCAGTCACAATATGTTCTCCCTCTCTGCGCGCGGCTCTGTTTAAAAGGGTTTACCAGTATTTCTGGGCCTAGATTTACACTCGGTGGGTGCACAGCTTGGGTGAACGTGGTTAGTAATTTACACTAACTTTCTAAGAGCTGGAGTTTTCAGAGAAAACGGTGGAGTCCTAATTAAAAGTGCTTGTCCGCTCCTATAAAAGTTCAGAGTGGGGAAATAACTACAAAAAGCTTTTGTCTCTCCTCTGCTCCTTCACATGAAGCAGTACTTCGCTGGTTTCCTGGAGCCAGCATCCGGCAAGGTACAGTAGTCAAATTCTGTATGTAGGTGGCTCAGACCGAATTTTTTGCCATGACTTCTGATCATAAAGCCAGTATCAATCTCTCCTGATGAACCTTCTGAGGGGAAACGCGTCGAGAGCCTGTTTAGGCCTCTTTCACACTTCAGTCTTTTGGCGTCAGTTTGAATCCGCCGTTTTCATCAAATAGCGGATCTGCCATTTTTTTTGGCGGATCCACTATTTCCCATAGACTTGCATTAGCGACGGATTGTAGCGGATGGTCGTCCGTTCCATTCGCCATGTGACGGATCCGTCGAAATTTGGCGGACGTCGTCTAGACATTGACGGACATTACAACATTTTTTGTCTGTGCCGAAATGGAGGTTCGCGCCGGACCCGTCGCGTCCACCATTTCATAGAATGGCGGTCTATGGGCGACGGATCCGTCGCAACCGTCATTTGGCGGATCCGTCGCCCCAATCCACTTTTTCAATTGAGCATGCTCCAAAAAGTACATACTTTTCCCAGATACACGGATGCGTCAAAATAACGGATCCGTTAGAACTGTTTGCTCAACAATTTTGACGGATGCGTCGATCCATCACAATGTCGAAGCAGACTGACGCCAAACAACTGAAGTGTGAAAGAAGCCTTAGAGCTTTCCTTCCTCCTCTAATGATTGCTGTCACCATGATGCCCAGCTGCCTGCATGTTTGTTGCACACAATAGCAGAGGAGTATGATTTATCTTGGATCTTTATTTACTAGTACTCTGATATTTAATGGGGTAAACCATCATATACCTTTACATGTGTGGTAGTTTCTATGTATCCTCATCATGCAGGCTATGACTGTGCATTTATTGGAATATCCATGAGGGTCACAGTGTGACAATACCAATTTACATTTTGTTTGATATAGGTTTATGTTACTGTATATTTGGGGATTACTATATCTGTTAATCCCCAAACTCATGTGGTGTGAGTGACTCAAAGTACCTTCACCCATAACGATTTCGTTAACGATGACGTAGCAACGATCCCGCTAACGATATCTTTATGTGTGACAGCGACCAACAATCAGGCCGCTGCTGGGAGATCGTTGGTCGTGGGGAATGATTATTTATTATTATTATTATTATACATTTTTATAGCGCCATTTATTCCATGGCGCTTTACATGTGAATACGGGGCAAATATAGACAAATACATTAAACATGAGCAGATAACAAGGCACACGAGTACATAAGGAGGGAGGACCCTGCCCGCGAGGGCTCACAGTCTGCAGGGGGTGGGTGAGGATACACTAGGAGAGGGAAGAGCTGGCCTTTTTTTGGTCGCTGATCACCCGCTGTCATCGCTAGATCGGCGTGTGTGACGCCGATCTAGCGATGTGTTCACCTGTAACCAGGGTAAACATCGGGTTACTAAGTGCAGGGCCGCGCTTAGTAACCCGATATTCCGATATTTACCCTGGTTACCATTGTAAAAGTAAAAAAAAAAACACTACATACTCACATTCTGATGTCTGTCACGTCCCCCGGCGTCGGCTTCCCTGCACTGTGTCAGCGCCGGCCATAAAGCAGAGCACAGCGGTGACGTCACCGCTCTGCATTACGGCCGGCGTTTACACAGTGCAGGGAAGCTGACGCTGGGGGACGTGACTGACATCGGAGTGTGAGTATGTAGTGTTTTTTTTTTTTTTACTTTTACAATGGTAACCAGGGTAAATATCGGGTTACTAAGCGCGGCCCTGCACTTAGTAACCCGATGTTTACCCTGGTTACCCGGGGACTTCGGCATCGTTGAAGACAGTTTCAACGATGCCGAAGTCTTTCCCCGGATCGTTGGCGCTGGAGAGAGCTGTCTGTGTGACAGCTCCCCAGCGACCACACAACGACTTACCAACGATCACGGCCAGGTCGTATCGCTGGTCGTGATCGTTGGTAAATCGTTTAGTGTAACGGTACCTTTAGGCTGACTGTACCCTCTCCTGCTTATATATATTTACAATTTTTGATCTTGTGTACCCTATATTCACAGTATTTTATACTATACAGAATTACAGGCCATCTGGCCCTCTGTTTGACTATCTGCTTCATAGGGTTATAACAGGAGATAGGGTCAGCCATCGCACGAGCGGGGGCGCCATTCTCGAATTTTCTTAGGGTGCCAACCTCCGCACCTAGGTAGGTGTCCAGACAGTAATTACACCTAGGGCTAGGTCACACTTTTCTGCACATCGGTTATGAGTGTTTATATCCACCCAAGAATATCACTATTACTTCTATATCAAAGGTACTGTCAATAGTTTTGAGGTATTTTTCTGGGCATACCCCTGTTTACCCTTATTATGGCAGGGGTCTTTTTAGTATTCCAATGTTTTGGTTACTAATTATGTAGATAGCTGAGCTTCAATCTATTACTCTCATCATCACTTGTCGTCTTTTGGGCCCAGGTTATCAGGCAATTTTTTCAATTAGGAACGATCCCCTTTTTAGGGTTTTGTTAGCATTTACGTTTTAGGTGTTTTTTTTAGGTAAGCACTCAGACCGATTGGGAAAAATACAGCTGATCAGCAGTCACAGATTTTGATGCTCAGTGTTGAGGAGTGACCTTGAGGAGTGATACCAGTCTGGGAGGGGAGTATAGTTTTTTTTTTATTTTTTAACACCCCATCCAAGGCCCATTAAAATAAAGGGGTTGTCCTGTGAAAACAAGTTGTTACCGATCTGTAAGATAGGTGACATCTTGTAGATCGGTGGTCGTGCCTGATTGCTGAGACTTGCGCTGATCAGCAGAGTGGGAACTTTCATTTCCATCAGCGTGGATCATCCGTGTGCATGCTTACTCAACCGCAGCTCCATTCATTTCCGATAGGGCAACCGAGTGCTGTGCTGTCCTTTTTCCTGCCGTTCCATAGAGAATGAATAGAGCAGGTTAGGCTCTCGTGTCTCCCCTTTTTCCACATAGTTTGTAAGCTTGCGAGCAGGGCCCTCACTCCTCTTGGTATCTGTTTTGATCTATGTGTTTATTGTTATGCTTTACTGTCTATTGTCTGTACAAGTACCCTCTAAAATGTAAAGTGCTGCGGAATATGTTGGTGCAATAGAAAAAAAATTATTATTATTATTATTAAAGCAGCGACATGCACACTGCCATTTTAACAAGAATATAGGTTCTACATCCGCATAAAAAAATCCTTTTTTCTGCTGATCGGTGCCAGTACCAGTGGTCAGACCCCGTCAATCGAGAAGCTGACGCTTATACTGATGATAACTGAATACTCTATATACTCGAGTATAAGCCGAGATTTTCAGCCCATTTTTTTGGGCTGAAAGTCCCCCTCTCGGCTTATACTCGAGTCATATACCCGGGGGTCGGCAGGTGAGGGGGAGCGGGGGCTGTGTAATTATACTTACCTGCTGCGGCGCGGTCCCTGCAGTCCCTGGCTTCCCCGGCGCTGCAGATTCTTCCTGTACTGAGCGGTCACATGGCACCGCTCATTACAGAAATGAATAGGCGGCTCCACCTCCATAGGGGAGGAGCCGCATATTCATTGCTGTAA
Source organism: Ranitomeya imitator (assembly GCF_032444005.1). Classification (NCBI taxonomy): domain Eukaryota; kingdom Metazoa; phylum Chordata; class Amphibia; order Anura; family Dendrobatidae; genus Ranitomeya; species Ranitomeya imitator. The sequence continues at coordinate 616,082,324 of NC_091282.1, forward strand.
ATGATCGGTAACTGTGACCGCTCAATTACAGGAAGAAGCTGCAGCGCCGGGGAAGCCAGGGACTGCAGGGACCGCGCCGCAGCAGGTAAGGGGAGCACAGCGCTGCGCTATATTTACCTGCTCCTCGCTCCGGTGCGGCTCCGTCTGCAGCATCCTCTAGCAGTGACGCTCAGGTTAGAGGGCGCGGTGACGTAGTCAGTGCGTGCCCTCTGCTGAGCATCAATGCTGGTCCTGGAGACGGAGCCGCACGAGGAGCAGGTAAATATTGAAAGCGCCGGCGTCCTGAGCGAAGAGAGGTGAGTATGTGATTTTTTTTTTTTTATTGCAGCAGCAGCAGCAGCATTCTATATGGGGCACAGCATTATATATGGAGCATCTATGGGGCCATAAAGTACGGTGCAGAGCATTATATATGGGGCACAGCTTTATAAGGAGCATCTATGGGGCCATAATCAATGGTGCAGAGCAATATATATATGGCACAGTTTTATAAGGAGCATCTATGGGGCCATAATGAACGGTGCAGAGCATTATATGTGGCACAGCTTTATAAGGAGCATCTATGGGGCCATAATGAACGGTGCAGAGCAATATATATGGCACAGCTTTATAAGGAGCATCTATGGGGCCATAATGAACGGTGCAGAGCATATATATATGGGGCACAGCTTTATAAGGAGCATCTATGGGGCCATAATGAACGGTGCAGAGCAATATATATGGGGCACAGCTTTCTATGGAGCATCTATGGGGCCATAATGAACGGTGCAGAGCATATATATATGGGGCACAGCTTTCTATGGAGCATCTATGGGGCCATAATGAACGGTGCAGAGCATATATATATGGGGCACAGCTTTATAAGGAGCATCTATGGGGCCATAATGAACGGTGCAGAGCATATATATATGGGGCACAGCTTTATAAGGAGCATCTATGGGGCCATAATCAACGGTGCAGAGCAATATATATATGGCACAGCTTTATAAGGAGCATCTATGGGGCCATAATCAATGGTGCAGAGCATTATATGTGGCACAGCTTTATAAGGAGCATCTATGGGGCCATAATCAATGGTGCAGAGCAATATATATATGGCACAGTTTTATATGGAGCATCTATGGGGCCATAATGAACGGTGCAGAGCATTATATGTGGCACAGCTTTATAAGGAGCATCTATGGGGCCATAATGAACGGTGCAGAGCAATATATATGGGGCACAGCTTTCTATGGAGCATCTATGGGGCCATAATGAACGGTGCAGAGCATATATATATGGGGCACAGCTTTATAAGGAGCATCTATGGGGCCATAATCAACGGTGCAGAGCAATATATATATGGCACAGCTTTATAAGGAGCATCTATGGGGCCATAATCAATGGTGCAGAGCATTATATGTGGCACAGCTTTATAAGGAGCATCTATGGGGCCATAATGAACGGTGCAGAGCATTATATGTGGCACAGCTTTATAAGGAGCATGTATGGGGCCATAATGAACGGTGCAGAGCATTATATATGGCACAGCTTTATAAGGAGCATGTATGGGGCCATAATGAACGGTGCAGAGCAATATATATGGGGCACAGCTTTATAAGGAGCATCTATGGGGTCATAATGAATGGTGCAGAGCATTATATATGGCACAGCTTTATAAGGAGCATCTATGGGGCCATAATCAATGGTGCAGAGCATTATATATGGAGCATCTATGGGGCCATAATGAACGGTGCAGAGCATATATATATGGGGCACAGCTTTATAAGGAGCATCTATGGGGCCATAATGAACGGTGCAGAGCAATATATATGGCACAGCTTTATAAGGAGCATCTATGGGGCCATAATCAAAGGTGCAGAGCATTATATGTGGCACAGCTTTATAAGGAGCATCTATGGGGCCATAATGAACGGTATAGAGCATTATATATGGCACAGCTTTATATGGAGCATCTATGGGGCCATAATGAACGGTATAGAGCATTCCATATGGCACAGCTTTATAAGGAGCATCTATGGGGCCATAATGAACAGTGCAGAGCAATATATATATGGCACAGCTTTATAAGGAGCATCTATGGGGCCATAATGAACGGTATAGAGCATTCTATATAGCACAGTTGTATATGGAGCATCTATGGGGCAATAATGAACAGTATGGAGCATCTATTTTTATTTTTTAAATTTACCAGTAGCTGCTGCATTTTCCACCCTAGGCTTATACTCGAGTCAATAAGTTTTCCCAGTTTTTTGTGGCAAAATTAGGGGGGTCGGCTTATACTCGGGTCGGCTTATACTCGAGTATATACGGTACTTGTTTTCACCAAACAACCCCTTTAACTTTTAACATAGGGGACAATCCCTTTCAACAATCTTCTAGTTGAAATATAATTGTGGGGTCCTCATCCTTTATGCAAATGAAGGGGCTGACTTAATTCCCATGAATAGGGCTATGCTGATGATCCCTGCACAGTTGTGTAAGGTAGGTCATCTCTGTGCAGGAAAAACTAGTGACCGTCAACGGATTACTGGGAATTTTTGGAAGTCAAACCTCCAGTAATGGAAAAGTGATGGCTTATACTGGTGAAAAGTCTTTTATTTATAAAATGTGAAAAGCCCTTTAAAGGAAGCCTGAAAATGCTGTGTAAGTCCATGTGCATGCATGATCTTTGGCTCTTTAATATCCTTCCTGATTACATAGAATTGGTGATACTTTTCCTAGGTTTGATAATTCCTTCGATCTAACATTTTTTGAAAAAATACCATTGCAATACGCAGCACCTGTCCCAAAAGACAGATATTTCACTTCTTGTCATGTCAATTTCATATCTTCAGACTACATTGTGAAGACTTGTCAATATCGGGTGGACCTGTCATATTTTCTATTAGATGTCCGTCATCTGTGCTTGCATCAGATGATACTATCTGCTGGAGATCTGGGATTAGCTTTAGATCTCTGTACCCTTCTGCTCTTGTTTTGGCTCTTTCTGGATAGAAGATTTTGGTACCAGTTCAAGCGGTATTATACAAGTAAACTGATGAAGTGTCAGAATTTTTGTGCAATTTATAATTGCGCAAAAATGTAGCAAATTTTGGCATTTTTATGCTCATACTGGCAAGATCAATCTACTTTTTTCTAAGATGGTGGCATGGCCTAGAATGTCCTACAAATTCATCATAATTTACGCCAATAAAGAGGCAAAACTATGACAGAAATGTACTCCAGGCCCTTGGAAAATGTCGGTCGTTATTATTCAGGACTAAAGATGAGAGTTTCAACTTGTAGGACTGGTGTCCATCGACCAGTCTGTAATCTGTTACCGCTGGTCAGGAGTCCTGCCATGCATCTCTTAGCATTACCATCTCTTCTTTGGATTACCATGCTGGTTCAATGTCAAGTGTTTGTAGTGCCGGAGTTTTGCTCATCTCCCGACCAGCGGTCACAGTTATACTGACCAGTGGACTAGCGTTAATGGGGACCGTTGGGAGTTAAGGTTACATTGGATGAGGAAACTTCTAGTTGATGGTATTTTTTCCCATATTTCGATATATTTAATTTTTCACTATTTTTTCTTCATTTTATACACCAGTAATGTGAAGACGATGTGTTTTTTTCCCGGCGCAGGTTTAAATGATCTAAAATGAAAACAAAATGAATTAGCTGACAACACAATGATGGAGGAGGAACACAACAACATGTAATTAAAGCAAATTATACTCCATGGCAGCTCAGCACCTGAGAACAACGCTGTAATGGGTACTCCGGAATGGACGGAGCACACGATAACAATGTTTGTCACATTTATACGCGCTCATCATTATGTTGTCACTGCCGTCACTCAGCGGTAAAAAATAATGTGCAAGTCAAAATTAGACTTAGTCACAAGCCGCCATTACTGACACTGCACAGGACCATTTTAGGAAGGTCAGAGATTTTTTAATATTTGGGGTTATATATCATTTTAATCACTTTTATTGAAGAATTTTGGTTTTAATTTCTGTGCAAAAAAAATAAAATACATGTTAGCTGCTTCCAAACCCCTGCTTTTCCCCAGTCCATTTTACTGATTTATTACTGAGTTTTATTGATATGAGAAGGTACTCATCTGGAGTACAGATGGGCCAGATCATCACCCAGGTCTCACTAACTCTAGGGACAAGTTGCTGCAGGAGGTTGTTCGATAAGCAGAACACTCAAGAGGATGAGACTGGCTGACCCATCATGGTCACGATCTGTACTCCAAATGAGTACTTTATGATATTAATGCCTCTGAAGGCAGAAGAATAGGCTGAGGAAACAAAAGGATAGGCATTGAAATTCCAATTCTCTCCTCCAGCATCATTTGTTGGGGTAGAGTTGGGAGGTCACTCATACCCACAAGATTGTTACTTTCGGACATCTTTCATCTGATGTTTATTGGGGCACCTTTAAAATGATGCTGCAACAAGCTAGTAGCCAAATACATCAATAGACAGGGAACTCCAGCGTCTGAGCAACCATATGTCATCCAAAGCCTTGAGTGGACCTGTACAATACTGCCACTTCAGCCATCATTTACGCAGTAGGTGATAGGATCACTTTATGTAGAATCGTCATGTGTTCCTGTATTGGAGTTCATTTGTTTTAGTATAGTTGTCCCTCATTCGCCGTCCCTCGCTCCCATCCATCGTTTGCCGTCCCTTGCTCCCTGTCCCTTTCTCCCTGTCCCTTTCTCCCTGTCCCTTTCTCCCTGTCCCTTTCTCCCTGTCCCTTTCTCCCTGTCCCTTGCTCCCTGTCCCTTGCTCCCTGTCCCTTGCTCCCTGTCCCTTGCTCCCTGTCCCTTGCTCACCGTCCCTCGCTCACTGTCCCTTGCTCCGTCTCTCCCTGTCCCTTGCTCTCTGTCCCTTGCTCCCTGTCCCTTGCTCCCTGTCCCTTGCTCCCTGTCCCTTGCTCACCGTCCCTCGCTCACCGTCCCTTGCTCCGTCTCTCCCTGTCCCTTGCTCCCTGTCCCTTGCTCCCTGTCCCCCGTTCCATGTCTCTCGCTCCCTGTCCCTCGCTCCCTGTCCCTCGCTCCCTGTCCCTCGCTCCCTGTCCCTCGCTCGCCGTCCCTCGCTCCCTGTCCCTCGCTCGCCGTCTCTCGCCATCCCTTGCTCCCCATCTTTCGCTCCCCGTCCATCGCTCCCTGTCTCTCGCTTGCTGTCCCTCGCCGTCCCTTGCTCCCTGTTCCTCGCTCCCTGTCCCTCGCTCCCTGTCCCTCGCTCCCTGTCCCTCGCTCCCTGTCCCTCGCTCCCTGTCCCTCGTCGTCCCTGTCCCTCGTCGTCCCTGTCCCTCGTCGTCCCTGTCCCTCGCTCGCCGTCCCTCACTCCCTGTCCCTTGCTCGAATGTGTATGTATACATGTATACCAGTGTGTATTGTTGTATTCCCCTTCGGTAGTTAGTTGCTTGCAGTTTTTATCATCCCTTCCTTGCTATGATCTCTTCATTGACTTTCTGGTGGGCTTGTACATTCAGTAAGGAGCCAGTCTGAACAAGATGAGCCGCTATGTAAAGCATAAGGTTCTGGTGTATGAAATCTATCTTCATTGATAGATATATGTTGGCAGGTGGCTGCTGAGCATTCATGTAGTTAATTTGGTTTTTGCACATCTACATGACACCATGGGGACATTGTTTAATCTCTGTATGTATTTTTTTCACAAATGACCTTTCTTTTAACCAGCCATCAGACCAGGAAATCTGCTGCATGGGCATAATAACGCCATCATATAATCTTTTAATGATGAGTGAAGGACCTTGGTATGTCCGGCACGTCGAAGGGAAAAGTAGAAGGATGCCTAATTCTGAGAGCGAGAAATGTCTGTACAAAGGGTCAGGCTTTGAAGTCATGTTGCTGTAGCCCGATGGGACCCTGTGCTTTACATATAAAAGAGCATCAGCCTCCCAGCAGGGTTGTCAGTCGCTTACCACTGATGAACTTAAAGGAAATGGTTTCTATTCACAAATGCAAATATCCCATGAATAAATATATGTATAGTCCTCAGCATAAATGAGTACATCCCCTTTGAAAAGTAAGATTTTAATCAATATCTCACTGAACACGAGAACAATTTTCAAAGTTTTGAGAAGACTGAGATTGTTAGAGGATTTCTTTTAACCTGTTAAGTTATTAACTTTCATTAAAAAAATCTTCAGTTTTACTCAAATTAGCTGATGAAAAAATTAGTACACCCCACATCAAAGACTACATCTAGTATTTTGTACGTCCTCCATGATATTTAAGAGCAGGACCAAGTCTTCTAGACCTGGAATGAACAAGTTGGTGACATATTCTAACATTTATCTTTTTCCATTCTTCAACAACAGCCTCTTAATGCCTGTATGCTGCATGGGGAGGGATGACTACTTGTGTTTTCTGAATTCCCCATAGCTGCTCGGTTGGGTTCAGGTCAGGAGTCACTTGGCCACTGAGCCACTTTAACTCTATTCTTCAGCAATTCAACAGATGTTTGTTTTGGATAATTGCCATGTTGGAAAAGTGCACTTCTACTGAGCAGTGCTTTGGAGTCGGTAAGCCAAACCTTTGACTCCTTAATTTCTCTGACTTCCGACTCCATCTGTCTCCACAGCATCGGTCACTACTGAGCATGTACATAAAGGGCAGCACAGATTCATCTCAACTACAAACTGAAGAAAGGGACAGCGCCACACCGGATAGTGAAAAGCAGCTCACATATTTTATTCTGCCTCCTGCGGCAACATTTCGGTCCGAAGACCTTTGTCAAGCTTGACAAACGTCTTCGGACCGAAACGTTGCCGCAGGAGGCAGAATAAAATATGTGAGCTGCTTTTCACTATCCGGTGTGGCGCTGTCCCTTTCTTCAGTTTGGATTTGGAGGCTTTATCCGGGATGGACCCCCTGGTGAGGACGTGCGCCCCAATGTCCACAGAGACTATATGATTATAGGGTGCGGCTTTACTGCTTTCTTTGAAACTTTCATCTCAACTACAAGCAGAGATCCTTGGATCAGGACCAGAACAGACATTTATAGGACATTTCATAACCTTCCCAAATTATTATGGAAATATTTACAGCACAAACTGCATTGTACTCCTGTACCCAATTTATTATATATTTTAGGAGTCTGAATCGGTCCATTTTATACCAACTCCAGCAAAATGGACTCCAACTCCACAGCCCTGCTACTGAGGGCACAGAGTGATGACAGCATCTTCTCATTAATCATAGAGCAGCACACCTGTGAATGAATGATACCATAAATGATGTTTTCCGACACTAGCAGCACTCATGCAGCCCCACATAAGAACACTTGTCACCACCATGCTTCACTGTATATACCTGTAAGGCTGATGGACTGTACTGCTGCGCTCCTACCCCTGAAGACAACAATTGTGCTATGTATACAGTGTTATGCGTTTTTGGTGTAATGTGAATAGTATGTACGTCTCTTATATTGTAGGATGGTAATGTATAATGTGAGTAGTGCATGGTACTTAGGATACTATAAGTACTGTTTTTATAGTTAAGTGGCTTAACAACGGCATAGGTTAAGGACAATAGGTTTTGGCTATAGGATAGGATATAGTTAATAGATAGAACTAGTGCAGTGGGTGGGAACTAGTGTTTTTGAAAAGTGGGCATTTCCTGATAGTGGGTCAAATAGGGAAGTACCTTGACAAGTTTAAGTCCAGGTGCAGTGGGCTGCTAAGGCCAGCGTGGGCCATTAGTTGGAGACAGTGGGAAGCCGTACTTATATTCTCTGTAGACATTCCTGCAACTTCCGGAGCCTAGGGCTTTGTCCATGTACTAGGGAAAGTGTCCAGTCTTCTGACATACAGAAGTCGATGGACGTGGAGTTGCGTGAAGGGCTGGTGGCTGGTCACGGATGCACTGCTGAAATGAACATAAAAATCCTGAGGCTGGCTGAGTCAGTGTGCTTATGGATAGTCCAGAATAAAGAGTGATAGCGCTGAAGATGCTTTGTACTGAGGAAGCAAGAAATATGAAGTCCTGTGCCTTATCCCACATGTCACACCCAGATGAACTTGAACTGACCAGTAAATGTTTGATTGTTGCAATGAACTTTGTGTACTCTGAATTGTGTTCTGCAGCTCCTGAGGATGGAGACCTGGAGGCAGAGGAGGTTTGTGGCCTACAAGTGAGGGTGATGCACCCCACACCTGACAGCACACTGGGACTGGAATACTGTTTTCCCGTAAAGTGCCGGAGCGCAACTGGGCAGTGTCTTAGCCATGACTACAACTCTTAGTAACTTTACACACCATACATTTTTCTAAATTTCATTGTGCCTACAGTGAAACATGATGGTGGCAGTGTCCTTATGTGGGACGGTAGAAGTGCTCCTGGTGTAAGGGAGCTATATTGCATTGGTATCATGAATTCACAGATGTAGTGCTCTGTTGAGTCATTTCTCCTTACAAAGAGGAAATGTGGCTGTAAAATTGACAGAAATCTCAACTTCAGGCTTTTGAAATTGAGTTTTAGTCATCTTCACCTTTCCAGAGTGCAATGTGATTTGTGCTCGTAAGTAACCAGAAAATTGAAGTTGTCTGTTCCATGTTGTGCCATCATTTTCTTTTAAGAAAATCATCACTTCTGCTCGTAGCCCAGCGCCGACCGACGTCAACTTTTCCTAGTGTATGAGGGTTAAAAATATCTCTCATTTGTTGCTTATGTCTCCTGTAAGAAAAAAAAAGTTTGCAGATTGGGAATACGTAATACTGCAGTTTCAGCTTCTTATTAGACTTGAGTGACTCTTTAATCTTTCCGTCAGTGTGTTTTTATTTAATTAACGAAGACGAGGGTCTAATAAGCAGAGCAGGAAGTCTCCAACGCCGTTCGTACAGCCGTGTTTGCAGCCATAGCAGTAACCTTATTTGTATTGCTGTCAGAGTAGCCACGTAAAAACCTAACGGGAACGTTGTTTGCTTAAAGGGCACAGTTTTAATCAGATCGGTGCCATGCGCTCTAAATTGAGCTGATTCTTCCAAAAAGAATTGCTGTTTGGATGTGAAATATTGATCTTTACACTGAAGAGGAGCCATCAGTTTTGGTATATACCTACATTTCCTGTAAAATAATTCACCAGCCTCGTTTTTTTTTTTTTTTTATACTGAACCATTTGGCACCGCAGGCAGTTAGGCAATTTTCATCTTTTTCTTCTTTTTTTGGGCTAGTTTTTGCTGACGTACTAGCTGTGGGGTAAGATTTTATAAGAGTACAATCTCTGCTGTCATGGGTTCTTTTTTGGCTACTGGCTGCAATGACATCCCTTTGAATGCCTTGCAAGGAGAGTGACTAAGAGACTTAGGCTACTTTCACACTGGCGTTTTTTGCCAGACGTCGCAATGCGTCGTTTATGGCAAAAAACGCATCCTGCAAAGTTGTTTGCAATATGCGTTTTTGCCCCATAGATTAACATTGGCGACGCATTGCGACGCTTTGCCACACGTCGCAACCTTCGTGCGACGGTTGCGCCGTATTGTGGCGGACCGCCGGGAGCAAAAAACGTTAAATGTAACGTTTTTTCTCCTGACGGACCGCTTTTTCCGACCGCGCATGCGCGGCCGGAACTCCGCCCCCACCTCCCCGCACCTCACAATAGGGCAGCGGATGCGCCGGAGAAATGCATCTGCTACACCCGTTGTGCGGTGCGTCAAACGCTAGCATCGGAATCTCTGCCCGACGGATTGCGACGGGGAGATTCCGACGCTAGTGTGAAAGTAGCCTAAGATACTTCCATCTGCTTAACTTCTTAGATGCCAAGGTTATTATTGCCCATAACATCTAAGGGATTAAACAGCTGCCATTGGAGTTCTCAGATCACGGCATTCACAGTGAATGGCAAGAGTTGTACATCTCTTGTCACTACGGGTTATGATATGAATGATTTTCATACTTAAGTACTGAAAGGTTGTTAATAACTGTTTTCCCCCAAAACAAGATGCTTGTCACCACACTGCTTTAGAATATCCCGTGGCTATGGGGTCCTTCCCTATCCCTAAAGCTAGGGGCTCCCTAGACATCCCTGCTCCCCAGATTATTTCTGATGGTGAAAACGCCAGGGCTACATGCCTTGCTGAGCTCTTAAATTTTCCCTTATCTGTCCCCTCTCCCACCCAGGGAAATGGGGAGTTGTAGTGTATAAGAATACACAAACCAGACTAACAAGGGAAGATGTACAGAGATAAATGAAAATACCAATCATACATATATATACACACACACACACACACACACAACAGAGTGATACACACACACACACACACACACACACACACACAACAGAGTGGAACACAGGGAAGTAAAGGAAGGAAAAACAAATAGGAGAGGATGGGAATATGCACACGGACAAATCATCAAGCAACAGTCTTCTGAATAACTGTTATGACCTGGTGGTCAGGACAATAATGGACCTGGTGGTTAAGAGCACACGGAATGACCTGATAGTTAGTGATAATTAAGGACGAGCTCTGGGACGTGGGAACTCTGCTGACCGCAATCCCTAAACCTATCAACCACACTAGAAATAGCCGTGGATTGCGCCTAACGCTCCCTATGCAACTCGGCACAGCCTAAGAAACTAGCTAGCCCTGAAGATAGGAAAATAAAGCCTACCTTGCCTCAGAGAAATTCCCCAAAGGAAAAGGCAGCCCCCCACATATAATGACTGTGAGTAAAGATGAAAATACAAACACAGAGATGAAATAGATTTAGCAAAGTGAGGCCCGACTTACTGAACAGACCGAGGATAGGAAAGGTTACTTTGCGGTCAGCACAAAAACCTACAAAAAGACCACGCAGAGGGCGCAAAAAGACCCACCGCACCGACTCATGGTGCGGAGGCGCTCTCTCTGCGTCCCAGAGCTTCCAGCAAGCAAGACAACAAATTAAATAGCAAGCTGGGCAGAAAAATAGCAAACCAAAGAAATACAAGGTGGAACTTAGCTTCTGATGGGAAGACAGGTCACAAGAACGATCCAGGAGTGAACTAGACCAATACTGGAACATTGACAGGTGGCGTGGAGCAAAGATCTAAGTGGAGTTAAATAGAGCAGCAGCTAACGAATTAACCTCGTCACCTGTGAAAGGAAACTCAGAAACACCCACCAGAGGAAGTCCATGGACAGAACCAGCCGAAGTACCATTCATGACCACAGGAGGGAGCCCGACAACAGAATTCACAACAAATAACACTCAAAACAACCAAAACCTCCTACTCCAGAATCAGGCAGTATGAAACTAACACTGGCAGGGGAGTGACTTAGACTGAACAGCTGAGACCATCAAAGCAGGAGAGCTCCAGGCCCTCTCAAATGAACAGATTAACCCCTGCACTGCTAGCAGAAACTCTTCACTGTTTAATATGATGGTGAAATACTTCTAATCTTTGCAGGAGTGTGTAAAAACAGACGGCACGGTCTTCTGGACCTTTTCTGTAGCAGTAAACTCATGAAATTTCTTCTGTAAGGGGTCTTCTCATTCTTATACAAGGCAGAAAACTCTCTTTTTGGCTCTTCAGTCAACAGAGGATTATAGGATGTGGGGGCAAGTCTTTGCCTTTCTGCACATGCTCTCCTGTCTGTTAAACAGCATATTACCTGCTCATGCTCTCCTGTCTGTCAAATAGTATAGTAACCTGAAAGAAAACCTGCTTATTAAAATTATATATACTTTATTAATATCGATTAAATGTACACCACAAATAAATATTGCACTTAATACACCATAAATAACTGATACACAGATCACACGTCATTACGCTATATAATATACAAAACCAATGGTATCAATGCGTCACTGTACTGCAACCCTAAGTGTTCTTTCTCTATGGACTTTCAATAAAACCCCCTGATGAACCATGTATGGACAAACTCGTTGAGGACTACGGATTGGAACCTATGTAGGATTTATATATTTGTTTGGGAGTGATGAACTGATGTTTGTGACATGTCTCACTATTGATATTGCTGGGCAAATCTAGCAGTCACTATTCATATTATCTAATTCGGTAAATATTATATCATTACATGTGGGGTGTCTGCAAAGAATGGAGAGGTCTGTAATTATTATCATAGGAACACTTTACCTGTGAAAGACAGAATCTAAACCTAGAAACCAGAAAATCACATTGTATGATTTTATTTAAAGGGCCACTGTCACCCCCTCCAGCCATTATAAACTAAAAGAGCCACCTTGTGCAGCAGTAATGCTGCATTCTAACAAGGTGGCTCTTTTAGTTTTTGGTGCAGTTATTGCCAAAATAAAGCGTTTTATACTTTCGCCAAAATACCTTTCTTTAGACAGGGAGGCAGGTCTTAACCCCCCTGCTTGAAACGCCACACTGCCGTCACTCAAATCTTCAGGGGCGCCGGGCGCCGCCCCCTCCACGCTGTTTTCTCATGAAGTCCGGCACCTGCGCTGTTTAATACTGGCCGCATAGGCGCAGTCTGCAAGACTGCATGTGAGGTCAGACGGCCAGAGCTCACTGCGCCTGCACTAGCCAGTACTAAACAGCGCAGGCGCCGGATTTCATGGAAAAACAGCGCGGAGGGGGTGGCGCCCGGCGCCCCAGAAGATTTGAGTGATGGCAGTGTAGCTCCCTGTCTAAAGAAAGCTATTTTGGCAAAATTATAAAACGCTTTATTTTGGCAATAACTGCACCAAAAACTAAAAGAGCCACCTTGTTAGAATGCAGCATTACTGCTGCACAAGGTGTCTCTTTTAGTTTATAACGGCTGGAGGGGGTGACAGAGTCCCTTTAAATAATAAAATTGCATTTTTTGCATTAAATAAGTATTTGATCACCTACCAACCAGCAAGAATTCTCACTCTCATAGACCTTTTAGTTTTTCTTTGTGAAGCCTACCTTTACTGCACTCATTATCTGTATTAATTGTGCCTATTTGCACTCATTACCTGTATAAAAGATCCCTGTCCACACTTTGTCACACTATAACCTCTCCACCATGGCCAAGACCAAAGAACTGTATAAGGGACAAAATTGTAGATCTCTGCACAAGCCTGAGATGGGCTACAGGACAATAGACAAACAGTGAGCAGGCAACAACTACTGGTGCAATTATTAGAAAATGGAAGAAACACAAGTTGACTGTCAATCTTCCTCTGCCTGAGGCTCCATGCATGATCTCACCTCCTGGTGTAAGGATGTTTCTGAGAAAGGTCTGGAATCAGCCCAGAACTACACGGGAGGACCTGGTCAATGACCTGAAGAGAGCTGGGACCACAGTCTCAATCATTACCGCTAGTAACAAACTACGTTGTCATGTATTAAAATCCTGCAGGACACGCAATGTCCTCCTGCTCAAACCAGCACATGTCCAGGCCCATTTGAAGTTCCTCCAATGACCATCTGGATAATCCAGAGGAGAGGTATGGGAGAAGGTCATGTGGTTCGATGAGACCAAAATGGTATCAACTCTACTCGCCTTGTTTAGAGGAAGAAGAAGAATGACTACAATCACAAGCACACTGTCCCAACTATGAAACATGTTGGTAGAGTAACATCATACTTCGGGGGTGCTATTCTAGGACGACTGCACCGTAATGAAGAGAGGATGGATGGGATCATGTATTCCACATTTTGGCCAACAACCTCCTTCCCTCAGTAAGAGCATTGAAGATGGGTCTTGGCTGGGTCTTCCAGCATGACAGTTATCCAAAACACACAGCCAGGGTAACTAAGGAGTGGCTCCGTAAGAAGCATTTCAAGGTCCTGGAGTTTCCTAGCCAATTTCCAGACCTGAATCCAACAGAAAATCTTTGGAGAAAGCTGAAAACGAAATGTTGCCTGTAACAGCCCAGAAACCTGAAAGGTCTGGAGATCTGTATTGAGGAGTGGGCCAAAATCCCTGCTGCAGTGTGCACGAACTTGGTCAAGAACTACAGGAAACGTCTGACCTATGTCATTTCAAACAAAGGTTTCTGGACCAAATATTAAGTTCTGTTTTTATATTGTATCAAATATAGAAAGGGATAAACCCCTAGATGTTCAGGTCCGACGTGTTCGGCCGAACAGTTAGAAAAAATAAGTTTGGTTCATGTAACAGAACACTACCCAAACCCGAACCCCATTCACTTGAATGGGGTCCACTGAAATTGTGTTTGCCGTGTGGCAAACAATGGAGGTTTGGGCCCTTCATTCAAGTGAATGTCATGTGCATGATCGCACTACAAACCACTGCCTTTGATTGGCAGTGAAATCATTACCGCTGATCAGAGACCCGCACTTCCCACGCTGTCAAGAGATAGCGTGATAAAACCAAAAACACATGGGCCACCTGCATAGCGAACAAGTCTGTAGGAACCTGTTCACACCACCAAAGAACTTGAAAACACAAACGCGCACAGAGAGGTCAAAAAATACTCTGTTGTAAAAAAAAAGTCACAGCAAATAAGCAAGTGCTAGTCAAAAAATGAAAAAATACAGGGTATTTAGTTAATACTTTTTTTGCAAAAAAAGTATGTTAAGCTGCTCCACCAATCGCCAAGGTATACCCATTTAAAAACCTGATCATCTGTATAGTACCTGTATGAGCAGGGCTCAGAGAGAAAATATCCACGTTGAACATGCGAGATGGAACAGCTACAATGCAAATGACCGACAGAGGAGTGGTGGACTCCCCAGTCTTGTAGAAACAAGAGAACAATTATAAAACCAAAAACACATGGGCCACCTGCATAGCGAACAAGTCTGTAGGAACCTGTTCACACCACCAAAGAACTTGAAAACACAAAAGCGCACAGAGAGGTCAAAAAATACTCTGTTGTAAAAAAAAAAAGTCACAGCAAATGTGAACCACTCCTCTGTGGGTCATTTGCATTGTAGCTGTTCCATCTCGCATGTTCAACGTGGATATTTTCTCTCTGAGCCCTGTTCATACAGGTACTATACAGATGATCAGGTTTTTAAATACATCAGATAGGGACTTTATACATTAGACAGGACTGCTCTATTATGGGTATACCTTGGCGATTGGTGGAGCAGCTTAACATACTTTTTTTTGCAAAAAAAACGTATTAACTAAATACCCTGTATTTTTTCATTTTTTGACTAGCACTTGCTTATTTGCTGTGACTTTTTTTTACAACAGAGTATTTTTTGACCTCTCTGTGCGCTTTTGTGTTTTCAAGAGATAGCGTGAGCCTGCAGCTATGACCAGAGGGATAAGGCTACCTCTTTTGCCTGCTGTTGCAAAGAACAGCGAGAGCTGCGCTCTAAATAAATAATGAGAAAAAAACCGAAATGGGTTCCCCTGTATTTTTGATAACCAGCCAGGCAAAAATGACAGCTGGGGGAGTCAGCGTCAGTGACCGGCGGTGACATCATCGAGGTTACCTCTGGTCGATGAGGCTGTGTTCCCAGCAGGGCTGAACTGCGGTAAGATCTCCGCTAGCACCGTGAGAAAAGGTCACTGTGCATTCATACACAGGTCTCTCACAAGTGTACCTACGATGAAAATGACAGACCTCTCCGTTCTCTGTAGGTGGGAAAATCTACAATGTATCAAATATTTTCCACACTGTATGTACACATTTGCTTTAGGATTGATGTGTCTTGTGGAGAAATGCACTTATTGTTGATGGGATGCTTATCCATTTACAAGGTCTGTTTTCACATGTTTTGATTGTTAGCGTACCCTAGGGCTTTCCAGGGATAGTAGTCGTTGAACGGGGCACCTATTTTGCATGGTCTCATTAGGGTGCCACCTACTGCAACTAGGCAGTGCATCCTGTAGGGTGTATGTTTACAGGGAAAGCACTTCATATCGTATTACAGTGAGTACAGAAAGTATTCAGACCCTTTTAAATTTTTCACTCTTTGTTTCATTACAGCCATTTGGTAAATTCAAAAAAGATCATTTTTTTTCTCATTAATGTACACTCTGCACTCCATCTTGACTGAAAAAAAAAACAGAAATGCAGTAATATTTCTAAATTTATTAAAGAAAACCTGAAATATCAGCTGGTCATAAGTATTGAGACCCTTTGCTCAGTATTGAGTAGAAGCACCCTTTTGAGCTAGTGCAGCCATGAGTCTTCTTGGGAATGATGCAACAAGTTTTTCATACCTGGATTTGGGGATCCTCTGCCATTCCTCCTTGCAGATCCTCTCCAGTTCTGTCAGGTTGGATGGTGAATGTTGGTGGACAGCCATTTTCAGGTCTCTCCAGAGATGCTCAATTAGGTTTAGGTCAGGGCTCTGGCTGGGCCAGTCAAGAATGGTCACAGTGTTGTTCTGAAGCCAAGCCTTTGTTATTTTATCTGTGTGCTTAGGGTCATTCTCTTGTTGGAAGGTGAACCTTCGGCCAAGTCTGAGGTCCAGAGCACCCTGGAAGAGGTTTTCATCCAGGATATTTCTGTACTTGGCCGCATTCATGTTTCCTTCAATGACAACCAGTGGTCCTGTTTTTTTTTTTTTTTTATTTTCAGTCAAGATGGGGTGCAGAATGTACATTAGTGAGAAAAATAATGAACTTTTATTAATTTAGAAATCGGCTGCAATGAAACAAAGAGTGAAAAAATTAAAGAGGTCTGAATACCTTCCGTGCCCACTGTACATTATATCCTTTGTCTTTTGGTATCCTCTCACCCCCATGGTTTTGTATATTCTATAGAGTACTGACGTGTCTGATCTGTGTGACAGTTGTTTTTGGTGTATTAAGTGCAATGTTTGTGGTGTACTTTTAATTGATATTTATAGTATATATAATCTTAATAGAAGGTTTTCTTTCATATTTTTTGTATATACCTTTTATTTTTCAATCATCTTTTGTTAGTTTATTCAAACAGCGTACTGCCATGACAGAGGCAGGTTTTCAATTCAGTAAAAGCACGCTCCTGGACAATTTGTGCTGAGAAGTGATGGAATGATAGACTGGCATGTGCTCAAAAGGCAGTTTTAGTGGGGCAGCAAGACCATACTGGTGTGTGTGAAAGGACAAGTAAAGAATATATCAGGAAATTGTGATCCGATTTGGCAAGCAAAAGCAAGATCAACGCAGTGGTCCTTAAATCTGTCTATAAGATGCATTCAGGCGAGCGACATTTCTCCAGCACATTGTGGTTGTTCTGCTCCGGCTCGCACGATCAGTACGTGACGTTCTAGGGCAGTTGTCAGGCTGTGATCCTTCTGCTTTGTATGTCGTATCAGAGCGTTCCCAAAAAAAGCATCTGAACACTTCAAAAGCTTTGTGCTCACCAGAACCCCAGAGAGAAAACCCTCCAGCAGCCGGGCTATGAAATGAGCTAGTAAGGAGGAATTGCGCCTAGGATTAGCCTCCATCCCCCATCAATGCAATCAGTGGCCTTTCATACATTAATATGCCCTGACGCCGGCCACAGCATCATTTCATTCATTCTGCCTCCACCGCCGTCTGTGCTGCTGTGTCACTGATTACATGACTGATGTAAATCCCAAATAATTACCTGCATTTTTGGGGTTCATATTTGTTGATTTTTTTTTTTTTTTTAGTTCTGGTTACTTGGTGGTACATGGAGGTAGAAAACAGTAACACTGCCTCTTTAAGTCTTCGGTTGGTTTATTATATGGAAGCTTAAACCATCAAGAAGGAGAAAGTGAACAAAGCCCTTCAGGCAAAAACAAGAAAACAACAAAGAAAGCAAAATACTGTGACAGAGTCCATATGTTTGCGGGTAACATCCTGCTCTGCAGCACCACAGGTTCAGTCTTTCCTCCTCAGGACACAAACCACTGGAGATCCTCTCTCCTGTCTTGCTGAAAAAAGATGGCCTCTAGACCCCAGCTATTTAAAGGGAACCTGTCACCAGTAGTGATGAGCGCATATACTCATTGCCTGGATTTTCCAGAGCTCGCTCAGGTGATCTCCGAGTATTTGTTAGTGTTGGAAGATTAAGTTTTCATCCCGGCAGCTGAATGATTTACAGCTATTAGCCAGGTTGAGTTCATGTGCCTGGTTGCTAGGGAATCCTCACATGTAATCAAGCTGGCTAATAGCTGTAAATCATTCAGCTGTGGTGAGGAAAACTAAGTTTCCGAGCACTAACAAATACTCGGAGATCACCCGAGCAACGAGTACACTCGCTCATCACTGGCCACCAGGTTTGGCTGATATAAGATACGGCCATCACCTTTCAGGGCTTATCTACAGCATTCTATAATGCTGAATATACGCCCCCCGATCCGACCTGCAAGAGAAGAAAAATAACTTTAATTATAATTATACTTACCTGCGGGGTGGTCTCTGACCCCAGGAAAGGTCAGAGAGGCCCTGCGCACTGCAGTACTATGCTCTGCCCTCAACTGGGCAGATAAGAATGCCTGCGCAGGAGCGCGATGCCGGGCAGCCATGAAGCAAGCAGGAGGATGGCATCACAAGAAGATGGGAGGTGCTAGACCAGGACCTGTGACACCCATCGGATGGGACCAGACCGCCCCCCCCCCAAACCCCCCCCCGGGTGAGTATAATAAAACTTGTTTTTCCTCTCTTGCAGGTCGGATCGGGGGACATATATACAGCATTATAGAATGCTGTAGATAAGCCCTGAAAGGTGGTGGCCGTATCTTATATCCGCCAAACCTGGTGACCTGTTCCCTTTAATTCCCAGACCATGTGACTCCTCCCCCATGTGACTGAACACATGACTGTGACACCATACAGTTTCTGTCAGCACACGGCTGTGCTGACTCTGCAGGAGGATATAAGGTGGACATCCTCCCACCCACTCTATGAATGTCCACATAAAACCAGTCAGTTTTGTTCAACTTAGCTAAATCCACACAACACTTCATGTGCTGCAAGAACATACTCCCAATTGATGAATCAACAATAAAAAAAGACATAAAGGGCACAAATGGAAAGAATAAGGCACAACTTTAAAACAGCAAAAAAAAAAACCCAAAAGCTTGAATGCAATAACAAATTCGCCCATTGAATGCCATGGGAATGTCCCCTAAATAGTCTGAAACTCCTCAAGACAATATTGGGGATCTCAGCAAATTATTTTAAAGAATCTCCACAAAACTAATTTTGTTCTGCAAATGTTATATTTGAGACTAAATGCTGTGAACTGCTGGTCAGATACATTTTTTGCATCTTTGGTATTTGGACTTCATGGATAACAAAGCTTAGTGTGAACAGTCGGGTTACCTGCTTATCTCGGCTTAGGCCATACAATGAAATGTAGTTCTGTCTGATATACTAAGCTAACAAAAAGGGGCATGTCGGTGAAAGGGTTATTCCCATCTTCATACATGGATATTGTTGGATAGCGCTTATGAAATCAAGCAATTTACTGCTTTTGCAATTTTTAGCCATTCTTGAAACATTCACAACTCGTTCCCTTGGAGACCGACCACTGCTGCTGTGTAATTTGTAAGCTCTGCGCTGAAATTGGCCAAGGTGGGGAGGTAACAACGATCCCAGCCAGCTTTAATACACTGCTTAAAAACTCAGTAGAAAAGAGCTTGTAAGCACTGCACTTGTTTTGCTATCTAGTGGTCGGTCTCCAAAGCAACAAGATGTAAATAAAGGAAAAGAGGTAATAGCTCAAGGATGACTAACATTTTTAATAAACAGTAAATTAAAAAATAGCTTGTTAATCCAAGCTCTATCTGATAATATCCATTTGTGAAGATGGCAAAAGCCCTTTAAGCCATATGTTGAACAGTTGGGGACAGTATTGCTACAGGAAGCACTGAATTAGTTCTGGTCTGTAAGATGCCATCAGATGCTATACACAATAGTATCTGTGTCCCTACTGAAGCCCACTGCTAGCACGTTTCGGATCCATTGGGGACATTCACTTCAAATAGCAGCTGAGTTGCAGTTCTAGAGAAGGCCACTACATAGTGTGTGGTGCTGTAGCATTCTAGCTCTGTGTACTGACGCCAGAAGTACAGCGGATCAGTGGGGGTGTTTGCTTTCGGACCCCAACAGATCTGATACTGATGACTGTTGCTGAGGATGGTGCATCAGTATTTTGGTCCTGGATAACTTTTTCTAGAAGGATTCCCATTTTTGAATCCCTTAGGGCAAAAAAGCCTGGATTTAGTAAGAAGATTGGCAGGTAGCCTGCACGTAGATAGGCGAATAACTGGCTGGCTGCTTTGTTTTTTTTTTGCCTTTTAATTCCTTTCTGATGTTGGTAATGGACTATGTCCCTGACGTCCTGATATTTAGAAACCACCTGCCTTGAATTATCAAACCGCTAATTAGGGTAGGCCACTGAAAGTTCTGCTTTGATTTGTTTATGGGGTACTTGTCTGGGTACCGCCTCTTTACCTAATACCCTAGTAAGGGATTGCCATTACTGTGTTTTAGCTGGTTGCTTATCGCTACAGTGATGGCCTATAAGTTTCACTTTTAGGAGCAATTTAGGACAAATGAAAAAAAAAATCTTAGAAAATGTTTTTACAGCTTTTTTTTATAATAGTTTTTGTACACCATTAATATAATCCTTGTCGACTATCCCGAAACATCCATGAGGTTCTTTGAAAAAGAGTAGACCTCCTGGACTCCCAGAAAGTAAACCTGGACCTGCATAAATGTTCATGAAATCAGCATTTCTAGAAGGTTTTTTCTTGTTTCAATGAGGAAGGACATAGAAGTTAAGGACATGGATAATGAGTGTGATAGGAGCATGGTCCATGAAGGACGGTGAGACCCAAGCAACTCAAGACTCATTCACTCACAGGTGCCAATTTCCAAAAGTTGGCAAATATTTTGTAAATGTGAAGGGTAGTTTGCAAAACTTTCACCAGAAGCCATTCGTGCTCTTTAGTCTCTTTAGCCTCTTTAGTCTATTTACCCTCTTTAGTCTCTTTAGTCTCTTCAGCCTCTTTAGCCTCTTTAGTTTATTTACCCTCTTTAGTCTCTTTAGTGTCTTCAGCCTCTTTAGTCTATTTACCCTCTTTAGTCTATTTACCCTCTTTAGTCTCTTTAGTCTATTTACCCTCTTTAGTCTCTTTAGTCTCTTTAGTCTATTTACCCTCTTTAGTCTCTTTAGTCTATTTACCCTCTTTAGTCTCTTTAGTCTCTTTAGTCTATTTACCCTCTTTAGTCTCTTTAGTCTATTTACCCTCTTTAGTCTATTTACCCTCTTTAGTCTCTTTAGTCTATTTACCCTCTTTAGTCTCTTTAGTCTCTTCAGCCTCTTTAGCCTCTTTAGCCTATTTACCCTCTTTAGTCTCTTTAGTCTCTTCAGCCTCTTTAACCTCTTTAGTCTATTTACCCTCTTTAGTCTCTTTAGCCTCTTTAGTCTCTTTAGTCTCTTTAGCCTCTTTAGTCTATTTACCCTCTTTAGTCTCTTTAGTCTCTTCAGCCTCTTTAACCTCTTTAGTCTATTTACCCTCTTTAGTCTCTTTAGCCTCTTTAGCCTCTTTAGTCTATTTACCCTCTTTAGTCTCTTTAGCCTTCTTCATGCTGCACTCATAGTCTACCATTCTGTAGTCTTCCATACTTGCAGTCTTGCTCTTCCACAAGTATCTGACATTTGGTATGGATTGATGCCCAGTGGGTGTCTGGTGTGGGTCCCATTAATTAGTCTGAACTGTATTTTGCATATTAAAAAATCATATTGTTCTCCAGAGCTTTGTGTTAGAGCTGATTGCATCAAGCTTTGTCAGCCATTTTTCTTCTGCCCATAGGTTTTCTTTTGGTAAAAGTAATCGAGTTTGGTCTGGTAACAGCTGATCAGTGGGGGTGCCTGGTGTTAGACTCCCACAAATCTGATCGTGATAACATTTCCTGAGGAGAGCTCAAAATTATAATCAATATCACCCTCCCCAGGTCTGACAATGCCTTTTTGATGCCTCATTCTTACATTTCTGCTATATGTTAAATTAAAGGGGTTGTCCCATAAATAAAACATTTCTCCCACCCACAATATAGACAGTACAAGTAAACATATGATCACTGAGGGTCCAACTACTGGGACCACCACCGATCATGAACACCGGGTATCTAAAATCCCTTATGTGAATGCAGCAGAAGAGAGCATGTGTGACTACCATTATTGATGACAACTGAGTGCCCAAGTGTCCCCTGTATGAATGGAGCAACAGTAATGAGCATGTGCGACCACCACTGGTGATGAGAACTGAGTGGCCATATGTCCCCTGTGTGATTGGCACAGCGTTAGTGAACATGTGCGACCACCACTGGTGATGAGAACCGAGTGGCCATATGTCCCCTGTGTGATTGGCACAGCGTTAGTGAACATGTGCGACCACCACTGGTGATGAGAACTGAGTGGCCATATGTCCCCTGTGTGATTGGCACAGCGTTAGTGAGCATGTGCGACCACCACTGGTGATGAGAACTGAGTGGCCATGTGTCCCCTGTGATTGGCACAGCGTCAGTGAGCATGTGCGACCACGAGTGGTGATCAGAACTGAGGGACATGTGTCCCTTGTGTGATTGGCACAGCGTTAGTGAGCATGTGCGACCACCACTGATGATGAGAACTGAGTGGCCATGTGTCTCCTGTGTGATTGGCACAGCGGTAGTGAGCATGTGCGACCACCACTGTTGATGAGAACTGAGTGGCCATGTGTCTCCTGTGTGATTGGCACAGCGGTAGTGAGCATGTGCGACCACCACTGGTGATGAGAACTGAGTGGCCATGTGTTTCCTGTGTGATTGGCACAGCGGTAGTGAGCATGTGCGACCACCACTGGTGATGAGAACTGAGTGGCCATGTGTCTCCTGTGTGATTGGCACAGCGGTAGTGAGCATGTGCGACCACCACTGGTGATGAGAACTGAGTGGCCATGTGTCTCCTGTGTGATTGGCACAGCGGTAGTGAGCATGTGCGACCACTGCTGCATTTACTGTCTATAGTGATTGCGTATGCTCACTGCCACTCCACTCACACAGGGGACTTTGTGACCTTTATTTTCTAGATCAAGATGGGATCTCAGCAGCCAGATCCCCAGTAGTCTCAGGGTGATCACCAATCCTATGGATAAATGTCGTTTATAGGACAACCCCTTTCATTAATGGAATAAATATAATATAACATGGCGTTGTTCCATTCCTGAGGTCTTCGTGCTGTGATTCAGTTTAGTACCTAGTGAGCTTATTCATTTCTTGTACCATTAGGATGTTGAGCGGAGGCCGTCTCCGTGCTCCGGAACAATCTGCCGTCATGGGATGAGTTAGTCAATTCGGGTCCTCCATTAATTATACGTAATGGTGTTATTTTTATTTATTTTTTTGTTCCCATCCTCATGTATATTTTATAAGCTTACGGATTTTGTTCCATCAAGGTTTACGGCTTCTCGGCGCTCAGAATTTGTGTTCCATTTCCAGTAATTAATCAGCCACCGCTGGATTGCATTGCCCGGCCCCCGTGAGCACTTAGCCGTCTTCATCACGAGGCCTCTGCTTATAGGAGGATGCCAGGTTTTATAATTGATATTTCCGCTTCATGCTTTTTAATGACCTCTGCTATTATATGGTGAAATATTTCAGAATAAAGGTTTGTAGCACTTTTTTTCTAATTATATTCATATACCGTAATTAAATTTGCAATACAGGGTGCTACTCTTATTTGAGGATCTTATTGTTTTTTGTAGGGTTTGCTAATAATGCCACTTTACCTTCATTAAATGGCTGCAATTGATTAAAATCTCAACCACGTGTGCAGTTATTCTGCAGCGCCCCCGCAGGAGAGAGGAAACATTACACAAGTGACACAAATATCAGTGGTCTTTTTAAGCAAATTGTCCTCCGAGTCAGCAATTTGTCATTGTCACCTACAGGCTCCTGCAGGATGTGCCATCAGCTAGCTTCCCTACTTCTATTGCCTGTGATTAGCTGCAGTGGTCATGTGACACGCTGCTAATAGTCAGCTGACCGCTGCAGCCCATCATAGGCCAGTGTAACGGTGACATCACTGTGAACGATCTCTGCTCAGATCATGGCGCGGCCTATGCTGGATCCAGAGGTGAAGCCTAAATACATAAACCTTGTGTTTTTCGTGTATTTTTGCTTAGTTATTGTGTTTAGGGTCTTGCCCTTTTGAGCTCGCATCTTGCCAGCGCGGCTGTTTCTTGCTGCATGTTTCTGCCTTGCTTCTCCTTCCTCCTGAGCGCTAATCTGTTTACTTCATCCCTTTACTCCCATGTGAGATCGACAAGGGGAAAAACAACCTGCTCTCTTCTGTGCGACCTGGGGGAATCGCGCTTTAGTTAGCAATTGTTTCTGCCTCCAGAGCTGGGGGAAAAATATGCTCCTTCTCAAACCCCATGGTAAAGCATGGAAGATGGAGATTAATGTCAAAGATTTGGCGAAAGTAAATAACAGTGATGAACGACAGGTTACATATTCCACAAGTCTATTATTTCTTACAGCTGTTCAAAGCTCGACATTTATGTTTTTAGGGATTATTTTTTGTCTTCTTTTTAAAGCCCTAGATCCAAATTTTTAATGAATATTTTTGGACTTTTTTTTTTTCAAAACTCAAAATTTATACTTTTAGTAAATATTTTTATTTTTTTTCCAAGCTTGAGATCTGTCATTTTTAGGCCCCGATTAATCATTTTTAAGTCACTTTCCTTTTTTTGTCTTGTGTTATTAGTTTCCGTTTTTTGGCGTCAAATTCATCAAAATGACGCATGCGATTCACAAAAGTCACAACAATTGCACCAAAATGGTGGTATAACAACTTACACCAGTGAGTGGATTGAAGTTGCTCTGCATTTTACGGCATTTTAAAAAGTAACGTTGAATATTTTTAATTTCAAAGCTCAAGATTTCGATTTTTAGCGAATATTTTAGCCTTTTTTTTTTCAAGATTATTATTATTTTTATTTTTTTTATGCAAAGTGTAGTGGACCTGTAATAGATTTACTGTTGCTGTAAATCCAAGAAGTTAATGTTCAGTGGCCGCACTGGGACCTGGTGCCTGATCATATAATTAACTCCTCTCGTTTCCTTCTCTTACAGACACGGGAAGGAAGAACACAGCAGCCAGACATTACATGATCTCTCCGTGCAGAGGGGAGATATCGGAGTATGCTCTAATCAAGTAAGTAATAAGTCCACCTAAGGGTTATTGAGTCTGCGCCGGGGTATGGATATGTGCCTGCTGTTTAAGTCATTTTTTTAAATGTCTGTATTAAAGAAAAAATGTAATCACATCCTGTTCTTTTGGGGATGTGCACTGAACATTAGCAGTGTTCAGCAGACTCGTCGAATCCTATTTTTTATATAAAAGCATCTAATGAGCATGTGCAAAGGTCATTATGAAGGGAGGGGAAGCAGGGTGAACTGTGACCATTCCTATTGTGATCGGTAATCTTATCTGAGATGATTGAGGTTGCTGAAAAGTCTTCTATAGAGATATTCTATAAGATAATTCTATTTGCTTTTTATTCTTTTAATGTCTTTAGTCTTTTTTTAATGTTTATTTTGAGTGTCGCCTGACTTTTTTAAAAAAATATGTTCGTCATCGTGGGCATTCATCAATTGCAACTTTTTAAGAATTGCATTTTTTTGTTGCCTAAATGTACTCCATTCTTCCTTTGGAGTGATTTTATGTATGCTACATTTTTGTGGAACACCAGGTTAAAAAAACAAAAAGATTACGGTAATTCTTTTTGTGCAAAAGCCATGAACCGTGTCTGCCAATTTAAAAACTTTGATGCATAAAATGTAAATGAATACTTCCAGTCAAAAATAAGTGATTTAAAAAAATAAAAATAAGTTGAGCCCCAGAGACTAGTGTCAAAATTGCAAGGTTTCTCGTCCCCCTCCCTTTGCATAGACATTTGCACACGCTCATTAGATGCTTCAGTGCAACGTCTCTTCAATGCTGCTAATGTTTATGGAAATTTTTCACTATTTTGTAATGCAGATTGTGATATGGAAAAAAATCATACTGGCAGAAATGTAAAGAAATAAATAAATAAAAATCGAACACTAAAATCAGGCTTAAAATGACAAGTTGAAATATAAAATAATGTGGTAGATGAGATGCTTTGAGCGTGACAAGGAAAAGAAATGTAAAGTAAGAAGAAAACAAAAGAAGTAAAAACAATGAATGTCTTCCAATACTTTTTGTAACCTGTTTCTTAATGATCATTCATAGGATTCCCAGGTGTGATCTATGCTTGTAGATTGTCCGGAGGAGAGGACGCCGACCATGACTTACCTGTTGGGTGACTGGTGATCTTCGGATGACGAGAAAGACTTTGGGAGTACAATGTTTCTTTCATGAGACGGCACACTGTGGGCAGAAGCTGAAGATGCGGCCATGGACGGGATCCTGGCGGTGGATAATGCTCATACTCTTTGCCTGGGGGACATTACTCTTTTACATTGGTGGACATCTAGTGAGAGATAATGATAATCCCGACCACTCCAGTAGAGAACTGTCTAAGATCTTGGCAAAACTTGAACGATTAAAACAGCAGAATGAAGACTTGAGGAGAATGGCAGAATCCCTCCGGTAAGAGATGCTTGGCTCCAACTTCATAGTCTTAAATGGTCTCAATTACGGGATTATTTTATAGTCTCACAAGCCCATGCTTTTTGCCAAGTGTAGGTATTATGATATACATATGTACGTGATCATATCAAGAATGTCTGCATGAGTATGGACCTGAGACCAGGTCAAGTATCTAGATTTCACTCTTATTTTATTCCAATTGCTCCTTTTGAGTATTTCACTATTTTTTTTCTTCAAATCCGCCATACCATTCCAG
Source organism: Ranitomeya imitator (assembly GCF_032444005.1). Classification (NCBI taxonomy): domain Eukaryota; kingdom Metazoa; phylum Chordata; class Amphibia; order Anura; family Dendrobatidae; genus Ranitomeya; species Ranitomeya imitator. The sequence goes on from NC_091282.1 coordinate 616,109,059, forward strand.
AAATATGGGCCTTTTCATTCAGTGCTTATTTTTATGTTCTTCAATGAGGGGGTGTGGCTAAAAAAAAGTAATGCAAAGCTGTCTGAAGTCACGCCCCTGAGGATCTTGTTAGCTACATCTCCTTGTAAAGACTATATAAAATGGCACTAAATAAAAAAACATATCTGGAGCTACATAAATAGCAAAAACTGGACCCTCGTGACCTAGTGACAGGCTCTTTATATGGTGGTTTTAGGATTAGCTAGCAGTGAGCATGGTAAAAGCAGGGATGTGACAGCTTTGTGCTATGACGGTACTGCCTTTGTGGTAATAGTAACCCTCAGGTTTGTGCACATTGTGGTTGATGGTTTCCTGAAGCAAGCAGCAGATTTGAGAACGCCACACTGATTACAGACTGTAGGATTGGTCCATGACTGCAGTGATCGTTGTGTTATATAGGGTAAATATCAGCTTGTTCCCCTTTAAAAAAAAGTCATCCGGCATGAAATAAAAGCAGTGAATCTGTAAAGATTCCACACCATCAATTTTAACATGTGTAGACGCCCAAAGCAAAAATTCCGAGTCGTGTGCAATATGTCCAGTGAAATAAAATGGGTCATTGCTTGGATACAGCGCTGCTTGTGGTCTGCAGATAACAGGCGCTTTGTTTAGTCATCTGTACATTTCATTCTATGTTCTTCCTGAGGTTGGTACCTTGCTGCCTGTAAAATGTCACTGCGTAGTGCGATGGAGGGGTGCCTGCTTATTGCATGGTGTGTATGTGTGCCATCACTCAGACTGGTGGGGGTCCGTCAGCTCAAATTCTCATTGATAGTAAGACTTCTAGTCCAGTTTTCAGTAAGTAGTTTCCTAGACGCATGTCAGTGGTCACCCAACTTCTTCTTTTTATTTTTATTTTATAGGGATTGTCTGTGACTCTCTTTTCTTAGGGTACCGTCACACTAAGCGACGCTGCAGCGATACCGACAACGATGTCGATCGCTGCAGCGTCGCTGTTTGGTCGCTGGAGAGCTGTCACACAGACAGCTCTCCAGCGACCAACGATCCCGAAGTCCCCTGGTAACCAGGGTTAACATCGAGTTACCAGCGTAAACGTAAAAAAAACAAACACTGCATACTTACCTTCCGTGTCTCTCCTCCGGCGCTGTGCTTTCCTCTGCACTGTCAGCGCCGGTCAGCCGGAAAGCAGAGCGGTGACGTCACCGCTGTGCTTTCCGGCTGGCCGGCGCTCACAGCCAGTGCAGAGAAGCACAGCGCCGGGGGACAGACACGGAAGGTAAGTATGTAGTGTTTGTTTTTTTTACTTTTACGCTGGTAACCAGAGTAAACATCGGGTTACTAAGCGCGGCCCTGCGCTTAGTAACCCGATGTTTACCCTGGTTACCAGTGAAGACATCGCTGGATCGGTGTCACACACGCCGATCCAGCGATGTCAGCAGGGAGTCCAGCGACGAAATAAAGTTCTGGACTTTCCTCAGCGACCAACGATCTCCCAGCAGGGGCCTGATCGTTGGTCGCTGTCACACATAACGATTTCCTTAACGATATCGTTGCTACGTCACAAAAAGCAACGATATCGTTAACGATATCGTTATGTGTGACGGTACCTTTAGGGTACGTCATGAAAATTAGATCTGTGTGGGTCCAGCAACCCCCACCGATCAGCGGGAGGTGTACAGTGCATGAGCTGGAACAGCACCGCTCTGTAAAGGGTGTAGTGGCCATTCTCAGCTTCAGCAGCCCAGCTCCCATGGAAGTGAAGTTTTTTTGTTTGTTTTTTTGCGTGTTGGTCCTTTGTCTCGGAAAGTGCAGACACATAACGGTCAGATAAAGATTAAAAAAACACCACATTCCAGATAATTTTCCTGGCATATATGTACCGTGCGATGTGCGCTTAGCGTAAGATTGGGAGGGGGCTCCAAACACTGCCACCCAAACCCCCCCCCCCTAACCTGAACCAAGACATGCAACCCTGTTATCCCAAAGTTTAAGATCGCAACCAGGAGTTGTTTAACGTGCAAAGGTTGAGTATGGGCCATTCCAAGCGATTTAGTGTCCTATAGTTTTTTGATATATAGTGAGTACGGAAAGTATCAGACCCCTTTAAATTTTTCACTCTTTGTTTCATTGTAACCATTTGGTAAATTCTAAAAATTTTCTTTTTTTCTCATTAATGTACAATCTGCACCCCATCTTGACTGAAAAAAAAACAGAAATGCAGTAATTTTTGCAAATTTAATAAAAAAGAAAAACTGGAATATCAGCTGGTCATAAGTATTCAGACCCTTTGCTCAGTATTGAGTAGAAGCACCTTTTGAGCTAGTACAGCCATGAGTCTTCTTGGGAATGATGCAACAAGTTTTTCACACCTGGATTTGGGGATCCTCTGCCATTCTTCCTTGCAGATCCTCTCCAGTTCCGTCAGGTTGGATGATGAATGTTGGTGGACAGCCATTTTCAGGTCCCTCAGGAGATGCTCAATTAGGTTAAGGTCAGGTTTCTGGCTGGGCCAGTCAAGAATGGTCACAGAGTTATTCTGAAGCCACTTCTTTATTATTTTAGCTGTCTGCTTAGGGTCATTGTTTTGTTGGAAGGTGAATCATCGGCCAAGTCTGAGGTCCAGAGCACTCTGGAAGAGGTTTTCATCCAGTATATCGCTGTACTTGGCCGCATTCATGTTTTCTTCAATGGCAACCAGTCGTCTTGTCCCTGTAGCTGAAAAACACCCCCGTAGCATGATGCTGCCACCACCATGTTTCACTATTCGGATTGTATTGTGCAGGTGATGAGCAGTGCCTGGTTTTCTCCACACATATTGCTTCATGTGTTTGTTAGCAAACTCTATGCGGGCTTTCATATATCTTGCACTGAGGAGAAGCTTCCGTGAGGCCATTCTGCCCTAAAGGCCCGACTGGTGGAGGGCTGCAGTGATAGTTGACTTTGTGGAACTTTCTCTCATCTCCCTACTGCATCTCTGGAGCTCAGCCACAGTGATTTTGGGGTACTTCTTTACCTCTCTCACCATGGCTCTTCTCCCACGATTGCTCAGTTTGGCTGGATATCCAGGTCTAGGAAGATTTCTGGTGGTCCCAAACTTCATCCATTTAAGGATTATGGAGACCACTGTGCTCTTAGGAACCTTGAGTAATGCAGAAATTCTTTTGTAACCTTGGCCAGATCTGTGCCTTGTCACAATTCTGTCTCTGAGCTCCTTGGCCAGTTCCTTTTACCTCGTGATTCTCATTTGGTCTGACATGCACTGTGAGCTGTGAGGTCTTATATAGACAGGTGTGTGCCTTTCCAAATCAAGTCCTATCAGTTTAATTAAACACAGCTGGACTCCAATGAAGGAGTAGAACCATCACAAGGAGGATCACAAGGAAATGGACAGCATGTGACTTAAATATGAGGGTCTGAGCAAAGGGTCTGAATACTTATGACCGTGTGATATTTCAGTTTTTCTTTTTTAAATTTGCAAAAATTTCTACATTTCTGTTATTTTCAGTCAAGATGGGGTGCAGAGTGTACATTAATGAGAAAAAATGAACTTTTTTTTAATTTACCAAATGGCTGCAATGAAACAGAGTAAAAATTTAAAGGGGTCTAAATACTTTCCATACCCACTGTAGTAAAATAAAAAATAAAAAATCAGTTTCCCCATCAGATTACGGAAGGACACAGTGCCCTGTAAAAAAAAGGGTGTATTTAACATTTGTGCTTTTCTTCTTTTCATGTGAAGAAAGATGTCCTCCCAGTGGATATTCTAATCTAATATTGGAGGTGCTGAGGACAGGGCAGATAGGAGAGTGAACAGCTGCCTCTTACGCAATACCCTGGATATTTCCACTATTAGATCAAACCAGGTAAACAACATTGTGAGCAGTCTATTCTTGCCTCAGCACCTGTTGTATCTTCAGTATTAGATGAGATAGACAGGGTGAACAGCAGTGTGAGCAGCCTCTTCTTACCTCAGCACCCCTGGTATCTCCAGTATTAGATCAGATAGACAGGGTGGAGAGCAGTGTGAACAGCCTCTTACCTCAGCACCGGTGGTATCTCCAATGTTAGATCATATATACATGGTGGACAGCAGTGTGAGCAGCCTCTTCTTAAGGTACCTTCACACTAAACGATATCGCTAGCGATCTGTGACGTTGCAGCGTCCTGGCTAGCGATATCGTTTAGTGTGACTCGCAGCAGCGGTCAGGATCCTGCTGTGATGTCGTTGGTCGGGGCTAGAAGGCCAGCACTTTATTTGGTCGCTGGCTCTCCCGCTGACATCGCTGAATCGGCGTGTGTGACACCGATTCAGCGATGTCTTCACTGGTAACCAGGGTAAACATCGGGTTACTAAGCGCAGGGCAGAGAAGCAGAGCGCCGGGGACAGACAGCGGTAGATAAGTATGTAGCGTTTGTTTTTTTTACTTTTACGATGGTAACCAGGGTAAACATCGGGTTACTAAGCGCGGCCCTGCGCTTAGTAACCCGATGTTTACCCTGGTTACCGGCATCGTTGGTCGCTGGAGAGCTGTCTGTGTGACAGCTCTCCAGCGACCAAACAGCGACGCTGCAGCGATCCGGATCGTTGTCTGGATCGCTGCAGCGTCGTTTAGTGTGAAGGTACCTTTACTTCAGCACCCCTGGTATCTCCAGTATTAGGACAGACAGGGTGGACAGCAGTGTGAGCAGCCTCTTCTTACCTCAGCCCCCTGTTATGATCAGGTGACCTTGGAGCAGCATGAAAACTTTCACTGGAGTAGGTGGTAACTATACTGACCGCAAACCCTGATCTTAACACCGCAACTAGAAGTAGCCGTGGGGTGTGCCTAACAAAACCTAGACACCTCGACACAGCCGGAGGACTTAATACCCCTATAGATGGAAATAGGAATTCTACCTTGCCTCAGAGCAGAACCCCAAAGGATAGGCAGCCCCCCACAAATATTGACTGTGAGTAGTAGAGGAAAAGACACACGCAGGCAGGAAACAGGATTTAGCAAATGAGGCCACACTAGCTAAACAGGAAAGGATAGGACAGGATACTAAGCGGTCAGTATTAAAAATCCTTCCAAAAATATCCACAGCAGAAAATACAAAAACTCCACCATCTAACTAAAGATGTGGAGCGTATATCTGCAACTCCAGAGAATCCAACGAGACTGAGAAAACACTGACACAGTCTAAGCTGGACAAGAGAAAAACAAATGAATAGCACAGAATATAAGCACACTGCATGTGTGCCACAGAAAAAGAAACAGACACTTATCTTTGCTGAATTGGCAGCTAAGCAGGAGAAGCCAGAAAGTGATCCAACACTTCACAAGAAACATTGACAACTGGCAAGGACTAATGAATCCTGCACACCTAAATATCCCAGTCAGAACTGCAATCAGCAGATACACCTGGCCCGGACTGCGACTTAGAGACAACTGCATTCCCACCTACAACCACTGGAGGGAACCCAAAAGCAGAATTCACAACAGCCCCCTGGTATCTCTAGTATCATATCAGATACACAGTGTGGACAGCAGTGTGAGCAGCCTCTTCTTACTTCAGCACCCCTGGTATCTCCAGTATTAGGACAGACAGGGTGGACAGCAGTGTGAGCAGCCTCTTCTTACCTCAGCCCCCCTGGTATCTCTAGTATCATATCAGATAGACAGTGTGGACAGCAGTGTGAGCAGCCTCTTCTTACTTCAGCACCCCTGGTATCTCCAGTATTAGGACAGACAGGGTGGACAGCAGTGTGAGCAGCCTCTTCTTACCTCAGCACCCCTGGTATCTCCAGTATTAGATCAGATCGACATGGTGGACAGCAGTGTGAGCAGCCTCTTCTTACCTCAACACCCCTGGTATCTCCAGTATTAGATCAGATAAACATGGTGGACAGCAGTATGAGCAGCCTCTTCTTACCTCAGCATTCCTGGTGTCTCCAGTATTAGAGCAGATAGACAGGGTGGACATCAGTGTGAGCAGCCTCTTCTTACCTCAGCACCCCTGGTATCTCTAGTATTAGATCAGATAGACAGGGTGGACAGCAGTGTGAGCAGCCTCTTCTACCTCAGCACCCCTGGTATCTCCAGTATTAGAGCAGATAGACATGGTAGACAGCAGTGTGAACAGCCTCTTCCTACCTCAGCATTCCTGGTGTCTCCAGTATTAGAGCAGATAGACAGGGTGGACAGCAGTGTGAGCAGCCTCTTCTACCTCAGCACCCCTGGTATCTCCAGTATTAGGTCAGATAGACAGGGTGGACAGCAGTGTGAGCAGCCTCTTCTTACCTCAGCCCCCCTGGTATCTCTAGTATCATATCAGATAGACAGTGTGGACAGCAGTGTGAGCAGCCTCTTCTTACTTCAGCACCCCTGGTATCTCCAGTATTAGGACAGACAGGGTGGACAGCAGTGTGAGCAGCCTCTTCTTACCTCAGCACCCCTGGTATCTCCAGTATTAGATCAGATCGACATGGTGGACAGCAGTGTGAGCAGCCTCTTCTTACCTCAACACCCCTGGTATCTCCAGTATTAGATCAGATAAACATGGTGGACAGCAGTATGAGCAGCCTCTTCTTACCTCAGCATTCCTGGTGTCTCCAGTATTAGAGCAGATAGACAGGGTGGACATCAGTGTGAGCAGCCTCTTCTTACCTCAGCACCCCTGGTATCTCTAGTATTAGATCAGATAGACAGGGTGGACAGCAGTGTGAGCAGCCTCTTCTACCTCAGCACCCCTGGTATCTCCAGTATTAGAGCAGATAGACATGGTAGACAGCAGTGTGAACAGCCTCTTCCTACCTCAGCATTCCTGGTGTCTCCAGTATTAGAGCAGATAGACAGGGTGGACAGCAGTGTGAGCAGCCTCTTCTACCTCAGCACCCCTGGTATCTCCAGTATTAGGTCAGATAGACAGGGTGGACAGCAGTGTGAGAAGCCTCTTCTACCTCAGCACCCCTGGTATCTCCAGTATTAGGTCAGATAGACAGGGTGGACAGCAGTGTGAGCAGCCTCTTCTACCTCAGCACCCCTGGTATCTCCAGTATTAGGGCAGATAGACATGGTGGACAGCAGTGTGGGCAGCCTCTTCCTACCTCAGCATTCCTGGTGTCTCCAATATTAGATCAGATAGACAGGGTGGACAGCAGTGTGAGCAGCCTCTTCTTACCTCAGCACCCCTGGTATATCGAATATTAGAATATCCATTAAGAGCACTTGATCCTATGTATGAAGTAAGGGGTGGAGACTCATATTGCACTAAGCTGAAAGAAGCCTATTCCATTAATTTTGTAGGACAGGCTTCTATTAATCTAATAAGATGCCAGACATTTGCATGTATTTCAGTGATTACCTCCTTGGACAAAGTGGATATGATTTGCTAAAGATATTTGGTAATTTATAATACATTTGTATCTGGTTTTCAACCCCTTCTTTTTATTGGAAGTTTTAGTTGGAGAATGTAATCCAATCTGCATCTTAATTTGGATGAAATAGATTTACTCTTACAGGGTTATTTCCTTCTGCTGTCTTAAGTAGGGCACCGCTGCTGGCTTTATGCTTGTTGGGGGCGCTGCACTCATAATAATTGGCAGTTCAGACCAGCGTCACTGCTGCGCTTCTGGGCTCAACCATGCTCTTTCAGATGCGGCTTACAGACCACTTTGCCTCTAGACAATGGAGGGGTGCAATGGCTGTGAAGCAGATGAGATCTAGCCAGCTTCAGAGCAGCGCATGCACACTGTTCAGTAAAGAGCTTGTAAGCGCTGCGCTCCTTGTCTAGGAAGCCAGCCACTTATGATAAATTGCAGAGGTGGTCCGTAATCATGGCCACGATCAGTACCCTATAGATTAAAAATCCCCCCATTACTGAGTATTTTAGTAAGAGGTAAATTAAGTTATTTTTAACAAATACTTAGCAATTTTTTCCATTTTAGAAATTGAGAAAAACACTGTCAAATTCTTATTTTTCAAGTACAAGTTGTTGTTTTTCAGTTAATTACTTGATGGAGCTGTGTTTTTTTTGCATACGCAGCCGCCTATGTACGCAGGGGGCCTCCGTATCTTCCCTTCAGAGAGAGATCCTCGGGTGTCAGGCTTTCTGATCGCACCTAATCCAAGGACCCGAGCGCCATCGCTGTATCCACAGAAGGTTCCGATGTGGATTGTTTCCTCGGCTCCGTTCTGAATGGCAGATCAATAAGACCTTCTCAGATTTCTGCCCATGCCACCTCGCACATCAGGCTCTGTCTTCTAGGTTTACTTCACTTATTGTTTGTGTGTTAGTGAGAGACTATTATGTTACAGGTTGGTGTTTTATTTAGGACAGTTTTTAGAAAAATCTGAGTATAGCACAATCTGAGATGAAAGCTGGGAAATGGTATCGGTGCTGTCAAGCCTCCTTTCTCCTTTTCTGTTGTCTGCACAGTTCCAGGCTTGGTGTAAAACAGCTGACGCTCTTAAAGGGTTTGTCCACCTATTAACACCTGTAGCGTCTGATGGCGGCTGCGAATGGTGCCCCTCCTCCTTTGATGCGAAGATGATGGCTTACCGCCTCGGCACCGGTATGGTCCTCACATGCTTCCTCCTCCTTCCCTGTGCACGCCACACTGTGTTCCGGCAGCGTATCTAGTTTGCGCTCTCCCCTGTTCTTATAGGGACAGCGCACACATGGTAAAATGCCATGATAAGTGTTGGTGTGTGCAGCTGTACGTTGCCAGGTTCCCCATCCCTAGTATGTTCTAACGTTATTCCCGTATCTTGTGTCCTGTTAGTCCAGTATAGTTTGCCCGTGTTCCTGTCACGGCTTCGGTGACATCCTATTCCTGAATATGTGTATGCAGTGTCTATACTTGAACCCTGGTCCCAGTGTGTGCATTCTTCCTGGTCCTAGTGTAGCCAGCTCCAGAACTGTTCCTGATATCTACTGATCTGAACGAGACCCTATCTCCTACATCCACGTCGTCCTTACAGTCTGTCAGTCTCCTGCTAGTCAGTGACCTCGGTCATGTCTCCTCCTGTTGGTGAACCCGTCCCCTGGGATCAGCTGTCTCCACCATCAGGAGCTCCAGTGAACACCAGGTAGCTACGCCCCTTCCTAGGCAGGTGCGAACCACGTGTCCCACCTGCGGGTGTGACAACACCAGTGTATGAAGTCCTTCTCATCCCAATAGCCATGCCTCTTTTTCAGGCCATACCTCCTAAATACATCTCCCTCACCTCTTTATGCCTCTTTGAAGGGGCACAGAGATTTGCCGACTCTCTTCCAAGAGTACTGGCAATCTCCAGCAAAGTTGAGTAGCTTTGTAAATGCATTGTATTACATAGCTTAGTTAGCTGAGTTACATCCAGAATGGTGATCTTGAGCTGAACTCACAATTCTGCATGGCTTCAATACTGATTTCTAGAGTTCTTGTTGGCTTCATGAAAGCAAAGAACATCAAGCCTTTCAGAAACGGTTTAACAATCTGTCATCTCGTCTAGAAGTCCAGGCGATTGCCTGAAAAGTTGAGTAACTTCATAAATATATTGCATTACTTATCTTCCATTGATTGTGAGTTACAGACAGCATTTTGCTGCAGAGCTGCAATCATAATTCAGCACAAAAAATTTGACCCATGAATGCAAATTCTTTTGGTTTGAGTTTTTTCAAGACTACCACCAATTCTTAGAATCAGAGGACTACAGTGCTTTTTCACTAAGGTTTGTTTTTATTTCCACAACACTTGCAGCCCAGTCACCTGTCCACTCTAAGAACTGCAGGGTGGACTTTATCATTGTCAGCTCTGAAGCCCCTTCATTATAAGGATTAGATGAGGTCGTCGGACCTATCACTTAATGAGATTATAAAAAGCCCTTTAGAAGCCTACATGACAACCACCTTGTCTTCTGTGAACATTGATATTCTGCAGAATTTTGAGTGCAGCTCTGGAGTGTAATACATGTTTTAATTTAGAAATAGCACAAGGAATACATTTTTGTGTTCTAAACCTATTATAGGATGTATAAACAGGCTTGTCTTTTTGGATTAACCCCTTTTCAGTATGAAGTATGGGTTATCGCTGAAGATGAGAGTATTGATTTGCAGGACTCCAGTCAGTAATCTGTGACCACAGGCTGGGAGACCTGCGGATTTCCTTTCATCCCGGCGTTTCTGGCTCTTCATTTTAGTGGTTGGGCTGGCGAGATGTCATTATTGGGGTGTGACACGCACAACATCACATCAGCCCAGCTAATCAAAATAAAACTGAAGGATGTCGGGAGATTTGGAAGGCCGCAGATCTCACAAATTACTGATCTGGCCGATGGATCGGAGTTCTCCAAATCGATTCTTCCCTAGTTTTCACTTTCTTAATAGAAAACCATTGGGTGAAAAATGCATACAAGCATGGCTGAGAGCAGTAGACCAGGGGTCCCCAACTCCAGTCCTCAAGGCCCACCAACAGGTCATGTTTTGTTTTCAGGATTTCCTTTGCATTGCACAGGTGATGCAATTATTACCTGGGCAAGACTAAGGAAATCCTGAAAACATGACATGTTGGTGGGCCTTGAGGACTGGAGTTGGGGACCCCTGCAGTAGACTACCGTATGTGCCCACCCAACCCCTAGTATGCAGGGACTTCTGCAAAGCAGATTTGAGAGGATTAATCTGGTTTGGTTGTGGCGTTGCCCATGTGCCAATGACAGGTGATCTACTATGGCCGGAGAGTCCACATCTGCTCTACCTAATATGGGAAATGGATCACCAGTTTAGTTGAATTTGACCAGTAAGACATTTCACAAGAAGGAGATTGGATTTTAGAACACTCTATCCCAGTCTCCACCATGGAAATATATGTCCTTTCCTCTGGGTATGCCATAAATATTGACTCGCTGCAGACTCCATTTCTAAAACCTGCCCCTATCTCCAAATGGCGGTCCCATCCTCCACGGCTGTGAATGTGGAGGTGCCTGCCCATGTGCATCTCTATCCATTCAACGCATTAGTGATAATCATGCATGTAACCATCAGATACCCCTGATTTACAAGATCAAATAAAAGTACTGATGTCTAATCCTTTTCTTAATCCGCCTGCAGAAATAGTATCCTGGAGAAAGCTCAGAAGGAACCTCTCGGGAGTGGGCGTCTGAGTAATAAGTTACTTAGACTCATTTCAGAAATAGTTGTGTAACACGACCGGGACACAGACTGGAGACCGATCAGGACACAGACTGCAGACCGTCCGGGGCACAGACTGCAGACCGTCCGGGGCACAGACTGCAGACCGTCCGGGGCACAGACTGCAGACCGTCCGGGGCACAGACTGCAGACCGTCCGGGGCACAGACTGCAGACCGTCCGGGGCACAGACTGCAGACCGTCCGGGGCACAGACTGCAGACCGTCCGGGGCACAGACTGCAGACCGTCCGGGGCACAGACTGCAGACGGTCGGGGGCACAGACTGCAGACGGTCGGGGGCACAGACTGCAGACGGTCGGGGGCACAGACTGCAGACGGTCGGGGGCACAGACTGCAGACGGTCGGGGGCACAGACTGCAGACGGTCGGGGATTCCGCAAGATTACTAGGCAGAGGCCTGTAATCTGACGTTCGCCAGCTGTCTCTGCACTACCGCTCCCAGCTTTTCTTGGGTGTTCACTCTGCACAATTGTCACAATTTGGGGCCCATAGTTTTGTTGGTTAATCTAACATCATAAATTAGGAAATTGCAATCCAGCATTTCCCTGGTGGATTTATTTTCCTGTTTGACATCAAACCATTTTGCCCCAGAAAACCCCTGTAAAGACACTGCAAATGTTTTAATGCAAGTTTTTTTTTACTTTTTTGGTTGCCACATCCTCTGTGTATCATTGTACATAGCAAACTGTAGAATAATTTACCGGTGATTCAGTCAGTGAGTTTGTGTGAGGGCATAGTCTGAAACTTGTATCTATTTTCTCTTTATCCATTTTCTAAGTTAATTTATGACAATTTGAACGTTGATATAATCTTAAAGAGCAGCTGTCCATAGCTCAAGTGACCAGTTTTTGCTCTTTTTATTTCCCCTCCCCTGAACATTCCACTATTTGTTCTTTTTTTTTTTTTTTAATTCTGCCACACAGTTTGAGATATGGGTCTTTTAAATAGTTGCAGATTTTTATGGTCTTTATAAGAGGGAGTGGCTGACATCCTCTAAGGTGTGTCATGAGGCTGATATGCATAATTACCCTATGAGCCACGCCTCCTTGAAAAGTCCATAATAATTGGCACTAAATAAAAAGCCCTTATATCTCTAGAGCCATATGGTAAATTAAAACCAGGAACATTCAGGGGAGCATCTACAATCAATGAAGTGCAAAAAACTGGACACTTTTGACTTGATGACAGGTCCTCTTTAAATCTGCTCAGAAGAGAAGAAGTAAAGGTTGCCGCTATTTCCTCATAGCAAGCTCCCTGGTAAATTCCCTGCTGACTCATTCTGCAGTATGCTATGTGCTGTCACGCATAGAGTATATAGAAGCTAAACTGTCCATAATGTTTTCATGAAACCCTCTTGCAAAAAATGCTTTTTATTCAAAAATACTTGACGTTAAAATAAATCTGTATTGCCAACAAACTTTTCCTAAATTAATAGTGCATGCCAATCTACAGTGATATCTGAGAATTCTGCTTCTTTCTCCACTTATGAGACACTTCTTTCTCTCTCCTCTGTCTCCTTAACTTGCCATCTGGACTGAAAAATACAGCTTTGTCTTTCTGAACTTAACAAGAACCTAACTGGTTACGCAACCTGTTTCACTCTTTAAGTAACAAAGTGGGGAGGAGTAATGAGCATCAGAGGCTGACAGAGGTCTTTCTGAGCTTTCTAACAAGTCTCATACCTCACCTCAGAGCTGGATTCATACCTACACTGCTGAGAACTGCTGCACAATTTCCTCCATGCTTCTATTGCTTTTGTGTCCTAACAAAAGCTTGAAGAGCAGAGATCCTTTTTTATCATAGCAGATAGCACTATTAGCTGCTGAGGGGAAACGAAGAAGATTTTATGTGACTGCTAGTCCTTGGTAATGAACCTAATTCCCACCATAGAAAATACCGTGAAGAGATGAAATTGTATTTGTATAAATCCTCGGCGGATGAGATACCTCTGTGGCAAAATTACATCTAGCAACATATCAGGCTCTCGCCCTTCTTCAGGTTAATGAACTGGAATTTACTTGTGTGTGGGAGCAAAGATTAGAGCAGCTTTGTGGGATTATATAGTTTACTGTGGGGTCCAAGGTGTGTTCATAAAGGGGGCACTATGGTACCAAAGCACTTTATCCATGGATCCTTTCACGTAGATATTGATGCATGGTCCATCATGTTATGGCTGGTCGCGCCCTGCTCTAAGTGGAAACTATCAGTAAAGTACAGTTACTGACACTGGATTTCATTACAACTTTAGAACCGTTTTGCTCTTACATCCTCTTAGTACTTCGATACATAGTGATATTCTCACTGCAAATATACATTTCCTCCCACCAGCTCATCACTAAATTATCGAGAGAAGGGGAATGTTTTGCTCCCGTGGAAGCTCCTGTCTTTTGTAAATGAAATTGATTATTAAAGCAGAAATAATTAGTGCAGATAAGAAAAGATACAACTTCAATTACGGTAAATACGGTAGAAAATCTGGGGGGAAGTTATATTTTACAAAATGGAATTTCAATGTGGCAAGAGCTACGGTATATTGTGTAGGATAGATGTATACACCGAGACAACATCACATCCCAACCAGGTGAATATGGAGGACCAAAGACACCATCCTTCGACCTTCGTACTAGTACGCACGTTGGTCTATTACCATCCATTTATGCAGAAGATCACTGCTACTTATTTTTGGAATTTCAACCCCATTAAACCCTCTTATTTTCAAACAGTTGACCACAACTGGTTAAATCTCATTAACTTACATCTATTATCTGCTGTGCCTACCGGTATGACTGACTGTATGTATGCACCTTACCTGTTATGATTTTGTCTTGATTATGGGTGTATCACACCAGGAGCGGGTTGATCACCCAGCTACACGCACTTTACAAGGCAACCCCTGTGACGATATCGTCTGTTTTTAATCTTCACATTTTGGATTTGAGTTAATTCACTAATAAAGGGAAGTTTTAGCCCATGAACCTGGATTCCTTCTTTTTGCCATTTCTGCTACGCACAAGCAAAGACTGCTTCCCGTGCTCCAGGACCATTTTCACATTGCGGTGAGCTGGCTTTTTCTTTTTATGTTTATTACTATACATAGCAGGTTGCAGAATTAGTTAGTGGGAAATTAGTGTGTAAAGGTTTCTAAAACCGCCATTAGGCTGCCATCAGTCCGGTGTGCTATGGGCTCACTTAAAGGGGCGTGTGCCATACGTTGCAATTACAAATGCAAAATCTGCAATAAAAGTCCAGAACACCCAACTCTTGAGTCATCTCAATAACATAATATGAATCATACAATTAGATTTTTTATTTATTTTTTTTTTTTGTTCAGGTATGCTCACAGGTGGTGTCAGCAGGTCCATCGTCCATTCCTGAAAGCTGCTAAATCTTTCCACTCATATGGTTTCATATGTAAGAATGTGTATTGACGCTGCCTCCGATGTGGCCTGACACTTACCACAGCCCCCTATGGATCTAAGGCAGCTGCATGAATTGCGACATGATCTTAAAGGATAAAAAAAGTCTAAAAATAAATTATTTCTAGTTTCTGATGATTCTAATCATATAGCAGATGGAGATTCTATGCCGATCTGTGTTTGTCTGGTTTCTGTATCATGTCTGCAGGAAGCTACAGTAGGTTTCAAACATAAGCGCTTGTTCATGTATGCGTGGGTAGAACTATAACTAAAGGTACCTTCACACATAACGATTTCGTTAACGATATCGTTGCAACGTCACGCTTTTTGTGATGTAGCAACGATCCCGCTAACGATATCTTCATGTGTGACAGTGACCAACGATCAGGCCCCTGCTGGGAGATCGTTGGTCGTGGGGAATGATCAGGACCTTTTTTTGGTCGCTGATCACCCCGCTGTCATCGCTAGATCGGCGTGTGTGACGCCGATCTAGCAATGTGTTCACCTGTAACCAGGGTAAACATCGGGTTACTAAGCGCAGGGCCGCGCTTAGTAACCCGATATTTACCCTGGTTACCATTGTAAAAGTACAAAAAAAACACTACATACTTACATACCGATGTCTGTCACGTCCACCACCTTCAGCTTCCCTGCACTGACTGTGTCAGCGCCAGCCATAAAGCCAAGCACAGCGGTGACGCCGGCGCTTACACAGTACAGGGAAGCTGACGGCGGGGGACTTGACAGACATTGGAATGTAAGTATGTAGTGTTTTTTTTTTTACTTTTACAATGGTAACCAGGGTAAATATCGGGTTACTAAGCGCGGCCCTGCACTTAGTAACCCGATGTTTACCCTGGTTACCCGGGGACTTCGGCATCGTTGAAGACCGTTTCAACGATGCCGAAGTTGTTCCCCTGATCGTTGGTCGCTGGAGAGAGCTGTCTGTGTGACAGCTCCCCAGCGACCACACAACGACTTACCAACGATCACGGCCAAGTCGTATCGCTGGTCTTGATCGTTGGTAAATCGTTTAGTGTAACGGTACCTTAAGGAGCCATGGGGTCACTGTGGGGCCACCAGAAGCTTCGGAGGGCCACTTATATGTAGATATTGTAGGTTTGCTTTTCGCATTACTACAGTCAAGTTGGTTCTAAAATTGTCTTTTTTTGCAATATTTTTGTAAGCTTGTCATTAGAAATAATGATCTGGGGCCATGGGGGTTTTACAAGGCAGCAGAAGTGTTGTGGGATGTCTTGGATAGTCACCATGTTAATGCAGTATCACATTGTCGCTGACCGCTGCACATTTAAGGTCAAGGACGCACTGGGAGGTTTCACTGTGACGTGGCAGTGGACTTCATACAATCTAATCAGCGTGCTCAGTTTTGGAAATTTTAGTTTAGTCGGGGTAGAGCAATGTAGGAGTTTTGGATGTGCAGTCCATGTCAGATTTTTTTCCCCCCTACAGTTGTATCTCTTTCATAACCTGTGAAGATCCAGCTTTAAAAAGGATCAGTCACTCAAAAAAAATTGCGTTAAAAACCTTGTAAAAAAATAATTCCTGCGTTCCCCTGATTCTGACACTCTTTTCCGTTTTGCACGATGTTGTTCCATTGCCGAGATATTCATGTTTGTTTCTTCTGGAGCGCAGTATGTGATATCTTTGCTGGCAGCGAACCTGGGCAATTCTTTAGAGTCTTTTCTGGGGTATGGACTATCACCCTCCCTACCAGACACTGCCAATCGGAGCTCAGTAGCAGTTCTAGCAGTCTGACGCCGGCAAGCTGTGATTGGCAGCATCTGGGAGGGAGTGATGAAAGCGCACGCTCCCAGAGAAGACTGTTGGGAACAAAAATAGCCCAGTTACACTGCTTGTAGAGATTTCACATACTGCCCTCCTGAAAAAAACAAATGGGAATATCTCTGCAATGGAGAAACCCAGACCAAAAGTAGAAATCTTGCAAAATCAGGGGACCTCAGCGATTTTTACTAAGCATTTACAGTTATGGTAACTATTTTTTATTTTGACTCTTTAAACTGCAGTCTTTTTCCTTAGGCTAAAGAAGGGTTAGTACAACATGAGAATGAGTCTAACCAAATATACCAAATGGAAACTTGAGGGCGTGATCCGGATAAAAAATGCACCAATGTCATTTATGGGGAATTTCATTGAGCCGAATATAGAAATTATCAAAATTTTGCAGGACTTGTAGCACATGGCCGCCAGACTTGTCTTTCGAACCACGTCCTCTCCACTAATCGCTGGTGCGATGCAAGCCTACTAAACAGAAGTGGCTTTGGGGATCCTGGTAGTTAGGTAGTTTCACCAAGTTTTGGTCTGACGGCCACAGACTACCAAACTGGCCTTTGGACCAGGATCCTCAGTATCTTTATCCTGATGGTGACCTGATCATAAACATCTGGAGGACTCTAGTTCAGTGACGACATAGGTAGTCTGTGGCCACCTACTGCTGCTACTATTGTGAGACCATACTGTGGTTAGATAGGCCGTTTTCCATTATCATCAGGTTCCTGGTAGTTTTTTTTTCCTTCTCCCTTATTATGAACATATTCCATTTGATTTTCCGTGTTTGTTGCATCACTCTTCATAAAGGTTTTCTTTAGGGAAATCTTTTTGCTTGAGTACCTAGACAGTTATTCTTTCTCCCCTTCTTCTTTGACCTTTAAACGGAGTATTCTCTAATTGACTGCCAATGTCCTTCATGTAGTTTTTTAATGAGCAGAAAACATTAGAAAGATTATTCAGGAACAAGAAATTGGATTTATTCTTCCTTTAAAGCTGGCAACGTTAAGACGGCCAAGTTCTTCTCTGGTTCACAAAAGAGCTAAAGGATTTTCCACTAACGTCTCCTCTATGATAGGGAGTTCAAAGCTGTTTTGTCGATAGGAAGTTTTAGCTTTACGGCATTGCGTCGGGGTTTTAAGAGGAGCTGAAAAGAATTATCAAGTCACTGTAGACGACGGCAGAAGAATGTGAATAGGTTTCCTAATATATTGTATTGTTCACTAATTCTTTTTATCTCGGGGATTTCAGCTATTCATTGCTGGTTTCAGGAGGGATGCCTGAGATTAGAAAAAAGCATGGCTGCTTTCTTCCAGGAACAGCGCCCCCATTGTCTGAGTCTGGTATTGCAGCCTTGCGCCACTCAACTGAATGAAATGAGTATATTGTTCATTGTCTTTCTTACCTTTCGTTCCATATTGAATAACATTAATTTCCCATCTCGAACATGGCGGATTCACAGGTTACCTGCTTCCCACCACTGGAATCTGCATCCATTTTGAAAAATGGTCCCGAATACTCAATGTCAGGAATGGGAGAGATGTTCGTGCAACCATGACTCTTTCCATTCATTTGCATAAGAGTTCTTTAAATTGTTGAGAAACCCCCGTTGAAGCTGCCATTACAGCGAAACACATAGCGCTAAATCTTCCCTGCTGTGATGTTTTGTGTTGGATTCCTTATACCTCTTGCACTAAGTTTCACTGGTTTACAGGTGTTTTATTATCCAGCAACAGATCTTTCCAATTATTGTATTTGGATCATTATTTATAGGAATTGACCATGTACTGTAGCTCCAATAAAATTTATAATGACAAATGTTGTTTTTATCTGACATGAAACCGGTGCTGTGTTTTCTGGTTTACGGATTTTTAAGTTTTTCAACTCAAGCATATTGTTCTTTTTTGTAATAGTAAAATGTGCTATATATAAACAGGTGCTTCTCACTAAATTAGAATATCATCAAAAAGTTAATTTATTTCAGTTCTTCAATAAAAAAAGTGAATCTCATATTGTATATAGAGTCATTACAGAGTGTTTATTTCTGTTAATGTTGATGATTATGGCTTGCAGCCAATGACAACGCAAAACTGTTCTAGGAAAATCTGCGCTCCAGGAGGCAAATAGCTCTCCGTATGGCTAAGTAGTATTGTACAGCCACATATTGGGTATTGCCATGTTCAGTAGAAATTGTGGGACACATTTTCGTGCCATTTTTACCCACTTCTTGTGTGAAAATGTAAAATCTTTGGCTAAAACTAAAATTTGGTGGTAAAAATGTAATTATTTTTTAATCACTGCAAAATGATATAAAATTCTGTGACACCCCTGTGATGTCAATATGATCACTGCACCCCTAGATGAATTCATTGAGAGGTGTAGTTTGTAAAATGGGGTCACTTATGGGGTTCTGCTGTTCTGGCACCTCATATGCTCTCCCAGTGGGTCATGGCACCCGCAAATCATAACAGTAAAATCTGGAGCTCCTTGCCTTCTGAGCTTTGCACTGTGCCTGAAAAATATTTCCCAATTACATGTAGGGTATTGGGGCACTCAGGAAAAAATGGACCTCAGTCTGTTGTAAAAAAAAAAAAAAATCCTTAGAAAACTTTAAAACTAAAACAACATTTTAGTGGTAGAAATGTAATATATTCTTTCTTCACCGCTCAGTGATATAAAATTCAATGAGGCACATGTGGTGTCAATATGATCACTGCACCACTAGATGAATTCATTGAGTTGTGTACCATGTAAAATGGGGTCACATATAGGGGGTCTCTGCTGTTCTGGCACCTCAAGGACTCTGCCAATGTGACATGGCACCCTCAAACCATTCCAACAAAATCAGTTCCAATATGGTGACACTTCACTTCTGAGCTTTGCACTGTGTGATTGTCTCATGTTACCCCTATGAAAGCACAAAATCTGGGGCCAAAATAACATTGTTGTGGGGAAAATGTGTTATATATATATATATATATATATATATATATATTTATTTTTTTTTTTCACGGCTCAACGTTATAAACTTCTGTGAAGCAACTCAGGGTTCAAAGTGCTCCCCACACATCTAAATACATTGAAGGGGGGGGTCTAGTTTCCAAAATGGGTCACTTGTGGGGGGTTTCCACTGTTTAGGCCCATCAGGGGCTCTCCAAATGGGACATGATGTCTGCTAATGATTCCAGCAAATTTTACATTTAAAAAGTCAAACGGCGCTCCTTCCCCTTCCCTTCCGAGCTCTGCCGTGCACCAAAACAGTGGTTCCCCCCCACATATGCAGTATCACCGTACTCAGGAGAAATTACACAACAAATTTTGGGGACCCCTCAAAGTGACTTCAAATGTGATTTGGTCCCTTAAAAAAAAATTGGTTTTGTAAATTTTGTTGTAAAAATGAGAAATCGCGGGTCAACTTTTAACCCTTATAACTTGAGAACAAAAATCAATTTTGGTTCCAAAATTGTGCTGATGTAAAGTAGACATGTGGGAAATGTTATTTATTAACTATTTTGTGTGATATATCTCTGTGATTTAAGGGCATGAAAATTCAAAGTTGGAAAATTGAGAAATTTTCAAATTTTTTGCCAAATTTTTGTGTTTTTTTTCTCCCACAAATAAATGCAAGTCATATCAAAGAAATTTTACCACTATTGTGAAGTACAATATGTCACGAGAAAACAATGTCAGAATCACCGGGATCCATTGAACCGTTCCAGATTTATAACCTCACTAGCTGAAGAGCCCGGCGTTGCCTGGGCATAGTAAATATCTGTGGTTAGTTATAGCACGTCACTTCTCTTATTTTCCCATCACGCCTCTCATTTTCCCAATCACATCTTTAATTTTCCCCCTCACATCTCTCATTTTCTCCCTCACACCTCTCATTTTCTCCCTCACTCCTCATTCCCGCCTAACACTTGTCATTTCGACCTCACATCTGTCATTTTCCGATCACTACACTATTTTCCCTCACTCCTCTCATTTTGCACTCACACCTTTTCATTTTCACCTCACACCTCTCATTTTCACCTCCGTATATACATGTTTGTCATCTCCCTTATATATAGTATACACCTGTATGTCATCTCCTGTATATAGTATATACCTGTATGTCATCTCCCCTGTATATAGTATATAACTGCTGTGTGTCATCTCCCCTGTATATAGTATATACCTGTATGTCATCTCCTCCTATATATAGTAAATACCTGTATGTCATCTCCTCCTATATATAGTATATACCTGTATGTCCTCTCCTCCTATATATAGTATATACCTGTATGTCATCTCCTCCTGTATATAGTATATACCTGTGTGTCATCTCCCCTGTATATAGTATATATCTGTGTGTCATCTCCTCCTGTATATAGTATATACCTGTATGTCATCTTCTATATATAGCATATACCTGTATGTCATCTCCTCCTGTATATAGTATATACCTGTAGGTAATCTGCTCCTGTATATAGTATATACCTGTGTGTCATCTCCCCTGTATATAGTATATATCTGTGTGTCATCTCCTCCTGTATATAGTATATACCTGTATGTCATCTTCTATATATAGCATATACCTGTATGTCATCTCCTCCTGTATATAGTATATACCTGTAGGTAATCTGCTCCTGTATATAGTATATACCTGTGTGTCATCTCCTCCTGTATATAGTATATACCTGTATGTTATCTCCTCCTGTATATAGTATGTACCTGTATGTCATCTCCTCCTCTATATAGTATATACCTGTGTGTCATCTCTCCTTTATATAGTATATATCTGTGTGTCATCTCCCCTGTATATAGTATATACCTGTGTGATCTCCTGTATTAGACCTCGTTAACACGTTATTTGCTCAGTATTTTTACCTCAGTATTTGTAAGGTAAATTGGCAGCCTGATAAATCCCCAGCCAACAGGAAGCCCTCCCCCTGGCAGTATATATTAGCTCACACATACACATAATAGACAGGTCATGTGACTGACAGCTGCTGTATTTCCTATATGGTACATTTGTTGCTCTTGTAGTTTGCTTATTAATCAGATTTTTATTTTTGAAGGCTAATACCAGACTTGTGTGTGTTTTAGGGCGAGTTTCGTCTGTCAAGTTGTGTGTGTTGAGTTGTGTGTGGCGACATGCATGTAGCGACTTTTGTGAGATGAGTTTTGTGTGGCAACATGCGTGTAGCAACTTTTTGTGTGTCGAGTTGCATGTGACAGGTTAGTGTAGCAAGTTGTGTGCAGCAAGTTTTGCGCATGGTGAGTTTTGCACGTGGTGAGTTTTATGTCTGGTGCCTTTTGAGTATGTGCAAGTTTTGTGTGAGGCAACTTTTGCATGTGTTGCAAATTTTGTGCATGTGGCAATTTTTCCGCGTGTGCAAGTTTTGCGTGTGGCGAGTTTTCCATGAGGTGAGTTTTGCACTTGTGGCGAGTTTTGCGTGAGCCTAGTTTTTGCATGTGGCGAGTTTTGCACGTGGTGAGTTATGAGCGGCGACTTTTGTGTTTCGACTTTTATGTGGCGAGGTTGGTGTATGTGTGGTGAAATGTGTGCTGAGGGTGGTATATGTGTTCAAGCACGTGGTAGTGTGTGGCGCATTTTGTGTGTGTGTTCATATCTCCATGTGTGGTGAGTATCTCATGTCGGGGCCCCACCTTAGCAACTGATCGGTATATACTCTTTGGCGCCATCGCTCTCATTCTTTAAGTCCCCCTTGTTCACATCTGGCAGCTGTCAATTTGCCTCCAACACTTTTCCTTTCACTTTTTTCCCCATTATGTAGATAGGGGCAAAATTGTTTGGTGAATTGGAAAGCGCGGGGTTAAAATTTCACCTCACAACGTAGCCTATGACGCTCTCGGGGTCCAGACGTGTGACTGTGCAAAATTTTGTGGCTGTAGCTTCGACGCCTCCAACACTTTTCATTTCACTTTTTCCCCATTATGTAGATAGGGGCAAAATTGTTTGGTGAATTGGAAAGCGCGGGGTTAAAATTTCACCTCACAACATAGCCTATGATGCTCTCAGGGTCCAGACGTGTGAGTGTGCAAAATTTTGTGGCTGTAGCTGCGACGCCTCCAACACTTTTCATTTCACTTTTTTCCCCATTATGTAGATAGGGGCAAAATTGTTTGGTGAATTGGAAAGCACGGGGTTAAAATTTCACCTCACAACGTAGCCTATGACGCTCTCAGGGTCCAGACGTGTGACTGTGCAAAATTTTGTGGCTGTAGCTTCGACGCCTCCAACACTTTTCCTTTCGCCTTTTTCCCCATTATGTAGATAGGGGCAAAATTGTTTGGTGAATTGGAAAGCGCGGGGTTAAAATTTCACCTCACAATATAGCCTATGACGCTCTCAGGGTCCAGACGTGTGACTGTGCAAAATTTTGTGGCTGTAGCTTCGACGCCTCCAACACTTTTCCTTTCGCCTTTTTCCCCATTATGTAGATAGGGGCAAAATTGTTTGGTGAATTGGAAAGCGCGGGGTTAAAATTTCACCTCACAATATAGCCTATGACGCTCTCAGGGTCCAGACGTGTGACTGTGCAAAATTTTGTTTCTGTAGCTGCGACGCCTCCAACACTTTTCCATTCACTTTTTTCCCCATTATGTAGATAGGGGCAAAATTGTTTGGTGAATTGGAACGCGCGGGATTAAAATTTCGCCTCACAATATAGCCTATGACGCTCTCGGGGTCCAGACCTGTGACTGTGCAAAATTTTGTGGCTGTAGCTGCGACGGTGCAGATGCCAATCCCGGACATACACACACACACACACATACACACACACACACATACACACATTCAGCTTTATATAGTAGAAGATAAAGGGACAATGGTCAGAATTGTAAAAATTGGCCCGGTCATTAACGTGCAAACCACCTTCAGGGGTAAAGGGGTTAATGAGAAAAATAAAAAGTAGAGTTAAATAAAAAGTCCCATATCTCTGGAACCGTATGGCGGATTTACAAAGCAATGAATACTCGAGGGGGCAGCAGAAATAAACCAAGAGCAGAAACTGGCTGCTTTTGTCCTAACGATATCACCATTTTATATCTAGACAACCTCTATCCATTTAACAGAAAAACTGTAATTAAATACGTTGTGGTGATTTTTATTTTCTTAAATTTAGAAGGGTAAAATACATTTTTAATTTGGTAATTTGTTCCTATGACAGTCAAGTATCAGTCAAATGAGCATCAAAAAGTTCCAAGTCATTTATATTGCTCCCAAAGTGGGGGCAAGATTACGGGGTCAGGATTTCACAAGGATTTTGGGGAGAATACAATGTGGAAAAAACGTTGTAATCCTACCTTAGGGCAGGTTGTACATGTCACGCGGATCGCAATGTCTGGTCTGACCATGGGTCTCCATATATGAAGCCGTTAAGCCCTGTTCAGGAGACCCATTGCTGGTCCATGCGTCTCGGTTTGTAATCCAATTTGTAGTGTGAAACCTACCCAAGAATATGTTCACGTAAGAGAACTTGGCACTAATAAATGATTTGATATGCAATCTAAAAATAAAGGTTTACAAACGTTTCGGTGTACAGTAGACCTTCCTCAGTGCCTATTGTCCAACTGAAAAAATATCAGATTGCGTTTTATTTATTTAGTGTTGCTTTTCATGGTCTTTAACAAGTGGGCGGTGGTCACAGGATTCCTTGATGGCAGGTCTATTACTCTGTGAGCACCGCTGGTCAAGCAGGCGTCAGCTTGAGCCAGCAGTGGACACCGTGTTCAGCGCTTCCTAGCTGACCTAGGGGATAAAACGCAATCGGATATCTTATCTATTGGAGAATAGGCACTGAGGAAGGTCAAATGATGACCGAAACATCTGTGAACCTTTAGGCTATGTGCACACTTTCCGGAGTTTTGGCGTTTTTTTTTTTTTTTTTGCGTTTTTGTCAGCGGTTTTTCGCTGCAAAAACGCTTACAAACTCTTACTTTAAGCATCCCATCAATTTGAATGCATTCTGCAATTTTTGTGCCCATGTTGCGTTTTTTTTTTTTCTGAAAAAAAAAAACGCATCGTTGGAAAAAAGTGCAGCATGTTCATTAATTTAGCGGATTTGCTGCTATACTGTTGCATTGGGAACCTCCGGAAAAATCCGCAAAAAAAGCACAAAAAACATGATCGGATTTCCTGCGAAAGTAGTCTGGATTTGCTCAGGAAAATTCTGCAAACTTTCCTGAACGTGTGCACATAGCCCTATTGTTGGATTGGATATTCAATTATTTATTTAATTTCATATTCTCTGACTGCCAGGTTTTCTTACGCATCATTGATGGGGATTGGATCCACCATTATACAGTAGTGCCGACGTGGTCATCTCTGTATAAGAGTATGTTTACACTGAGATTTTTTTTCGCAATGATTTTGTGTATTCCACCTCCAAATCCTCATGATGCCTTTTGGTGTTTTAATATTGACGTCCCTTTTCCCTGCCGCTCTTCCATAATTGACATGTAACTCACTGAAGTGGTTTGAGTTGAGATCACAGTGGATATCCACAGTCTTGTGGGTGTACAAACTGCAAAATCTGCAACAGATAGGGTCTATGTGAATAGCCTGTGTGTGAAATGACACTTACATAGATAACGCCTGCCTCGTCAGTCTCCCATACCTGGTCATATTAAGTGACAGCGAGCCTACAATTCCAATGACAACACTTTTATTTTGTGATCTAGGAGTTAAAAAGGACTCATCAGCATGTCAAAAGTGACCAGTGTTTGCACTTATATTCTTTCACGCTTCTCTCCTGAGTATTCTGTTTTTTGTTTTCATTAAATCCTTCATACGAGTCTAGAGATATGGGCCATTATCTACTACTAATATTCATGGTGGTTCCAAGGGGCAGTGCTCAGAGCAATAGACCCGCCTCCAAGGAATCCTGCAACCCGTGCCCACTAGCTAAAGACCATCAAAATCAACACTAAATAAAAAGGCTCATATCTCTGGAACTGTACTGTGGCAAAAACAGTCCCCTCGTGACCTGCTGACCGATCCTCTTTAAGTGTTGTCATTGGGGGATTTTGTTGAGCCACGTAATATCACATGTCCTTTTTCTAGGCACAGTAGAGGCGCAATGACTGATACGCTCGTATACCTTGCAGCTTTAGGGCTTGCTCTGTATGCCTTCCCCCACCAGTTCTGCCTACTTTGGGCTCGCCCCCAATGACTGTAATCTGGGACACAGTAGACTGTTTACCGAGCATTAACCTCCCCCTCCATTCAATGAATACGTTGCTGTGTTACCTAATTTGTAGTCTAAGAGTCCATAATGAGTTTTGATTTTTTTTTTCCTCCTAGCTACTGAGCACAATTAAAATTGATCGCGGCCTCACTAATCTAGAGGTTACTTTTATTCCAAGACTCTGAATTAATTCTCTTCCGCAGACTAAAATGTTTTGTTTTTTGTAAGCAGCGTTCAACCATCGCTTCATCCCTGAGATAAGACACAAACGTCCTTCGTGCCCCGGATGACACCCCCACCTTTGAGATTGTCCAAATCGCTCCTGGTTATGACCTCCATAGTTATTTCCTTTAATAGGTTCCAGTATTTATTTTTTATGGCTATAAAGATTCAATTTCATTTTGACTCGAAGACATTGATTTTGCGTGGGTGTGTATGTGTATATATATATATATATATCTATATCTAATATATAAAGCTGAATGTGTGTATGTGTGTATGTATGTCCGGGATTGGCATCTGCACCGTCGCAGCTACAGCCACAAAATTTTGCACAGTCACACGTCTGGACCCCGAGAGCGTCATAGGCTATATTGTGAGGTGAAATTTTAACCCCGCGCATTCCAATTCACCAAACAATTTTGCCTCTATCTACATAATGGGGAAAAAAGTGAAAGTAAAAGTGTTGGAGGCGTCGCAGCTACAGCCACAAAATTTTGCACAGTCACACGTCCGGACCCTGAGAGCGTCATAGGCTATGTTGTGAGGTGAAATTTTAACCCCGTGCTTTCCAATTCACCAAACAATTTTGCCCCTATCTACATAATGGGAAAAAATGAAAGGAAAAGTGTTGGAGGCAAATTGACAGCTGCCAGATGTGAACAAGGGGGACGTAAAGAGTGAGAGCGATGGCGCCAAAGAGTATATACCGTACAGTTGCTAAGGTGGGGCCCCGACATGGGATACTCACCACACACGGGGATATGAACACACACACAAAATGCGCCACACACTACCACGTGCTTGAACACATATCACCCTCAGCACACAATTCACCACACATTCTCCAACCTCGCCACATAAAAGTCGAAACACAAAAGTCGCCGCTCAAAACTCGCCACACGCAGAACTCGCCACATGCAAAAACTAGGCTCTTGCAAAACTCGCCACAAGTGCAAAACTCACCTCATGGAAAACTCGCCACACGCAAAACTTGCACACACGGAAAAATTTCCACATGCACAAAAGTTGCAACACATGCAAAATTTGCCTCACACAAAACGTGCACATACTCAAAAGGCACCACACAAAACTCGCCATGCGCAAAACTCGCCATGCGCAAAACTTGCTGCACACAAGTTGCTACACTAACCTGTCACATGCAACTCGACACACAAAAAGTTGCTACACGCATGTTGCCACACAAAACTCATCTCACAAAAGTCGCTACATGCATGTCGCCACACGCAACTCAACACACACAACTTGACAAACAAAACTCGCCCTAAAACACACACAAGTCTGGTCTTATCCTTCAAAAATAAAAATCTGATTAATAAGCAGACAAACTACAACAAATGTACCATATAGGAAATACGGCAGCTGTCAGTCACATGACCTGTCTATTATGTGTATGTGTGAGCTAATATATACTGCCAGGGGGAGGGCTTCCTGTTGGCTGGGGATTTATCAGGCTGCCAATTTAGCTTACAAATACTGAGGTAAAAATACTGAGCAAATAACGTGTGAACGAGGTCTAATACAGAAGGAGATGACACCCAGGTGTA
This sequence comes from Ranitomeya imitator, assembly GCF_032444005.1. Lineage (NCBI taxonomy): Eukaryota > Metazoa > Chordata > Amphibia > Anura > Dendrobatidae > Ranitomeya > Ranitomeya imitator. The sequence goes on from NC_091282.1 coordinate 616,136,433, forward strand.
TATACTATATACAGGGGAGATGACACACAGATATATACTATATACAGGAGAGATGACACACAGGTATATACTATATAGAGGAGGAGATGACATACAGGTACATATATATACAGGAGAAGATGACATACAGGTATATACTATATACAGGAGCAGATGACCTACAGGTATATACTATATACAGGAGGAGATGACATACAGGTATATGCTATATCTAGAAGATGACATGCAGTTATATACTATATACAGGAGGAGATGACACACAGATATACACTATATACAGGGGAGATGACACACAGGTATATACTATATACAGGAGGAGATGACATACAAGTATATACTATATATAGAAGGAGATGACATTCAGGTATATACTATATATAGGGGAGATGACACACAGCAGGTATATAATATATACAGGGGAGATGACATACAGGTATATACTATATACAGGAGATGACATACAGATGTATACTATATATATAAGGGAGATGACAAACATGTATATACTGAGGTGATGAGGTGAAAATGAGAGGTGTGAGGTGAAAATGAAAAGGTGTGAGTGCAAAATGAGAGGAGTGAGGAAAAATAATGGAGTGATCAGAAAATGACAGATGTGAGGTTGAAATGACAAGTGTTAGGGGGGAATGAGAGGAGTGAGGGAGAAAATGAGAGATGTGAGGGAGAAAATGAGAGATGTGAGGGGGAAAATGAAAGATGTGATTGGGAAAATGAGAGGCGTGATGGGAAAATAAGAGAAGTGAGGTGCTATAACTAACCACAGATATTTACTATGCCCAGGCAACGCCGGGCTCTTCAGCTAGTATGTATATATATACAAAAATCAGCAAATGAAGGCAGCACTCCAAATCCTTTCAAAGGTGAAAAATGTGACTTTATTGAACCTACATCTCTGTGCACCCAGGTACAAACAAAGAATATACTATCAAACAATTCTTAACATGTAATTCAGATCATGTGATTTATTTGTTGGAGTGTCCGTGCAAATTATGGTACATAGGAGAAACGACTTGTGAATTGAAGGTACGCATCAATAATCATAGACACTCAATTAGGAAGAAACGAGTAGATCTCCCAGTCTCAAAACACTTTACAGAGTTGGGACACACCGAGAAAGATCTCAAATTTAGGATTATAGACAAGGTCCCCATACAAAGGAGAGGGGGAGATAGAGTGAGCCTTCTAAAAAAACAAGAATTAAAATAGATTTATGTACTTGACACCCTAAAGCCAAAGGGGTTGAATGTAGAATTTAAAATTCACCCAAATATGTATTAGCCCTATAAAGTATACCCCTAAGAATCGGATGTATGGGGACCCCTAGTATTGGAGTATTGTATACGAATGAATTATATGAGTTTGATATGGAGCTCCAATTTTAACACTATTTTATATTATTTTAGTGACATCTTCACGTCCAGCACTTACAAGTAGTCCTTGGCCTGCCAGCAGGTGGAACATAACCACATGGAGGATGAAAGAATAATAAACAAAAATGTAATTTTTCATTTTTTATTTTTGATTAGTCGAAACAATTTTTGTTCTTTGTCCATAATTGGTCATGGTTGTCGGCCGATGGCATTGTCTCAGCAGTATAAATAAAGCATGCATAATATAAGACTGTGGTACATGGAAGTTTATTTTGGGAATGAGATGGTTGGCTATAAAAATCACTTATATGGATCCCCCTAGGATGACAATATGGCCTCTAAGGGCTGTGTGTCAAATAGGAGGTACATTGAGAAACGGAGGGGCCTGAAGAAGGTGTTATCCGTTATGTTAGAGTGAAAAGAAATGCCGTATAACCAGAGATCATTCACCATTAAAATATAGTTTACAAATGAATCACTCATATGGACCCCCATAAGGTGACAATATGGCCTTGAAGGGCTATGTGTCAAATGGGAGGGACATTGACAAATGGAGATAACCTGAATAGGGTGTCATCCATTATGCCAGAGTGTAAAGCTATATTATAACAATTAGAAATTACCTATCAGTAGAATATATAGTTGGTGATATACGGTACCTTATAACTGATATAGATGTACCGCAGCATAGAGATTGAAAAATTGATAGTGACTGGGCGCCTGGCATTTGGAGACGCATCTTGCCACATTTAAGATGGCGTCCCGGCACTGATGAGCGGCAAGTGCGCATGCGCCAAGAGAAACTGACCAGGGGAGGGCTGGGATTGGCCGGCAACCTACGACACAGAGGAATGACGTCATGACATGCGCAGTAGAGGACAGAGAACGCCGAGAATGACAGATTTAGCGTCCTCCATGTGGTTTGACCTATGTATGGCGGGGTGAGGAATATAAACAAATATAAGATGTATTAGGAGAGAGATATCTATTGAAAAGAAATATGTATGAAATGACCAAAATAATAGTGAAGATGTTGGAACTTACTAGCACTTTGGCACTATGCACTTTATGAGATATGGATTGCACATATGAGATGTTTTTACACAATTGTTGATATATGTATGTATACAGATATTTATGCCTAATGATCAATGAAATATGTAAATGTATGTAGATTATGCCTATTTAAGCACTATGGTTAATGACACTCACTGCTTGAAAAAGGCTCAGTGTGAGCCGAAACGTCGCACAGAGATGTGGGTTCAATAAAGTCACATTTTTCACCTTTGAAAAAAAAAAAAAAAGCACAGAGATGTGGGTTCAATAAAGTCACATTTTTCACCTTTGAAAGGATTTGGAGTGCTGCCTTCATTTGCTGATTTTTGTATCTATGTGGGCAGATGAGTGGACCATTCTGCCCGGGAGGCCAGGCACCCACCGGTGAGTATTGTGCTGTTCCAATTTTTTACGGTATATATATATATATATATATATATATATATATATATATATATATATATATATATATATTGTATTATATTGCGTGTACACTCTTGGCATTTCTGAATACGCTAATAGGACGGGAAGTGGCTTTGTTATTGCTCGTGACCGGACTTGACACATCTCTTGGGCCAGGTCACCAGCACACCTATGGTACATGTGTTCTGTTTTGGTCTAATTTTTGGGATTGTGTTGTATTGATCTGTGGTGAGCCTGGGCTATAAAAATGTTGTCTGCCTCCTATCACACACAGTCGTAATAGTTTTGTCTAGATATTTAGGGAGGTACTCTATAGACATTGTTTTATACGTGAGCAAAAACAAAAATGTTGTCATGCTCCCCTGCATGTATTAAAGTGGCTTGCAAAAGTATTCGACACCACCCCTCCTTAGCATTTTTATGTTTTACAACCACACAACATGGAATTTCAATTTTAGTTTCATCTGATCACAGCACCTTCCTCCATACATTTTGGAGTCTCCCATGTCTTTTGGCAAACTCAAAACGAGCCTTACCATTTTTGTGTGGGCGCAAAGTAGTTTTTCTGGCCACTCTTCCATTATGGCCACTTCTGTGGAGTGTATGAATTATTGTAGTTGTATGTACAGCTACTCCAGTCTCTGCTTGGGAACTCTGTAGCTCCCTCAGGGTTACCTTTGGTCTCGGTGCTGCCTCTCTGATGAATGTCCTCCTTGCCCGGGCTGAGAGTGTTGGTGGGCGCCCTCTCAGTGTATATACTGACTGACACATTTCACTTAGATCACGCGCAGGTGGACGTCCTGTCACTAAGCATGTGACTTATGAAGGGAATTGCTCACACCAGAAATTTTCTCTGATCGCCCATGACGGCACCACGGAGAGAGGGGATCCGCCCACCAAGGACAGGAAACCTACGGATAAAAAGGCGGTACCACTCTCCTGCATCAGTTGGTTTCCTGTCCTTGATGGGAGACCTACGGACTTACCAGTCGTCGTTGGAATTCCGGGGCCAACCAGTCCGATTCAGGCAGCTGGGGTCCCTCTGCCTCGGCTAGGGTGGTGACCCGAAGCGCCACCGCTGGGAGCCAGTGGGCCGACAGGGTGTGCGGGGGAGGTGACAAGGAGTTCGCGGTCACCTCCCCAGGTAAGATGCAGCAGCGGCAACATCCAGGGGGGTCCCTCTGTGGTTGCGGGAGGTGCGGCGTGGCCCTCCCCTAGCACGCGTCAGCCTGCACACTGCACGCCATCGGGTATGCAGAGCCACGCAGTAGGGTCTGCATAGGACCGGGGGTGCCGGTCAGCAGCGCCATATCTGCACTCCGGGCGGCCATCTTGTGAGTAGGGCGCTTGCCCGGAGTTGCGCTGGTCTCGCGAGACACTGGGCTTGGATCTGCGCAGGCGTCGCCGTTCGGCGCTCCTCGCCGTCGGCTGAGCGCTACTGCGCAGGCGTCGCCGATAGGTCACTTGGGCGTTCCAAAGGCGCCGCAGAAGCGTCTGCGCAGGCGTCGCCAAAAGATAGGTTGCTTGGGCGTTCCAAAGGCGGCGCAGAAGCGTCTGCGCAGGCGTCGCCAAAAGATAGGTCGCTTGGGCGTTCCAAAGGCAGAAGCGTCTGCGCAGGCGCCGGCGTTCGGCGCTCCTCGCCGTCGGCCAAGCGCTACTGCGCAGGCGCCGGAAGAAAAGCGGCGGGAGCTTTAAAATGGGGGATTTACTTCCTCTCAGCGGCTCTGCAGTTTATCAGCAAGAGCCTTAGGAGCTACTAATCGTCGCAGCATCAGGCGCAGCCAGCGTTATTGGCAGCAGACCAGCAGCAGTATGAGCGACCCGGCGTCTCCCCTGCCTGGATCACCTCCACCTACAGCATCGCTTCAGCAGCAGCAAAAAAGGCGACAGCAGAAAAGCTACCAGGACACCGGCAAAGAACGCCAAAGGTCTCAACACAGCAAAGAGTCCAGCACGGCGTCGGGGAAAAAGCCAGAGGCTGAGAATCCCCAACCGGTATTTATGGGTCCTGGAGGTGGTAAGTTGATCTTCGTGAAAGTTAGAGACAGTAAGATTATTATTTGTCTCTTTTAGGGGAGGAAAAGCGTAGGTAAAACAAAGCACAAAGCCTGTGCCATCTGTAAAGAGGATCTTCCACCCGCATGGGAGAAGCAGCTATGCAATTCCTGCATACAGCAAACAGTATCTGAAAGCCTGCCCGGGTTTGCAACAGATCTTAAAAACCTGATTAAAGAACAGGTGGAAGACACCTTTAGATCCCTAAAAAGAGGAAAAAAACGGAGAAGGACCAGACACAGGTCCCCGTCCCCAGTCTCTAAATCTGACAGCGATAGTGCGAGTTCAGCATCCTCCGACTCCTCCTCCTCATCCTCATCATCCACTTCTTCCTCAGGAGGTCACAATTGTTTCCCGCTAGAGGACACTGATGGCCTCATAAAGGCAGTGAGGAGTACTATGGGACTAGTAGACTCCCACCCCAAAAAGTCAGCACAAGACATCATGTTTGGGGGATTAGAACAAAAAAAGAGAAGAGCTTTTCCGCTTAACGAAGCAATTGCAGCGTTAATTAAAAAGGAATGGAAAAAACCCATGGAAAAGACTCTCCTAACCCCGAAAAGGAAATACCCCTTCGAGGATGAATCCTGTTCCTTTTGGGAAAAAGCCCCCAAATTAGATGTAGCAATAGCCAAAGCATCAAAGAAATTCGCTCTCCCGTTTGAGGACATGGGGGTCCTAAAAGACCCTATGGACAAGAAGGCGGACACCTTCCTCAAGAGCTCTTGGGAGTCAGCGGGAGGAGGCCTGAAACCAGCAGTGGCAGCAGCTTGCACATCCCGCTCCCTAATGATCTGGTTAAATCAACTAGAGGGTCAATTAAAAGGGAAAACCTCCCGAGACTCGATGCTGAAAACATTACCTGTAATAAGGGGAGCGGCGGCTTTTCTGGCTGACGCCTCAGCAGACTCTATCAGGTTAGCCGCCAGGTCAGCAGTGTTCGCTAATGCGGCCAGGCGTGCCCTCTGGCTTAAAAATTGGCCTGGCGATCTGCAAACAAAAACAAAACTATGTACTATCCCCTGCGAAGGGGAGTTTTTGTTCGGTTCCACATTAGATGACATCCTGGAAAAAGCCGGGGACAAGAAAAAGTCCTTTCCCTCCCTTGGTCTCCCCTCTTACCGGAAGCCCTTTCGGAACAAGAGGTTTTTCCGCAAGAACCCTGGAAGAGGCCAGGGAAAGTGGGAGGATAAGAGGAACAAAAACAAGGGGTTCATCTTTAACAAAAACCCCAGTGATAACAAGAAACCTTCTCAATGAAGGTTCGCCCCAGGTGGGAGGGAGGTTATCTCTCTTTCTTCCAGCCTGGAAAAAGATTACCTCCAGTCAATGGATTCTGAACATTATAGAATCAGGCCTGAGGCTGACATTCAAAAGATGCCCCCGTCCCTCTTTTATGATGACATCCATAAGATCTTCGGCAGAAGAACAGCTGGCTCTGGAAAACGAGATCATCGAGTTAGTAAAAAAGGGTGTACTCCTGGAGGTTCCCCCACAAGAAAGAGGGCAAGGGTACTATTCCCCTCTATTCCTGAGGAAGAAACCAGACGGTTCCTTCAGGACTATTATAAATCTAAAGAAATTAAACGATTTCCTGGAGGTTCAAGCATTCAAGATGGAAACGATAAAGTCATCTATCAAGATGTTGTTTCCCCAATGCTTCATGGTGGTCCTGGACTTAAAGGACGCATATTATCACGTCCCAATACACAAGGATCACCAGAGATTCCTCAGGATGGCAGTTCACATCAGGGGAGTCCTAAAACACTTCCAGTTTTCAGCTCTACCATTTGGTCTTGCCATAGCTCCGAGAGTTTTCACAAAGCTGATAGCGGAGGTAATGGCTCACCTCAGAGAAGAAAATACCCTAATCGTTCCATATCTGGACGATTTCTTGGTGATAGGCTCCTCCCCGCAACATTGCGAGGATCAACTGGCAATTGTGATGCATTCTCTGAAGGAATTAGGCTGGCTAATAAACATGGGAAAGTCCAGACTAATGCCTTCTCAGGTCCAGGAGTACCTGGGTCTCACTCTAGACTCCAAAAAGATGGAATGTCGTCTCCCGGAGTACAAGATACAAAAACTAAAAAGTTTAGTATCGAGAACCCAATCTCTCCCCTCCATAACACTCCGTCAGGCCATGTCCCTCTTAGGCTCTATGACCTCTTGCATCCCTGCAGTCCAGTGGGCCCAATTACATTCAAGAGAACTTCAATGGCAGATATTGTCGGAGCAAATCCATCTAGGAGAGAATTTAGGAGGGCAGTTATCTCTATCTCCTCGCACAAATCACTCTCTGACATGGTGGAGATCGCAGAAAAATCTTTCCCAGGGAGTCCCGTGGGTAATTCAGATCTCGAAAGTCCTGACTACGGATGCAAGCCCTTCAGGGTGGGGGGCTCATCTGGGCGACCTAGTAACCCAGGGCACTTGGTCTCCATCCACAGTCAACAAATCCTCCAACATGAAGGAGCTCCTTGCAGTAAAATTTGCCCTTCAGGAATTCTTGGGGGTCCTTCACTCTCACCATGTAAGAGTAATGTCGGACAATCGGGTGGAAGTCTCTTACCTAAATCACCAGGGGGGCACCCGTTCTAAAAATCTAATGGAGGTGACCAATTCAATCCTGCAAATAGCCGAGAGCAACCTCTTATCCCTAACAAGCTTACACATAAGGGGAGTGGACAACTACAAAGCAGACTTCCTCAGCCGGTCCAGTCTAAAACAGGGGGAATGGGAACTAAATCAGGCGATATTCACCCAGATCACAGAAAGATGGGGCGTTCCCAAAATAGATCTCTTTGCGAGTCATCTAAACAAAAAAGTAACCTCCTTTTGCTCCCTATCTCCCCTGGGGAACCTAGTAGCTGTGGACGCCTTCCTGATATCTTGGGGTCACCATCTGGTCTATGCCTTTCCTCCTCTTATTCTGATTCCAGCAGTGCTGAGGAAGATTCGGGAGGACGGGGCGCTGGTCATCTTAATTGCCCCGTTCTGGCCGAAGAGGCCTTGGTTCTCATGGATGAGGAAGTTATCAATATCAGACCCTTGGGTATTACCAGACCTCCAAGATCTGTTGTCACAGGGCCCAGTCTGTCATCCGCAGGTCAAGAACTTGCACTTGACAGCTTGGCTCTTGAAAGGAAATTACTAGAAAGCAGGGGGTTCTCTCCGGGCTAGATCTCAACTCTGTTACAAAGTAGGAAGCCTGTTACAACAAGACAGTATGGCAAGATATGGAAAAAGTTTCTGTCATCATCAGGTGCAAAAATAGGGAAAGAAATTCCCCTTAATTCCATATTAGAGTTCCTACAAAACGGGTTGGAGATGGGTTTAGCCACTAACACCCTAAAAGTTCACGTGGCAGCTTTGGGAGCCCTATTCAATTTTGATTTAGCCTCAAATAGGTGGGTCGCTAGATTCATCAGGGCGGCAGGAAGATCAAGGCCTCTTCCAGTAAAAGTTGTTCCTCAATGGGACTTAAACTTGGTCCTTAAAGCCCTGACTAATTCTCCATTTGAGCCATTACACGAATCTACAATAAAAAATCTATCCCTCAAAACAGCTCTATTAGTCGCCCTCACTTCGGCCCGCAGGGTTAGCGATTTACAGGCTCTCTCAGCTAACCCTCCCTACACACAATTCCTAGAGGATAGGGTCATTTTAAAAACAGACCCAGCATATCTCCCAAAAGTGGCTTCAAAATTTCACAGGTCTCAAGAGATATCTCTCCCCTCCTTCTGTCCCAATCCTAAAAATAAGGAGGAACAAACATTACATACACTAGATGTAAGAAGATGTCTCTTACACTACCTAGAAGTCACTAGAGAGAGTAGGGAGGATTCCTCTCTGTTTGTGTGTTTTCACATCTAAAGCCACCATAGCAAGATGGATCACAGACGCCATCAGTCTATCATACTCAGCAAGTGGGATGTCCGTTCCCGGGGAGGTTAAGGCTCACTCAACAAGAGCAGTAGCGACTTCCTGGGCGGAGAAGGCCGGAGCTTCCATAGACCAGATATGTAGAGCTGCTCACCATCCACATTCTATAGGCACTATAGATTGGACCTAATCTCCTCTTCAGACCTTACTTTCGGTAAAAGGGTTCTGGAGGCGGTGGTCCCTCCCTGAATGCACTATCTATGCAATTCTCTCCGTGGTGCCGTCATGGGCGATCAGAGAAAAATATAGTTCTTACCGATAACGGTATTTCTCTGAGCCCATGACGGCACCCGTACATTCCCTCCCTTCACTTGTGGGTGCGCACATCAAAATAGTGCCATAGTCTACTCATAGTGTTAATAGTCACGCGGTATCTAGTTATGATAAACAGTTAAAATTTAACAAATGTTTAGTAGTCTCCCATCGTTCTCTATGTAAAACAACTGATGCAGGAGAGTGGTGCCGTCATGGGCTCAGAGAAATACCGTTATCGGTAAGAACTATATTTTTTAGGAGTTTCATTGCAAAAGGGATGAATACATATGCACATGCCAATTTGTAGTTATTTGATCCCATAAATTTAATTTGTTCCTATATTTTTCTCACTTCACCAACTTAGACTATTTAGTGCTGATGCATCACTCACATGGGATTACAGAAATATTTCCACACAGGTTGTAATGTAACAAAATAGGTAAAAAGCCAAGAGAGGGAATACTTTTGCAAGCCTCTGTAGAAAAGGCATATTTAACACTAGATGCTTTGCCAATATGAGTGACTATGGTGCCTAATTTATGGCAGTAGGTGACAGTACTTGGGGTCTATTTGCACAATGGCAATTGCTATTTGCCATCCAGTTTTGTTTCCCTAACGTTTGGCTATTGGCCCACCACGGGTGATTAAAGCTTTGGACGTGTTGCCACTGTATTACTGCCACACTGTCTTGCTGTAAACTCCTAAATTCTACATTATTAATCGGGTTTTCTACCTTTTGATAACTCCTGTCCCCGGCTGCAATGAGTTCCACACTCTGATGGCACACTGATAGGGAAATTAGATTGCGAGCCCCACTGGGGACAGTGATGATAATGTATGTAAAATGCGGCAGTATTAATGGCTCTATATAATTGAGTAAAATAAATAATAAATACATAGAAAAAGAAACCATCACCCACATTGTGATTTATTCGCTTTCTCCATGTCCGGCATTGAGTCTTGAGCAGCTGATGTCACAACGATGGTGCTGCAGCCAATAACTGCACACTATCTGCAGCGCTGTTGATGTGACATAATGCTGCAGACAATAACCAACACCAAGCGCAGTGGCAGAGACTCAATGCTGGACCCCAGAAGTAATTTTTTTTTTTCACAAAAAGCTACCGTCTCAAGAGATGGATTTTCCTAAGCAAAGAAAGAATCAAGTGAAAAGATCCTCTTTAACAGTTTTGTATAGGGGGTACATGATTGTGCCACTTTTGTGTTACCCTATGATCGGTGATTTCATAGACTGTTAGACGGAACCTCCATGGTCCTCTGCTTAATACCAGATTCACTATACCATCTTAGACAGATCTGTCTGTCCAGCCTGTGAAGACTTCCATTGTGTCATAAGATTATTCTGATATTCTATGGAGACTGGTGGCGTGAATCAGAGTGAAGACAAAAACACGGTATATCAAGACTCAATAGAGTAGATTGTAGGAAAACAGGCTTCGGTTAACAGGTGGAAAGCAAACAGAGGCTCTAAGGCTAGGTTTACATTGCGTTAAAGCAGCCCGTTCAACGCATGCGTTAAACAGACTGCGTTGATGCAAGTGCCGAAATGTGATCGCGCTAGTGCAGATAGAGCTAGCGGATGCTCTATCTGTGCTAGCGGTAACGGACCCGGAAACTCTGCAGCCCGTGTCCGAGGGTCCGTCACTCAATGACTGCACATCGCTAGCACACGACCATTATGGCATGCGTTGGCGATGCGCCCGAAATAGGGGTTAATGGCAGCGTTAACGGACTGCTTTACACCACGTTATGCCGCGGTGTAATGCATTCCGTCAAACGGACTGCCAGAATGCAGTATGAACCCAGCCTTAGAATCAAGCAGCAGACATATGCAGACTCAGGAATATAAGGGTGTTGTCAGTACAGACCGATGATGAGAGTTCAAGCCCGGGAATGCAGGATCCAGAGGTCCGGAGCCCAGACTGGGCTCTAGTAGGAGAGCATGCGGCAGCAGAAGTGGGTGCAGAGCAGATCTGGAAAAGTAGAGTCTTTCAGATGGGAGGCAGACCGGTAGCAAACGGGGTATCCCGATGAACAGAAGAGACAGGCAAGATACAAGTCCTTCTAGTTTGGCAGCAGGTGAAGTGCGAGATACACAAGCAAGGTGTAGTGTGCAGAGTCCCTTCATATATGCAGCAGACAGGAAACAAGATGGCCACCGTGAAGCCACTAACTCTAAGAGATAAGGGCAAGATCTGGCAGAACGAAGGGCAAGACCAGGCAAAACAGGTACACAATTCAGATCCTTACACATTGAAGGAGAACTCACCACCTCTCGTGGCAGCCTGTTCCACTCATTGATCACCCTCACCGTCAAAAATGCTTTACTAATATCTAATCTGTATCTTCTCCCTTTCAGTTTCATTCCATTGCTTCTCGTGTTTCCATGTGCAAATGTTCAAAACAGCTGATATGTCCCGGCTTTAATGCGCTCTCACCGCCAGAGCCCGCATCAAAGCGGGGATTCTGCCATCGGATGTACTATTCCGTCCAGTGGCAGAAAGGGGTTAAAAAAACAAACCATTAGGCTATGTGCACACGTTCAGGATTTCTTGCAGAAATTTCCTGAGAAAAACCGGAAATTTTCTGCAAGAAATCTGCAAAAAATCTGCATGCGTTTTTTGCCCGTTTTTACCGCGTTTTGGTGCGTTTTTTTTTTTTGCTGATTTTTCCGGACATTTCCCAATGCATTATATAGTGGGAAAAAATCTGCAAAATTAATGAACATGCTGCATTTTTTATTGCGATGCGTTTTTTTTTCGCGGAAAAAAACGCATCATGTGCACAAAAATTGCGGAATGCATTCTAAATGATGGGATTCATAATGTATGCTTTTTTTGCGGTTTTATAGCGTTTTTATGGCGAAAAAAACGCGAAAAATCAGCAAAGTGTGCACACAGCCTTACACTTACATTCCTGGCGCTCCCTCGCAGCATCGTGTTCCGATGCCAGCAACTGCTTTATGCTTGTAAGCAGCGCATGGCAGGGACGTCATGTGTTGCTTGCAAGCCAAAGGGCAGCTGCCGGAATACTCAGTGCTCAGCATGCCGGGACTGTTTGCAAGCAGAGACCAGTAAATATTCATTTCTCTTAAGTATCGGCACACGTGACCGCCGGTAGCAGAATGAAAGCTCTGGCTGACACTGTGCTCGTTAGCTAGAGAGCAATGTATAATCACTGCTCTCTGCGTGAACACGGTCCAGGCATGCAGAGCATTGAGTATTCTGGCAGCTGCCCTTCAGCTTGCAAGCAGCCCATGACATCCCTGCCATGCGCTGCTTACAAGCATAAAGCAGTTGCTGGCAGCGGAGCAGGATGCTGCGAGGGAGCGCCGGGAAGGTAAGTGTAATAGTTTTGTTTTTTTAATGTTTTCTGATGGGGCCATGCATACCAGGATGGGGGTGGGGGCCAATCATACCAGGATAATGAAAGGATGGGACCAATGATACCGGGATGCGGGCCAATCATAACAGGATGCCATTAAAGAGAAATTAATATTCATTGCCCTCCACATCCATATTCATTTCTTTTTAGCAGCGGTCACAGGAGTTAGCCTCAGCATCCGTCTCCTGCCTCTGTGACCCGATGCTCCTCCAAAACCGCTCCTCCACCATAGCCAGAGGCTGTACATCCGGACTAAAAGATGCACCCCCCATTTTCCTCCATATTTTTTGAGGAAAAAAGTGCATCTTATAGTCCGAAAAATACCGTAAGTCTCCTCTTAGTCTTCTTTTTTGCAAGCTAAAAATTCCCAGATCCTTTAAACATTCCTTGTAGAACATACTTTGCAGTCCGCTCATCATCTTGGTAGCTCTTCTTTGAACTTGCTCCAGTTTTTCGATGTTTTTTAAAAATATAGTGCCCAGAACTGGACACAGTATTGCAGATGAGGCCTGACCAAGGAGGCGTAGAGGGGGATAATTACTTCATGTGATCTAGACTCTATACTTCTCTTAATACATGCCAGAACTGTGTTTGCCTTTTTTTTGCTGCTGCATCAGGGCAGTCCCACATGTCCAGATAATTCCGGTACCGGAAAAATCGGTATTGGAATTATCCGTGTCCGTGTTCCCGTGCGTTTCTATGGCACATCAATGTGGCACACGTGTGCCGCCCGTGTGCCCACTGGGTACCACACGCACCGTGCAGGAGACAGCGCTAAAGTTTAAAGTTTTGCACCTTCTATTGTATGAGCGGTCACGTGGGGCCGCCGATTACTGTCATGAATATGCGGCTCCACCTCCCATAGGGGTGGAGCCGCATATTCATCACTGTAAATGAGCGGCCCCACGTGACGGCTCATACAGTAGAAGGTGCGGCCAGGACGGAAGCAGCGCCAGCCAGCTTCCGTCCTGGCTGTAGTTCTCCTGCGTGAGAGCCTGGTAGCGGTTTTTCAGCGGTATGGGTGCTGACTGCCTCCTCATCTTTTTGCTTTTGGGTCACAAGCTTCTATTTCTCTTGTTCTGCGGGTACATTGAAAGGTGCTTGTGTTCGAACATTCTGAATAGTTGTTTCTACTCTGTCATTAGCTTCTGCAGGAAAACTAAAAAGTTTTTCTTGAAACATTCTGAAGTGATCCTTCTGCTCTGTCAAGGAAATCCTCATCTTCTGTGATGAGCATCAGTATGGATATTTTCTCCTGAAATTTGTCTTTTCCTCTGGCAAGTCTGTAAACATATTGCACACATTGCAGTTCCCAATAAGGGTAATCTCCTTCTCTATGTTGAGCAAAATTAATTGTTGATGAATTGTGGTAAAGGTTTGACGATTTCCTTCACGCAACTCTATCCTGCTACACCCAGAGATCTTCAGACTCATGGCAACTCTTCTCTGTTCCAGAAAAAAAAAAATATCCTCATCGAGCTTCAATTCTTCAATCCTGATCAATTTCCCAAGATTCCCAGCACTGCTCATGTGACTCTTTAATGCAAACTTCTCCCCCTGGATGAAACATTACATATCCCATGATGTTTCCTACTGTGCAGTCACCTTTCCTAAACAGAGAGTTTGCGTTTTGCTTACAGGCCAAGAATGACCAAAATAGTGAGGAGCTGAAGTTGCATGGGAAATATAATCTTCAGCCTTAGTGTTTGTTCACACAGCGTTTTTGATGCATTTTTTTTAATTACCGTAGCTCTTTTCATGCAGGAAAAAATGCTGTATTTTTAATGAGATTTCTAAGATCTCATTCACATGGTGAGTTTTTTGCATGCCAATTCTTCCAGCGTAATTCACTGCATTTATTTTTTTTTCAAAATTATTTTGCACCAAAAATGCAAGTAATTTTCGCTGTAGTTTTTAGGCCATTGCCTGCATTTTCCTAAAAGAAAATGCTCATCAAAACTTCCACTTGTGAACACACCCTTAGAGCAATGCAATAAGAGCGCCCTATTAGAGGTAAAAAATTGCGCCACAAAGAAATGGTGATCAAAGTAGAAAAGAATTCAAATCATATGGTGAACGCTGCAAAGTAAAAGAAGCAAAATGTCCAAATTGCTGTTTTTCCAGTTGCTTCACCCTCAATAAAAAGCAATATTGTCTTATCAAATTGTCATATGTACTACAAAATGGTTTAAAAAACGGCAGCTTGGCACACGAAGAGTACCACACACACAACTCCATCGATGGAAAAAATACTAATAAGTACTACCCTGAAGTTATGAGTCTAGGAAAAAAAGGGTAACAGGTTTTTTTTTGTGACATTAAAAGGTTTTTGTGCTACTAAAAACAAAATAGTTTGGTTTTGTAGTAATCATACTGACCTGGTAAATCATGTTTTTACCTCACAATGAAAAACAGAAAAATAAACCCCCCAAATATATTGATCTTGTGATTTTAGTCCCCGAATTTGACATCCTGGTAACGACCCGGCTTGATGACCCTTCTCTTTGCCAGTTCCCTCCACCTGCGAGCATCCAATCCATGGGTGTAACCCAGGAGCCCCTGCTTAGATCCCTGTATAGGGGTTAAAGGGAGAAGGCTGGGACCCGCTAAACAGAGTGACTTGTCTATGAGCTGCCAGCCTTCTCCATGCAGCACACTTTACAAACTCATGGCTATATCAATGGGAAAATAAAAATAAAAGTGTAAAAAAAAAATTTGACTCCATTTTAAGTTAAGAGAAAATTCCAATAAACTTGTATAAATGATAATTTAGAGGTTAAATTGGAACAAGATGTACCGGTAATGGTTTCAGGAAAGGATCCTTATCTATCATGGCAAATTCCTAAAGGAAGCAATCATTTCCAGGTTTAATGACCATTTTCCTAGGTGGCGATTTGTTCTATACTCTTCCTCTCATACTAAATGACATCTATTACTGCAGTACTTCTGTTCACCAGTCCTTTATGTAATTTGTCCGCTCTTTTTTTTTCTTTTTAAAGAATACCTGAAGGCCCAGTGGAGCAAGGAGCTGCAGCAGGAAGGATACGGGCATTAGAAGAGCAGCTGCTAAAGGCCAAAGAACAGATAGAGATGTATAAACAACAATCTAGCAGTACTGGTAAGATTCCGGCTAGTTTGTCACGTTTCTTTGTTATTTTTCATTGACTCCTGCAAAATATATTAGGTTTTTGCTGGTGCCAGAGCACTTCTTTGCTCTTAAAGAGATCTTGTTCACTAATTCATGCCGGAACCACGGGCAGCATGAAACACTCTGCCTGCATTATTACTGCTTGGTATGTTTTTCTCAGAAACGTTGTGGCTTGCTTTGAAAAGCCGGCCAGAGACTAGGCATCTCATATGACTAGTTCAAGGCCTGCACCTGGCTGGCTTTTTATGCCATAGAAATCTACAGCTCTTGTGGTGGAGAGTTGAGTAGTCTACTACACAACATGCCTGGTGCTGGGGAATATACCAATCCCAGCAATTAAAGGGCTTCTTCACTAGCTATACTTAAGGGGCCCAGGGTGGTTTAAGTAGTCACGTGAAGCCCTCTGCCAGATGTTGATGCCAGCAGACCACCAGGAAAACTGTTACTAGTGCTATGGAGCAGTGCCGATCCAGGAGGAAGCTGTAGTGATTGCGAAGGAGTGGTGCCAGTTCAGTAGCAAGCTGGATTGATTTCTTATGAGCAGTGTTGTCCAGGTGGAAGTAGTAGCGAGTGCAGAGAAGTTCCAGTGGTTCAGGTTGAAACTGTTGTGAATATGGAGGGGTTCTGCCAGTCCATGTGGAGGCTGTAGCAAACTTGGTGGAGCAGTGCCAGTCGAGGAAGAAGCTGTAGCAAATGCATAGGATCCCAGAGCAGCCTGCAGTCACGCCCCAGAGCAGCGCTCCCCAGCTTCAGTCCTCGAGCCACCAACAAGTGGTGTTTTCAGGATTTCCCTGTGGTCGGTGCTCATTGCAATACAGTAATTCTACTTCATAGAGGCGATCTGAGCATCGCCTCTATGTAACAGGGCCAATTGAGTTGTGCCAGCTTCTAGCCTCCCATGGAGAATATAGAAGCATGGCAAAAGTAAAAAAAAAATGTTTTTAAAAATATAAAAGTTCAAATCACCCCCCTTTCGCCCCATTCAAAATAAAACAATTAAAAAAAAAATCAAACCTACACATATTTGGTATCACCGCGTTCAGAATCGCCCGATCTATCAATAAAAAAAGGATTAACCTGATCGCTAAACAGCGTAGCGAGAAAAAAATCAAAACTCCAGAATTACTTTTTTGTTTGTCGTCGCGACATTGCATTGAAATGCAATAACGGGCAATCAAAAGAATGTAACTGCACCAAAATGCTATCATTAAAAACGTATGCTCGGCATTCAAAAAATAAGCCCTCACCCAACCCCAGATCACGAAAAATGGAGACGCTACGGGTATCGGAAAATGGCGCAATTTTTTTATTTTTTTTTTAGCAAAGTTTGGAATTTTTTTCACCACTTAGATAGAAAAGAACCTAGACATGTTTGGTGTCTCTGAACTCGCAATGACCTAGAGAATCATAATGGCAGGTCAGTTTTAGCATTTAGTGAACCTAGCAAACAAGCCAAACAAAAAACAAGTGTGGGATTTTTTTTTTTTTTTGCTATTTCACCACACTTGGAATTTTTCCCCATTTTCTAGTATACGACATGCTAAAACCAATGATGTCGTTCAAAAGTACAACTCATCCCACAAAAAATAAGCCCTCACATGGCCATATTGACCTAAAAATAAAAAAGTTATGGCTCTGGGATGGAGGGGAGCGAAAAACGAAAACGCAAAAACGAAAAAAGCTTTGGGGGTTAAGGGGTTATAGAAGCTAAATACTCCAGATAGTGATGGGAATAAAATAAGAGCAAAAATTGCCTTCCTTTCACCTCTCTATACTATATGAAGATATTTCAGTATGATTTATATGGGTAATAACCATTTTGCGTACAAGAAATAATTAAAAAAGAACTCATTGATTTAACTGTTTTTAATTTTTTTTATTTTAGTGACTGGCATGGGAAAAGACCATGAAATGTTACGAAGGGCAATCGATAACGGGGCCAAGGAATTCTGGTATTTCGTCCAAAGCGAGCTAAAGAAATTGAAACATCTAGACCGAAATGAACTCCAAAGACATGTGGACGAGCTACTGATCGATATGGGTGATCAGCAAAGGTGCGGAAATGACATGGGGGGATCCTTCTCCTTCTTAGGACCCTCCTCTATGCTCTGTAGGAGACTTTCCAAGGGGATGGCCGCTCATCTGTATTGTCACTGTGTAGTTCTACATTTCCTCTCTTGGTCTGATATCTCTTTTGGCACACCCTTATTTGATACTTTTAAGACACACACCTGCTACAAGATGGCAAAACTTTTTTCTTTTATTTTCTATTTCTATTTATTTTTATCTGTATACTTCTGCAATTCCTTGTCTGACCAGAGGTCTCGTGACCTGATTAATTTTAAAAATATATGTATACTGTACCCCTTAAGCAAATGTATTTTAGTAGAGATCTATTAGAATATATCGATGACCGAAAAACAAACACGAAGGTTTCGCCATGGAATCTGGTCATATTTAGATGGAACATGAATCATTTAATTTCCTAGGAGGACAAGGGATGAGTCAATTAAATTATGTCATCATAGGAAAAAGAACTGCTACTTTGTGTCATTTCTCGGGAGTTTTATGGAAATGGCTACAAGAAAGCTCTTAATTCACACTGTGCTCCCTTTAGTTTTAGATAAAAAAAAGTTGCTTTTCTACTGGGTGAATGAATCTCTAAGGCTACTTTCACACTAGCGTTTTCTGCAATCCGTCACAATGCGTCGTTTTGCAGAAAAAACGCATCCTGCAAAAGTGCTTGCAGGATGCGTTTTTTCCCCATAGACTTGTATTGACGACGCATTTGCGACGGATTGCCACACGTCGCATCCGTCGAGCGATGGATGCGTCGTGCTTTGGCGGACCGTCGGGAGCAAAAAACGCTACATGTAACGTTTTTTGCTCCTGACGGACCGCTTTTTCCGACCGCGCATGCACGGCCGGAACTCCGCCCCCACCTCCCGCACCTTACAATGGGGCAGCGGATGCGCCGGAGAAATGCATCCGCTGCCTCCATTGTGCAATGCGTTAAACGCTAGCGTCGGAATCTCTCCCTGACGCATTGCGACGGGGAGATTCCGACGCTAGTGTGAAAGAAGCCTTACTAGGAGAAGCAGGTTAGAGAACCTACAGGTCCTGGAACAGGCACTTATTCAATAGCAGGACTGGTATTAATGTGTCAGGTTAATGTCCACAAGGAGATCCAGCCATTTTATTTATATTGCAGCCATATAACTGACTGTGATGCTACTATGTTATCAACTACTTAATAGGTCAGGAGTTTTGTAAAATTGGTACAAAAAACCTCTTCAACACTCTGCTCCTTTATTGATAAAAGATTTTAATGGGTGAGCGAAGCACTTCCTGACAGAAGCAGGATAGAGAACCTGCAGGTCCTGGGACAGGCTCTTCACTTATGTAATGTTCTGTTTATTGCAATGGTATATGGGACTGCATTGTCATCATGTCATCATCTGTTTAACAGGTCGGTTATGACAGATCTCTACTACCTCAGTCAGACCGATGGTGCAGGTGACTGGCGAGAAAGAGAGGCCAAAGATTTGACAGAACTCGTACAGCGACGGATTACCTATGTTCAGGTAATAAACTCCATGCTTTATCTGAATGCTTTGTAGTTGCATAGCTTTCCCCAGTGTTAGGTTATTCTCTAACTTTCCTGTGTCCATGTGCTGTAATATCCAGCAGGGGTGGAAACACAGTGGTGGAGCTACCTGTGTATAACAAGTAAGGGGGCCACGTCCATCTATCAAGCAGCTTCTACCACAGACACACTATTGGACTACAAAGGGCCCATTTCCTACAGGGGCCTTCCTCCGCCACATACACACTATTGGACTACAAAGGGCCCATTTCCTACAGGGGCCTTCTTCTGACACAGGCACACTATTGGACTACAAAGGGCACATTTCCTGCAGAGGCCTTCGGACACGCTCACGAGGGCCGTGGGGTACTCTGAACCGGGTCGGACAGTTCTTTGGGGAAGTCACGGGTCCGTGACCCGACTCCGTGGTCCTGGCTGTGCCGTAAAATGGGGAATATGTACATTGGATTTAACGTGATGCCACCTGTGGTGTTCGGCAACCGATGCTGTTAAAGGAGACCGCTGGGGCTGATGGTGATGCAGCTGGGATGGTTCTGCTCCCCACAGGTGGAGTGGGGCCCCAGGGATACCGATCCCGTCAGGCTTCGTGTACCTTGTAGTGCAGGACTCAGGGCGCAAGAGATCACTGAATAACACAAGGGCTGTAGTTTTCATTTCCTTTACTTGATGGTTGATAGTACAGACCGGGGTACTGGTAACGGATCATAAAGGAGAGCCAGGCAGCCTGGAAGCAATTTTTGGGGACACCTGGCCAGGTAGGTACGGAGGGCTTCCTTCTGTGCTGTCCTCCCTTTATCCTTGCTGCCTAGCATCTCACCCTCCTGCTGCTAAATAACTGTCTCTCTTTGTTTTTAAAAATTAACTGTTGCCCACATGGCAGGCAGCTCGAGCCTATCACAGGTGCCGCTCCCTTGTGTCTACTCCAGGCTCTGGTATGCTGCTGTGCCGCCGGGTATTAGATCGGGCCAGTAGACCTGCAGTCCCCTGCCCTCCGGATTTAGCTGTCGGGACTTCAGTACCCGCGCAACCACGGACTCCGGTATCCGGTTCCTAGCGCCTAGCTCTGGGGCAAGTTTGATCACAGCTTCACTCCCCAGGTTCTGCTCTACTTCTCTCCTACTGACACCTGGTAAGGGGACCCCTCCTTGCTTCCAGACATGACATTACTCCCTGTGAGGGAGGCAATGCCACTGTGGCAATTGGACTCCTGGAGTGCCACATACCCCCTAGTGAAATTCAGTACTCCCGGACTGAGGAAACAAATAATAAACAAATTAACAAGTGAACAATCATAACTATTTACAAGATTTCAAAAATTGAAATTGCAAAAACCAAAGCTCAAAAATAGTCCTGGTGACGAATAGTCCATGCATCTATTGTCCATTGTTCATTCCTGAGCCAGGTTGGTAACGATATACAAGTATTGTCCTGGTCACAATGAGTCCAGTGACCCAATCGTCCATTAAATCAAGTAAAATAGGATTGCTCAAGAGTTCTTGCAGAGTCTCTGTAGGCTCATATGTTTGATGATTACGTACTTACATTACATATTTACATGTCTTATTTACACAATCTACTTACATACGGAACCTTACGGGGATCTGACCTAGGGTACTACGGTAGACCTTCATAGCACTGGTACTGGTGTAGTGCGCTCTCTATTGGCTGCGGCCGCGCCCGCCTCTGGATCCTCTCCTAGATTGGGCATCTCCTTCCTTCCTAGTGAACCTCAGCCCGGCTCTGGGTATCATTACCGTAGTAAGCGGCTGCTCCGCAGGCGGGATGGATTTAACTCCCAGGGGTTTCCAAGTCGGGGCCTCCTGCTTTCTGCTCGCCATGTGGCGCAGTAAGCACGGCTATTATACAGTTCAATAAAGTCTATGACACACAGTACCCAGTAATACCGGGCTACAAAATCCTGTTCGTGATGCCAAAATGACACACCCACCAGGGTCGTGGGGTACTCGGAACTGGGTCGGACAGTTCTTTGGGGAAGTCACGGGGCTGTGATCCAACTCCGTGGCCCCGGCTGTGCCGTAAAATGGGGAATATGTATATGGGATTTAACGTGACGCCACCTGTGGTGTTCGGCAACGGATGGCCGACGCTGCTAAAGGAGCCTGCTGGGGCTGATGGTGACGCAGATGGAATGGTTCTGCTCCCCACAGGTGGAGCAGGGCCCCAGGGCTACCGGTCCCGTTTGTGTACTATGTGGCTTTGTGTACCATGTGGTGCAGGACTCAAAACACAAGAGATCACTGAATGACTCAAGGGCTGTAGTTTTCTTTTCCTTTACTTGATGGTTGATACTACAGACCGGGGTACTGGTAACAGATTACAAGAGGCGAGCAGCCTGGAAGCAATTTTTGGATACCCCTGGCCAGGTAGGTACGGAGCCCTTCCTTCTTCTGTCCTCCCTTTTTCCTTGCTGCCTAACAGCTCACCCTCCTGCTGCTAACTAACTGTGTCTCTCTGTTTTTAAAAATTAACTGTTGCCCACATGGCAGGCAGCTCAAGCCTATCACAGGTGCTGCTCCTTTGTGTCTGCTCCAGGCTCTGATATTCTGCTGTGCCACTGTGCTGCTGAGATCGGGCCAGGAGACCTGCAGTCCCCGGCCCCCTGGATTTAGCTGCCAGGACTTCAGTACCCGCACAATCGGGGACTCCGGTATCCGGTTCCTAGCGCTCCTCTCTGTGGCAGGATTTATCACAGCTCCACTCCCCAGGTTCTGCTCTACTTCTCTCTACTGACACTTAATAAGGGGACCCCGCCTTGCTTCCAGGCATGACATTACTCCCTGTGAGGGAAGCAATGCCACTGTGGCAACCGGACTCCTGGGGTGCCACACTTCTTCTGTCACAGGCGCACTATTGGACTACAAAGGGCCCATTTCCTATAGTGACCTTCTTCTGTCACAGACACACTATTGGACTACAAAGGGCCCATTTCCTATAGTGACCGTCTTCTGTCACAGACACACTATTAGGCTACAAATGGCCCATTTCCTATAGGGGCCTTCTTCTGTCACAGACACACTATTGGGCTGCATATGGCCCATATCCTACAGGGGCCTTCTTCTACCACAAACACTATTGGACAACAAAGGGCCCATTTCCTACTCTTGCACAGGGGCCTTCTTCTGTCCTTGCAAGACAGACAAGAACCAAATCTGCTTGACCAAAAAAAAATAATTGGAGACAAAACATTGAATGCTATGCGATAATAGCTCTTTTCTTCTCTTTCTTTTCACAAGTCCAGGGAAATAATCTGCCTTAGAAATTAGGTTTTTGATCCCCATTCTGAAGTAGCAAAAAAAAAAAATATATATATATCAGCCTCCTTTTTCCCAGGCAGCTCGTGTTGCAGGTGATTGACAACCTCATATATTATTTCTCTGTCATTAATATTAGTTGGATTTCATGTCTCCCGGCGTGAAAATTGCAGTAAAGTTTTTAACATGCCAAGTCCACTGCTAACCACTTCTCTACATACTTCAAGTAAAAGAAACGTAAATTCTGCTCATTACAGTACTTGTCACATTTTTGCTAGAATTGTGATTTTCAATTTAAAGAGAACCTGTCATCAGTTCAGAAGTGACCACTTTTTTCTCTTTTCTCACTGCTGGCCCGATTATTCTGTGTTTTTCTTTCTTTTTTTTTTTTTAAATTCACCATACGGTTCTTGAGATTTGTGCCTTTTTATTTAATGCTACTTTTTGTGGCTAAGGGGGCGATGCTCAGAATAATTATGCAGAGCAAGCTGGAGACACACCCCTGAGGAATCCTGTGAACCATGCCCTTTTGGAATTACTTTAAAAATGAAAATGCTCATATTGGAACCGTATGGCGGTTTTTAAAAGCGAAAAAAACAGAATACTCAACAGAGCTATAGGAATAAAAAATAAGGGCAATCTTTAAAGAAAATGTTATGAAAAGTTTAAATCGGTATTGTACTATTAAAGGGGTTCTAAGGAATTAACCACCAATCTGAACTAACCTAGCCCCCGCTTCACTTTGTGACTTAATACAACAGGTAAATTATCAAAAACCTGGGTTATATGTATTTATTGATTTTAACACATCTATCTATATAATCGTCTACGGGTCACTTCCGTCTGTTTGTCTGTCACGGAAATCCTGCGTCGCTAATTGGTCGCTGCCAGCCTGCCGTGACCAATCAGCGACGGGCACAGTCCGGCCACGAATTCGCCCTTCCCTACTCCCCTCCAGTCAGTGCCCTGTCCATACTCCCTGCCAGTCAGTGCCCCCATTGCGGTTTAGCAGTCCATTAAATGGACTGCGTTACACCGCAGCATAACGCGGTGTAACGCAGTCCGTTAACCCCTTTACCACCAAGGGTGGTTTGCACGTTAATGACCGGGCCAATTTTTACAATTCTGACCACTGTCCCTTTATGAGGTTATAACTCTGGAACGCTTGAACGGATCCCAGTGATTCTGCCACTGTTTTCTCGTGACATATTGTACTTCACGATAGTGGTAACATTTCTTTGATATTACCTGCGTTTATTTGTGAACAAAAAAACGGAAATTTGATGAAAATTTTGAAAATTTCGCAATTTTCCAACTTTGAATTTTTATGCCCTTAAATCACAGAGATATGTCACACAAAATACTTAATAAGTAACATTACCCACATGTCTACTTTACATCAGCACAATTTTGGAACCAAAATTTTTTTTTTTTAGGGAGTTATAAGGGTTAAAAGTTGACCAGCAATTTCTCATTTTTACACCATTTTTTTTAGGGACCACATCTCATTTGAGGGGTCTATATGATAGAAAATACCCAAGTGTGACACCATTCTAAAAACTGCACCCATCAAGGTGCTCAAAACCATATTCAAGAAGTTTATTAACCCTTCTGGTGCTTCACAGGAATTTTTGGAATGTTTAAATAAAAATGAACATTTAACTTTTTTTCACAAAAAATTTACTTCAGCTCCAATTTGTTTTATTTTACCAAGGGTAACAGGAGAAAATGGACCCCAAAAGTTGTTGTACAATTTCTCCTGAGTACATCGATACCCCATATGTGGGGGTAAACCACTGTTTGGGCGCATGACAGAGCTCGGAAGCGAAGGAGCGCCATTTGACTTTTCAATGCAAAATTGACTGGAATCGAGATGGGACACCATGTTGCGTTTGGAGAGCCCCTGATGTGCATTGAAACCCCCCACAAGTGACACCATTTTGGAAAGTAGACACCCTAAGGAACTTATCTAGATGTATGGTGAGCGCTTTGACCCACCAAGGGCTTCACAGAAGTTTATAATGGAGAGCCGTAAAAATAAAACAAAAATTTTTTCCCACAAAAATTATTTTTTAGCCCCCAGTTTTGTATTTTCCCAAGGGTAACAGGAGAAATTGGACCTCAAAAGTTGTTGTACAATTTGTCCTGAGTACGCTGATACCCCATATGTGGGGGGGAACCACCGTTTGGACGCATGGGAGGGCTCGGAAGGGAAGGAGCGCCATTTGGAATGCAGACTTAGATGGAATGGTCTGCAGGCGTCACTTTGCGTTTGCAGAGCCCCTAATGTACCTAAACAGTAGACATCCCCCACAAGTGACACCATTTTGGAAAGTAGACCCCCTAAGGAACTCATCTAGATGTGTTGTGAGAGCTTTGAGCCCCCAAGTGTTTCACTACAGTTTATAATGCAGAGCCGTGAAAATAAAAAATCTTTTTTTTTTCCCACAATTATTATTTTTTAGTCCCCAGTTTTGTATTTTTCCAAGGGTAACAGGAGAAATTGGACCCCATAAGTTGTTGTCCTATTTGTCCTGAGTACGCTGATACCCCATGTGTTGGGGTAAACCCCTGTTTGGGCACACGGGAGGGATCGGAAGGGAAGAAGCACTGTTTTACTTTTTCAACGCAGAATTGGCTGGAATTGAGATCGGACGCCATGTCAGGTTTGGAGAGCCCCTGATGTGCCTAAACAATGGAACCCCCCCCCCCAATTATAACTGAAACCCTAATCCAAACACACCCGAAACCCTAATCCCAACAGTAACCCTAACCACACGTCTAACCCTGACACACCCCTAACCCTAATCCCAACCCTATTCCCAACCCTATTCCCAACCATAAATGTAATCTAAACCCTAACCCTAACTTTAGCCCCAACCCTAACTGTAGTTTTAACCCTAGCCCCAAACCTAACCCTAGCCCTAACCCTAGCCCTAATGGGAAAATGGAAATAAATACATTTTTTTAATTTCTCCCTTACTAAAAGGGTGATGAAGGGGGGTTTGATTTACTTTTATATCGGGTTTTTTAGCGGATTTTTATGATTGGCAGTCGTCACACACTGAAAGACGCTTTTTATTGCAAAAATTATTTTTTGCGTTACCACATTTTAAGAGCTATAATTTTTCCATATTTTGGTCCACAGAGTCATGTGAGGTCTTGTTTTTTGCGGGACGAGTTGACGTTTTTATTGGTAACATTTTCGGGCACGTGACATTTTTTGATCGCTTTTTATTCCGATTTTTGTGAGGCAGAATGACCAAAAACCAGCTATTCATGAATTTCTTTTGGTGGAGGCGTTGATACCGTTCCGCGTTTGGTAAAATTGATAAAGCAGTTTTATTCTTCTGGTCAGTACGATTACAGCGATACCTCATTTATATCATTTTTTTATGTTTTGGCGCTTTTATACGATAAAAACTATTTTTATAGAAAAAATAATTATTTTTGCATCGCTTTATTCTCAGGACTATAACTTTTTTATTTTTTTGCTGATGATGCTGTATGGCGGCTCGTTTTTTGCGGGACAAGATGACGTTTTCAGCGGTACCATTTTTTTTATATCTGTCTTTTTGATCGCGTGTTATTCCACTTTTTGTTCAGCGGTATGATAATAAAGCGTTGTTTTTTGCTTCGTTTTTTTTTTTCTTACGGTGTTTACTGAAGGGGTTAACTAGTGGGCCAGTTTTATAGGTCGGGTCGTTACGGACGCGGCGATACTAAATATGTGTACTTTTATTGTTTGTTTTTTATTTAGATAAAGAAATGTATTTATGGGAATAATATATATATATATATATATATATATATATATATATATATATATATATATGTATATATATATATATATATATATGTGTATATATATATATATATATATATATATATATATATATGTATATATATATATATATTTTTTTTTCCATTATTTAGGAATTTTTTTTTTTTTTTTTTACTTTGTCCCAGGGGGGAACATCACAGATCGTTGATCTGACAGATTGCACAGCACTCTGTCAGATCAGCGATCTATGTTAGAGCACTGCAGGCTTACCAAGCATCTGCTCTGAGCAGGCACTTGGTAAGCCACCTCCCTCCCTGCAGGACCCGGATGCCGCGGCCATCTTGGATCCGGGGCCTGCAGTGAGGAAGGAGGTAGGAGACATTCGGAGCAACGCGATCACATCGCATTGCTGCGGGGGTCTCAGGGAAGCCCGCAGGGAGCCTCCTCCCTGCGCGATGCTTCCCTGTACCGCCGGCCCACCACGATCATGTTTAATGGCGGTGTGCCGGGGGTTAATATGCCGGGGGCGGTCCGTGACCGCTCCTGGCATATAGTGCCGGATGTCAGCTGCGATAGGTAGCTGACACCCGGCCGCGTATGACGTACTATCCCGTCGGTGGGCATACGGGCCCACCCCACCTTGACGGGATAGTACGTCAGATGTCAGAAAGGGGTTAATGCTGCTATTAACCCTGTGTGACCAACTTTTTACTATTGATGCTGCCTATGCAGCATCAATAGTAAAAAGATCTAATGTTAAAAATAATTTAAAAAATCATTATATTCTCACCTTCCGGCGCAATGACCGGAGATGACGTAGCGGTCTCGCGAGACCGCTACATCATCACGTGTTATTGCCGCAATGCATTCTTGGGACCGGAGCGTCGTGAGGAGCATCACTAAACGCCTGGACTGGATCCGGGGGGGCGCCGGAAGGTGAGTATCTAACTATTTTTAATTTTAATTCTTTTTTTAACAGGGATATGGTGCCCACATTGCTATATACTACGTGGGCTGTGTTATATACTGCGTGGCCTGTGTTATATACTACGTCTCTGTGCTATATACTACGTGGGCTGTGCTATATACTACGTGGGCTGTGCTATATACTACCTAGCTGTGCTGTATACTACGTGGCTGGGCAATATACTATGTGGCTGTGCTATATACTACGTGGACTGTGTTATATACTACATGGGCTGTGTTATATACTACGTGGGCTGTGTTATATGCTGCGTGGGCTGTGCTATATACTACTATACATATTATTGAAAACCCAATACGTTAGAATCGGGCCACCATCTAGTACTATATAAAGTTAAAATTAGATATGGTGGATTCCACACCTCAAAATTGATACCCCCTTTATCCTCATGTACTCTACGAAATCTTCATGAAATTCTGAGCCGCTTCGTTACTCTTTGCAGTGTTGCAAGTCTGCATCAAAATCTGCTTATTACACATCCAGATTTTTCTGCTGATTTGGATCATGATTGTTTGGATTAACCCTTACACGAAGTAGATATAAGGAATATGCAGCGGTTGTAGATTAATTTAGGTTGTCCTTACCGATCTTGGTTTTTCAGTCATTAAAGTGGCAAGTCTGATAACCAACATTTCGACAGGATGGGTGATAATTATTTCTTCAGTGGGAGGGTCTCTGAAGCGGTGGTGTTAATCCATGACAACTCCTTCATTCATGTACACTGCTCAAAACAATAAAGGGAACACTTAAACAACAGAATATAACTCCAAGTAAATCAAACTTCTGTGAAATCAAACTGTCCACTTAGGAAGCAACACTGTTTGACAATCAATTTCACATGCTGTTGTGTAAATGGAATAGACAACAGATGGAAATTATTGGCAATTTTCAAGACACACTCAATAAAAGAGTGGTTCTGCAGGTGGAGACCACAGACCACATCTCAGTACCAATGCTTTCTGGCTGATGTTTTGGTCACTTTTGAATGTTGGTTGTGCTTTCACACTCATGGTAGCATGAGACGGACCCTGCAACCCACACAAGTGGCTCAGGTAGTGCAGCTGATCCAGGATGGCACATCAATGTGAGCTGTGGCAAGAAGGTTTGCTGTGTCTGTTAGCGTAGTGTCCAGAGGCTGGAGGCGCTACCAGGAGACGTGGAGGGGGCCGTAGGAGGGCAACAACCCAGCAGCAGGACCACTACCTCAGCCTTTGTGCAAGGAGGAACAGGAGGAGCACTGCCAGAGCCCTGCAAAATGACCTCCAGCAGGCCACAAATGTGCATGTGTCTGCGCAAATGTTTAGAAACCGACTCCATGAGGATGGTCTGAGTGCCGACGTCCACAGATGTGGGTTGTGCTCACAGCCCAACACCGTGCAGGACGATTGACATTTGCCATAGAACACCAGGATTGGCAAATTCACCACTGGAGCTCTGTGCTCTTTACTGATGAAAGCAGGTTCACATTGAGCACATGTAACAGACGTGACAGAGTCTAGAGATGCCGTGGAGAGCGATCTGCTGCTGCAACATCCTTCAGCATGACCGGTTTGGCAGTGGGTCAGTAATGGTGTGCGGTGGCATTTCTTTGGAGGGCCGCACAGCCATCCATGTGCTCGGCAGAGGGAGCCTGACTGCCAATAGATACTGAGATGAGATCCTCAGACCCCTTGTGAGATGATATGCTGGTGCGGTTGGCCCTGGGTTCCTCCGAATGCAAGACAATGCCAGACCTCATGTGGCTGGAGTGTGTCAGCAGTTCCTGCAAGATGAAGGCATTGAAGCTATGGCCCACCCGTTCCCCAGACCTGAATCCGATTGAACACATCTGGAATATCATGTCTGTCACCATCCACCAACGTCACGTTGCACAACAGACTGTCTAGGAGTTGGCGGATGCTTTAGTCCAGGTCTGGGAGGAGATCCCTGAGGAAACCATCCGCCGCTTCATCAGGAGCATGCCCAGGCATTGTAGGGAGGTCATACATGCATGCGGAGGCCGCACACACTACTGTGCATCATTTCCTTGTCTTGAAGCATTTCCGCGGACGTTGGATCAGCCTGTAATTTGATTTTCCACTTTGATTTTGAGCATCATTCCAAATCCAGACCTCCATGGGATATTCATTTTGATTTGCATTGATCATTTTTAGGTTTTATTGTTCTCAACACATTCCACTATGTAATGAATAAAAATTTGCAATTGGAATATTTAATTCAGTGATATCTAGGATCTGTTATTTTAGTGTTCCCTTTGTTTTTTTGAGCAGTGTATATGGACCTATAACATGCATGACCGCCATCCCCATGATCAATGACTGGAGCAATGGTGTTAATCCATGACAACTCCAATTCATGTACATGGGCCTATGATGTGTATGACCGCCATCCCCATAGACAATATAGACAATGACTGGAGCGGTGGTGTTAATCCATGACAATGTCTCCATTCTTGTATATGGGTCTGTGGCAAGTATGACCGCCATCTCCATGGACAATGACTGGAGCGGTGGTGTTAATCCACGACAATGTCTCCACTATGTATATGGGCCTATGACGTGTATGACCGCCAACCCCATAAACAATGAATGGAGCGGGGGTCAAGACATTGGACTCCAGATCATTGGGTGTGTAGATGTCTAACCCCCAAGTATCACCCTGCACATAATTATTGCTGCTTGAAAACAAACAAGGTTGTCTGATGAAGTCACCATTAGGTTAGCGCAGATCTGGTGCATCCCACCTATGTACTGTATATGTTGTGTGGTATCTAAATTATATGCCACAGATGACAATTAGAGTGACCGTCGTTAGAGAGGGGGTTGTCTGCATCAGTCATCTGCTTTAATGATTGAACACTGGTCAGCCATGCAACGGAGATTCCAAAAAGGGTTATTTCCCATCTTCATAGATGGACATTGTTTCTAAATACAAGCACTTTTGCCGTTTGCTACTTATTAAGATTTTCAGCCGTTCTGGAGATATTAACATTGAGATATTAACATTTCCTTTGTTTACAGCTTATTACCTAGGAAACCGACCTCTACTGCTGTTTAGGTTATAAGCACTGTGAAGTAGTTGGCCGGGATTAGGAGGTAACAGCGCCCTCCAGAGATCCTGGCCAGTTTCTGAAGTGCTTACAAGCTCAATAGAGAAGAGCTTATACGTGCTGCAAATGTTCTTCTGCCTAGCAGCTGCAGTCGGTCTCCAAGGCAACCAGCAGTAAATAAAAGAAAAG
This sequence comes from Ranitomeya imitator, assembly GCF_032444005.1. Taxonomy (NCBI): domain Eukaryota; kingdom Metazoa; phylum Chordata; class Amphibia; order Anura; family Dendrobatidae; genus Ranitomeya; species Ranitomeya imitator. Next base: position 616,166,994 of record NC_091282.1, read on the forward strand.
TGTTAATATCTCTAACCCAGGGGTCCCCAACTCCAGTCCTCAAGGCCCACCAACAGGTCATTTTTTCAGGATTTCCTTTGCATTGCACAGGTGATGCAATTATTACCTGGGCAAGACTAAGGAAATCCTGAAAACATGACATGTTGGTGGGCCTTGAGTACTGGAGTTGGGGACCCCTGCTCTAACCAGTAAATTGCAAAAGTGCTTGTGTTCCCCAGCTCTATCACCAATACCTATTTCAGAAGATTGGAATAATCCCTTTAATTCATTATTTATTTCAAAGACGAACATATCTTCTGCCAAGATGAACCGCCATTTGGCGTGAAACTGTAGTGCCTGTGTGGCATCATGAATGTGCGGCATTGATTTACTTTAGATTTCCATTTTGGTAAATATTTGTAGCCCTACAATTTTCATTATCTTGAGAGCGGACCCTCGGCATGAAGCTCGCCACCATTAACTATCTTACTGCTCTTATTTGCAATACTGCTTGTACATTTTCCCATTTGGACTCATATCAAGGGTTTCATGCATATGTAAGCACACCGTGCAGTGTTACTCATGCAGTGTGCGCTGCCACATAAGGTCACCTTGGTATCTAGTTAAGAGATTCAACTAACGAACTGAACTTCTACGTTACACACAGACATGAAGTCTGGGAGTGAAGAAGAATATATTGAGCTTTGTGAAGACTTCAGCTGGTATATCTATACTTCTTATATACAAATGTAACTGCTGTGGACTTCAGCATTGCCAATTATTTTTGTTCTTCTCCCCAGTTAGTCTTCTGTAGCCTGGGCTCCGCAATTTCACAAGTGAATGGACAGTACACCAGAGCGCAGGACCCCACAAGTATCCTCCCCACGAGCAGTGGCTTAGTCTTTATCCCACCTCTTCTCAAAAGACAGCAGTATCCTCAACTTCCCTCCCATCCACCACTGGCAGCACCTGCCATTTTCCCTCCCATCCACCACTGGCAGCACCTGCCATTTTCCCTCCCATCCACCACTGGCAGCACCTGCCATTTTCCCTCCCATCCACCTCTGGCAGCACCTGCCATTTTCCCTCCCATCCACCACTGGCAGCACCTGCCATTTCCCCCCCATCCAACACTGGCAGCACCTGCCATTTTCCCTCCCATCCACCACTGGCAGCGCCTGCCATTTTCCCTCCCATCCACCACTGGCAGCACCTGTCATTTTCCCTCCTATCCACCACTGGCAGCGCCTGCCATTTTCCCTCCCATCCATCACTGGCAGCCCCTGTCATTTTCCCTCCCATCCACCACTGGCAGCACCTGCCATTTTCCCTCCCATCCACCACTGGCAGCACCTGTCATTTTCCCTCCTATCCACCACTGGCAGCGCCTGCCATTTTCCCTCCCATCCACCACTGGCAGCCCCTGTCATTTTCCCTCCCATCCACCACTGGCAGCACCTGCCATTTTCCCTCCCATCAACCACTGGCAGCACCTGTCATTTTCCCTCCCATCCACCACTGGCAGCACCTGCTATTCCCCTTCCCCCCCCATCCAACACTGGCAGCAGCATTGTCCAATTTCCAATCACTTTATCCTAGGCAGCAGCATCGGTCAAATTGTCTCCTGTTCTCCACTGACAGCAACATCTGCTATTTTCCCTCCTGCCTACTTCTAGCAGAGGCATCCTCCAACTTCCCACTATCCTTCACTCACTGCAGCATTGTCCTGTTTTCCACTGCTTCGTCACAGGCAGCAGCATCTTCCAATATTCCTGTCATTCTCCACTGTCAGAATTAACCAACAAAAGACAATGAGTGTAAGTGCAATAAAATATATTTTATTTAGATATATATCTTTAAAATAGCATAAGATTAAAACGAAGTACCAGAGGCTGCAACGCTAAAAAGATATCCTAATCAATACTGCCAGCACTACAGTACTGCATACAGTATGTGTCTAAATATTTAATACATACACAGACAAGAGTGGTCTTGCTAAAGTGTATTCAGTGTAAGGTGCTGCCATCTTCCATACGTAATGGAATAGAGTTTAAAGTTGAAGACTTTCATGTGCAGAACAGGTGTAGTGAAGGTTGTCCTGCTGCCCTAACGCACGTTTCGTAGAGTAACTTCCTCACGCCTCCTGACCCACTCAAATGATGTGAGCCCACAGCTGTGATCAGAAGGGAAAAAAACTTACCTCTGGTCACTGGTGTCAAAACTAACAGCTGGGGACTGCAACCCCAGCGGTCCGCTTCAGCAATGCTGTTTATCAAGAATAGAGTGGTACCCATGTTTTTTTTTTTTTTTTAAATTAATTAAATAAATAATTTAAAAAAAAAACTGCATGAGGTCCCCTCCATTTTTAACAATTGGCCTTGCTAAAGCAGACAGCTGGGGACTGGTATTCTCAGGCTGGTAAGGGGCCATGGATATTGCCCCCCCCCTGCCTAAAAATAGGAACCCGCAGCTTCCCAGAGAAGGCACATCTATTAGGCTAGGGTCACATTGCGTTAGTGCAATCCGTTTAGCGCTAGCGCTAGCAGATTGCGCTAACGCAATGTTTTTACCGGGGCCGCGTTCCGGGGTCGCGGTAACGTCCCCGCTCTCGCAGATCCCCGATCTGCGAGAGCGGGGAACGGACCGCGGGCGCGCCTCGGACGCTGCAAGCAGCGTCCGTGGCGCGCCACAAAACACCGGCGCGTCGCTAGTGCTAGTGCTGCGCGTTCCCATTGCCGTGAATGAGCACGCTAACGGACGCGTTGCACGGCGTTAATTTCGCCGTGCAACGCTGTCCGTTAGCGCGTTCCCATTAACGCAATGGGAACCTAGCCTTAGAGCCGCCAATTCTGGCGCTTTATCAGACTCTTCCCACTTGCCTACAGATGGACGGACACCTGGATGTTCAGGTCCGATGGGTTTGGCTGAACAGTTACAAAATGTTCGGGTTTGGGTACCAGAACAATACCCGGACCCTATTCACTTGAATGGGGGGCCCGAACATCCAGTGTTTGCCACGCTCTCATGTACATGACAGCGCGGCAAACACCGCTTCTGATTTGCGGTGAAATCATCCCTACCAGTCAGAGAAACGCGGTTCCCACGCTGTCAAAACAGCATGAGCGTGAGCGCTCAGCTGTGATCGGAGGTATAAAGTCACTGGTGTCCGCAGATGGGACCACTGCTCCCATCATCCCACACCTGCTGCCGCTAATAACAGCGAGAACAGGAGCGGCTGATGGGAGTATTCATCAGCCGGCGCCTGCTCTGTAAATACATAATTTAAAAAAAAAAAACAGCGTGGGTTCCCCTGTATTTTTGATTACCAGCCAGGCTAAACTCAAAGCTGGAGGCTGCATCCCTCAGCTGTCGGCTTCAACAAGGCTAGTTATCAAGAAGAGAGGGGCCCCCACACCGTATATTTTAATTATTTAAATAAATAATTTTAAAAAACTGCATGGGTTCCCCCCCACACAGTGCATATGAGCTGACAAAATCTATAAGTATGTGCACACATAGGTATAAGAGAAAGATTATATGCTCTGTCTCTGTGTACTACAGTGAGCACTATAAATAAGAGGCACAAAAGATAAAGTGCAAGTGCAAAGAACAACAAGGCTAAACAGTGTGCATTTTAAAGTGGCATGTGAATGGTGCTCAAAATTCACCAAGGAGCAAAATGGGGGACTGTACCTTTAAATACCGCCAGATCTTGATATCGCGCACCCCCGACGCGCGTTTCGGAACTAGAATTCCTTCGTCAGAGGGTAAGGCAGACAGCTAAAGCAGACAGCTGAGGGCTGGTATTCTCACGCTGGTAAGGGGCCATGGATATTGACCCCCCCAGCCTAAAAATAGCCACCCACAGCTGCCCAGAAAAGGCACATCTATTAGATGTGCCAATTCTGGCGCTTTGCCCGGCTCTTCCCACTTGCCCTGTAGTGGTGGCAAGTGGGGTTTATATATGTGGGGTTGATGTCACCTTTGTATTGTCAGGTGACATCAAACCCACGGCTTAGTAATGGATAGGCGCCTAAGACACCTATCCATTACTAATCCTATGGTTGCATGGTAAATAAAGACACAACCAGAATAAAGTCTTTTATTAGAAATAAAACAAAACACACTTTAACTTTTTTTATTTACAGTTGATGACCGTGAGAACTACTGGTGAATGAGCAGCTGCATCAGTGACCAGCGGTGACATCAGTGACCAGCGGTGACATCATCGAGGTTACCTCCGGTCACTGAGGCTGCGTTCCCAGCCGGGCTAAACTGCCGTGACCTTGGAGGGAGCCTCGCTAGCACCGTGAGAAAAACTCTCACGATGGTAGCAGGGATCTCGCCAAGGTTACTGCAGTTCAGCCCACCTGGGAACGGAGCCTCAGTGACGGAAGGTAACGTTATTGACATCACTGCTGGTCACTGACGCTGCGCTCTCAGCAGCTTATTCACCAATTCACCAGTGGTTCTCAGCCTGGACGGTCACATCTAATAAAACAAATAAAAAAAAAAAACAACAATATCCCTCATCTGTCCATTGTTTGGTCCCACGCCGTATTCCATAAATAGGGATAAACATTTTTCACCCTGGATGGTGCCAAGATTCAACCTTCCAGGCTGAAAATCACTGGTGAATGAGCGGCTGCGAGCGCAGCATCAGTGACTATAGGTGACTTCATCGAGGTTACCTCCGGTCACTGAGGCTGCGTTCCCAGCCGTTCCAATGAATTGTGGTGGCCTCCCTCTGGTGTTTCGGTATAGGTGTTCGGTACAGATGCCGAGCTTTACTGTTTGGGTTTGCCCATCTCTATTGATAATGATCACAAGCATTGATGGTGTCTCCAGGCTTTTGGAGCATCTTTTCCTGTTGCAGCTTATTTCAGCTCACCAGTTGTGCTGAGGTTCCTGTAAAAAGCAGTGAATTTGTCTGATTTTGTACCAGTAATCATTGGTTGTGAAACCACATGCGGTTCTTGACTGCATGTCAAAAACCACAGCACATCCGAATATTGAATATCTGAAGCTGCTCAATTTGAATATACCCTAATTAGGGTAATAAGCAGTAACAAGCCCTGACTGCAGTCTTTCTGCTGTTTGAGCTGTGATTAATCGGTGGTCTTATGGTAAATCGTACACATACATTGCGCTATCCCCATGGGCTATGGTAAGCTCCATGATGTCTTTACTGAGACTACTTTTGTCCCAAGTTTCACCTTACCTGATTTATTCATGAGGTGCTACAAGTAGGATCCTACATTGTCGTAAGGAATATTCAGTGATAAGTGATAGCAGAGGTGGAGTAATGACTACTTCCATCACGTATATGATTATATATCACTACAGGAAAGGCCACACCTAACAATACATGGATAAAATGCTGGTGAGGGAGGCACATACCCCAGTGGTATTTGATGGAGGTAGTGCAGCTCCAAAATACTGATGAACAACCCTCATCTGGGCACATTACACCTCCAGGTGATCGATGACCTCTCCATCTACATCCATAGGTATTAATATGGGGTCCGTCTTTTTGCAGCTATATCAGTTTCTGCTGTCTTGCTACAGGATTTAGGGATTTTGGAGGTATCTGATGGAATTTTTTGAGCATTTGTGAGGTCATACACACTGATGTTGGAAGAGACCAGGATCACACTCTTTCTTCTAGTTCATCCCAAAGGTGTTGTATGGGGTTGAGGTCTAGACTTTGTGTGGCCGGTCATGTTCTCCATCACCAAACTCCCCCCTCCTTGTCTGTATGGACTTTGTGAACTGGGCACCATCATGGGGAACAGACAAGGACCTTTTTTAGACTGTTCTCACAAAATTGTAAGCTACAATTGTCCAAAGTGTCTTTATAACTTGAAATATTCAGATTTCCTTTCACTTAACTATGAGTTCGACCTCTAAAAAACAAGCCCATAGCATTATCCTCCTCCACCAAACTGTACAGAGTCACAATGCAGTCAGCGGATCACATACTCCTGGCTGTCACCAAACCCAGACTCATCCATCAGATGCCAGATAGAGAAGTGTGCACAGAACACGTCTCCTCCTGAGTCCAGTGGTGACAGCTTTACACCACTCCATCCGATGCTTGGCATTGTGCTTGGTGATGTAAGGCTGCATGGAGCTGCTCAGCCATGAAGATCCCGGCAGGGGTGCAGAGTTCGTGTTGATGTCAATACCAGAGGACTCTACCGTTATGGAGTCAGCAGAGCGGTGGTGACTTTTCTGCCTTCATCTCCTCAGCACTCAGCCCCCTACTCTATAACACTGCATGGTCTTCACTTCGTGGCTGAGTTGCTGCGGTTCCTTCCGTTTCTCAGTAAAATTACTCACAGGTGATGGGGGAAGATAATGAAGGACATGTTATGGACGGACTTGTTCCCCCAGTTGCCTCTATTACAGGACCTATGTTAGAATGGGCCAGATGTTATACATTGGGAGCGAGGGGCTGGATCGTATACAACGGGCACAGGAGCCGGGTGTTATACACTTCAGCAGTCCCCAATGTCTGGAAATACAATTCTCACTGTTAGATGATGATTGTCTTTTTGCTTTTAATCAGATTTCACGCTTTCTTTTTTAACTGTAGAACCCAAAGGATTGCAGCAAAGCAAAGAAACTAGTGTGCAACATCAACAAAGGCTGCGGCTACGGATGCCAACTTCACCACGTGGTCTATTGCTTCATGATCGCCTTCGGCACGCAGAGGACGCTCATCCTGGAGTCACAGAGCTGGAGATATGCCACTAGCGGATGGGAGACGGTCTTCAAGCCAGTCAGCGAAACATGCACGGATAGGTCGGGTACGACCACAGGACACTGGTCAGGTCAGTCAGTTCCACCTGTAGGACATACTCGGCTCTCCATGATCTCCTCAGTAGCCGATGTTCGTTGAGCCAGTGCTGCTCTGATGTGTTCACAATGTGCAACGCTGCTTATGACCCCAAGTGTTGGCGTAGATGTAACCTTAATATGGCTGCATCTGTCATCTGGCAAAAGAATCTCATCGGCCACTGACCTTTATTCTTCCAGTCCTCTGACACATCTCGGAAATGACGCTGTGAAATTCATGGAGTGTGTCCTTGAAATGATTTACTCATTAGCACCCATTTCTGAGTCTGCCGAGTGCAGCCCCGTTTGACTTGCATTGTGTATAATCTCCTCTGAGCCGTAGATTTGCAGATATATCAACTGGAAAGTTTGCATTTGGGAAATGAGGCCAACGTTCTTCTCGACATCACTTTACTTTAACTTGGTTCTTTGTATATTGATATTTGCTTTCATACCATAAAGTGACTTGTGAAAAAAAGGGTTTGTATGCACAAGGGAAGATAGAGGGCGCTCTTCCCTCCTTCGTAGCAAATTGAGTGTCACGGAAGTACATATAGTATTGAGGGCCTACTAGAATTGGTGCACATTGATTTGGAGCACCTGATCCATCGGCCGCCTCAGTAATCTGTGGCCACCAGACAGCAGCTGGAAAACCTCCTGTTGCCTCACCGCATTCGCATCTCTTCTTTACAAGGCCAGCTAATCAAGAGGCGCTGATGTTGGATGAGGTTCTTGAGACTCCCGTCTAGCGGTCACAAACTGACATTGCCGGTGAACCAAGTGCTGCAAATCGATTCTAGTGCCTAACTTTGGTTCGGCCCTCAAACACTCAGCAAACTTTTACCTACCATACAGGTGGGACTTCCAGCTGCTAATCCCCCCCGTCGATCTGTCAAAAGAGCAGAGATTTTTTGTTGAACTGATTATCTCTGCTACTCTGTATCAGCCATCAATGGAGGTCTCTGCACCCGTAATCGCACTGATCCAAAATCCCATAACTTCTGACATCTTCACAGTTTCTGTGTCTCAAGCTTCTGCCCTCTGACCACTAGCTCTCTCCTGGCATGTGGGTCTTTGTGGTCTGCTTAAATGTTTTTCTTTGCTCTAATACATATGAGCACTAATGCTAAGTCTGAAAATCTCTCCAGTTTCCCCAATTTCTTATGTGTGACGGGGTGCACTAAATACCCAGAAGGAACATGGGAGGGTGGCGGAAACTTTCTCCATAAACTACACATATAGGAATCTATCTCATATCTATCTACCTCTCTGTCTTAGACTGTGTTCAATCGTTGCGTTTTTGCTTCACTTTTTTTGCTGTTTTTTATGCAACTTTTAAGTTGCGTTTTACAGTACCAGCATAAGCTGTGAGATTTCAGAAATCTCATGTAAACGCATTATTTTTTTCCTGACTGAATTGGAAAACTGCTGCATTTTTTAAAACTACAGTTTGTCACTTTCACCGTTTTTCAGCGTTTTTTCACTCATTGAAAAAGCAATGAGTTAAGTGTATTATTTTTTGTAAAAGCTTACTAATAAAAGATTTTGTATTTTTTACATATGGTTGTGGTGCTCCCTTCCGTGTGGACTTGATCTTTCTCTATGGGGTTAAGTGCAAAAACACAGTAAAAAAATGCAGGTATCAGATTTTGCTGCGTTGTTAGTGGGAAAAAACATGTACAGTTGGACGTCTAACCCATTTATTGTGATTTTTCCATGTTAAAGCCATCATGTCTTTGTCTCCTCACATTGGTTATGACTAAGTTAACCTAAGCAGGATTAACAAGAGGGAAGGAGGTGTTGCATTGTATGTTAGGAAAACGTATTTCTCGTCAGAGATCCAAGCTTCAGAAACTGGTAGCTCTGTAGAAACTGTTTGAGTAAGGATACAAGGAGAGAAGAACAGGAAGGAAGGGCAGCACGGTGATGCAGTGGTTAGCACAGCAGCCTTGCAGCACTGGAGTCCTGGGTTCAAACCCCACCAAGGACAACATCTGCAAAGAGTTTGTATGTTCTCTCCGTGTTTGCATGGGTTTCCTCCGGGTACTCTGGTTTCCTCCCACATTCCAAAGACTTACTGATAGGGAATTTAGATTGTGAGCCCCATCGGGGACAGTGATGATAATGTGTGCAAACTGTAAAGCGCTGCGGAATATGTTAGCGCTATATAAAAATAAAGATTATTATTTATTATTATTAAGGACACTATTCTAGGTGTTTACGCTAGGCCACCTGGACAGACTGAAGATATGGATGAACTCTCTTTATATCAGGTCAGTGAGGGTGATCAATGAGTGGAACAGGCTGCCACACGAGGTGGTGAGTTCTCCTTCAATGGAAGTCTTCAAACAGAAGCTGTACAGATATCTGTCTGAGATGGTTTAGTGACTCCTGCATTGAGCAGGGGGTTGAACACAATTACCCTTGAGGTGCCTTCCAACTCTTAGAGTATGTGCACACGTTCAGGAATTTTTGCGTGTTTTTTCGCGATAAAAAACGCATACACATGCATCCTATCATTTAGAATGCATTCCGCATTTTTTCTGCACATGATGCGTTTTTTTCAGCAAAAAACGCATTCTGGAAAAAAGAAGCATCATGTTCATTATTTTTGCGGATTTTTTGAGGATTTCCCATGACATTGGAGTGTCCGGAAAAAAAACGCAAGAAAATCCGCATAAGATCCGCAAAAAAACACACACAAAAAACGCGCAAAATACGCAAAAAAAACCCATGCAGAATTCCTGTGGAAAACCTCAGGTTTATCTCAGGAAAATTCTGCATGCATTCCAGACGTGTGCACATACCCTTAACATTCTATGATTCTAAGTTATTGATGTGTGAAAAGTAAATATTTGCAAACCAAGCTGTGAAATTGAACAATACCTGATGAACACAAAGGTCTACCAAAGTGTGAAAGTAAACCATGTCCTACAAACTCATTGCTCAGTAAATATCTTAACCCCTTACCAACTGCCTGTACGCCTTTTAACGGCGCTGAGAAATAAGTGTATAGCGCCCCTCAGCATCAGAAAACCTCCAGGGTCTCGGCTACCGGGGGTAGCTGAGACGTCGGAGAACATGATTCGGGTCGGTTTTTACCATCCCGTCATGGGATTACCATTATTCACCGACTAACAGCGATCGCAAAAAAAATGACTGATTTTCAATTAATTTCTCTCCTCTGATATGATCTAGCATATCGGAGGAGAGAGAAATGGAGCCCCCCAAAATCTCCGCAATGCCCGGGTCCTCTTGCTCAGTCCTCCGGCCCTCCACATCATCTTCCTGGAAGAAAATGGCAGGCGAACCGCACATGCAAGATCTACTGGCCGGTACCCAGCAGCAATAGGAGATTTTTCCTACCACAGTGATCAAAATAAAAAAAATAGTAAATCAAACCCCCCTTTGTCACACCCTCATTTAGATAAAAATAATATATATATATATATATATATATATATTCATTCTTTGCAGTTAGGGTTGTGGTTGGGGTTAAGGTCGTGTTGGGGTTAGGGTTGTGTTGGCATTAGGGTTGTGTTAAGGGTTACGGTTAGAGATGAGCGAATATGTTCAGCTCCCTCCTTATTTGGCAAGCTTTAGCGCTTACCGAATAAGCTGCAGAGGAAACCCAGATACCTGGATCGCTTCGGCTGATCAGCTGTTCGGTGCCCTTTGCCTGTGTTGCTGTTTGTTAGGCTCTCCATGCATGTGTTGTGACTGTCACACACCCGCGACTCATGCAGCTGCGGAGCCAAACAGCTGATCATCAGGAGCTATCCGGGTTCCCTCTGCAGCTTATTCGGTAAGCACTATTGCTTGCCGATTACGGAGGGAGCCAAACATATTCCCTCATCTCTAATTAGGCTTGGGATTAGGGTTGTGTTAGGTTTGCTGGGGTTAGGCTGGGTTCACATTGCGTTCAGTGACACCGTTAAACGGACTACGTTACACTGCGGCATTAACGCCGCCATTGAATGCAATGTTGGACGCATCGCTAGCGCATGCCCACAATGGTTGTGCGTTAGCGATGTGCCGTCATTTGAGTGACGGACCCAAGACGCGGGCTGCAGCGTTTGCGGGTCCGTCACTGCTAGCGCAGATGGAGCTAGCAGATGCTCCATCTGCGCTAGCGCTGGGCAAAGTCGACACTTGCGTTAGCGCAGTCTGTTTAACGTATGCGTTGAACGGACTGCACTAACGCAATGTGAACCTAGCCATAGAGTAGGGTTGGGGTTAAAGTTGGGGTTAAGGTTGTGTTGGCGTTAGGGTTTTGTTGTGGTTAGTGTTATGTTGGGGCTGGGATTAGGGTTAGGGGTGTGTTGGGGTTTAGATTAGGGTTAGGGTTGTGTTCGTGTTAGGGCTGTGTTGGGGTTAGGGCTGTGTTGGGGTTAGGGCTGTGTTGGGGTTAGGGCTGTGTTGGGGTTAGGGCTGTGTTGGGGTTAGGGCTGTGTTGGGGTTAGGGCTGTGTTGGGGTTAGGGCTGTGTTGGGGTTAGGGCTGTGTTGGGGTTTTGGCTGTGTTGGGGTTTTGGCTGTGTTGGGGTTTTGGCTGTGTTGGGTTCTGGTATATTGTCAGTTTCTGGGTTTTGTTTATGTCGTTCCTCGAGATGCTGAGATATTCCTCTTTGACTTTGTGTACCATTTTCCAGATTTCGCCTTTTGTCAGGCCATGTAGGTCATGGCTTGGTCAGGCTTGCTTTGGGTATTTTGTGTTGGGAGGCTTCCTGGGGCTTCCTAGTGTAGGAAGGCTTTGAGATAATAGGACCTGGGACTACTACTTTGTAGATGAGCCTTGATTGACAGCGCCTTCCTCTGGATTGCGAGGTGTAGTGGGAATCTGCCCAGCTCTGCTCGGCAGGCGCTGTTTCATGTACTCCAATGGACTTGGAGAAGATGCTTGCAGAACTCTAGGTGGAATATTTCAGTCGGCTCCGCGTCCCACTTTGACCAGTTTTGGGTATGAGACTGGGCCCCAAACCTCACTGCCGTACAGAAGGATCAGGGAAATGATGGAGATTTTTAGCCAGACGATTACTGGTGCCTTGAGATGGTACAGACGTCTTCTGATGGCATAGAAGGCTTTGGATGCCTTGTCTTTCAGTAACTCTATGGCTTACTTGAAGCTCCCTGACTGGCTGAGTTCTAGGCCCCAGGTAGGTGTACTTGTTGGTTTCTGTAAGTAGACAGTTGTCTATTATAAAGGTAGAATGGCCTGCAGGTTTTTGTTTACTTTTCTGTAACACTGTGATATTAGTTTTCTTCTGGTTGATTGGCAGTGCCCATGTGCTGCTGAAGGTCTCTAGGATTTTCTCGTTTGGTGATAACAGCACGAGGTCATCAGCATACAGCAGAAATTTCACCTGGGTGTCATGAAAGGTGAGTTCTGGTGCTGAGTAGCATTCTAGGGCCACCACCAGGTCATTGATGTAGATGTTAGAGTGTTGGAGTGAGGCTGCAGCCTTGTCTCACTCCTCGGCTCTGTTGGAAATAGGCCATCCTCCTTCCGTTGACCCTTACGCTGCAACTGTTCTCAGTGTAGGAGTTTCGGATGACATCATATGTTTGGCTTCCTTTTCTGCTCCCCAGCAGTTTTAGGAATAGTCCTGGGTGCCACACTGAGTCGAAGGCTGTCTTGTAATCCACAAAACAGACGCATATCTTCTTGTTCTTTGTATTGTGGACTTGGCTCTTGATGAGGCTGTGCAGAGTGTAGATGTGGTCTCTCTTTCTCTCTCTCTTTCTCTTATCTTTTGCTCTCTTTCTTTCTCTCTGTCTACTTTCTCTCTCCGCTATTTTGCTGTTTTTGATTCATAATTAGACAACTGAGATGCGATTGAAGTGGATACTTTCAGGTTTAATTAAAGGAGTGGAACAGAAATCTCCTGTGAAATGTTTAGTAATTGTGACCATTTTTCTGCAAAGCCGTCTCATTTCAGAGGCTCAAAAGTAATTGGACCATAAATAAATTGTTAATTTTTAATAGTTTGTAGAGGATCCTTTGCAGCAATGATGGCCTAAAGTGTGGAGGTCATGGCTGTCACCATCACTGGTGTCCTCCGGTGTGAAGCTTTGCAGCAATGACCGCCTGAAGTCTGTAGGCCATGGACGTCACCATTCCTAGTGTCCTCCGGTGTGAAGCTTTGCAGCAATGACCGCCTGAAGTCTGTAGGCCATGAACGTCACCATCGCTTGTGTCCTCCGGTGTGACGCTTTGCAGCAATGACAGCCTGAAGTCTGGAGGCCATGGCTGTCACCATCGCTGATGTCCTCCGGTGTGAAGCTTTGTCGCCTTTACTGCAGTGACTTCAGTTCCCTCTTGTTTGTGGCTCTTTCTGCCTTAAATTTTGTTTTCAGCCTGTGAAATGTGGCTGAAATTGGGTAATTGTACTTCCTGTCCTGTGAAGCAGCGTCCGATCAACGTTGCTGCATTTGGTTGAATCTGAGGAGAAAGTATCTCCCTGTACAAACAGGATTCATCCGGCTGCTTCTGTATTCAGTCACATCATCAATATCCACTAGTGACCCGGTGTCATTAGCAGTCATGCGTGCACACCTCCTCCACCATATGTTACTGAGGATGTGATGTGCGTTATATCAGGAGCCATTCCAAGCCTTCTTCCCATCATCCCATCATCATCAACAGGTTGATCTTAGCTTTGCATTTCCAGATCTGGGCTGCTTTTTTAGATGATTTTAGCAAAGTCTAATCTGGCCTTCGTGTTTTCAGGCTGATTAATGGTTTGCACCTTGTGGTGAGCTTTCGGTATTTGCTCTCATGAAGTCTTCTCTTTATGGTAGACTTAGACACTAAAACACAGACTTCCTGGAGAGTGTTCTTCACTAGGGAGGATATTGTGAAGGGGTGTTTTTTCACCATGGGAAAGATTCTGTGATTATTATTACAGAGAGGCAACGTGAGATTAGGGAGGTTAATAAGTGGCTCAAGAATTGGTGTAGGAAGGAGGGGTTTGGGTTCCTGCAGAACTGGGCCGACTTCTCAGTTGGGCTACAGGTTCTACGCTAGGGACGGGCTGCACCTCAATGGGGAGGGTGCAGCTGTGCTGGGGGAGAAAATGGCTAGAAGGTTGGAGGATTGTTTAAACTTTGGATTGGGGGGAGGGTATTCAATTTATAGGAGGGGAAGATAGTGCAGACAGAGACCTGGGCACAAATAAGGAAGTTGGGGGTGGCGGTGGCATGGGGGGTGGGGTTAGAACAGTTAATAATTTAAGAAAGAATAGAGGTATAGAGAGGAACATCAAGTGCATGTATACTAATGCCAGAAGCCTCGCCAACAAAATGGACAAATTAGAACGAATGTTGTTGGAGCATAATTATGACATTGTGGGGATATCTGAAACTTGGCTGGATGAGAGCCATGACTGGGCTGTTAACTTGCAGGGCTATAGTCTGTTCAGAAATGACCGTACAGATAAGCGAGGGGGTGGGGTGTGTCTATATGTAAAATCGTCCTTAAAACCCATCCTGCGTGATAATATAGGTGAATTTAATGAAATTGTAGAATCCCTGTGGGTGGAGATAAGGGGAGGGGGAAAAAATAATAAATTACTGATAGGGGTTTGATATAAATCTCCAAAAATAATGGAAGCAATGGAGAATATCCTCGTAAATCAAATAGATGAAGCTACGACTCAAGGAGAAGTCATTATTATGGGGGACTTCAACTACCCTGAAATAGATTGGGGAACAGAAACCTGCAGTTTCCAGCAAAGGTAATCGGTTTTTGACAACTATGAGAGACAATTACCTTTCACAACTGGTTCAGGACCCAACAAGGAGGGGGGCACTGCTAGACCTAATATTAACCAACAGGCCAGACCGCATATCAAATATAAGGGTTGGGGGTCACTTGGGGAATAGCGATCACAAAATAATAAGTTTTCATGTATCCTTTAAAAAGATGTGTAATAGAGGGGTTACAAGGACACTAAACTTCAGGAGGGCAAATTTCCAACGGATGAGAGAGGATCTTGGTGTAAATAACTGGGACAATATCCTGAGACACAAAAATACACAAAGAAAATGGGAGACGTTTATTAGCATCCTGGATAGGACTTGTGCACAGTATATACCGTATGTGAATATACATACTAGAAATGGGAGGAAACCAATATGGCTAAATAGAGCTGTAAGGGGTGCAATAAGTGACAAAAAGAAAGCATTTAGAGAATTAAAGGAAGTAGGTAGTGAGGAGGCATTAAATAAATACAAAAAATTAAATAATTTCTGTAAAAAGCAAAGATTGAGACAGAGAGACTCATTGCCAGAGAGAGTAAAAATAATCCCAAAATATTCTTTAACTACATAAATAGTAAGAAACTTAAAAATGATAGTGTTGGCCCCCTTAAAAATAGTCTGGGTGAAATGGTGGATGAGGATGAGGAAAAAGCCAATATACTAAATGACTTTTTTTCATCAGTATTTACAAAAGAAAATCCCATGGCAGACAAAATGACCAGTGATAAAAATTCCCAATTAAATGTCACCTTTTTCACCCAGCAGGAAGTGCGGCGGTGTCTAATAATCACTAAAATTGACAAATCTCCGGATGGGATACACCCCCGAGTACTGCAGGAATTAAGTACAGTCATTGATAGACCATTATTTTTAATCTTTAAAGACTCCATAATAACAGGGTCTGTACCACGTATAGCAGATGTGGTGCCAATATTCAAAAAGGGGACAAAAACTGAACTCGGAAATTATAGGCCAGTAAGCTTAACCTCTACTGTGGGTAAAATCCTGGAGGGCATTCTAAGGGATGCTATACTGGAGTATCTGAGGAGGAATAACCTCATGACCCAGTATCAGCAAGGGTTTACTAGGGACCGTTCATGTCAGACTAATTTGATCAGTTTCTATGAAGAGGTAAGTTCCGGACTGGACCAAGGGAACCCAGTGGATGTAGTGTATATGGACTTTTCAAAAGCTTTTGATACAGTGCCACACAAAAGGTTGATACATAAAATGAGAACAATGGGGATAGGGGAAAAAGAGTTGGCTCAGGGATAGGAAACAAAGGGTGGTTATTAATGGAGCACACTCGGACTGGGTAGTGGTTAGCAGTGGGGTACCACAGGGGTCAGTATTGGGCCCTCTTCTTTTTAACATTTATTAATGACCTTGTAGGGGGCATTCAGAGTAGAATTTCAATATTTGCAGATGACACTAAACTCTGCAGGGTAATCAATACAGAGGAGGACAATTTTATATTACAGGATGATTTATGTAAACTAGAAGCTTGGGCTGATAAATGGCAAATGAGCTTTAATGGGGATAAATGTAAGGTCATGCACTTGGGTAGAAGTAATAAGATGTATAATTATGCGCTTAATTCTAAAACTCTGGGCAAAACCGTCAATGAAAAAGACCTGGGTGGATGACAAACTCATATTCAGTGGCCAGTGTCAGGCAGCTGCTACAAAGGCAAATAAAATAATGGGATAGATGCTCATGAGGAGAACATAATTTTACCTCTATACAAGTCACTAGTTCGACCACATTTAGAATACTGTGCACAGTTCTGATCTCCGGTGTATAAGAAAGACATAGCTGAACTAGAGCGGGTGCAGAGAAGAGCGACCAAGGTTATTAGAGGACTGGGGGGTCTGCAATACCAAGATAGGTCATTACACTTTGGACTATTTAGTTTGGAAAAACGAAGACTAAGGGGTGATCTTATTTTAATGTATCAATATTTGAGGGGACAGTACAAAGACCTTTCTGATGATCTTTTTAATCATAGACCTGAAACAGGGACAAGGGGGCATCCTCTACGTCTGGAGGAAAAAAGGTTTAAGCATAATAACAGACGCGGATTCTTTACTGTAAGAGCAGTGAGACTATGGAACTCTCTGCCGTATGATGCTGTAATGAGTGATTCATTACTTAAATTTAAGAGGGGACTGGATACATTTCTGAAAAAGTATAATGTTACAGGATATATACACTAGATTCCTTGATAGGGCGTTGATCCAGGGAACTAGTCTGATTGCCGTATGTGGTGTCGGGAAGGAATTTTTTTCCCCAATGTGGAGCTTACTCTTTGCCACATGGTTTTTTTTTGCCTTCCTCTGGATCAACATGTTAGGGCATGTTAGGTTAGGCTATGGGTTGAACTAGATGGACTTATAGTCTTCCTTCAACCTTAATAACTATGTAACTATGTAACTATTATTATTATTATTATTATACATTTTTATAGCGCTATTTATTCCATGGCGCTTTACATGTGAAAAGGGGGAAAATATTGACAAATACAATTAAACATGAGCCAAAAACAAGGCACACAGGTACATAAGGAGGGAGGACCCTGCCCGCGAGGGCTCACTGTCTTCAGGGGATGGGTAAGGATACACTAGGAGAGGGTAGAGCTGGTTGTAATCATCTACCACTGAATTCTCATGTTGACATCTAGGCCTTATCTCAATAAGGTTAGCTTAGCTCCCAAGCTCAGCAGTGTTCTTTATTTTGAATGTGACAAACTGTTGATTTGGCCACTCCTAACATTTCTGCTTTCTCTCTGATGGATTTCTTCTTTTTTTCCTACCCTATTGATGTTCTGTTTCTTTTCCATTGAGCTCTTCTTTGAACGCATGTTGTGGGTTCACATCAACAGCTTCCAAATGCAAATGCAACATCTGAAATCAGCTCCAGAACTTTTACCTGCTTAATAGATGATTTTACAAGGGAAAAGCCGATGAAGCCCATCAAAGAGCTTTTGAGATAATTGTCTAATTATTTTTGGTCCCTTTAAAAAGAGTTAGCTACTTATTAAAGCGCTGTAACTCCTAAACCCTTGCTCAAATTAGGATGTGAATACCCTTACACTAAAGCTGAGTCTGCACTATAAGCCCATATTGATTATACAACTGGATCTTGAATATGTTTTGTTAAACAGCAAAATTGCCAAATTTTGTCACTGTCCTAATATTTCTGGATCTAACTATATGTCCTTGATAATAATGAAGTATATTTCCCAGTGGGTATTCGGCAGCATCAGAGAAGAGAAAACAATCAACATGGCTGTGCCTGCAGGGAAGTTCTGTGGTATATGCCGAGTTGGTGCAAGGGAGAATTTGCACCATTACAGCCGGTCATCATTTTGGCACAGAAGGGACAAAAAACAGCCACGGTGTCGGGGATGGGGCAAAGCCATGGTGCTTGCCAGAGGTGGGACAGCTACTGATCATTCCTAGGCAGTGAACAATAACATTATAAGGTCTGCTCCCTTAGTGGGTTAAATAAGTTTTGCGTCCATGGTCATTTTATATTGCTTTCAACAATCTGAGTTGCTATTTGACTTTATATTCGCGGCACGTTGGTTGCTTACTTGGGATTGGATCCAATTGCTAAGTGAGGTATAAAGCTTCTCTTTTTTGTGGGATCCAAGCATCGTTATGACAGGGCCGTCAGAACAGGACTCCTGATTTAGGTGTAGATGTGTACTCCGTCTGTACGGCATAAATGCTCCATTGTCATTTATCAAATTGGTACTTAAGTAATATTATAAGAGGACATCAATGAAAATGTGCCAAATAAGTGCCTTAAGTATGGAGTACATGTGCGTGGATGTACTAAGGATGCCGAGTGATGGGGATGTGTGCAGCACTGAACAATCACTTATATAGTGCAAATCAACTGAATTATAAACCTGCTCCTGATGAGGCCAATACCCTGATTTATTCGTACACATAAAAAAAGGTGGGTCAGTTTTGGTGACTAAGGGCTCATTCTCACATGCGAGAAACTCGGATAGCAATACATGCAGCCGCACGCTTCGCTCCTGAGTGCCTGGTGCAGTGCCGCTTATTGACATGCGAGACTCATCTGAGTTTCTCGCATGTGAGTATGAGCCCTAAGTCAAATGTCTGGGTTTTGCTCTTATTTTATTTTTGCTTCTTCCCTGAATGTTCAGTCTTTTTTTATTTTTGTCTTTTTCTTTTAATCCTCCAGTTCCTGAGATATGGGCCTTTTTATTTAGTGCTCATTTTTATGGTCTTTACTGAGGGGGTGTGGCTCACAGAGCAATAATGCAGAGCAGCGTTAAGACACACCCCAGAGGATCCTGTGGGTCACACCCTCTTGGACCCCAGAGGTTCCTGTAGATCACACCCTCTTGGACCCCAGAAGATCCTGTAGATCACACCCTCTTGGACCCCAGAAGATCCTGTAGATCACACCCTCTTGTACCCCAGAGGATCATTTGGGTCACACCCTCTTGGACCCCAGAGGATTCTGTAGATGACACCCTCATGTACCCCAGAGGTTTCTTGTGCAGAGGGTGGAAACCTGACAGATCCATTTCCAATTTGCAGAAAGAAGGGATAATGCTAATGACATCAAATAAATATATACCGTAATCAATCTTGCATTAAAAAAGCCATCTTCTGATGGAACCTGAGCCTTCCTTTACTAGTATTTTATGTTTGTGAGCACTTATTTGAGGGTGCAGTACTTTGTATCAGGACCCCTTTCCTGGGTGATACAGAGTCGGATGTGTTCTAGCGGCGGTTTGTGTCCTTCCTAGTAAGTAGTGTGATTAGCGGATGTACATTACTGCTGCATACAATCATTGCAGAGTAATTTCAGTAAAATGGCCCCGACTTGTTGCTTCATTACTCTGCTGCAGATCTTATCACTCGGCTTCTCTCCTTCGCTCTTCACTGTACAATGAATTTTGGTAAATAAAATGGTAATCTGTCCGATACTAATCAGGGTGACTATTATACTGCGCACGTGTAAAGAGATTGAGTTTCCCTAAACTGCTGCTTTATCACTTCTGTAGCATATTCACTCTCCAGTGACTGCTGGCCGCAGCATGTACTATTTACCACCTTTTGGGCCTGATATACAGCTCTGGCAAAATTTAAGAGACCACTGCAAAATGTTCAGTTTGTCTGATTTTTCTTTTTATAGGTATATTTATGAGTAAAATATAAATTGTTCTTTTAAGTTAATCACAGGGGCATTGGAAACTGGCAATCTGATTAATAAAAAACCCGTTCTTTACTCATCCAACACCCCGGAGTCCAACAATGGCCCCAGGCAGGGTGAGTATAAAAGGTGATGCAACAGCTTTTATAGTGTGAACAGCAGCAAAAAAGAGCTCATTATGCTTATAGTAGATGACCATTTAGTTGCCGATCTGAGCCAGAAAGTGAATGCAGATTGTAGAAACAAACAGGAGTTTGCAGAGTTAATTGCCACCTATGTGAACTGGGATAGCTAAGTCCAAACCAGAAGTTAGCTGAACATAACGCTTACCTAATACTCTGACACATATGAGTGACCAAGTTGGCCTTTAAAAAGTTTTGGTTGATATCTCTGGGTTTTCTCAAGAAACTTCTGAAATGCGATGTGGAGCACAGAACAGGGCAGAGGCCATAGTGGTAGGGCGCAGAGCCCGAGCTTGGAGCCAAGCCAGGTGTTTAACAGTAGCCTTATATCAGTACCTGTAAAAGGCTTGGTAACATTTGTATTTTGCAGCATAGGAACGGTGTAATCCCACTTACTATGCTTGGTGCGTTTCACCTCTTGTGGCTCTGCTTCTTCTGCACTAGTAGCTGCACCGCCCTGTAATGTGCACCCGCGCTCCTTCTTGCTGTCTGTGTATTCTTTCTATGGCTGTGTGATAATCTATCATCTCACCTTTTCTTTCTCTTTAACAGCCTACTGCACTGGGTCCACGAATCCCGTGAAGGTTGCATACGCACAGAAGTGTAATTTTTTTTTGTTTTTCTTGTTCTACTCATGCTTTATTTAGTATCTGTGTAGAGAGACAGCACGGCCATGTATCAATGGTGTCATACGGAAGAATGGCTGGTATAGGCAGTATATTAATACACAGTGGCGTGTATACAGTGTATTGACGGATTGATACATGAGCCCCTGCATGGTTTTAAACTTCCAGTCCTATGCTGCTGGGATCTTCATTATTGATACATTTGCACACCGGTAGATATTACAGCTGTACATGCAACATACCCTTACCAAATCTTAGCAGCCTCCTCCTCACGCACTCTCATTTTTCACCAATCTATTGGACTTGGTATTCACAATGAGCTTTTCATATAAGTCTGTAGGGGGCAGACGTCAACCCTCATCGGAGACTGAAAGAGGTTTTCTAGGTGCGGAAACCTCTTTATCATGGAGCAGTTAAAAAAGAAAAAAAAAACATTCTTTACTCGCCCTCCCCAGGTCCAACAGTTAGCTTCCTTTACTGCTCACAGTGCCTATTATTGTCTACAGTGCTAACGTCACGTTGACAGCGCTGCAGCCAATCATTGAGCTCAAGCTCAACGGCTCTGAGCATTTCATGACTTTAGCTCGGGCAGAGCCGCTGAGCTCAGTGATTGGCTGCAGCACTATGGAAGTGACGTCTTCAACATTACAGACAATAACACACCAGGACCTGCAGTGGAGCCTCAGTGTTGGACCATGGGGGGGTGGGTGAAGTTTCATTTTCTTTTGTTTTTTTTGGGGGGGGGGAAACTGTGAAATCCCTTTTTAAGGAGCCCGCGATGATTTCATACTTCATAAATAACTTTCAGCCGAATGAGCTCTTTCAGCCCACGCGAACGCTCGGCTGATTCGCATGTGCATGTATTCTGAATGGGGAGCATGAAGTAAGCTGCTGTCAGTAACTTATCTCCTGGTGGAACTGGTTTGGGCGTTAAAATTGGACATTACAGATCTTTCTCCTTACATGATCTGCCCGTTACGTATAAAGTGGTGGGTGACTATTCTCTAATGTGAATGGGGGCATTAGAGGCCCACCATGCAGCTGCTCTGGACATCCATCCCTGCTCAATATTACAGGATTGTAACCAGACAGCCATACTTGTGCTGTACCGTACCCAGCATGGACTGCACCTTTAAACCCTTGTTATTCTTTATTGTATTGTCATAGATTAGTGGTAGAAATGTTGTGGACTAGATGTGCTTTTTACAGTAGCACTGTCCGGCTTGCCGTCTTGTCTTTGGAATATCTATGTGTTACTGTCTTTCTAGCTGCTTTTCTCATTTATAAGGCTGTGTGCACACGTTCAGGAATTTTCGCTATAAAAATGCGATAAAACCGCGGAAAAAACGCATACTTTAAAGCATCGTATTTTTAGAATGCATTCCGCATTTTTTGTGCACATGTTGCGTTTTTTTCCGCAGCGGAATCTCATTCCGGAAAAAAATGCAGCATATTCATTAAAGTGCGGAATCGCGGGGATTCAGCACACATAAGAATTCATTGATCTGCTTACTTTCGGCATGTGGCTATGCCCACCATGTGGGAAGTAAGCGGATCATGTTCAGATGGTACCCAGGGTGGAGGAGAGGAGACTCTCCTCCAGGCCCTGGGAACTATATAATTGAAAAAAAAAAAAAAAAAAAAGAATTAAAATAAAAAAGTGATATTCTCACCTTCCGGCAACCCGCGCAGCTTTCCTGCTCAGCCTTCCTACTCTTCGCGATGCTTCCATTTCCAATAATACTTTGCGAAAATGACCTGTGATGACGTAGCGGTCTCACATGATACTACATCATCTGGGGTCATTGCCGCAATGTATTATTGGGATCGGAGCAACGCGAGGAGCGGGAAAGGCTGCCGGGGACGCCGGAAGGTGAGAATATCACTATTTATTTTTTTTTTATTATTTTTAACACTATTTTACTATTGATGCTGCATAGGCAGCATCAATAGTAAAAAGTTGGTCACACTTGTCAAACACTATGTTTCACAAGTGTGACCAACCTGTCAATCAGTTTTCCAAGCGATGCTACTGATCGCTTGGAAAACGCTAGTGTTTAACGGGAATGCGCGTGCCAATTCCACATGCGATATACCCGCCGCAGCAGTTGCGGCAATTCTGCAACGTGTGCACTTAGCCTAAAATGGAGCATATAGTGCTAGCATATGTCACGACGCGGGGGTCAGCAGGGGTCTGACTGCAGGGAGCTCCACTGGTCCAGAGAACGGAGGAACTGCAACAAGACCCCATTTGCTTAATCAGTGCTGTGGCTTGTTTATTTTTAAGATCAATGGGGGACCTATAATCAGAACCTGATAGGATAGCATAGCGATATTCCATTGCATCACGACATGGAAAAAGCAATTAGCTCATGTCATTTGTCTCTAAATATAGCCAACGTTGGACAAATACAACTATATATATGGGGTTGATACACTGTATTCTCTGAAATCAGTATGATTAAAAAAACTAATTTAGGGATGGGTTTTCAGCAGGCTCTTTGTGATACTGACAGTGGTAGTGACAGGTAACTCCTCTATAATCACAATAGATCACGTTACAGCTCACACTCCTCCCTTCACAATGACCTTTGCCAACTCTCATTAGATACTTCAGTACAAAAGAAAAGATCGGAATCTGTTCATTGAGGCTATGTACATGTGTTATTTCCTGAAACAGGACGTTTGAGTTTAGAATAGCTCCAGTGGCCGGTGTGAAAATTGCAAGATTTTCAATTTTTTATTTTTTAATTAAGATTGTGATATGGGGGGGGGGGCATTGACAATTAAAAAATGCATTTAGCAAAATTAACCTTTTTTTTACACAACTGGTAATTGTGGAATGATTTTTTTTTAATAAAGGAGGGCAAAAAAAGCAAGTATAAAAACAAGTTAAATAAAAAAATAAAATCCATGTTTTCTATTTTGCTGCAATGTCAGATTTTTTTTGTAAAGAGTTATTCGCATGTCAGCCTTTCATGACGGAGGTGGGGAATAACTTTGTCCAGGCTCTAGCCATTGTAAGTGGAGCTGCGGAAATGGCAAATGGCTGACCTATGTTATTTCTGTAACTTCCAATAGAAATTAATGTGAGTTATGGAAACGACATAATACAGCATTTTTTATTTGCTTCACTAATGCAGTCTTTTTTAGTAGTGTTAAAGATTTTCTATTATTTTGATGCATTGCAGTCTGTACAACTCCTTGTACATAGCTGACTGTCCTGCTGCTTACTTATATAAATCGGACAGCACTCTGCTTCTGACTTTGTTGGCAGTTACTGCTCTCACTGTTTCTTCTTCTTCCTTGTTAATGCTGGACAGTTAGGCCAAAAGGGTCAGAACATTTTGTTCTTCTGACAAATCTCCTTTGGGATGATATATAGAACAGAAATACACCACCAAGTACATAAAATATCTGGACCGTATAACTTAGACAAAAACATATAGTATATAGTTGCTGTATGATAAAAAGCATGTACAACAATACTTCATTATAAACATTATAAACATACATGCAGCTAGAGTCAGATGGGCTCCGCCTATGCAATGTGTGGACCTGGACCCCCTCCTGCACGTTGGTCAGATGTATGGGCCCTTGTAGCGTTCTAGATCCTATATGCATGTTTTCCCCATGTCATAAAGTCCCCTGCCTTGGCTCCTTCCTGTAATAATTTCCCCCAGTCCTGGGACCTTCCAGTAATAATGCACTTCCATCCTGATCCCCTTCCTGGTATAATGTTCCCCATCATGTAATAATTTCCCCTTCTTGGGCACCTTCCTAGTCCCCAGTAATAATGTCCCATTGTGGCCCCAATCAATAACACTGTCCCCATCCTAGACCCCTTCATTGTATAATGTCCCCTTCTGCTTTTCTCCAGCATATTTTAAACAGAAACAAATGATTATTCTAACATTCCCTGTTCCCACGACACGCAGCGTACTCCTCTATAGCCAGTTGAAAACACAGAAAAGCACAGTAAAACCAAAAACACTCTGTTGCAAAAAAATCACAGTAAACACCAAGTGCTAGTAAAAAGATGGAAAAAACAGGGTATTTGGTTGATACGTTTTTTTGCAAAAAAATGTATACTAAGCTGCTCCACCAATCGTCAAGGTATACCCATATAGAGCAGTCCTACCTAATATATATAATCCCTATCTGATGTATTTAAAAACCTGGTCATCTATACAATACCTGTATGAGCAGGGT
Source organism: Ranitomeya imitator (assembly GCF_032444005.1). NCBI lineage: Eukaryota > Metazoa > Chordata > Amphibia > Anura > Dendrobatidae > Ranitomeya > Ranitomeya imitator. The sequence goes on from NC_091282.1 coordinate 616,191,791, forward strand.
TCAGAGAGGAAATGTCCAATATGGACACACTGGATAGAACAGCTCTTGTGCACACGGCTCAAAAAAAGAGGGGTGGAGGCCTCCCCAGTCCTGCAGTGCGCAGTCGTCGAGCCTCTCTGACCTTTCCCGGTACCTGCGCGCATTGCAGTACTTTGCTCTGCCCTCAACAGGGCAGACAAAGTACGCCTGCGCAGGAGTCGCGGCAGGAAGACAAGAAGAGGACAACATCATATGAAGATGGGAGGCGCTGGACCCGGACCTCGACGCCCATCGGACCTGACCGCCTCTGGGTGAATATAATATAACCTGTTTTTCTTATCTTTCAGGATACATTGGGGGTTTATCTACAGCATTACAGAATGCTGTAGATAAGCCCCTGATGGCGGTGGCCTTAATTTATAGGTCAATTTTGGGGTGACAGGTTCCCTTTAATGGTGTCAGTGATGTAAAACCTAGAGATTTTTCTCCAGCACACTAACTGCTGTGAAGGGTTAACAACTAATTTGTTTAATGGGCTGGGTTTTTGTGGACAGCCATAGAGGGGGTGGGAGGTTGTCCACCTTATCTCCACCTCAGGGAGAGGTCTGGGGCTTAATTAGCTGGCCTCCAGAGGCAGCCGTTATTCAGCATGTAAAAGAGGAAGTCCAGAAAAGTTCTTTTCCGATAGCTAAACTGAACCAGGAGGTTTTGCTAACCCCGAGCTGGGAAGATCCTCGCAACTGCAGAGACTGTGAGATACCATTTTGGTTTTGTTTTCTTGTCTTGCCCAAAGGGCTGTGTTTATTTTTGGTACACATTTGTTTATGTTGCATATACAATAGACCAGCAGGCAATTTAAAGAGACAGTGTACCCGTGTCTACCTCAGTTCGCAGACGAGTAAACTAATCTACCAGAAGTTTCAAATGCGGGCAACATTTCTGGAGCACAAGTAGCAGATGTGGACAAGATGCATGTTCTGGGTTAAGGTGGACACAAGCCAAGAGACAAAGTTAGGCAGTATGGAGAACCTGATTAAGCATCTGGTGAATGCACAGCTGGCACATCAGGAGATGAGTAAGCTGCTTAACCAACAGATGCAACAGCAGCAAGATCAGCAGAAACTCCAACAGCAGCACCAATAGGACCAGTTCCGACAACAGCAGCAGATTGATTTGCTTGCAGAGGCGGTTAGTGGGAGGCCGAAAGATCGTTCCCCAAGTCCAGGTGATGACACACACGTCCGGAAGGCAGTATGATGAGCGATGCTGAAAATGACACCGAATGATGATGTAGAGGCATCCGCTGCCCCAGAGTAGTGGGCGGAGGTGCTGGCCCCCTATCTGACTGTCAAACCCCAAAAGGCTTATTATGACTTGGCCTTAGAAGATGCCCAGGAATACACCAAGTTAAAAGCAGAGATATTGGCACACTCAGGGGTCACAATGTCTGTCAGAGCCCAAAGAGTTCATCACTATGCGTATTATGGTGACAAACATCCCCGCTTTCAGATGTTTGACTTCTTGCGTTTGGTGCAGAAATGGTTGCAGCCAGAATCCTCCACTCCAGCCCAGATAGTCGAGCGGGTGGTCATGGACAGATTTGTTCACTCCCTCCCCCGGCCAGTGCAGACCTGGGTAGCCCAGGGAGACCCCCGGAATGCAGACAACCTGGTAGGTCTCATAGAAAGGTACCAGGGGGTGCAGCTCCATACTGAGGTACCCAGCGGGAGTCCAAGTCCCAAAAGAGGGGTATTAGAGCCACCACTGGGGGGAGACCGAGGTCCCAAGGAGTCGCTGAGTAGTTGCCAAAGGCTGCTGGTAAAGACCTGGTCTGCTAGAGATGCCATAATCCTGGACACATAGTGGCCCGTTGTCCTATGTCTTCCGAGCAGATGGACTGCAGCCTAGGGAGGTGCTGCTCGTGCTATGCCTATCCCGCCTGCAGTGTGGACTATCAGCCCAGGGAGTGGCCACAGTCATGTCCCAGTGACAATAAACTGGGTACTGGTGTCATGACTCTTGAGCTTAGGAAGTTTGGTGACCCTGGTAAGGGCCACACTCCACCACCACTTAATCCCCGGGAAACACGTGGGTGCTTGTTGTATTCACAGTGACACCAAGGACTACCCCGTTGCGAGAGTGTTTATGAAAACAAACTGTGGGGCTGAGACCCATGACGTCATGGTGGTTAAGGACTTGCTACACCCGGTAATAATAGGGCGGGACTTTAGCCTGTTCTGGGACTTATTGCGGAAGGCGGGAATACCAATTGTCTCAGGCAGGAGCCAGCCCAACCCTGATGAACCCCCATCCCAGTCAGAGGTGGATGAGTTCCCCTTGTGTGTCCTGGCTGGTGATGAGGACAAGACTGTGACCAGTAATGCCGAGATTCTGGAACTGGGGCTTTCTGAGGGAGATTTTGGAACTGCTCAAATGCGGGAACTTAGCCTTTTAAGGGGCATTTGAAAATGTGACTGGGATAAATGGGGGTGCCCAAGAGCAGGGGAACGACACCAAATTCCCTTACTTTGTAGTGAATGAGGAATTGCTTTGCCCGATCACTAAACAGTGAGGGGAAGTATTAGAGCAGCTGTTAGTCCCCGGACCCTTTAGACATAGGGTACTAAACCTTGCTCATTCTTATGTCTTGGGGGGCATCTAGGCCTAGCCTTGACCCAAGAGCGAGTTCTTCAGAGGTTTTACTGGCCTGTGTGTCACAAGGACATTGTTAATTTTTGACCATCCTGCCCTACCTGTCAGCTAACTGCTCCTGTATCCCACTTCCGCAGTCCGCTAGTACTGTTACCAATTATAGAGGTCCCATTTGACTGGATTGCCATGCACTTTGTAGAATCTCTGGTTAAGTCTGCCAGAGGCCACCAATACATCTTGGTGGTCATGGACTATGTAACACAGTACCTGGAGGTGCTATCACTGAGGAACTCCTCAGCCAAGAGTATAGCCCGAGAGACAGTCCAGGCATGGGAACGCAGATGCCCTGTCCAGACTCCCCATCTTAGTGAGTCAAGGTGCCAAACCCTGCTGGCTTTGGGCGGAGGGGGGGGGGGATATGTGACAAAGTCACTGGTAAAGTGGTGGAGGGGACATATGTGTCACTGTGCTAAATGGCGTCAGTGATGTAAAACCCAGAGACTTTCCTCCGGCACACTAAGTGCTGCAAGGTGTTAACAGCTAAATTGTTTAATGGGCTGGGTTTTTGTGGACAACCATTGAGGGGGTGGAATGTTGTCCACCTTATCTCCACCCCAGGGAGTGGTTTGGGGCTCAAATAGCTGGCCTCCAGAGACTGTCGGTGCTCAGCATGTGAAGAGAGAGGAAGTCCAGGAAAGTTCTTATCCGAGAGCTAAACTGAACCAGGTGGTTTTGCTAACCCTGAGAGGGGAAGATGCCTACAACTGCAGAGACTGTGCGATACCATTTTTTATTTTGTTTTCTTGTTTTGCCTGGAGGGCTGTGTTTATTTTTGGTGCATGTTGGTTTGTGCTGCATATACAATAAACCAACTGACAATTTAATGAGAAAGTGTACGCGTGTCTACCTCAGTGCACAGCCGAGTGAGCCGAGCTACCACAGTTGTCTTTTTTTTTTCTATATTTGCTAAATACCGTATATACTCGAGTATAAGCCGAGATTTTCAGCCCATTTTTGGGGGCTGAAAGTCCCCCTCTCGGCTTATACTCGAGTCATACCCAGGGTTCGGCAGGTGAGGGGGAGCGGGGGCTGTCTAATTATACTCACCTGCTCCTGGCGCGGTCCCTGCATGTCTTTTCCCTGGCGCCGGCAGCTTCTTCCTGTACTGAGTGGTCACATGGTACCGCTCATTACAGTAATGGATATGCGGCTCCACCTCCCATAAGTGTGGAGCCGCATATTCATTACTGTAATGAGCGGTACCATGTGACCGCTCAGTACAGGAAGAAGCAGCAGCGCGGGGAAGCAGGGACTGCACAGCGCCAGGAGCAGGTGAGTATAATGGGGAGGGGGAGCGCTGCGCAATATTCACCTGTTCCGCGTTCCAGCCGCCGCTCTGTCTTCAGCTTCTTCTGCAGTGACGCTCAGGTCAGAGGGTGCGGTGACGTGGTTAGCGCGCACCCTCTGCCTGAAAGTCAGTGCTGAAGATGGAGCGGCGCCGGAGCGAAGTCTGGTGAATATAGAAAGTTCCGGGGGCCTGAGCGACGGAGAGGTGTGAATGTGATTTTTTTTTTTTTTTTATCGCAGCAACAGCAAATGGGGCAAGTGTCTGTATGGAGCATCTTATGGGGCCATAACGTTTGTGCAGCACTATATGGGGCAAGTGTCTGTATGGAGCATCTTATGGGGCCATAACGTTTGTGCAGCACTATATGGGGCAAGTGTCTGTATGGAGCATCTTATGGGGCCATAACGTTTGTGCAGCATTACATGGGGCAAGTGTCTGTATAGAGCATCTTATGGGGGCATAACGTTTGTGCAGCACTATATGGGGCAAGTGTCTTTATAGGGCCATAATCGTTTGTGCAGCACTATATGGGGAAATATCTTTCACACTAGCGTCAGTACGGGACCATCGCCATGCGTCGGGCCCGACGTACCGACGCAAACTGCGAAAAAAATGAACAACGGGGGCAGCGGATGCTGTGTTACAACGCATCCGCTGCCCCATTGTAATGTCCGGGGAGGAGGGGCGGAGTTCTGGCCGCGAATGCGCAGTCGGAAATGGTGGACATGATGCACAAAATAACGTTACATGCATCGTTTTTTTATGCCGATGGTCCGCCAAAACACGACGTGTGGCCATACGTCGCAATGTGTCACTAATGCAAGTCTATAGAGAAAAAACGCATCCTGCGGGCAACTTTGCAGGATGCGTTTTTTCTCCAAAATGACGCATTGCGACGTACGTCACACGACGCTAGTGTGAAAGTAGCCTTACGGGGCCATAATCAACATTTGTGCAGCATTATATTGGGCAAATGTGTCTATGGAGCATCTTATGGGGCCATTATTAACCTTTATGCAGGATTATATGGGGCATATTTTAATATGGAGCATCTTATGGGGCCCATCATAAACTTTATGGAGCATTATATGGGGCTCCTGATTCAATATGGATATTCAAAAACACTTAACCTACTTATGTCTCAATTAATTTTGCTTTTATTGGTATCTATTTTTACTTTTGACATTTACCTTTAGCTGCTGCACTTCCCACCCTAGGCTTATACTCGAGTCATTACATTTTCCCAGTTTTTTTGTGGCAAAATTAGGGGGGTCGGCTTATACTCGGGTCGGCTTATACTCGAGTATATACGGTAAGTATAGACACATGAAAAAAAATCATCTTCGACAGGGATAGCTTCTAATATATAGTTAGAGTAACGTAGAGTGTTGTAAATCAGGTTGTACCACTATGCACCCTTCACTATATTAAAGAAGCAAAGTAGCCAGACGTGAACACAAACAAGTGTTCATACAAATATATTCTTTTACATCATAGTAAGCAGATTAGACATGCTAACAATAAAAACAGATACCTCTTGTTCGAGGAACGCTATAAGGTACAGTCGGTGTTCATTTTGGTGGAGTCTGAGTCAGTATAAAATGGATTGACTCTGACTCCTAAAATCTACTATATAATTGTCTAAGGGTCACTTCCGTGTTTCTGTCTGTCTGTCTTTCTGTCTGTCTGTCACAGATATTCATTGGTCGTGGCCTCTGTCTGTCATGGAAATCCAAGTCGCTGATTGGTCGCGGCAAAACAGCCACGACCAATCAGCGACTGGCACAGTCCGGCGGAAAAATGGCCGCTCCTTCCTCCCTGCTGTCAGTGCCCGCTCCATACTCCCCTCCAGTCAGCCCTCATACTGGGTTAATGCCAGCGTTAATGGATCGTAGTGCAGCGCACTCCATTAACGCAGCTTTTAACCCTGTGTGACCAACTTTTTACTAATGATGATGTGTATGCAGCATCAATAGTCAAAAGATCTAATGTTAAAAATAATAAAAAAAATAAAAAATCATTATATACTCACCTTCCGCCGCCTTTCCCGCTCCTCGCGACGCTCCGGCGACCACTCCATGCAAGTGGCAGGTTCCGGTGGCAAGGATGGTATGCGAGAAGGACCTGCCATGACGTCACTGTCATGTGACCGTGAAGTCATCCCAGGTCCTGCGCCCATACCAACCCTGGGACCAGAAGCTGCCGCGTGCACTGCACACAGGGCCAGGACTTCAACGCGCTTTCGGAGGGTGAGTATATGTTTATTTTTTATTTTAAGTCTGTATGCAACGTGGCTCTGTGCTGTATACGCCGTTGCTGTGCAATATACTACGTGGCTGGGCAATATACTACGTGACTGGGCAAATATACTATGTGGCTGGGCAATATACTATGTGGACATGCATATTCTAGAATACCCGATGCATTAGAATCGGGCCACCATCTAGTATACGATAAATTGGGTACAGTATTTAAATGCAGTATGTTCTGAATATTATTTTCTGAGAATTTGGGAGAGTTATGAAACATCCCTAAAAAAACTCTGACTGAGGGAGCAGTTAGGATGAGTGGGCTACAGGACGGCCAAGAGCAAGAGGACTGGGGACTTCTAGTGCTACTGCCACCATATCTTCAGACTCGTCAGATGAGGAGGTTAATTCTGAAAAGTATTTGGACGACATGGAGCCGGCAAAGCTTTGCCCCAGGTAAAAAGATTCCACTCCCGTAGAAAACAGATTGACATATTTCAGCAAACTGTTTCACTTGCTTTCAAAGTACCGTATTTTCCGGCGTATAAGACGACTTTTTAACCCCTAAAAATTGTCCCAAAAGTCGGGGGTCGTCTTATACGCCGGGTACGGGTGCACGGAGCGATCCTGGATGGTTCCCAGGGTCTGAAGGAGAGGAGACTCTCCTTCAGGCCCTGGGATCCATATTCATGTAAAAAAGAATAAAAATAAAAAATATGGATATACTCACCCTCCGATGAACCCTGGCTCTCAGCGCTGCAAGCGTCTGCCTCCGTTCCTGAGAATGGAGAGAGTGAAGGACCTTCGATGACGTCGTGGTCAGGTGACCGCGACGTCATCGAAGGTCCTTCACTCACTGCATTCTTAGGAACGGAGGCAGACGCTTGCAGCGCTGAGAGCCAGGGTCTGTCGGAGGGGTGAGTATATCCATATTTTTTATTTTTATTCTTTATTTTTTACATGAATATGGATCCCAGGGCCTGAAGGAGAGTCTCCTCTCCTCTAGACCCTGGGAACCACACGCCGTATAAGATGGTTGGGCGTATAAGATGACCCCCGTCTTATACGGCGGGTATATCCCAAATTCCATATTTTATATGGAAAAGTTGGGGGTCGTCTTATACGCCCAGTCGTTGTATACACCAGAAAATACGGTAGTAGAAGAGTTGAATCGTTCATCAAGACTGACTGCATGAGGCAATTCCTTTATACCCTCACATTGTTAGAGATGTTGCCCATGTGGTTACTGCTTTGCCACCAACCCAAGTTAGTGCAGAGCAGTTGTTCTCTAGCATTAAAATAATTAGCCCAGATGTGAAGTCCTCTATGAAGGAGGATGTGATGGAGGTGATACTGTGTCAGGACACATTCATACACTGCATAAATGCTATTCAGTACTTTTTTGTTGAAAACTGTTTTTTCACACTTACTGCATAGTGTATTGTGTATTTGAAAATTCATTAAAGTTTTTTTGTTCTAAAGTTGAATTCCAATAGATATATTTTATGTTCTATCTAAATATCCTGATTATTGTATCATAATGGTGATTAAAAGCCCGATGTAACCATTTCACTATAGTAAATGTATAACTTAAACATGAGCCATGTATGAGGGAGTCGGAGATTTGATTTATCAACTCCACAGCCCTACTTGCCGCTACCGCCTCTCTGTGGGTGTCTGCCGAGTTGTACTGGTTGGGGTAGTTGACCCTTGAAAGCCTGAAGTTGCAGATGTTCTAATTCCGGCGAGCAAACTGAAGGGTGAGACTCAGTCTTTTGCACCATCTTGTGTATTTTTGGGACTGTATTATATGACCCAATAAAGTCTTCCCGGCGTGGGTTACCCTCACCCTGTGTTGTCTGAGTAGTATTCTGCCCACGGGGAAGGAGTGGGATGAACCCTGGTCTGTTAGATCTTTCTATAGACAGCCAGGCCAGAGGATGAGAGCACCCACTGACTCGTTGTCTCCACAATAACCCTTGTGATTGGAATTTGCTGTGAGTAGACGCTATAGATGTGATTATAATCCTGACTCTGATGATAATAAACCATTGTAACTCTAACAAGACAGGAATAAGAATATAATACAACAGCTATGTATGTAGGACTGTCCTCCAGGACAGAAATATGGAGACATTACCTATTCACTTTTAATGGGGAGTGTCGTGAGCATGCTCTCTTGATGTGCAGGGAGGAGGGGGTGAGCTGTATCACCTTGTGTAATCGTGGATCCTGTGTTACCTGCATGCATAAAGATATTACCATTGTTTGTTATCCTGCCTATAATGATCAGGCTCTGCTGGCTGGCCCTACACCTGTCGTATGCAGCTCAAGATGGAAATGCTTCTCTTCAAAACTCAACATTTCAGCCTATAAATAAGTTGTGTATAGAAACATGGGAAATAAAACTACACTGCGTGCAGAATTATTAGGCAAGTTGTTTTTTGGATCACATGATACTTTTTATACATGTTGTCCTACTCCAAGCTGTTCAGGCTTGAGAGCCAACTACCAATTCAGTAAATCAGGTGATGTGCATCTCTGTAATGAGGAGGGGTGTTGTCTAATGACATCAAAACCCTATATAAGGTGTGCGTAATTATTAGGCAACTTCCTTTCCTTTGGCAAAATGGGTCAGAGAGATTTGACGGACTCTGAAAAGTCCAAAATTGTGAGATGTCTTGCAGAGGGATGCATCAGTCTTGAAATTGCCAAACTTTTGAAGCGTGATCACCGAACAATCAAGCGTTTCATGGCAAATAGCCACCAGGGTCGCAAGAAGCGTGTTGGGCAAAAAAGGCGCAAAATGCCCATGAATTGAGGAAAATCAAGTGTGAAGCTGCCAAGATGCCATTTGCCACCAGTTTTGCCATATTTCAGAGCTTCAACGTTACTGGAGTAACAAAAAGCACAAGGTGTGCGATACTCAGGGACATGGCCAAGGTAAGGAAGGCTGAAAAACGACCACCTTTGAACAAGAAACATAAGATAAAACGTCAAGACTGGGCCAAGAAAAATCTTAAGACTGACTTTTCAAAGGTTTTATGGACTGATAAAATGAGAGTGACTCTTGATGGGCCAGAGGCTGGATCAGTAAAGGGCAGAGAGCTCCACTCCGACTCAGACGCCAGCAAGGTGGAGGTGGGGTACTGGTATGGGCTGGTATCATCAAAGATGAACTTGTGGGACCTTTTCGGGGTGAGGATGGAGTGAAGCTCAAGTCCCAGACCTACTGCCAGTTTCTGGAAGACAACTTCTTCAAGCAGTGGTACAGGAAGAAGTCGGTATCGTTCAATGAAAACATGATTTTCATGCAGGACAATGCTCCATCACATGCCTCCAACTACTCCACAGCGTGGCAGGCCAGTAAAGGTCTCAAAGAAGAAAAAAATGACATGGCCCCCTTGTTCACCTGATCTGAACCCCATAGAGAACCTGTGGTCCCTCATAAAATGTGAGATCTACATGGAGGGAAAACAGTCCACCTCTCGGAACAGTGTCTGGGAGGCTGTGGTGGCTGCTGCATGCAATGTTCATCGTAAACTGATCAAGCAACTGACAGAATCTATGCATGGAAGGCTGCTGAGTGTCATCATAAAGAAAGGTGGCTATATTGGTCACTAATTTTTGGGGGTTTTGTTTTTGCATGTCAGAAATGTTTATTTCTAAATTTTGTGCAGTTATGTTGGTTTACCTGGTGAAAATAAACAAGTGAGGTGGGAATATATTTGTTTTTTATTAAGTTGCCTAATAATTCTGCACAGTAATAGTTACCTGCACAAACAGATATCCTCCTAAGATAGCCAAATCTAAAAATAACCCACTCCAACTTCCAAAAATATTAAGCTTTGATATTTAGGAGTCTTTTGCGTTGATTGAGAACATAGTTGTTGATCAATAATAAAAATAATCCTCTAAAATACAACTTGCTTAATAATTCTGCACACAGTTTATTTTGGCATATTAAAAATCTATACAATTTTTTTGGTGCATTGGAATACTACAAAAGGCTAAATCAAAGGAAGCAGCTTTGTGAATAGCATCACTTAAACATCCTATGGTTTTGTGTCTATTACTCCTGTGCGGACCTATGTATTTCTATGGTAACAGACTACAAACAAAACTTCTGTAGTCTGAACTGTTAGTTTTACCGTATAGTACTACATCCCATATGTTGCTTTTTCTTGAAGAGGTGTTCCAAGAACAGCCATCGGTCACCTGATTAATCCTCTGTTGCTGCAGCATCGGCGCTACAATCCACCACACCAGTATTTGTTTACTTTTAGGCGGCAGAGACATGCTGTCTACTGATGAGACCACTGCAGCTAATCATTCATCTGGACAATCTCATGCCATTTACTTAAGCCTCAGTGATTGGCTGCATTGGTCATGTAGTTAGCTGGCACTTGACTGGTGAAGGTAAAAAAATGATTAGGCAACACTGGAGGAACAGGAAATGTATCAGGTAACTGATGATAGTGTTATGCTTTCTATTAAGACAAGTCTTTCTTGCAGTACATTGCTGAAGTGCTTTTGTATGCAGTGCCTCTATATATATATATATATATATATATATATATATATATATATATATATATATATATATATATATATATATATATAATCTGTTGCAGCCAAAGTGCACCTTCATATTCATGTAATAATATAGGTGGTGGTCTGATTTTCAGCCTTTAGTTTGGACATGTAATTGGCTCTCCGTAACAGATTGCTTTTCTTACCCGTTGGCATCCTGTTGGGGTTTTCTTTTTTTGTGTGTACGGTAATTATTTGGTGTATTTTTCTCTCGCCAGTCTTTGCTTTGTGGGTGAATAGCGTACCAGTGACACAGGGAGTATAACATTGATTTATACTTTTAGGCTTTGTTTCACTGTCAGATTTATTGCCTCAGAATCAATGAGCAAACAAATGGCCTCCACTTACCGCTATTCTTACGTGTTTGCTTTGGCTATCCGTTGCCAGTTTGGGACATGTCCTAGTTTTTGTGTATTCTCTTAACATAATGCAGCGTGGCAGCAGCGACCATTGCATCTGTTATGTGACACAGGTCACTTAAGACGCTTATCTTATTTTGTGTCATTTGAGATTTAGCACAGAAGTTATTAACGTACAACTGATTAAGGCTTGAATTAATTTACTACCTGGCGTCTAGAGAATATCAAGTGCAGCCAAAGTAAACTGTTTGTTTTGTGATATTGGAGTCATAGGATAATAGATGATTCTGAAACCAAACCAATACTTTATCATTGAAATTTCTGAATTCTCAAATAATTTTACTAATAACTTGAACTAAAATATTACTAAGATGCATCTGTTGCTTGTCTGAGTCTTCTCTATTGGTCCGACTCATCCCCTGTCCTGGCCGTCTTTCCTTCCACAACGCCCTTGTGCTCTTCTTTTTGACGACACCCTCGTGCTCTTCCCTTCGACGCTTTCATGCTCTTCTCCTTGACGACGCCTTTGCATTCTTCCCTTTGACCACGCCTTTGCTCTCTTCCCCTCGATGACACCCTCGTGCTCCTCTCCTTGATGACTCCCTCTCACTCTTCTCCTCGACGACATCTTCATGCTCTTCCCCTCAACTATGCCATTGCGCTCTTCTCCATGACGACGCCTTTGCATTCTTCCCTTTGACCACGCCTTTGCTCTCTTCCCCTCGATGACACCCTCGTGCTCCTCTCCTTGATGACTCCCTCTCACTCTTCTCCTCGACGACATCTTCATGCTCTTCCCCTCAACTATGCCATTGCGCTCTTCTCCATGACGATGCCTTTGCGCTCTTCTCCATGACGACGCCCTCGCGCTCTTGTCCTTGATGACACCCGCGCGCTCTTCCACTGAACTATGCCCTTGCGCTCTTCCTCCTTGACAATGCACTCATGCTCTTCCTCTCGATTACGCCCTCGCACATCTTCTCTTATCTGACTACTGACTTTTCCCCTGTGACTGATTCATTCTCTTCTATCCCTAATTCTCCAGCCTTGTCTCATCTGCTTGTCCACTATTGCTGTATTTCATTGATTACATTTGGACAATTGTATATATATATTTTTTTCTGTTACAAAATTTAATTTAATAATTAGGCAGAGTTTGTGGATATAACATGTTATTTCTGACAAATTATATTGTTCCTTTGATGTTTTCTTATTGCAGCTGATGATCAATTCTGTGTTTTGTATTAAGAGTTTTCTGTCCTTGAAAGGCAGGTAAATGTGATAATGATATAGCTAGATATAGATGTATGCATATTTATTTATATACAAATATATATCTAATGGCTATATTCATCTTTACAACTATTTTTAATAGTTTTACTGCTTATACAGAAAAATGCCACTCCGTAAATAGCATATGCATGCACCTATACATTTTCCTACAGGTTTATGTATATAGCTCTTCTGCAGAACCTGCATGTCCTTCCTACTGAAATACATGGAGTTATATTGTGTCTAACAATACAGCACGTAATTGTGATGCAGGTTGGCAAACAGTTGTAGATGCAAGTACTGATAGGTATAGATGATTGGGAAATTGGGCACGGAATGAAAGGAAAAAACAGTGTTTTATATGGACAGGTACAGTAATAAATCATCACTGATTCATTATTCTTAAACAACTGTAAAAGGATCATATGCTTTCCTTCCTATCTGTAGCCTGGGTTTGCTACCCTCCCGAATACCTTGAATGCTTTACCTCCTCTCCAATGACTGTTTGCAACCCACTTTTGTATGCCATCTTCAAGGTCTTAAGTTCTTTTCCATCTGTAGGTTTTATTGCCCAAACTAACAGAATTATAGCAATCTGGGTTGCTGCTAGTTCAGGTTGGTCGGCTCGTTATCGGGCTAAGATTTGCGGCTGTAATATGGATGCTAAAATAAGTCCGTATCTTCGCCATCTGAAATGGAAGGACGCCATGAGTCGTCTTAGCCAAGAACAGAACTCTCTCAGGTTTATGTCAGGACTGTCGGCTATATAAAGGAATTGCACATACTCTACAACCTCAAAGTGCTAGGAAAATTTTCATCAAGACTATTTAGACATTTACTGTATTTTTCACATAGGAAGTAATGGAGAGTAGGAAAAAATCAGTAGAAAGGTGTCTGATGGCTTTGAATACTTAATCTAAAAGACTTCATTATTGCATTGCTACTGTGCTTTTCATTTGTGATTTTTTTCTTTGTTTATTTTATATACTTTTTTTTATGTTCAGCATTGTGGATGAGTATTTGGTTTCCTAATATTTTTGGGCAATTATTCAATTGTAATTTTTTTGAAAGTCATAAAATTTGAGCCCAAATGTTCTTTCGTCCTCTAGTGATTTTATGTACAATTTTATTTTTTATTTTTTGCACCATTTAGTTGAACATGAGACTTCTGCACTAAAAAGTAGCAAAATTAGGTTAAAGAGCACTTTTGAATTTTGCGCAAAACTCATGAACATCTTGGCATCTGGTAGAGCATGGGGGCCCCAAAGAAGCATTAAGGTCAGGAATATATTGCCAGAACATAAGCTTGATATCAAAGTTACTTTTTAAGTAAGAAAAAAAATATGCCAGAAAATGATGGAGTAAAGTAGGAAAGTCTCGGAGAAGTAACAATCTTGCCATCATCTTCAGCTGCTTTCAAATAACATTAAGAACAAAGCGTGCAGGGCTGTGTAATGGGACATATGCTGCAGCTTTCATACCATATAGATGGGAAATGAAGAGCTCTTTATTTGCTCTGTCTTCTGACAAAAAGCAGAGCTGATGCGAGTGCTGCCTGTGATCTCCTCCATCAGGATGTCTAAGTAATCGCATCATGTCATGTGCCCTATAAAGCGATCGTACTTATTATTGAGCTTGTGCTAACCTCACCGGTGCCTTAAGACCTCGACTGACCATATTTTCTAGTGATGTAAAAAAGAAGTTCGTTTGTGTTAGTAACTTTGAGAAGATAAAAATCTGAGCAACTTTTGTTGTTTTCATGTCACGATTTGGAAAAAATAAATAATTGGTAATCTTGTAATTTTCTCACTGCCCTCCAAGGCTTTAGACTCTTAACGTCCTGCCCTTTCAGAAAGAGTTTTCAGCAGGCTCATTATCATCAGAGAAAGGCTTTCAATGACAGATAACATCTCTATACATGGCTGATAACACAGGATCTACCGATAGCTCAAGACCCCCATTCCAGTGATAACTGAGGGTCTTCAAGGTGTAGTTCACAGTGATCAGGTATTGAACAAGCTAATTTAAATCTCCTGGTCTATGAATTACATCTTAGGGTATTGAGAGTTAGAGCAAATTGCAGAACCACTTGTCAGAATCTTTGAAAAATCATGGAGAATAGGAGAAGTCCCAGAAGATTAGAGAAGGGCAAATGTTGTCCCAAGCCAGTAAGCCTTACTTACTAAACAGCATGTATGTAAGTACTTGGATAAGAATACAATAGTTAACCAGAGCCAGCATGGGTTTGTAGCAAGCATGTCATGCCAGACTAATCTAATTTCCTTCTATGATGGAATCACTGACTGGGTGGATCAGGGAAATGCGGTAGATATAGTATATCTCGACTTCAGCAAAGCATTTGATAAAGTATCTCATACTATCCTTATTGAAAAAAATGACCAAGTATGGGATTGACAAGGCTACGGTTAGGTGGATTCGCAACTGGCTCAGTGATCACACTGAAAGAGTGGTAATAAATGGTTGCGCATCCAATTGGAAGAGTATTTCAAGTAGGCTACCACAATGCTCTGTCCTGGCCCCAGTGTTATTCAACATTTTTATTAATGATCTAGATAAGAGAACTGAAGTTAAACTAATCAAATTTGCAGACAATGCAAAGCTAGGAGGGATAGCTGACACCAGAAAAGACAGAGAATGGGTTCAGAAGGATCTAGATAAGCTTAAACAATGGGCAGCAACTAATAGAATGATATTTAACAGGGAGAAATGCAGGATTCTACATCTGGGCAAGAAAAACTAAAATTACATCTACAGAATGGGAGGAATAGAACTAAGCAACAGCAAGTGTGAAAAAGACTTGGCTATACTAATAGATCAGAGACTGCACATGAGTCACCAGTGTGATGCAGCAGCAAAAAAAAGGCAAACACAGTTCTGGGATTTATTAAGAGAAGCACAGAGTCTAGATAACGTGAAATAATTATCCCCCTCTACTCCTCCTTGGTCAGGCCTCATCTGGAACACTGTCCAGTTCTGGGCTCCACATTTACAAAAAGACATTGAAAAACTGGATCAAGTTCAGAGAAGAACTACCGAGATGGTGAGCGGACTGCAAACTATGTCCTATGAGGAACGGTTAAAAGATCTTGGAATGTTTAGCTTGTTAAAAAGAAGGCTAAGGGGAGACCTAATAGCTGTCTACAAGTATCTGAAGGTATGTCATAGTGTAGAGGGATCATCATTATTCTTATTTGCACATGGAAACACAAGAAGCAATGGAATGAAATGAAAGGGATAAGACACAGATTAGATATTAGAAAAAACTTTTTGACAGCGAGGATGATCAGTGAGTGGAACAGGCTGCCACGAGAGGTGGTGAGTTCTCCTTCAATGGAAGTCTTCACAGGCTGGACAGACATCTGTCTGAGATGGTATAGTGAATCCTGCTTTGAGCAGGGGGTTGGACATGAGGACCCTGGAGGTCCCTTGTAACTCTAACAGTCTAGGATTCTATGATGTATAAGCTATCCTATGGATAAGTGATGAATGTCTACTGCTTTCAGATGGTTTTCCCCAACATTCAATAGGTAATCTGTTGCTAATTGCCATAGATTTGACCACCAGGGACCCATCGAATCCTGCGAGTTGGTCTCTCCGTGGATAGTGGAGTGTCATTTTTAAAGCTGGCCATACACATTCAATGTTTGATGGGTGAACTAATTGACCTTCTAATGTACATTTTGGTTTTCCAACTTTCTTGAAGGCAAATGTATGGGAAAATCAAAGCTTGGGCATCTTGAATTTCAACATGTCTAATCCTTATCTTCTCACATTAGCATCCCCCTATTGGTAATATAAGCACACTGTACCCTGCATGGATGGATGCTCCTGGCTGACATCGTTTACCCCGCTCATGCTGCTTTCTATTTGTCTGCGCTGCTAGTTCCAATATTCTTTCAGTCACCGACTCAAGATCACCAGGAACAAGAAATGTAGTGTAAAACTAATCAAAAAGGAGATCTGTGTGGGCCATAATGGCTGCGAAGACCAGAGTCTGATCCTTATCCACCCAGGGCACATGATTGCTGTGCTGGCCGTAATGGGAGCGGACCTGGAATAAAGTACGGCTGCTTGCTGTGACCCTATCATCAGCCCATGGTGGAGGAGGACCTGGAATAAAGTACGGCTGCTTGCTGTGACCCTGTCATCAGCCCATGCTGGGGGAGGACCTGGAATAAAGTATGGATGCTTGCTGTGACCCTGTCATCAGCCCATGCTGGGGGAGGACCTGGAATAAAGTATGGATGCTTGCTGTGACCCTGTCATCAGCCCATGCTGGGGGAGGACCTGGAATAAAGTATGGATGCTTGCTGTGACCCTGTCATCAGCCCATAGTGGGAGAGGACCTGGTGTAAAGTACGGCTTCTTGCTGTGACCCTGTCATCAGCCCATGCTGGAGGAGGACCTGGAATAAAGTATGGATGCTTGCTGTGACCCTGTCATCAGCCCATGGTGGCAGGGGACCTGGTGTAAAGTACAGCTGCTTGCTGTGACCCTGTCATCATCCCATGGTGGGAGGGGACCTGGTGTAAAGTACGGCTTCTTGCTGTGACCCTGTCATCAGCCCATGCTGGAGGAGGACCTGGTGTAAAGTACAGCTGCTTGCTGTGACCCTGTCATCATCCCATGGTGGGAGGGGACCTGGTGTAAAGTTTGGCTGCTTGCTGTGACCCTGTCATCAGCCCATAGTGGGAGGGGACCTGGTGTAAAGTACGGCTGCTTGCTCTGACCCTGTCCTCAGCCCATGGTGGGATAGGACCTATAATAAAGTACGGCTGCTTGCTGTGACCCTGCCATCAGTCCATGGTGGAGGAGGACCTGGAATAAAGTACGGCTGTTTGCTGTGACGCTGCCATCAGCCCATGGTGGAGGAGGACCTGGAATAAAGTACGGCTGCTTGCTGTGACCCTGTCATCAGTCCATGGTGGAGGAGGACCTGGAATAAAGTACGGCTGCTTGCTGTGACCCTGTCATCATCCCATGGTGGAGGAGTACCTGGAATACAGTATGGCTGCTTGCTGTGACCCTGTCATCAGTCTATGGTGGAGGAGGACCTGTAATTCAGTACGGCTGCTTGCTGTGACCCTACCATCAGTCTATGGTGGAGGAGGACCTGGAATACAGTATGGCTGCTTGCTGTGACCCTGTCCTCAGCTGTCACTATCCTCGTATATATCAGACACTATATCACATTGCCGCTGCTCTGTGTGCGGCAGACACTGTGCGGTGTACTATTGGGATACACAGTCTCTGCTATACTGTACAGTCTCTGCCACCTGTTTAGTTCATTGTGGAGATCTCCCTCCTGCTTTTCACTTGTGTCTTTGGGTTTTCACCTTTCGTTAATTGTCAGTGTTGTTACTTTTTATGTATTAATAATGGCATTGAATGCTACATTTGTGCGAGGCTTTAGGTGTTTGTAGCTCCCTGTGTTTTCTACAGTTAGTATATAGGACACCCCCAGTGTCGTGTGTGCACATTGCACTGATGAGACCTCCCAACCTGTTACATTGTACATGTTTGTGGCGCCCCCTGTCTGTGCATCATGTCCAGTAGACACCCTAGTAATACAATGAGTGTATCACTCCATGTGCAGCTTGCTCCCTCTGCTGGTCCTTGTTTGTTGTCACAAATATATTATTTAACTAAAAAAATCTGTAGTTTGGAAAAGAAAATGTAGGTTTGTGGCGCTCTTTCCAAATACCTTTTTTCAATTTTTCTTGTGGTGGAGCTGTATGAAGACTTGTTCTTTGTGCTTTTTTAGAGTACTAGTTGTATTTTGGTGCTTGGTTTGAACAGTCATTTTGTGCAGACAGGCTCCCTTCATTGTCATTTTCAGAATACTTTTAGCCCATAGACTCAGGTGCCTGTATTAAAAAACAAATTGATCTTCACTTGCCCTCCCAGTGCTGTGTCTTTGTTTGGCTGCAGCGGTGACATGACTTTGACAGCACTGCAGCCAATCACTGAGTTCATGGTCTCTCCTGCACATTGCACTAGCCAATTATTGGCTGCAGTGCTGTCAGTGTGACACAGCTGTTACAGCCAGAGACCAGGAGAGGTAGCATAGAATCAGCTGGACCCGGGGAGGGTGAGTAAAGCCCGGTATGATTTTCTGAGTACCTCTTGTGAGATGTGGTGGTTGTGGCCCTACGTGTCCCAGGAACTGTGGCCTCAGGTGCCTGCATACAGATGTCATGGCTGCGCCCATTGGACTGTTTTGCTTTCTCCCATGGTTGACTTTCATGTTCCTTCTCTGCAGGTGAAGCCAATGACAAAGATGTTCAAGTTGTGGAATTGCCCATCGTGGACAGCCTTCACCCGAGACCCCCGTACCTGCCGCTCGGAGTGCCTGAAGATCTGGCGGACCGCCTGATGCGTTTACATGGGGATCCCGCTGTTTGGTGGGTCTCTCAGTTCGTCAAGTATTTGATTCGGCCGCAGCCCTGGCTAGAGAAGGAGATCGAGGAAGCCACCAAGAAGCTGGGCTTCAAGCACCCAGTGATCGGGTGAGTAAGGGGGTCCGGACTGTATGGAGGGTCCCGAGAATGGACCGTACACTATATAGTAATGGGGGTCCGGACTATATAGAGGGTCCAGAGAATGTACTGTACATTATATAGTAATGGGGAGGTCCGGACTGTATGGAGGGTCCAGAGAATGGACCGTACACTATATAGTAATGGGGGTCCGGACTGTATGGAGGGTCCCGAGAATGGACCGTACACTATATAGTAATGGGGGGTCCGGACTGTATGGAGGGTCCCGAAAATGGACCGTACACTATATAGTAATGGGGGGGTCCGGACTGTATAGAGGGTCCCGAGAATGGACCAAACAGTATATTGTAATGGGGGTCCGGACTGTATAATGTTTGTCCTTTGTAGTCGAAGATGACCATGACTTCAGGGTTAGAAGAGAATTAGTAGTTATGGGTCCGGAGGTTCGCCCACATACAGTTAAGTCCATATATATTGGACAGAGACAACATTTTTCTAATTTTGGTTATAGACATTACCACAATGAATTTTAAACAAAACAATTCAGATGGAGTTGAAGTTAAGCCTTTCAGCTTTAATTTGAGGGTATCCACATTAAAATTGGATGAAGGGTTTAGGAGTTTCAGCTCCTTAACATGTGCCACCCTGTTTTTATAGGGACCAAAAGTAATTGGACAGATTCAATAATTTTAAATAAAATGTTCATTTTTAGTACTTGGTTGAAAACCCTTTGTTGGCAATGACTGCCTGAAGTCTTGAACTCATGGACATCACCAGATGCTGTGTTTCCTCCTTTTTGATGCTCGGCCAGGCCTTCACTGCGGTGGTTTTCAGTTGCTGTTTGTTTGTGGGCCTTTGTCAGAAGTTTAGTCTTTAACAAGTGAAATGCTGCTCAATTGGGTTGAGATCAGGTGACTGACTTGGCCATTCAAGAATATTCCACTTCTTTGCTTTAATAAACTCCTGGGTTGCTTTGGCTTTATGTTTTGGGTCATTGTCCATCTGTAGTATGAAACGACAACCAATCAGTTTGGCTGCATTTGGCTGGATCTGAGCACACAGTATGGCTCTGAATACCTCAGAATTAATTTGGCTGCTTCTGTCCTGTGTCACATCATCAATAATCACTAGTGACCCAGTGCCACTGGCAGCCATGCATGCCCAAGCCATCACACTGCCTCCGCCGTGTTTTACAGATGATGTGGTATGCTTTGGATCATGAGCTGTACCACGCCTTCACCATACTTTTCTCTTTCCATCATTCTGGTAGAGGTTGATCTTGGGTTCATCTGTCCAAAGAATGTTCTTCCAGAACTGTGCTGGCTTTTTTAGATGTTTTTTTTTGTAAAGTCCAGTCTAGCCTTTTTATTCTTGATGCTTATGAGTGGCTGCACCGTGCAGTGAACCCTCTGTATTTACTTTCATGCAGTCCTCTCTTTATGGTAGATTTGGATATTGATATGCCTACCTCCTGGAGAGTGTTGTTCACCTGGTTGGCTGTTGTGAAGGGGTTTCTCTTCACCATGGAGATTATTCTGCGATCATCCA
The DNA here is from genome assembly GCF_032444005.1 of Ranitomeya imitator. Taxonomy (NCBI): domain Eukaryota; kingdom Metazoa; phylum Chordata; class Amphibia; order Anura; family Dendrobatidae; genus Ranitomeya; species Ranitomeya imitator. The sequence goes on from NC_091282.1 coordinate 616,212,312, forward strand.
CCACTGTTGTCTTCTGTGGGCGCCCAGGTCTTTTTGCATTGATGAGTTCACCAGTGCTTTCTTTCTTTCCCAGGATGTACCAAACTGTAGATTTTGCCACTCCTAATATTGTAGCAATTTCTCGGATGGGTTTTTTCTGTTTTCGCAGCTTAAGGATGGCTTGTTTCACCTGCATGTAGAGCTCCTTTGACCGCATGTTTGCTTCACAGCAAAACCTTCCAAATGCAAGCACCACACCTCAAATCAACTCCAGGCCTTTTATCTGCTTAATTGAGAATGACCTAACGAAGGGATTGCCCACACCTGTCCATGAAATAGCCTTGGAGTCAATTGTCCAATTACTTTTGGTCCCTTTAAAAACAGGGTGGCACGTGTTAAGGAGCTGAAACTCCTAAACCCTTCATCCAATTTTAATGTGGATACCTTCAAATGAAAGCTGAAAGTCTGAACTTCAACGGCATCTGAATTGTTTTTTTTAAAATTCATTGTGGTAATGTCTATAACCAAAATCAGAAAAATGTTGTCTCTGTCCAAATATATATGGACCTAACTGTACTTGACATAAGGAAACAGATGTGGTCAGTACACCAGATTCTACTTGTGCCTTGCGTACAGCGCGCTTTCTTTTTGCTTCAAAGATTTTCCTAACTTTAGCTGCACGTGCTCCTGAGGTGATCCTGCCCCGCAAACCCGGACGATCCAGGGCAAGCACTTCCCATTCATTGGTGTTGACTTCCAGGTTTTTGAGAGACACCTTAAGGCAGTCTTTATAGCGCTTCTTCTGCCCCCCAGCTGCTCACTTTCCTTTGCACAGTTCTCCGTACAGCAGTTATTTCGGTAATCGGCTATAAGGCATTCTGACCATGTGTCCAGTCCACCTGGCTTCGACTTTCAGCAGGAGAGTGTAAACGCTGCAGAGCCCAGTTTGTTCCAGCATTGCCGTGTCCGGGACATTGTCTTGCCACCTGATGTGGAGGATTCTGCGGAGGCAACTCATGTGGAAATGATTAAGCTGTTTAGAATGCCGGCTGTAGACTGTCCAGGTCTCACTAGCATACAGAAGTGTGGTGAGGACCACCGCGCAGTAGGCCTTCATACTGTACTGGACTGTATAGAGGGTCCGAGAATAGACAGCACACTATTTAGTAATGGGGAGTCCATGATGTATAGAGGGTCCCGAAAATGGACCGTACAGTTATAGTCATAGGGGGTCCGGACTGTATAGAGGGTCTTGAGAATGTACTGTTCACTGTATAGTAATGGGGTCTGGACTGTACAGAGGGTTCGAGAATGTATTGTACACTATATAGTCATAGGGGGATCCGGACTGTATAGAGGGTCCGAGAATGTACCGTACACTATATAGTCATGGGGGGTCTGGACTGTATAGAGGGTCCCGAGAATGGACCGTACACTATATAGTCATGGGGGATCCTGACTGCATGGAGGGTCCGGAGAATGGACCTTACACTATATAGTAATGGGGGTCCGGACTGTATTATAGAGGGTCCGAGAATGGACTGTACACTATATAGTGATGGGGATCTGGACTGTATAGAGGGTCCCGAGAACGTACCGTACACTGTATAGTAATGGGGTCCGGACGGTATAGTAAGAGGGTCTCGAGAATGGACCGTACACTATATAGTAATGGTCCCAAGAATGGACCGTACACTGTATAGTAATGGGGTCCGGACTGTATAGAGGGTCCTGAGAACGTACCGTACACCGTATAGTAATGGGGTCCGGACTGTATTGTAAGAGGGTCCCGAAATGGACCGTACACTATATAGTAATGGTCCCGAGAATGGACCGTACACTGTATAGTAATGGGTTCCGGACTGTATATAGGGTCCGAGAATGGATCGTACACTGTATAGTAATGGGGGTCCGGACTGCATAGAGGGTCCCGAAAATGGACCGTACACTGTATAGTAATGGGGTCCGGACTGTATATAGGATCCGAGAATGGATCGTACACTGTATAGTAATGGGGGTCTGGACTGCATAGAGGGTCCCGAGAATGGACCATACACTGTATAGTAATGGGGTCCGGACTGTATATAGGATCCGAGAATGGATCGTACACTGTATAGTAATGGGGGTCCGGACTGCATCTGCATAGAGGGTCCCTAGAATGGACCGTACACTGTATAGTAATGAGGGTGTGGACTGTATAGTAAGAGGGTCCCGAGAATGGACCGTACACTGTATAGTAATGGGGGGTCTGGACTGTATAGAGGGTCCCGGGAACGGACCGTACACTGTATAGTAATGTGGGGTCCCAACTGTATAGTAAGAGGGTCCCAAAAATGGACAATACACTTTGTAGTAAAGGGGGTCCAAACTGAATAGAGGTCCTGAGAATGTACCGTAAACTGTATAGCTATGGGGGGTCCTGGGGATGTGCCTTACACTATATAGCAATGGGGACTCCTGGGGGCGCACCATACACTATATAGCAATAGGGTCTCAGGGGGATGTTCTATACACGATAAAGCATTGGGGAGTCCTGGGGACGTACTATACAGTATATAGCAATGGGGTCCTGGGGATGTACTATACTGTTATGATCTGGTGGCCTAGGAGCAGCATGAGACGTATTCTGGAGAAGGTGGTACCTTTACTGACCGCAAACCCTGAACTAGCAGCGCAACTAGAAGTAGCCGTGGGGGATACCTAACACTCCCTAGACCCCTCGACACAGCCTAAGAACTAACTACCCCTAAAGACAGAAACGGGAAAACTATCTTGCCTCAGAGAAAATCCCCAAAGGATAGACAGCTGCCCACAAATATTGACTGTGAAAGGAGAAGGAAATAACATACGCAGACATGAAATCAGGATTTAGCATAGGAGGCCATACTATGCGGTCAGTATTAAAACACTAGAAAATATCCACCACAGAAAATACAAAACACCACATCTGACTATAAAGACATGGAGGGTATATCTGCATCTCCAGAGACAAAGCTAGGCTGCAAAAATCCTTCACAGACAAAGCTGGACAAAACTAAACAAGAAAATGCACAGACTATAAGGTCCACAGCAGGTGGACAGCAAAAACAAGGCCAGAACTTATCTTTGAAGAAATGAACAGCAGACCAGGAGAGACCAAGAATGGATGTGAATCCTCCAAAAACAATGGACAACTGGCACTGACTAAAGGATAAAGCAGGACTTAAATAGCCCAGCCCAAATTGCAAAAAATGGATACACCTGATAAATGCTGCGATCCAACTACCGCAGCACTACCACTCATAACCACCGGAGGGAGCCCAAGAGCAGAATTCACAACACTATACACTATATAGCAATGGGGGGGGGGGGGGAGGGGGGGCCTGGGGGCATACTATACAGTATATAGCAATGGGGGCTCCTGGGGACGTACTATACAGTATATAACAATGGGGGTGTACTATACACAATATAGCAGTGGGGGTCCTGGGGGCATATATGTTATGGCAGGATGACATTGAATACGGAGACCTCCTTAATGAATGCTCTTCTGGTGTATCATGTCCACATTCGGTTTCTCATCCCACTACATATTATTCACGTTATCCCACATTTTCGCTCCGCAGAGTCCACGTTAGAAGAACAGACAAGGTTGGGACGGAGGCGGCATTCCACCCCATAGAGGAATACATGGTGCACGTTGAAGAACACTTTCAGCTCCTCGCCCGCAGGATTCACATCGACAAGAAACGTGTTTATTTAGCAACAGATGATCCTGGTTTACTGCAAGAGGCAAAGTCCAAGTAAGTGTGAGTCCTGGTACACGGCTAGCTGAGATCTCCAATGTTTACACTCCCTGGGGGCGTTTCTTTTACTTTAATTTGTGTATTTTTGGCTAGAAATTAAATCTTATTAAAAATGTTGGATCCTGTAGGTCAGAGGTGGGGAATCTTTTTTCTGCCAAGGGCCATTCGGATCTTTATACCATCCTTCGGGGGCCGAGCAAACTCCGCCCACAAAGTACATCCTGACTCTGGCACTGGTGTCAGGACGTAATCTTTCATTGCAGGCCCTTCAGTGTTCAGTAGTGAACACTGCATATGTGTGCTAACAGAGCAAGAAGAAATTAATGAGCTGCTTGTAATCAAAATACACGTGCCCCAGAATGTGGTCCCTGAGAATCTGCTCGGGGGCCTGATAAAAGGTTATTGAGGGCCTTAACTGGCCCTGGGGCCTGAGGTTCCCCACCCCTGATTTAGGTACTGCAGCCTCCGTGTGTCATAGTACATGGCAGACTGCAGAATGAGTTACCAGTGAATCATATTGCTTCTTCGGAGCCTTCTTCTAACCTGGTTAATGACCATTTGAAATCTGTCATGCTGAATGCTTTTTTTCTTGTGGTTTGCTGTCAGGAAAGAGTCCAAAAACCCCTATTTATATTTAGTCCCTTAAAAACATTTAACATCGGTCCCTGGTTGACAATTTTCATAAGCTCTAGATTGTATACTACTTAAAGGGATTGTCTGCTTTATACAAATTTTTATAAGGAGCCCAGACAATAAGATGATCTAGGGTGTTCTGCAATCAATCAACAATATGAAGAAACCTAGCACAAGTTTTCAGTTCCCCTGCAGCGCCACCACAGGAGAAATCAAGTATTACAAAATTCCCATTTAAAGCGAACCTGTCAGCAGGATTTTGCTAAGTAAACTACAGACAGTGTCAGTTTGACAGTGTTACATTAATTAAAATGATACTTGGGGTAAGGAAATCTGTCTTGTGGTTCTTGTGTAATCAATGTTAGAAGTTTTGAGTGAATGATATGCGCAGGATGTAGGCAGAGTCTTATCTTTCTGCTCTAAGCCAAAGAAACCAATGAGCCAGGAGCTTCCACTGACCCTTGTATTAGTTACAGCTCCAGAATCTTCGGCCATGGTCATTTTTCTTCTAATTCTGGCCCAAAGCACTCAGAAGGCTTCATCATTGATGCATAGACAATGGCTTTGAGTACAGGCCCTTTCTTTGATAATAAGACTATCAGGAAACCAAGGGAGTGTTAAATCTTTAATGTTACAGATCAACTATTAGCTGAAGAGCTTAATAGAAACGGGTAAAAATCCTGTAATAACGTTGCGAGAACCAGCGAGGTGATGATCACGGCAGCTCTGCTGAATGATGTGCAGAGGGGGAATGGCACCAGGAGCGGCTGGAGATATGTTCCAGTCCACAAGTGGCTTCAGATATATTAGAGTGTAATTATCATAGTGCGGCTCTTTCATGAGTGACTAGAAGCCTCTGATTCATTGGGAGAAAATGATATGGAAAATGCAAATGGCTTGTACATGAAAGATCTCGGCATAAAATCCCTCATCCTTTCATACAAATTAGGATCCTTGTTCCATTGTCAATTCTATGTTTTTTGTCAGCACTTTTTAACTATTTTGTTACTCCCTGTTATATAAAGCATTTCTTAAAGGAATCTATCACCATGATGGGCATCTTCATATTAGTGGGCAGTTGTGCCCACTGTGGAAACCCCTGTCAAATTGATAAATTTCTCATTAGAGCAAACTTGTTACATACCGTATATACTGGAGTATAAGCCAAGTTTTTCAGCACGTTTTTTTGTGCTGAAAACGCCTCTCTCGGCTTATACTCAAGTGAGGGCCCCAGAAGATGGACGGGGAGCGGAAGTGGCGGAGCAGTGGGTCACAGGAGGCAGGAACCGGCAGCTACAGCTAAAGCCTGTGCCCGCTGCTAAAGAGAAATGAATATTTACTGCGATCGCAGTAAATATTCGTTTCTCTTGAATGGCGCGCACAGTAGTCACAGCCACCGGCTTTCAGTGGCCGGGCGATCACGTGTGCCCAGTACTTAAGGGAATGAAGAGCAGTGAATATTTATTCCCTAAAGTAGGATGGTTTATTTTTTATTTTTAATGTGGGCCATGCGTACCAGGATTGGGATGAGGAGCTATGCATACCAGGATTGGGATGAGGAGCTATGCATACCAGGATTGGGATGAGGAGCTATGCATACCAGGATGGGGATGAGGAACTGTGCATACCAGGATTGGGATGAGGAGCTATGCATACCAGGATTGGGATGAGGAGCTATGCATACCAGGATTGGGATGAGGAGCTATGCATACCAGGATGGGGATGAGGAACTGTGCATACCAGGATTGGGATGAGGAGCTATGCATACCAGGATGGGGATGAGGAACTGTGCATACCAGGATTGGGATGAGGAGCTATGTATACCAGGATTGGGATGAGGAGCTATGCATACCAGGATGGGGATGAGGAACTGTGCATACCAGGATTGGGATGAGGAGCTATGCATACCAGGATGGGGATGAGGAACTGTGCATACCAGGATTGGGATGAGGAGCTATGCATACCAGGATTGGGATGAGGAGCTATGCATACCAGGATTGGGATGAGGAGCTATGCATACCAGGATTGGGATGAGGAGCTATGCATACCAGGATTGGGATGAGGAGCTATGCATACCAGGATTGGGATGAGGAGCTATGCATACCAGGATTGGGATGAGGAGCTATGCATACCAGGATTGGGATGAGGAGCTATGCATACCAGGATTGGGATGAGGAGCTATGCATACTAGGATTGGGATGAGGAGGCCATGCATACTAGGATTGGGATGAGGAGCTATGCATACCAGGATTGGGATGAGGAGCTATGCATACTAGGATTGGGATGAGGAGCTATGCATACCAGGATTGGGATGAGGAGCTATGCATACCAGGATTGGGATGAGGAGCTATGCATACCAGGATTGGGATGAGGAGCTATGCATACCAGGATTGGGATGAGGAGCTATGCATACCAGGATTGGGATGAGGAGCTATGCATACCAGGATTGGGATGAGGAGCTATGCATACCAGGATTGGGATGAGGAGCTATGCATACTAGGATTGGGATGAGGAGGCCATGCATACTAGGATTGGGATGAGGAGCTATGCATACCAGGATTGGGATGAGGAGCTATGCATACTAGGATTGGGATGAGGAGCTATGCATACCAGGATTGGGATGAGGAGCTATGTATACCCAGGATTGGGATGAGGAGCCATGCATACTAGGATTGGGATGAGGAGGCCATGCATACTAGGATTGGGATGAGGAGCCATGCATACTAGGATTGGGATGAGAAGCCATGCATACTAGGATTGGGATGAGGAGCTATGCATACCAGTATTGGGATGAGGAGCTATGCATACTAGGATTGGGATGAGGAGGCCATGCATACTAGGATTGGGATGAGGAGGCCATGCGTACCAGAATGGGGATGAGGTGGCCATTTACACCAGGATTGGGATGAGGAGCCGTGCAGACCAGGATAGGAATGAGGAGCCATGCAGACCATGACGGGGATGAGGAGCCATGCAGACCATGACGGGGATGAGGAGCCATGCAGACCAGGATAGGGATGAGGAGCCATGCATATCAGGATAGGGATAAGGAGTCATGCAGACCAGTATAGTGGTGAGGGGGCCATGCATACCAGGATAGGTATGAGGAGTAATGCAGACCAGGATGGGTTTGATTAGCCATGCAGACCAAGATAAGGATTAAGAGCCATGCATACCAGGATGGGGATGAGGAGCCATGCAGGCCAGGATGTGGATGAGGAGCCGTGCATATCAGGATAGGGATAAGGAGTCATACAGACCAGGATAGGGATGAGGGTAACATGCATACCAGGATGGGGATGAGGGGACCATGCATACCAGGGTAGGGATAAGGGGGCAATGCATACCAGGGTAGGGATAAGGGGGCAATACATACAGGATGGGGATGAGGGGTCATTCATACCAGGATAGGGATGAAGGGGCCATGCATACAAGGATGGGGATGAGGGGACAATGCATAACCTTCTTTTACTAGAGTCAATAAGTGTTTATTAGTTTTTTTGCCGTAAAATTAGGTGCCTCGGCTTATACTCGGGTCAGCTTATACTTGAGTACATACGGTATATGAATGTCCCGAGTCCACCTGAGCAAGAACATCATGCAACTATGTCTCTATATCATAATAGGGCATATTGGCTGGGTTATGTTGGGTTTACACCTAACCCTAATTTTTGCTCCATCACAAAAGTAGAACACCTTTTTTTTATGGCAGTGCAAAATCCCCCAAAGGTTTCCACCATAGTGTCCAGCCTTTTGCTGTGCCAAATAACGATTCATGCTGCATCCATTTTTTTGTGCAACCTGCCACTGTGACAGTGTATGGCTCCTCCGGTGAAGATGTATACATAACTTTAGCCTAATGGGAGAAACTCTTTAAAGACCTGTCACCAAGTCAAAATGGACAGATGTTATTTGTTTTTAAATCCGACATACAGTTTCAGAGATATGGGCCTTTTTATTTAGTGTTAATTTTTATGGTCTTTACTGAGGGGGTGTGGCTCTCGGGATCCTCAGGGGCGTGTCTTTGTGCTCTTCTACTTTATTGCTCTGTGAGTTATGCCCTATTGTAAAGACCATAAAAAAGTAGCACTAAATAAAAAAGCACATATCTCTGAAACCATAAGGCGGATTTAAAAAAATAAATAAAAAATGTAATACGTAGGCAATCAGTGGGAAGAAGAGCAAAAGCTAAGCACTCTTTACCTGATGACTGGCCCTCTTTAATACACTGCTTATTTCCAGTCTTGAGATAGGGGTGCATGTGCCACGTGGGGCTATATTTGCAAAATCTCAATTCCCTAATGTGATTTTCGTTGTGGTTTCCACTGCAGATACCCCCAGTATGAGTTCATCAGTGACAATTCAATATCGTGGTCAGCCGGTCTGCACAATCGATACACAGAAAATTCCTTGCGGGGCGTCATCCTAGATATACATTTCTTATCACATTCGGACTTTCTTGTGTGCACCTTCTCCTCGCAGGTGAGTTAAATGAAGGACCAAGCTTTGATTCTTCTTGTCAAGATGTGTCAATAATGATGAAATGATGATTTCAATAATGATTTCCTAGACAACGAGCTGTAAACAAAAGTGTGAACCGATGCACATTTGAATAAGCAGTAAGCTGTAAAAGTATATACTCTTTCTGACAATATCTATCTTTGATGATGAAAAAAACTCTTTGCACAGAGCGGTCATCAGAGAGTGACTTACCAAGCCGATGCTGCGGCCTTGCTGGAGATCCCCTGATATGACACTGCCGCCCAAATGTTGCGCACAAACATTCAACCTTTGTAGAGGGATTTTTTGCATTTTTCCAAGTTTTAAGGCTGTGGGGTAATTCTGTGGCAGAGAGCGTTAGTATAACGTTAATTTAATAGATAAGATATTGATGGAGCTTTCAGGTTGCACAAAGTAATAAATCTCTGAGGACGGACTGACTTTATAACCATGGCCACATTGTCATTTCATTCATCGACTTTGTGTATTCTCAGGGTAAAGTCAAAAAATGATTAGAATCCGATTATGTTCTAGTCTTCGGCATTTTACCTTTCCCTTCCATTATGTATTTTATCGTGCTGCAGGTTTAATGACCCAGTGAAGGAATAATAGAAAGAAGTATGTCGTCTCTGAAAAATAGGGCTAAAAATAATAGAGGATATTTCTGATATGCCAAATATTTAAGGACAGGTTCTCATTTGGCCTTCACCCCCTTGCCTCTGATGCCAATTTTCATTTTTACGTTTGCATTTTTTACTCCTTCTAAGAGCAACTAATTTTATATTTTTACTTCGACATAGCGGTAAGCGACTAAGCGGGCGTGTTTTTTTTTGTGGGCGAGTTGTAGTTTTTGATGGCACCGTTCATGTTACCATTCATTGTACTTCATAAAGGGGTAAACATTCCAAATGCTTCGAAAGGGTGAAATAAACAATATTTAGCAATTCTTTGTTTGGGGGGGGGGGAAGGTGGTGATGTTTGTAAAAATTTGGTGAAGTTTAAGGGTAAATGTTAGCAGAGATCTGGAAAATTCTGAAGGGTTCCCAAACTTTCAGACGGCAGGGATGAGTGGAGGGAACGAGTCATATTTTACAGGTCAGTAGAGTAAGATATGAGTATTTGTTCGATAGGTTGGAAGATCGATATGGAGTGGAGGTGTTTGATGGGTTGAAAGCTAGGTATTGGGGTATGTCTGATGAGTGGAGAGCAAGATATGGATATGTTTGATAGATCGAGGGCTCTGGATATGGGGATATGTTTGATGGTTAGGAGCTAGATATGGGGATTTGTTTGACGGATTGCGAGTTCAATATGGAGAGGTTCTGATGAGTTGGGACTTAGGAGATGTTTGATAGGTCGAGGGCACTAGATATAAGTTATGTCTAATGGGAAGAGTGCACTAGATATGGGGTTATGTCTGATGGGTCAAAGAGTGAGAGAAGGTGGCCCACGCAGCCGCTGATGTGACACCGCACTCGTTCACAACTCTGACAAGGCTGAGAGGCCCTTTTCACTAGCTCCAGTTAAACAGAGCCCTGCCAGCCCAGTAGGACTGCCACTAGTTCCTCATTAAATATAAGCCCAGTCGGATAACAGGATTGTATCTGGCCAGAAACCAGCCCAGGTAACATGTGAAGTTAAAACCAAGAGCATGAATGTGTGGATTCAAGGATCTAAATAAAAAAGCAGCCCAAGGTTAAATTATATATTTAATCGCCTTCAGGGCACAGTAGACAATACACTATATGCACAATGTGTGGTGACACTGGGAGTCAATGGGTGCCCCAGTCTGCTAGCCTAAATCGTATGGAACAGGGATCATCCCACCGAACACCTGCTCTTCTTTTACCATGGGTATGAAACTGCTTAGGTAACACTGGGTGAGGGTAAAACAGTATGGATTACTTTATTTAAGCACAAAACAGGCAAATAACACATAAAACAGTCCCAGCACAATACCCAAGATGGTGCAAAATTACAGCGTCTCACCCTTCCGCTGATTTGCCAGGATAAGAGCAGCTGTGACTTCAGGGCTTCCAGGGCTGACTACCCCCACCTGTATCACGCACAGAGACGAGGTAATGACAAGCTTAGGAAGATGACAGCCCATTTAGATACAAGGCCAAGTGACCAGAGGGTCACAACCTAGCTTATCCGAACATCTCCATGGAGCCAGGTGACTGGTGGGTCCCAATCCTGGCTTTCCCAAATATATCCATGGGGCTCAGGTGACCGGTGGGTCCACATCCTGACCTCCCCAAATTTATCGATGGGTTCAGTGATGGTCAATAGAGCAGATCTGTATTCAATCAGCTGGGGCCGTGGTCCCCTAAGTGCCTTCCTGTAGAATGTCAAATCTGTGTCCCTCATGATGGAGCCATGATCTGGCAGGTATCCTGTAGAGCAGGGGTGTCAAACTGCATTCCTCGAGGGCTGCAAACAGGTCATGTTTTCAGGATTTCCTTGTACTGCACAGGTGATAATTTAATCACCAACTCATTATTTGTGTAGGTGATTAAATTATCACCTGTGCAGTACAAGGAAATCCTGAAAACATGACCTGTTTGCAGCCCTCGAGGAATGCAGTTTGACACCCCTGCTGTAGAGTGTTCTTGGCTTTGGTTTTGTAAAGAGTCTCAGGATCTTTTGATCTCTCGATCTCTTGGCTTATCTGTTACAGAGGCAAATCCCACTTATATAGCTCACAACTGTTGTCTTTCAATTCAGTATCCAGAGGTCAACAGGAAGATGTTATGAGATTAACTCGCATTGTTCAACTATTGAATCAGTTTGTATAGTTTTTACTCCTTTGTTTTGCAAGTTAGCAAGTTAGCTGGCCTGGACAATGTGTAATCAACATATCAGCAAACATCATTCTTCAATTATTAATTAATTAGATCAGAGCCACAAATGTTCAATCAGGGACAGACAAAACTCCCAACAATAGCATAAATAATTAGAAAAAAGGAGTCCAAACGCTGCCAAATAGAAAAATATTTCAAATATTTATTAAATGGTAACATACAATCAGCAGAGCAATAAGTAAAATACTGTAGTATATATAGGGTTACTTATGTGAAGGGTTCAGATAACAATCACATACCACACCAACAAGCTAGTGCGACTTAAGGTTCAAAGTTCACAGCATAAGACAAGTCTATCGGGCCCCCCGAAGAAGCCTACGCGAAACGCGCGTAGGGGCTGGCAATCCTCACATCCACACCACGACTGATATGGGTAAGGTCCAGTCCTGTATACTGTCTGTGACAGCTATTCTTACATAGGCTCCTAGTGGGACTGAATGAGGAGTTTTTTTCACTTTTGATAGACTTGTCTTATGCTGTGAACTTTGGACCTTAAGTCGCACTAGCTTGTTGGTGTGGTATGTGATTGTTATCTGAACCCTTCACATAAGTAACCCTATATATACTACAGTATTTTACTTATTGCTCTGCTGATTGTATGTTACCATTTAATATTTGAAATATTTTTCTATTTGGCAGCGTTTGGACTCCTTTTTTCTAATTATTTATATAATCATTCTTCAATTACTCTGCATCTCTGTTATCCAGGATAACAGCATAATATTTTACAACAAACGACAACTTAAAAGTCAATCTTACATGCTTATATGAACGATAACACACAAAAATGAACTAGAAGAAGCCGGCGGCGAAACGTGCATCGGGGTAAGGGGCCGCTGTGCTAGACACATTCATCTGGAAACTGTGAACATTATCTAAGGTAGTGTGGAACTTGAGCACTTTATTAATTATTGGGATCTGGTCCTTTCTGGACTATACATTGTCATATGCTTTCTATTTATATACTACCTCATTTTGCCTGGTAATTACAATCTTTGCACAGGAGCACTTTATGGACATGTTATATACTTGTACTTTGCACTAGCGATAGAGCAGCACATTAATGTACAGGCTGTAGATTACAACTTTGCACTGGAGCACTTTATGGACATGTTATACACTACATCCTGATTTAATTATGAAATAATATCCTATTTTCTCTCTATCTTCGGATCCTTGATTATAGTTAATGTACTGTACACTAACATCGTAATAAATGTTCCCAGTATCCTTTATATATTATAATTGATAGGGGAGATTTATAGTACCACTTGAATTTGAATATTGAATTTATGTCTTCCCCACCTGTAATTATGTACTATATATTATAATTGTCCCCTACATGACATTTCTGTTTATAAATATATTTTAATTTTCTGAACAAATAAAAAATAATTTTTATCGTGGATCTCTTCTCAGAACTGAACCCCTTTCTTTAATTGATGGCTGCAGTTTATTTTTGTGTGTTATTTTTGTGTGCCTAATAACTTATATGAACAGTAGTCTGTGTTTTCTTGACCAACCAAACAACAAATGCATAAATTCAAAAGTCAACATATAGATAAGTCTATGGGGGCATGGGCTTTAGAAGTGAACAGCAAGCATGACAGATACTGAGAGCACATGGCCTTACAGAAGCATTTTAAGCCGTTGGTCTGTCAAACCCTTTTCATTCGCGGGATGGGCCTTATCCCCCTCCCCTAGGTGTTTGTAGCTAAAAGTCTCAAAATCTATGAAGAATCATAACTTCCAAACGGAATGTCATAAGGCGGTGGTTCTGGTGTCATTGGATCCGGCCGGGCCCCTGTTATGCTTGGAGGCCAAACAGGGCTTCGCACCTTGCCTCTAATAGCTGTTCTGCACAACTCCTCACTCTGGGGTGCTAGAATGTGTCGAGACCCTGGATGGTGTTCCGACCGTTCCTGAGATCTCGAAAATGTAACCGGTGTGTGGCTAGGACATACCATAACTCCATATTGTCCTTAAATCTCCTTATGAAATCCTACCTGACTGTAGAAAGTTTGAGTGAAGCAGTCACATAGCATGGTGGTCATCCTATATGAGCCTGGATACCAGCTGGTGGGGCTGGACTACCTGCTGCTCCAGGTGTCCTGTTACAGCTATAGGAGGACTGTAAACTGCCATTAAATCCCCCCTTATTTTTCAAAGTGGGTTATCAGATTACCACATTTACTACATGAATATATAAAAGCTCAGTGATAATTGGTTATACAGTATATTAACCACTTCCCGTCATGAAAGTCGGTGCCAATCCGACCTGTGACGCCTATGTGGCATCATGGCAGGATCGCATTCCTGCAGGTCAGGTGAACAGGTTAGCTGAAATGTCACCCGACCTGCAGGTACAGGGGGACTTGTACTTGAGCCCAGGGAGAGTGGCTTTGCCCCCTGTGGCAAGGATCGCTTCTGGTGACCTATTTGTCACCCCCCCCAGATATGATTGGAGCTAGCATCTATGATGCTATCTCTCCAATCAGATGTGGAGGGGTGAAGTAAAGTATGGCTGCCTCGCTCTCCAGCTTCTTCCAGTCCCTGGAAGCTAAAAAGCAACGTGCCTGTTTGCTGCTGCCGCCGCCCGGCCACGATCGCCGCCATCAGGTACTACCCTCTGCTGACCTCTGCTCCACCTGCCGTCCGATTCCTCCCGCCCGACCTTCGCTCCCTCCCTCCTGCCCCGGTAATCACCCCCTCCCCACACTGCTGCTGCAGGCTCCATCTCCATTTGCTGCATCTCCTCACCCCGCTCTTGACCCCCCTCGCCTGTCAGCCTCTTCTTGCCCCCGGTGATGACCCGCCCCGTGATTACCCCCTGCCCCACTGATGCCCCCCCCTGCCCCGGCAATCGCCCCTGCCTCACTGATGGCCCCCCGATCACCACCTGCCTCGCTGATGGCCCCCCTATCACCCCCTACCTCGCTGATGGCCCCCCTGCCCCGTCGATCGCCCCCTGATCACTGCCTGCCCCTCTGATTGCCCCCCTGCCCCTCTGATTGCCCCCTGATCGCCCCCTGCCCCGGCGGTCACCCCCTGCACCGCTGATGGCCCCCCTGATCACCCCCTGCCCCCCTGATCACTCCCTACCCCCTGATCACCCCCTGTCTCGCTAATGGCCCCCCTGCCCCGGCAATCACCCCCTGCCCCGCTGATGGCCCCCTTGATCACCCCCTGTCCCGCTGATGGCCCCCCTGCCCCGGCGATCGCCCCCTGCCCTGCTGATGGCCCCTGCCCCGGTGATGGCCCCCTGCCCCGGTCATGACCCCCTCCTCCCCAGTTTACCCATTAGGGTTAGGGTTGGGTAAAGTGAGTTGGTCTAAAGTTAGGGTTAGAGTTTGGGATAAAATTAGGGTTGGGGCTAAAGTTAGGGTTGGGATTAGGGTTAGGGTTGGGATTAGGTTTAGGCGTTTGTTAGGGTTAGGTTTGTGGTTAGGTTTGGGATTAGGGTTAGGGGTGTGTTAGGGTTAGGTTTGTGGTTGGGGTTAGGGGTATGTTGGGGTTAGGGTTGGAGTTGAAATTGGGGGTTTCCACTGTTTAGGCACATCAGGGGCTCTTCAAATGCGACATGACGCCAGCAGACCATTCCATCAAAGTCCGCATTCCAAAACGTCACTACTTCCCTTCCAAGCTCCAGCGCGTGTCCATACAGTAGGTTTCTCCTACATATGGGGTATCAGCGTACTCTGGACAAATTGGACAACAACTTTTAGGGTCCAACTTCTCCTGTTACCCTTGGGAAAAAAATTGGGGACTAAAAGATCATCTTTGTGAAAAATATGATTTTTTTTATTTTCATGGCCGGGCGCTATAAAATTTAATGAAACACCTGGGGGTTCAAAGTTCTCACCACACATCTAGATAAGTTCCTTGGGGGGGGTCTAGTTTCCAAAATGGGGTAACTTGTAGGGGAGCTCCAATGTTTAGGCACACAGGGTCTCTCCATATGCGACATGGTGTCCGCTAACAATTTGAGCTAATTTTCCATTCGAAAAGTCAAATGGCGCTCTTTCCCTTCCGAGCCTTGCCATGTGCCCAAACAGTGGTTTATCCCCACTTATGAGATATCAGTGTACTCAGGAGAAATTGCCCAACAATTTTTGAGATCGATTTTATCCTGTTGCCCACATGAAAATAAAAAAAATTGAGGCTAAAAGAAAATTTTTGTGAAAAAAAAGTACTTTTTTATTTTTACGGATCACTTTGTGAAGCACCTGGGGGTTCAAAGTGCTCACTATGCGTCTATATAAGTTCCTTGGGGGGGGTCTAGTTTCCAAAATGGGGTCACTTGTGGGGGAGCTCCAATGTTTAGGCACACAGGGGCTCTCCAAACACAACATGGTGTCCGCAAACGATTGACGCTAATTTTCCATTCAAAAAGTCAAATGGCGCTCCTTCCCTTTACGATCCCTTTCGTGCGCCCAAACAGTAGTTTATGACCACATATGAGGCATCGGTGTACTCAGGAGAAATTGCCCAACAAATTTTAGGATCCATTTTATCCTGTTGCCCGTGTGAAAATGAAAAAATTGAGGCTAAAAGAACATTTTTGTTGGAAAAATTGAAATGTCCTTTTTTTCCTTCCACGTTGCACCTGAAGGGTGCTCTTCTTGAGCATAGTTTTGAGTAGCTTGAGGGGTGCAGTTTTTGGAATGGTGTTTTTTGTCATGTAGGCCCCTCAAAGGGACTTCAAATGTGATGTGGTCACTAAAAAAATTGTTTTGTAAATTTTGTCAAGCAAGGTGAGTGATCCAACAAAAATCAAGTAGACAATAGCAATTGGATACTATAAAACTTAACCTTTAATAGGTTCATTAAAATTCTCATAAAATGTTGAAAAAAATACAAAAAAGGGGGGAGGGAAACCTTAGTGAAATAAAGTGCCCTAATACTCAACACAGAAAAGGAAGACAAAAACAAGACACACAAAATGTTATAAACTGACAGCACTATTAGTCTCTGAACTAGTGATGTCACAGTCAGAGAAATGAAGCAGATCTCCACTTAAGTGGAAAGTGAGAGGATATCTCTCTTTAAAAAACTTTCAAGAGGACCAGATTTAAAGAAAACCACCGATTGGGCAAATTTCAATATTTTTTATGGTCAAGGTTGCATGCAAGGTATATCCCTGTGTGGACTAATACCCTATCTACTACCATAAGTGCAACCCTGTGTCCAATATTGAATGCATTTATGCACTATCCTATAGTCCAATCATAGAGACTTTCTGCCTGTATTACTTTTGGTCTATAGTGTTATATCAGGAGGCTGCTTCTCAGTTCGTGTAAACAATTGTCAATCAATTATTTGTTTATCATAAACCATAGTTACTGTCAATAAATGCAGCAGCATATCAGTGAGGCTTCAAAACCCAAAAAAGAAATCCAAACCGCAAATATAAGACCACATGTATATACGGAACCATGCTTCCTCATCAAATATTCATGAGCATTCCCTTATGGTTAATTTGCGGACACTTAGTCAATTTACCATAGATGTTTCATTTATACGCTGGCAAGTGTAGAGCAGCATAATGTTAAAAAATCCCACAAATGTGGGTAGATCTCACCGCAAAGTTGGAGAGATTTTGCCCTGTATTAGATCTCTTAAAGGCGGTGAGATAAAGTTAAAGCCTCGGCTGTGGATTGCGTCTCCCAAAGCATTTCATCCTTGCGGAATCATCAAGGGAGTATAATGACCTGCATTCGCCGCTTTACCGATCTCCCCGGTCTGTGATATTTAAAGGTTCAACCCAATGGCGCGTCGGGAAAACCCCGCCCCTGGCATGTGTCGCGTCTATGGGTTAAGAGAGATACTGCCGGTATTATAGGAGCGTTCGTCCGGGATAATGGAACGCAAAAATCTCACTGAGGTGAAACGCAAGCGTATTTGTACATCTGGCTGGAAAAATGAGAAATTGCTGCTAAACTTTGAACCCTTATAACTTCCTAACAAAAAAAAATGTTTCCCAAAATTGTGCTGATCTAAACTAGACATGTGGGAAATGTTATTTACCAACTGTTTTGTGTCACATAAGTCTCTGGTTTAACAGAATAAAATTAAAAAATTTTAAAATTGCTAAATTTTCAACATTTTTGCCAAATTTCCGATTTTTTTCACAAATAAACACAAAAATTATCGACCTAAATTTACCACTAACATGAAGCCCAATATGTCCCGATAAAACATTCTCAGAATCGCTAGGATCCGTTGACGCGTTCCTGAGTTATTACCTCATAAAGGGATTCTGGTCAGAATTGCAAACAATTGCCAAGTCATTAAGGTCAAAATATGCCGGGTCATGAAGGGGTTAACTATAGATTGATGCTATAACCTTCTACAAACTAAAGTAAGAAATTATCTTACATAGCCTGAGTGTAGGTCATCACCTTGGGACTCGGGATTTTGAGCAATGCTTAAGCCTTCCTGATACAGGAAAGAAATATATCTTGGTACCGTGTTAGCCAGTAGATAGAAAAATATTTAGAATTGAGAGTCCTCAGTGGTTGATACCTTTTACTGGCTAACTGAAAAGATGGTAACAAATTGCAAGCTTTCGAGACTACACAGATCTCTTCATCAGGCAAAGACTAAAACAAATTCTGAAGAATCACATATTTATGCACAAGATAGCAC
This sequence comes from Ranitomeya imitator, assembly GCF_032444005.1. NCBI lineage: Eukaryota > Metazoa > Chordata > Amphibia > Anura > Dendrobatidae > Ranitomeya > Ranitomeya imitator. The sequence goes on from NC_091282.1 coordinate 616,230,721, forward strand.
AGAAAAAAAAAAAAGGGGAAAAACCATGGATAAGACAGACCATGGATAAGACAGGTGACATGAAGCAGAATTACCATGAGTGATAAACAGTTATGTCCATATATATCGGGCCAGTTCTCAGATAAGGATTGTTTTATTGGGGTCTGGTTCTGTTGTGATGAACCCTCATAGTCTGAGGGGCAAGTTCCTTAGTTTATATTCCCAGACTCTTCTGTCTCTCTGAGATTTGAAGCTACCTTTTAACACAAGTAATTTCATGTCCATAATGTTATGATTTGGGAGACAGAAATGTATTGCCACAGGTAGATCCATTCTTTTTTCTCTTATTGTGTGGTGGCGAGAATTAGTTCTTGTTCTAAGCTTTTGCCCTGTTTCCCCCACATACAGACCCCCAGTTGGACATTTAGTACAAATAATTAGGTACACCACATTAGAAGTGACGCAGCTGAAAGTACCTGGTATCTTGTAGTCCTGTTGTGAAATGGGGATCTTTATCTTGTCCGTGGTCATTATAAACGGACAGGTTTTACATTTTTTCTGGTTGCAAGGAAAGGTACCTGCAGCTGTTGGAGAGGACAGGGAGCTCTTGACAATGATGCTTCTTAGATTTGGGGGCTGCCTAAAACACAGTAGTGGGGGGTCTAGAAAAATGGATTGTAAGCGGGCATCTTTTTGCAGTGAAGGTTGTAATTTCCGTGCAGCTCCCCTTAGCACCTCCAGATTTGGATTGTAGGTAACTACTAGAGGCACCCAGTTATTTTCTTCTTTAGCTTTGTAATGTAGCAGGTGATTCCTTGATATTCTGGTGGCTCTTGTGATCTGGTTTTCAATTGTTCTTCAATGGTAGCCCTGGTTCAAAAAGGTCTTTCTGAGACGACCAAGGTGTTCATCCCTATCCATTGGGTTGGAACATATACGATTGTATCTGATGACTTGGCTCTAGACAATGGAGTTTTTTATGTGTTTTGGATGGAAACTGACCCATTTAAGGTATGTTGGACGGTCGATTGGCTTCTGATACAGGGATGTCTCTATTATATTGTTCTACAGCCTAATGATGGTGTCCAAAAAGATAACTTCAGTGCAGGAGTAGTTGAGTGTCAAGTTGGTAGGATGAAATTGATTAAACTCTTCATGGAACGTCTTTAGCTGTGGCTCAGTGTTGTGAATTCTGTGGCCAAGCTCCCTCCTGTGGTCGTGAGTGGTACTGCGGCTGGTTCTGTCTATAAGCTTCCTTTGGTGGATGAGAGTGGTACTGCGGCTTCTGAGTTTCCTTCCTCAGGTGATGAGGTTAAGTCGTTAGGTGCTGCTCTATTTAACTCCACCTGGTGCTTTGATCCTGGCCTCCAGTCAATGTTCTAGTATTGGTCTTGCTTCCTCCTGGATCGTTCCTGTGGCCTCTCTATCCTGCATAAGCTAAGTTCTGCTTGTGTTATTTTTTGCTATATTTTCTGTCCAGCTAGCTTTATTGGTTTTTCTTGCTTGCTGGAAGCTCTGAGACGCAGAGGGAGCACCTCCGTACCGTTAGTCGGTGCGGAGGGTCTTTTTGCCCCTCTGCGTGGTTGTTTGTAGGTTTTTGTGTTGACCGCAAAGCTATCTTTCCTATCCTCGGTCTATTCAGTAAGTCGGGCCTCACTTTGCTAAATCTATTTCATCTCTGTGTTTGTATTTCATCTTAACTCACAGTCATTATATGTGGGGGGCTGCCTTTTCCTTTGGGGAATTTCTCTGAGGCAAGGTAGGCTTATTTTTCTATCTTCAGGGCTAGTTAGTTTCTCAGGCTGTGCCGAGTTGCATAGGGAGCGTTAGGCGCAATCCACGGCTACCTCTAGTGTGGTGTGTTAGGTTTAGGGATTGCGGTCAGCAGAGTTTCCACATCTCAGAGCTCGTCCTATGCTTTTTGGTAAATGTCAGGTCACCTTGTGTGCTCTGAACTTCAAGGTCCATGGTGGTTCTGAATTACCTGTTCATAACAGCTCAGACTCCGTCCACATGATTAAAATGTCATCAATGTAGCGGTAGTAGGCCAGAGGCCTGATGGGACATGAGGACAAAAAGTCACTAAAAGTAATCACCAAAAAATAATGCGTACAGGGTATAATTAATAGGTATAACCAAAAGGAACTGAAACCCCCCCCCCCCCCCTTAAAATGTAACTTTTAATAAATTTCAGAGTAAAAATTACCCATATATAAGGGTCAGGAGACAGTAACACCTTAATCTATCTTAATCAAATGAAAGGATAGAGACTAAACGGTGGGGGGGCGTGATCTTTCCCTTACTCGCCCTACCTCCCAGCGGAGGTTGGCACCCTAAATTCGACATGGCGCCCCCACTCGTCAACGGCTCTCCCTTATGACCCTACAGGATCTTAACAAAATAAAACTACCACCACAACCTTATCTAAAGTGCAATAGTGCTTATAAGGTGCAATAAAAGAGCTGTAGAGATCTGATGTGGAATAATTTCCACAAGAAAGGTTCTTATAGATACTTACCCTTCTATTGATATAATACAAGGGAGGTGCAATAAGTGTCTAATGTTAGAGACAAAGTAAATTTAACAGTTGCAATGTAAAGCAATGATAGTAACATAGTTAGTAAGGCCGAAAAAAGACATTTGTCCATCCAGTTCAGCCTATATTCCATCATAATAAATCCCCAGATCTACGTCCTTCTACAGAACCTAATTGTATGATACAATATTGTTCTGCTCCAGGAAGACATCCAGGCCTCTCTTGAACCCATCGACAGAGTTCGCCATCACCACCTCCTCAGGCAAGCAATTCCAGATTCTCACTGCCCTAACAGTAAAGAATCCTCTTCTATGTTGGTGGAAAAACCTTCTCTCTTCCAGACGCAAAGAATGCCCCCTTGTGCCCGTCACCTTCCTTGGTATAAACAGATCCTCAGCGAGATATTTGTATTGTCCCCTTATATACTTATACATGGTTATTAGATCGCCCCTCAGTCGTCTTTTTTCTAGACTAAATAATCCTAATTTTGCTAATCTATCTGGGTATTGTAGTTCTCCCATCCCCTTTATTAATTTTGTTGCCCTCCTTTGTACTCTCTCTAGTTCCATTATATCCTTCCTGAGCACCGGTGCCCAAAACTGGACACAGTACTCCATGTGCGGTCTAACTAGGGATTTGTACAGAGGCAGTATAATGCTCTCATCATGTGTATCCAGACCTCTCTTAATGCACCCCATGATCCTGTTTGCCTTGGCAGCTGCTGCCTGGCACTGGCTGCTCCAGGTAAGTTTATCATTAACTAGGATCCCCAAGTCCTTCTCCCTGTCAGATTTACCCAGTGGTTTCCCATTCAGTGTGTAATGGTGATATTGATTCCTTCTTCCCATGTGTATATCCTTACATTTATCATTGTTAAACCTCATCTGCCACCTTTCAGCCCAAGTTTCCAACTTATCCAGATCCATCTGTAGCAGAATACTATCTTCTCTTGTATTAACTGCTTTACATAGTTTTGTATCATCTGCAAATATCGATATTTTACTGTGTAAACCTTCTACCAGATCATTAATGAATATGTTGAAGAGAACAGGTCCCAATACTGACCCCTGCGGTACCCCACTGGTCACAGCGACCCAGTTAGAGACTATACCATTTATAACCACCCTCTGCTTTCTATCACTAAGCCAGTTACTAACCCATTTACACACATTTTCCCCCAGACCAAGCATTCTCATTTTGTGTACCAACCTCTTGTGCGGCACGGTATCAAACGCTTTGGAAAAATCGAGATATACCACGTCCAATGACTCACCGTGGTCCAGCCTATAGCTTACCTCTTCATAAAAACTGATTAGATTGGTTTGACAGGAGCGATTTCTCATAAACCCATGCTGATATGGAGTTAAACAGTTATTCTCATTGAGATAATCCAGAATAACATCCCTCAGAAACCCTTCAAATATTTTACCAACAGTAGAAGTTAGACTTACTGGCCTATAATTTCCAGGTTCACTTTTAGAGCCCTTTTTGAATATTGGCACCACATTTGCTATGCGCCAATCCTGCGGAACAGACCCTGTCGCTATAGAGTCCCTAAAAATAAGAAATAATGGTTTATCTATTACATTACTTAGTTCTCTTAGTACTCGTGGGTGTATGCCATCCGGACCCGGAGATTTATCTATTTTAATCTTATTTAGCCGGATTCGCACCTCTTCTTGGGTTAGATTGGTGACCCTTAATATAGGGTTTTCATTGTTTCTTGGGATGTCACCTAGCATTTCATTTTCCACCGTGAATACCGTGGAGAAGAAGGTGTTTAATATGTTTGCTTTTTCCTCGTCCTCTACAACCATTCTTTCCTCACTATTTTTTAAGGGGCCTACATTTTCAGTTTTTATTCTTTTACTATTGATATAGTTGAAGAACAGTTTGGGATTAGTTTTACTCTCCTTAGCAATGTGCTTCTCTGTTTCCTTTTTGGCAGCTTTAATTAGTTTTTTAGATAAAGTATTTTTCTCCCTATAGTTTTTTAGAGCTTCAATGGTGCCATCCTGCTTTAGAAGTGCAAATGCTTTCTTTTTACTGTTAATTGCCTGTCTTACTTCTTTGTTTAGCCACATTGGGTTTTTCCTATTTCTAGTCCTTTTATTCCCACAAGGTATAAACCGCTTACACTGCCTATTTAGGATGTTCTTAAACATTTCCCATTTATTATCTGTATTCTTATTTCTGAGGATATTGTCCCAGTCTACCAGATTAAGGACATCTCTAAGCTGGTCAAACTTTGCCTTCCTAAAGTTCAGTGTTTTTGTGACTCCCTGACAAGTCCCCCTAGTGAAAGACAGGTGAAACTGTACAATATTGTGGTCGCTATTTCCTAGATGCCCGACCACCTGCAGATTTGTTATTCTGTCAGGTCTATTAGATAGTATTAGGTCTAAAAGTGCTGCTCCTCTGGTTGGATTCTGCACCAATTGTGAAAGATAATTTTTCTTGGTTATTAGCAGAAACCTGTTGCCTGCTTACAGTCTCAAAACACACATGACACCTATAGTATACCCGACGCGTTTCCCCTGAAGGGCCCTTCATTGAGAGCGGTCATTCCGAGACGCAGCTCATTACAGCTGCCTCGGACCTTGTGAGCGGTCATTCCGAGACGCAGCTTATTACAGCTTCCTCGGACCGTGAGAAGCCCCACTCCTTCCCCTGATAAACCCTGGTGCATTATCCTAGGGGGAAACGCGTCGGGATGGGCGGCAGCATACGGATGAGTACATCCTTTTTTTCTTGACCATCTTTTGCTATTTGTGCCTGTATATGATTTTTGAGGTGCCGGTGTATGGCAGTGGATTGTCATCATATTGATATATTGACACAGGACTGTCTTTTTGAATACTATATCATTCTGCCTACATAGTGTATACATTCTTCCCTAAATACCACGTTGTGCTTATAATTTGGGTATACTATAGGTGTCATGTGTGTTTTGAGACTGTAAGCAGGACTATCATTGCTTTACATCGCAACTGTTAAATTTACTTTGTCTCTAACATTAAACACTTATTGCACCTCCCTTGTATTATATCAATAGAAGGGTAACTATCTATAAGACCCTTTCTTGTGGAAATTATTCCACATCAGATCTCTACAGCTCTTTTATTGCGCCTTATAAGCACTATTGCACTTTAGATAAGGTTGTGGTGTGGTGGTAGTTTCATTTTGTTAAGATCCTGTAGGGTCATAAGGGAGAGCCGTCGATGAGTGGGGGCGCCATGTCGAATTTAGGGTGCCAACCTCTGCTGGGAGGTAGGGCGAGTAAGGGAAAGATCACGCCCCCCCACCGTTTATTCTCTATCCTTTCATTTTATTGTTAAGATAAATTAAGGTGTTACTGTCTCCTGACCCTTATATATGGGTCATTTTTACCCTGAAATTTATTAAAAGTTACATTTTAAGGGGGTTTTTTTTCAGTTCCTTTTGGTTATACCGACAGAAAGTCACTTTCAAGCTTGGCCATGAAAAGATTTGCATACTGTGGGGCCATTTTACTTCCCATTGCTGTGCCAGTCTCCTGTAGATAGATCTTTTTGTCAAATTCAAAGTAATTGTGGGTGAGGATGAATTTTATAAGAATGTGGGGGAGACAGGGCAAAAGTTTAGAACAAGAATGAATTCTCACAGCCACACAATAAGAGAAAAAAGAATGGATCTACCTGTGGCAATACAGTTTTGTCTCCCAAATCATAACATTATGGACATGAAATTACTTGTGTTAAAAGGTAGCTTCAAATCTCAGAGACAGAAGAGTCTGGGAATATAAACTGATGACGACCTTTGACACTCTCACTGCAGGAATTAATGTGTCGCATGGATTTATGTCTTTTTACATCAACTAAGGAACTTGCCCCTCAGACTATGAGGGGTCAGCACAACAGAACCAGCCCTTAATAAAGCAATCCTTATCTAAGAACTGGCCCAATATTTATAGACATAACTGTTTATCACTCATGGTAATTCTGCTTCATGTCACCTGTCTTATCCATGGTCTGTCTTATCCATGGTTTTTCCCTTTTTTTTCTGTGCTATGTTGTGCATAAATATGTGATTCTTCAGAATTTGTTTTAGTCTTTGCCTGATGAAGAGACCTGTGTAGTCTCGAAAGCTTGCAATTTGTTACCATCTTTTCAGTTAGCCAGTAAAAGGTGTTATGGCTGGCAATCAGGCAACACAGCGTGCAGTAATCAGCGCACATACAGAGATCTGGCAATAACCAAAAACAATAGGACGAACTCTGAGATGTGGAATCTCTGTAGACTGCAGTACCTGATCTATCCTCACACAACTATAAGCAGCAGTGGATTGCGCCTATCACTACCTATGCAACTCGGCACTGCCTGAGGAGCTGACTAGCCTGAAGATAGAAATACAAGCCTGACTTACCTCAGAGAAATACCCCAAAGGAATAGGCAGCCCCCCACATATAATGACTGTTAGCAAGATGAAAAGACAAACGTAGGAATGAAATAGATTCAGCAAAGTGAGGCCCGATATTCTAGACAGAGCGAGGATAGCAAAGAGAACTATGCAGTCTACAAAAAACCCTAAAACGAAAACCACGCAAAGGGGCAAAAAGACCCACCGTGCCGAACTAACAGCACGGCGGTGCACCCCTTTGCTTCTCAGAGCTTCCAGCAAAAGTAAATAGCAAGCTGGACAGAAAAAACAGAAAACAAACTAGAAGCACTTATCTAGCAGAGCAGCAGGCCCAAGGAAAGATGCAGTAGCTCAGATCCAACACTGGAACATAGACAAGGAGCAAGGAAGACAGACTCAGGTGGAGCTAAATAGCAAGGCAGCCAACGAGCTCACCAAAACACCTGAGGGAGGAAGCCCAGAGACTGCAATATCACTTGTGACCACAGAAGTGAACTCAGCCACAGAATTCACAACAGTACCCCCCCCCTTGAGGAGGGGTCACCGAACCCTCACCAGAACCCCCAGGCCGACCAGGATGAGCCACATGAAAGGCACGAACAAGATCTGGGGCATGGACATCAGAGGCAAAAACCCAGGAATTATCTTCCTGAGCATAACCCTTCCATTTGACCAGATACTGGAGTTTCCGTCTAGAGACACGAGAATCCAAAATCTTCTCCACAATATACTCCAATTCCCCCTCCACCAAAACAGGGGCAGGAGGCTCCACAGATGGAACCATAGGTGCCACGTATCTCCTCAACAACGACCTATGGAATACATTATGTATGGAAAAGGAGTCTGGGAGGGTCAAACGAAAAGACACCGGATTGAGAATCTCAGAAATCCTATACGGACCAATAAAACGAGGTTTAAATTTAGGAGAGGAAACCTTCATAGGAATATGACGAGAAGATAACCAAACCAGATCCCCAACACGAAGTCGGGGTCCCACACGGCGTCTGCGATTAGCGAAAAGCTGAGCCTTCTCCTGGGACAAGGTCAAATTGTCCACTACCTGAGTCCAGATCTGCTGCAACCTGTCCACCACAGAATCCACACCAGGACAGTCCGAAGACTCAACCTGTCCTGAAGAGAAACGAGGATGGAACCCAGAATTGCAGAAAAATGGAGAGACCAAGGTAGCCGAGCTGGCCCGATTATTAAGGGCGAACTCAGCCAACGGCAAAAATGACACCCAATCATCCTGGTCAGCGGAAACAAAACATCTCAGATATGTTTCCAAGGTCTGATTGGTTCGTTCGGTCTGGCCATTAGTCTGAGGATGGAAGGCCGAGGAGAAAGATAGGTCAATGCCCATCCTACCACAAAAGGCTCGCCAGAACCTCGAGACAAACTGGGAACCTCTGTCAGAAACAATATTCTCAGGAATGCCATGTAAACGAACCACATGCTGGAAGAACAAAGGCACCAAATCAGAGGAGGAAGGCAATTTAACCAAGGGCACCAGATGGACCATTTTAGAAAAGCGATCACAGACCACCCAAATGACCGACATTTTTTGAGAAACGGGAAGGTCAGAAATGAAATCCATCGAAATATGTGTCCAAGGCCTCTTCGGGACCGGCAAGGGCAAAAGCAACCCACTGGCACGTGAACAGCAGGGCTTAGCCCTAGCACAAATTCCACAGGACTGCACAAAAGCACGCACATCCCGTGACAGAGATGGCCACCAGAAGGATCTAGCAACCAACTCCCTGGTACCAAAGATTCCTGGATGACCGGCCAGCACCGAACAATGAAGTTCAGAGATAACTTTACTAGTCCACCTATCAGGGACGAACAGTTTCTCGGCCGGACAACGATCAGGTTTATTAGCCTGAAATTTCTGCAACACTCTCCGCAAATCAGGGGAGATGGCAGACACAATGACTCCTTCCTTGAGGATACTCGCCGGCTCAGATAACCCCAGAGAGTCGGGCACAAAACTCCTAGACAGAGCATCCGCCTTCACATTTTTAGAGCCCGGAAGGTATGAAATCACAAAATCAAAACGAGCAAAAAATAACGACCAACGGGCCTGTCTAGGATTCAAGCGCTTGGCAGACTCAAGATAAGTAAGGTTCTTATGATCAGTCAATACCACCACGCGATGCTTAGCACCCTCAAGCCAATGACGCCACTCCTCGAATGCCCACTTCATGGCCAGCAACTCTCGGTTGCCCACATCATAATTACGCTCAGCAGCAGAAAATTTCCTGGAAAAGAAAGCACATGGTTTGAACACTGAGCAACCAGAACCTCTCTGTGACAAAACCGCCCCTGCACCAATCTCAGAAGCATCAACCTCGACCTGGAACGGAAGAGAAACATCAGGTTGACACAACACAGGGGCACAGCAAAAACGACGCTTCAACTCCTGAAAAGCTTCCACGGCAGCAGAAGACCAATTAACCAAATCAGCACCCTTCTTGGTCAAATCGGTCAATGGTCTGGCAATGCTAGAAAAATTACAGATGAAGCGACGATAAAAATTAGCAAAGCCCAGGAATTTCTGCAGACTTTTTAGAGATGTCGGCTGAGTCCAATCCTGGATGGCCTGAACCTTAACCGGATCCATCTCGATAGTAGAAGGGGAAAAGATGAACCCCAAAAATGAAACTTTCTGCACACCGAAGAGACACTTTGATCCCTTCACGAACAAGGAATTAGCACGCAGTACCTGGAAAACCATTCTGACTTGCTTCACATGAGACTCCCAATCATCTGAGAAGATCAAAATGTCATCCAAGTAAACAATCAAGAATTTATCCAGATACTCACGGAAAATGTCATGCATAAAAGACTGAAAAACAGATGGAGCATTGGCAAGTCCGAACGGCATCACCAGATACTCAAAATGACCCTCGGGCGTATTAAATGCCGTTTTCCATTCATCTCCCTGCCTGATTCTCACCAGATTATACGCACCACGAAGATCAATCTTAGTAAACCAACTAGCCCCCTTAATCCGAGCAAACAAGTCAGAAATCAATGGCAAGGGATACTGAAACTTAACAGTGATCTTATTAAGAAGGCGGTAATCAATACACGGTCTTAGCGAACCATCCTTCTTGGCTACAAAAAAGAACCCTGCTCCCAATGGTGACGACGATGGGCGAATATGTCCCTTCTCCAGGGACTCCTTCACATAACTGCGCATAGCGGTGTGTTCAGGTACGGACAAATTAAATAAACGACCCTTAGGGAATTTACTACCAGGAATCAAATCGATAGCACAATCACAATTCCTATGCGGAGGTAGGGCATCAGACTTGGACTCTTCAAATACATCCTGAAAGTCAGACAAGAACTCTGGGATGTCAGAAGGAATGGATGACGAAATAGACAAAAATGGAACATCACTATGTACTCCCTGACAACCCCAGCTGGTTACCGACATAGAGTTCCAATCCAATACTGGATTATGGGTTTGTAGCCATGGCAACCCCAACACGACCACATCATGCAAATTATGCAGTACCAGAAAGCGAATAACTTCCTGATGTGCAGGAGCCATGCACATGGTCAGCTGGGCCCAGTACTGAGGCTTATTCTTGGCCAAAGGTGTAGCATCAATTCCTCTCAACGGAATAGGACACCGCAAAGGCTCCAAGAAAAATCCACAACGTTTAGCATAATCCAAATCCATCAGATTCAGGGCAGTGCCTGAATCCACAAACGCCATGACAGAATACGATGACAAAGAGCACATTAAGGTAATGGACAAAAGGAATTTGGACTGTACAGTACCAATAACGGCAGAGCTATCGAACCGCCTAGTGCGTTTAGGACAATTAGAAATAGCATGAGTAGAATCACCACAATAGAAACACAGTCTGTTCAGACGTCTGTGTTCTTGCCGTTCTACTTTAGTCATAGTCCTGTCGCACTGCATAGGCTCAGGTTTACTCTCAGACAATACCGCCAGATGGTGCACAGATTTACGCTCGCGCAAGCGACGACCGATCTGAATGGCCAAGGACATAGACTCATTCAAACCAGCAGGCATAGGAAATCCCACCATTACATCCTTAAGAGCTTCAGAGAGACCCTTTCTGAACAAAGCCGCTAGTGCAGATTCATTCCACAGAGTGAGTACTGACCACTTCCTAAATTTCTGACAATATACTTCTACATCATCCTGACCCTGGCATAAAGCCAGCAGATTTTTCTCAGCCTGATCCACTGAATTAGGCTCATCGTAAAGCAATCCCAGCGCCTGGAAAAATGCATCAACATTACTCAATGCAGAATCTCCTGGTGCAAGAGAAAACGCCCAGTCCTGTGGGTCGCCGCGCAAAAAAGAAATAATAATCAAAACCTGTTGAATAGGATTACCAGAAGAATGAGGTTTCAAGGACAAAAATAGCTTACAATTATTTCTGAAGCTCAGGAACTTAGTTCTGTCACCAAAAAACAAATCAGGAATCGGAATTCTTGGTTCTAGCATCGATTTCTGATCAATAGTATCTTGAATCTTTTGTACATTTACAACGAGATTATCCATTGAGGAGCACAGAGCCTGAATATCCATGTCCACAGCTGTGTCCTGAAGCACTCTAATGTCTAGGGGAAAAAAAAGACTGAAGACAGAGCTAAGAAAAAAAAATGATGTCAGGATTTCTTTTTTCCCTCTATTGGGAATCATTGGTGTGGCTCCTTGTACTGTTATGGCTGGCAATCAGGCAACACAGCGTGCAGTAATCAGCGCACATACAGAGATCTGGCAATAACCAAAAACAATAGGACGAACTCTGAGACGTGGAATCTTTGTAGACTGCAGTACCTGATCTATCCTCACACAACTATAAGCAGCAGTGGATTGCGCCTATCACTACCTATGCAACTCGGCACTGCCTGAGGAGCTGACTAGCCTGAAGATAGAAATACAAGCCTGACTTACCTCAGAGAAATACCCCAAAGGAATAGGCAGCCCCCCACATATAATGACTGTTAGCAAGATGAAAAGACAAACGTAGGAATGAAATAGATTCAGCCAAGTGAGGCCCGATATTCTAGACAGAGCGAGGATAGCAAAGAGAACTATGCAGTCTACAAAAAACCCTAAAACGAAAACGACGCAAAGGGGCAAAAAGACCCACCGTGCCGAACTAACAGCACGGCGGTGCACCCCTTTGCTTCTCAGAGCTTCCAGCAAAAGTAAATAGCAAGCTGGACAGAAAAAACAGAAAACAAACTAGAAGCACTTATCTAGCAGAGCAGCAGGCCCAAGGAAAGATGCAGTAGCTCAGATCCAACACTGGAACATAGACAAGGAGCAAGGAAGACAGACTCAGGTGGAGCTAAATAGCAAGGCAGCCAACGAGCTCACCAAAACACCTGAGGGAGGAAGCCCAGAGACTGCAATACCACTTGTGACCACAGAAGTGAACTCAGCCACAGAATTCACAACAAAAAGGTATCAACCACTGAGGACTCTCAATTCTAAATATTTTTCTAAGCCTTCCTGATGACTTTGTAAGAGACTGTTGACATAAGGCTGACAATTTCTAGAAATTCAACCTGACACTTGTCTAGACATGACCCTGTTAGACATCTGGGACCATTTTGCCCTCATCACTGGGTGTTGATGTATGAAGCTGACATGGTGGGCACTTGTAGGATGTAATTCTGATACTTTCGAAGCTGAACTGACAATACTATTTGTGTGTTGCCTTCTGAGGAACATTCCAGTTGTGGACAGAGAAGCAAGTTGGCATCCCGGAGTCGATTTTAGCTGTACTGTATAGTCCTAGATTCAGCTTCTTTTTTTTTTTGTATGTTCATATGGTCTTGTGACAAAAAAGTCGACACAGAACAATGTGCTGCTGAGAACAATGATTTTTCAGCAGACCTAAAAATCATTTCACTTGGATATTGAGCACTTTGCTCATTCGTTGGGTGATTGGCAGTCTACACTGCTCGATTATTGAGAAACCAGTGTTCCTAGGAAAGCTACTTCCTGATTGTCCTCCAGTGTAAATCCGGCTCCTATATAAGAGAGATTACAACTCCCTCATCCACATGGACAATCGGCCGTTCATGTCTTCTCAATGAGAAAAGATGAGAAAACCACTGCAGACTGCTCTTGCAGTGACTTGTCGGTCTGGAAAATAATAGGATCAGGTATTTGAATATCCCCATAGACATCATCTGCTTGGGGAAAGTCGAGCGGTCCCCATACTTATTAGGTGATTGACCCGTCCCACCGAAATCTGTGGGATCAGATTATTTTAACCCCTTAACCCCCAAGGGTGGTTTGCACGTTAATGGCCGGGCCAATTTTTACAATTCTGACCACTGTCCCTTTATCAGGTTATAACTCTGGAACGCTTCAACGGATCCTGATGATTGTGGCACTGTTTTCTCATGACATATTGTACTTCATGATAGTGGTAACATTTCTTTCATATTACCTGCGTTTATATGTGAAAAAAATGGAAATTTGGTGAAAATTTAGAAAATTTTTCAACTTTGAATTTTTATGCCCTTAAATCAGAGATATGTCACACAAAATACTTAATAAGCAACATTTCCCACATGTCTACTTTACATCAGCACAATTTTGGAACCAAATTTTTTTTTTGATAGGGAGTTATAAGGGTTAAAAGTTGACCAGCAATTTCTCATTTTTACAACACCATTTTTTTTAGGGACCACATCACATTTGAAGTCATTTTGAGGGGTCTATATGATAGAAAATACCCAAGTGTGACACCATTCTAAAAACTGCACCCCTCAAGGTGCTCAAAACCACATTCAAGAAGTTTATTAACACTTCAGGTGTTTCACAGGAATTTTTGGAATGTTGAAAAAAAAATTAACATTTAACTTTTTTCACAAAAAAATTTATTCAGCTCCAATTTGTTTTATTTTACCAAGGGTAACAGGCAAAAATGGACCCCAAAAGTTGTTGTACAATTTGTCCTGAGTACGCTGATACCCCATATGTGGGGGTAAACCACTGTTTGGGCGCATGGCAGAGCTCGGAAGGGAAGAAGCGCCATTTGACTTTTCAATCAAAATTGACTGGAATTGAGATGGGACGCCATGTTGCGTTTGTAGAGCCCCTGATGTACCTAGACATTGAAACCCCCCACAAGTGACACCGTTTTGGAAAGTAGACCCCCTAAGGAACTTATCTAGATGTGTGGTGCGCACTTTGACCTACCAAGTGCGTCACAGAAGTTTATAATGTAGAGCCGTAAAAATAAAAAATCATATTTTTTCACATACATGCTAGCCACCTTAGGGAGAGACCCAAGTTGGGCTAAATGTAGCGGGACGAAGGAGACCGAAAAGCCCTCTACTTAAAGGAAATACATAGTGGATGCTTTCCTGAAACGGAAAGTACTTGCAAGCAGCATAATACAAAGAATAGCAGGTTTACCCAGAATCCTTTGCAGTAGGCGGAGCTATGCAAATCATCTCTTTCCACCCCAGTCTAATCCACAGCGCTTGGAATCGCCAAGCGTGCAATGCTGCGGATTAGTTTCTAAATTTACACAGCCAACCAATTCCTACCTGTGGACACGTGTTTCGGGCTTTAGGCCCTCATCAGCACAGGGCTGGTATTGGTTGGCTGTATGGAGTGGGGCTCGGTGAGCAAGCGATACATACTTGCTAGCCACCTTAGGGAGAGACCCAAGTTGGGCTAAATGTAGCGGGGTAAAGTTGTTGTACAATTTGTCCTGAGTACGCTGATACCCCATATGTGGGGGTAAACCACTGTTTGGGCGCATGGCAGAGCTCGGAAGGGAAGAAGCGCCATTTGACTTTTCAATGCAAAATTGACTGGAATTGAGATGGGACACCATGTTGCATTTGGAGAGCCCCTGATGTGCCTAAAAACATTGAAATCCCCCACAAGTGACACCATTTTGGAAAGTAGACCACCTAAGGAACTTATCTAGATGTGTTGTGAGAGCTTTGAACCCCCAAATGTTTCACTACAGTTTATAACGCAGAGCCGTGAAAATAAAAATTCTTTTTTTTTTCACAAAAATTATATTTTAGCCCCCAGTTTTGTATTTTACCAAGGGTAACAGGAGATATTGGACCTCAAAAGTTTTTGTCCAGTTTTTCCTGAGTACGCTGATACCCCATATGTGGGGAGGGGGGGACCACCGTTTGGGCACATGGCAAAGCTCGGAAGAGGAGTGCCATTTGGAATGCAGACTTAGATGGATTGGTCTGCAGGCATCACGTTGCATTTGCAGAGCCCCTGATGTACCCAAACAGTAGAAACCCCCCACAAGTGACCACACATTGAAAACTAGACTCCCCAAGGAACTTATCTAGATATTTTGTGAGAACTTTGAACCTCCAAGTGTTTCACTACAGTTTATAACGCAGAGCCGTGAAAATAAAAAATAATTTTGTTCCCACAAAAATGTTTTTTTAGCCCCCCAAATTTTTATTTTCCCAAGGGTAACAAGATAATTTGGACCCCAAAAGTTGTTGTCCAATTTGTCCTAAGTATGCTGATACCCCATATGTTAGGGCAAACCCCTGTTTGGGTGCACGGTAGAGCTCAGAAGGGAAGGAGCTCTGTTTTTTTCAGCACAGAATTGGCTGGAATTGAGATTGGACGCCATGTCGCATTTGGAGAGCCCTTGATGTGCCAAGTGGAAGCCCCCAATTCTAACTGAAACCCAAACACCCCTAACCCTAATCCCAACTCTTCCCATAACCCTAACCACACCCCTAACCTGAACATGCCCCTAACCCCAACCACACCCCTAACCCCAACAGACCCCTAACCCTAATCCCAACCCTAACGACACCCCTAACTCCAACACACCCCTAATCCCAACCATAACCCTAACCACACCCCTAAAACTGACACACCCCTAATCCCAACCGTAAATGTAATCCAAACCCTAACTTGAGCCCCAATCCTAACCCTAACTTTAGCCCCAACCCTAACTTTAACCCTAACCCTATCTTTAGCCCCAACCCTCACTGTAGCCCTAAACCTAGCCCCAACCCTAACCCTAGCCCCAACCCTAACCCTAATAAGAAAACGGAAATAAATACATTTTTTATTTTATTTTTTTCCCTAACTAAGGGGGTGATGAAGGGGGGTTTGATTTACTTTTATAGCAGGTTTTTTAGCGGATTTTTGTGATTGGCAGCCGTCGCACTAAAAGACGCTTTTTATTGCAAAAAAAATAGTTTTTGTGTCTCCACATTATGAGAGCTATAATTTTTCAATATTTTGGTCCACAGAGTCATGTGAGGTCTTGTTTTTTGCGGGACGAGTTGATGTTTTTATTGGTACCATTTTCGGGCATGTGACTTTTTTTATTGCTTTTTATTCTGATTTTTGTGAGGCAGAATGACCAAAAACCAGCTATTCATGAATTTCTTTTTTGGGGGTGCGTTTATACCATTCCACATTTGATAAAATTGATAAAGCTATTATTATTATTCTTTGGGTCAGTACGATTGCAGCGATACCTCATTTATATTATTTTTTTATGTTTTGGCGCTTTTATACGATAAAAATTATTTTATAGAAAAAATAATAATTTTTGTATCACTTTATTTTTAGGACTATAACTTTTTTATTTTTCCGCTGATGATACTGTGTGGCGGGTCGTTTTTTGCGGGACAAGATGACGTTTTCAGCGGTACCATTGTTATTTTTATCCCTCTTTTTGATCGGCTTGCTGGCGCTTGCTCTGAGCAGGCGCTTGCAAGCCACCTCCCTGCAGTACCCGGAAGCAGCCCCACGGCCATATTGGATCCATGGCCTGCAGGGAGGAGGAGGAGGCAAGAGACCCTCGGAACAACGCGTTCACATCGCGTTGCTCTGAGGGTCTCAGGGAAGCACGCAGGGAGCCCCCTCCCTGCGCGATGCTTCCCTAAACCGCCGAACACTGCGATCATCTTTGATCACAGTGTGCCAGAGGTTAATGTGCCAGGAGCGGTCCATGACCGCTCCTGGCACATAGTGTCGGATGTCAGCTGCGATAGTCAGATAGATCACATATGACGTACTATCCCGTCACTGGGAATTAAGTCCCAGGTCACCTCGACAGGATAGCACGTCATATTGGATTAAGGGGTTAATGTAATGTTTATACAGTAGCGTTCACAACACTAGCTGTCCAATATGACTATTATAAGTATATTAGTATAATTACAGTTAAGTCCATATATATTTGGGCAGAGACAACATTTTTCTAATTTTGGTTATAGACATTACCACAATGAATTTTAAACAAAACAATTCAGATGCAGTTGAAGTTCAGACTTTCAGCTTTCATTTGAGGTTATCCACATTAAAATTGGATGACGGGTTTAGGAGTTTCAGCTCCTTAACATGTGCCACCCTGCTTTTAAAGGGACCAAAAGTAATTGGACAGATTCAATAATTTAAAATAAAATGTTCATTTCTAGTACTTGGTTGAAAACCCTTTGTTGGCAATGACTGCCTGAAGTCTTAAACTCATTGACATCACCAGACACTGTGTTTCCTCCTATTTGATGCTCTGCCAGGCCTTCACTGTGGTGATTTTAAGTTGCTGTTTGTTTGTGGGCCTTTCTGTCTGAATTTTAGTCTTTAACAAGTGACATACATGCTCAATTTTGTTGAGATCAGGTGACTGACTTGGCCATTCATGAATATTCCACTTTTTTGCTTTAATAAACTCCTGGGTTGCTTTGGCTTTATGTTTTGGATCATTGTCCATCTGTAGTATGAAACGACGACCAATCAGTTTGGCTGCATTTGGCTGGATCTGAGCACACAGTATGGCTCTGAATATCTCAGAATTCATTCGGCTGCTTCTGTCCTGTGTCACATCATCAATAAACACTAGTGACCCAGTGCCACTGGCAGCCATGCATGCCCAAGCCATCACACTGCCTCCGCCGTGTTTTACAGATGATGCGGTATTCTTTGGATCATGAGCTGTACCACGCCTTCACCATACTTTTGTCTTTCCATCATTCTGGTAGATGTTGATCTTGGTTTCATCTGTCCAAAGAATGTTCTTCCAGAACTGTCCTGGCTATTTTAGATGTTTTTTTTAGTCCAGTCTAGCCTTTTTATTCTTGATGCTTATGAGTGGCTTGCACCGTGCAGTGAACCCTCTGTATTTACTTTCATGCAGTCTTCTCTTTATGGTAGATTTGGATATTGATACGCCGACCTCCTGGAGAGTGTTGTTCACTTGGTTGGCTGTTGTGAAGGGGTTTCTCTTCACCATGGAGATTATTCAGCGATCATCCACCACTGTTGTCTTCCGTGGGCGCCCAGGTCTTTTTACATTGATGAGTTCACCTGTGCTTTCTTTCTTTCTTTCTCAGGATGTACCAAACTGTATATTTTGCCACTCCTTATATTGTAGCAATTTCTTGAATGGGTTTTTTCTGTTTTCGCAGCTTAAGGATGGCTTGTTTCAGCTGCATGGAGAGCTCCTTTGACCACATGTTTACTTCACAGCAAAACCTTCCAAATGCAAGCACCACACCTCAAATCAACTCCAGGCCTTTTATCTGCTTAATTGAGAATGACATAATGAAGAGATTGCCCACACCTGTCCATGAAATAGCCTTGGAGTCAATTGTCCAATTACTTTTGGTCCCTTTAAAAACAGGGTGGCACATGTTAACCCCTTAAGCCCCGAGGGTGGTTTGCACGTTAATGACCGGGCCAATTTTTACAATTCTGACCACTGTCCTTTTATGAGGTTATAACTCTGGAACGCTTCAACGGATCTTGGCGATTCTGACATTTTTTTCTCGTGACATATTGTACTTCATTTTAGAGTTAACATTTATTCGATATAACTTGCGTTTATTTGTGAAAAAAACGGAAATTTGGCGAAAATTTAGAAAATTTCGCAATTTTCCAA